>NC_090440.1:641944257-643144257 GCF_031143425.1 Pleurodeles waltl | reverse complement strand
GGCTGAGCTAGAGGCCAAAATCTACAGGTATGCACTTTGCAAAAAACACCTCTGTTTTCTTTCAAAAAATTGGATGTGTCCACGTTGCACTTTCGGGCATTTCCTGCCGCGGGCGCTAGGCCTACCCAAACAAGTGAGGTGTCATTTTTATCCGGAGACTTGGGGGAACGCTGGGTGGAAGGAAATTTGTGGCCCCTCTCAGATTCCAGAACTTTCTGCCACAGAAATGTGTGGAACATGTGTTTTTTTAGCCAAATTTTGAGGTTTGCAAAGGATTCTGGGTAACAGAACCTGGTCCGAGCCCCACAAGTCACCCCATCTTGGATTCCCCTAGGTCTCTAGTTTTCAGAAATGCACAGGTTTGGTAGGTTTCCCTAGGTGCCGGCTGAGCTAGAGGCCAAAATCTACAGGTAGGCACTTTGCAAAAAACACCTGTTTTCTTTCAAAAAAATTGGATGTGTCCACGTTGATTTTTAGGGCATTTCCTGTCGCGGGTGCTAGGCCTACCCACAGAAGTGAGGTACCATTTTTATCGAGAGACTTTGGGGAACGCTGGGTAGAAGGAAATTTGTGGCTCCTCTCAGATTCCAGAACTTTCTGAAACAGAAATGTGAGGAACATGTGTTTTTTTAGCCAAATTTTGAGGTTTGCAAAGGATTCTGGGTAACAGAACCTGGTCAGAGCCTCACAAGTCAGCCCATCTTCGATTCCCCTAGGTCTCTAGTTTTCAACAATACAGAGGTTTGGTAGGTTTCCCTAGGTGCCGGCTGAGCTAGAGGCCAAAATCCACAGGTAGGCACTTTGCAAAAAACACCTCTGTTTTCTTTCAAAAAATTGGATGTGTCCACGTTGCACTTTGGGGCATTTCCTGCCGCAGGCGCTAGGCCTACCCACACAAGTGAGGTACCATTTTTATCGAGAGACTTGGGGGAAAGCTGGGTGGAAGGAAATTTGTGGCTCCTCTCAGATTCCAGAACTTTCTGTCTCCGAAATGAGAGGAAAAAGTGTTTTTTTGCCAGATTTTGATGTTTGCAAACGATTCTGGGTAACATAACCTGGTCAGAGCCCCGCCAGTCACCCCATCTTGGATTCCACTAGGTCTCTAGTTTTCAGAAATGCACAGGTTTGGTAGGTTTCCCTAGGCGCCGGCTGAGCTAGAGGCCAAAATCTACAGGTAGGCACTTTGCAGAAAACACCTCTGTTTTCTTTCATAAATTGGATGTGTCCACGTTGATCTTTGGGGCAATTCCTGTCGCGGGCGCTAGGCTTACCCACACAAGTGAGGTATCATTTTTATCGGGAGACTTGGGGGAAGGCTGGGTAGAAGGAAATTTGTGGCTCCTCTCAGATTCCAGAACTTTCTGCCACAGAAATGTGAGGAACATGTGTCTTTTTAGCCAAATTTTTAGGTTTGCAAAGGATTCTGGGTAACAGAACCTGGTCAGAGCCTCACAAGTCAGCCCATCTTGGATTCCGCTAGGTCTCTTGTTTTCAAAAATACACAGGTTTGGTAGGTTTCCCTAGGTGCCGGCTGAGCTAGAGGCCAAAATCTACAGGTAGGCACTTTGCAAAAAACACCTCTGTTTTCTTTCAAAAAATTGGATGTGTCCACTTTGCACTTTCGGGCATTTCCTGCCGCGGGCGCTAGGCCTACCCACACAAGTGAGGTGTCATTTTTATCCGGAGACTTGGGGGAACGCTGGGTGGAAGGAAATTTGTGGCGCCTCTCAGATTCCAGAACTTTCTGCCACAGAAATGTGTGGAACATGTGTTTTTTTAGCCAAATTTTGAGGTTTGCAATGGATTCTGGGTAACAGAACCTGGTCCGAGCCCCACAAGTCACCCCATCTTGGATTCCCCTAGGTCTCTAGTTTTCAGAAATGCACAGGTTTGGTAGGTTTCCCTAGGTGCCGGCTGAGCTAGAGGCCAAAATCTACAGGTAGGCACTTTGCAAAAAACACCTCTGTTTTCTTTCAAAAAATTGGATGTGTCCACGTTGCCCTTTGGGGCATTTCCTGCCGCGGGCGCTAGGACTACCTACACAAGTGAGGTATCATTTTTATCGGGAGACTTGGGGAAACGCTGGGTGGAAGGAAATTTGTGGCTCCTCTCAGTTTCCAGAACTTTCTGCCACAGAAATGGGAGGAACATGTGTTTTTTTAGCCAAATTTTGAGGTTTGCAAAGGATTCTGGGTAACAGAACCTGGTCAGAGCTTCACAAGTCAGCCCATCTTGGATTCCGCTAGGTCTCTAGTTTTCAAAAATACACTGGTTTGGTAGGTTTCCCTAGGTGCCGGCTGAGCTAGAGGCCAAAATCTACAGGTAGGCACTTTGCAAAAAACACCTCTGTTTTCTTTCAAAAAATTTGATGTGTCCACGTTGAACTTTCGGGCATTTCCTGCCGCGGGCGCTAGGCCTACCCACACAAGTGAGGTGTCATTTTTATCCGGAGACTTGGGGGAACGCTGGGTGGAAGGAAATTTGTGGCTCCTCTCAGATTCCAGAACTTTCTGCCACAGAAATGTGTGGAACATGTGTTTTTTTAGCCAAATTTTGAGGTTTGCAAAGGATTCTGGGTAACAGAACCTGGTCCGAGCCCCACAAGTCACCCCATCTTAGATTCCGCTAGGTCTCTAGTTTTCAGAAATACACAGGTTTGGTAGGTTTCCCTAGGTGCCGGCTGAGCTAGAGGCCAAAATCTACAGGTAGGCACTTTGCAAAAAACACCTCTGTTTTCTTTCAAAAAATTAGATGTGTCCACGTTGATCTTTGGGGCATTTCCTGTCGCGGGCGCTAGGCCTACCCACAGAAGTGAGGTACCATTTTTATCGAGAGACTTTGGGGAACGCTGGGTAGAAGGAAATTTGTGGCTCCTCTCAGATTCCAGAACTTTCTGTCTCCGAAATGAGAGGAAAAAGTGTTTTTTTGGCCAAATTTTGATGTTTGCAAAGGATTCTGGGTAACATAACCTGGTCAGAGCCCCGCAAGTCACCCCATCTTGGATTCCCCTGGGTTTCTAGTTTCCAAAAATGCACTGGTTTGCTAGGATTCCCCAAGTGCCGGTTGAGCTACAGCCCAAAATCCACAGGTAGGCACTGTTTTATATGAAAAAATGTGATGTGTCCAACTTGTGTTTTGGGCCATTTCCTTTCGTGGGCGCTAGTCCTACCCACACAAGTGAGGTATCATTTCTATCGGGAGACTTGGGGGAACGCTTGGTGGAAGGAAATTTGTGGCTCCTCTCAGATTCCAAAACTTTCTGCCACAGAAATGTGAGGAACATTTGTTTTTTTAGCCAAATTTGAGGTTTGCAAAGGATTCTGGGTAACAGAATCTGTTCCGAGCCCCACAAGTCACCCCATCTTGGATTCCCCTAGGTCTCTAGTTTTCAGAAATGCACAGGTTTGGTAGGTTTCCCTAGGTGCCGGCTGAGCTAGAGGCCAAAATCTACAGGTAGTCACTTTGCCAAAAACACCTCTGTTTTCTTTCAAAAAATTGGATGTGTCCACGTTGATCTTTGGGGCATATCCTGTCGCGGGCGCTAGGCCTACCCAAAGAAGTGAGGTACCATTTTTATCGAGAGACTTTGGGGAACGCTGGGTAGAAGGAAATTTGTGGCTCCTCTCAGATTCCTGAACTTTCTGCCACAGAAATGTGAGGAACATGTGTTTTTTTAGCCAAATTTTGAGATTTGCAAAGGATTCCGGGTAACATAACCTGGTCAGAGCCCCGCAAGTCACCCCATCTTGGATTCCCCTGGGTTTCTAGTTTCCAAAAATGCACTGGTTTGCTAGGTTTCCCCAGGTGCCGGTTGAGCTACAGGCCAAAATCCACAGGTAGGCACTGTTTTCTATGAAAAAATGTGATGTGTCCACGTTGTGTTTTGGGCCATTTCCTTTCGTGGGCGCTAGTCCTACCCACACAAGTGAGGTATCATTTCTATCGGGAGACTTGGGGGAACGCTTGGTGGAAGGAAATTTGTGGCTCCTCTCAGATTCCAGAACTTTCTGCCACAGAAATGTGTGGAACATGTGTTTTTTTAGCCAAATTTTGAGGTTTGCAAAGGATTCTGGGTAACAGAACCTGGTCCGAGCCCCACAAGTCACCCCATCTTAGATTCCGCTAGGTCTCTAGTTTTCAGAAATACACAGGTTTGGTAGGTTTCCCTAGGTGCCGGCTGAGCTAGAGGCCAAAATCTACAGGTAGGCACTTTGCAAAAAACACCTCTGTTTTCTTTCAAAAAATTAGATGTGTCCACATTGATCTTTGGGGCATTTCTTGTCGCGGGCGCTAGGCCTACCCACAGAAGTGAGG
Source organism: Pleurodeles waltl (assembly GCF_031143425.1). NCBI lineage: Eukaryota > Metazoa > Chordata > Amphibia > Caudata > Salamandridae > Pleurodeles > Pleurodeles waltl. Next base: position 643,139,943 of record NC_090440.1, on the reverse strand, counting down.
TACCATTTTTATCGAGAGACTTTGGGGAACGCTGGGTAGAAGGAAATTTGTGGCTCCTCTCAGATTCCAGAACTTTCTGTCTCCGAAATGAGAGGAAAAAGTGTTTTTTTGGCCAAATTTTGATGTTTGCAAAGGATTCTGGGTAACATAACCTGGTCAGAGCCCCGCAAGTCACCCCATCTTGGATTCCCCTGGGTTTCTAGTTTCCAAAAATGCACTGGTTTGCTAGGATTCCCCAAGTGCCGGTTGAGCTACAGCCCAAAATCCACAGGTAGGCACTGTTTTATATGAAAAAATGTGATGTGTCCAACTTGTGTTTTGGGCCATTTCCTTTCGTGGGCGCTAGTCCTACCCACACAAGTGAGGTATCATTTCTATCGGGAGACTTGGGGGAACGCTTGGTGGAAGGAAATTTGTGGCTCCTCTCAGATTCCAAAACTTTCTGCCACAGAAATGTGAGGAACATTTGTTTTTTTAGCCAAATTTGAGGTTTGCAAAGGATTCTGGGTAACAGAATCTGTTCCGAGCCCCACAAGTCACCCCATCTTGGATTCCCCTAGGTCTCTAGTTTTCAGAAATGCACAGGTTTGGTAGGTTTCCCTAGGTGCCGGCTGAGCTAGAGGCCAAAATCTACAGGTAGTCACTTTGCCAAAAACACCTCTGTTTTCTTTCAAAAAATTGGATGTGTCCACGTTGATCTTTGGGGCATATCCTGTCGCGGGCGCTAGGCCTACCCAAAGAAGTGAGGTACCATTTTTATCGAGAGACTTTGGGGAACGCTGGGTAGAAGGAAATTTGTGGCTCCTCTCAGATTCCAGAACTTTCTGCCACAGAAATGTGAGGAACATGTGTTTTTTTAGCCAAATTTTGAGGTTTGCAAAGGATTCCGGGTAACATAACCTGGTCAGAGCCCCGCAAGTCACCCCATCTTGGATTCCCCTGGGTTTCTAGTTTCCAAAAATGCACTGGTTTGCTAGGTTTCCCCAGGTGCCGGTTGAGCTACAGGCCAAAATCCACAGGTAGGCACTGTTTTCTATGAAAAAATGTGATGTGTCCACGTTGTGTTTTGGGCCATTTCCTTTCGTGGGCGCTAGTCCTACCCACACAAGTGAGGTATCATTTCTATCGGGAGACTTGGGGGAACGCTTGGTGGAAGGAAATTTGTGGCTCCTCTCAGATTCCAGAACTTTCTGCCACAGAAATGTGTGGAACATGTGTTTTTTTAGCCAAATTTTGAGGTTTGCAAAGGATTCTGGGTAACAGAACATGGTCCGAGCCCCACAAGTCACCCCATCTTGGATTCCCCTAGGTCTCTAGTTTTCAGAAATGCACAGGTTTGGTAAGTTTCCCTAGGTGCCGGCTGAGCTAGAGGCCAAAATCTACAGGTAGGCACTTTGCAAAAAACACCTCTGTTTTCTTTCCAAAAATTGAATGTGTCCACGTTGATCTTTGAGGCATTTCCTGTCGCGGGCGCTAGGCCTACCCAAAGAAGTGAGGTACCATTTTTATCGAGAGACTTTGGGGAACGCTGGGTAGAAGGAAATTTGTGGCTCCTCTCAGATTCCAGAACTTTCTGTCTCCGAAATGAGAGGAAAAAGTGTTTTTTTGCCAAATTTTGATGTTTGCAAAGGATTCTGGGTAACATAACCTGGTCAGAGCCCCGCCAGTCACCCCATCTTGGATTCCCCTGGGTTTCTAGTTTCCAAAAATGCACTGGTTTGCTAGGTTTCCCCAGGTGCCGGCTGAGCTACAGGCCAAAATCCACAGGTAGGCACTGTTTTCTATGAAAAAATGTGATGTGTCCACGTTGTGTTTTGGGCCATTTCCTTTCGTGGGCGCTAGTCCTACCCACACAAGTGAGGTATCATTTCTATCGGGAGACTTGGGGGAACGCTGGGTGGAAGGAAATTTGTGGCTCCTCTCAGATTCCAGAACTTTCTGCGACAGAAATGTGAGGAACATGTGTTTTTTTAGCCAAATTTGAGGTTTGCAAAGGATTCTGGGTAACAGAATCTGTTCCGAGCCCCACAAGTCACCCCATCTTGGATTCCACCAGGTCTCTAGTTTTCAGAAATGCACAGGTTTGGTAGGTTTCCCTAGGCGCCGGCTGAGCTAGAGGCCAAAATCTACAGGTAGGCACTTTGCAGAAAACACCTCTGTTTTCTTTCATAAATTGGATGTGTCCACGTTGATCTTTGGGGCATTTCCTGTCGCGGGCGCTAGGCCTACCCACACAAGTGAGGTATCATTTTTATCGGGAGACTTGGGGGAAGGCTGGGTAGAAGGAAATTTGTGGCTCCTCTCAGATTCCAGAACTTTCTGCCACAGAAATGTGAGGAACATGTGTTTTTTTAGCCAAATTTTGAGGTTTGCAAAGGATTCTGGGTAACAGAATCTGGTCAGAGCCCCACAAGTCACCCCATCTTGGATTCCCCTAGGTCTCTAGTTTTCAGAAATGCACAGGTTTGGTAGGTTTCCCTAGGTGCCGGCTGAGCTAGAGGCCAAAATCTACAGGTAGTCACTTTGCCAAAAACACCTCTGTTTTCTTTCAAAAAATTGGATGTGTCCACGTTGCCCTTTGGGGCATTTCCTGCCGCGGGCGCTAGGCCTACCCACACAAGTGAGGTATCATTTTTATCGGGAGACTTGGGGAAACGCTGTGTGGAAGGAAATTTGTGGCTCCTCTCAGTTTCCAGAACTTTCTGCCACAGAAATGTGAGGAACATGTGTTTTTTTAGCCAAATTTTGAGGTTTGCAAAGGATTCTGGGTAACAGAACCTGGTCAGAACTTCACAAGTCAGCCCATCTTGGATTCCGCTAGGACTCTAGTTTTCAAAAATACACAGGTTTGGTAGGTTTCCCTAGGTGCCGGCTGAGCTACAGGCCAAAATCTACAGGTAGGCACTTTGCAAAAAACACCTCTGTTTTCTTTCAAAAAATTGGATGTGTCCACGTTGAACTTTCGGGCATTTCCTGTCGCGGGCGCTAGGCCTACCCACACAAGTGAGGTATCATTTTTATCGGGAGACTTGGGGGAAGGCTGGGTAGAAGGAAATTTGTTGCTCCTCTCAGATTCCAGAACTTTCTGCCACAGAAATGTGAGGAACATGTGTTTTTTTAGCCAAATTTTGAGGTTTGCAAAGGATTCCGGGTAACAGAACCTGGTCAGAGCCTCACAAGTCAGCCCATCTTGGATTCCCCTAGGTCTCTAGTTTTCAAAAATACACAGGTTTGGTAGGTTTCCCTAGGTGCCGGCTGAGCTAGAGGCCAAAATCTACAGGTAGGCACTTTGCAAAAAACACCTCTGTTTTCTTTCAAAAAATTGGATGTGTCCACGTTGATCTTTGGGGCATTTCCTGTCGCGGGCGTTAGGCCTACCCAAAGAAGTGAGGTACCATTTTTATCGAGAGACTTTGGGGAACGCTGGGTAGAAGGAAATTTGTGGCTCCTCTCAGATTCCAGAACTTTCCGTCTCCGATATGAGAGGAAAAAGTGTTTTTTTGGCCAAATTTTGATGTTTGCAAAGGATTCTGGGTAACATAACCTGGTCAGAGCCCCGCCAGTCACCCCATCTTGGATTCCCCTTTGTTTCTAGTTTCCAAAAATGCACTGGTTTGCTAGGTTTCCCCAGGTGCCGGCTGAGGTACAGGCCAAAATCCACAGGTAGGCACTGTTTTCTATGAAAAAATGTGATGTGTCCACGTTGTGTTTTGGGCCATTTCCTTTCGTGGGCGCTAGTCCTACCCACACAAGTGAGGTATCATTTCTATCGGGAGACTTGGGGGAACGCTGGGTGGAAGGAAATTTGTGGCTCCTCTCAGATTCCAGAACTTTCTGCGACAGAAATGTGAGGAACATGTGTTTTTTTAGCCAAATTTGAGGTTTGCAAAGGATTCTGGGTAACAGAATCTGTTCCGAGCCCCACAAGTCACCCCATCTTGGATTCCACTAGGTCTCTAGTTTTCAGAAATGCACAGGTTTGGTAGGTTTCCCTAGGCGCCAGCTGAGCTAGAGGCCAAAATCTACAGGTAGGCACTTTGCAGAAAACACCTCTGTTTTCTTTCATAAATTGGATGTGTCCACGTTGATCTTTGGGGCATTTCCTGTCGCGGGCGCTAGGCCTACCCACACAAGTGAGGTATCATTTTTATCGGGAGACTTGGGGGAAGGCTGGGTAGAAGGAAATTTGGGGCTCCTCTCAGATTCCAGAACTTTCTGCCACAGAAATGTGAGGAACATGTGTTTTTTTAGCCAAATTTTGAGGTTTACAAAGGATTCTGGGTAACAGAACCTGGTCAGAGCCCCACAAGTCACCACATCTTGGATTCCCCTAGGTCTCTAGTTTTCAGAAATGCACAGGTTTGGTAGGTTTCCCTAGGTGCCGGCTGAGCTAGAGGCCAAAATCTACAGGTAGTCACTTTGCCAAAAACACCTCTGTTTTCTTTCAAAAAATTGGATGTGTCCACGTTGATCTTTGGGGCATTTCCTGTCGCGGGCGCTAGGCCTACCCACAGAAGTGAGGTACCATTTTTATCGAGAGACTTTGGGGAACGCTGGGTAGAAGGAAATTTGTGGCTCCTCTCAGATTCCAGAACTTTCTGTCTCCGAAATGAGAGGAAAAAGTGTTTTTTTGGCCAAATTTTGATGTTTGCAAAGGATTTTGGGTAACATAACCTGGTCAGAGCCCCGCAAGTCACCCCATCTTGGATTCCCCTGGGTTTCTAGTTTCCAAAAATGCACTGGTTTGCTAGGTTTCCCCAGGTGCCGGTTGAGCTACAGGCCAAAATCCACAGGTAGGCACTGTTTTCTATGAAAAAATGTGATGTGTCCACGTTGTGTTTTGGGCCATTTCCTTTCGTGGGCGCTAGTCCTACCCACACAAGTGAGGTATCATTTCTATCGGGAGACTTGGGGGAACGCTTGGTGGAAGGAAATTTGTTGCTCCTCTCAGATTCCAGAACTTTCTGCCACAGAAATGTGAGGAACATGTGTTTTTTTAGCCAAATTTGAGGTTTGCAAAGGATTCTGGGTAACAGAATCTGTTCCGAGCCCCACAAGTCACCTCATCTTGGATTACACTAGGTCTCTAGTTTTCAGAAATGCACAGGTTTGGTAGGTTTCCCTAAGTGCCGGCTGATCTAGAGGCCAAAATCTACAGGTAGGCACTTTGCAGAAAACACCTCTGTTTTCTTTCATAAATTGGATGTGTCCACGTTGATCTTTGGGGCAATTCCTGTTGCGGGCGCTAGGCCTACCCACACAAGTGAGGTATCATTTTTATCGGGAGACTTGGGGGAAGGCTGGGTAGTAGGACATTTGTGGCTCCTCTCAGATTCCAGAACTTTCTGCCACAGAAATGTGAGGAACATGTGTTTTTTTAGCCAAATTTTGAGGTTTGCAAAGGATTCTGGGTAACAGAACCTGGTCAGAGCCTCACAAGTCAGCCCATCTTGGATTCCGCTAGGTCTCTAGTTTTCAAAAATACACAGGTTTGGTAGGTTTCCCTAGGTGCCGGCTGAGCTAGAGGCCAAAATCTACAGGTAGGCACTTTGCAAAAAACACCTCTGTTTTCTTTCAAAAAATTGGATGTGTCCACGTTGCACTTTCGGGCATTTCCTGCTGCGGGCGCTAGGCCTACCCACACAAGTGAGGTGTCATTTTTATCCGGAGACTTGGGGGAACGCTGGGTGGAAGGACATTTTTGGCCCCTCTCAGATTCCAGAACTTTCTGCCACAGAAATGTGTGGAACATGTGTTTTTTTAGCCAAATTTTGAGGTTTGCAAAGGATTCTGGGTAACAGAACCTGGTCCGAGCCCCACAAGTCACCCCATCTTGGATTCCCCTAGGTCTCTAGTTTTCAGAAATGCACAGGTTTGGTAGGTTTCCCTAGGTGCCGGTTGAGCTAGAGGCCAAAATCTACAGGTAGGCACTTTGCAAAAAACACCTCTGTTTTCTTTCAAAAAAATTGGATGTGTCCACGTTGATCTTTGGGGCATTTCCTGTCGCGGGCGCTAGGCCTACCCACAGAAGTGAGGTACCATTTTTATCGAGAGACTTTGGGGAACGCTGGGTAGAAGGAAATTTGTGGCTCCTCTCAGATTCCAGAACTTTCTGAAACAGAAATGTGAGGAACATGTGTTTTTTTAGCCACATTTTGAGGTTTGCAAAGGATTCTGGGTAACAGAACCTGGTCAGAGCATCACAAGTCAGCCCATCTTCGATTCCCCTAGGTCTCTAGTTTTCAAAAATATACAGGTTTGGTAGGTTTCCCTAGGTGCCGGCTGAGCTAGAGGCCAAAATCCACAGGTAGGCACTTTGCAAAAAACACCTCTGTTTTCTTTCAAAAAATTGGATGTGTCCACGTTGCACTTTGGGGCATTTCCTGCCGCAGGCGCTAGGCCTACCCACACAAGTGAGGTATCATTTTTATCCGGAGACTTGGGGGAACGCTGGGTGGAAGGAAATTTGTGGCTCCTCTCAGATTCCAGAACCTTCTGCCACAGAAATGTGTGGAACATGTGTTTTTTTAGCCAAATTTTGAGGTTTGCAAAGGATTCTGGGAAACAGAACCTGGTCCGAGCCCCACAAGTCACCCCATCTTGGATTCCCCTAGGTCTCTAGTTTTCAGAAATGCACAGGTTTGGTAGGTTTCCCTAGGTGCCGGCTGAGCTAGAGGCCAAAATCTATAGGTAGGCACTTTGCAAAAAACACCTCTGTTTTCTTTCCAAAAATTGAATGTGTCCACGTTGATCTTTGGGGCATTTCCTGTCGCGGGCGCTAGGCCTACCCAAAGAAGTGAGGTACCATTTTTATCGAGAGACTTTGGGGAACGCTGGGTAGAAGGAAATTTGTGGCTCCTCTCAGATTCCAGAACTTTCTGTCTCCGAAATGAGAGGAAAAAGTGTTTTTTTGCCAAATTTTGATGTTTGCAAAGGATTCTGGGTAACATAACCTGGTCAGAGCCCCGCCAGTCACCCCATCTTGGATTCCCCTGGGTTTCTAGTTTCCAAAAATGCACTGGTTTGCTAGGTTTCCCCAGGTGCCGGCTGAGCTACAGGCCAAAATCCACAGGTAGGCACTGTTTTCTATGAAAAAATGTGATGTGTCCACGTTGTGTTTTGGGCCATTTCCTTTCGTGGGCGCTAGTCCTACCCACACAAGTGAGGTATCATTTCTATTGGGAGACTTGGGGGAACGCTGGGTGGAAGGAAATTTGTGGCTCCTCTCAGATTCCAGAACTTTCTGCGACAGAAATGTGAGGAACATGTGTTTTTTTAGCCAAATTTGAGGTTTGCAAAGGATTCTGGGTAACAGAATCTGTTCCGAGCCCCACAAGTCACCCCATCTTGGATTCCACCAGGTCTCTAGTTTTCAGAAATGCACAGGTTTGGTAGGTTTCCCTAGGTGCCGGCTGAGCTAGAGGCCAAAATCTACAGGTAGGCACTTTGCAGAAAACACCTCTGTTTTCTTTCATAAATTGGATGTGTCCACGTTGATCTTTGGGGCATTTCCTGTCGCGGGCGCTAGGCCTACCCACACAAGTGAGGTATCATTTTTATCGGGAGACTTGGGGGAAGGCTGGGTAGAAGGAAATTTGTGGCTCCTCTCAGATTCCAGAACTTTCTGCCACAGAAATGTGAGGAACATGTGTTTTTTTAGCCAAATTTTGAGGTTTGCAAAGGATTCTGGGTAACAGAATCTGGTCAGAGCCCCACAAGTCACCCCATCTTGGATTCCGCTAGGTCTCTAGTTTTCAAAAATACACAGGTTTGGTAGGTTTCCCTAGGTGCCGGCTGAGCTAGAGGCCAAATTCTACAGGTAGGCACTTTGCAAAAAACACCTCTGTTTTCTTTCAAAAAATTGGATGTGTCCACGTTGCACTTTGGGGCATTTCCTGCCACGGGCGCTAGGCCTACCCACACAAGTGAGGTATAATTTTAATCGGGAGACTTGGGGGAATGCTGGGTGGAAGGAAATTTGTGGCTCCTCTCAGTTTCCAGAACTTTCTGCCACAGAAATGTGAGGAACATGTGTTTTTTTAGCCAAATTTTGAGGTTTGCAAAGGATTCTGGGTAACAGAACCTGGTCAGAGCCTCACAAGTCAGCCCATCTTGGATTCCCCTAGGTCTCTAGTTTTTAAAAATACACAGGTTTGGTAGGTTTCCCTAGGTGCCGGCTGAGCTAGAGGCCAAAATCTACAGGTAGGCCCTTTGCAAAAAACACCTCTGTTTTCTTTCAAAAAATTGGATGTGTCCACGTTGAACTTTCGGGCATTTCCTGTCGCGGGCGCTAGGCCTACCCACACAAGTGAGGTATCATTTTTGTCGGGAGACTTGGGGGAAGGCTGGGTAGAAGGAAATTTGTGGCTCCTCTCAGATTCCAGAACTTTCTGCCACAGAAATGTGAGGAACATGTGTTTTTTTAGCCAAATTTTGAGGCTTGCAAAGGATTCTGGGTAACAGAATCTGGTCAGAGCCCCACAAGTCACCCCATCTTGGATTCCCCTAGGTCTCTAGTTTTCAGAAATGCACAGGTTTGGTAGGTTTCCCTAGGTGCCGGCAGAGCTAGAGGCCAAAATCTACAGGTAGTCACTTTGCCAAAAACACCTCTGTTTTCTTTCAAAAAATTGGATGTGTCCACGTTGCCCTTTGGGGCATTTCCTGCCACGGGCGCTAGGCCTACCCACACAAGTGAGGTATCATTTTTATCGGGAGACTTGGGGAAACGCTGGGTGGAAGGAAATTTGTGGCTCCTCTCAGTTTCCAGAACTTTCTGCCACAGAAATGTGAGGAACATGTGTTTTTTTAGCCAAATTTTGAGGTTTGCAAAGGATTCTGGGTAACAGAACCTGGTCCGAGCCCCACAAGTCACCCCATCTTGAATTTCCCTAGGTCTCTAGTTTTCAGAAATGCACAGGTTTGTTAGGTTTCCCTAGGTGCCGGCTGAGCTAGAGGCCAAAATCTACAGGTAGGCACTTTGCAAAAAACACCTCTGTTTTCTTTCAAAAAATTAGATGTGTACACGTTGATCTTTGGGGCATTTCCTGTCGCGGGCGCTAGGCCTACCCACAGAAGTGAGGTACCATTTTTATCGAGAGACTTTGGGGAACGCTGGGTAGAAGGAAATTTGTGGCTCCTCTCAGATTCCAGAACTTTCTGTCTCCGAAATGAGAGGAAAAAGTGTTTTTTTGGCCAAATTTTGATGTTTGCAAAGGATTCTGGGTAACATAACCTGGTCAGAGCCCCGCAAGTCACCCCATCTTGGATTCCCCTGGGTTTCTAGTTTCCAAAAATGCACTGGTTTGCTAGGATTCCCCAGGTGCCGGTTGAGCTACAGGCCAAAATCCACAGGTAGGCACTGTTTTATATGAAAAAATGTGATGTGTCCAACTTGTGTTTTGGGCCATTTCCTTTCGTGGGCGCTAGTCCTACCCACACAAGTGAGGTATCATTTCTATCGGGAGACTTGGGGGAACGCTTGGTGGAAGGAAATGTGTGGCTCCTCTCAGATTCCAAAACTTTCTGCCACAGAAATGTGAGGAACATTTGTTTTTTTAGCCAAATTTGAGGTTTGCAAAGGATTCTGGGTAACAGAATCTGTTCCGAGCCCCACAAGTCACCCCATCTTGGATTACACTAGGTCTCTAGTTTTCAGAAATGCACAGGTTTGGTAGGTTTCCCTAAGTGCCGGCTGATCTAGAGGCCAAAATCTACAGGTAGGCACTTTGCAGAAAACACCTCTGTTTTCATTCAAAAAATTGGATGTGTCCACGTTGATCTTTGGGGCATTTCCTGTCGCGGGCGCTAGGCCTACCCACAGAAGTGAGGTACCATTTTTATCGAGAGACTTTGCGGAACGCTGGGTAGAAGGAAATTTGTGGCTCCTCTCAGATTCCAGAACTTTCTGCCACAGAAATGTGAGGAACATGTGTTTTATTAGCCAAATTTTGAGGTTTGCAACGGATTCTGGGTAACAGAACCTGGTCAGAGCCTCACAAGTCAGCCCATCTTGGATTCCCCTAGGTCTGTAGTTTTCAAAAATACACAGGTTTGGTAGGTTTCCCTAGGTGCCGGCTGAGCTAGAGGCCAAAATCTACAGGTAGGCACTTTGCAAAAAACACCTCTGTTTTCTTTCCAAAAATTGGATGTGTCCACGTTGCACTTTGGGGCATTTCCTGCCGCGGGCGCTAGGCCTACCCACACAAGTGAGGTATCATTTTTATCCGGAGACTTGGGGGAACGCTGGGTGGAAGGAAATTTGTGGCTCCTCTCAGATTCCAGAACTTTCTGCCACAGAAATGTGTGGAACATGTGTTTTTTTAGCCAAATTTTGAGGTTTGCAAAGGATTCTGGGTAACAGAACCTGGTCCGAGCCCCACAAGTCACCCCATCTTGGATTCCCCTAGGTCTCTAGTTTTCAGAAATGCACAGGTTTGGTAGGTTTCCCTAGGTGCAGGCTGAGCTAGAGGCCAAAATCTACAGGTAGGCACTTTGCAAAAAACACCTCTGTTTTCTTTCAAAAAATTGGATGTGTCCACGTTGATCTTTGGGGCATATCCTGTCGCGGGCGCTAGGCCTACCCAAAGAAGTGAGGTACCATTTTTATCGAGAGACTTTGGGGAACGCTGGGTAGAAGGAAATTTGTGGCTCCTCTCAGATTCCAGAACTTTCTGCCACAGAAATGTGAGGAACATGTGTTTTTTTAGCCAAATTTTGAGGTTTGCAAAGGATTCTGGGTAACAGAACCTGGTCAGAGCCTCACAAGTCAGCCCATCTTGGATTCCCCTAGGTCTCTAGTTTTCAAAAATACACAGGTTTGGTAGTTTTCCCTAGGTGCCGGCTGAGCTAGAGGCCAAAATCTACAGGTAGGCACTTTGCAAAAAACACCTCTGTTTTCTTTCAAAAAATTGGATGTGTCCACGTTCATCTTTGGGGCATTTCCTGTCACGGGCGCTAGGCCTACCCAAAGAAGTGAGGTACCATTTTTATCGAGAGACTTTGGGGAACGCTGGGTTGAAGGAAATTTGTGGCTCCTCTCAGATTCCAGAACTTTCTGTCTCCGAAATGAGATGAAAAAGTGTTTTTTTGGCCAAATTTTGATGTTTGCAAAGGATTCTGGGTAACATAACCTGGTCAGAGCCCCGCCAGTCACCCCATCTTGGATTCCCCTTTGTTTCTAGTTTCCAAAAATGCACTGGTTTGCTAGGATTCCCCAGGTGCCGGCTGAGGTACAGGCCAAAATCCACAGGTAGGCACTGTTTTCTATGAAAAAATGTGATGTGTCCACGTTGTGTTTTGGGCCATTTCCTTTCATGGGTGCTAGTCCTACCCACACAAGTGAGGTATCATTTCTATCGGGAGACTTGGGGGAACGCTGGGTGGAAGGAAATTTGTGGCTCCTCTCAGATTCCAGAACTTTCTGCGACAGAAATGTGAGGAACATGTGTTTTTTTAGCCAAATTTGAGGTTTGCAAAGGATTCTGGGTAACAGAATCTGTTCCGAGCCCCACAAGTCACCCCATCTTGGATTCCACTAGGTCTCTAGTTTTCAGAAATGCACAGGTTTGGTAGGTTTCCCTAGGCGCCGGCTGAGCTAGAGGCCAAAATCTACAGGTAGGCACTTTGCAGAAAACACCTCTGTTTTCTTTCATAAATTGGAAGTGTCCACGTTGATCTTTGGGGCATTTCCTGTCGCGGGCGCTAGGCATACCCACACAAGTGAGGTATCATTTTTATCAGGAGACTTGGGGGAAGGCTGGGTAGAAGGAAATTTGTGGCTCCTCTCAGATTCCAGAACTTTCTGCCACAGAAATGTGAGGAACATGTGTTTTTTTAGCCAAATTTTGAGGTTTACAAAGGATTCTGGGTAACAGAACCTGGTCAGAGCCCCACAAGTCACCCCATCTTGGATTCCCCTAGGTCTCTAGTTTTCAGAAATGCACAGGTTTGGTAGGTTTCCCTAGGTGCCGGCTGAGCTAGAGGCCAAAATCTACAGGTAGTCACTTTGCCAAAAACACCTGTGTTTTCTTTCAAAAAATTGGATGTGTCCACGTTGCCCTTTGGGGAATTTCCTGCCGCGGGCGCTAGGCCTACCCACACAAGTGAGGTATCATTTTTATCGGGAGACTTGGGGAAACGCTGGGTGGAAGGAAATTTGTGGCTCCTCTCAGTTTCCAGAACTTTCTGCCACAGAAATGTGAGGAACATGTGTTTTTTTAGCCAAATTTTGAGGTTTGCAAAGGATTCTGGGTAACAGAACCTGGTCAGAGCCTCACAAGTCAGCCCATCTTGGATTCCGCTAGGTCTCTAGTTTTCAAAAATACACAGGTTTGGTAGGTTTCCCTAGGTGCCGGCTGAGCTAGAGGCCAAAATCTACAGGTAGGCACTTTGCAAAAAACACCTCTGTTTTCTTTCAAAAAATTGGATGTGTCCACGTTGCACTTTCGGGCATTTCCTACCTCGGGCGCTAGGCCTACCCACACAAGTGAGGTATCATTTTTATCGGGAGACTTGGGGAAACGCTGGGTGGAAGGAAATTTGTGGCTCCTCTCAGTTTCCAGAACTTTCTGCCACAGAAATGTGAGGAACATGTGTTTTTTTAGCCAAATTTTGAGGTTTGCAAAGGATTCTGGGTAACAGAACCTGGTCCGAGCCCCACAAGTCACCCCATCTTGGATTCCCCTAGGTCTCTAGTTTTCAGAAATGCACAGGTTTGTTAGGTTTCCCTAGGTGCCGGCTGAGCTAGAGGCCAAAATCTACAGGTAGGCACTTTGCAAAAAACACCTCTGTTTTCTTTCAAAAAATTAGATGTGTACACGTTGATCTTTGGGGCATTTCCTGTCGCGGGCGCTAGGCCTACCCACAGAAGTGAGGTACCATTTTTATCGAGAGACTTTGGGGAACACTGGGTAGAAGGAAATTTGTGGCTCCTCTCAGATTCCAGAACTTTCTGTCTCGGAAATGAGAGGAAAAAGTGTTTTTTTGGCCAAATTTTGATGTTTGCAAAGGATTCTGGGTAACATAACCTGGTCAGAGCCCCGCAAGTCACCCCATCTTGGATTCCCCTGGGTTTCTAGTTTCCAAAAATGCACTGGTTTGCTAGGATTCCCCAGGTGCCGGTTGAGCTACAGGCCAAAATCCACAGGTAGGCACTGTTTTATATGAAAAAATGTGATGTGTCCAACTTGTGTTTTGGGCCATTTCCTTTCGTGGGCGCTAGTCCTACCCACACAAGTGAGGTATCATTTCTATCGGGAGACTTGGGGGAACGCTTGGTGGAAGGAAATGTGTGGCTCCTCTCAGATTCCAAAACTTTCTGCCACAGAAATGTGAGGAACATTTGTTTTTTTAGCCAAATTTGAGGTTTGCAAAGGATTCTGGGTAACAGAATCTGTTCCGAGCCCCACAAGTCACCCCATCTTGGATTACACTAGGTCTCTAGTTTTCAGAAATGCACAGGTTTGGTAGGTTTCCCTAAGTGCCGGCTGATCTAGAGGCCAAAATCTACAGGTAGGCACTTTGCAGAAAACACCTCTGTTTTCTTTCAAAAAATTGGATGTGTCCACGTTGATCTTTGGGGCATTTCCTGTCGCGGGCGCTAGGCCTACCCACAGAAGTGAGGTACCATTTTTATCGAGAGACTTTGGGGAACGCTGGGTAGAAGGAAATTTGTGGCTCCTCTCAGATTCCAGAACTTTCTGCCACAGAAATGTGAGGAACATGTGTTTTATTAGCCAAATTTTGAGGTTTGCAAAGGATTCTGGGTAACAGAACCTGGTCAGAGCCTCACAAGTCAGCCCATCTTGGATTCCCCTAGGTCTCTAGTTTTCAAAAATACACAGGTTTGGTAGGTTTCCCTAGGTGCCGGCTGAGCTAGATGCCAAAATCTACAGGTAGGCACTTTGCAAAAAACACCTCTGTTTTCTTTCCAAAAATTGGATGTGTCCACGTTGCACTTTGGGGCATTTCCTGCCGCGGGCGCTAGGCCTACCCACACAAGTGAGGTATCATTTTTATCCGGAGACTTGGGGGAACGCTGGGTGGAAGGAAATTTGTGGCTCCTCTCAGATTCCAGAACTTTCTGCCACAGAAATGTGTGGAACATGTGTTTTTTTAGCCAAATTTTGAGGTTTGCAAAGGATTCTGGGTAACAGAACCTGGTCCGAGCCCCACAAGTCACCCCATCTTGGATTCCCCTAGGTCTCTAGTTTTCAGAAATGCACAGGTTTGGTAGGTTTCCCTAGGTGCAGGCTGAGCTAGAGGCCAAAACCTACAGGTAGGCACTTTGCAAAAAACACCTCTGTTTTCTTTCAAAAAATTGGATGTGTCCATGTTGATCTTTGGGGAATTTCCTGCCGCGGGCGCTAGGCCTACCCACACAAGTGAGGTATCATTTTTATCGGGAGACTTGGGGAAACGCTGGGTGGAAGGAAATTTGTGGCTCCTCTCAGTTTCCAGAACTTTCTGCCACAGAAATGTGAGGAACATGTGTTTTTTTAGCCAAATTTTGAGGTTTGCAAAGGATTCTGGGTAACAGAACCTGGTCAGAGCCTCACAAGTCAGCCCATCTTGGATTCCGCTAGGTCTCTAGTTTTCAAAAATACACAGGTTTGGTAGGTTTCCCTAGGTGCCGGCTGAGCTAGAGGCCAAAATCTACAGGTAGGCACTTTGCAAAAAACACCTCTGTTTTCTTTCAAAAAATTGGATGTGTCCACGTTGCACTTTCGGGCATTTCCTACCTCGGGCGCTAGGCCTACCCACACAAGTGAGGTATCATTTTTATCGGGAGACTTGGGGAAACGCTGGGTGGAAGGAAATTTGTGGCTCCTCTCAGTTTCCAGAACTTTCTGCCACAGAACTGTGAGGAACATGTGTTTTTTTAGCCAAATTTTGAGGTTTGCAAAGGATTCTGGGTAACAGAACCTGGTCCGAGCCCCACAAGTCACCCCATCTTGGATTCCCCTAGGTCTCTAGTTTTCAGAAATGCACAGGTTTGTTAGGTTTCCCTAGGTGCCGGCTGAGCTAGAGGCCAAAATCTACAGGTAGGCACTTTGCAAAAAACACCTCTGTTTTCTTTCAAAAAATTAGATGTGTACACGTTGATCTTTGGGGCATTTCCTGTCGCGGGCGCTAGGCCTACCCACAGAAGTGAGGTACCATTTTTATCGAGAGACTTTGGGGAACGCTGGGTAGAAGGAAATTTGTGGCTCCTCTCAGATTCCAGAACTTTCTGTCTCCGAAATGAGAGGAAAAAGTGTTTTTTTGGCCAAATTTTGATGTTTGCAAAGGATTCTGGGTAACATAACCTGGTCAGAACCCGCAAGTCACCCCATCTTGGATTCCCCTGGGTTTCTAGTTTCCAAAAATGCACTGGTTTGCTAGGATTCCCCAGGTGCCGGTTGAGCTACAGGCCAAAATCCACAGGTAGGCACTGTTTTATATGAAAAAATGTGATGTGTCCAACTTGTGTTTTGGGCCATTTCCTTTCGTGGGCGCTAGTCCTACCCACACAAGTGAGGTATCATTTCTATCGGGAGACTTGGGGGAACGCTTGGTGGAAGGAAATGTGTGGCTCCTCTCAGATTCCAAAACTTTCTGCCACAGAAATGTGAGGAACATTTGTTTTTTTAGCCAAATTTGAGGTTTGCAAAGGATTCTGGGTAACAGAATCTGTTCCGAGCCCCACAAGTCACCCCATCTTGGATTACACTAGGTCTCTAGTTTTCAGAAATGCACAGGTTTGGTAGGTTTCCCTAAGTGCCGGCTGATCTAGAGGCCAAAATCTACAGGTAGGCACTTTGCAGAAAACACCTCTGTTTTCTTTCAAAAAATTGGATGTGTCCACGTTGATCTTTGGGGCATTTCCTGTCGCGGGCGCTAGGCCTACCCACAGAAGTGAGGTACCATTTTTATCGAGAGACTTTGGGGAACGCTGGGTAGAAGGAAATTTGTGGCTCCTCTCAGATTCCAGAACTTTCTGCCACAGAAATGTGAGGAACATGTGTTTTATTAGCCAAATTTTGAGGTTTGCAAAGGATTCTGGGTAACAGAACCTGGTCAGAGCCTCACAAGTCAGCCCATCTTGGATTCCCCTAGGTCTCTAGTTTTCAAAAATACACAGGTTTGGTAGGTTTCCCTAGGTGCCGGCTGAGCTAGAGGCCAAAATCTACAGGTAGGCACTTTGCAAAAAACACCTCTGTTTTCTTTCCAAAAATTGGATGTGTCCACGTTGCACTTTGGGGCATTTCCTGCCACGGGCGCTAGGCCTACCCACACAAGTGAGGTATCATTTTTATCCGGAGACTTGGGGGAACGCTGGGTGGAAGGAAATTTGTGGCTCCTCTCAGATTCCAGAACTTTCTGCCACAGAAATGTGTGGAACATGTGTTTTTTTAGCCAAATTTTGAGGTTTGCAAAGGATTCTGGGTAACAGAACCTGGTCCGAGCCCCACAAGTCACCCCATCTTGGATTCCCCTAGGTCTCTAGTTTTCAGAAATGCACAGGTTTGGTAGGTTTCCCTAGGTGCAGGCTGAGCTAGAGGCCAAAATCTACAGGTAGGCACTTTGCAAAAAACACCTCTGTTTTCTTTCAAAAAATTGGATGTGTCCACGTTGATCTTTGGGGCATATCCTGTCGCGGGCGCTAGGCCTACCCAAAGAAGTGAGGTACAATTTTTATCGAGAGACTTTGGGGAACGCTGGGTAGAAGGAAATTTGTGGCTCCTCTCAGATTCCAGAACTTTCTGCCACAGAAATGTGAGGAACATGTGTTTTTTTAGCCAAATTTTGAGGTTTGCAAAGGATTCTGGGTAACAGAACCTGGTCAGAGCCTCACAAGTCAGCCCATCTTGGATTCCCCTAGGTCTCTAGTTTTCAAAAATACACAGGTTTGGTAGTTTTCCCTAGGTGCCGGCTGAGCTAGAGGCCAAAATCTACAGGTAGGCACTTTGCAAAAAACACCTCTGTTTTCTTTCAAAAAATTGGATGTGTCCACGTTCATCTTTGGGGCATTTCCTTTCGCGGGCGCTAGGCCTACCCAAAGAAGTGAGGTACCATTTTTATCGAGAGACTTTGGGGAACGCTGGGTTGAAGGAAATTTGTGGCTCCTCTCAGATTCCAGAACTTTCTGTCTCCGAAATGAGATGAAAAAGTGTTTTTTTGGCCAAATTTTGATGTTTGCAAAGGATTCTGGGTAACATAACCTGGTCAGAGCCCCGCCAGTCACCCCATCTTGGATTCCCCTTTGTTTCTAGTTTCCAAAAATGCACTGGTTTGCTAGGATTCCCCAGGTGCCGGCTGAGGTACAGGCCAAAATCCACAGGTAGGCACTGTTTTCTATGAAAAAATGTGATGTGTCCACGTTGTGTTTTGGGCCATTTCCTTTCGTGGGTGCTAGTCCTACCCACACAAGTGAGGTATCATTTCTATCGGGAGACTTGGGGGAACGCTGGGTGGAAGGAAATTTGTGGCTCCTCTCAGATTCCAGAACTTTCTGCGACAGAAATGTGAGGAACATGTGTTTTTTTAGCCAAATTTGAGGTTTGCAAAGGATTCTGGGTAACAGAATCTGTTCCGAGGCCCACAAGTCACCCCATCTTGGATTCCACTAGGTCTCTAGTTTTCAGAAATGCACAGGTTTGGTAGGTTTCCCTAGGCGCCGGCTGAGCTAGAGGCCAAAATCTACAGGTAGGCACTTTGCAGAAAACACCTCTGTTTTCTTTCATAAATTGGATGTGTCCACGTTGATCTTTGGGGCATTTCCTGTCGCGGGCGCTAGGCCTACCCACACAAGTGAGGCATCATTTTTATCGGGAGACTTGGGGGAAGGCTGGGTAGAAGGAAATTTGTGGCTCCTCTCAGATTCCAGAACTTTCTGCCACAGAAATGTGAGGAACAAGTGTTTTTTTAGCCAAATTTTGAGGTTTACAAAGGATTCTGGGTAACAGAACCTGGTCAGAGCCCCACAAGTCACCCCATCTTGGATTCCCCTAGGTCTCTAGTTTTCAGAAATGCACAGGTTTGGTAGGTTTCCCTAGGTGCCGGCTGAGCTAGAGGCCAAAATCTACAGGTAGTCACTTTGCCAAAAACACCTGTGTTTTCTTTCAAAAAATTGGATGTGTCCACGTTGCCCTTTGGGGAATTTCCTGCCGCGGGC
Organism: Pleurodeles waltl; assembly: GCF_031143425.1. NCBI lineage: Eukaryota > Metazoa > Chordata > Amphibia > Caudata > Salamandridae > Pleurodeles > Pleurodeles waltl. Next base: position 643,121,789 of record NC_090440.1, on the reverse strand, counting down.
GCTAGGCCTACCCACACAAGTGAGGTATCATTTTTATCGGGACACTTGGGGAAACGCTGGGTGGAAGGAAATTTGTGGCTCCTCTCAGTTTCCAGAACTTTCTGCCACAGAAATGTGAGGAACATGTGTTTTTTAGCCAAATTTTGAGGTTTGCAAAGGATTCTGGGTAACAGAACCTGGTCAGAGCCTCACAAGTCAGCCCATCTTGGATTCCCCTAGGTCTCTAGTTTTCAAAAATACACAGGTTTGGTAGTTTTCCCTAGGTGCCGGCTGAGCTAGAGGCCAAAATCTACAGGTAGGCACTTTGCAAAAAACACCTCTGTTTTCTTTCAAAAAATTGGATGTGTCCACGTTCATCTTTGGGGCATTTCCTGTCACGGGCGCTAGGCCTACCCAAAGAAGTGAGGTACCATTTTTATCGAGAGACTTTGGGGAACGCTGGGTTGAAGGAAATTTGTGGCTCCTCTCAGATTCCAGAACTTTCTGTCTCCGAAATGAGATGAAAAAGTGTTTTTTTGGCCAAATTTTGATGTTTGCAAAGGATTCTGGGTAACATAACCTGGTCAGAGCCCCGCCAGTCACCCCATCTTGGATTCCCCTTTGTTTCTAGTTTCCAAAAATGCACTGGTTTGCTAGGATTCCCCAGGTGCCGGCTGAGGTACAGGCCAAAATCCACAGGTAGGCACTGTTTTCTATGAAAAAATGTGATGTGTCCACGTTGTGTTTTGGGCCATTTCCTTTCATGGGTGCTAGTCCTACCCACACAAGTGAGGTATCATTTCTATCGGGAGACTTGGGGGAACGCTGGGTGGAAGGAAATTTGTGGCTCCTCTCAGATTCCAGAACTTTCTGCGACAGAAATGTGAGGAACATGTGTTTTTTTAGCCAAATTTGAGGTTTGCAAAGGATTCTGGGTAACAGAATCTGTTCCGAGCCCCACAAGTCACCCCATCTTGGATTCCACTAGGTCTGTAGTTTTCAGAAATGCACAGGTTTGGTAGGTTTCCCTAGGCGCCGGCTGAGCTAGAGGCCAAAATCTACAGGTAGGCACTTTGCAGAAAACACCTCTGTTTTCTTTCAAAAAATTGGATCTGTCCACGTTGATCTTTGGGGCATTTCCTGTCGCGGGCGCTAGGCCTACCCACACAAGTGAGGTATCATTTTTATCGGGAGACTTGGGGGAAGGCTGGGTGGAAGGAAATTTGTGGATCCTCTCAGATTCCAGAACTTTCTGCCACAGAAATGTGAGGAACATGTGTTTTTTTAGCCAAATTTTGAGGTTTGCAAAGGATTCTGGGTAACAGAACCTGGTCAGAGCCCCACAAGTCACCCCATCTTGGATTCCCCTAGGTCTCCAGTTTTCAGAAATGCACAGGTTTGGTAGGTTTCCCTAGGTGCCGGCTGAGCTAGAGGCCAAAATCTAGAGGTAGGCACTTTGCCAAAAACACCTCTGTTTTCTTTAAAAAAATTAGATGTGTCCACGTTGCCCTTTGGGGCATTTCCTGTCGCGGGCGCTAGGCCTACCCACACAAGTGAGGTATCATTTTTATCAGGAGACTTGGGGGAAAGCTGGGTGGAAGGAAATTTGTGGCTCCTCTCAGTTTCCAGAACTTTCTGCCACAGAAATGTGAGGAACATGTGTTTTTTTAGCCAAATGTTGAGGTTTGCAATTGATTCTGGGTAACAGAACCTGGTCAGAACCTCACAAGTCAGCCCATCTTGGATTCCCCTAGGTCTCTAGTTTTCAAAAATACACAGGTTTGGTAGGTTTCCCTAGGTGCCGGCTGAGCTATAGGCCATAATCTACAGGTAGGCACTTTGCAAAAAACACCTCTGTTTTCTTTCAAAAAATTGGATGTGTCCACGTTGCACTTTGGGGCATTTCCTGCCGCTGGCGCTAGGCCTACCCACACAAGTGAGGTATCATTTTTATCGGGAGACTTGGGGGAATGCTGGGTGGAAGGAAATTTGTGGCTCCTCTCAGTTTCCAGAACTTTCTGCCACAGAAATGTGAGGAACATGTGTTTTTTTAGCCAAATGTTGAGGTTTGCAATTGATTCTGGGTAACAGAACCTGGTCAGATCCTCACAAGTCAGCCCATCTTGGATTCCCCTAGGTCTCTAGTTTTCAGAAATGCACAGGTTTGGTAGGTTTCCCTAGGTGCCGGCTGAGCTAGAGGCCAAAATCTACAGGTAGTCACTTTGCCAAAAACACCTGTGTTTTCTTTCAAAAAATTGGATGTGTCCACGTTGCCCTTTGGGGAATTTCCTGCCGCGGGCGCTAGGCCTACCCACACAAGTGAGGTATCATTTTTATCGGGAGACTTGGGGAAACGCTGGGTGGAAGGAAATTTGTGGCTCCTCTCAGTTTCCAGAACTTTCTGCCACAGAAATGTGAGGAACATGTGTTTTTTTAGCCAAATTTTGAGGTTTGCAAAGGATTCTGGGTAACAGAACCTGGTCAGAGCCTCACAAGTCAGCCCATCTTGGATTCCGCTAGGTCTCTAGTTTTCAAAAATACACAGGTTTGGTAGGTTTCCCTAGGTGCCGGCTGAGCTAGAGGCCAAAATCTACAGGTAGGCACTTTGCAAAAAACACCTCTGTTTTCTTTCAAAAAATTGGATGTGTCCACGTTGCACTTTCGGGCATTTCCTACCTCGGGCGCTAGGCCTACCCACACAAGTGAGGTGTCATTTTTATCCGGAGACTTGGGGGAACGCTGGGTGGAAGGAAATTTGTGGCTCCTCTCAGATTCCAGAACTTTCTGCCACAGAAATGTGTGGAACATGTGTTTTTTTGCCAAATTTTGAGGTTTGCAAAGGATTCTGGGTAACAGAACCTGGTCCGAGCCCCACAAGTCACCCCATCTTGGATTCCCCTAGGTCTCTAGTTTTCAGAAATGCACAGGTTTTGTAGGTTTCCCTAGGTGCCTGCTGAGCTAGAGGCCAAAATCTACAGGTAGGCACTTTGCAAAAAACACCTCTGTTTTCTTTCAAAAAATTAGATGTGTCCACGTTGATCTTTGGGGCATTTCCTGTCGCGGGCGCTAGGCCTACCCACAGAAGTGAGGTACCATTTTTATCGAGAGACTTTGGGAAACGCTGGGTAGAAGGAAATTTGTGGCTACTCTCAGATTCCAGAACTTTCTGTCTCCGAAATTAGAGGAAAAAGTGTTTTTTTGGCCAAATTTTGATGTTTGCAAAGAATTCTGGGTAACATAACCTGGTCAGAGCCCCGCAAGTCACCCCATCTTGGATTCCCCTGGGTTTCTAGTTTCCAAAAATGCACTGGTTTGCTAGGTTTCCCCAGGTGCCGGTTGGGCTACAGGCCAAAATCCACAGGTAGGCACTGTTTTCTATGAAAAAATGTGATGTGTCCACGTTGTGTTTTGGGCCATTTCCTTTCGTGGGCGCTAGTCCTACCCACACAAGTGAGGTATCATTTCTATCGGGAGACTTGGGGGAACGCTTGGTGGAAGGAAATTTGTGGCTCCTCTCAGATTCCAGAACTTTCTGCCACAGAAATGTGAGGAACATGTGTTTTTTTAGCCAAATTTGAGGTTTGCAAAGGATTCTGGGTAACAGAATCTGTTCCGAGCCCCACAAGTCACCTCATCTTGGATTACACTAGGTCTCTAGTTTTCAGAAATGCACAGGTTTGGTAGGTTTCCCTTAGTGCCGGCTGATGTAGAGGCCAAAATCTACAGGTAGGCACTTTGCAGAAAACACCTCTGTTTTCTTTCAAAAAATTGGATGTGTCCACGTTGATCTTTGGGGCATTTCCTGTCGCGGGCGCTAGGCCTACCCACACAAGTGAGGTATCATTTTTATTGGGAGACTTGGGGAAAGGCTGGGTGGAAGGAAATTTGTGGATCCTCTCATATTCCAGAACTTTCTGCCACAGAAATGTGAGGAACATGTGTTTTTTTAGCCAAATTTTGAGGTTTGCAAAGGATTCTGGGTAACAGAACCTGGTCAGAGCCCCACAAGTCACCCCATCTTGGATTCCCCTAGGTCTCCAGTTTTCAGAAATGCACAGGTTTGGTAGGTTTCCCTAGGTGCCGGCTGAGCTAGAGGCCAAAATCTAGAGGTAGGCACTTTGCCAAAAACACCTCTGTTTTCTTTAAAAAAATTGGATGTGTCCACGTTGCCCTTTGGGGCATTTCCTGTCGCGGGCGCTAGGCCTACCCACACAAGTGAGGTATCATTTTTATCAGGAGACTTGGGGGAAAGCTGGGTGGAAGGAAATTTGTGGCTCCTCTCAGTTTCCAGAACTTTCTGCCACAGAAATGTGAGGAACATGTGTTTTTTTAGCCAAATGTTGAGGTTTGCAATTGATTCTGGGTAACAGAACCTGGTCAGATCCTCACAAGTCAGCCCATCTTGGATTCCCCTAGGTCTCTAGTTTTCAAAAATACACAGGTTTGGTAGGTTTCCCTAGGTGCCGGCTGAGCTATAGGCCAAAATCTACAGGTAGGCACTTTGCAAAAAACACCTCTGTTTTCTTTCAAAAAATTGGATGTGTCCACGTTGCACTTTGGGGCATTTCCTGCCGCTGGCGCTAGGCCTACCCACACAAGTGAGGTATCATTTTTATCGGGAGACTTGGTGGAATGCTGGGTGGAAGTAAATTTGTGGCTCCTCTCAGTTTCCAGAACTTTCTGCCACAGAAATGTGAGGAACTTGTGTTTTTTTAGCCAAATTTTGAGGTTTGCAAAGGATTCTGGGTAACAGAACCTGGTCCGAGCCCCACAAGTCACCCTATCTTGGATTCCCCTAGGTCTCTAGTTTTCAGAAATGCACAGGTTTGGTAGGTTTCCCTAGGTGCCGGCTGAGCTAGAGGCCAAAATCTACAGGTAGTCACTTTGCCAAAAACACCTCTGTTTTCTTTAAAAAAATTGGATGTGTCCACGTTGCCCTTTGGGGCATTTCCTGCCGCGGGCGCTAGGCCTACCCACACAAGTGAGGTATCATTTTTATCGGGAGACTTGGGGAAACGCTGGGTGGAAGGAAATTTGTGGCTCCTCTCAGTTTCCAGAACTTTCTGCCACAGAAATGTCAGGAACATGTGTTTTTTTAGCCAAATTTTGAGGTTTGTAAAGGATTCTGGGTAAGAGAACCTGGTCAGAGCCCCACAAGTCACCCCATCTTGGATTCCACTAGGTCTCTAGTTTTCAGAAATGCACAGGTTTGGTAGGTTTCCCTAGGCGACGGCTGAGCTAGTGGCCAAAATCTACAGGTAGGCACTTTGCAGAAAACACCTCAGTTTTCTTTCAAAAATTGAATGTGTCCACGTTGATCTTTGGGGCATTTCCTGTCGCGGGCGCTAGGCCTACCCACACAAGTGAGGTATCATTTTTATCGGGAGACTTGGGGGAAGGCTGGGTAGAAGGAAATTTGTGGCTCCTCTCAGATTCCAGAACTTTCTGCCACAGAAATGTGAGGAACATGTGTTTTTTTAGCCAAATTTTGAGGTTTGCAAAGGATTCTGGGTAACAGAACCTGGTCAGAGCCCCACAAGTCACCCCATGTTGGATTCCCCTAGGTCTCTAGTTTTCAGAAATGCACAGGTTTGGTAGGTTTCCCTAGGTGCCGGCTGAGCTAGAGGCCAAAATCTACAGGTACACTTTGCCAAAAACACCTCTGTTTTCTTTCAAAAAATTGGATGTGTCCACGTTGCCCTTTGGGGCATTTCCTGCCGCGGGCGCTAGGCCTACCCACACAAGTGAGGTATCATTTTTATCGGGAGACTTGGGGAAACGCTGGGTGGAAGGAAATTTGTGGCTCCTCTCAGTTTCCAGAACTTTCTGCCACAGAAATGTGAGGAACATGTGTTTTTTTATCCAAATTTTGAGGTTTGCAAAGGATTCTGGGTAACAGAACCTGGTCAGAGCCTCACAAGTCAGCCCATCTTGGATTCCGCTAGGTCTCTAGTTTTCAAAAATACACAGGTTTGGTAGGTTTCCCTAGGTGCCGGCTGAGCTAGAGGCCAAAATCTACAGGTAGGCACTTTGCAAAAAACACCTCTGTTTTCTTTCAAAAAATTGGATGTGTCCACGTTGCACTTTCGGGCATTTCCTGCCGCGGGCGCTAGGCCTACCCACACAAGTGAGGTGTAATTTTTATCCGGAGACTTGGGGGAACGCTGGGTGGAAGGAAATTTGTGGCTCCTCTCAGATTCCAGAACTTTCTGCCACAGAAATGTGTAGAACATGTGTTTTTTTAGCCAAATTTTGAGGTTTGCAAAGGATTCTGGGTAACAGAACCTGGTCCGAGCCCCACAAGTCACCCCATCTTGGATTCCCCTAGGTCTCTAGTTTTCAGAAATGCACAGGTGTGGTAGGTTTCCCTAGGTGCCGGCTGAGCTAGAGGCCAAAATCTACAGGTAGGCACTTTGCAAAAAACACCTCTGTTTTCTTTCAAAAAATTGAATGTGTCCACGTTGATCTTTGGGGCATTTCCTGTCGCGGGCGCTAGGCCTACCCAAAGAAGTGAGGTACCATTTTTATCGAGAGACTTTGGGGAACGCTGGGTAGAAGGAAATTTGTGGCTCCTCTCAGATTCCAGAACTTTCTGTCTCCGAAATGAGAGGAAAAAGTGTTTTTTTGCCAAATTTTGATGTTTGCAAAGGATTATGGGTAACATAACCTGGTCAGAGCCCCGCCAGTCACCCCATCTTGGATTCCCCTAGGTTTCTAGTTTCCAAAAATGCACTGGTTTGCTAGGTTTCCCCAGGTGCCGGCTGAGCTACAGGCCAAAATCCACAGGTAGGCACTGTTTTCTATGAAAAAATGTGATGTGTTCACGTTGAGTTTTGGGCCATTTCCTTTCGTGGGCGCTAGTCCTACCCACACAAGTGAGGTATCATTTCTATCCGGAGACTTGGGGGAACGCTGGGTGGAAGGAAATTTGTGGCTCCTCTCAGATTCCAGAACTTTCTGCGACAGAAATGTGAGGAACATGTGTTTTTTTAGCCAAATTTGAGGTTTGCAAAGGATTCTGGGTAACAGAATCTGTTCCGAGGCCCACAAGTCACCCCATCTTGGATTCCACTAGGTCTCTAGTTTTCAGAAATGCACAGGTTTGGTAGGTTTCCCTAGGCGCCGGCTGAGCTAGAGGCCAAAATCTACAGGTAGGCACTTTGCAGAAAACACCTCTGTTTTCTTTCATAAATTGGATGTGTCCACGTTGATCTTTGGGGCATTTCCTGTCGCGGGCGCTAGGCCTACCCACACAAGTGAGGTATCATTTTTATCGGGAGACTTGGGGGAAGGCTGGGTAGAAGGAAATTTGTGGCTCCTCTCAGATTCCAGAACTTTCTGCCACAGAAATGTGAGGAACATGTGTTTTTTTAACCAAATTTTGAGGTTTACAAAGGATTCTGGGTAACAGAACCTGGTCAGAGCCCCACAAGTCACCCCATCTTGGATTCCCCTAGGTCTCTAGTTTTCAGAAATGCACAGGTTTGGTAGGTTTTCCTAGGTGCCGGCTGAGCTAGAGGCCAAAATCTACAGGTAGTCACTTTGCCAAAAACACCTGTGTTTTCTTTCAAAAAATTGGATGTGTCCACGTTGCCCTTTGGGGAATTTCCTGCCGCGGGCGCTAGGCCTACCCACACAAGTGAGGTATCATTTTTATCGGGAGACTTGGGGAAACGCTGGGTGCAAGGAAATTTGTGGCTCCTCTCAGTTTCCAGAACTTTCTGCCACAGAAATGTGAGGAACATGTGTTTTTTAGCCAAATTTTGAGGTTTGCAAAGGATTCTGGGTAACAGAACCTGGTCAGAGCCTCACAAGTCAGCCCATCTTGGATTCCGCTAGGTCTCTAGTTTTCAAAAATACACAGGTTTGGTAGATTTCCCTAGGTGCCGGCTGAGCTAGAGGCCAAAATCTACAGGTAGGCACTTTGCAAAAAACACCTCTGTTTTCTTTCAAAGAATTGGATGTGTCCACGTTGCACTTTCGGGCATTTCCTACCTCGGGCGCTAGGCCTACCCACACAAGTGAGGTGTCATTTTTATCCGGAGACTTGGGGGAACGCTGGGTGGAAGGAAATTTGTGGCTCCTCTCAGATTCCAGAACTTTCTGCCACAGAAATGTGTGGAACATGTGTTTTTTTGCCAAATTTTGAGGTTTGCAAAGGATTCTGGGTAACAGAACCTGGTCCGAGCCCCACAAGTCACCCCATCTTGGATTCCCCTAGGTCTCTAGTTTTCAGAAATGCACAGGTTTGGTAGGTTTCCCTAGGTGCCGGCTGAGCTAGAGGCCAAAATCTACAGGTAGGCACTTTGCAAAAAACACCTCTGTTTTCTTTCAAAAAATTAGATGTGTCCACGTTGATCTTTGGGGCATTTCCTGTCGCGGGCGCTAAGCCTACCCACAGAAGTGAGGTACCATTTTTATCGAGAGACTTTGGGAAACGCTGGGTAGAAGGAAATTTGTGGCTCCTCTCAGATTCCAGAACTTTCTGTCTCCGAAATGAGAGGAAAAAGTGTTTTTTTGGCCAAATTTTGATGTTTGCAAAGGATTCTGGGTAACATAACCTGGTCAGAGCCCCGCAAGTCACCCCATCTTGGATTCCCCTGGGTTTCTAGTTTCCAAAAATGCACTGGTTTGCTAGGTTTCCCCAGGTGCCGGTTGGGCTACAGGCCAAAATCCACAGGTAGGTACTGTTTTCTATGAAAAAATGTGATGTGTCCACGTTGTGTTTTGGGCCATTTCCTTTCGTGGGCGCTAGTCCTACCCACACAAGTGAGGTATCATTTCTATCGGGAGACTTGGGGGAACGCTTGGTGGAAGGAAATTTGTGGCTCCTCTCAGATTCCAGAACTTTCTGCCACAGAAATGTGAGGAACATGTGTTTTTTTAGCCAAATTTGAGGTTTGCAAAGGATTCTGGGTAACAGAATCTGTTCCGAGCCCCACAAGTCACCTCATCTTGGATTACACTAGGTCTCTAGTTTTCAGAAATGCACAGGTTTGGTAGGTTTCCCTTAGTGCCGGCTGATGTAGAGGCCAAAATCTACAGGTAGGCACTTTGCAGAAAACACCTCTGTTTTCTTTAAAAAAATTGGATGTGTCCACGTTGATCTTTGGGGCATTTCCTGTCGCGGGCGCTAGGCCTACCCACACAAGTGAGGTATCATTTTTATCGGGAGACTTGGGGGAAGGCTGGGTGGAAGGAAATTTGTGGATCCTCTCAGATTCCAGAACTTTCTGCCACAGAAATGTGAGGAACATGTGTTTTTTTAGCCAAATTTTGAGGTTTGCAAAGGATTCTGGGTAACAGAACCTGGTCAGAGCCCCACAAGTCACCCCATCTTGGATTCCCCTAGGTCTCCAGTTTTCAGAAATGCACAGGTTTGGTAGGTTTCCCTAGGTGCCGGCTGAGCTAGAGGCCAAAATCTAGAGGTAGGCACTTTGCCAAAAACACCTCTGTTTTCTTTAAAAAAATTAGATGTGTCCACGTTGCCCTTTGGGGCATTTCCTGTCGCGGGCGCTAGGCCTACCCACACAAGTGAGGTATCATTTTTATCAGGAGACTTGGGGGAAAGCTGGGTGGAAGGAAATTTGTGGCTCCTCTCAGTTTCCAGAACTTTCTGCCACAGAAATGTGAGGAACATGTGTTTTTTTAGCCAAATGTTGAGGTTTGCAATTGATTCTGGGTAACAGAACCTGGTCAGATCCTCACAAGTCAGCCCATCTTGGATTCCCCTAGGTCTCTAGTTTTCAAAAATACACAGGTTTGGTAGGTTTCCCTAGGTGCCGGCTGAGCTATAGGCCAAAATCTACAGGTAGGCACTTTGCAAAAAACACCTCTGTTTTCTTTAAAAAAATTGGATGTGTCCACGTTGCACTTTGGGGCATTTCCTGCCGCTGGCGCTAGGCCTACCCACACAAGTGAGGTATCATTTTTATCGGGAGACTTGGGGGAATGCTGGGTGGAAGGAAATTTGTGGCTCCTCTCAGTTTCCAGAACTTTCTGCCACAGAAATGTGAGGAACATGTGTTTTTTTAGCCAAATGTTGAGGTTTGCATTTGATTCTGGGTAACAGAACCTGGTCAGATCCTCACAAGTCAGCCCATCTTGGATTCCCCTAGGTCTCTAGTTTTCAGAAATGCACAGGTTTGGTAGGTTTCCCTAGGTGCCGGCTGAGCTAGAGGCCAAAATCTACAGGTAGTCACTTTGCCAAAAACACCTGTGTTTTCTTTCAAAAAATTGGATGTGTCCACGTTGCCCTTTGGGGAATTTCCTGCCGCGGGCGCTAGGCCTACCCACACAAGTGAGGTATCATTTTTATCGGGAGACTTGGGGAAACGCTGGGTGGAAGGAAATTTGTGGCTCCTCTCAGTTTCCAGAACTTTCTGCCACAGAAATGTGAGGAACATGTGTTTTTTTAGCCAAATTTTGAGGTTTGCAAAGGATTCTGGGTAACAGAACCTGGTCAGAGCCTCACAAGTCAGCCCATCTTGGATTCCGCTAGGTCTCTAGTTTTCAAAAATACACAGGTTTGGTAGGTTTCCCTAGGTGCCGGCTGAGCTAGAGGCCAAAATCTACAGGTAGGCACTTTGCAAAAAACACCTCTGTTTTCTTTCAAAAAATTGGATGTGTCCACGTTGCACTTTCGGGCATTTCCTGCCGCGGGCGCTAGGCCTACCCACACAAGTGAGGTGTAATTTTTATCCGGAGACTTGGGGGAACGCTGGGTGGAAGGAAATTTGTGGCTCCTCTCAGATTCCAGAACTTTCTGCCACAGAAATGTGTAGAACATGTGTTTTTTTAGCCAAATTTTGAGGTTTGCAAAGGATTCTGGGTAACAGAACCTGGTCCGAGCCCCACAAGTCACCCCATCTTGGATTCCCCTAGGTCTCTAGTTTTCAGAAATGCACAGGTGTGGTAGGTTTCCCTAGGTGCCGGCTGAGCTAGAGGCCAAAATCTACAGGTAGGCACTTTGCAAAAAACACCTCTGTTTTCTTTCAAAAAATTAGATGTGTCCACGTTGATCTTTGGGGCATTTCCTGTCGCGGGCGCTAGGCCTACCCACAGAAGTGAGGTACCATTTTTATCGAGAGACTTTGGGAAACGCTGGGTAGAAGGAAATTTGTGGCTCCTCTCAGATTCCAGAACTTTCTGTCTCCGAAATGAGAGGAAAAAGTGTTTTTTTGGCCAAATTTTGATGTTTGCAAAGAATTCTGGGTAACATAACCTGGTCAGAGCCCCGCAAGTCACCCCATCTTGGATTCCCCTGGGTTTCTAGTTTCCAAAAATGCACTGGTTTGCTAGGTTTCCCCAGGTGCCGGTTGGGCTACAGGCCAAAATCCACAGGTAGGCACTGTTTTCTATGAAAAAATGTGATGTGTCCACGTTGTGTTTTGGGCCATTTCCTTTCGTGGGCGCTAGTCCTACCCACACAAGTGAGGTATCATTTCTATCGGGAGACTTGGGGGAACGCTTGGTGGAAGGAAATTTGTGGCTCCTCTCAGATTCCAGAACTTTCTGCCACAGAAATGTGAGGAACATGTGTTTTTTTAGCCAAATTTGAGGTTTGCAAAGGATTCTGGGTAACAGAATCTGTTCCGAGCCCCACAAGTCACCTCATCTTGGATTACACTAGGTCTCTAGTTTTCAGAAATGCACAGGTTTGGTAGGTTTCCCTTAGTGCCGGCTGATGTAGAGGCCAAAATCTACAGGTAGGCACTTTGCAGAAAACACCTCTGTTTTCTTTCAAAAAATTGGATGTGTCCACGTTGATCTTTGGGGCATTTCCTGTCGCGGGCGCTAGGCCTACCCACACAAGTGAGGTATCATTTTTATTGGGAGACTTGGGGAAAGGCTGGGTGGAAGGAAATTTGTGGATCCTCTCATATTCCAGAACTTTCTGCCACAGAAATGTGAGGAACATGTGTTTTTTTAGCCAAATTTTGAGGTTTGCAAAGGATTCTGGGTAACAGAACCTGGTCAGAGCCCCACAAGTCACCCCATCTTGGATTCCCCTAGGTCTCCAGTTTTCAGAAATGCACAGGTTTGGTAGGTTTCCCTAGGTGCCGGCTGAGCTAGAGGCCAAAATCTAGAGGTAGGCACTTTGCCAAAAACACCTCTGTTTTCTTTAAAAAAATTGGATGTGTCCACGTTGCCCTTTGGGGCATTTCCTGTCGCGGGCGCTAGGCCTACCCACACAAGTGAGGTATCATTTTTATCAGGAGACTTGGGGGAAAGCTGGGTGGAAGGAAATTTGTGGCTCCTCTCAGTTTCCAGAACTTTCTGCCACAGAAATGTGAGGAACATGTGTTTTTTTAGCCAAATGTTGAGGTTTGCAATTGATTCTGGGTAACAGAACCTGGTCAGATCCTCACAAGTCAGCCCATCTTGGATTCCCCTAGGTCTCTAGTTTTCAAAAATACACAGGTTTGGTAGGTTTCCCTAGGTGCCGGCTGAGCTATAGGCCAAAATCTACAGGTAGGCACTTTGCAAAAAACACCTCTGTTTTCTTTCAAAAAATTGGATGTGTCCACGTTGCACTTTGGGGCATTTCCTGCCGCTGGCGCTAGGCCTACCCACACAAGTGAGGTATCATTTTTATCGGGAGACTTGGGGGAATGCTGGGTGGAAGTAAATTTGTGGCTCCTCTCAGTTTCCAGAACTTTCTGCCACAGAAATGTGAGGAACTTGTGTTTTTTTAGCCAAATTTTGAGGTTTGCAAAGGATTCTGGGTAACAGAACCTGGTCCGAGCCCCACAAGTCACCCTATCTTGGATTCCCCTAGGTCTCTAGTTTTCAGAAATGCACAGGTTTGGTAGGTTTCCCTAGGTGCCGGCTGAGCTAGAGGCCAAAATCTACAGGTAGTCACTTTGCCAAAAACACCTCTGTTTTCTTTAAAAAAATTGGATGTGTCCACGTTGCCCTTTGGGGCATTTCCTGCCGCGGGCGCTAGGCCTACCCACACAAGTGAGGTATCATTTTTATCGGGAGACTTGGGGAAACGCTGGGTGGAAGGAAATTTGTGGCTCATCTCAGTTTCCAGAACTTTCTGCCACAGAAATGTCAGGAACATGTGTTTTTTTAGCCAAATTTTGAGGTTTGTAAAGGATTCTGGGTAAGAGAACCTGGTCAGAGCCCCACAAGTCACCCCATCTTGGATTCCACTAGGTCTCTAGTTTTCAGAAATGCACAGGTTTGGTAGGTTTCCCTAGGCGACGGCTGAGCTAGTGGCCAAAATCTACAGGTAGGCACTTTGCAGAAAACACCTCAGTTTTCTTTCAAAAATTGGATGTGTCCACGTTGATCTTTGGGGCATTTCCTGTCGCGGGCGCTAGGCCTACCCACACAAGTGAGGTATCATTTTTATCGGGAGACTTGGGGGAAGGCTGGGTAGAAGGAAATTTGTGGCTCCTCTCAGATTCCAGAACTTTCTGCCACAGAAATGTGAGGAACATGTGTTTTTTTAGCCAAATTTTGAGGTTTGCAAAGGATTCTGGGTAACAGAACCTGGTCAGAGACCCACAAGTCACCCCATCTTGGATTCCCCTAGGTCTCTAGTTTTCAGAAATGCACAGGTTTGGTAGGTTTCCCTAGGTGCCGGCTGAGCTAGAGGCCAAAATCTACAGGTACACTTTGCCAAAAACACCTCTGTTTTCTTTCAAAAAATTGGATGTGTCCACGTTGCCCTTTGGGGCATTTCCTGCCGCGGGCGCTAGGCCTACCCACACAAGTGAGGTATCATTTTTATCGGGAGACTTGGGGAAACGCTGGGTGGAAGGAAATTTGTGGCTCCTCTCAGTTTCCAGAACTTTCTGCCACAGAAATGTGAGGAACATGTGTTTTTTTATCCAAATTTTGAGGTTTGCAAAGGATTCTGGGTAACAGAACCTGGTCAGAGCCTCACAAGTCAGCACATCTTGGATTCCGCTAGGTCTCTAGTTTTCAAAAATACACAGGTTTGGTAGGTTTCCCTAGGTGCCGGCTGAGCTAGAGGCCAAAATCTACAGGTAGGCACTTTGCAAAAAACACCTCTGTTTTCTTTCAAAAAATTGGATGTGTCCACGTTGCACTTTCGGGCATTTCCTGCCGCGGGCGCTAGGCCTACCCACACAAGTGAGGTGTAATTTTTATCCGGAGACTTGGGGGAACGCTGGGTGGAAGGAAATTTGTGGCTCCTCTCAGATTCCAGAACTTTCTGCCACAGAAATGTGTAGAACATGTGTTTTTTTAGCCAAATTTTGAGGTTTGCAAAGGATTCTGGGTAACAGAACCTGGTCCGAGCCCCACAAGTCACCCCATCTTGGATTCCCCTAGGTCTCTAGTTTTCAGAAATGCACAGGTGTGGTAGGTTTCCCTAGGTGCCGGCTGAGCTAGAGGCCAAAATCTACAGGTAGGCACTTTGCAAAAAACACCTCTGTTTTCTTTCAAAAAATTGAATGTGTCCACGTTGATCTTTGGGGCATTTCCTGTCGCGGGCGCTAGTCCTACCCAAAGAAGTGAGGTACCATTTTTATCGAGAGACTTTGGGGAACGCTGGGTAGAAGGAAATTTGTGGCTCCTCTCAGATTCCAGAACTTTCTGTCTCCGAAATGAGAGGAAAAAGTGTTTTTTTGCCAAATTTTGATGTTTGCAAAGGATTCTGGGTAACATAACCTGGTCAGAGCCCCGCCAGTCACCCCATCTTGGATTCCCCTAGGTTTCTAGTTTCCAAAAATGCACTGGTTTGCTAGGTTTCCCCAGCTGCCGGCTGAGCTACAGGCCAAAATCCACAGGTAGGCACTGTTTTCTATGAAAAAATGTGATGTGTCCACGTTGTGTTGTGGGCCATTTCCTTTCGTGGGCGCTAGTCCTACCCACACAAGTGAGGTATCATTTCTATCGGGAGACTTGGGGGAACGCTTGGTGGAAGGAAATTTGTGGCTCCTCTCAGATTCCAGAACTTTCTGCCACAGAAATGTGAGGAACATGTGTTTTTATAGCCAAATTTTGAGGTTTGCAAAGGATTCTGGGTAACAGAATCTGGTCAGAGCCCCACAAGTCACCCCATCTTGGATTCCCCTAGGTCTCTAGTTTTCAGAAATGCACAGGTTTGGTAGGTTTCCCTAGGTGCCGGCTGAGCTAGAGGCCAAAATCTACAGGTAGTCACTTTGCCAAAAACACCTCTGTTTTCTTTCAAAAAATTGGATGTGTCCACGTTGCCCTTTGGGGCATTTCCTGCCGCGGGCGCTTGGCCTACCCAGACAAGTGAGGTATCATTTTTATCGGGAGACTTGGGGAAACGCTGGGTGGAAGGAAATTTGTGGCTCCTCTCAGTTTCCAGAACTTTCTGCCACAGAAATGTGAGGAACATGTGTTTTTATAGCCAAATTTTGAGGTTTGCAAAGGATTCTGGGTAACAGAATCTGGTCAGAGCCCCACAAGTCACCCCATCTTGGATTCCCCTAGGTCTCTAGTTTTCAGAAATGCACAGGTTTGGTAGGTTTCCCTAGGTGCCGGCTGAGCTAGAGGCCAAAATCTACAGGTAGTCACTTTGCCAAAAACACCTCTGTTTTCTTTCAAAAAATTGGATGTGTCCACGTTGCCCTTTGGGGCATTTCCTGCCGCGGGCGCTTGGCCTACCCAGACAAGTGAGGTATCATTTTTATCGGGAGACTTGGGGAAACGCTGGGTGGAAGGAAATTTGTGGCTCCTCTCAGTTTCCAGAACTTTCTGCCACAGAAATGTGAGGAACATGTGTTTTTTTAGCCAAATTTTGAGGTTTGCAAAGGATTCTGGGTAACTGAACCTGGTCAGAGCTTCACAAGTCAGCCCATCTTGGATTCCGCTAGGTCTCTAGTTTTCAAAAATACACAGGTTTGGTAGGTTTCCCTAGGTGCCGGCTGAGCTAGAGGCCAAAATCTACAGGTAGGCACTTTGCAAAAAACACCTCTGTTTTCTTTCAAAAAATTGGATGTGTCCACGTTGAACTTTCGGGCATTTCCTGCCGCGAGCGCTAGGCCTACCCACACAAGTGAGGTGTCATTTTTATCCGGAGACTTGGGGGAACACTGGGTGGAAGGAAATTTGTGGCTCCTCTCAGATTCCAGAACTTTCTGCCACAGAAATGTGTGGAACATGTGTTTTTTTAGCCAAATTTTGAGGTTTGCAAAGGATTCTGGGTAACAGAACCTGGTCCGAGCCCCACAAGTCACCCCATCTTGGATTCCGCTAGGTCTCTAGTTTTCAGAAATACACAGGTTTGGTAGGTTTCCCTAGGTGCCGGCTGAGCTAGAGGCCAAAATCTACAGGTAGGCACTTTGCAAAAAACACCTCTGTTTTCTTTCAAAAAATTAGATGTGTCCACGTTGATCTTTGGGGCATTTCCTGTCGCGGGCGCTAGGCCTACCCACAGAAGTGAGGTACCATTTTTATCAAGAGACTTTGGGGAACGCTGGGTAGAAGGAAATTTGTGGCTCCTCTCAGATTCCAGAACTTTCTGTCTCCGAAATGAGAGGAAAAAGTGTTTTTTTGGCCAAATTTTGATGTTTGCAAAGGATTCTGGGTAACATAACCTGGTCAGAGCCCCGCAAGTCACCCCATCTTGGATTCCCCTGGGTTTCTAGTAGTTTCCAAAAATGCACTGGTTTGCTAGGATTCCCCAGGTGCCGGTTGAGCTACAGGCCAAAATCCACAGGTAGGCACTGTTTTATATGAAAAAATGTGATGTGTCCAACTTGTGTTTTGGGCCATTTCCTTTCGTGGGCACTAGTCCTACCCACACAAGTGAGGTATTTCTATCGGGAGACTTGGGGGAACGCTTGGTGGAAGGATATTTGTGGCTCCTCTCAGATTCCAAAACTTTCTGCCACAGAAATGTGAGGAACATTTGTTTTTTTAGCCAAATTTGAGGTTTGCAAAGGATTCTGGGTAACAGAATCTGTTCCGAGCCCCACAAGTTACCCCATCTTGGATTCCCCTAGGTCTCTAGTTTTCAGAAATGCACAGGTTTGGTAGGTTTCCCTAGGTGCCGGCTGAGCTAGAGGCCAAAATCTACAGGTAGGCCTTTTGCAAAAAACACCTCTGTTTTCTTTCAAAAAATTGGATGTGTCCACGTTGATCTTTGGGGCATATCCTGTCGCGGGCGCTAGGCCTACCCAAAGAAGTGAGGTACCATTTTTATCGAGAGACTTTGGGGAACGCTGGGTAGAAGGAAATTTGTGGCTCCTTTCAGATTCCAGAACTTTCTGCCACAGAAATGTGAGGAACATGTGTTTTTTTAGCCAAATTTTGAGGTTTGCAAAGGATTCTGGGTAACAGAACCTGGTCAGAGCCTCACAAGTCAGCCCATCTTGGATTCCCCTAGGTCTCTAGTTTTCAGAAATACACAGGTTTGGTAGGTTTCCCTAAGTGCCGACTGATCTAGAGGCCAAAATCTACAGGTAGGCACTTTGCAGAAAACACCTCTGTTTTCTTTCAAAAAATTGGATGTGTCCACGTTGATCTTTGGGGCATTTCCTGTTGCGGGCGCTAGGCCTACCCACACAAGTGAGGTATCATTTTTATCGGGAGACTTGGGGGAAGGCTGGGTGGAAGGAAATTTGTGGATCCTCTCAGATTCCAGAACTTTCTGCCACAGAAATGTGAGGAACATGTGTTTTTTTAGCCAAATTTGGAGGTTTGCAAAGGATTCTGGGTAACAGAACCTGGTCAGAGCCCCACAAGTCACCCCATCTTGGATTCCCCTAGGTCTCCAGTTTTCAGAAATGCACAGGTTTGGTAGGTTTCCCTAGGTGCCGGCTGAGCTAGAGGCCAAAATCTAGAGGTAGGCACTTTGCAAAAAACACCTCTGTTTTCTTTCAAAAAATTGGATGTGTCCACGTTGCCCTTTGGGGCATTTCCTGTCGCGGGCGCTAGGCCTACCCACACAAGTGAGGTATCATTTTTATCGGGAGACTTGGGGGAAAGCTGGGTGGAAGGAAATTTGTGGCTCCTCTCAGTTTCCAGAACTTTCTGCCACAGAAATGTGAGGAACATGTGTTTTTTTAGCCAAATGTTGAGGTTTGCAATTGATTCTGGGTAACAGAACCTGGTCAGAGCCTCACAACTCACCCCATCTTGGATTCCCCTATGTCTCTAGTTTTAAAAAATACACAGGTTTGGTAGGTTTCCCTAGGTGCCGGCTGAGCTAGAGGACAAAAACCAAAGGTAGGCGCTTTGCAGAAAACACCTCTGTTTTCTTTCAAAAAATTGGATGTGTCCACGTTGCACTTTGGGGCATTTCCTGCCGCGGGCGCTAGGCCTACCCACACAAGTGAGGTATCATTTTTGTCGGGAGACTTGGGGAAACGCTGGGTGGAAGGAAATTTGTGGCTCCTCTCAGTTTCCAGAACTTTCTGCCACGGAAATGTCATGAACATGTGTTTTTTTAGCCAAATTTTGAGGTTTGTAAAGGATTCTGGGTAAGCGAACCTGGTCAGAGCCCCACAAGTCACCCCATCTTGGATTCCACTAGGTCTCTAGTTTTCAGAAATGCACAGGTTTGGTAGGTTTCCCTAGGCGCCGGCTGAGCTAGTGGCCAAAATCTACAGGTAGGCACTTTGCAGAAAACACCTCTGTTTTCTTTCAAAAATTGGATGTGTCCACGTTGATCTTTGGGGCATTTCCTGTCGCGGGCGCTAGGCCTACCCACACAAGTGAGGTATCATTTTTATCGGGAGACTTGGGGGAAGGCTGGGTGGAAGGAAATTTGTGGCTCCTCTCAGATTCCAGAACTTTCTGCCACAGAAATGTGAGGAACATGTGTTTTTTTAGCCAAATTTTGAGGTTTGCAAAGGATTCTGGGTAACAGAACCTCGTCAGAGCCCCACAAGTCACCCCATCTTGGATTCCCCTACGTCTCTAGTTTTCAGAAATGCACAGGTTTGGTAGGTTTCCCTAGGTGCCGGCTGAGCTAGAGGCCAAAATCTACAGGTAGTCACTTTGCCAAAAACACCTCTGTTTTCTTTCAAAAAAGTTGGATGTGTCCACGTTGCCCTTTGGGGCATTTCCTGCCACGGGCGCTAGGCCTACCCAAACAAGTGAGGTATCATTTTTATCGGGAGACTTGGGGAAACGCTGGGTGGAAGGAAATTTGTGGCTCCTCTCAGTTTCCAGAACTTTCTGCCACAGAAATGTGAGGAACACGTGTTTTTTTAGCCAAATTTTGAGGTTTGCAAAGGATTCTGGGTAACAGAACCTGGTCAGAGCCTCACAAGTCAGCCCTTCTTGGATTCCGATAGGTCTCTAGTTTTCAAAAATACACAGGTTTGGTAGGTTTCCCTAGGTGCCGGCTGAGCTAGAGGCCAAAATCTACAGGAGGCACTTTGCAAAAAACACCTCTGTTTTCTTTCAAAAAATTGGATGTGTCCACGTTGCACTTTCGGGCATTTCCTGCCGCGGGCGCTAGGCCTACCCACACAAGTGAGGTGTCATTTTTATCCGGAGACTTGGGGGAACGCTGGGTGGAAGGAAATTTGTGGCTCCTCTCAGATTCCAGAACTTTCTGCCACAGAAATGTGTGGAACATGTGTTTTTTTAGCCAAATTTTGAGGTTTGCAAAGGATTCTGGGTAACAGAACCTGGTCCGAGCCCCACAAGTCACCCCATCTTGGATTCCCCTAGGTCTCTAGTTTTCAAAAATGCACAGGTTTGGTAGGTTTCCCTAGGTGCCGGCTGAGCTAGAGGCCAAAATCTACAGGTAGGCACTTTGCAAAAAACACCTCTGTTTTCTTTCAAAAAAATTGGATGTGTCCACGTTGATCTTTGGGGCATTTCCTGTCGCGGGCGCTAGGCCTACCAACAGAAGTGAGGTACCATTTTTATCGAGAGACTTTGGGGAACGCTGGGTAGAAGGAAATTTGTGGCTCCTCTCAGATTCCAGAACTTTCTGAAACAGAAATGTGAGGAACATGTGTTTTTTTAGCCAAATTTTGAGGTTTGCAAAGGATTCTCGGTAACAGAACCTGGTCAGAGCCTCACAAGTCAGCCCATCTTGGATTCCCCTAGGTCTCTAGTTTTCAAAAATACACAGGTTTGGTAGGTTTCCCTAGGTGCCGGCTGAGCTAGAGGCCAAAATCCACAGGTAGGCACTTTGCAAAAAACACCTCTGTTTTCTTTCAAAAAATTGGATGTGTCCACGTTGCCCTTTGGGGCATTTCCTGCCGCAGGCGCTAGGCCTACCCACACAAGTGAGGTATCATTTTTATCCGGAGACTTGGGGGAACGCTGGGTGGAAGGAAATTTGTGGCTCCTCTCAGATTCCAGAACTTTCTGCCACAGAAATGTGTAGAACATGTGTTTTTTTAGCCAAATTTTGAGGTTTGCAAAGGATTCTGGGTAACAGAACCTGGTCCGAGCCCCACAAGTCACCCCATCTTGGATTCCCCTAGATCTCTAGTTTTCAGAAATGCACAGGTTTGGTAGGTTTCCCTAGGTGCCGGCTGAGCTAGAGGCCAAAATCTACAGGTAGGCACTTTGCAAAAAACACCTCGGTTTTCTTTCAAAAAATTGAATGTGTCCACGTTGATCTTTGGGGCATTTCCTGTCGCGGGCGCTAGGCCTACCCAAAGAAGTGAGGTACCATTTTTATCGAGAGACTTTGGGGAACGCTGGGTAGAAGGAAATTTGTGGCTCCTCTCAGATTCCAGAACTTTCTGTCTCCGAAATGAGAGGAAAAAGTGTTTTTTTGCCAAATTTTGATGTTTGCAAAGGATTCTGGGTAACATAACCTGGTCAGAGCCCCGCCAGTCACCCCATCTTGGATTCCCCTGGGTTTCTAGTCTCCAAAAATGCACTGGTTTGCTAGGTTTCCCCAGGTGCCGGCTGAGCTACAGGCCAAAATCCACAGGTAGGCACTGTTTTCTATGAAAAAAATTGATGTGTCCACGTTGTGTTTTGGGCCATTTCCTTTTGTGGGCGCTAGTCCTACCCACACAAGTGAGGTATCATTTTTATCGGGAGACTTGGGGGAAGGCTGGGTAGAAGGAAATTTGTGGCTCCTCTCAGATTCCAGAACTTTCTGCCACAGAAATGTGAGGAACATGTGTTTTTTTAGCCAAATTTTATGGTTTGCAAAGGATTCTGGGTAACAGAATCTGGTCAGAGCCCCACAAGTCACCCCATCTTGGATTCCCCTAGGTCTCTAGTTTTCAGAAATGCACAGGTTTAGTAGGTTTCCCTAGGTGCCGGCTGAGCTAGAGGCCAAAATCTACAGGTAGTCACTTTGCCAAAAACACCTCTGTTTTTTTTCAAAAAATTGGATGTGTCCACGTTGATCTTTGGGGCATTTCCTGTCGTGGGCGCTAGGCCTACCAACAGAAGTGAGGTACCATTTTTATCGAGAGACTTTGGGGAACGCTGGGTAGAAGGAAATTTGTGGCTCCTCTCAGATTCCAGAACTTTCTGAAACAGAAATGTGAGGAACATGTGTTTTTTTAGCCAAATTTTGAGGTTTGCAAAGGATTCTGGGTAACAGAACCTGGTCAGAGCCTCACAAGTCAGCCCATCTTGGATTCCCCTAGGTCTCTAGTTTTAAAAAATACACAGGTTTGGTAGGTTTCCCTAGGTGCCGGCTGAGCTAGAGGCCAAAATCCACAGGTAGGCACATTGCAAAAAACACCTCTGTTTTCTTTCAAAAAATTGGATGTGTCCACGTTGCACTTTGGGGCATTTCCTGCCGCAGGCGCTAGGCCTACCCACACAAGTGAGGTATCATTTTTATCCGGAGACTTGGGGGAACGCTGGGTGGAAGGAAATTTGTTGCTCCTCTCAGATTCCAGAACTTTCTGCCACAGAAATGTGTAGAACATGTGTTTTTTTAGCCAAATTTTGAGGTTTGCAAAGGATTCTGGGTAACAGAACCTGGTCCGAGCCCCACAAGTCACCCCAACTTGGATTCCCCTAGGTCTCTAGTTTTCAGAAATACACAGGTTTGGTAGGTTTCCCTAGGTGCCGGTCGAGCTAGAGGCCAAAATCTACAGGTAGGCACTTTGCAAAAAACACCTCTGTTTTCTTTCAAAAAATTAGATGTGTCCAGGTTGCACTTTGGGGCATTTCCTGCCGCGGGCGCTAGGCCTACCCACACAAGTGAGGTATCATTTTTATCCGGAGACTTGGGGGAATGCTGGGTGGAAGGAAATTTGTGGCTCCTCTCAGTTTCCAGAACTTTTTGCCACAGAAATGTGAGGAACATGTGTTTTTTTAGCCAAATTTTGAGGTTTGCAAATTATTCTGGGTAACAGAACCTGGTCCGAGCCCCACAAGTCACTCCATCTTGGATTCCCCTAGGTCTCTAGTTTTCAGAAATGCACAGGTTTGGTAGGTTTCCCTAGGTGCCCGGTGAGCTAGAGGCCAAAATCTACAGGTAGGCACTTTGCAAAACACACCTCTGTTTTCTTTCAAAAAATTGGATGTGTCCACGTTGATCTTTGGGCCATTTCCTGTCGCGGGCGCTAGGCCTACCCACAGAAGTGAGGTACCATTTTTATCGAGAGACTTTGGGGAACGCTGGGTAGAAGGAAATTTGTGGCTCCTCTCAGATTCCAGAACTTTCTGCCACAGAAATGTGAGGAACATGTGTTTTTTTAGCCAAATTTTATGGTTTGCAAAGGATTCTGGGTAACAGAATCTGGTCAGAGCCCCACAAGTCACCCCATCTTGGATTCTCCTAGGTCTCTAGTTTTCAGAAATGCACAGGTTTGGTAGGTTTCCCTAGGTGCCAGCTGAGCTAGAGGCCAAAATCTACAGGTAGTCACTTTGCCAAAAACACCTCTGTTTTCCTTCAAAAAATTGGATGTGTCCACGTTGATCTTTGGGGCATTTCCTGTCGCGGGCACTAGGCCTACCAACAGAAGTGAGGTACCATTTTTATCGAGAGACTTTGGGGAACGCTGGGTAGAAGGAAATTTGTGGCTCCTCTCAGATTCCAGAACTTTCTGAAACAGAAATGTGAGGAACATGTGTTTTTTTAGCCAAATTTTGAGGTTTGCAAAGGATTCTGGGTAACAGAACCTGGTCAGAGCCTCACAAGTCAGCCCATCTTGGATTCCCCTAGGTCTCTAGTTTAAAAAAATACACAGGTTTGGTAGGTTTCCCTAGGTGCCGGCTGAGCTAGAGGCCAAAATCCACAGGTAGGCACTTTGCAAAAAACACCTCTGTTTTCTTTCAAAAAATTGGATGTGTCCACGTTGCACTTTGGGGCATTTCCTGCCGCAGGCGCTAGGCCTACCCACACAAGTGAGGTATCATTTTTATCCGGAGACTTGGGGGAACGCTGGGTGGAAGGAAATTTGTGGCTCCTCTCAGATTCCAGAACTTTCTGCCACAGAAATGTGTAGAACATGTGTTTTTTTAGCCAAATTTTGAGGTTTGCGAAGGATTCTGGGTAACAGAACCTGGTCCGAGCCCCACAAGTCACCCCATCTTGGATTCCCCTAGGTCTCTAGTTTTCAGAAATGCACAGGTTTGGTAGGTTTCCCTAGGTGCCGGCTGAGCTAGAGGCCAAAATCTACAGGTAGGCACTTTGCAAAAAACACCTCTGTTTTCTTTCAAAAAATTGGATGTGTCCACGTTGATCTTTGGGGCATTTCCTGTCGCGGGCGCTAGGCCTACCCAAAGAAGTGAGGTACCATTTTTATCGAGAGACTTTGGGGAACGCTGGGTAGAAGGAAATTTGTGGCTCCTCTCAGATTCCAGAACTTTCTGTCTCCGAAATGAGAGGAAAAAGTGTTTTTTTGCCAAATTTTGATGTTTGCAAAGGATTCTGGGTAACATAACCTGGTCAGAGCCCCGCAAGTCACCCCATCTTGGATTCCCCTGGGTTTCTAGTCTCCAAAAATGCACTGGTTTGCTAGGTTTCCCCAGGTGCCGGCTGAGCTACAGGCCAAAATCCACAGGTAGGCACTGTTTTCTATGAAAAAATGTGATGTGTCCACGTTGTGTTTTGGGCCATTTCCTTTCGTGGGCGCTAGTCCTACCAACACAAGTGAGGTATCATTTTTATCGGGAGACTTGGGGGAAGGCTGGGTAGAAGGAAATTTGTGGCTCCTCTCAGATTCCAGAACTTTCTGCCACAGAAATGTGAGGAACATGTGTTTTTTTAGCCAAATTTTATGGTTTGCAAAGGATTCTGGGTAACAGAATCTGGTAAGAGCCCCACAAGTCACCCCATCTTGGATTCCCCTAGGTCTCTAGTTTTCAGAAATGCACAGGTTTGGTAGGTTTCCCTAGGTGCCGGCTGAGCTAGAGGCCAAAATCTACAGGTAGTCACTTTGCCAAAAACACCTCTGTTTTCTTTCAAAAAATTGGATGTGTCCACGTTGCCCTTTGGGGCATTTCCTGCCGCGGGCGCTAGGCCTACCCACACAAGTGAGGTATCATTTTTATCGGGAGACTTGGAGAAACTCTGGGTGGAAGGAAATTTGTGGCTCCTCTCAGTTTCCAGAACTTTCTGCCACAGAAATGTGAGGAACATGTGTTTTTTTAGCCAAATTTTGAGGTTTGCAAAGGATTCTGGGTAACAGAACCTGGTCAGAGCCTCACAAGTCAGCCCATCTTGGATTCCGCTAGGTCTCTAGTTTTAAAAAATACACAGGTTTGGTGGGTTTCCCTAGGTGCCGGCTGAGCTAGAGGCCAAAATCTACATGTAGGCACTTTGCCAAAAACACCTCTGTTTTCTTTCAAAAAATTGGATGTGTCCACGTTGCCCTTTGGGGCATTTCCTGCCGCGGGCGCTAGGCCTACCCACACAAGTGAGGTATCATTTTTATCGGGAGACTTGGGGAAACGCTGGGTGGAAGGAAATTTGTGGCTCCTCTCAGTTTCCAGAACTTTCTGCCACAGAAATGTGAGGAACATGTGTTTTTTTAGCCAAATTTTGAGGTTTGCAAAGGATTCTGGGTAACAGAACCTGGTCAGAGCCTCACAAGTCAGCCCATCTTGGATTCCCCTAGGTCTCTAGTTTTCAGAAATACACAGGTTTGGTAGGTTTCCCTAGGTGCCGGTCGAGCTAGAGGCCAAAATCTACAGGTAGGCACTTTGCAAAAAACACCTCTGTTTTCTTTCAAAAAATTAGATTTGTCCACGTTGATCTTTGGGGCATTTCCTGTTGCGGGCGCTAGGCCTACCCACAGAAGTGAGGTACCATTTTTATCGAGAGACTTTGGGGAACGCTGGGTAGAAGGAAATTTGTGGCTCCTCTCAGATTCCAGAACTTTCTGTCTCCGAAATGAGAGGTAAAAGTGTTTTTTTGGCCAAATTTTGATGTTTGCAAAGGATTCTGGGTAACATAACCTGGTCAGAGCCCCGCAAGTCACCCCATCTTGGATTCCCCTGGGTTTCTAGTTTCCAAAAATGCACTGGATTGCTAGGATTCCCCAGGTGCCGGTTGAGCTACAGGCCAAAATCCACAGGTAGGCACTGTTTTATATGAAAAAATGTGATGTGTCCAACTTGTGTTTTGGGCCATTTCCTTTCGTGGGCGCTAGTCCTACCCACACAAGTGAGGTATCATTTCTATCGGGAGACTTGGGGGAACGCTTGGTGGAAGGAAATTTGTGGCTCCTCTGAGATTCCAAAACTTTCTGCCACAGAAATGTGAGGAACATTTGTTTTTTTAGCCAAATTTGAGGTTTGCAAAGGATTCTGGGTAACAGAATCTGTTCCGAGCCCCACAAGTCACCCCATCTTGGATTACACTAGGTCTCTAGTTTTCAGAAATGCACAGGTTTGGTAGGTTTCCCTAAGTGCCGGCTGATCTAGAGGCCAAAATCTACAGGTAGGCACTTTGCAGAAAACACCTCTGTTTTCTTTCAAAAAATTGGATGTGTCCACGTTGATCTTTGGGGCATTTCCTGTCGCGGGCGCTAGGCCTACCCACACAAGTGAGGTATCATTTTTATCGGGAGACTTGGGGAAAGGCTGGGTGGAAGGAAATTTGTGGCTCCTCTCAGATTCCAGAACTTTCTGCCACAGAAATGTGAGGAACATGTGTTTTTTTAGCCAAATTTTGAGGTTTGCAAAGGATTCTGGGTAACAGAACCTGGTCAGAGCCCCACAAGTCACCCCATCTTGGATTCCCCTAGGTCTCCAGTTTTCAGAAATGCACAGGTTTGGTAGGTTTCCCTAGGTGCCGGCTGAGCTAGAGGCCAAAATCTACAGGTAGGCACTTTGCCAAAAACACCTCTGTTTTCTTTCAAAAAATTGGATGTGTCCACGTTGCCCTTTGGGGCATTTCCTATCGCGGGCGCTAGGCCTACCCACACAAGTGAGGTATCATTTTTATCGGGAGACTTGGGGGAACGCTGGGTGGAAGGAAATTTGTGGCTCCTCTCAGTTTCCAGAACTTTCTGCCACAGAAATGTGAGGAACATGTGTTTTTTTAGCCAAATGTTGAGGTTTGCAATGGATTCTGGGTAACAGAACCTGGTCAGAGCCTCACAAGTCAGCCCATCTTGGATTCCCCTAGGTCTCTAGTTTTGAAAAATACACAGGTTTGGTAGGTTTTCCTAGGTGCCGGCTGAGCTATAGGCCAAAATCTACAGGTAGGAACTTTGCAAAAAACTCCTCTGTTTTCTTTAAAAAAATTGGATGTGTCCACGTTGCACTTTGGGGCATTTCCTGCCGCGGGCGCTAGGCCTACCCACACAAGTGAGGTATCATTTTTATCGGGAGACTTGGGGGAATGCTGGGTGGAAGGAAATTTGTGGCTCCTCTCAGTTTCCAGAACTTTCTGCCACAGAAATGTGAGGAACATGTGTTTTTTTAGCCAAATTTTGAGGTTTGCAAATTATTCTGGGTAACAGAACCTGGTCCGAGCCCCACAAGTCACTCCATCTTGGATTCCCCTAGGTCTCTAGTTTTCAGAAATGCACAGGTTTGGTAGGTTTCCCTAGGTGCCCGGTGAGCTAGAGGCCAAAATCTACAGGTAGGCACTTTGCAAAAAACACCTCTGTTTTCTTTCAAAAAATTGGATGTGTCCACGTTGATCTTTGGGGCATTTCCTGTCGCGGGCGCTAGGCCTACCCACAGAAGTGAGGTACCATTTTTATCGAGAGACTTTGGGGAACGCTGGGTAGAAGGAAATTTGTGGCTCCTCTCAGATTCCAGAACTTTCTGCCACAGAAATGTGAGGAACATGTGTTTTTTTAGCCAACTTTTATGGTTTGCAAAGGATTCTGGGTAACAGAATCTGGTCAGAACCCCACAAGTCACCCCATCTTGGATTCCCCTAGGTCTCTAGTTTTCAGAAATGCACAGGTTTGGTAGGTTTCCCTAGGTGCCGGCTGAGCTAGAGGCCAAAATCTACAGGTAGTCACTTTGCCAAAAACACCTCTGTTTTCCTTCAAAAAATTGGATGTGTCCACGTTGCCCTTTGGGGCATTTCCTGCCGCGGGCGCTAGGCATACCCACACAAGTGAGGTATCATTTTTATCGGGAGACTTGGGGAAACGCTGGGTGGAAGGAAATTTGTGGCTCCTCTCAGTTTCCAGAACTTTCTGCCACAGAAATGTGAGGAACATGTAATTTTTTAGCCAAATTTTGAGGTTTGCAAAGGATTCTGGGTAACAGAACCTGGTCAGAGCCTCACAAGTCAGCCCATCTTAGATTCCGCTAGGTCTCTAGTTTTCAAAAATACACAGGTTTGGTAGGTTTCCCTAGGTGCCGGCTGAGCTAGAGGCCAAAATCTACAGGTAGGCACTTTGCAAAAAACACCTCTGTTTTCGATCAAAAAATTGGATGTGTCCACGTTGAACTTTCGGGCATTTCCTGCCGCGGGCGCTAGGCCTACCCACACAAGTGAGGTGTCATTTTTATCCGGAGACTTGGGGGAACGCTGGGTGGAAGGAAATTTGTGGCTCCTCTCAGATTCCAGAACTTTCTGCCACAGAAATGTGTGGAACATGTGTTTTTTTAGCCAAATTTTGAGGTTTGCAAAGGATTCTGGGTAACAGAACCTGGTCCGAGCCCCACAAGTCACCCCATCTTGGATTCCCCTAGGTCTCTAGTTTTCAGAAATACACAGGTTTGGTAGGTTTCCCTAGGTGCCGGCTGAGCTAGAGGCCAAAATCTACAGGTAGGCACTTTGCAAAAAACACCTCTGTTTTCTTTCAAAAAATTAGATGCGTCCACGTTGATCTTTGGGGCATTTCCTGTCGCGGGCGCTAGGCCTACCCACAGAAGTGAGGTACCATTTTTATCGAGAGACTTTGGGGAACACTGGGTAGAAGGAAATTTGTGGCTCCTCTCAGATTCCAGAACTTTCTGTCTCCGAAATGAGAGGTAAAAGTGTTTTTTTGGCCAAATTTTGATGTTTGCAAAGGATTCTGGGTAACATAACCTGGTCAGAGCCCCGCAAGTCACCCCATCTTGGATTCCCCTGGGTTTCTAGTTTCCAAAAATGCTCTGGTTTGCTAGGATTCCCCAGGTGCCGGTTGAGCTACAGGCCAAAATCCACAGGTAGGCACTGTTTTATATGAAAAAATGTGATGTGTCCAACTTGTGTTTTGGGCCATTTCCTTTCGTGGGCGCTAGTCCTACCCACACAAGTGAGGTATCATTTCTATCGGGAGACTTGGGGGAACGCTTGGTGGAAGGAAATTTGTGGCTCCTCTGAGATTCCAAAACTTTCTGCCACAGAAATGTGAGGAACATTTGTTTTTTTAGCCAAATTTGAGGTTTGCAAAGGATTCTGGGTAACAGAATCTGTTCCGAGCCCCACAAGTCACCCCATCTTGGATTACACTAGGTCTCTAGTTTTCAGAAATGCACAGGTTTGGTAGGTTTCCCTAAGTGCCGGCTGATCTAGAGGCCAAAATCTACAGGTAGGCACTTTGCAGAAAACACCTCTGTTTTCTTTCAAAAAATTGGATGTGTCCACGTTGATCTTTGGGGCATTTCCTTTCGTGGGCGCTAGTCCTACCCACACAAGTGAGGTATCATTTCTATCGGGAGACTTGGGGGAACGCTTGGTGGAAGGAAATTTGTGGCTCCTCTGAGATTCCAAAACTTTCTGCCACAGAAATGTGAGGAACATTTGTTTTTTTAGCCAAATTTGAGGTTTGCAAAGGATTCTGGGTAACAGAATCTGTTCCGAGCCCCACAAGTCACCCCATCTTGGATTACACTAGGTCTCTAGTTTTCAGAAATGCACAGGTTTGGTAGGTTTCCCTAAGTGCCGGCTGATCTAGAGGCCAAAATCTACAGGTAGGCACTTTGCAGAAAACACCTCTGTTTTCTTTCAAAAAATTGGATGTGTCCACGTTGATCTTTGGGGCATTTCCTGTCGCGGGCGCTAGGCCTACCCACACAAGTGAGGTATCATTTTTATCGGGAGACTTGGGGAAAGGCTGGGTGGAAGGAAATTTGTGGCTCCTCTCAGATTCCAGAACTTTCTGCCACAGAAATGTGAGGAACATGTGTTTTTTTAGCCAAATTTTGAGGTTTGCAAAGGATTCTGGGTAACAGAACCTGGTCAGAGCCCCACAAGTCACCCCATCTTGGATTCCCCTAGGTCTCCAGTTTTCAGAAATGCACAGGTTTGGTAGGTTTCCGTAGGTGCCGGCTGAGCTAGAGGCCAAAATCTACAGGTAGGCACTTTGCCAAAAACACCTCTGTTTTCTTTCAAAACATTGGATGTGTCCACGTTGCCCTTTGGGGCATTTCCTGTCGCGGGCGCTAGGCCTACCCACACAAGTGAGGTATCATTTTTATCGGGAGACTTGGGGGAACGCTGGGTGGAAGGAAATTTGTGGCTCCTCTCAGTTTCCAGAACTTTCTGCCACAGAAATGTGAGGAACATGTGTTTTTTTAGCCAAATGTTGAGGTTTGCAATGGATTCTGGGTAACAGAACCTGGTCAGAGCCTCACAAGTCAGCCCATCTTGGATTCCCCTAGGTCTCTAGTTTTGAAAAATACACAGGTTTGGTAGGTTTCCCTAGGTGCCGGCTGAGCTATAGGCCAAAATCTACAGGTAGGCACTTTGCAAAAAACACCTCTGTTTTCTTTCAAAAAATTGGATGTGTCCACGTTGCACTTTGGGGCATTTCCTGCCGTGGGCGCTAGGCCTACCCACACAAGTGAGGTATCATTTTTATCGGGAGACTTGGGGGAATGCTGGGTGGAAGGAAATTTGTGGCTCCTCTCAGTTTCCAGAACTTTCTGCCACAGAAATGTGAGGAAAATGTGTTTTTTTAGCCAAATTTTGAGGTTTGCAAATGATTCTGGGTAACAGAACCTGGTCCGAGCCCCACAAGTCACTCCATCTTGGATTCCCCTAGGTCTCTAGTTTTCAGAAATGCACAGGTTTGGTACGTTTCCCTAGGTGCCCGGTGAGCTAGAGGCAAAAATCTACAGGTAGGCACTTTGCAAAAAACACCTCTGTTTTCTTTCAAAAAATTGGATGGGTCCACGTTGATCTTTGGGGCATTTCCTGTCGCGGGCGCTAGGCCTACCCACAGAAGTGAGGTATCATTTTTATCGGGAGACTTAGGGAAACGCTGGGTGGAAGGAAATTTGTGGCTCCTCTCAGTTTCCAGAACTTTCTGCCACAGAAATGTGAGGAACATGTGTTTTTTTAGCCACATTTTGAGGTTTGCAAAGGATTCTGGGTAACAGAACCTGGTCAGAGCCTCACAAGTCAGCCCATCTTGGATTCCGCTAGGTCTCTAGTTTTCAAAAATACACAGGTTTGGTAGGTTTCCCTAGGTGCCGACTGAGCTAGAGGCCAAAATCTACAGGTAGGCACTTTGCAAAAAACACCTCTGTTTTCTTTCAAAAAATTGGATGTGTCCACGTTGAACTTTCGGGCATTTCCTGCCGCGGGCGCTAGGCCTACCCACACAAGTGAGGTGTCATTTTTATCCGGAGACTTGGGGGAACGCTGGGTGGAAGGAAATTTGTGGCTCCTCTCAGATTCCAGAACTTTCTGCCACAGAAATGTGTGGAACATGTGTTTTTTTAGCCAAATTTTGAGGTTTGCAAAGGATTCTGGGTAACAGAACCTGGTCCGAGCCCCACAAGTCACCCCATCTTGGATTCCCCTAGGTCTCTAGTTTTCAGAAATACACAGGTTTGGTAGGTTTCCCTAGGTGCCGGCTGAGCTAGAGGCCAAAATCTACAGGTAGGCACTTTGCAAAAAAACACCTCTGTTTTCTTTCAAAAAATTAGATGCGTCCACGTTGATCTTTGGGGCATTTCCTGTCGCGGGCGCTAGGCCTACCCACAGAAGTGAGGTACCATTTTTATCGAGAGACTTTGGGGAACGCTGGGTAGAAGGAAATTTGTGGCTCCTCTCAGATTCCAGAACTTTCTGTCTCCGAAATGAGAGGTAAAAGTGTTTTTTGGCCAAATTTTGATGTTTGCAAAGGATTCCTGGTAACATAACCTGGTCAGAGCCCCGCAAGTCACCCCATCTTGGATTCCCCTGGGTTTCTAGTTTCCAAAAATGCACTGGTTTGCTAGGATTCCCCAGGTGCCGGTTGAGCTACAGGTCAAAATCCACAGGTAGGCACTGTTTTATATGAAAAAATGTGATGTGTCCAACTTGTGTTTTGGGCCATTTCCTTTCGTGGGCGCTAGTCCTACCCACACAAGTGAGGTATCATTTCTATCGGGAGACTTGGGGGAACGCTTGGTGGAAGGAAATTTGTGGCTTCTCTGAGAATCCAAAACTTTCTGCCACAGAAATGTGAGGAACATTTGTTTTTTTAGCCAAATTTGAGGTTTGCAAAGGATTCTGGGTAACAGAATCTGTCGCGAGCCCCACAAGTCACCCCATCTTGGATTACACTAGGTCTCTAGTTTTCAGAAATGCACAGGTTTGATAGGTTTCCCTAAGTGCCGGCTGATCTAGAGGCCAAAATCTACAGGTAGGCACTTTGCAGAAAACACCTCTGTTTTCTTTCAAAAAATTGGATGTGTCCACGTTGATCTTTGGGGCATTTCCTGTCGCGGGCGCTAGGCCTACCCACACAAGTGAGGTATCATTTTTATCGGGAGACTTGGGGAAAGGCTGGGTGGAAGGAAATGTGTGGCTCCTCTCAGATTCCAGAACTTTCTGCCATAGAAATGTGAGGAACATGTGTTTTTTTAGCCAAATTTTGAGGTTTGCAAAGGATTCTGGGTAACAGAACCTGGTCAGAGCCCCACAAGTCACCCCATCTTGGATTCCCCTAGGTCTCCAGTTTTCAGAAATGCACAGGTTTGGTAGGTTTCCCTAGGTGCCGGCTGAGCTAGAGGCCAAAATCTACAGGTAGGCACTTTGCCAAAAACACCTCTGTTTTCTTTCAAAAAATTGGATGTGTCCACGTTGCCCTTTGGGGCATTTCCTGTCGCGGGCGCTAGGCCTACCCACACAAGTGAGGTATCATTTTTATCGGGAGACTTGGGGGAACGCTGGGTGGAAGGAAATTTGTGGCTCCTCTTAGTTTCCAGAACTTTCTGCCACAGAAATGTGAGGAACATGTGTTTTTTTAGCCAAATTTTGAGGTTTGCAAATGATTCTGGGTAACAGAACCTGGTCCGAGCCCCACAAGTCACTCCATCTTGGATTCCCCTAGGTCTCTAGTTTTCAGAAATGCACAGGTTTGGTAGGTTTCCCTAGGTGCCCGGTGAGCTAGAGGCCAAAATCTACAGGTAAGCACTTTGCAAAAAACACCTCTGTTTTCTTTCAAAAAATTGGATGTGTCCACGTTGATCTTTGGGGCATTTCCTGTCGCGGGCGCTAGGCCTACCCACAGAAGTGAGGTACCATTTTTATCGAGAGACTTTGGGGAACGCTGGGTAGAAGGAAATTTGTGGTTCCTCTCAGATTCCAGAACTTTCTGCCACAGAAATGTGAGGAACATGTGTTTTTTTAGCCAAATTTTATGGTTTGCAAAGGATTCTGGGTAACAGAATCTAGTCAGAGCCCCACAAGTCACCCCATCTTGGATTCCCCTAGGTCTCTAGTTTTCAGAAATGCACAGGTTTGGTAGGTTTCCCTAGGTGCCGGCTGAGCTAGAGGCCAAAATCTACAGGTAGTCACTTTGCCAAAAACACCTCTGTTTTCCTTCAAAAAATTGGATGTGTCCACGTTGCCCTTTGGGGCATTTCCTGCCGCGGGTGCTAGGCCTACCCACTCAAGTGAGGTATCATTTTTATCGGGAGACTTGGGGAAACGCTGGGTGGAAGGAAATTTGTGGCTCCTCTCAGTTTCCAGAACTTTCTGCCACAGAAATGTGAGGAACATGTGTTTTTTTAGCCAAATTTTGAGGTTTGCAAAGGATTCTGGGTAACAGAACCTGGTCAGAGCCTCACAAGTCAGCCCATCTTGGATTCCGCTAGGTCTCTAGTTTTCAAAAATACACAGGTTTGGTAGGTTTCCCTAGGTGCCGGCTGAGCTAGAGGCCAAAATCTACAGGTAGGCACTTTGCAAAAAACACCTCTGTTTTCTTTCAAAAAATTGGATGTGTCCACGTTGAACTTTCGGGCATTTCCTGCCGCGGGCGCTAGGCCTACCCACACAAGTGAGGTGTCATTTTTATCCGGAGACTTGGGGGAACGCTGGGTGGAAGGAAATTTGTGGCTCCTCTCGGATTCCAGAACTTTCTGCCACAGAAATGTGTGGAACATGTGTTTTTTTAGCCAAATTTTGAGGTTTGCAAAGGATTCTGGGTAACAGAACCTGGTCCGAGCCCCACAAGTCACCCCATCTTGGATTCCCCTGGGTTTCTAGTTTCCAAAAATGCACTGGTTTGCTAGGATTCCCCAGGTGCCGGTTGAGCTACAGGCCAAAATCCACAGGTAGGCACTGTTTTATATGAAAAAATGTGATGTGTCCAACTTGTGTTTTGGGCCATTTCCTTTCGTGGGCGCTAGTCCTACCCACACAAGTGAGGTATCATTTCTATCGGGAGACTTGGGGGAACGCTTGGTGGAAGGAAATTTGTGGCTCCTCTGAGATTCCAAAACTTTCTGCCACAGAAATGTGAGGAACATTTGTTTTTTTAGCCAAATTTGAGGTTTGCAAAGGATTCTGGGTAACAGAATCTGTTCCGAGCCCCACAAGTCACCCCATCTTGGATTACACTAGGTCTCTAGTTTTCAGAAATGCACAGGTTTGGTAGGTTTCCCTAAGTGCCGGCTGATCTAGAGGCCAAAATCTACAGGTAGGCACTTTGCAGAAAACACCTCTGTTTTCTTTCAAAAAATTGGATGTGTCCACGTTGATCTTTGGGGCATTTCCTGTCGCGGGCGCTAGGCCTACCCACACAAGTGAGGTATCATTTTTATCGGGAGACTTGGGGAAAGGCTGGGTGGAAGGAAATTTGTGGCTCCTCTCAGATTCCAGAACTTTCTGCCACAGAAATGTGAGGAACATGTGTTTTTTTAGCCAAATTTTGAGGTTTGCAAAGGATTCTGGGTAACAGAACCTGGTCAGAGCCCCACAAGTCACCCCATCTTGGATTCCCCTAGGTCTCCAGTTTTCAGAAATGCACAGGTTTGGTAGGTTTCCCTAGGTGCCGGCTGAGCTAGAGGCCAAAATCTACAGGTAGGCACTTTGCCAAAAACACCTCTGTTTTCTTTCAAAACATTGGATGTGTCCACGTTGCCCTTTGGGGCATTTCCTGTCGCGGGCGCTAGGCCTACCCACACAAGTGAGGTATCATTTTTATCGGGAGACTTGGGGGAATGCTGGGTGGAAGGAAATTTGTGGCTCCTCTCAGTTTCCAGAACTTTCTGCCACAGAAATGTGAGGAACATGTATTTTTTTAGCCAAATTTTGAGGTTTGCAAATGATTCTGGGTAACAGAACCTGGTCCGAGCCCCACAAGTCACTCCATCTTGGATTCCCCTAGGTCTCTAGTTTTCAGAAATGCACAGGTTTGGTAGGTTTCCCTAGGTGCCCGGTGAGCTAGAGGCCAAAATGTACAGGTAGGCACTTTGCAAAAAAACCCTCTGTTTTCTTTCAAAAAATTGGATGTGTCCACGTTGATCTTTGGGGCATTTCCTGTCGCGGGCGCTAGGCCTACCCACAGAAGTGAGGTATCATTTTTATCGGGAGACTTAGGGAAACGCTGGGTGGAAGGAAATTTGTGGCTCCTCTCAGTTTCCAGAACTTTCTGCCACAGAAATGTGTGGAACATGTGTTTTTTTAGCCAAATTTTGAGGTTTGCAAAGGATTCTGGGTAACAGAACCTGGTCCGAGCCCCACAAGTCACCCCATCTTGGATTCCCCTAGGTCTCTAGTTTTCAGAAATGCACAGGTTTGGTAGGTTTCCCTAGGTGCCGGCTGAGCTAGAGGCCAAAATCTACAGGTAGGCACTTTGCAAAAAACACCTCTGTTTTCTTTCAAAAAATTGGATGTGTCCACGTTTAACTTTCGGGCATTTCCTGCTGCGGGCGCTAGGCCTACCCACACAAGTGAGGTGTCATTTTTATCCGGAGACTTGGGGGAACGCTGGGTGGAAGGAAATTTGTGGCTCCTCTCAGATTCCAGAACTTTCTGCCACAGAAATGTGTGGAACATGTGTTTTTTTAGCCAAATTTTGAGGTTTGCAAAGGATTCTGGGTAACAGAACCTGGTCCGAGCCCCACAAGTCACCCCATCTTGGATTCCCCTAGGTCTCTAGTTTTCAGAAATACACAGGTTTGGTAGGTTTCCCTAGGTGCCGGCTGAGCTAGAGGCCAAAATCTACAGGTAGTCACTTTGCCAAAAACACCTCTGTTTTCCTTCAAAAAATTGGATGTGTCCACGTTGCCCTTTGGGGCATTTCCTGCCGCGGGTGCTAGGCCTACCCACTCAAGTGAGGTATCATTTTTATCGGGAGACTTGGGGAAACGCTGGGTGGAAGGAAATTTGTGGCTCCTCTCAGTTTCCAGAACTTTCTGCCACAGAAACGTGAGGAACATGTGTTTTTTTAGCCAAATTTTGAGGTTTGCAAAGGATTCTGGGTAACAGAACCTGGTCAGAGCCTCACAAGTCAGCCCATCTTGGATTCCGCTAGGTCTCTAGTTTTCAAAAATACACAGGTTTGGTAGGTTTCCCTAGGTGCCGGCTGAGCTAGAGGCCAAAATCTACAGGTAGGCACTTTGCAAAAAACACCTCTGTTTTCTTTCAAAAAATTGGATGTGTCCACGTTGAACTTTCGGGCATTTCCTGCCGCGGGCGCTATGCCTACCCACACAAGTGAGGTGTCATTTTTATCCGGAGACTTGGGGGAACGCTGGGTGGAAGGAAATTTGTGGCTCCTCTCAGATTCCAGAACTTTCTGCCACAGAAATGTGTGGAACATGTGTTTTTTTAGCCAAATTTTGAGGTTTGCAAAGGATTCTGGGTAACAGAACCTGGTCCGAGCCCCACAAGTCACCCCATCTTGGATTCCCCTGGGTTTCTAGTTTCCAAAAATGCACTGGTTTGCTAGGATTCCCCAGGTGCCGGTTGAGCTACAGGCCAAAATCCACAGGTAGGCACTGTTTTATATGAAAAAATGTGATGTGTCCAACTTGTGTTTTGGGCCATTTCCTTTCGTGGGCGCTAGTCCTACCCACACAAGTGAGGTATCATTTCTATCGGGAGACTTGGGGGAACGCTTGGTGGAAGGAAATTTGTGGCTCCTCTGAGATTCCAAAACTTTCTGCCACAGAAATGTGAGGAACATTTGTTTTTTTAGCCAAATTTGAGGTTTGCAAAGGATTCTGGGTAACAGAATCTGTTCCGAGCCCCACAAGTCACCCCATCTTGGATTACACTAGGTCTCTAGTTTTCAGAAATGCACAGGTTTGGTAGGTTTCCCTAAGTGCCGGCTGATCTAGAGGCCAAAATCTACAGGTAGGCACTTTGCAGAAAACACCTCTGTTTTCTTTCAAAAAATTGGATGTGTCCACGTTGATCTTTGGGGCATTTCCTGTCGCGGGCGCTAGGCCTACCCACACAAGTGAGGTATCATTTTTATCGGGAGACTTGGGGAAAGGCTGGGTGGAAGGAAATTTGTGGCTCCTCTCAGATTCCAGAACTTTCTGCCACAGAAATGTGAGGAACATGTGTTTTTTTAGCCAAATTTTGAGGTTTGCAAAGGATTCTGGGTAACAGAACCTGGTCAGAGCCCCACAAGTCACCCCATCTTGGATTCCCCTAGGTCTCCAGTTTTCAGAAATGCACAGGTTTGGTAGGTTTCCCTAGGTGCCGGCTGAGCTAGAGGCCAAAATCTACAGGTAGGCACTTTGCCAAAAACACCTCTGTTTTCTTTCAAAACATTGGATGTGTCCACGTTGCCCTTTGGGGCATTTCCTGTCGCGGGCGCTAGGCCTACCCACACAAGTGAGGTATCATTTTTATCGGGAGACTTGGGGGAATGCTGGGTGGAAGGAAATTTGTGGCTCCTCTCAGTTTCCAGAACTTTCTGCCACAGAAATGTGAGGAACATGTGTTTTTTTAGCCAAATTTTGAGGTTTGCAAATGATTCTGGGTAACAGAACCTGGTCCGAGCCCCACAAGTCACTCCATCTTGGATTCCCCTAGGTCTCTAGTTTTCAGAAATGCACAGGTTTGGTAGGTTTCCCTAGGTGCCCGGTGAGCTAGAGGCCAAAATCTACAGGTAGGCACTTTGCAAAAAAACCCTCTGTTTTCTTTCAAAAAATTGGATGTGTCCACGTTGATCTTTGGGGCATTTCCTGTCGCGGGCGCTAGGCCTACCCACAGAAGTGAGGTATCATTTTTATCGGGAGACTTAGGGAAACGCTGGGTGGAAGGAAATTTGTGGCTCCTCTCAGTTTCCAGAACTTTCTGCCACAGAAATGTGTGGAACATGTGTTTTTTTAGCCAAATTTTGAGGTTTGCAAAGGATTCTGGGTAACAGAACCTGGTCCGAGCCCCACAAGTCACCCCATCTTGGATTCCCCTAGGTCTCTAGTTTTCAGAAATGCACAGGTTTGGTAGGTTTCCCTAGGTGCCGGCTGAGCTAGAGGCCAAAATCTACAGGTAGGCACTTTGCAAAAAACACCTCTGTTTTCTTTCAAAAAATTGGATGTGTCCACGTTTAACTTTCGGGCATTTCCTGCTGCGGGCGCTAGGCCTACCCACACAAGTGAGGTGTAATTTTTATCCGGAGACTTGGGGGAACGCTGGGTGGAAGGAAATTTGTGGCTCCTCTCAGATTCCAGAACTTTCTGCCACAGAAATGTGTGGAACATGTGTTTTTTTAGCCAAATTTTGAGGTTTGCAAAGGATTCTGGGTAACAGAACCTGGTCCGAGCCCCACAAGTCACCCCATCTTGGATTCCCCTAGGTCTCTAGTTTTCAGAAATACACAGGTTTGGTAGGTTTCCCTAGGTGCCGGCTGAGCTAGTGGCCAAAATCTACAGGTAGGCACTTTGCAAAAAACACCTCTGTTTTCTTTCAAAAAATTAGATGTGTCCACGTTGATCTTTGGGGCATTTCCTTTCGTGGGCGCTAGTCCTACCCACACAAGTGAGGTATCATTTCTATCGGGAGACTTGGGGGAACGCTTGGTGGAAGGAAATTTGTGGCTCCTCTGAGATTCCAAAACTTTCTGCCACAGAAATGTGAGGAACATTTGTTTTTTTAGCCAAATTTGAGGTTTGCAAAGGATTCTGGGTAACAGAATCTGTTCCGAGCCCCACAAGTCACCCCATCTTGGATTACACTAGGTCTCTAGTTTTCAGAAATGCACAGGTTTGGTAGGTTTCCCTAAGTGCCGGCTGATCTAGAGGCCAAAATCTACAGGTAGGCACTTTGCAGAAAACACCTCTGTTTTCTTTCAAAAAATTGGATGTGTCCACGTTGATCTTTGGGGCATTTCCTGTCGCGGGCGCTAGGCCTACCCACACAAGTGAGGTATCATTTTTATCGGGAGACTTGGGGAAAGGCTGGGTGGAAGGAAATGTGTGGCTCCTCTCAGATTCCAGAACTTTCTGCCACAGAAATGTGAGGAACATGTGTTTTTTTAGCCAAATTTTGAGGTTTGCAAAGGATTCTGGGTAACAGAACCTGGTCAGAGCCCCACAAGTCACCCCATCTTGGATTCCCCTAGGTCTCCAGTTTTCAGAAATGCACAGGTTTGGTAGGTTTCCCTAGGTGCCGGCTGAGCTAGAGGCCAAAATCTACAGGTAGGCACTTTGCCAAAAACACCTCTGTTTTCTTTCAAAAAATTGGATGTGTCCACGTTGCCCTTTGGGGCATTTCCTGTCGCGGGCGCTAGGCCTACCCACACAAGTGAGGTATCATTTTTATCGGGAGACTTGGGGGAACGCTGGGTGGAAGGAAATTTGTGGCTCCTCTCAGTTTCCAGAACTTTCTGCCACAGAAATGTGAGGAACATGTGTTTTTTTAGCCAAATGTTGAGGTTTGCAAAGGATTCTGGGTAACAGAACCTGGTCAGAGCCTCACAATTCAGCCCATCTTGGATTCCCCTAGGTCTCTAGTTTTGAAAAATACACATGTTTGGTAGGTTTTCCTAGGTGCCGGCTGAGCTATAGGCCAAAATCTACAGGTAGGCACTTTGCAAAAAACTCCTCTGTTTTCTTTAAAAAAATTGGATGTGTCCACGTTGCACTTTGGGGCATTTCCTGCCACGGGCGCTAGTCCTACCCACACAAGTGAGGTATCATTTTTATCGGGAGACTTGGGGGAATGCTGGGTGGAAGGAAATTTGTGGCTCCTCTCAGTTTCCAGAACTTTCTGCCACAGAAATGTGAGGAACATGTGTTTTTTTAGCCAAATTTTGAGGTTTGCAAATTATTCTGGGTAACAGAACCTGGTCCGAGCCCCACAAGTCACTCCATCTTGGATTCCCCTAGGTCTCTAGTTTTCAGAAATGCACAGGTTTGGTAGGTTTCCCTAGGTGCCCGGTGAGCTAGAGGCCAAAATCTACAGGTAGGCACTTTGCAAAAAACACATCTGTTTTCTTTCAAAAAATTGGATGTGTCCACGTTGATCTTTGGGGCATTTCCTGTCGCGGGCGCTAGGCCTACCCACAGAAGTGAGGTACCATTTTTATCGAGAGACTTTGGGGAACGCTGGGTAGAAGGAAATTTGTGGCTCCTCTCAGATTCCAGAACTTTCTGCCACAGAAATGTGAGGAACATGTGTTTTTTTAGCCAACTTTTATGGTTTGCAAAGGATTCTGGGTAACAGAATCTGGTCAGAGCCCCACAAGTCACCCCATCTTGGATTCCCCTAGGTCTCTAGTTTTCAGAAATGCACAGGTTTGGTAGGTTTCCCTAGGTGCCGGCTGAGCTAGAGGCCAAAATCTACAGGTAGGCACTTTGCAAAAAACACCTCTGTTTTCGATCAAAAAATTGGATGTGTCCACGTTGAACTTTCGGGCATTTCCTGCCGCGGGCGCTAGGCCTACCCACACAAGTGAGGTGTCATTTTTATCCGGAGACTTGGGGGAACGCTGGGTGGAAGGAAATTTGTGGCTCCTCTCAGATTCCAGAACTTTCTGTCTCCGAAATGAGAGGTAAAAGTGTTTTTTTGGCCACATTTTGATGTTTGCAAAGGATTCTGGGTAACATAACCTGGTCAGAGCCCCGCAAGTCACCCCATCTTGGATTCCCCTGGGTTTCTAGTTTCCAAAAATGCACTGGTTTGCTAGGATTCCCCAGGTGCCGGTTGAGCTACAGGCCAAAATCCACAGGTAGGCACTGTTTTATATGAAAAAATGTGATGTGTCCAACTTGTGTTTTGGGCCATTTCCTTTCGTGGGCGCTAGTCCTACCCACACAAGTGAGGTATCATTTCTATCGGGAGACTTGGGGGAACGCTTGGTGGAAGGAAATGTGTGGCTCCTCTGAGATTCCAAAACTTTCTGCCACAGAAATGTGAGGAACATTTGTTTTTTTAGCCAAATTTGAGGTTTGCAAAGGATTCTGGGTAACACAATCTGTTCCGAGCCCCACAAGTCACCCCATCTTGGATTACACTAGGTCTCTAGTTTTCAGAAATGCACAGGTTTGGTAGGTTTCCCTAAGTGCCGGCTGATCTAGAGGCCAAAATCTACAGGTAGGCACTTTGCAGAAAACACCTCTGTTTTCCTTCAAAAAATTGGATGTGTCCACGTTGATCTTTGGGGCATTTCCTTTCGTGGGCGCTAGTCCTACCCACACAAGTGAGGTATCATTTCTATCGGGAGACTTGGGGGAACGCTTGGTGGAAGGAAATTTGTGGCTCCTCTGAGATTCCAAAACTTTCTGCCACAGAAATGTGAGGAACATTTGTTTTTTTAGCCAAATTTGAGGTTTGCAAAAGATTC
The DNA here is from genome assembly GCF_031143425.1 of Pleurodeles waltl. Classification (NCBI taxonomy): domain Eukaryota; kingdom Metazoa; phylum Chordata; class Amphibia; order Caudata; family Salamandridae; genus Pleurodeles; species Pleurodeles waltl. Next base: position 643,080,546 of record NC_090440.1, on the reverse strand, counting down.
TGGGTAACAGAATCTGTTCCGAGCCCCACAAGTCACCCCATCTTGGATTACACTAGGTCTCTAGTTTTCAGAAATGCACAGGTTTGGTAGGTTTCCCTAAGTGCCGGCTGATCTAGAGGCCAAAATCTACAGGTAGGCAATTTGCAGAAAACGCCTCTGTTTTCTTTCAAAAAATTGGATGTGTCCACGTTGATCTTTGGGGCATTTCCTGTCGCGGGCGCTAGGCCTACCCACACAAGTGAGGTATCATTTTTATCGGGAGACTTGGGGAAAGGCTGGGTGGAAGGAAATTTGTGGCTCCTCTCAGATTCCAGAACTTTCTGCCACAGAAATGTGAGGAACATGTGTTTTTTTAGCCAAATTTTGAGGTTTGCAAAGGATTCTGGGTAACAGAACCTGGTCAGAGCCCCACAAGTCACCCCATCTTGGATTCCCCTAGGTCTCCAGTTTTCAGAAATGCACAGGTTTGGTAGGTTTCCCTAGGTGCCGGCTGAGCTAGAGGCCAAAATCTACAGGTAGGCACTTTGCCAAAAACACCTCTGTTTTCTTTCAAAACATTGGATGTGTCCACGTTGCCCTTTGGGGCATTTCCTGTCGCGGGCGCTAGGCCTACCCACACAAGTGAGGTATCATTTTTATCGGGAGACTTGGGGGGACGCTGGGTGGAAGGAAATTTGTGGCTCCTCTCAGTTTCCAGAACTTTCTGCCACAGAAATGTGAGGAACATGTGTTTTTTTAGCCAAATGTTGAGGTTTGCAATGGATTCTGGGTAACAGAACCTGGTCAGCGCCTCACAAGTCAGCCCATCTTGGATTCCCCTAGGTCTCTAGTTTTGAAAAATACGCAGGTTTGGTAGGTTTCCCTAGGTGCCGGCTGAGCTATAGGCCAAAATCTACAGGTAGGCACTTTGCAAAAAACACCTCTGTTTTCTTTCAAAAAATTGGATGTGTCCACGTTGCACTTTGGGGCATTTCCTGCCGTGGGCGCTAGGCCTACCCACACAAGTGAGGTATCATTTTTATCGGGAGACTTGGGGGAATGCTGGGTGGAAGGAAATTTGTGGCTCCTCTCAGTTTCCAGAACTTTCTGCCACAGAAATGTGAGGAACATGTGTTTTTTTAGCCAAATTTTGAGGTTTGCAAATGATTCTGGGTAACAGAACCTGGTCCGAGCCCCACAAGTCACTCCATCTTGGATTCCCCTAGGTCTCTAGTTTTCAGAAATGCACAGGTTTGGTAGGTTTCCCTAGGTGCCCGGTGAGCTAGAGGCCAAAATCTACAGGTAGGCACTTTGCAAAAAACACCTCTGTTTTCTTTCAAAAAATTGGATGTGTCCACGTTGATCTTTGGGGCATTTCCTGTCGCGGGCGCTAGGCCTACCCACAGAAGTGAGGTATCATTTTTATCGGGAGACTTAGGGAAACGCTGGGTGGAACGAAATTTGTGGCTCCTCTCAGTTTCCAGAACTTTCTGCCACAGAAATGTGAGGAACATGTGTTTTTTTAGCCAAATTTTGAGGTTTGCAAATGATTCTGGGTAACAGAACCTGGTCCGAGCCCCACAAGTCACTCCATCTTGGATTCCCCTAGGTCTCTAGTTTTCAGAAATGCACAGGTTTGGTAGGTTTCCCTAGGTGCCCGGTGAGCTAGAGGCCAAAATCTACAGGTAGGCACTTTGCAAAAAACACCTCTGTTTTCTTTCAAAAAATTGGATGTGTCCACGTTGAACTTTCGGGCATTTCCTGCCGCGGGCGCTAAGCCTACCCACACAAGTGAGGTGTCATTTTTATCCGGAGACTTGGGGGAACGCTGGGTGGAAGGAAATTTGTGGCTCCTCTCAGATTCCAGAACTTTCTGCCACAGAAATGTGTGGAACATGTGTTTTTTTAGCCAAATTTTGAGGTTTGCAAAGGATTCTGGGTAACAGAACCTGGTCCGAGCCACACAAGTCACCCCATCTTGGATTCCCCTAGGTCTCTAGTTTTCAGAAATACACAGGTTTGGTAGGTTTCCCTAGGTGCCGGCTGAGCTAGAGGCCAAAATCTACAGGTAGGCACTTTGCAAAAAAACACCTCTGTTTTCTTTCAAAAAATTAGATGTGTCCACGTTGATCTTTGGGGCATTTCCTGTCGCGGGCGCTAGGCCTACCCACAGAAGTGAGGTACCATTTTTATCGAGAGACTTTGGGGAACGCTGGGTAGAAGGAAATTTGTGGCTCCTCTCAGATTCCAGAACTTTCTGTCTCCGAAATGAGAGGTAAAAGTGTTTTTTTGGCCAAATTTTGATGTTTGCAAAGGATTCTGGGTAACATAACCTGGTCAGAGCCCCGCAAGTCACCCCATCTTGGATTCCCCTGGGTTTCTAGTTTCCAAAAATGCACTGGTTTGCTAGGATTCCCCAGGTGCCGGTTGAGCTACAGGTCAAAATCCACAGGTAGGCACTGTTTTATATGAAAAAATGTGATGTGTCCAACTTGTGTTTTGGGCCATTTCCTTTCGTGGGCGCTAGTCCTACCCACACAAGTGAGGTATCATTTCTATCGGGAGACTTAGGGGAACGCTTGGTGGAAGGAAATTTGTGGCTTCTCTGAGAATCCAAAACTTTCTGCACAGAAATGTGAGGAACATTTGTTTTTTTAGCCAAATTTGAGGTTTGCAAAGGATTCTGGGTAACAGAATCTGTCGCGAGCCCCACAAGTCACCCCATCTTGGATTACACTAGGCCCCTAGTTTTCAGAAATGCACAGGTTTGGTAGGTTTCCCTAAGTGCCGGCTGATCTAGAGGCCAAAATCTACAGGTAGGCACTTTGCAGAAAACACCTCTGTTTTCTTTCAAAAAATTGGATGTGTCCACGTTGATCTTTGGGGCATTTCCTGTCGCGGGCGCTAGGCCTACCCACACAAGTGAGGTATCATTTTTATCGGGAGACTTGGGGAAAGGCTGGGTGGAAGGAAATGTGTGGCTCCTCTCAGATTCCAGAACTTTCTGCCACAGAAATGTGAGGAACATGTGTTTTTTTAGCCAAATTTTGAGGTTTGCAAAGGATTCTGGGTAACAGAACCTGGTCAGAGCCCCACAAGTCACCCCATCTTGGATTCCCCTAGGTCTCCAGTTTTCAGAAATGCACAGGTTTGGTAGGTTTCCCTAGGTGCCGGCTGAGCTAGAGGCCAAAATCTACAGGTAGGCACTTTGCCAAAAACACCTCTGTTTTCTTTCAAAAAATTGGATGTGTCCACGTTGCCCTTTGGGGCATTTCCTGTCGCGGGCGCTAGGCCTACCCACACAAGTGAGGTATCATTTTTATCGGGAGACTTGGGGGAACGCTGGGTGGAAGGAAATTTGTGGCTCCTCTCAGTTTCCAGAACTTTCTGCCACAGAAATGTGAGGAACATGTGTTTTTTTAGCCAAATTTTGAGGTTTGCAAATGATTCTGGGTAACAGAACCTGGTCCGAGCCCCACAAGTCACTCCATCTTGGATTCCCCTAGGTCTCTAGTTTTCAGAAATGCACAGGTTTGGTAGGTTTCCCTAGGTGCCCGGTGAGCTAGAGGCCAAAATCTACAGGTAAGCACTTTGCAAAAAACACCTCTGTTTTCTTTCAAAAAATTGGATGTGTCCACGTTGATCTTTGGGGCATTTCCTGTCGCGGGCGCTAGGCCTACCCACAGAAGTGAGGTACCATTTTTATCGAGAGACTTTGGGGAACGCTGGGTAGAAGGAAATTTGTGGCTCCTCTCAGATTCCAGAACTTTCTGCCACAGAAATGTGAGGAACATGTGTTTTTTTAGCCAAATTTTATGGTTTGCAAAGGATTCTGGGTAACAGAATCTGGTCAGAGCCCCACAAGTCACCCCATCTTGGATTCCCCTAGGTCTCTAGTTTTCAGAAATGCACAGGTTTGGTAGGTTTCCCTAGGTGCCGGCTGAGCTAGAGGCCAAAATCTACAGGTAGTCACTTTGCCAAAAACACCTCTGTTTTCCTTCAAAAAATTGGATGTGTCCACGTTGCCCTTTGGGGCATTTCCTGCCGCGGGTGCTAGGCCTACCCACACAAGTGAGGTATCATTTTTATCGGGAGACTTGGGGAAACGCTGGGTGGAAGGAAATTTGTGGCTCCTCTCAGTTTCCAGAACTTTCTGCCACAGAAATGTGAGGAACATGTGTTTTTTTAGCCAAATGTTGAGGTTTGCAAAGGATTCTGGGTAACAGAACCTGGTCAGAGCCTCACAAGTCAGCCCATCTTGGATTCCGCTAGGTCTCTAGTTTTCAAAAATACACAGGTTTGGTAGGTTTCCCTAGGTGCCGGCTGAGCTAGAGGCCAAAATCTACAGGTAGGCACTTTGCAAAAAACACCTCTGTTTTCTTTCAAAAAATTGGATGTGTCCACGTTGAACTTTCGGGCATTTCCTGCCGCGGGCGCTAGGCCTACCCACACAAGTGAGGTGTCATTTTTATCCGGAGACTTGGGGGAACGCTGGGTGGAAGGAAATTTGTGGCTCCTCTCAGATTCCAGAACTTTCTGCCACAGAAATGTGTGGAACATGTGTTTTTTTAGCCAAATTTTGAGGTTTGCAAAGGATTCTGGGTAACAGAACCTGGTCCGAGCCCCACAAGTCACCCCATCTTGGATTCCCCTAGGTCTCTAGTTTTCAGAAATGCACAGGTTTGGTAGGTTTCCCTAGGTGCCGGCTGAGCTAGAGGCCAAAATCTACAGGTAGGCACTTTGCAAAAAACACCTCTGTTTTCTTTCAAAAAATTGGATGTGTCCACGTTTAACTTTCGGGCATTTCCTGCTGCGGGCGCTAGGCCTACCCACACAAGTGAGGTGTCATTTTTATCCGGAGACTTGGGGGAACGCTGGGTGGAAGGAAATTTGTGGCTCCTCTCAGATTCCAGAACTTTCTGCCACAGAAATGTGTGGAACATGTGTTTTTTTAGCCACATTTTGAGGTTTGCAAAGGATTCTGGGTAACAGAACCTGGTCCGAGCCCCACAAGTCACCCCATCTTGGATTCCCCTAGGTCTCTAGTTTTCAGAAATACACAGGTTTGGTAGGTTTCCCTAGGTGCCGGCTGAGCTAGAGGCCAAAATCTACAGGTAGTCACTTTGCAAAAAACACCTCTGTTTTCTTTCAAAAAATTAGATGTGTCCACGTTGATCTTTGGGGCATTTCCTGTCGCGGGCGCTAGGCCTACCCACAGAAGTGAGGTACCATTTTTATCGAGAGACTTTGGGGAACGCTGGGTAGAAGGAAATTTGTGGCTCCTCTCAGATTCCAGAACTTTCTGTCTCCGAAATGAGAGGTAAAAGTGTTTTTTTGGCCAAATTTTGATGTTTGCAAAGGATTCTGGGTAACATAACCTGGTCAGAGCCCCACAAGTCACCCCATCTTGGATTCCCCTGGGTTTCTAGTTTCCAAAAATGCACTGGTTTGCTAGGATTCCCCAGGTGCCGGTTGAGCTACAGGCCAAAATCCACAGGTAGGCACTGTTTTATATGAAAAAATGTGATGTGTCCAACTTGTGTTTTGGGCCATTTCCTTTCGTGGGCGCTAGTCCTACCCACACAAGTGAGGTATCATTTCTATCGGGAGACTTGGGGGAACGCTTGGTGGAAGGAAATTTGTGGCTCCTCTGAGATTCCAAAACTTTCTGCCACAGAAATGTGAGGAACATTTGTTTTTTTAGCCAAATTTGAGGTTTGCAAAGGATTCTGGGTAACAGAATCTGTTCCGAGCCCCACAAGTCACCCCATCTTGGATTACACTAGGTCTCTAGTTTTCAGAAATGCACAGGTTTGGTAGGTTTCCCTAAGTGCCGGCTGATCTAGAGGCCAAAATCTACAGGTAGGCACTTTGCAGAAAACACCTCTGTTTTCTTTCAAAAAATTGGATGTGTCCACGTTGATCTTTGGGGCATTTCCTGTCGCGGGCGCTAGGCCTACCCACAGAAGTGAGGTATCATTTTTATCGGGAGACTTAGGGAAACGCTGGGTGGAACGAAATTTGTGGCTCCTCTCAGTTTCCAGAACTTTCTGCCACAGAAATGTGAGGAACATGTGTTTTTTTAGCCAAATTTTGAGGTTTGCAAATGATTCTGGGTAACAGAACCTGGTCCGAGCCCCACAAGTCACTCCATCTTGGATTCCCCTAGGTCTCTAGTTTTCAGAAATGCACAGGTTTGGTAGGTTTCCCTAGGTGCCCGGTGAGCTAGAGGCCAAAATCTACAGGTAGGCACTTTGCAAAAAACACCTCTGTTTTCTTTCAAAAAATTGGATGTGTCCACGTTGAACTTTCGGGCATTTCCTGCCGCGGGCGCTAAGCCTACCCACACAAGTGAGGTGTCATTTTTATCCGGAGACTTGGGGGAACGCTGGGTGGAAGGAAATTTGTGGCTCCTCTCAGATTCCAGAACTTTCTGCCACAGAAATGTGTGGAACATGTGTTTTTTTAGCCAAATTTTGAGGTTTGCAAAGGATTCTGGGTAACAGAACCTGGTCCGAGCCACACAAGTCACCCCATCTTGGATTCCCCTAGGTCTCTAGTTTTCAGAAATACACAGGTTTGGTAGGTTTCCCTAGGTGCCGGCTGAGCTAGAGGCCAAAATCTACAGGTAGGCACTTTGCAAAAAAACACCTCTGTTTTCTTTCAAAAAATTAGATGTGTCCACGTTGATCTTTGGGGCATTTCCTGTCGCGGGCGCTAGGCCTACCCACAGAAGTGAGGTACCATTTTTATCGAGAGACTTTGGGGAACGCTGGGTAGAAGGAAATTTGTGGCTCCTCTCAGATTCCAGAACTTTCTTTCTCCGAAATGAGAGGTAAAAGTGTTTTTTTGGCCAAATTTTGATGTTTGCAAAGGATTCTGGGTAACATAACCTGGTCAGAGCCCCGCAAGTCACCCCATCTTGGATTCCCCTGGGTTTCTAGTTTCCAAAAATGCACTGGTTTGCTAGGATTCCCCAGGTGCCGGTTGAGCTACAGGTCAAAATCCACAGGTAGGCACTGTTTTATATGAAAAAATGTGATGTGTCCAACTTGTGTTTTGGGCCATTTCCTTTCGTGGGCGCTAGTCCTACCCACACAAGTGAGGTATCATTTCTATCGGGAGACTTGGGGGAACGCTTGGTGGAAGGAAATTTGTGGCTTCTCTGAGAATCCAAAACTTTCTGCACAGAAATGTGAGGAACATTTGTTTTTTTAGCCAAATTTGAGGTTTGCAAAGGATTCTGGGTAACAGAATCTGTCGCGAGCCCCACAAGTCACCCCATCTTGGATTACACTAGGCCCCTAGTTTTCAGAAATGCACAGGTTTGGTAGGTTTCCCTAAGTGCCGGCTGATCTAGAGGCCAAAATCTACAGGTAGGCACTTTGCAGAAAACACCTCTGTTTTCTTTCAAAAAATTGGATGTGTCCACGTTGATCTTTGGGGCATTTCCTGTCGCGGGCGCTAGGCCTACCCACACAAGTGAGGTATCATTTTTATCGGGAGACTTGGGGAAAGGCTGGGTGGAAGGAAATGTGTGGCTCCTCTCAGATTCCAGAACTTTCTGCCACAGAAATGTGAGGAACATGTGTTTTTTTAGCCAAATTTTGAGGTTTGCAAAGGATTCTGGGTAACAGAACCTGGTCAGAGCCCCACAAGTCACCCCATCTTGGATTCCCCTAGGTCTCCAGTTTTCAGAAATGCACAGGTTTGGTAGGTTTCCCTAGGTGCCGGCTGAGCTAGAGGCCAAAATCTACAGGTAGGCACTTTGCCAAAAACACCTCTGTTTTCTTTCAAAAAATTGGATGTGTCCACGTTGCCCTTTGGGGCATTTCCTGTCGCGGGCGCTAGGCCTACCCACACAAGTGAGGTATCATTTTTATCGGGAGACTTGGGGGAACGCTGGGTGGAAGGAAATTTGTGGCTCCTCTCAGTTTCCAGAACTTTCTGCCACAGAAATGTGAGGAACATGTGTTTTTTTAGCCAAATTTTGAGGTTTGCAAATGATTCTGGGTAACAGAACCTGGTCCGAGCCCCACAAGTCACTCCATCTTGGATTCCCCTAGGTCTCTAGTTTTCAGAAATGCACAGGTTTGGTAGGTTTCCCTAGGTGCCCGGTGAGCTAGAGGCCAAAATCTACAGGTAAGCACTTTGCAAAAAACACCTCTGTTTTCTTTCAAAAAATTGGATGTGTCCACGTTGATCTTTGGGGCATTTCCTGTCGCGGGCGCTAGGCCTACCCACAGAAGTGAGGTACCATTTTTATCGAGAGACTTTGGGGAACGCTGGGTAGAAGGAAATTTGTGGCTCCTCTCAGATTCCAGAACTTTCTGCCACAGAAATGTGAGGAACATGTGTTTTTTTAGCCAAATTTTATGGTTTGCAAAGGATTCTGGGTAACAGAATCTGGTCAGAGCCCCACAAGTCACCCCATCTTGGATTCCCCTAGGTCTCTAGTTTTCAGAAATGCACAGGTTTGGTAGGTTTCCCTAGGTGCCGGCTGAGCTAGAGGCCAAAATCTACAGGTAGTCACTTTGCCAAAAACACCTCTGTTTTCCTTCAAAAAATTGGATGTGTCCACGTTGCCCTTTGGGGCATTTCCTGCCGCGGGTGCTAGGCCTACCCACACAAGTGAGGTATCATTTTTATCGGGAGACTTGGGGAAACGCTGGGTGGAAGGAAATTTGTGGCTCCTCTCAGTTTCCAGAACTTTCTGCCACAGAAATGTGAGGAACATGTGTTTTTTTAGCCAAATGTTGAGGTTTGCAAAGGATTCTGGGTAACAGAACCTGGTCAGAGCCTCACAAGTCAGCCCATCTTGGATTCCGCTAGGTCTCTAGTTTTCAAAAATACACAGGTTTGGTAGGTTTCCCTAGGTGCCGGCTGAGCTAGAGGCCAAAATCTACAGGTAGGCACTTTGCAAAAAACACCTCTGTTTTCTTTCAAAAAATTGGATGTGTCCACGTTGAACTTTCGGGCATTTCCTGCCGCGGGCGCTAGGCCTACCCACACAAGTGAGGTGTCATTTTTATCCGGAGACTTGGGGGAACGCTGGGTGGAAGGAAATTTGTGGCTCCTCTCAGATTCCAGAACTTTCTGCCACAGAAATGTGTGGAACATGTGTTTTTTTAGCCAAATTTTGAGGTTTGCAAAGGATTCTGGGTAACAGAACCTGGTCCGAGCCCCACAAGTCACCCCATCTTGGATTCCCCTAGGTCTCTAGTTTTCAGAAATGCACAGGTTTGGTAGGTTTCCCTAGGTGCCGGCTGAGCTAGAGGCCAAAATCTACAGGTAGGCACTTTGCAAAAAACACCTCTGTTTTCTTTCAAAAAATTGGATGTGTCCACGTTTAACTTTCGGGCATTTCCTGCTGCGGGCGCTAGGCCTACCCACACAAGTGAGGTGTCATTTTTATCCGGAGACTTGGGGGAACGCTGGGTGGAAGGAAATTTGTGGCTCCTCTCAGATTCCAGAACTTTCTGCCACAGAAATGTGTGGAACATGTGTTTTTTTAGCCAAATTTTGAGGTTTGCAAAGGATTCTGGGTAACAGAACCTGGTCCGAGCCCCACAAGTCACCCCATCTTGGATTCCCCTAGGTCTCTAGTTTTCAGAAATACACAGGTTTGGTAGGTTTCCCTAGGTGCCGGCTGAGCTAGAGGCCAAAATCTACAGGTAGTCACTTTGCAAAAAACACCTCTGTTTTCTTTCAAAAAATTAGATGTGTCCACGTTGATCTTTGGGGCATTTCCTGTCGCGGGCGCTAGGCCTACCCACAGAAGTGAGGTACCATTTTTATCGAGAGACTTTGGGGAACGCTGGGTAGAAGGAAATTTGTGGCTCCTCTCAGATTCCAGAACTTTCTGTCTCCGAAATGAGAGGTAAAAGTGTTTTTTTGGCCAAATTTTGATGTTTGCAAAGGATTCTGGGTAACATAACCTGGTCAGAGCCCCACAAGTCACCCCATCTTGGATTCCCCTGGGTTTCTAGTTTCCAAAAATGCACTGGTTTGCTAGGATTCCCCAGGTGCCGGTTGAGCTACAGGCCAAAATCCACAGGTAGGCACTGTTTTATATGAAAAAATGTGATGTGTCCAACTTGTGTTTTGGGCCATTTCCTTTCGTGGGCGCTAGTCCTACCCACACAAGTGAGGTATCATTTCTATCGGGAGACTTGGGGGAACGCTTGGTGGAAGGAAATTTGTGGCTCCTCTGAGATTCCAAAACTTTCTGCCACAGAAATGTGAGGAACATTTGTTTTTTTAGCCAAATTTGAGGTTTGCAAAGGATTCTGGGTAACAGAATCTGTTCCGAGCCCCACAAGTCACCCCATCTTGGATTACACTAGGTCTCTAGTTTTCAGAAATGCACAGGTTTGGTAGGTTTCCCTAAGTGCCGGCTGATCTAGAGGCCAAAATCTACAGGTAGGCACTTTGCAGAAAACACCTCTGTTTTCTTTCAAAAAATTGGATGTGTCCACGTTGATCTTTGGGGCATTTCCTGTCGCGGGCGCTAGGCCTACCCACACAAGTGAGGTATCATTTTTATCGGGAGACTTTGGGAAAGGCTGGGTGGAAGGAAATTTGTGGCTCCTCTCAGATTCCAGAACTTTCTGCCACAGAAATGTGAGGAACATGTGTTCTTTTAGCCAAATTTTGAGGTTTGCAAAGGATTCTGGGTAACAGAACCTGGTCAGAGCCTCACAAGTCAGCCCATCTTGGATTCCCCTAGGTCTCTAGTTTTGAAAAATACACAGGTTTGGTAGGTTTCCCTAGGTGCCGGCTGAGCTATAGGCCAAAATCTATAGGTAGGCACTTTGCAAGAAACACCTCTGTTTTCTGTAAAAAAATTGGATGTGTCCACGTTGCACTTTGGGGCATTTCCTGCCGCGGGCGCTAGGCCTACCCACACAAGTGAGGTATCATTTTCATCCGGAGACTTGGGGGAACGCTGGGTGGAAGGAAATTTGTGGCTCCTCTCAGATTCCAGAACTTTCTGCCACAGAAATGTGAGGAACATGTGTTTTTTTAACCTAATTTTGAGGTTTGCAAAGGATTCTGGGTAACAGAACCTGGTCCGAGCCCCACAAGTCACCCCATCTTGGATTCCCCTAGGTCTCTAGTTTTCAGAAATGCACAGGTTTGGTAGGTTTCCCTAGGTGCCGGCTGAGCTAGAGGCCAAAATCTATAGGTAGGCACTTTGCAGAAAACACCTCTGTTTTCTTTCAAAAAATTGGATGTGTCCACGTTGATCTTTGGGGCATTTCCTGTCGCGGGCGCTAGGCCTACCCTCAGAAGTGAGGTACCCTTTTTATCGAGAGACTTTGGGGAACGCTGGGTAGAAGGAAATTTGTGGCTCCTCTCAGATTCCAGAACTTTCTGTCTCCGAAATGAGAGGGAAAAGTGTTTTTTTTGTCCAAATTTTGATGTTTGCAAAGGATTCTGGGTAACATAACCTGGTCAGAGCCCCGCAAGTCACCCCATCTTGGATTCCCCTGGGTTTCTAGTTTCCAAAAATGTACAGGTTTGGTAGGTTTCCCTAGGTGCCGGCTGATTTAGAGGCCAAAATCTACAGGTAGGCACTTTGCCAAAAACACCTCTGTTTTCTTTCAAAAAATTGGATGTGTCCACGTTGCCCTTTAGGCCATTTCCTGTCGTGGGCGCTAGGCTTACCCACTCAAGTGAGGTATCATTTTTATCGGGAGACTTGGGGGAACGCTGGGTGGAAGGAAATTTGTGGCTCCTCTTAGTTTCCAGAACTTTCTGCCACAGAAATGTGAGGAACATGTGTTTTTTTAGCCAAATTTGGAGGTTTGCAAAGGATTCTGGGTAACACAACCTGGTCAGAGCATCACAAGTCAGCCCATCTTGGATTCCCTAGGTCTCTAGTTTTCAAAAATGCACAGGTTTGGTAGGTTTCCCTAGGTGACGGCTGAGCTAGAGGCCAAAATCTACTAGTAGGCACTTTGCAAAAGACACCTCTGTTTTCTTTCAAAAAATTGGATGTGTCCACGTTGCACTTTGGGGCATTTCCTGCCGCGGGCGCTAGGCCTACCCACACAAGTGAGGTATCATTTTTACCGGGAGACTTGGGGGAATGCTGGGTGGAAAGAAATCTGTGGCTCCTCTCAGTTTCCAGAACTTTCTGCCACAGACATGTGAGGAACATGTGTTTTTTAGCCAAATTTTTAGGTTTGCAAAGGATTCTGGGTAACAGAACCTGGTCAGAGCCTCGCAAGTCAGCCCATCTTGGATTCCCCTAGGTCTCTAGTTTTCAAAAATACACAGGTTTGGTAGGTTTCCCTAGGTGCCGGCTGAGCTAGAGTCCAAAATCTACAGGTAGGCACTTTGTAAAAACACCTCTGTTTTCTTTCAAAAAATTGGATGTGTCCACGTTGCACTTTGGGGCATTTCCTGCTGCGGGCGCTAGGCCTACCCACACAAGTGAGGTATCATTTTTATCCAGAGACTTGGGGGAATGCTGGGTGGCAGGAAATTTGTGGCTCCTCTCAGATTCCAGAACTTTCTGTCACAGAAATGTGAGGAACATGTGTTTTTTTAGCCAAATTTTGAGGTTTGCAAAGGATTCTGGGTAACAGAACCTGGTCCGAGCCCCAGAAGTCACCCCATCTTGGATTCCCCTAGGTCTCTAGTTTTCAGAAATGCACAGGTTTGGTAGGTTTCACTAGGTGCCGGCTGAGCTAGAGGCCAAAATCTACAGGTTGGCACTTCGCAAAAATCACCTCTGTTTTCTTTCAAAAAATTGGATGTGTCCACGTTGCGCTTTGGGGTGTTTCCTGTCGCGGGCGCTAGGCTTACCCACACAAGTGAGGAATCATTTTTATCGGGAGACTTGGGGGAACGCTGGGTGGAAGGAAATTTGTGGCTCCTCGCAGATTTCAGAACTTTCTGCCACAGAAATGTGAGGAACATGTGATTTTTTATCCAAATTTTGAGGTTTGTAAAGGATTCTGGGTAACAGAACCTGGTCCGAGCCCCACAAGTCACCCCATCTTGGATTCCCCTAGGTCTCTAGTTTTCAGAAATGCACAGGTTGGTAGGTTTCCCTAGGTGCCGGCTGAGCTAGAGGCCAAAATCTACAGGTAGGCACTTTGCAAAAAACACCTCTGTTTTATTTCAAAAAATTGGATGTGTCCACGTTGCACTTTGGGGCATTTCCTGCTGCGGGCGCTAGGCCTACCCACACAAGTGAGGTATCATTTTTATCCAGAGACTTGGGGGAACTTTCTGTCTCCGAAATGAGAGCAAAAAGTGTTTTTTTGGCCAAATTTTGATGTTTGCAAAGGATTCTGGGTAACATAACCTGGTCAGAGCCCCGCATGTCACCCCATCTTGGATTCCCCTGGGTCTCTTGTTTTCAGAAATGCACTGGTTTGCTAGGTTTCCCCAGGTGCCGGCTGAGCTACAGGCCAAAATCCACAGGTAGCCACTGTTTTCTATGAAAAAATTTGATGTTTCCACGTTGTGTTTTGGGCCATTTCCTTTCGTGGGCGCTAGTCCTACCCACACAAGTGAGGTATCATTTCTATCGGGAAACTTGGGGGAACGCTGGGTGGAAGGAAATTTGTGGCTCCTCTCAGATTCCAGAACTTTCTGCCCCAGAAATGTGAGGAACATGTGTTTTTTTAGCCAAATTTGAGGTTTGCAAAGGATTCTGGGTAACAGAATCTGTTCCGAGCCCCACAAGTCACCCCATCTTGGATTCCACTAGGTCTCTAGTTTTCAGAAATGCACAGGTTTGGTAGGTTTCCCTAGGTGCCGGCTAAGCTAGAGGCCAAAATCTACAGGTAGGCACTTTGCAGAAAACACCTGTTTTCTTTCAAAAAATTGGATGTGTCCACGTTGATCTTTGGGGCATTTCCTGTCGCGGGCGCTAGGCCTACCCACACAAGTGAGGTATCATTTTTATCGGGAGACTTTGGGAAACGCTGGGTGGAAGGAAATTTGTGGCTCCTCTCAGATTCCAGAACTTTCTGCCACAGAAATGTGAGGAACATGTGTTTTTTTAGCCAAATTTTGAGGTTTGCAAAGGATTCTGGGTAACAGAACCTGGTCAGAGCCTCACAAGTCAGCCCATCTTGGATTCCCCTAGGTCTCTAGTTTTCAAAAATACACAGGTTTGGTAGGTTTCCCTAGGTGCCGGCTGAGCTAGAGGCCAAAATCTACAGGTAGCCACTTTGCAAAAAACACCTCTGTTTTCTTTCAAAAAATTGGATGTGTCCACGTTGCACTTTGGGGCATTTCCTGCCGCGGGCGCTAGGACTACCCACACAAGTGAGGTATCATTTTTATCCGGAGACTTAGGGAACGCTGGGTGGAAGGAAATTTGTGGCTCCTCTCAGATTCCAGAACTTTCTGCCACAGAAATGTGAGGAACATGTGATTTTGTATCCAAATTTTGAGGTTTGTAAAGGATTCTGGGTAACAGAACCTGGTACGAGCCCCACAAGTCACCCCATCTTGGATTCCCCTAGGTCTCTAGTTTTCAGAAATGCACAGGTTTGGTAGGTTTCCCTAGGTGCCGGCTGAGCTAGTGGCCAAAATCTACAGGTAGGCACTTTGCAAAAAACACCTCTGTTTTCTTTCAAAAAATTGGATGTGTCCACGTTGATCTTTGGGGCATTTCCTGTTGCGGGCGCTATGCCTACCCACAGAAGTTAGGTACCATTTTTATCGAGAGACTTTGGGGAACGCTGGGTAGAAGGAAATTTGTGGCTCCTCTCAGATTCCAGAACTTTCTGTCTCCGAAATGAGAGGAAAAAGTGTTTTTTTGGCCAAATTTTGATGTTTGCAAAGTATTCTGGGTAACATAACCTGGTCAGAGCCCCGCATGTCACCCCATCTTGTATTCCCCTGGGTCTCTTGTTTTCAGAAATGCACTGGTTTGCTAGGTTTCCAAAGGTGCCGGCTGAGCTACAGGCCAAAATCCACAGGTAGCCACTGTTTTCTAAGAAAAAATGTGATGTTTCCAAGTTGTGTTTTGGGCCATTTCCTTTCGTGGGCGCTAGTCCTACCCACACAAGTGAGGTATCATTTCTATCGGGAAACTTGGGGGAACGCTGGGTGGAAGGAAATTTGTGGCTCCTCTCAGATTCCAGAACTTTCTGCCACAGAAATGTGAGGAACATGTGATTTTTTATCCAAATTTTGAGGTTTGTAAAGGATTCTGGCTAACAGAACCTGGTCTGAGCCCCACAAGTCACCCCATCTTGGATTCCCCTAGGTCTCTAGTTTTCAGAAATGCACAGATTTGGTAGGTTTCCCTATGTGCCGGCTGAGCTAGAGGCCAAAATCTACAGGTAGGCACTTTGCAAAAAACACCTCTGTTTTCTTTCAAAAAATTGGATGTGTCCACGTTGCACTTTGGGGCATTTCCTGCCGCGGGCGCTAGGCCTACCCACACAAGTGAGGTATCATTTTTATCCAGAGACTTGGGGGAACTTTCTGTCTCCGAAATGAGAGGAAAAAGTGTTTCTTTGGCCAAATTTTGATGTTTGCAAAGGATTCTGGGTAACATAACCTGGTCAGAGCCCCGCATGTCACCCCATCTTGGATTCCCCTGGGTCTCTTGTTTTCAGAAATGCACTGGTTTGCTAGGTTTCCCCAGGTGCCGGCTGAGCTACAGGCCAAAATCCACAGGTAGCCACTGTTTTCTATGAAAAAATGTGATGTTTCCACGTTGTGTTTTGGGCCATTTCCTTTCGTGGGCGCTAGTCCTACCCACACAAGTGAGGTATCATTTCTATCGGGAAACTTGGGGGAACGCTGGGTGGAAGGAAATTTGTCGCTCCTCTCAGATTCCAGAACTTTCTGACACAGAAATGTGAGGAACATGTGTTTTTTTAGCCAAATTTGAGGTTTGCAAAGGATTCTGGGTAACAGAATCTGTTCCGAGCCCCACAAATCACCCCATCTTGGATTCCACTAGGTCTCTAGTTTTCAGAAATGCACAGGTTTGGTAGGTTTCCATAGGTGCCGGCTGAGCTAGAGGCCAAAATCTACAGGTAGGCACTTTGCAGAAAACACCTCTGTTTTCTTTCAAAAAATTGGATGTGTCCACGTTGCACTTTGGGCCATTTCCTTTCGTGGGCACTAGTCCTACCCACACAAGTGAGGTATCATTTCTATCGGGAGACTTGGGGGAACGCTGGGTGGAAGGAAATTTGTGGCTCCTCTCAGTTTCCAGAACTTTCTGCCACAGAAATGTGAGGAACATGTGTTTTTTTAGCCAAATGTTGAGGTTTGCAATGGATTCTGGGTAACAGAACCTGGTCAGAGCCTCACAAGTCAGCCCATCTTGGATTCCCCTAGGACTCTAGTTTTGAAAAATACACAGGTTTGGTAGGTTTCCCTAGGTGCCGGCTGAGCTATAGGCCAAAATCTACAGGTAGGCACTTTGCAAAAAACACCTCTGTTTTCTTTCAAAAAATTGGATGTGTCCACGTTGCACTTTGGGGCATTTCCTGCCGCGGGCGCTAGGCCTACCCACACAAGTGAGGTATCATTTTTATCCAGAGACTTGGGGGAACTTTCTGTCTCCGAAATGAGAGGAAAAAGTGTTTCTTTTGCCAAATTTTGATGTTTGCAAAGGATTCTGGGTAACATAACCTGGTCAGAGCCCCGCATGTCACCCCATCTTGGATTCCCCTGGGTCTCTTGTTTTCAGAAATGCTCTGGTTTGCTAGGTTTCCCCAGGTGCCGGCTGAGCTACAGGCCAAAATCCACAGGTAGCCACTGTTTTCTATGAAAAAATTTGATGTTTCCACGTTGTGTTTTGGGCCATTTCCTTTCGTGGGCGCTAGTCCTACCCACACAAGTGAGGTATCATTTCTATCGGGAAACTTGGGGGAACGCTGGGTGGAAGGAAATTTGTCGCTCCTCTCAGATTCCAGAACTTTCTGACACAGAAATGTGAGGAACATGTGTTTTTTTAGCCAAATTTGAGGTTTGCAAAGGATTCTGGGTAACAGAATCTGTTCCGAGACCCACATATCACCCCATCTTGGATTCCACTAGGTCTCTAGTTTTCAGAAATGCACAGGTTTGGTAGGTTTCCATAGGTGCCGGCTGAGCTAGAGGCCAAAATCTACAGGTAGGCACTTTGCAGAAAACACCTCTGTTTTCTTTCAAAAAAATGGATGTGTCCACGTTGCACTTTCGGCCATTTCCTTTCGTGGGCACTAGTCCTACCCACACAAGTGAGGTATCATTTCTATCGGGAGACTTGGGGGAACGCTGGGTGGAAGGAAATTTGTGGCTCCTCTCAGTTTCCAGAACTTTCTGCCACAGAAATGTGAGGAACATGTGTTTTTTTAGCCAAATGTTGAGGTTTGCAATGGATTCTGGGTAACAGAACCTGGTCAGAGCCTCACAAGTCAGCCCATCTTGGATTCCCCTAGGACTCTAGTTTTGAAAAATACACAGGTTTGGTAGGTTTCCCTAGGTGCCGGCTGAGCTATAGGCCAAAATCTACAGGTTGGCACTTTGCAAAAAACACCTCTGTTTTCTTTCAAAAAATTGGATGTGTCCACGTTGCACTTTGGGGCATTTCCTGCCGTGGGCGCTAGGCCTACCCACACAAGTGAGGTATCATTTTTATCGGGAGACTTGGGGGAATGCTGGGTGGAAGGAAATTTGTGGCTCCTCTCAGTTTCCAGAACTTTCTGCCACAGAAATGTGAGGAACATGTGTTTTTTTAGGCAAATTTTGAGGTTTGCAAAGGATTCTGGGTAACAGAACCTGGTCCGAGCCCCACAAGTCACTCCATCTTGGATTCCCCTAGGTCTCTAGTTTTCAGAAATGCACAGGTTTGGTAGGTTTCCCTAGGTGCCCGCTGAGCTAGAGGCCAAAATCTACAGGTAGGCACTTTGCAAAAAACACCTCTGTTTTCTTTCAAAAATTTGGATGTTTCCACGTTGATCTTTGGGGCATTTCCTGTCGCGGGCGCTAGGCCTACCCACAGAAGTGAGGTACCATTTTTATCGAGAGACTGTGGGGAACGCTGGGTAGAATGAAATTTGTGGCTCCTCTCAGATTCCAGAACTTTCTGTCTCCGAAATGAGAGGAAAAAGTGTTTTTTTGGCCAAATTTTCATGTTTGCAAAGGATTCTGGGTAACATAAACTGGTCAGAGCCCCGCAAGTCACCCCATCTTGGATTCCCCTGGGTTTCTAGTTTCCAAAAATGCACTGGTTTGCTAGGTTTCCCAAGGTGCCGGCTGATCTACAGGCCAAAATCCACAGGTAGGCACTGTTTTCTATGAAAAAATGTGATGTTTCCACGTTGTGTTTTGGGCCATTTCCTTTCGTGGGCGCTAGTCCTACCCACACAAGTGAGGTATCATTTCTATCGGGAGACTTGGGGGAACGCTGGGTGGAAGGAAATCTGTGGCTCCTCTCAGTTTCCAGAACTTTCTGCCACAGACATGTTAGGAACATGTGTTTTTTTAGCCAACTTTTTAGGTTTGCAAAGGATTCTGGGTAACAGAACCTGGTCAGAGCCTCACATGTCAGCCTATCTTGGATTCCCCTAGGTCTCTAGTTTTCAAAAATACACAGGTTTGGTAGGTTTCCGTAGGTGCCGGCTGAGCTAGAGGCCAAAATCTACAGGTAGGCACTTTGCAAAAAACACCTCTGTTTTCTTTCAAAAAAATGGATGTGTCCACGTTGCACTTTGGGGCATTTCCTGCTGCGGGCGCTAGGCCTACCCACACAAGTGAGGTACCATTTTTATCCAGAGACTTGGGGGAATGCTGGGTGAAAGGAAATTTGTGGCTCCTCTCAGATTCCAGAACTTTCTGCCACAGAAATGTGAGGAACATGTGTTTTTTTAGCCAAATTTTGATGTTTGCAAAGGATTCTGGTTAACAGAACCTGGTCCGAGCCCCACAAGTCACCCCATCTTGGATTCCCCTAGGTCTCTAGTTTTCAGAAATGCACAGGTTTGGTAGGTTTCACTAGGTGCCGGCTGAGCTAGAGGCCAAAATCTACAGGTTGGCACTTCGCAAAAATCACCTCTGTTTTCTTTCAAAAAATTGGATGTGTCCACGTTGCGCTTTGGGGTGTTTCCTGTCGCGGGCGCTAGGCTTACCCACGCAAGTGAGGAATCATTTTGATCGGGAGACTTGGGGGAACGCTGGGTGGAAGGTAATTTGTGGCTCCTCTCAGATTCCAGAACTTTCTGCCACAGAAATGTGAGGAACATGTGATTTTTTATCAAAATTTTGAGGTTTGTAAAGGATTCTGTGTAACAGAACCTGGTCCGAGCCCCACAAGTCACCCCATCTTGGATTCCCCTAGGTCTCTAGTTTTCAGAAATGCACAGGTTTGGTAGGTTTCCCTAGGTGCCGGCTGAGCTAGAGGCCAAAATCTACAGGTAGGCACTTTGCAAAAAACACCTCTGTTTTCTTTCAAAAAATTGGATGTGTCCACGTTGCACTTTGGGGCATTTCCTGCTGCGGGCGCTAGGCCTACCCACACAAGTGAGGTATCATTTTTATCCAGAGACTTGGGGGAACTTTCTGTCTCCGAAATGAGAGGAAAAAGTGTTTTTTTGGCCAAATTTTGATGTTTGCAAAGGATTCTGGGTAACATAACCTGGTCAGAGCCCCGCATGTCACCCCATCTTGGATTCCCCTGGGTCTCTTGTTTTCAGAAATGCACTGGTTTGCTAGGTTTCCCCAGGTGCCGGCTGAGCTACAGGCCAAAATCCACAGGTAGCCACTGTTTTCTATGAAAAAATGTGATGTTTCCACGTTGTGTTTTGGGCCATTTCCTTTCGTGGGCGCTAGTCCTACCCACACAATTGAGGTATCATTTCTATCGGGAAACTTGGGGGAACGCTGGGTGGAAGGAAATTTGTGGCTCCTCTCAGATTCCAGAACTTTCTGACACAGAAATGTGAGGAACATGTGTTTCTTTGGCCAAATTTGAGGTTTGCAAAGGATTCTGGGTAACAGAATCTGTTCCGAGCCCCACAAGTCACCCCATCTTGGATTCCACTAGGTCTCTAGTTTTCAGAAATGCACAGGTTTGGTAGGTTTCCCTAGGTGCGGGCTAAGCTAGAGGCCAAAATCTACAGGTAGGCACTTTGCAGAAAACACCTCTGTTTTCTTTCAAAAAATTGGATGTGTCCACGTTGATCTTTGGGGCATTTCCTGTCGCGGGCGCTAGGCCTACCCACACAAGTGAGGTATCATTTTTATCGGGAGACTTTGGGAAACGCTGGGTGGAAGGAAATTTGTGGCTCCTCTCAGATTCCAGAACTTTCTGCCACAGAAATGTGAGGAACATGTGTTTTTTTAGCCAAATTTTGAGGTTTGCAAAGGATTCTGGGTAACAGAACCTGGTCAGAGCCCCACAAGTCACCCCATCTTGGATTTCCCTAGGTCTCTAGTTTGCAGAAATGCACTGGTTTGGTAGGTTTCCCTAGGTGCCGGCTGAGCTAGAGGCCAAAATCTACAGGTAGGCACTTTGCAAAAAACACCTCTGTTTTCTTTCAAAAAATTGGATGTGTCCACGTTGCACTTTGGGGCATTTCCTACCGCGGGCGCTAGGACTACCCACACAAGTGAGGTATCATTTTTATCCGGAGACTTGGGGGAACGCTGGGTGGAAGGACATTTGTGGCTCCTCTCAGATTCCAGAACTTTCTGCCACAGAAATGTGAGGAAGATGTGATTTTTTATCCAAATTTTGAGGTTTGCAAAGGATTCTGGGTAACAGAACCTGGTCCGAGCCCCACAAGTCACCCCATCTTGGATTCCCCTAGGTCTCTAGTTTTCAGAAATGCACAGGTTTGGTAGGTTTCCCTAGGTGCCGGCTGAGCTAAAGGCCAAAATCTACAGGTAGGCACTTTGCAAAAAACACCTCTGTTTTCTTTCAAAAAATTGGATGTGTCCACGTTGATCTTTGGGGCATTTCCTGTTGCGGGCGCTAGGCCTACCCACATAAGTGAGGTACCATTTTTATCGAGAGACTTTGTGGAATGCTGGGTAGAAGGAAATTTGTGGCTCCTCTCAGATTCCAGAACTTTCTGTCTCCGAAATGAGAGGAAAAAGTGTTTTTTTGGCCAAATTTTGATGTTTGCAAAGTATTCTGGGTAACATAACCTGGTCAGAGCCCCGCATGTCACCCCATCTTGGATTCCCCTGGGTCTCTTGTTTTCAGAAATGCACTGGTTTGCTAGGTTTCCCCAGGTGCCGGCTGAGCTACAGGCCAAAATCCACAGGTAGCCACTGTTTTCTATGAAAAAATGTGATGTTTCCACGTTGTGTTTTGGGCCATTTCCTTTCTTGTGCGCTAGTCCTACCCACACAAGTGAGGTATCATTTCTATCAGGAAACTTGGGGGAACGCTGGGTGGAAGGAAATTTGTGGCTCCTCTCAGATTCCAGAACTTTCTGACACAGAAATGTGAGGAACATGTGGTTTTTTAGCCAAATTTGAAGTTTGCAAAGGATTCTGGGTAACAGAATCTGTTCCGAGCCCCACAAGTCACCCCATCTTGGATTCCACTAGGTCTCTAGTTTTCAGAAATGCACAGGTTTGGTAGGTTTCCCTAGGTGCCGGCTGAGCTAGAGGCCAAAATCTACAGGTAGGCACTTTGCAGAAAACACCACTGTTTTCTTTCAAAAAATTGGATGTGTCCACGTTGATCTTTGGGGCATTTCCTGTCGCGGGCGCTAGGCCTACCCACACAAGTGAGGAATCATTTTTATCGGGAGACTTGGGGGAACGCTGGGTGGAAGGAAATTTGTGGCTCCTCTCAGATTCCAGAACTTTCTGCCACAGAAATGTGAGGAACATGTGATTTTTTATCCAAATTTTGAGGTTTGTAAAGGATTCTGGGTAACAGAACCTGGTCCGAGCCTCTCAAGTCACCCCATCTTGGATTCCCCTAGGTCTCAGTTTTCAGAAATGCACAGGTTTGGTAGATTTCCCTAGGTGCCGGCTGAGCTAGAGGCCAAAATCTACAGGTAGGCACTTTGCAAAAAACACCTCTGTTTTCTTTCAAAAAATTGGATGTGTCCACGTTGATCTTTGGGGCATTTCCTGTTGCGGGCGCTAGGCCTACCCACAGAAGTGAGGTACCATTTTTATCGAGAGACTTTGGGGAACGCTGGGTAGAAGGAAATTTGTGGCTCCTCTCAGATTCCAGAACTTTCTGTCTCCGAAATGAGAGGAAAAAGTGTTTATTTGGCCAAATTTTGATGTTTGCAAAGTATTCTGGGTAACATAACCTGGTCAGAGCCCCGCATGTCACCCCATCTTGGATTCCCCTGGGTCTCTTGTTTTCAGAAATGCACTGGTTTGCTAGGTTTCCCCAGGTGCCGGCTGAGCTACAGGCCAAAATCCACAGGTAGCCACTGTTTTCCATGAAAAAAAGTGATGTTTCCACGTTGTGTTTTGGGCCATTTCCTTTCGTGGGCGCTAGTCCTACCCACACAAGTGAGGTATCATTTCTATCGAGAAACTTGGGGGAACGCTGGGTGGAAGGAAATTTGTGGCTCCTCTCAGATTCCAGAACTTTCTGACACAGAAATGTGAGGAACATGTGTTTTTTTAGCCAAATTTGAAGTTTGCAAAGGATTCTGGGTAACAGAATCTGTTCCGAGCCCCACAAGTCACCCCATCTTGGATTCCACTAGGTCTCTAGTTTTCAGAAATGCACAGGTTTGGTAGGTTTCCCTAGGTGCCGGCTGAGCTAGAGGCCAAAATCTACAGGTAGGCACTTTGCAGAAAACACCACTGTTTTCTTTCAAAAAATTGGATGTGTCCACGTTGATCTTTGGGGCATTTCCTGTCGCGGGCGCTAGGCCTACCCACACAAGTGAGGAATCATTTTTATCGGGAGACTTGGGGGAACGCTGGGTGGAAGGAAATTTGTGGCTCCTCTCAGATTCCAGAACTTTCTGCCACAGAAATGTGAGGAACATGTGATTTTTTATCCAAATTTTGAGGTTTGTAAAGGATTCTGGGTAACAGAACCTGTTCCGAGCCCCACAAGTCACCCCATCTTGGATTCCACTAGGTCTCTAGTTTTCAGAAATGCACAGGTTTGGTAGGTTTCCCTAGGTGCCGGCTGAGCTAGAGGCCAAAATCTACAGGTAGGCACTTTGCAGAAAACACCTCTGTTTTCTTTCAAAAAATTGGATGTGTCCACGTTGATCTTTGGGGCATTTCCTGTCGTGGGCGCTAGGCCTACCCACACAAGTGAGGTATCATTTTTATCAGGAGACTTTGGGAAACGCTGGGTGGAAGGAAATTTGTGGCTCCTCTCAGATTCCAGAACTTTCTGCCACGGAAATGTGAGGAACTGTTGCGCCGCGTGGTGCGGCGCGAGCCGAGCATTCGGCTCGCGCCGCGCAGCGCGTTCTCAGGACGCGGCGCGCCCCGAGTCTTCTTTGTACAGCGCGAGGCCCCAGATATTATTTTGGGCCTCGCTCTGCCTTCTGTTGTGTCCCTGTTCTCCCCTGACCCCTCCTTACCTGTTTCTTTTTCTTTCTTCTTCTTCTTTTTCTTCTTTACTTTTTCGAGGCATTTTCTGTCCTTTCTTTATGTCTTTCCCCCTTCCCATGTTACCTTTTTCTTCCCAGCATTCCTTGGTCCCTATTTTCTATGGTTCCTGTTCTATTCTATCCTATGTACTTTTTCCCTATCTAAAATGGTGTCTTTTTACTTCCGGTTGGTCACTTCCTGTTTCTTGGTATATAAGGGCTCTGTTTTCTCCCTTTCCTTGCGCTGCATCACTTTCTGCTCAGATTGTGTCTTCGCTCCTGATTCTTAGCCTTCGGTTCTGAATCTTTTCAATTTTGCATTTACCTGCATTTTGTTCCTGTTTGATTCCTGGTTTTGTTTTTGTTTCAGGAATCCATTTTTTGGAGTTTTTTTCCCCTTTATTGGGGTTTTTCCCTCTGGCACTAATTCTAAAGGGCACGGTCTGTTCTTGGCGTTTCCTCTGCCTGCAGCACCGTGGCTACTAGAAAGAGTCGCCCTTTTCTGGGCCAAAGCCGAACCCTCAAGACCTACGCCACTAGATCTGCGGTTTCCAGGCGCCAGCAGCACGTGAGTCGTGACAGAATGCAGCGCACAACCATTCCGACATCTTCTGATACTATGGATGACACAGTGGCGGCGGCTGCAGATCCTGATTCATCTTTTTTTACTACTATTCAACAACAAGCTCAGGAATTGCAACAATTGCGCAACGAGAATGCGGTCTTACGACAGGCTTTGGCCCTCCGCAGTGGCGATGTTCCGACTATCTCCGCCTCAACGCCTCGCTTCTCTGGTGAACCAACTAAACTGCGTGAATTCCTGGATGCATTAACGGTTTACTTCGCCTTCAGACCTAGCCAATTCTCTCATGACAGGACAAAGGTGGGATATCTTATTAGTGCATTATCCGGTCCTGCCTTGGCCTGGGCAACCCCGATGGTGTCATCCAACGATCCAGTATTGTCGGACTATTCTGCCTTCGTGACCCGCTTCAAACAAATGTTTAGTCGCCCAGGATTGGAAGCCTCGGCAGAGGAAGCATTATGTGATATCCAGCAAGGATCCCAGGATGTCCTCCGATATATTACACGTTTCCGTCAATTAGCGGCAGAGACCACTTGGGTGGAGCGTACCCTGGTAACTTTGTTTCGCAGAGGACTTAAGGAAGAAATTAAGGATGAATTAGTACATTCCACCAGAGTTGAAGATCTTCGTGGCCTCATGGATCAAGCACTTTCCATCGAGTATCGTCTTCAAGAACGACGAATGGAGAAGAGAAGGAGTAGAGGAGCGTCTCAGCCAAGCTCTTCACGGATGTATCCACCTCATCCTGAGGAATCTCGTCCTCCTGCTAAAGATATAGAAGGGGAACCCATGCAAGTGGATACTGCTCGAGGGCCACTCTCTGCTAGTGAGAAGGAAGACAGACGGAAGAAGGGATTGTGCCTCTACTGTGGTTCTGCTGGTCACATGCTTCGTACATGTCCTGTACGTCCACCTAGACCCTTGGGAAACGCCACCTCCCGTCCTCTGTAAGAAGGGAGGGGACGGGATCATTGGCTATACCTTCTATCAGCTCATTCAACGACAATACAACTTACTTGTTCGTGTTACCAGTCATATTACAACTACCTGATGGCCGCCAAGAAAGAACTATGGCATTATTGGATTGTGGTGCTAGTGGTATATACATGGATAAGACATGGGCCACTAATCTGCAAATTCCCACTCAACCCAAAGACATTCCTGAACAAGTACACACCGTGGATGGTTCTTTAATATCCTCAGGTCCAGTCGATACTACGACCTTGATGTTAAATTTACAGTTTGGTAATCATCAAGAACACCTCTCTTTTGATCTCATTTCATCTCCCAACCATACCATTATTCTCGGAATTCCATGGTTTACTAGACATAACCCATATGTGAACTGGGTAACCCGGACAATTTCTTTATCCTCACAGTTTTGTCAAGAAAATTGCTTTGCTTCCGATAAATATTGGTCACCAAACAGATTAACACCTATGAAGAGTACTACGGAGTATTCCATCAACACTGTCCAAGGGGTTCCTGAACATTATTTAGAGTTCCAAGACGTGTTTCAAAAACCATCCAGACCTGTATTACCTCCACATCGAGAGTACGATTGTGCTATTCCTTTGGAACCTGGAACAGTCGTTCCCTTTGGGAGGATGTATTCTCTCACGGAACCTGAAAAGGAAGTTCTTAAGGAGTATCTGGAGGAAAATGTACAGGGTGGTCTCATTGTTCCATCATCTTCTCCAGCAGGGGCTCCTCTCTTTTTTGTACCTAAGAAGACCAAAGATCTTCGTCCTTGCATAGACTTTCGAGGCCTAAACAAGATAACTATAAAGGATCGTTATCCTTTGCCCCTCATTAAGGATATTTTAGAGGCAGTCAGAGGGGCTCAACGTTTTACCAAGTTGGATCTTCGGGGAGCTTACCACCTTTTACGTATAAAAGAAGGAGACGAGTGGAAAACAGCATTCAGGACACCGTTCGGTCATTTTGAATATAAAGTCATGCCCTTTGGTCTTACGAACGCTCCTGCTATATTTCAAAGGTTTATGGACTCAATATTTTCCGATCTCTTGAACCAGACACTCGTAATCTACTTGGACGACATCCTTATTTTTTCCAGACACCCCGAACTCCATTCTTCTCATGTGAAACAAGTCCTTCACAGA
Source organism: Pleurodeles waltl (assembly GCF_031143425.1). Lineage (NCBI taxonomy): Eukaryota > Metazoa > Chordata > Amphibia > Caudata > Salamandridae > Pleurodeles > Pleurodeles waltl. The sequence continues at coordinate 643,054,345 of NC_090440.1, read as the reverse complement.
CTCCGAGCACATCAACTATTCTGTAAACCCGAAAAGTGTGAGTTCGATAAGACGGAAGTCAAATATCTGGGTTATCATTTAAGTTCCACTGGCATAGCTATGGACTTAGAAAAGGTACAAGCAATTCTAGAGTGGCCTTCTCCCTCTTCTATCAAAGAAACACAATGTTTCCTAGGATTAGCAAATTTTTACCGACAGTTCATTCAAGACTTTGCTAAACAGACCAGCCATATAACCCATACCTTAAAGAAGGAAAATCTAAAACAGGGGTTTGTCTGGACCAAGGCGGCTGAAACAGCTTTTCAAGAATTAAAGAAGGCATTCACTCAAGCTCCCATTTTGAGACATCCAGATACCAATAAACAGTTTATTGTAGTTACCGATGCTTCCGAAAAAGCTATTGGAGCAGTCTTGCTTCAACTTCAAGAAGATGATGGTCTTGAACATCCTGTTTTCTATTTGTCCCATATTCTCTCTTCAGCTGAACAACATTACTCTGTACTAGAAAGAGAGTTGTTAGCTCTGAAGACAGCCTGCATCGAATGGAGACAGTTTCTGATGGGATCCAAGGAGCCTTTCGAGGCGAGAACAGATCACCGTAATCTGCAATGTCTACGTAATTTTGTATGCCAAAATAGTCGCCAGGCGCGTTGGGCCTTTTTCTTTAGTCAGTATGACTTTTACATCACCTATATTCCTGGATCTCAAAACATTCTGGCTGATGCTCTGTCTCGACGCTATCCAGATTGTACTCCTTCCCCATCTCAGTTTCTACTGGAGCCTAGTAAGATCATTGGAGTTGCTCAATCTTTTCTGGATGAGGTACAACTGGAGTATTCCAGCCTGTCTAATAGCGAAATAGAGAAATTAAGAACCTTTTTATGCAAGAAAGAAGGATTCTTTTTTCATCAGAAGCTGTTATTCCTCCCTACTAACAGAGTGCGAGACAAAGCATTACAGATGTGCCATGATTCACCGGTTGCTGGACATAGAGCTATTAAGGCCACACAAGAACTTCTTTCGCGATCTTTCTGGTTGCCTACCTGGAAATCAGATGTCGAAAGATATGTTCAGGCTTGTCCCATATGTGCCCAAGTCAAGATTCCCCGTAGCAGACCTGCAGGATTACTACAGCCTTTGCCAGTTCCACCAACGCCATGGCATACTATTTCCACTGACTTTATGTGTTCACTTCCGCCATCAGCTGGAAACCAGGTTATCATGGTCACTGTTGATTCTTTCACTAAGATGGCCCACTTTACTGCTCTAAAGAAATTACCAACATCCCAAGAATTGAGCCAGATATTTATCGACCATATTTTCCGTCTCCATGGACTTCCACATACCATTGTGTCTGACAGGGGTCCCCAGTATATTTCCCGGTTTTGGAAACATTTTTGCAAGACACTGAATATCAATATAGCACTATCATCCGGTTTCCATCCTCAGACCAATGGACAAACTGAGCGTTTGAATCAAGGACTAGAACAATACCTTCGTTGTTTTTGTAATTCCACCCAAAGCAACTGGAACACTTATCTTCCTATTGCTGAATATTCCTACAACAATTCTGTCCATAGTGCCTCCAAGGTCACTCCCTTTTTCTGTTCCTATGGCTATCATCCGACCTCTTTTCCTACTGCTCCTCAATCTACCTCTCCTCTGCCTGCCATTACATCTTTTTCCAAACGTCTCCTGCAACTCCATAAGCTAATTAGATCTAATTTATTGCACACTAAGAGATATATGAAGAAGATCGCTGATAAGAAACGTGGACCCACTCCTGATTATCACCCTCAGGATAAAGTCTGGCTTTCTTCCAAATTCTTGCCCTCTCGCCTTTCTCTGAATAAGTTCACGCCTCGCTATTATGGGCCTTTTCGTATTCTTCAGTTGCTCAATCCTGTCACTGTTCGTCTTCGCTTGCCTCATACTTGGAAAATTCATCCGGTCTTTCATGTATCCCAACTCAAACCTTATGTCCCTGATCCTTTCTCTCGTCAGTTTCCTTGTCCTCCTCCTGTGTTGGTGAATGATGTCCCTGAATATGAGGTTCAAGAAATTGGTGACTCTCGCCTTTTTCACCGGCGTCTTCAGTATTTGATTCACTGGAAGGGTTATCCTCTTAGTGAATGCTCTTGGGAAGATGCTTCTTCTGTTCACGCCCCTCTTTTGATTTCTCGTTTTCATCGTTTGTTTCCCTTCACACCTAGACCTTCGGGGGGGGGACCTACTGTTGCGCTGCGTGGTGCGGCGCGAGCCGAGCATTCGGCTCGCGCCGCGCAGCGCGTTCTCAGGACGCGGCGCGCCCCGAGCCTTCTTTGTACAGCGCGAGGCCCCAGATATTATTTTGGGCCTCGCTCTGCCTTCTGTTGTGTCCCTGTTCTCCCCTGACCCCTCCTTACCTGTTTCTTTTTCTTTCTTCTTCTTCTTTTTCTTCTTTACTTTTTCGAGGCATTTTCTGTCCTTTCTTTATGTCTTTCCCCCTTCCCATGTTACCTTTTTCTTCCCAGCATTCCTTGGTCCCTATTTTCTATGGTTCCTGTTCTATTCTATCCTATGTACTTTTTCCCTATCTAAAATGGTGTCTTTTTACTTCCTGTTGGTCACTTCCTGTTTCTTGGTATATAAGGGCTCTGTTTTCTCCCTTTCCTTGCGCTGCATCACTTTCTGCTCAGATTGTGTCTTCGCTCCTGATTCTTAGCCTTCGGTTCTGAATCTTTTCAATTTTGCATTTACCTGCATTTTGTTCCTGTTTGATTCCTGGTTTTGTTTTCGTTTCAGGAATCCATTTTTTGGAGTTTTTTTCCCCTTTATTGGGTTTTTTCCCTCTGGCACTAATTCTAAAGGGCACGGTCTGTTCTTGGCGTTTCCACTGCCTGCAGCACCGTGGCTACTAGAAAGAGTCGCCCTTTTCTGGGCCAAAGCCGAACCCTCAAGACCTACGCCACTAGATCTGCGGTTTCCAGGCGCCAGCAGCACGTGAGTCGTGACAGGAACATGTGTTTTTTTAGCCAAATGTTGAGGTTTGCAAAGGATTCTTGGTAACAGAACCTGGTCAGAGCCCCACAAGTCACCCCATCTTGGATTTCCCTAGGTCTCTAGTTTTCAGAAATGCACAGGTTTGGTAGGTTTCCCTAGGTGCCGGCTGAGCTAGAGGCCAAAATCTACAGGTAGGCACTTTGCAAAAAACACCTCTGTTTTCTTTCAAAAAATTGGATGTGTCCACGTTGCGCTTTGGGGTATTTCCTGTCGCGGGAGCTAGGCCTACCCACACAAGTGAAGTTTCATTTTTATCGGGAGACTTGAGGGAACGCTGGGTGGAAGGACATTTGTGATTCCTCTCAGTTTCCAGAACTTTCTGCCACAGAAATGTGAGGAACATGTGTTTTTTTAGCCAAATGTTGAGGTTTGCAAAGGATTCTGGGTAACAGAACCTGGTCAGAGCCTCACAAGTCAGCCCATCTTGGATTCCCCTAGGTCTCTAGTTTTCAAAAATACACAGGTTTGGTGGGTTTCCCTAGGTGCCGGCTGAGCTAGAGGCCAAAATCTACAGGTAGGCACTTTGCAAAAAACACCTCTGTTTTCTTTCAAAAAATTGGATGTGTCCACGTTGCACTTTGGGGCATTTCCTGCCGCGGGCGCTAGGACTACCCACACAAGTGAGGTATAATTTTTATCCGGAGACTTGGGGGAACGCTGGGTGGAAGGAAATTTGTGGCTCCTCTCAGATTCCAGAACTTTCTGCCACAGAAATGTGAGGAAGATGTGATTTTTTATCCAAATTTTGAGGTTTGTAAAGGATTCTGGGTAACAGAACCTGGTCCGAGCCCCACAAGTCACCCCATCTTGGATTCCCCTAGGTCTCTAGTTTTCAGAAATGCACAGGTTTGGTAGGTTTCCCTAGGTGCCGGCTGAACTAGAGGCCAAAATCTACAGGTAGGCACTTTGCAAAAAACACCTCTGTTTTCTTTCAAAAAATTGGATGTGTCCACGTTGATCTTTGGGGCATTTCCTGTTGCGGGTGCTAGGCCTACCCACAGAAGTGAGGTACCATTTTTATCGAGAGACTTTGGGGAATGCTGGGTAGAAGGAAATTTGTGGCTCCTCTCAGATTCCAGAACTTTCTGTCTCCGAAATGAGAGGAAAAAGTGTTTTTTTGGCCAAATTTTGATGTTTGCAAAGTATTCTGGGTAACATAACCTGGTCAGAGCCCCGCATGTCACCCCATCTTGGATTCCCCTGGGTCTCTTGTTTTCAGAAATGCACTGGTTTGCTAGGTTTCCCCAGGTGCCGGCTGAGCTACAGCCCAAAATCCACAGGTAGCCACTGTTTTCTATGAAAAAATGTGATGTTTCCACGTTGTGTTTTGGGCCATTTCCTTTCGTGGGCGCTAGTCCTACCCACACAAGTGAGGTATCATTTCTATCAGGAAACTTGGGGGAACGCTGGGTGGAAGGAAATTTGTGGCTCCTCTCAGATTCCAGAACTTTCTGACACAGAAATGTGAGGAACATGTGTTTTTTTAGCCAAATTTGAAGTTTGCAAAGGATTCTGGGTAACAGAATCTGTTCCGAGCCCCACAAGTCACCCCATCTTGGATTCCACTAGGTCTCTAGTTTTCAGAAATGCACAGGTTTGGTAGGTTTCCCTAGGTGCCGGCTGAGCTAGAGGCCAAAATCTACAGGTAGGCACTTTGCAGAAAACACCACTGTTTTCTTTCAAAAAATTGGATGTGTCCACGTTGATCTTTGGGGCATTTCCTGCCACGGGCGCTAGGCCTACCCACACAAGTGAGGTATCATTTTTATCGGGAGACTTTGGGAAACGCTGGGTGGAAGGAAATTTGTGGCTCCTCTCAGATTCCACAACTTTCTGCCACAGAAATGTGAGGAACATGTGTTTTTTTAGCCAAATTTTGAGGTTTGCAAAGGATTCTGGGTAACAGAACCTGGTCAGAGCCCCTCAAGTCACCCCATCTTGGATTTCCCTAGGTCTCTAGTTTTCAGAAATGCACAGGTTTGGTAGGTTTCCCTAGGTGCCGGCTGAGCTAGAGGCCAAAATCTACAGGTAGGCACTTTGCAAAAAACACCTCTGTTTTCTTTCAAAAAATTGGATGTGTCTGCGTTGCGCTTTGGGGCATTTCCTGTCGCGGGCGCTAGGCCTACCCACACAAGTGAGGTATCATTTTTATCAGGAGACTTGGGGAAACGCTGGGTGGAAGGAAATTTGTGGCTCCTCTCAGTTTCCAGAACTTTCTGACACAGAAATGTGAGGAACATGTGTTTTTTTAGCCAAATTTTGAGGTTTGCAAAGGATTCTGGGTAACAGAACCTGGTCAGAGCCTCACAAGTCAGCCCATCTTGGATTCGCTCAGGTCTCTATTTTTCATAAATACACAGTTTGGTAGGTTTCCCTAGTTGCCGGCTGAGCTAGAGGCCAAAATCTACAGGTAGGCACTTTGCAAAAAACACCTCTGTTTTCTTTAAAAAAATTGAATGTGTCCACGTTGATCTTTGGGGCATTTCCTGTCGCGGGCTCTAGGCCTACCCACAGAAGTGAGGTACCATTTTTATCGAGAGACTTTGGGGAACGCTGGGTAGAAGGAAATTTGTGGCTCCTCTCAGATTCCAGAACTTTCTGTCTCCGAAATGAGAGGAAAAAGTGTTTTTTTGGCCAAATTTTGATGTTTGCAAAGGATTCTGGGTAACATAACCTGGTCAGAGCCCCGCAAGTCACCCCATCTTGGATTCCCCTGGGTTTCTAGTTTCTAAAAATGCACTGGTTTGCTAGGTTTCCCTAGGTGCCGGCTGAGCTAGAGGCCAAAATCTACAGGTAGGCACTTTGCCAAAAACACCTCTGTTTTCTTTCAAAAAATTGGATGTGTCCATGTTGCCCTTTGGGGCATTTCCTGTCGGGGGCGCTAGGCCTACCCACACAAGTGAGGTATCATTTTTATCGGGAGACTTGGGGGAACGCTGGGTGGAAGGAAATTTGTGGCTCCTCTCATTTTCCAGAACTTTCTGCCACAGAAATGTGAGGAACATGTGTTTTTTTAGTCAAATTTTGAGGTTTGCAAAGGATTCTGGGTAACAGAACCTGGTCAGAGCCTCACAAATCAGCCCATCTTGGATTCCCCTAGGTCTCTAGTTTTCAAAAATACACAGGTTTGGTAGGTTTCCCTAGGTGCCGGCTGAGCTAGAGGCCAAAATCTACAGGTAGGCACTTTGCAAAAAACACCTCTGTTTTCTTTCAAAAAATTGGATGCTTCCACGTTGCGCTTTGGGGCATTTCCTGCCACGGGCGCTAGGCCTACCCACACAAGTGAGGTATCATTTTTATCCGGAGACTTGGGGGAACGCTGGGTGGAAGGAAATTTGTGGCTCCTCTCAGATTCCAGAACTTTCTGTCTCCGAAATGAGAGGAAAAAGTGTTTTTTGGCCAAATTTTGATGTTTGCAAAGGATTCTGGGTAACATAACCTGGTCAGAGCCCCGCAAGTCACCCCATCTTGGATTCCCCTGGGTTTCTAGCTTCCAAAAATGCACTGGTTTGCTAGGTTTCCCCAGGTGCCGGCTGAGCTACAGGCCAAAATCCACAGGTAGGCACTGTTTTCTATGAAAAACTGTGATGTGTGTACGTTGTGTTTTGGGCCATTTCCTTTTGTGGGCGCTAGTCCTACCGTAACAAGTGAGGTATCATTTCTATCAGGAAACTTGGGGGAACGCTGGGTGGAAGGAAATTTGTGGCTCCTCTCAGATTCCAGAACTTTCTGCCACAGAAATGTGAGGAACATGTGTTTTTTTAGCCAAATTTGAGGTTTGCAAAGGATTCTGGGTAAAAGAATCTGTTCTGAGCCCCACAAGTCACCCCATCTTGGATTCCACTAGGTCTCCAGTTTTCAGAAATGCACAGGTTTGGTAGGTTTCCCTAGGTGCCGGCTGAGCTAGAGGCCAAAATCTACAGGAAGGCACTTTGCCAAAAACACCTCTGTTTTCTTTCAAAAAATTGGATGTGTCCACGTTGCACTTTGGGGCATTTCCTGTCGGGGGCGCTAGGCCTACCCACACAAGTGAGGTATCATTTTTATCGGGAGACTTGGGGAAACCCTGGGTGGAAGGAAATTTGTGGCTCCTCTCAGTTTCCAGAACTTTCTGCCACAGAAATGTGAGGAACATGTGTTTTTTTAGCCAAATGTTGAGGTTTGCAATGGATTCTGGGTAACAGAACCTGGTCAGAGCCTCACAAGTCAGCCCATCTTGGATTCCCCTAGGTCTCTAGTTTTCAAAAATACACAGGTTTGGTAGGTTTCCCCAGGTGCCGGCTGAGCTATAGGCCAAAATCTACAGGTAGGCACTTTGCAAAAAACACCTCTGTTTTCTTTCAAAAAATTGGATGTGTCCACGTTGCACTTTGGGGCATTTCCAGCCGCGGGCGCTAGGCCTACCCACACAAGTGAGGTATCATTTTTATCAGGAGACTTGGGGGAATGCTGGGTGGAAGGAAATTTGTGGCTCTTCTCAGTTTCCAGAACTTTCTGCCACAGAAATGTGAGGAACATGTGTTTTTTTAGCCAAATTTTGAGGTTTGCAAAGGATTCTGGGTAACAGAACCTGGTCCGAGCCCCACAAGTCACTCCATCTTGGATTCCCCTAGGTCTCTAGTTTTCAGAAATGCACAGGTTTGTAGGTTTCCCTAGGTGCCCGCTGAGCTAGAGGCCAAAATATACAGGTAGGCACTTTGCAAAAAACACCTCTGTTTTCTTTCAAAAGATTGGATGTGTACACGTTCATCTTTGGGGCATTTCCTGTCACGGGCGCTAGGCCTACCCACAGAAGTGAACTACCATTTTTATCGAGAGACTTTGGGGAACGCTGGGTAGAAGGAAATTTGTGGCTCCTCTCAGATTCCAGAACTTTCTGTCTCCGAAATGAGAGGAAAAAGTGTTTTTTTGGCCAAATTTTGATGTTTGCAAAGGATTCTGGGTAACATAACCTGGTCAGAGCCCCGCATGTCACCCCATCTTGGATTCCCCTGGGTCTCTTGTTTTCAGAAATGCACTGGTTTGCTAGGTTTCCCCAGGTGCCGGCTGAGCTACAGGCCAAAATCCACAGGTAGCCACTGTTCTCTATGAAAAAATGTGATGTTTCCACGTTGTGTTTTGGGCCATTTCCTTTCGTGGGCGCTAGTCCTACCCACACAAGTGAGGTATCATTTCTATCGGGAAACTTGGGGGAACGCTGGGTGGAAGGAAATTTGTGGCTCCTCTCAGATTCCAGAACTTTCTGCCACAGAAATGTGAGGAACATGTGTTTTTTTAGCCAAATTTGAGGTTTGCAAAGGATTCTGGGTAACAGAATCTGTTCCGAGCCCCACAAGTCACCCCATCTTGGATTCCACTAGGTCTCTAGTTTTCAGAAATTCACAGGTTTGGTAGGTTTCCGTAGGTGCCGGCTGAGCTAGAGGCCAAAATCTACAGGTAGGCACTTTGCAGAAAACACCTCTGTTTTCTTTCAAAAAATTGGATGTGTCCACGTTGATCTTTGGGGCATTTCCTGTCGCGGGCGCTAGACCTACCCACAGAAGTGAGGTTCCATTTTTATCGAGAGACTTTGGGGAACGCTGGGTAGAAGGAAATTCTTGGCTCCTCTCAGATTCCAGAACTTTCTGTCTCCGAAATGAGAAGAAAAAGTGTTTTTTTGGCCAAATTTTGATGTTTGCAAAGGATTCTGGGTAACATAACCTGGTCAGAGCCCCGCATGTCACCCCATCTTGGATTCCCCTGGGTCTCTTGTTTTCAGAAATGCACTGGTTTGCTAGGTTTCCCCAGGTGCCGGCTGAGCTACAGCCCAAAATCCACAGGTAGCCACTGTTTTCTATGAAAAAATGTGATGTTTCCACGTTGTGTTTTGGGCCATTTCCTTTCGTGGGCGCTAGTCCTACCCACACAAGTGAGGTATAATTTCTATCGGGAAACTTGGGGGAACGCTGGGTGGAAGGAAATTTGTGGCTCCTCTCAGATTCCAGAACTTTCTGACACAGAAATGTGAGGAACAAGTGTTTTTTTAGCCAAATTTGAGGTTTGCAAAGGATTCTGGGTAACAGAATCTGTTCCGAGCCCCACAAGTCACCCCATCTTGGATTCCACTAGGTCTCTAGTTTTCAGAAATGCACAGGTTTGGTAGGTTTCCCTAGGTGCCGGCTGAGCTAGATGCCAAAATCTACAGGTAGGCACTTTACAGAAAACACCTCTGTTTTCTTTCAAAAAATTGGATGTGTCCACGTTGATCTTTGGGGCATTTCCTGTCGCCGTCGCTAGGCCTACCCACACAAGTGAGGTATCATTTTTATCGGGAGACTTGAGGGAACGCTGGGTGGAAGGACATTTGTGATTCCTCTCAGTTTCCAGAACTTTCTGCCACAGAAATGTGAGGAACATGTGTTTTTTTAGCCAAATTTTGAGGTTTGTAAAGGATTCTGGGTAACAGAACCTGGTCCGAGCCCCACAAGTCACCCCATCTTGGATTCCCCTAGGTCTCTAGTTTTCAGAAATGCACAGGTTTGGTAGGTTTCACTAGGTGCCGGCTGAGCTAGAGGCCAAAATCTACAGGTTGGCACTTCGCAAAAATCACCTCTGTTTTCTTTCAAAAAATTGGATGTGTCCACGTTGCGCTTTGGGGTGTTTCCTGTCGCGGGCGCTAGGCTTACCCACACAAGTGAGGAATCATTTTTATCGGGAGACTTGGGGGAACACTGGGTGGAAGGAAATTTGTGGCTCCTCTCAGATTCCAGAACTTTCTGCCACAGAAATGTGAGGAACATTTGATTTTTTATCCAAATTTTGAGGTTTGTAAAGGATTCTGGGTAACAGAACCTGGTCCGAGCCCCACAAGTCACCCCATCTTGGAGTCCCCTAGGTCTCTAGTTTTCAGAAATGCACAGGTTTGGTAGGTTTCCCTAGGTGCCGGCTGAGCTAGAGGCCAAAATCTACAGGTAGGCACTTTGCAAAAAACACCTCTGTTTTCTTTCAAAAAATTGGATGTGTCCACGTTGATCTTTGGGGCATTTCCTGTTGCGGGCACTAGGCCTACCCACAGAAGTGAGGTACCATTTTTATCGAGAGACTTTGGGGAACGCTGGGTAGAAGGAAATTTGTGGCTCCTCTCAGATTCCAGAACTTTCTGTCTCCGAAATGAGAGGAAAAATTGTTTTTTTGGCCAAATTTTGATGTTTGCAAAGGATTCTGGGTAACATAACCTGGTCAGAGCCCCGCATGTCACCCCATCTTGGATTCCCCTGGGTCTCTTGTTTTCAGAAATGCACTGGTTTGCTAGGTTTCCCCAGGTGCCGGCTGAGCTACAGGCCAAAATCCACAGGTAGCCACTGTTTTCTATGAAAAAATGTGATGTTTCCACGTTGTGTTTTGGGCCATTTCCTTTCGTGGGCGCTAGTCCTATCCACACAAGTGAGGTATAATTTCTATCGGGAAACTTGGGGGAACGCTGGGTGGAAGGAAATTTGTGGCTCCTCTCAGATTCCAGAACTTTCTGACACAGAAATGTGAGGGACATGTGTATTTTTAGCCAAATTTTGAGCTTTGCAAAGGATTCTGGGTAACAGAATCTGTTCCGAGCCTCACAAGTCACCCCATCTTGGATTCCACTAGGTCTCTAGTTTTCAGAAATGCACAGGTTTGGTAGGTTTCCCTAGGTGCCGGCTGAGCTAGAGGCCAAAATCTACAGGTAGGCACTTTGCAGAAAACACCTCTGTTTTCTTTCAAAAAATTGGATGTGTCCACGTTGATCTTTGGGGCATTTCCTGTCGCCGTCGCTAGGCCTACCCACACAAGTGAGGTATCATTTTTATCGGGAGACTTTGGGAAACGCTGGGTGGAAGGAAATTTGTGGCTCTTCTCAAATCCAGAACTTTCTGCCACAGAAATGTGAGGTACATGTGTTTTTTTAGCCAAATGTTGAGGTTTGCAAAGGATTCTGGGTAACAGAAACTGGTCAGAGCCCCACATGTCACCCCATCTTGGATTTCCCTAGGTCTCTAGTTTTCAGAAATGCACATGTTTGGTAGGTTTCCCTAGGTGCCGGCTGAGCTAGAGGCCAAAATCTACAGGTAGGCACTTAGCAAAAAACACCTCTGTTTTCTTTAAAAAAATTGGATGTGTCCACGTTGCGCTTTGGGGCATTTCCTGTCGCGGGAGCTAGGCCTACCCACACAAGTGAAGTTTTATTTTTATCGGGAGACTTGAGGGAACGCTGGGTGGAAGGACATTTGTGGCTCCTCTCAGTTTCCAGAACTTTCTGCCACAGAAATGTGAGGAACATTTGTTTTTTTAGCCAAATTTTGAGGTTTGCAAAGGATTCTGGGTAACAGAACCTGGTCAGAGCCTCACAAGTCAGCCCATCTTGGATTCCCCTAGGTCTCTAGTTTTGAAAAATACACAGGTTTGGTAGGTTTCCCTAGGTGCCGGCTGAGCTAGAGGCCAAAATCTACAGGTAGGCACTTTGCAAAAAACACCTCTGTTTTCTTTCAAAAGATTGGATGTGTCCACGTTCATCTTTGGGGCATTTCCTGTCGCGGGCGCTAGGCCTACCCACAGAAGTGAGCTACCATTTTTATCGAGAGACTTTGGGGAACGCTGGGTAGAAGGAAATTTGTGGCTCCTCTCAGATTCCAGAACTTTCTGTCTCCGAAATGAGAGGAAAAAGTGTTTTTTTGGCCAAATTTTGATGTTTGCAAAGGATTCTGGGTAACATAACCTGGTCAGAGCCCCGCATGTCACCCCATCTTGGATTCCCCTGGGTCTCTTGTTTTCAGAAATGCACTAGTTTGCTAGGTTTCCCCAGGTGCCGGCTGAGCTACAGGCCAAAATCCACAGGTAGCCACTGTTCTCTATGAAAAAATTTGATGTTTCCACGTTGTGTTTTGGGCCATTTCCTTTCGTGGGCGCTAGTCCTACCCACACAAGTGAGGTATCATTTCTATCGGGAAACTTGGGGGAACCCTGGGTGGAAGGAAATTTGTGGCTCCTCTCAGATTCCAGAACTTTCTGCCACAGAAATGTGAGGAACATGTGTTTTTTTAGCCAAATTTGAGGTTTGCAAAGGATTCTGGGTAACAGAATCTGTTCCGAGCCCCACAAGTCACCCCATCTTGGATTCGACTAGGTCTCTAGTTTTCAGAAATGCACAGGTTTGGTAGGTTTCCCTAGGTGCCGGCTGAGCTAGAGGCCAAAATCTACAGGTAGGCACTTTGCAGAAAACACCTCTGTTTTCTTTCAAAAAATTGGATGTGTCCACGTTGATCTTTGGGGCATTTCCTGTCGCGGGCGCTAGGCCTACCCACAGAAGTGAGGTACCATTTTTATCGAGAGACTTTGGGGAACGCTGGGTAGAAGGAAATTTGTGGCTCCTCTCAGATTCCAGAACTTTCTGTCTCCGAAATGAGAGGAAAAAGTGTTTTTTTGGCCAAATTTTGATGTTTGCAAAGGATTCTGGGTAACATAACCTGGTCAGAGCCCCGCATGTCACCCCATCTTGGATTCCCCTGGGTCTCTTGTTTTCAGAAATGCACTGGTTTGCTAGGTTTCCCCAGGTGCCGGCTGAGCTACAGCCCAAAATCCACAGGTAGCCACTGTTTTCTATGAAAAAATGTGATGTTTCCACGTTGTGTTTTGGGCCATTTCCTTTCGTGGGCGCTAGTCCTACCCACACAAGTGAGGTATAATTTCTATCGGGAAACTTGGGTGAACGCTGGGTGGAAGGAAATTTGTGGCTCCTCTCAGATTCCAGAACTTTCTGAAACAGAAATGTGAGGAACAAGTGTTTTTTTAGCCAAATTTGAGGTTTGCAAAGGATTCTGGGTAACAGAATCTGTTCAGAGCCCCACTAGTCACACCATCTTGGATTCCACTAGGTCTCTAGTTTTCAAAAATGCACAGGTTTGGTAGGTTTCCCTAGGTGCCGGCTGAGCTAGAGGCCAAAATCTACAGGTAGGCACTTTGCAGAAAACACCTCTGTTTTCTTTCAAAAAATTGGATGTGTCCTCGTTGATCTTTGGGGCATTTCCTGTCGCCGTCGCTAGGCCTACCCACACAAGTGAGGTATCATTTTTATCGGGAGACTTTGGGAAACGCTGGGTGGAAGGAAATTTGTGGCTCCTCTCAGATTCCAGAACTTTCTGCCACAGAAATGTGAGGAACATGTGTTTTTTTAGCCAAATTTTGAGGTTTGCAAAGGATTCTGGGTAACAGAACCTGGTCAGAGCCCCACAAGTCACCCCATCTTGGATTTCCCTAGGTCTCTAGTTTTCAGAAATGCACAGGTTTGGTAGGTTTCCCTAGGTGCCGGCTGAGCTAGAGTCCAAAATCTACAGGTAGGCACTTTGCAAAAAACACCTCTGTTTTCTTTCAAAAAATTGGATGTGTCCACGTTGCGCTTTGGGGCATTTCCTGTCGCGGGAGCTAGGCCTACCCACACAAGTGAAGTTTCATTTTTATCGGGAGACTTGAGGGAACGCTGGGTGGAAGGACATTTGTGATTCCTCTCAGTTTCCAGAACTTTCTGCCACAGAAATGTGAGGAACATGTGTTTTTTTAGCCAAATTTTGAGATTTGTAAAGGATTCTGGGTAACAGAACCTGGTCCGAGCCCCACAAGTCACCCCATCTTGGATTCCCCTAGGTCTCTAGTTTTCAGAAATGCACAGGTTTGGTAGGTTTCACTAGGTGCCGGCTGAGCTAGAGGCCAAAATCTACAGGTTGGCACTTCGCAAAAATCACCTCTGTTTTCTTTCAAAAAATTGGATGTGTCCACGTTGCGCTTTGGGGTGTTTCCTGTCGCGGGCGCTAGGCTTACCCACACAAGTAGGAATAATTTTTATCGGGAGACTTGGGGGAACGCTGGGTGGAAGGAAATTTGTGGCTCCTCTCAGATTCCAGAACTTTCTGCCACAGAAATGTGAGGAACATGTGATTTTTTATCCAAATTTTGAGGTTTGTAAAGGATTCTGGGTAACAGAACCTGGTCCGAGCCCCACAAGTCACCCCATCTTGGAGTCCCCTAGGTCTCTAGTTTTCAGAAATGCACAAGTTTGGTAGGTTTCCCTAGGACCCGGCTGAGCTAGAGGCCAAAATCTACAGGTAGTCACTTTGCAAAAAACACCTCTGTTTTCTTTCAAAAAATTGGATGTGACCACGTTGATCTTTGGGGCATTTCCTGTTGCGGGCGCTAGGCCTACCCACAGAAGTGAGGTACCATTTTTATCGAGAGACTTTGGGGAACGCTGGGTAGAAGGAAATTTGTGGCTCCTCTCAGATTCCAGAACTTTCTGTCTCCGAAATGAGAGGAAAAAGTGTTTTTTTGGCCAAATTCTGATGTTTGCAAAGGATTCTGGGTAACATAACCTGGTCAGAGCCCCGCATGTCACCCCATCTTGGATTCCCCTGGGTCTCTTGTTTTCAGAAATGCACTGGTTTGCTAGGTTTCCCCAGGTGCCGGCTGAGCTACAGGCCAAAATCCACAGGTAGCCACTGTTTTCTATGAAAAAATGTGATGTTTCCACGTTGTGTTTTGGGCCATTTCCTTTCGTGGGCGCTAGTCCTATCCACACAAGTGAGGTATAATTTCTGTCGGGAAACTTGGGGGAACGCTGGGTGGAAGGAAATTTGTGGCTCCTCTCAGATTCCAGAACTTTCTGACACAGAAATGTGAGGGACATGTGTATTTTTAGCCAAATTTTGAGGTTTGCAAAGGATTCTGGGTAACAGAATCTATTCCGAGCCCCACAAGTCACCCCATCTTGGATTCCACTAGGTCTCTAGTTTTCAGAAATGCACAGGTTTGGTAGGTTTCCCTAGGTGCCGGCTGAGCTAGAGGCCAAAATCTACAGGTAGGCACTTTGCAGAAAACACCTCTGTTTTCTTTCAAAAAATTGGATGTGTCCACGTTGATCTTTGGGGCATTTCCTGTCGCCGTCGCTATGCCTACCCACACAAGTGAGGTATCATTTTTATCGGGAGACTTTGGGAAACGCTGGGTGGAATGAAATTTGTGGCTCTTCTCAGATTCCAGAACTTTCTGCCACAGAAATGTGAGGAACATGTGCTTTTTTGGCCAAATTTTGAGGTTTGCAAAGTATTCTGGGTAACAGAACCTGGTCAGAGCCACACATGTCACCCCATCTTGGATTTCCCTAGGTCTCTAGTTTTCAGAAATGCACATGTTTGGTAGGTTTCCCTAGGTGCCGGCTGAGCTAGATGCCAAAATCTACAGGTAGGCACTTTGCAAAAAACACCTCTGTTTTCTTTAAAAAAATTGGATGTGTCCACGTTGCGCTTTGGGGCATTTCCTGTCGCGGGAGCTAGGCCTACCCACACAAGTGAAGTTTCATTTTTATCGGGAGACTTGAGGGAACGCTGGGTTGAAGGACATTTGTGGCTCCTCTCAGTTTCCAGAACTTTCTGCCACAGAAATGTGAGGAACATGTGTTTTTTTAGCCAAATTTTGAGGTTTGCAAAGGATTCTGGGTAACAGAACCTGGTCAGAGCCTCACAAGTCAGCCCATCTTGGATTCCCCTAGGTCTCTAGTTTTCAAAAATACACAGGTTTGGTAGGTTTACCTAGGTGCCGGCTGAGCTAGAGGCCAAAATCTACAGGTAGGCACTTTGCAAAAAACACCTCTGTTTTCTTTCAAAAAATTGGATGTGTCCACGTTGCACTTTGGGGCATTTCCTGCCGCGGGCGCTAGGACTACCCACACAAGTGAGGTATCATTTTTATCCGGAGACTTGGGGGAACGCTGGGTGGAAGGAAATTTGTGGCTCCTCTCAGATTCCAGAACTTTCTGACACAGAAATGTGAGGAACATGTGTTTTTTTAGCCAAATTTTGAGGTTTGCAAAGGATTCTGGGTAACAGAACCTGGTCCGAGCCCCACAAGTCACCCCATCTTGGAATCCCCTAGGTCTCTAGTTTTCAGAAATGCACAGGTTTGGTAGGTTTCCCTAGGTGCCGGCTGAGCTACAGGCCAAAATCTACAGGAAGGCACTTTGCAAAAAACACCTCTGTTTTCTTTCAAAAAATTTAATGTGTCCACGTTGATCTTTGGGGCATTTCCTGTCGCGGGCTCTAGGCCTACCCACAGAAGTGAGGTAGCATTTTTATCGAGAGACTTTGGGGAATGCTGGGTAGAAGGAAATTTGTGGCTCCTCTCAGATTCCAGAACTTTCTGTCTCCGAAATGAGAGGAAAAAGTGTTTTTTTGGCCAAATTTTGATGTTTGCAAAGGATTCTGGGTAACATAACCTGGTCAGAGCCCCGCAAGTCACCCCATCTTGGATTCCCCTGGGTTTCTAGTTTCTAAAAATGCACTGGTTTGCTAGGTTTCCCTAGGTGCCGGATGAGCTAGAGGCCAAAATCTACAGGTAGGCACTTTGCCAAAAACACCTCTGTTTTCTTTCAAAAAATTGGATGTGTCCACGTTGCACTTGGGGCATTTCCTGCCAAGGGCGCTAGGCCTACCCACAAAAGTGAGGTATCATTTTTATCGGGAGACTTGGGGGAATGCTGGGTGGAAGGAAATTTGTGGCTCCTCTCAGTTTCCAGAACTTTCTGCCACAGAAATGTGAGGAACATGTGTTTTTTTAGCCAAATTTGAGGTTTGCAAAGGATTCTGAATAACAGAACCTGGTCAGAGCCTCACAAGTCAGCCCATCTTGGATTCCCCTAGGTCTCTAGTTTTCAAAAATACCCAGGTTTGGTAGGTTTCCCTAGGTGCTGACTGAGCTAGAGGCCAAAATCTACAGGTAGGCACTTTGCAAAAAACACCTCGTTTTCTTTCAAAAAATTGGATGTTTCCAAATTGCGCTTTGGGGCATTTCCTGCCACGGGCGCTAGGCCTACCCACACAAGTGAGGTATTATTTTTATCCGGAGACTTGGGGGAACGCTGGGTGGAAGGAAATTTGTGGCTCCTCTCAGATTCCAGAACTTTCTGTCTCCGAAATGAGAGGAAAAAGTGTTTTTTTGGCCAAATTTTGATGTTTGCAAAGGATTCTGGGTAACATAACCTGGTCAGAGCCCCGCAAGTCACCCCATCTTGGATTCCCATGGGTTTCTAGTTTCCAAAAATGCACTGGTTTGCTAGGTTTCCCCAGGTGCCGGCTGAGCTACAGGCCAAAATCCACAGGTAGGCACTGTTTTCTATGAAAAAATTTGATGTGTGTACGTTGTGTTTTGGGCCATTTCCTTTTGTGGGCGCTAGTCCTACCCTAACAAGTGAGGTATCATTTCTATCGGGAAACTTGGGGGAACGCTGGGTGGAAGGAAATTTGTGGCTCCTCTCAGATTCCAGAACTTTCTGCCACAGAAATGTGAGGAACATGTGTTTTTTTAGCCAAATTTGAGGTTTGCAAAGGATTCTGGGTAACAGAATCTGTTCCGAGCCCAACAAGTCACCCATCTTGGATTCCACTAGGTCTCTAGTTTTCAGAAATGCACAGGTTTGGTAGGTTTCCCTAGGTGCCGGCTGAGCTAGAGGCCAAAATCTACAATTAGGCACTTTGCAGAAAACACCTCTGTTTTCTTTCAAAAAATTGGATGTGTCCACGTTGATCTTTGGGGCATTTCCTGTCGCGGGCGCTAGGCCTACCCACACAAGTGAGGTATAATTTTTATCGGGAGACTTGGGGGAACGCTGGGTGGAAGGAAATTTGTGGCTCCTCTCAGTTTTCAGAACTTTCTGCCTCAGAAATGTGAGGAACATGTGTTTTTTTAGCCAAATTTTGAGGTTTGCAAAGGATTCTGGGTAACAGAACCTGGTCAGAGCCTCACAAGTCAGCCCATCTTGGATTCCCCTAGGTCTCTAGTTTTCAGAAATGCACAGGTTTGGTAGGTTTCCCTAGGTGCCGGCTGAGCTAGAGGCCAAAATCTACAGGTAGGCACTTTGCAAAAAACACCTCTGTTTTCTTTCAAAAAATTGGATGTGTCCACGTTGATCTTTGGGGCATTTCCTGTCGCGGGCGCTAGGCCTACCCACAGAAGTGAGGTACCATTTTTATCGAGAGACTTTGGGGAACGCTGGGTAGAAGGAAATTTGTGGCTCCTCTCAGATTCCAGAAATTTCTGTCTCCGAAATGAGAGGAAAAAGTGTTTTTTTGGCCAAATTTTGATGTTTGCAAAGGATTCTGGGTAACATAACCTGGTCAGAGCCCCGCAAGTCACCCCATCTTGGATTCCCCTGGGTTTCTAGTTTCCAAAAATGCACTGGTTTGCTAGGTTTCCCTAGGTGCCGGCTGAGCTAGAGGCCAAAATCTAAAGGTAGGCACTTTTCCAAAAACACCTCTGTTTTCTTTAAAAAAATTGGATGTGTCCACGTTGCCCTTTGGTGCATTTCCTGTCGCGGGCGCTAGGCCTACCCACACAAGTGAGGTACCATTTTTATCGAGAGACTTTGGGGAATGCTGGGTAGAAGGAAATTTGTGTCTCCTCTCAGATTCCAGAACTTTCTGTCTCCGAAATGAGAGGAAAAAGAGTTTTTTTGGCCAAATTTTGATGTTTGCAAAGGATTCTGGGTAACATAACCTGGTCAGAGCCCCGCAAGTCACCCCATCTTGGATTCCCCTGGGTTTCTAGTTTCCAAAAATGCACTGGTTTGCTAGGTTTCCCTAGGTGCCGGCTGAGCTAGAGGCCAATATCTAAAGGTAGGCACTTTTCCAAAAACACCTCTGTTTTCTTTCAAAAAATTGGATGTGTCCACGTTGCCCTTTGGTGCATTTCCTGTCGCGGGCGCTAGGCCTACCCACACAAGTGAGGTATCATTTTTATCGGGAGACTTGGGGGAACGCTGGGTGGAAGGACATTTGTGGCTCCTCTCAGTTTCCAGAACTTTCTGCCACAGAAATGTGAGGAACATGTGTTTTTTTAGCCAAATGTTGAGGTTTGCAGTGGATTCTGGGTAACAGAACCTGGTCAGAGCCTCTCAAGTCAGCCCATCTTGGATTCCCCTAGGTCTCTAGTTTTCAAAAATACACAGGTTTGGTAGGTTTCCCTAGGTGCCGGCTGAGCTAGAGGCCAAAGTCTACAGGTAGGCCCTTTCCAAAAAACACCTCTGTTTTCTTTAAAAAAATTAGATGTGTCCACGTTGCACTTTGGGGCATTTCCTGCCGCGGGCGCTAGGCCTACCCACACAAGTGAGGTATCATTTTTATCGGGAGACTTGGGGGAATGCTGGGTGGAAGGAAATTTGTGGCTCCTCTCAGTTTCCAGAACTTTCTGCCACAGAAATGTGAGGAACATGTGTTTTTTTAGCCAACTTTTGAGGTTTGCAAAGGATTCTGGATAACAGAACCTGGTCAGAGCCTCACAAGTCAGCCCATCTTGGATTCCCCTAGGTCTCTAGTTTTCAAAAATACACAGGTTTGGTAGGTTTCCCTAGGTGCTGGCTGAGCTAGAGGCCAAAATCTACAGATAGGCACTTTGCAAAAAACACCTCTGTTTTCTTTCAAAAAATTGGATGTGTCCACGTTGCACTTTGGGGCATTTCCTGCTGCGGGCGCTAGGCCTACCCACACAAGTGAGGTATCATTTTTATCCGGAGACTTGGGGGAACGCTGGGTGGGAGGAAATTTGTGGCTCCTCTCAGATTCCAGAACTTTCTGCCACAGAAATGTGAGGAACATGTGTTTTTTTAGCCAAATTTTGAGGTTTGTAGAGGATTCTGGGTAACAGAACCTGGTCAGAGCCTCACAAGTCAGCCCATCTTGGATTCCCCTAGGTCTCTAGTTTTAAAAAATACACAGGTTTGGTAGGTTTCCCTAGGTGCCGGCTGAGCTAGAGGCCAAAGTCTACAGGTAGGCCCTTTCCAAAAAACACCTCTGTTTTCTTTCAAAAAATTGGATGTGTCCACGTTGCACTTTGGGGCATTTCCTGCCGCGGGTGCTAGGCCTACCCACACAAGTGAGGTATCATTTTTATCGGGAGACTTGGGGGAATGCTGGGTGGAAGGAAATTTGTGGCTCCTCTCAGTTTCCAGAACTTTCTGCCACAGAAATGTGAGGAACATGTGTTTTTTTAGCCAAATTTTGAGGTTTGCAAAGGATTCTGGATAACAGAACCTGGTCAGAGCCTCACAAGTCAGCCCATCTTGGATTCCCCTAGGTCTCTAGTTTTCAAAAATACACAGGTTTGGTAGGTTTCCCTAGGTGCTGGCTGAGCTAGAGGCCAAAATCTACAGATAGGCACTTTTCCAAAAACACCTCTGTTTTCTTTCAAAAAATTGGATGTGTCCACGTTGCCCTTTGGTGCATTTCCTGTCGCGGGCGCTAGGCCTACCCACACAAGTGAGGTATCATTTTTATCGGGAGACTTGGGGGAACGCTGGGTGGAAGGACATTTGTGGCTCCTCTCAGTTTCCAGAACTTTCTGCCACAGAAATGTGAGGAACATGTGTTTTTTTAGCCAAATGTTGAGGTTTGCAGTGGATTCTGGGTAACAGAACCTGGTCAGAGCCTCTCAAGTCAGCCCATCTTGGATTCCCCTAGGTCTCTAGTTTTCAAAAATACACAGGTTTGGTAGGTTTCCCTAGGTGCCGGCTGAGCTAGAGGCCAAAGTCTACAGGTAGGCCCTTTCCAAAAAACACCTCTGTTTTCTTTAAAAAAATTAGATGTGTCCACGTTGCACTTTGGGGCATTTCCTGCCGCGGGCGCTAGGCCTACCCACACAAGTGAGGTATAATTTTTATCGGGAGACTTGGGGGAATGCTGGGTGGAAGGAAATTTGTGGCTCCTCTCAGTTTCCAGAACTTTCTGCCACAGAAATGTGAGGAACATGTGTTTTTTTAGCCAACTTTTGAGGTTTGCAAAGGATTCTGGATAACAGAACCTGGTCAGAGCCTCACAAGTCAGCCCATCTTGGATTCCCCTAGGTCTCTAGTTTTCAAAAATACACAGGTTTGGTAGGTTTCCCTAGGTGCTGGCTGAGCTAGAGGCCAAAATCTACAGATAGGCACTTTGCAAAAAACACCTCTGTTTTCTTTCAAAAAATTGGATGTGTCCACGTTGCACTTTGGGGCATTTTCTGCTGCGGGCGCTAGGCCTACCCACACAAGTGAGGTATCATTTTTATCGGGAGACTTGGGGGAACGTTGGGTGGGAGGAAATTTGTGGCTCCTCTCAGTTTCCAGAACTTTCTGCCACAGAAATGTGAGGAACATGTGTTTTTTTAGCCAACTTTTGAGGTTTGCAAAGGATTCTGGATAACAGAACCTGGTCAGAGCCTCACAAGTCAGCCCATCTTGGATTCCCCTAGGTCTCTAGTTTTCAAAAATACACAGGTTTGGTAGGTTTCCCTAGGTGCTGGCTGAGCTAGAGGCCAAAATCTACAGATAGGCACTTTGCAAAAAACACCTCTGTTTTCTTTCAAAAAATTGGATGTGTCCACGTTGCACTTTGGGGCATTTCCTGCTGCGGGCGCTAGGCCTACCCACACAAGTGAGGTATCATTTTTATCCGGAGACTTGGGGGAACGCTGGGTGGGAGGAAATTTGTGGCTCCTCTCAGATTCCAGAACTTTCTGCCACAGAAATGTGAGGAACATGTGTTTTTTTAGCCAAATTTTGAGGTTTGTAGAGGATTCTGGGTAACAGAACCTGGTCAGAGCCTCACAAGTCAGCCCATCTTGGATTCCCCTAGGTCTCTAGTTTTAAAAAATACACAGGTTTGGTAGGTTTCCCTAGGTGCCGGCTGAGCTAGAGGCCAAAGTCTACAGGTAGGCCCTTTCCAAAAAACACCTCTGTTTTCTTTCAAAAAATTGGATGTGTCCACGTTGCACTTTGGGGCATTTCCTGCCGCGGGTGCTAGGCCTACCCACACAAGTGAGGTATCATTTTTATCGGGAGACTTGGGGGAATGCTGGGTGGAAGGAAATTTGTGGCTCCTCTCAGTTTCCAGAACTTTCTGCCACAGAAATGTGAGGAACATGTGTTTTTTTAGCCAAATTTTGAGGTTTGCAAAGGATTCTGGATAACAGAACCTGGTCAGAGCCTCACAAGTCAGCCCATCTTGGATTCCCCTAGGTCTCTAGTTTTCAAAAATACACAGGTTTGGTAGGTTTCCCTAGGTGCTGGCTGAGCTAGAGGCCAAAATCTACAGATAGGCACTTTGCAAAAAACACCTCTGTTTTCTTTCAAAAAATTGGATGTGTCCACGTTGCACTTTGGGGCATTTTCTGCTGCGGGCGCTAGGCCTACCCACACAAGTGAGGTATCATTTTTATCCGGAGACTTGGGGGAACGTTGGGTGGGAGGAAATTTGTGGCTCCTCTCAGATTCCAGAACTTTCTGCCACAGAAATGTGAGGAACATGTTTTTTTTAGCCAAATTTTGAGGTTTGCAAAGGGTTCTGGGTAACAGAACCTGGTCCGAGCCCCACAAGTCACCCTATCTTGCATTCCCCTAGGTCTCTAGTTTTCAGAAATGCACAGGTTTGGTAGGTTTCCCTAGGTGCCGGCTGAGCTAGAGGCCAAAATCTACAGGTAGGCACTTCGCAAAAATCACCTCTGTTTTCTTTCAAAAAATTGGATGTGTCCACGTTGCGCTTTGGGGTGTTTCCTGTCGCGGGCGCTAGGCTTACCCACACAAGTGAGGAATCATTTTTATCGGGAGACTTGGGGGAACGCTGGGTGGAAGATAATTTGTGGCTCCTCTCAGATTCCACAACCTTCTGCCACAGAAATTTGAGGAACATGTGTTTTTTTATCCATATTTTGAGGTTTGTAAAGGATTCTGGGTAACAGAACCTGGTCCGAGCCCCACAACTCCCCCCATCTTGGATTCCCCTAGGTCTCTAGTTTTCAGAACTGCACAGGTTTGGTAGGTTTCCCTAGGTGCCGGCTGAGCTAGAGGCCAAAATCTACAGGTAGGCACCTTGCCAAAAACACCTCTGTTTTCTTTCAAAAAATTGGATGTGTCCACGTTGCCCTTTGGGGCATTTCCTGTCGCGGGCGCAAGGCCTACCCACACAAGTGAGGTATCATTTTTATCGGGAGACTTGGGGGAACGCTGGGTGGAAGGAAATTTGTGGCTCCTCTCAGTTTCCAGAACTTTCTGCCACAGAAATGTGAGGAACATGTGTTTTTTTATCCAAATTTTGAGGTTTGTAAAGGATTCTGGGTAACAGAACCTGGTCCGAGCCCGACAACTCCCCCCATCTTGGATTCCCCTAGGTCTCTAGTTTTCAGAACTGCACAGGTTTGGTAGGTTTCCCTAGGTGCCGGCTGAGCTAGAGGCCAAAATCTACAGGTAGGCACCTTGCAAAAAACACCTCGTTTTTCTTTCAAAAAATTGGATGTGTCCACGTTGATCTTTGGGGCATTTCCTGTCGCGGGTGCTAGGCCTACCCACACAAGTGAGGTACCATTTTTACCGAGAGACTTTGGGGAACGCTGGGTAGAAGGAAATTTGTAGCTCCTCTCAGATTCCAGAACTTTCTGTCTCCGAAATGAGAGGAAAAAGTGTTTTTTTGGCCAAATTTTGATGTTTGCAAAGGATTCTGGGTAACAGAACCTGGTCAGAGCCTCACAAGTCAGCCCATCTTGGATTCCCCTAGGTCTCTAGTTTTCAAAACTACACAGGTTTGGTAGGTTTCCCTAGGTGCCGGCTGAGCTAGAGGCCAAAATCTACAGGTAGGCACTTTGCAAAAAACACCTCTGTTTTCTTTCAAGAAATTGGATGTGTCCACGTTGCACTTTGGGGCATTTCCTGCCGCGGGCGCTAGGCCTACCCACACAAGTGAGGTATCATTTTTATCCGGAGACTGGGGGGAACGCTGGGTGGAAGGAAATTTGTGGCTCCTCTCAGATTCCAGAACTTTCTGCCACAGAAATGTGAGGAACATGTGTTTTTTTATCCAAATTTTGAGGTTTGTAAAGGATTCTGGGTAACAGAACCTGGTCCGAGCCCCACAAGTCACCCCATATTGGATTCCCCTAGGTCTCTAGTTTTCAGTAATGCACAGGTTTGGTAGGTTTCCCTAGTAGCCGGCTGAGCTAGAGGCCAAAATCTACAGGTAGGCACTTTGCAGAAAACACCTCTGTTTTCTTTCAAAAAATTGGATGGGTCCACGTTGATCTTTGGGGCATTTCCTGTCGCGGGCGCTAGGCCTATCCACAGAAGTGAGGTACCATTTTTACCGAGAGACTTTGGGGAACGCTGGGTAGAAGGAAATTTGTGGCTCCTCTCAGATTCCAGAACTTTCTGTCTCCGAAATGAGAGGAAAAAGTGTATTTTTGGCCAAATTTTGATGTTTGCAAAGGATTCTGGGTAACATAACCTGGTCAGAGCCCCGCAAGTCACCCCATCTTGGATTCCCCTGGGTTTCTAGTTTCCAAAAATGCACTGGTTTGCTAGGTTTCCCCAGGTGCCGGCTGAGCTACAGGCCAAAATCCACAGGTAGGCACTGTTTTCTATGAAAAAATGTGATGTGTCCACGTTGTGTTTTGGGCCATTTCATTTTATGGGCGCTAGTCCTACCCTAACAAGTGAGGTATCATTTCTATCGGGAAACTTGGGGGAACGCTGGGTGGAAGGAAATTTGTGGCTCCTCTCAGATTCCAGAACTTTCTGCCACAGAAATGTGAGGAACATGTGTTTTTTTAGCCAAATTTGAGGTTTGCAAAGGATTCTGGGTAACAGAATCTGTTCCGAGCCCCACAAGTCACCCCATCTTGGATTCCCCTAGGTCTCTAGTTTTCAAAAATACACAGGTTTGGTAGGTTTCCATAGGTGCCGGCTGAGCTAGAGGCCAAAATCTACAGGTAGGCACTTTGCAAAAAACACCTCTGTTTTCTTTAAAAAAATTGGATGTGTCCACGTTGCACTTTGGGGCATTTCCTGCCGCGGGCGCTAGGCCTACCCACACAAGTGAGGTATCATTTTTATCGGGAGACTTGGGGAAATGCTGGGTGGAAGGAAATTTGTGGCTCCTCTCAGTTTCCAGAACTTTCTGCCACAGAAATGTGAGGAACATGTGTTTTTTTAGCCAAATTTTGAGGTTTGTAAAGGATTCTGGGTAACAGAACCTGGTCAGAGCCTCACAAGTCAGCCCATCTTGGATTCCCCTAGGTCTCTAGTTTTAAAAAATACACAGGTTTGGTAGGTTTCCCTAGGTGCCGGCTGAGCTAGAGGCCAAAATCTACAGGTAGGCACTTTGCAAAAAAACACCTCTGTTTTCTTTCAAAAATTGGATGTGTCCACGTTGCACTTTGGGGCATTTCCTGCCGCAGGCGCTAGGCCTACCCACACAAGTGAGGTATCATTTTTATCGGGAGACTTGGGGGAACACTGGGTGGAAGGAAATTTGTGGCTCCTCTCAGTTTCCAGAACTTTCTGCCACAGAAATGTGAGGAACATGTGTTTTTTTAGCCAAATTTTGAGGTTTGCAAAGGATTCTGGATAACAGAACCTGGTCAGAGCCTCACAAGTCAGCCCATCTTGGATTCCCCTAGGTCTCTAGTTTTCAAAAATACACAGGTTTGGTAGGTTTCCCTAGGTGCTGGCTGAGCTAGAGGCCAAAATCTACAGATAGGCACTTTGCAAAAAACACCTCTGTTTTCTTTCAAAAAATTGGATGTGTCCACGTTGCACTTTGGGGCATTTTCTGCTGCGGGCGCTAGGCCTACCCACACAAGTGAGGTATCATTTTTATCCGGAGACTTGGGGGAACGTTGGGTGGGAGGAAATTTGTGGCTCCTCTCAGATTCCAGAACTTTCTGCCACAGAAATGTGAGGAACATGTTTTTTTTAGCCAAATTTTGAGGTTTGCAAAGGGTTCTGGGTAACAGAACCTGGTCCGAGCCCCACAAGTCACCCTATCTTGCATTCCCCTAGGTCTCTAGTTTTCAGAAATGCACAGGTTTGGTAGGTTTCCCTAGGTGCCGGCTGAGCTAGAGGCCAAAATCTACAGGTAGGCACTTCGCAAAAATCACCTCTGTTTTCTTTCAAAAAATTGGATGTGTCCACGTTGCGCTTTGGGGTGTTTCCTGTCGCGGGCGCTAGGCTTACCCACACAAGTGAGGAATCATTTTTATCGGGAGACTTGGGGGAACGCTGGGTGGAAGATAATTTGTGGCTCCTCTCAGATTCCACAACCTTCTGCCACAGAAATTTGAGGAACATGTGTTTTTTTATCCATATTTTGAGGTTTGTAAAGGATTCTGGGTAACAGAACCTGGTCCGAGCCCCACAACTCCCCCCATCTTGGATTCCCCTAGGTCTCTAGTTTTCAGAACTGCACAGGTTTGGTAGGTTTCCCTAGGTGCCGGCTGAGCTAGAGGCCAAAATCTACAGGTAGGCACCTTGCCAAAAACACCTCTGTTTTCTTTCAAAAAATTGGATGTGTCCACGTTGCCCTTTGGGGCATTTCCTGTCGCGGGCGCAAGGCCTACCCACACAAGTGAGGTATCATTTTTATCGGGAGACTTGGGGGAACGCTGGGTGGAAGGAAATTTGTGGCTCCTCTCAGTTTCCAGAACTTTCTGCCACAGAAATGTGAGGAACATGTGTTTTTTTATCCAAATTTTGAGGTTTGTAAAGGATTCTGGGTAACAGAACCTGGTCCGAGCCCGACAACTCCCCCCATCTTGGATTCCCCTAGGCCTCTAGTTTTCAGAACTGCACAGGTTTGGTAGGTTTCCCTAGGTGCCGGCTGAGCTAGAGGCCAAAATCTACAGGTAGGCACCTTGCAAAAAACACCTCGTTTTTCTTTCAAAAAATTGGATGTGTCCACGTTGATCTTTGGGGCATTTCCTGTCGCGGGTGCTAGGCCTACCCACACAAGTGAGGTACCATTTTTACCGAGAGACTTTGGGGAACGCTGGGTAGAAGGAAATTTGTAGCTCCTCTCAGATTTCAGAACTTTCTGTCTCCGAAATGAGAGGAAAAAGTGTTTTTTTGGCCAAATTTTGATGTTTGCAAAGGATTCTGGGTAACAGAACCTGGTCAGAGCCTCACAAGTCAGCCCATCTTGGATTCCCCTAGGTCTCTAGTTTTCAAAACTACACAGGTTTGGTAGGTTTCCCTAGGTGCCGGCTGAGCTAGAGGCCAAAATCTACAGGTAGGCACTTTGCAAAAAACACCTCTGTTTTCTTTCAAGAAATTGGATGTGTCCACGTTGCACTTTGGGGCATTTCCTGCCGCGGGCGCTAGGCCTACCCACACAAGTGAGGTATCATTTTTATCCGGAGACTGGGGGGAACGCTGGGTGGAAGGAAATTTGTGGCTCCTCTCAGATTCCAGAACTTTCTGCCACAGAAATGTGAGGAACATGTGTTTTTTTATCCAAATTTTGAGGTTTGTAAAGGATTCTGGGTAACAGAACCTGGTCCGAGCCCCACAAGTCACCCCATATTGGATTCCCCTAGGTCTCTAGTTTTCAGTAATGCACAGGTTTGGTAGGTTTCCCTAGTAGCCGGCTGAGCTAGAGGCCAAAATCTACAGGTAGGCACTTTGCAGAAAACACCTCTGTTTTCTTTCAAAAAATTGGATGGGTCCACGTTGATCTTTGGGGCATTTCCTGTTGCGGGCGCTAGGCCTACCCACAGAAGTGAGGTACCATTTTTACCGAGAGACTTTGGGGAACGCTGGGTAGAAGGAAATTTGTGGCTCCTCTCAGATTCCAGAACTTTCTGTCTCCGAAATGAGAGGAAAAAGTGTATTTTTGGCCAAATTTTGATGTTTGCAAAGGATTCTGGGTAACATAACCTGGTCAGAGCCCCGCAAGTCACCCCATCTTGGATTCCCCTGGGTTTCTAGTTTCCAAAAATGCACTGGTTTGCTAGGTTTCCCCAGGTGCCGGCTGAGCTACAGGCCAAAATCCACAGGTAGGCACTGTTTTCTATGAAAAAATGTGATGTGTCCACGTTGTGTTTTGGGCCATTTCATTTTATGGGCGCTAGTCCTACCCTAACAAGTGAGGTATCATTTCTATCGGGAAACTTGGGGGAACGCTGGGTGGAAGAAAATTTGTGGCTCCTCTCAGATTCCAGAACTTTCTGCCACAGAAATGTGAGGAACATGTGTTTTTTTAGCCAAATTTGAGGTTTGCAAAGGATTCTGGGTAACAGAATCTGTTCCGAGCCCCACAAGTCACCCCATCTTGGATTCCCCTAGGTCTCTAGTTTTCAAAAATACACAGGTTTGGTAGGTTTCCATAGGTGCCGGCTGAGCTAGAGGCCAAAATCTACAGGTAGGCACTTTGCAAAAAACACCTCTGTTTTCTTTAAAAAAATTGGATGTGTCCACGTTGCACTTTGGGGCATTTCCTGCCGCGGGCGCTAGGCCTACCCACACAAGTGAGGTATCATTTTTATCGGGAGACTTGGGGAAATGCTGGGTGGAAGGAAATTTGTGGCTCCTCTCAGTTTCCAGAACTTTCTGCCACAGAAATGTGAGGAACATGTGTTTTTTTAGCCAAATTTTGAGGTTTGTAAAGGATTCTGGGTAACAGAACCTGGTCAGAGCCTCACAAGTCAGCCCATCTTGGATTCCCCTAGGTCTCTAGTTTTCAAAAATACACAGGTTTGGTAGGTTTCCCTAGGTGCCGGCTGAGCTAGAGGCCAAAATCTACAGGTAGGCACTTTGCAAAAAAACACCTCTGTTTTCTTTCAAAAATTGGATGTGTCCACGTTGCACTTTGGGGCATTTCCTGCCGCAGGCGCTAGGCCTACCCACACAAGTGAGGTATCATTTTTATCGGGAGACTTGGGGGAACACTGGGTGGAAGGAAATTTGTGGCTCCTCTCAGATTCCAGAACTTTCTGCCACAGAAATGTTAGGAACATGTGTTTTTTTAGCCAAATTTGAGGTTTGCAAAGGATTCTGGGTAACAGAATCTGTTCCGAGCCCCCCCACAAGTCACCCCATCTTGGATTCCACTAGGTCTCTAGTTTTCAGGAATGCACAGGTTTGGTAGGTTTCCCTAGGTGCCGGCTGAGCTAGAGGCCAAAATCTACAGGTAGGCACTTTGCAGAAAACACCTCTGTTTTTTTTCAAAAAATTGGATGTGTCCACGTTGATCTTTGGGGCATTTCCTGTCTCAGGGGCTAAGCCTACCCACACAAGTGAGGTATCATTTTTATCGGGAGACTTGGGGGAACGCTGGGTGGAAGGAAATTTGTGGCTCCTCTCAGATTCCAGAACTTTCTGCCACAGAAATGTTAGGAACATGTGTTTTTTTAGCCAAATTTTGAGGTTTGCAAAGGATTCTGGGTAACAGAACCTGGTCAGAGCCCCACAAGTCACCCCATCTTGGATTCCCCTAGGTCTCTAGTTTTCAGAAATGCACAGGTTTGGTAGGTTTCCTAGGTGCCGGCTGAGCTAGAGGCCAAAATCTACAGGTAGGCACTTTGCAAAAAACACCTCTGTTTTCTTTCAAAAAATTGGATGTGTCCACGTTGCGCTTTGGGGCATTTGCTGTCGCGGGCGCTAGGCCTACCCACACAAGTGAGGTTTCATTTTTATCGGGAGACTTGGGGGAACGCTGGGTGGAAGGAAATTTGTGGCTCCTCTCAGTTTCCAGAACTTTCTGCCACAGAAATGTGAGGAACATGTGTTTTTTTAGCCAAATTTTGAGTTTTGCAAAGGATTCTGGGTAACAGAACCTGGTCAGAGCCTCACAAGTCAGCCCATCTTGGATTCCCCTATGTTTCTAGATTTAAGAAATACACAGGTTTGGAAGGTTTCCCTAGGTGCCGGCTGAGCTAGAGGACAAAATCTACAGGTAGGCACTTTGAAAAAACACCTCTGTTTTCTTTCAAAAAATTGGATGTGTCCACGTTGATCTTTGGGGCATTTCCTGTCGCGGGCGCTAGGCCTACCCACAGAAGTGAGGTACCATTTTTATCGAGAGACTTTGGGGAACGCTGGGTAGAAGAATATTTGTGGCTCCTCTCAGATTCCAGAACTTTCTGTCTCCGAAATGAGAGGAAAAAGTGTTTTTTTGGCCAAATTTTGATGTTTGCAAAGGATTCTGGGTAACATAACCTGGTCAGAGCCCCGCATGTCACCCCATGGGATTCCCCTGGGTCTCTTGTTTTCAGAAATGCACTGGTTTGCTAGGTTTCCCCAGGTGCCGGCTGAGCTACAGGCCAAAATCCACAGGTAGCCACTGTTTTCTATGAAAAAATGTGATGTTTCCACGTTGTGTTTTGGGCCATTTACTTTCGTGGGCGCTAGTCCTACCCACACAAGTGAGGTATCATTTCTATCGGGAAACTTGGGGAAACGCTGGGTGGAAGGAAATTTGTGGCTCCTCTCAGATTCCAGAACTTTCTGACACAGAAATGTGAGGAACAAGTGTTTTTTTAGCCAAATTTGAGGTTTGCAAAGGATTCTGGGTAACAGAATCTGTTCCGAGCCCCACAAGTCACCCCATCTTGGATTCCACTAGGTCTCTAGTTTTCAGAAATGCACAGGTTTGGTAATTTCCCTAGGTGCCGGCTGAGCTAGAGGCCAAAATCTACAGGTAGGCACTTTGCAGAAAACACCTCTGTTTTCTTTCAAAAAATTGGATGTGTCTACGTTGATCTTTGGGGCATTTCCTGTCGCCGTCGCTAGGCCTACCCACACAAGTGAGGTATCATTTCTATCGGGAAACTTGGGGGAACGCTGGGTGGAAGGAAATTTGTGGCTCCTCTCAGCTTCCAGAACTTTCTGCCACAGAAAAGTGAGGAACATGTGTTTTTTTAGCCAAATTTGAGGTTTGCAAAGGATTCTGGGTAACAGTATCTGTTCCGAGACCCACAAGTCACCCCATCTTGGATTCCCCTAGGTCTCTAGTTTTCAAAAATACACAGGTTTGGTAGGTTTCCCTAGGTGCCGGCTGAGCTAGAGGCCAAAATCTACAGGTAGGCACTTTGCAAAAAACACCTCTGTTTTCTTTCCAAAAATTGGATGTGTCCACGTTGCACTTTGGGGCATTTCCTGCCGCGGGCGCTAGGCCTACCCACACAAGTGAGGTATCATTTTTATCGGGAGACTTGGGGAAATGCTGGGTGGAAGGAAATTTGTGGCTCCTCTCAGTTTCCAGAACTTTCTGCCACAGAAATGTGAGGAACATGTGTTTTTTTAGCCACATTTTGAGGTTTGTAAAGGATTCTGGGTAACAGAACCTGGTCAGAGCCTCACAAGTCAGCCCATCTTGGATTCCCCTAGGTCTCTAGTTTTCAAAAATACACAGGTTTGGTAGGTTTCCCTAGGTGCCGGCTGAGCTAGAGGCCAAAATCTACAGGTAGGCACTTTGCAAAAAAACACCTCTGTTTTCTTTCAAAAATTGGATGTGTCCACGTCGCACTTTGGGGCATTTCCTGCCGCGGGCGCTAGGCCTACCCACACAAGTGAGGTATCATTTTTATCCGGAGACTTGGGGGAACGCTGGGTGGAAGGAAATTTGTGGCTCCTCTCAGATTCCAGAACTTTCTGCCACAGAAATGTTAGGAACATGTGTTTTTTTAGCCAAATTTGAGGTTTGCAAAGGATTCTGGGTAACAGAATCTGTTCCGAGCCCCACAAGTCACCCCATCTTGGATTCCACTAGGTCTCTAGTTTTCAGGAATGCACAGGTTTGGTAGGTTTCCCTAGGTGCCGGCTGAGCTAGAGGCCAAAATCTACAGGTAGGCACTTTGCAGAAAACACCTCTGTTTTCTTTCAAAAAATTGGATGTGTCCACGTTGATCTTTGGGGCCTTTCCTGTCTCGGGCGCTAGGCCTACCCACACAAGTGAGGTATCATTTTTATCGGGAGACTTGGGGGAACGCTGGGTGGAAGGAAATTTGTGGCTCCTCTCAGATTCCAGAACTTTCTGCCATAGAAATGTGAGGAACATGTGTTTTTTTAGCCAAATTTTGAGGTTTGCAGAGGATTCTGGGTAACAGAACCTGGTCAGAACCTCACTAGTCAGCCCATCTTGGATTCCCCTACGTCTCTAGTTTTCAAAAATACACAGGTTTGATAGGTTTCCCTAGGTGCCGGCTGAGCTAGAGGCCAAAGTCTACAGATAGGCACTTTGCAAAAAACCCTCTGTTTTCTTTCAAAAAATTGGATGTGTCCACGTTGCACTTTGGGGCATTTCCTGCTGCGGGCGCTAGGCCTACCCACACAAGTGAGGTATCATTTTTATCCGGAGACTTGGGGGAACGCTGGGTGGGAAGAAATTTGTGGCTCCTCTCAGATTCCAGAACTTTCTGCCACAGAAATGTGAGGAACATGTTTTTTTTAGCCAAATTTTGAGGTTTGCAAAGGATTCTGGGTAACAGAACCTGGTCCGAGCCCCACAAGTCACCCTATCTTGCATTCCCCTAGGTCTCTAGTTTTCAGAAACGCACAGGTTTGGTAGGTTTCCCTAGGTGCCGGCTGAGCTAGAGGCCAAAATCTACAGGTAGGCACTTCGCAAAAATCACCTCTGTTTTCTTTAAAAAAAATTGGATGTGTCCACGTTGCGCTTTTGGGTGCTTCCTGTCGCGGGCGCTAGGCTTACCCACACAAGTGATGAATCATTTTTATCGGGAGACTTGGGGGAACGCTGGGTGGGAAGAAATTTGTGGCTCCTCTCAGATTCCACAACCTTCTGCCACAGAAATTTGAGGAACATGTGTTTTTTTATCCATATTTTGAGGTTTGTAAAGGATTCTGGGTAACAGAACCTGGTCTGAGCACCACAACTCCCCCCATCTTGGATTCCCCTAGATCTCTAGTTTTCAGAACTGCACAGGTTTGGTAGGTTTCCCTAGGTGCCGGCTGAGCTAGAGGCCAAAAACTACAGGTAGGCACCTTGCCAAAAACACCTCTGTTTTCTTTCAAAAAATTGGATGTGTCCACGTTGCCCTTTGGGGCATTTCCTGTCGCGGGCGCAAGGCCTACCCACACAAGTGAGGTATCATTTGTATCGGGAGACTTGGGGGAATGCTGGGTGGAAGGAAATTTGTGGCTCCTCCCAGTTTCCAGAACTTTCTGCCACAGAAATGTGAGGAACATGTGTTTTTTTATCCAAATTTTGAGGTTTGTAAAGGATTCTGGGTAACAGAACCTGGTCCGAGCCCCACAAGTCACCCCGTATTGGATTCCCCTAGGTCTCTAGTTTTCAGTAATGCACAGGTTTCGTAGGTTTCCCTAGTAGCCGGCTGAGCTAGAGGCCAAAATCTACAGGTAGGCACTTTGCAAAAAACACCTTGTTTTTCTTTCAAAAAATTGGATGGGTCCACGTTGATCTTTGGGGCATTTCCTGTCGCGGGCGCTAGGCCTACCCACAGAAGTGAGGTACCATTTTTACCGAGAGACTTTGGGGAACGCTGGGTAGAAGGAAATGTGTGGCTCCTCTCAGATTCCAGAACTTTCTGTCTCCGAAATGAGAGGAAAAAGTGTATTTTTGGCCAAATTTTGATGTTTGCAAAGGATTCTGGGTAACATAACCTGGTCAGAGCCTCACAAGTCACCCCATCTTGGATTCCCCTGGGTTTCTAGTTTCCAAAAATGCACTGGTTTGCTAGGTTTCCCCAGGTGCCGGCTGAGCTACAGGCCAAAATCCACAGGTTGGCACTGTTTTCTATGAAAAAATGTGATGTGTCCACGTTGTGTTTTGGGCCATTTCCTTTTATGGGCGCTAGTCCTACCCTAACAAGTGAGGTATCATTTCTATCGGGAAACTTGGGGGAACGCTGGGTGGAAGGAAATTTGTGGCTCCTCTCAGATTCCAGAACTTTCTGCCACAGAAATGTGAGGAACATGTGTTTTTTTAGCCAAATTTGAGGTTTGCAAAGGATTCTGGGTAACAGAATCTGTTCCGAGCCCCACAAGTCACCCCATCTTGGATTCCACTAGGTCTCTAGTTTTCAGGAATGCACAGGTTTGGTAGGTTTCCCTAGGTGCCGGCTGAGCTAGAGGCCAAAATCTACAGGTAGGCATTTTGCAGAAAACACCTCTGTTTTCTTTCAAAAAATTGGATGTGTCCACGTTGATCTTTGGGGCATTTCCTGTCTCAGGCGCTAGGCCTACCCACACAAGTGAGGTATCATTTTTATCGGGAGACTTGGGGGAACGCTGGGTGGAAGGAAATTTGTGGCTCCTCTCAGATTCCAGAACTTTCTGCCACAGAAATGTAAGGAACATGTGTTTTTTTAGCCAATTTTTGAGGTTTGCAAAGGATTCTGGGTAACAGAACCTGGTCAGAGCCTCACAAGTCAGCCCGTCTTGGATTCCCCTAGGTCTCTAGTTTTCAGAAATGCACAGGTTTGGTAGGTTTCCCTAGGTGCCGGCTGAGCTAAAGGCCAAAATCTACAGGTAGGCACTTTGCAAAAAACACCTCTGTTTTCTTTCAAAAAATTGGATGTGTCCACGTTGATCTTTGGGGCATTTCCTGTCGCGGGCGCTAGGCCTACCCACAGAAGTGAGGTACCATTTTTATCGGGAGACTTGGGGGAACGCTGGGTGGAAGGAAATTTGTGGCTCCTCTCAGTTTCCAGAACTTTCTGCCACAGAAATTTGATGAACATGTGTTTTTTTTAGCCAAATTTTGAGGTTTGCAAAGGATTCTGGGTAACAGAACCTGGTCAGAGCGTCACAAGTCAGCCCATCTTGGATTCCCCTAGGTCTCTAGTTTTCAAAACTACACAGGTTTGGTAGGTTTCCCTAGGTGCCGGCTGAGCTAGAGGCCAAAATCTACAGGTAGGCACTTTGCAAAAAACACCTCTGTTTTCTTTCAAGAAATTGGATGTGTCCACGTTGCACTTTGGGGCATTTCCTGCCGCGGGCGCTAGGCCTACCCACACAAGTGAGGTATCATTTTTATCCGGAGACTGGGGGGAACGCTGGGTGGAAGGAAATTTGTGGCTCCTCTCAGATTCCAGAACTTTCTGCCACAGAAATGTGAGGAACATGTGTTTTTTTAGCCAAATTTTGAGGTTTGCAAAGGATTCTGGGTAACAGAACCTGGTCCAAGCCCCACAAGTCACCCCATCTTGGATTCCCCTAGGTCTCTAGTTTTCAAAAATACACAGGTTTGGTAGGTTTCCATAGGTGCCGGCTGAGCTAGAGGCCAAAATCTACAGGTAGGCACTTTGCAAAAAACACCTCTGTTTTCTTTAAAAAAATTGGATGTGTCCACGTTGCACTTTGGGGCATTTCCTGCCGCGGGCGCTAGGCCTACCCACACAAGTGAGGTATCATTTTTATCGGGAGACTTGGGGAAATGCTGGGTGGAAGGAAATTTGTGGCTCCTCTCAGTTTCCAGAACTTTCTGCCACAGAAATGTGAGGAACATGTGTTTTTTTAGCCAAATTTTGAGGTTTGTAAAGGATTCTGGGTAACAGAACCTGGTCAGAGCCTCACAAGTCAGCCCATCTTGGATTCCCCTAGGTCTCTAGTTTTCAAAAATACACAGGTTTGGTAGGTTTCCCTAGGAGCCGGCTGAGCTAGAGGCCAAAATCTACAGGTAGGCACTTTGCAAAAAAACACCTCTGTTTTCTTTCAAAAATTGGATGTGTCCACGTTGCACTTTGGGGCATTTCCTGCCGCAGGCGCTAGGCCTACCCACACAAGTGAGGTATCATTTTTATCGGGAGACTTGGGGGAACACTGGGTGGAAGGAAATTTGTGGCTCCTCTCAGATTCCAGAACTTTCTGCCACAGAAATGTTAGGAACATGTGTTTTTTTAGCCAAATTTGAGGTTTGCAAAGGATTCTGGGTAACAGAATCTGTTCCGAGCCCCCCCACAAGTCACCCCATCTTGGATTCCACTAGGTCTCTAGTTTTCAGGAATGCACAGGTTTGGTAGGTTTCCCTAGGTGCCGGCTGAGCTAGAGGCCAAAATCTACAGGTAGGCACTTTGCAGAAAACACCTCTGTTTTTTTTCAAAAAATTGGATGTGTCCACGTTGATCTTTGGGGCATTTCCTGTCTCAGGGGCTAGGCCTACCCACACAAGTGAGGTATCATTTTTATCGGGAGACTTGGGGGAACGCTGGGTGGAAGGAAATTTGTGGCTCCTCTCAGATTCCAGAACTTTCTGCCACAGAAATGTTAGGAACATGTGTTTTTTTAGCCAAATTTTGAGGTTTGCAAAGGATTCTGGGTAACAGAACCTGGTCAGAGCCCCACAAGTCACCCCATCTTGGATTCCCCTAGGTCTCTAGTTTTCAGAAATGCACAGGTTTGGTAGGTTTCCTAGGTGCCGGCTGAGCTAGAGGCCAAAATCTACAGGTAGGCACTTTGCAAAAAACACCTCTGTTTTCTTTCAAAAAATTGGATGTGTCCACGTTGCGCTTTGGGGCATTTGCTGTCGCGGGCGCTAGGCCTACCCACACAAGTGAGGTTTCATTTTTATCGGGAGACTTGGGGGAACGCTGGGTGGAAGGAAATTTGTGGCTCCTCTCAGTTTCCAGAACTTTCTGCCACAGAAATGTGAGGAACATGTGTTTTTTTAGCCAAATTTTGAGGTTTGCAAAGGATTCTGGGTAACAGAGCCTGGTCAGAGCCTCACAAGTCAGCCCATCTTGGATTCCCCTATGTTTCTAGTTTTAAGAAATACACAGGTTTGGAAGGTTTCCCTAGGTGCCGGCTGAGCTAGAGGCCAAAATCTACAGGTAGGCACTTTGAAAAAACACCTCTGTTTTCTTTCAAAAAATTGGATGTGTCCACGTTGATCTTTGGGGCATTTCCTGTCGCGGGCGCTAGGCCTACCCACAGAAGTGAGGTACCATTTTTATCGAGAGACTTTGGGGAACGCTGGGTAGAAGAATATTTGTGGCTCCTCTCAGATTCCAGAACTTTCTGTCTCCGAAATGAGAGGAAAAAGTGTTTTTTTGGCCAAATTTTGATGTTTGCAAAGGATTCTGGGTAACATAACCTGGTCAGAGCCCCGCATGTCACCCCATGGGATTCCCCTGGGTCTCTTGTTTTCAGAAATGCACTGGTTTGCTAGGTTTCCCCAGGTGCCGGCTGAGCTACAGGCCAAAATCCACAGGTAGCCACTGTTTTCTATGAAAAAATGTGATGTTTCCACGTTGTGTTTTGGGCCATTTCCTTTCGTGGGCGCTAGTCCTACCCACACAAGTGAGGTATCATTTCTATCGGGAAACTTGGGGGAACGCTGGGTGGAAGGAAATTTGTGACTCCTCTCAGATTCCAGAACTTTCTGACACAGAAATGTGAGGAACAAGTGTTTTTTTAGCCAAATTTGAGGTTTGCAAAGGATTCTGGGTAACAGAATCTGTTCCGAGCCCCACAAGTCACCCCATCTTGGATTCCACTAGGTCTCTAGTTTTCAGAAATGCACAGGTTTGGTAATTTCCCTAGGTGCCGGCTGAGCTAGAGGCCAAAATCTACAGGTAGGCACTTTGCAGAAAACACCTCTGTTTTCTTTCAAAAAATTGGATGTGTCTACGTTGATCTTTGGGGCATTTCCTGTCGCCGTCGCTAGGCCTACCCACACAAGTGAGGTATCATTTCTATCGGGAAACTTGGGGGAACGCTGGGTGGAAGGAAATTTGTGGCTCCTCTCAGCTTCCAGAACTTTCTGCCACAGAAATGTGAGGAACATGTGTTTTTTTAGCCAAATTTGAGGTTTGCAAAGGATTCTGGATAACAGAATCTGTTCCGAGACACACAAGTCACCCCATCTTGGATTCCCCTAGGTCTCTAGTTTTCAAAAATACACAGGTTTGGTAGGTTTCCCTAGGTGCCGGCTGAGCTAGAGGCCAAAATCTACAGGTAGGCACTTTGCAAAAAACACCTCTGTTTTCTTTCCAAAAATTGGATGTGTCCACGTTGCACTTTGGGGCATTTCCTGCCGCGGGCGCTAGGCCTACCCACACAAGTGAGGTATCATTTTTATCGGGAGACTTGGGGAAATGCTGGGTGGAAGGAAATTTGTGGCTCCTCTCAGTTTCCAGAACTTTCTGCCACAGAAATGTGAGGAACATGTGTTTTTTTAGCCACATTTTGAGGTTTGTAAAGGATTCTGGGTAACAGAACCTGGTCAGAGCCTCACAAGTCAGCCCATCTTGGATTCCCCTAGGTCTCTAGTTTTCAAAAATACACAGGTTTGGTAGGTTTCCCTAGGTGCCGGCTGAGCTAGAGGCCAAAATCTACAGGTAGGCACTTTGCAAAAAAACACCTCTGTTTTCTTTCAAAAATTGGATGTGTCCACGTCGCACTTTGGGGCATTTCCTGCCGCGGGCGCTAGGCCTACCCACACAAGTGAGGTATCATTTTTATCCGGAGACTTGGGGGAACGCTGGGTGGAAGGAAATTTGTGGCTCCTCTCAGATTCCAGAACTTTCTGCCACAGAAATGTTAGGAACATGTGTTTTTTTAGCCAAATTTGAGGTTTGCAAAGGATTCTGGGTAACAGAATCTGTTCCGAGCCCCACAAGTCACCCCATCTTGGATTCCACTAGGTCTCTAGTTTTCAGGAATGCACAGGTTTGGTAGGTTTCCCTAGGTGCCGGCTGAGCTAGAGGCCAAAATCTACAGGTAGGCACTTTGCAGAAAACACCTCTGTTTTCTTTCAAAAAATTGGATGTGTCCACGTTGATCTTTGGGGCCTTTCCTGTCTCGGGCGCTAGGCCTACCCACACAAGTGAGGTATCATTTTTATCGGGAGACTTGGGGGAACGCTGGGTGGAAGGAAATTTGTGGCTCCTCTCAGATTCCAGAACTTTCTGCCATAGAAATGTGAGGAACATGTGTTTTTTTAGCCAAATTTTGAGGTTTGCAGAGGATTCTGGGTAACAGAACCTGGTCAGAACCTCACTAGTCAGCCCATCTTGGATTCCCCTACGTCTCTAGTTTTCAAAAATACACAGGTTTGGTAGGTTTCCCTAGGTGCCGGCTGAGCTAGAGGCCAAAGTCTACAGATAGGCACTTTGCAAAAAACCCTCTGTTTTCTTTCAAAAAATTGGATGTGTCCACGTTGCACTTTGGGGCATTTCCTGCTGCGGGCGCTAGGCCTACCCACACAAGTGAGGTATCATTTTTATCCGGAGACTTGGGGGAACGCTGGGTGGGAAGAAATTTGTGGCTCCTCTCAGATTCCAGAACTTTCTGCCACAGAAATGTGAGGAACATGTTTTTTTTAGCCAAATTTTGAGGTTTGCAAAGGATTCTGGGTAACAGAACCTGGTCCGAGCCCCACAAGTCACCCTATCTTGCATTCCCCTAGGTCTCTAGTTTTCAGAAACGCACAGGTTTGGTAGGTTTCCCTAGGTGCCGGCTGAGCTAGAGGCCAAAATCTACAGGTAGGCACTTCGCAAAAATCACCTCTGTTTTCTTTAAAAAAAATTGGATGTGTCCACGTTGCGCTTTGGGGTGTTTCCTGTCGCGGGCGCTAGGCTTACCCACACAAGTGAGGAATCATTTTTATCGGGAGACTTGGGGGAACGCTGGGTGGAAGATCATTTGTGGCTCCTCTCAGATTCCACAACCTTCTGCCACAGAAATTTGAGGAACATGTGTTTTTTTATCCATATTTTGAGGTTTGTAAAGGATTCTGGGTAACAGAACCTGGTCTGAGCACCACAACTCCCCCCATCTTGGATTCCCCTAGATCTCTAGTTTTCAGAACTGCACAGGTTTAGTAGGTTTCCCTAGGTGCCGGCTGAGCTAGAGGCCAAAAACTACAGGTAGGCACCTTGCCAAAAACACCTCTGTTTTCTTTCAAAAAATTGGATGTGTCCACGTTGCCCTTTGGGGCATTTCCTGTCGCGGGCGCAAGGCCTACCCACACAAGTGAGGTATCATTTGTATCGGGAGACTTGGGGGAACGCTGGGTGGAAGGAAATTTGTGGCTCCTCCCAGTTTCCAGAACTTTCTGCCACAGAAATGTGAGGAACATGTGTTTTTTTATCCAAATTTTGAGGTTTGTAAAGGATTCTGGGTAACAGAACCTGGTCCGAGCCCCACAAGTCACCCCGTATTGGATTCCCCTAGGTCTCTAGTTTTCAGTAATGCACAGGTTTGGTAGGTTTCCCTAGTAGCCGGCTGAGCTAGAGGCCAAAATCTACAGGTAGGCACTTTGCAAAAAACACCTCGTTTTTCTTTCAAAAAATTGGATGGGTCCACGTTGATCTTTGGGGCATTTCCTGTCGCGGGCGCTAGGCCTACCCACAGAAGTGAGGTACCATTTTTACCGAGAGACTTTGGGGAACGCTGGGTAGAAGGAAATGTGTGGCTCCTCTCAGATTCCAGAACTTTCTGTCTCCGAAATGAGAGGAAAAAGTGTATTTTGGGCCAAATTTTGATGTTTGCAAAGGATTCTGGGTAACATAACCTGGTCAGAGCCCCGCAAGTCACCCCATCTTGGATTCCCCTGGGTTTCTAGTTTCCAAAAATGCACTGGTTTGCTAGGTTTCCCCAGGTGCCGGCTGAGCTACAGGCCAAAATCCACAGGTTGGCACTGTTTTCTATGAAAAAATGTGATGTGTCCACGTTGTGTTTTGGGCCATTTCCTTTTATGGGCGCTAGTCCTACCCTAACAAGTGAGGTATCATTTCTATCGGGAAACTTGGGGGAACGCTGGGTGGAAGGAAATTTGTGGCTCCTCTCAGATTCCAGAACTTTCTGCCACAGAAATGTGAGGAACATGTGTTTTTTTAGCCAAATTTGAGGTTTGCAAAGGATTCTGGGTAACAGAATCTGTTCCGAGCCCCACAAGTCACCCCATCTTGGATTCCACTAGGTCTCTAGTTTTCAGGAATGCACAGGTTTGGTAGGTTTCCCTAGGTGCCGGCTGAGCTAGAGGCCAAAATCTACAGGTAGGCATTTTGCAGAAAACACCTCTGTTTTCTTTCAAAAAATTGGATGTGTCCACGTTGATCTTTGGGGCATTTCCTGTCTCAGGCGCTAGGCCTACCCACACAAGTGAGGTATCATTTCTATCGGGAAACTTGGGGGAACGCTGGGTGGAAGGAAATTTGTGGCTCCTCTCAGATTCCAGAACTTTCTGACACAGAAATGTGAGGAACAAGTGTTTTTTTAGCCAAATTTGAGGTTTGCAAAGGATTCTGGGTAACAGAATCTGTTCCGAGCCCCACAAGTCACCCCATCTTGGATTCCACTAGGTCTCTAGTTTTCAGAAATGCACAGGTTTGGTAATTTCCCTAGGTGCCGGCTGAGCTAGAGGCCAAAATCTACAGGTAGGCACTTTGCAGAAAACACCTCTGTTTTCTTTCAAAAAATTGGATGTGTCTACGTTGATCTTTGGGGCATTTCCTGTCGCCGTCGCTAGGCCTACCCACACAAGTGAGGTATCATTTCTATCGGGAAACTTGGGGGAACGCTGGGTGGAAGGAAATTTGTGGCTCCTCTCAGCTTCCAGAACTTTCTGCCACAGAAAAGTGAGGAACATGTGTTTTTTTAGCCAAATTTGAGGTTTGCAAAGGATTCTGGGTAACAGTATCTGTTCCGAGACCCACAAGTCACCCCATCTTGGATTCCCCTAGGTCTCTAGTTTTCAAAAATACACAGGTTTGGTAGGTTTCCCTAGGTGCCGGCTGAGCTAGAGGCCAAAATCTACAGGTAGGCACTTTGCAAAAAACACCTCTGTTTTCTTTCCAAAAATTGGATGTGTCCACGTTGCACTTTGGGGCATTTCCTGCCGCGGGCGCTAGGCCTACCCACACAAGTGAGGTATCATTTTTATCGGGAGACTTGGGGAAATGCTGGGTGGAAGGAAATTTGTGGCTCCTCTCAGTTTCCAGAACTTTCTGCCACAGAAATGTGAGGAACATGTGTTTTTTTAGCCACATTTTGAGGTTTGTAAAGGATTCTGGGTAACAGAACCTGGTCAGAGCCTCACAAGTCAGCCCATCTTGGATTCCCCTAGGTCTCTAGTTTTCAAAAATACACAGGTTTGGTAGGTTTCCCTAGGTGCCGGCTGAGCTAGAGGCCAAAATCTACAGGTAGGCACTTTGCAAAAAAACACCTCTGTTTTCTTTCAAAAATTGGATGTGTCCACGTCGCACTTTGGGGCATTTCCTGCCGCGGGCGCTAGGCCTACCCACACAAGTGAGGTATCATTTTTATCCGGAGACTTGGGGGAACGCTGGGTGGAAGGAAATTTGTGGCTCCTCTCAGATTCCAGAACTTTCTGACACAGAAATGTTAGGAACATGTGTTTTTTTAGCCAAATTTGAGGTTTGCAAAGGATTCTGGGTAACAGAATCTGTTCCGAGCCCCACAAGTCACCCCATCTTGGATTCCACTAGGTCTCTAGTTTTCAGGAATGCACAGGTTTGGTAGGTTTCCCTAGGTGCCGGCTGAGCTAGAGGCCAAAATCTACAGGTAGGCACTTTGCAGAAAACACCTCTGTTTTCTTTCAAAAAATTGGATGTGTCCACGTTGATCTTTGGGGCCTTTCCTGTCTCGGGCGCTAGGCCTACCCACACAAGTGAGGTATCATTTTTATCGGGAGACTTGGGGGAACGCTGGGTGGAAGGAAATTTGTGGCTCCTCTCAGATTCCAGAACTTTCTGCCATAGAAATGTGAGGAACATGTGTTTTTTTAGCCAAATTTTGAGGTTTGCAGAGGATTCTGGGTAACAGAACCTGGTCAGAACCTCACTAGTCAGCCCATCTTGGATTCCCCTACGTCTCTAGTTTTCAAAAATACACAGGTTTGATAGGTTTCCCTAGGTGCCGGCTGAGCTAGAGGCCAAAGTCTACAGATAGGCACTTTGCAAAAAACCCTCTGTTTTCTTTCAAAAAATTGGATGTGTCCACGTTGCACTTTGGGGCATTTCCTGCTGCGGGCGCTAGGCCTACCCACACAAGTGAGGTATCATTTTTATCCGGAGACTTGGGGGAACGCTGGGTGGGAAGAAATTTGTGGCTCCTCTCAGATTCCAGAACTTTCTGCCACAGAAATGTGAGGAACATGTTTTTTTTAGCCAAATTTTGAGGTTTGCAAAGGATTCTGGGTAACAGAACCTGGTCCGAGCCCCACAAGTCACCCTATCTTGCATTCCCCTAGGTCTCTAGTTTTCAGAAA
The DNA here is from genome assembly GCF_031143425.1 of Pleurodeles waltl. Taxonomy (NCBI): domain Eukaryota; kingdom Metazoa; phylum Chordata; class Amphibia; order Caudata; family Salamandridae; genus Pleurodeles; species Pleurodeles waltl. Next base: position 643,011,311 of record NC_090440.1, on the reverse strand, counting down.
CGCACAGGTTTGGTAGGTTTCCCTAGGTGCCGGCTGAGCTAGAGGCCAAAATCTACAGGTAGGCACTTCGCAAAAATCACCTCTGTTTTCTTTAAAAAAAATTGGATGTGTCCACGTTGCGCTTTGGGGTGTTTCCTGTCGCGGGCGCTAGGCTTACCCACACAAGTGAGGAATCATTTTTATCGGGAGACTTGGAGGAACGCTGGGTGGGAAGAAATTTGTGGCTCCTCTCAGATTCCACAACCTTCTGCCACAGAAATTTGAGGAACATGTGTTTTTTTATCCATATTTTGAGGTTTGTAAAGGATTCTGGGTAACAGAACCTGGTCTGAGCACCACAACTCCCCCCATCTTGGATTCCCCTAGATCTCTAGTTTTCAGAACTGCACAGGTTTGGTAGGTTTCCCTAGGTGCCGGCTGAGCTAGAGGCCAAAAACTACAGGTAGGCACCTTGCCAAAAACACCTCTGTTTTCTTTCAAAAAATTGGATGTGTCCACGTTGCCCTTTGGGGCATTTCCTGTCGCGGGCGCAAGGCCTACCCACACAAGTGAGGTATCATTTGTATCGGGAGACTTGGGGGAACGCTGGGTGGAAGGAAATTTGTGGCTCCTCCCAGTTTCCAGAACTTTCTGCCACAGAAATGTGAGGAACATGTGTTTTTTTATCCAAATTTTGAGGTTTGTAAAGGATTCTGGGTAACAGAACCTGGTCCGAGCCCCACAAGTCACCCCGTATTGGATTCCCCTAGGTCTCTAGTTTTCAGTAATGCACAGGTTTCGTAGGTTTCCCTAGTAGCCGGCTGAGCTAGAGGCCAAAATCTACAGGTAGGCACTTTGCAAAAAACACCTTGTTTTTCTTTCAAAAAATTGGATGGGTCCACGTTGATCTTTGGGGCATTTCCTGTCGCGGGCGCTAGGCCTACCCACAGAAGTGAGGTACCATTTTTACCGAGAGACTTTGGGGAACGCTGGGTAGAAGGAAATGTGTGGCTCCTCTCAGATTCCAGAACTTTCTGTCTCCGAAATGAGAGGAAAAAGTGTATTTTTGGCCAAATTTTGATGTTTGCAAAGGATTCTGGGTAACATAACCTGGTCAGAGCCTCACAAGTCACCCCATCTTGGATTCCCCTGGGTTTCTAGTTTCCAAAAATGCACTGGTTTGCTAGGTTTCCCCAGGTGCCGGCTGAGCTACAGGCCAAAATCCACAGGTTGGCACTGTTTTCTATGAAAAAATGTGATGTGTCCACGTTGTGTTTTGGGCCATTTCCTTTTATGGGCGCTAGTCCTACCCTAACAAGTGAGGTATCATTTCTATCGGGAAACTTGGGGGAACGCTGGGTGGAAGGAAATTTGTGGCTCCTCTCAGATTCCAGAACTTTCTGCCACAGAAATGTGAGGAACATGTGTTTTTTTAGCCAAATTTGAGGTTTGCAAAGGATTCTGGGTAACAGAATCTGTTCCGAGCCCCACAAGTCACCCCATCTTGGATTCCACTAGGTCTCTAGTTTTCAGGAATGCACAGGTTTGGTAGGTTTCCCTAGGTGCCGGCTGAGCTAGAGGCCAAAATCTACAGGTAGGCATTTTGCAGAAAACACCTCTGTTTTCTTTCAAAAAATTGGATGTGTCCACGTTGATCTTTGGGGCATTTCCTGTCTCAGGCGCTAGGCCTACCCACACAAGTGAGGTATCATTTTTATCGGGAGACTTGGGGGAACGCTGGGTGGAAGGAAATTTGTGGCTCCTCTCAGATTCCAGAACTTTCTGCCACAGAAATGTAAGGAACATGTGTTTTTTTAGCCAATTTTTGAGGTTTGCAAAGGATTCTGGGTAACAGAACCTGGTCAGAGCCTCACAAGTCAGCCCGTCTTGGATTCCCCTAGGTCTCTAGTTTTCAGAAATGCACAGGTTTGGTAGGTTTCCCTAGGTGCCGGCTGAGCTAAAGGCCAAAATCTACAGGTAGGCACTTTGCAAAAAACACCTCTGTTTTCTTTCAAAAAATTGGATGTGTCCACGTTGATCTTTGGGGCATTTCCTGTCGCGGGCGCTAGGCCTACCCACAGAAGTGAGGTACCATTTTTATCGGGAGACTTGGGGGAACGCTGGGTGGAAGGAAATTTGTGGCTCCTCTCAGTTTCCAGAACTTTCTGCCACAGAAATTTGATGAACATGTGTTTTTTTTAGCCAAATTTTGAGGTTTGCAAAGGATTCTGGGTAACAGAACCTGGTCAGAGCGTCACAAGTCAGCCCATCTTGGATTCCCCTAGGTCTCTAGTTTTCAAAACTACACAGGTTTGGTAGGTTTCCCTAGGTGCCGGCTGAGCTAGAGGCCAAAATCTACAGGTAGGCACTTTGCAAAAAACACCTCTGTTTTCTTTCAAGAAATTGGATGTGTCCACGTTGCACTTTGGGGCATTTCCTGCCGCGGGCGCTAGGCCTACCCACACAAGTGAGGTATCATTTTTATCCGGAGACTGGGGGGAACGCTGGGTGGAAGGAAATTTGTGGCTCCTCTCAGATTCCAGAACTTTCTGCCACAGAAATGTGAGGAACATGTGTTTTTTTAGCCAAATTTTGAGGTTTGCAAAGGATTCTGGGTAACAGAACCTGGTCCAAGCCCCACAAGTCACCCCATCTTGGATTCCCCTAGGTCTCTAGTTTTCAAAAATACACAGGTTTGGTAGGTTTCCATAGGTGCCGGCTGAGCTAGAGGCCAAAATCTACAGGTAGGCACTTTGCAAAAAACACCTCTGTTTTCTTTAAAAAAATTGGATGTGTCCACGTTGCACTTTGGGGCATTTCCTGCCGCGGGCGCTAGGCCTACCCACACAAGTGAGGTATCATTTTTATCGGGAGACTTGGGGAAATGCTGGGTGGAAGGAAATTTGTGGCTCCTCTCAGTTTCCAGAACTTTCTGCCACAGAAATGTGAGGAACATGTGTTTTTTTAGCCAAATTTTGAGGTTTGTAAAGGATTCTGGGTAACAGAACCTGGTCAGAGCCTCACAAGTCAGCCCATCTTGGATTCCCCTAGGTCTCTAGTTTTCAAAAATACACAGGTTTGGTAGGTTTCCCTAGGTGCCGGCTGAGCTAGAGGCCAAAATCTACAGGTAGGCACTTTGCAAAAAAACACCTCTGTTTTCTTTCAAAAATTGGATGTGTCCACGTTGCACTTTGGGGCATTTCCTGCCGCAGGCGCTAGGCCTACCCACACAAGTGAGGTATCATTTTTATCGGGAGACTTGGGGAACACTGGGTGGAAGGAAATTTGTGGCTCCTCTCAGATTCCAGAACTTTCTGCCACAGAAATGTTAGGAACATGTGTTTTTTTAGCCAAATTTGAGGTTTGCAAAGGATTCTGGGTAACAGAATCTGTTCCGAGCCCCCCCACAAGTCACCCCATCTTGGATTCCACTAGGTCTCTAGTTTTCAGGAATGCACAGGTTTGGTAGGTTTCCCTAGGTGCCGGCTGAGCTAGAGGCCAAAATCTACAGGTAGGCACTTTGCAGAAAACACCTCTGTTTTCTTTCAAAAAATTGGATGTGTCCACGTTGATCTTTGGGGCCTTTCCTGTCTCGGGCGCTAGGCCTACCCACACAAGTGAGGTATCATTTTTATCGGGAGACTTGGGGGAACGCTGGGTGGAAGGAAATTTGTGGCTCCTCTCAGATTCCAGAACTTTCTGCCATAGAAATGTGAGGAACATGTGTTTTTTTAGCCAAATTTTGAGGTTTGCAGAGGATTCTGGGTAACAGAACCTGGTCAGAACCTCACTAGTCAGCCCATCTTGGATTCCCCTACGTCTCTAGTTTTCAAAAATACACAGGTTTGGTAGGTTTCCCTAGGTGCCGGCTGAGCTAGAGGCCAAAGTCTACAGATAGGCACTTTGCAAAAAACCCTCTGTTTTCTTTCAAAAAATTGGATGTGTCCACGTTGCACTTTGGGGCATTTCCTGCTGTGGGCGCTAGGCCTACCCACACAAGTGAGGTATCATTTTTATCCGGAGACTTGGGGGAACGCTGGGTGGGAAGAAATTTGTGGCTCCTCTCAGATTCCAGAACTTTCTGCCACAGAAATGTGAGGAACATGTTTTTTTTAGCCAAATTTTGAGGTTTGCAAAGGATTCTGGGTAACAGAACCTGGTCCGAGCCCCACAAGTCACCCTATCTTGCATTCCCCTAGGTCTCTAGTTTTCAGAAACGCACAGGTTTGGTAGGTTTCCCTAGGTGCCGGCTGAGCTAGAGGCCAAAATCTACAGGTAGGCACTTCGCAAAAATCACCTCTGTTTTCTTTAAAAAAAATTGGATGTGTCCACGTTGCGCTTTGGGGTGTTTCCTGTCGCGGGCGCTAGGCTTACCCACACAAGTGAGGAATCATTTTTATCGGGAGACTTGGGGGAACGCTGGGTGGAAGATCATTTGTGGCTCCTCTCAGATTCCACAACCTTCTGCCACAGAAATTTGAGGAACATGTGTTTTTTTATCCATATTTTGAGGTTTGTAAAGGATTCTGGGTAACAGAACCTGGTCTGAGCACCACAACTCCCCCCATCTTGGATTCCCCTAGATCTCTAGTTTTCAGAACTGCACAGGTTTGGTAGGTTTCCCTAGGTGCCGGCTGAGCTAGAGGCCAAAAACTACAGGTAGGCACCTTGCCAAAAACACCTCTGTTTTCTTTCAAAAAATTGGATGTGTCCACGTTGCCCTTTGGGGCATTTCCTGTCGCGGGCGCAAGGCCTACCCACACAAGTGAGGTATCATTTGTATCGGGAGACTTGGGGGAACGCTGGGTGGAAGGAAATTTGTGGCTCCTCCCAGTTTCCAGAACTTTCTGCCACAGAAATGTGAGGAACATGTGTTTTTTTATCCAAATTTTGAGGTTTGTAAAGGATTCTGGGTAACAGAACCTGGTCCGAGCCCCACAAGTCACCCCGTATTGGATTCCCCTAGGTTTCTAGTTTTCAGTAATGCACAGGTTTGGTAGGTTTCCCTAGTAGCCGGCTGAGCTAGAGGCCAAAATCTACAGGTAGGCACTTTGCAAAAAACACCTCGTTTTTCTTTCAAAAAATTGGATGGGTCCACGTTGATCTTTGGGGCATTTCCTGTCGCGGGCGCTAGGCCTACCCACAGAAGTGAGGTACCATTTTTACCGAGAGACTTTGGGGAACGCTGGGTAGAAGGAAATGTGTGGCTCCTCTCAGATTCCAGAACTTTCTGTCTCCGAAATGAGAGGAAAAAGTGTATTTTGGGCCAAATTTTGATGTTTGCAAAGGATTCTGGGTAACATAACCTGGTCAGAGCCCCGCAAGTCACCCCATCTTGGATTCCCCTGGGTTTCTAGTTTCCAAAAATGCACTGGTTTGCTAGGTTTCCCCAGGTGCCGGCTGAGCTACAGGCCAAAATCCACAGGTTGGCACTGTTTTCTATGAAAAAATGTGATGTGTCCACGTTGTGTTTTGGGCCATTTCCTTTTATGGGCGCTAGTCCTACCCTAACAAGTGAGGTATCATTTCTATCGGGAAACTTGGGGGAACGCTGGGTGGAAGGAAATTTGTGGCTCCTCTCAGATTCCAGAACTTTCTGCCACAGAAATGTGAGGAACATGTGTTTTTTTAGCCAAATTTGAGGTTTGCAAAGGATTCTGGGTAACAGAATCTGTTCCGAGCCCCACAAGTCACCCCATCTTGGATTCCACTAGGTCTCTAGTTTTCAGGAATGCACAGGTTTGGTAGGTTTCCCTAGGTGCCGGCTGAGCTAGAGGCCAAAATCTACAGGTAGGCATTTTGCAGAAAACACCTCTGTTTTCTTTCAAAAAATTGGATGTGTCCACGTTGATCTTTGGGGCATTTCCTGTCTCAGGCGCTAGGCCTACCCACACAAGTGAGGTATCATTTCTATCGGGAAACTTGGGGGAACGCTGGGTGGAAGGAAATTTGTGGCTCCTCTCAGATTCCAGAACTTTCTGACACAGAAATGTGAGGAACAAGTGTTTTTTTAGCCAAATTTGAGGTTTGCAAAGGATTCTGGGTAACAGAATCTGTTCCGAGCCCCACAAGTCACCCCATCTTGGATTCCACTAGGTCTCTAGTTTTCAGAAATGCACAGGTTTGGTAATTTCCCTAGGTGCCGGCTGAGCTAGAGGCCAAAATCTACAGGTAGGCACTTTGCAGAAAACACCTCTGTTTTCTTTCAAAAAATTGGATGTGTCTACGTTGATCTTTGGGGCATTTCCTGTCGCCGTCGCTAGGCCTACCCACACAAGTGAGGTATCATTTCTATCGGGAAACTTGGGGGAACGCTGGGTGGAAGGAAATTTGTGGCTCCTCTCAGCTTCCAGAACTTTCTGCCACAGAAAAGTGAGGAACATGTGTTTTTTTAGCCAAATTTGAGGTTTGCAAAGGATTCTGGGTAACAGTATCTGTTCCGAGACCCACAAGTCACCCCATCTTGGATTCCCCTAGGTCTCTAGTTTTCAAAAATACACAGGTTTGGTAGGTTTCCCTAGGTGCCGGCTGAGCTAGAGGCCAAAATCTACAGGTAGGCACTTTGCAAAAAACACCTCTGTTTTCTTTCCAAAAATTGGATGTGTCCACGTTGCACTTTGGGGCATTTCCTGCCGCGGGCGCTAGGCCTACCCACACAAGTGAGGTATCATTTTTATCGGGAGACTTGGGGAAATGCTGGGTGGAAGGAAATTTGTGGCTCCTCTCAGTTTCCAGAACTTTCTGCCACAGAAATGTGAGGAACATGTGTTTTTTTAGCCACATTTTGAGGTTTGTAAAGGATTCTGGGTAACAGAACCTGGTCAGAGCCTCACAAGTCAGCCCATCTTGGATTCCCCTAGGTCTCTAGTTTTCAAAAATACACAGGTTTGGTAGGTTTCCCTAGGTGCCGGCTGAGCTAGAGGCCAAAATCTACAGGTAGGCACTTTGCAAAAAAACACCTCTGTTTTCTTTCAAAAATTGGATGTGTCCACGTCGCACTTTGGGGCATTTCCTGCCGCGGGCGCTAGGCCTACCCACACAAGTGAGGTATCATTTTTATCCGGAGACTTGGGGGAACGCTGGGTGGAAGGAAATTTGTGGCTCCTCTCAGATTCCAGAACTTTCTGCCACAGAAATGTTAGGAACATGTGTTTTTTTAGCCAAATTTGAGGTTTGCAAAGGATTCTGGGTAACAGAATCTGTTCCGAGCCCCACAAGTCACCCCATCTTGGATTCCACTAGGTCTCTAGTTTTCAGGAATGCACAGGTTTGGTAGGTTTCCCTAGGTGCCGGCTGAGCTAGAGGCCAAAATCTACAGGTAGGCACTTTGCAGAAAACACCTCTGTTTTCTTTCAAAAAATTGGATGTGTCCACGTTGATCTTTGGGGCCTTTCCTGTCTCGGGCGCTAGGCCTACCCACACAAGTGAGGTATCATTTTTATCGGGAGACTTGGGGGAACGCTGGGTGGAAGGAAATTTGTGGCTCCTCTCAGATTCCAGAACTTTCTGCCATAGAAATGTGAGGAACATGTGTTTTTTTAGCCAAATTTTGAGGTTTGCAGAGGATTCTGGGTAACAGAACCTGGTCAGAACCTCACTAGTCAGCCCATCTTGGATTCCCCTACGTCTCTAGTTTTCAAAAATACACAGGTTTGATAGGTTTCCCTAGGTGCCGGCTGAGCTAGAGGCCAAAGTCTACAGATAGGCACTTTGCAAAAAACCCTCTGTTTTCTTTCAAAAAATTGGATGTGTCCACGTTGCACTTTGGGGCATTTCCTGCTGCGGGCGCTAGGCCTACCCACACAAGTGAGGTATCATTTTTATCGGGAGACTTGGGGGAACGCTGGGTGGGAAGAAATTTGTGGCTCCTCTCAGATTCCAGAACTTTCTGCCACAGAAATGTGAGGAACATGTTTTTTTTAGCCAAATTTTGAGGTTTGCAAAGGATTCTGGGTAACAGAACCTGGTCCGAGCCCCACAAGTCACCCTATCTTGCATTCCCCTAGGTCTCTAGTTTTCAGAAACGCACAGGTTTGGTAGGTTTCCCTAGGTGCCGGCTGAGCTAGAGGCCAAAATCTACAGGTAGGCACTTCGCAAAAATCACCTCTGTTTTCTTTAAAAAAAATTGGATGTGTCCACGTTGCGCTTTGGGGTGTTTCCTGTCGCGGGCGCTAGGCTTACCCACACAAGTGAGGAATCATTTTTATCGGGAGACTTGGGGGAACGCTGGGTGGGAAGAAATTTGTGGCTCCTCTCAGATTCCACAACCTTCTGCCACAGAAATTTGAGGAACATGTGTTTTTTTATCCATATTTTGAGGTTTGTAAAGGATTCTGGGTAACAGAACCTGGTCTGAGCACCACAACTCCCCCCATCTTGGATTCCCCTAGATCTCTAGTTTTCAGAACTGCACAGGTTTGGTAGGTTTCCCTAGGTGCCGGCTGAGCTAGAGGCCAAAAACTACAGGTAGGCACCTTGCCAAAAACACCTCTGTTTTCTTTCAAAAAATTGGATGTGTCCACGTTGCCCTTTGGGGCATTTCCTGTCGCGGGCGCAAGGCCTACCCACACAAGTGAGGTATCATTTGTATCGGGAGACTTGGGGGAACGCTGGGTGGAAGGAAATTTGTGGCTCCTCCCAGTTTCCAGAACTTTCTGCCACAGAAATGTGAGGAACATGTGTTTTTTTATCCAAATTTTGAGGTTTGTAAAGGATTCTGGGTAACAGAACCTGGTCCGAGCCCCACAAGTCACCCCGTATTGGATTCCCCTAGGTCTCTAGTTTTCAGTAATGCACAGGTTTCGTAGGTTTCCCTAGTAGCCGGCTGAGCTAGAGGCCAAAATCTACAGGTAGGCACTTTGCAAAAAACACCTTGTTTTTCTTTCAAAAAATTGGATGGGTCCACGTTGATCTTTGGGGCATTTCCTGTCGCGGGCGCTAGGCCTACCCACAGAAGTGAGGTACCATTTTTACCGAGAGACTTTGGGGAACGCTGGGTAGAAGGAAATGTGTGGCTCCTCTCAGATTCCAGAACTTTCTGTCTCCGAAATGAGAGGAAAAAGTGTATTTTTGGCCAAATTTTGATGTTTGCAAAGGATTCTGGGTAACATAACCTGGTCAGAGCCTCACAAGTCACCCCATCTTGGATTCCCCTGGGTTTCTAGTTTCCAAAAATGCACTGGTTTGCTAGGTTTCCCCAGGTGCCGGCTGAGCTACAGGCCAAAATCCACAGGTTGGCACTGTTTTCTATGAAAAAATGTGATGTGTCCACGTTGTGTTTTGGGCCATTTCCTTTTATGGGCGCTAGTCCTACCCTAACAAGTGAGGTATCATTTCTATCGGGAAACTTGGGGGAACGCTGGGTGGAAGGAAATTTGTGGCTCCTCTCAGATTCCAGAACTTTCTGCCACAGAAATGTGAGGAACATGTGTTTTTTTAGCCAAATTTGAGGTTTGCAAAGGATTCTGGGTAACAGAATCTGTTCCGAGCCCCACAAGTCACCCCATCTTGGATTCCACTAGGTCTCTAGTTTTCAGGAATGCACAGGTTTGGTAGGTTTCCCTAGGTGCCGGCTGAGCTAGAGGCCAAAATCTACAGGTAGGCATTTTGCAGAAAACACCTCTGTTTTCTTTCAAAAAATTGGATGTGTCCACGTTGATCTTTGGGGCATTTCCTGTCTCAGGCGCTAGGCCTACCCACACAAGTGAGGTATCATTTTTATCGGGAGACTTGGGGGAACGCTGGGTGGAAGGAAATTTGTGGCTCCTCTCAGATTCCAGAACTTTCTGCCACAGAAATGTAAGGAACATGTGTTTTTTTAGCCAATTTTTGAGGTTTGCAAAGGATTCTGGGTAACAGAACCTGGTCAGAGCCTCACAAGTCAGCCCGTCTTGGATTCCCCTAGGTCTCTAGTTTTCAGAAATGCACAGGTTTGGTAGGTTTCCCTAGGTGCCGGCTGAGCTAAAGGCCAAAATCTACAGGTAGGCACTTTGCAAAAAACACCTCTGTTTTCTTTCAAAAAATTGGATGTGTCCACGTTGATCTTTGGGGCATTTCCTGTCGCGGGCGCTAGGCCTACCCACAGAAGTGAGGTACCATTTTTATCGGGAGACTTGGGGGAACGCTGGGTGGAAGGAAATTTGTGGCTCCTCTCAGTTTCCAGAACTTTCTGCCACAGAAATTTGATGAACATGTGTTTTTTTTAGCCAAATTTTGAGGTTTGCAAAGGATTCTGGGTAACAGAACCTGGTCAGAGCGTCACAAGTCAGCCCATCTTGGATTCCCCTAGGTCTCTAGTTTTCAAAACTACACAGGTTTGGTAGGTTTCCCTAGGTGCCGGCTGAGCTAGAGGCCAAAATCTACAGGTAGGCACTTTGCAAAAAACACCTCTGTTTTCTTTCAAGAAATTGGATGTGTCCACGTTGCACTTTGGGGCATTTCCTGCCGCGGGCGCTAGGCCTACCCACACAAGTGAGGTATCATTTTTATCCGGAGACTGGGGGGAACGCTGGGTGGAAGGAAATTTGTGGCTCCTCTCAGATTCCAGAACTTTCTGCCACAGAAATGTGAGGAACATGTGTTTTTTTAGCCAAATTTTGAGGTTTGCAAAGGATTCTGGGTAACAGAACCTGGTCCAAGCCCCACAAGTCACCCCATCTTGGATTCCCCTAGGTCTCTAGTTTTCAAAAATACACAGGTTTGGTAGGTTTCCATAGGTGCCGGCTGAGCTAGAGGCCAAAATCTACAGGTAGGCACTTTGCAAAAAACACCTCTGTTTTCTTTAAAAAAATTGGATGTGTCCACGTTGCACTTTGGGGCATTTCCTGCCGCGGGCGCTAGGCCTACCCACACAAGTGAGGTATCATTTTTATCGGGAGACTTGGGGAAATGCTGGGTGGAAGGAAATTTGTGGCTCCTCTCAGTTTCCAGAACTTTCTGCCACAGAAATGTGAGGAACATGTGTTTTTTTAGCCAAATTTTGAGGTTTGTAAAGGATTCTGGGTAACAGAACCTGGTCAGAGCCTCACAAGTCAGCCCATCTTGGATTCCCCTAGGTCTCTAGTTTTCAAAAATACACAGGTTTGGTAGGTTTCCCTAGGTGCCGGCTGAGCTAGAGGCCAAAATCTACAGGTAGGCACTTTGCAAAAAAACACCTCTGTTTTCTTTCAAAAATTGGATGTGTCCACGTTGCACTTTGGGGCATTTCCTGCCGCAGGCGCTAGGCCTACCCACACAAGTGAGGTATCATTTTTATCGGGAGACTTGGGGGAACACTGGGTGGAAGGAAATTTGTGGCTCCTCTCAGATTCCAGAACTTTCTGCCACAGAAATGTTAGGAACATGTGTTTTTTTAGCCAAATTTGAGGTTTGCAAAGGATTCTGGGTAACAGAATCTGTTCCGAGCCCCCCCACAAGTCACCCCATCTTGGATTCCACTAGGTCTCTAGTTTTCAGGAATGCACAGGTTTGGTAGGTTTCCCTAGGTGCCGGCTGAGCTAGAGGCCAAAATCTACAGGTAGGCACTTTGCAGAAAACACCTCTGTTTTTTTTCAAAAAATTGGATGTGTCCACGTTGATCTTTGGGGCATTTCCTGTCTCAGGGGCTAGGCCTACCCACACAAGTGAGGTATCATTTTTATCGGGAGACTTGGGGGAACGCTGGGTGGAAGGAAATTTGTGGCTCCTCTCAGATTCCAGAACTTTCTGCCACAGAAATGTTAGGAACATGTGTTTTTTTAGCCAAATTTTGAGGTTTGCAAAGGATTCTGGGTAACAGAACCTGGTCAGAGCCCCACAAGTCACCCCATCTTGGATTCCCCTAGGTCTCTAGTTTTCAGAAATGCACAGGTTTGGTAGGTTTCCTAGGTGCCGGCTGAGCTAGAGGCCAAAATCTACAGGTAGGCACTTTGCAAAAAACACCTCTGTTTCCTTTCAAAAAATTGGATGTGTCCACGTTGCGCTTTGGGGCATTTGCTGTCGCGGGCGCTAGGCCTACCCACACAAGTGAGGTTTCATTTTTATCGGGAGACTTGGGGGAACGCTGGGTGGAAGGAAATTTGTGGCTCCTCTCAGTTTCCAGAACTTTCTGCCACAGAAATGTGAGGAACATGTGTTTTTTTAGCCAAATTTTGAGGTTTGCAAAGGATTCTGGGTAACAGAACCTGGTCAGAGCCTCACAAGTCAGCCCATCTTGGATTCCCCTATGTTTCTAGTTTTAAGAAATACACAGGTTTGGAAGGTTTCCCTAGGTGCCGGCTGAGCTAGAGGCCAAAATCTACAGGTAGGCACTTTGAAAAAACACCTCTGTTTTCTTTCAAAAAATTGGATGTGTCCACGTTGATCTTTGGGGCATTTCCTGTCGCGGGCGCTAGGCCTACCCACAGAAGTGAGGTACCATTTTTATCGAGAGACTTTGGGGAACGCTGGGTAGAAGAATATTTGTGGCTCCTCTCAGATTCCAGAACTTTCTGTCTCCGAAATGAGAGGAAAAAGTGTTTTTTTGGCCAAATTTTGATGTTTGCAAAGGATTCTGGGTAACATAACCTGGTCAGAGCCCCGCATGTCACCCCATGGGATTCCCCTGGGTCTCTTGTTTTCAGAAATGCACTGGTTTGCTAGGTTTCCCCAGGTGCCGGCTGAGCTACAGGCCAAAATCCACAGGTAGCCACTGTTTTCTATGAAAAAATGTGATGTTTCCACGTTGTGTTTTGGGCCATTTCCTTTCGTGGGCGCTAGTCCTACCCACACAAGTGAGGTATCATTTCTATCGGGAAACTTGGGGGAACGCTGGGTGGAAGGAAATTTGTGACTCCTCTCAGATTCCAGAACTTTCTGACACAGAAATGTGAGGAACAAGTGTTTTTTTAGCCAAATTTGAGGTTTGCAAAGGATTCTGGGTAACAGAATCTGTTCCGAGCCCCACAAGTCACCCCATCTTGGATTCCACTAGGTCTCTAGTTTTCAGAAATGCACAGGTTTGGTAATTTCCCTAGGTGCCGGCTGAGCTAGAGGCCAAAATCTACAGGTAGGCACTTTGCAGAAAACACCTCTGTTTTCTTTCAAAAAATTGGATGTGTCTACGTTGATCTTTGGGGCATTTCCTGTCGCCGTCGCTAGGCCTACCCACACAAGTGAGGTATCATTTCTATCGGGAAACTTGGGGGAACGCTGGGTGGAAGGAAATTTGTGGCTCCTCTCAGCTTCCAGAACTTTCTGCCACAGAAATGTGAGGAACATGTGTTTTTTTAGCCAAATTTGAGGTTTGCAAAGGATTCTGGATAACAGAATCTGTTCCGAGACACACAAGTCACCCCATCTTGGATTCCCCTAGGTCTCTAGTTTTCAAAAATACACAGGTTTGGTAGGTTTCCCTAGGTGCCGGCTGAGCTAGAGGCCAAAATCTACAGGTAGGCACTTTGCAAAAAACACCTCTGTTTTCTTTCCAAAAATTGGATGTGTCCACGTTGCACTTTGGGGCATTTCCTGCCGCGGGCGCTAGGCCTACCCACACAAGTGAGGTATCATTTTTATCGGGAGACTTGGGGAAATGCTGGGTGGAAGGAAATTTGTGGCTCCTCTCAGTTTCCAGAACTTTCTGCCACAGAAATGTGAGGAACATGTGTTTTTTTAGCCACATTTTGAGGTTTGTAAAGGATTCTGGGTAACAGAACCTGGTCAGAGCCTCACAAGTCAGCCCATCTTGGATTCCCCTAGGTCTCTAGTTTTCAAAAATACACAGGTTTGGTAGGTTTCCCTAGGTGCCGGCTGAGCTAGAGGCCAAAATCTACAGGTAGGCACTTTGCAAAAAAACACCTCTGTTTTCTTTCAAAAATTGGATGTGTCCACGTCGCACTTTGGGGCATTTCCTGCCGCGGGCGCTAGGCCTACCCACACAAGTGAGGTATCATTTTTATCCGGAGACTTGGGGGAACGCTGGGTGGAAGGAAATTTGTGGCTCCTCTCAGATTCCAGAACTTTCTGCCACAGAAATGTTAGGAACATGTGTTTTTTTAGCCAAATTTGAGGTTTGCAAAGGATTCTGGGTAACAGAATCTGTTCCGAGCCCCACAAGTCACCCCATCTTGGATTCCACTAGGTCTCTAGTTTTCAGGAATGCACAGGTTTGGTAGGTTTCCCTAGGTGCCGGCTGAGCTAGAGGCCAAAATCTACAGGTAGGCACTTTGCAGAAAACACCTCTGTTTTCTTTCAAAAAATTGGATGTGTCCACGTTGATCTTTGGGGCCTTTCCTGTCTCGGGCGCTAGGCCTACCCACACAAGTGAGGTATCATTTTTATCGGGAGACTTGGGGGAACGCTGGGTGGAAGGAAATTTGTGGCTCCTCTCAGATTCCAGAACTTTCTGCCATAGAAATGTGAGGAACATGTGTTTTTTTAGCCAAATTTTGAGGTTTGCAGAGGATTCTGGGTAACAGAACCTGGTCAGAACCTCACTAGTCAGCCCATCTTGGATTCCCCTACGTCTCTAGTTTTCAAAAATACACAGGTTTGGTAGGTTTCCCTAGGTGCCGGCTGAGCTAGAGGCCAAAGTCTACAGATAGGCACTTTGCAAAAAACCCTCTGTTTTCTTTCAAAAAATTGGATGTGTCCACGTTGCACTTTGGGGCATTTCCTGCTGCGGGCGCTAGGCCTACCCACACAAGTGAGGTATCATTTTTATCCGGAGACTTGGGGGAACGCTGGGTGGGAAGAAATTTGTGGCTCCTCTCAGATTCCAGAACTTTCTGCCACAGAAATGTGAGGAACATGTTTTTTTTAGCCAAATTTTGAGGTTTGCAAAGGATTCTGGGTAACAGAACCTGGTCCGAGCCCCACAAGTCACCCTATCTTGCATTCCCCTAGGTCTCTAGTTTTCAGAAACGCACAGGTTTGGTAGGTTTCCCTAGGTGCCGGCTGAGCTAGAGGCCAAAATCTACAGGTAGGCACTTCGCAAAAATCACCTCTGTTTTCTTTAAAAAAAATTGGATGTGTCCACGTTGCGCTTTGGGGTGTTTCCTGTCGCGGGCTCTAGGCTTACCCACACAAGTGAGGAATCATTTTTATCGGGAGACTTGGGGGAACGCTGGGTGGAAGATCATTTGTGGCTCCTCTCAGATTCCACAACCTTCTGCCACAGAAATTTGAGGAACATGTGTTTTTTTATCCATATTTTGAGGTTTGTAAAGGATTCTGGGTAACAGAACCTGGTCTGAGCACCACAACTCCCCCCATCTTGGATTCCCCTAGATCTCTAGTTTTCAGAACTGCACAGGTTTGGTAGGTTTCCCTAGGTGCCGGCTGAGCTAGAGGCCAAAAACTACAGGTAGGCACCTTGCCAAAAACACCTCTGTTTTCTTTCAAAAAATTGGATGTGTCCACGTTGCCCTTTGGGGCATTTCCTGTCGCGGGCGCAAGGCCTACCCACACAAGTGAGGTATCATTTGTATCGGGAGACTTGGGGGAACGCTGGGTGGAAGGAAATTTGTGGCTCCTCCCAGTTTCCAGAACTTTCTGCCACAGAAATGTGAGGAACATGTGTTTTTTTATCCAAATTTTGAGGTTTGTAAAGGATTCTGGGTAACAGAACCTGGTCCGAGCCCCACAAGTCACCCCGTATTGGATTCCCCTAGGTCTCTAGTTTTCAGTAATGCACAGGTTTGGTAGGTTTCCCTAGTAGCCGGCTGAGCTAGAGGCCAAAATCTACAGGTAGGCACTTTGCAAAAAACACCTCGTTTTTCTTTCAAAAAATTGGATGGGTCCACGTTGATCTTTGGGGCATTTCCTGTCGCGGGCGCTAGGCCTACCCACAGAAGTGAGGTACCATTTTTACCGAGAGACTTTGGGGAACGCTGGGTAGAAGGAAATGTGTGGCTCCTCTCAGATTCCAGAACTTTCTGTCTCCGAAATGAGAGGAAAAAGTGTATTTTGGGCCAAATTTTGATGTTTGCAAAGGATTCTGGGTAACATAACCTGGTCAGAGCCCCGCAAGTCACCCCATCTTGGATTCCCCTGGGTTTCTAGTTTCCAAAAATGCACTGGTTTGCTAGGTTTCCCCAGGTGCCGGCTGAGCTACAGGCCAAAATCCACAGGTTGGCACTGTTTTCTATGAAAAAATGTGATGTGTCCACGTTGTGTTTTGGGCCATTTCCTTTTATGGGCGCTAGTCCTACCCTAACAAGTGAGGTATCATTTCTATCGGGAAACTTGGGGGAACGCTGGGTGGAAGGAAATTTGTGGCTCCTCTCAGATTCCAGAACTTTCTGCCACAGAAATGTGAGGAACATGTGTTTTTTTAGCCAAATTTGAGGTTTGCAAAGGATTCTGGGTAACAGAATCTGTTCCGAGCCCCACAAGTCACCCCATCTTGGATTCCACTAGGTCTCTAGTTTTCAGGAATGCACAGGTTTGGTAGGTTTCCCTAGGTGCCGGCTGAGCTAGAGGCCAAAATCTACAGGTAGGCATTTTGCAGAAAACACCTCTGTTTTCTTTCAAAAAATTGGATGTGTCCACGTTGATCTTTGGGGCATTTCCTGTCTCAGGCGCTAGGCCTACCCACACAAGTGAGGTATCATTTTTATCGGGAGACTTGGGGGAACGCTGGGTGGAAGGAAATTTGTGGCTCCTCTCAGATTCCAGAACTTTCTGCCACAGAAATGTAAGGAACATGTGTTTTTTTAGCCAATTTTTGAGGTTTGCAAAGGATTCTGGGTAACAGAACCTGGTCAGAGCCTCACAAGTCAGCCCATCTTGGATTCCCCTAGGTCTCTAGTTTTCAGAAATGCACAGGTTTGGTAGGTTTCCCTAGGTGCCGGCTGAGCTAAAGGCCAAAATCTACAGGTAGGCACTTTGCAAAAAACACCTCTGTTTTCTTTCAAAAAATTGGATGTGTCCACGTTGATCTTTGGGGCATTTCCTGTCGTGGGCGCTAGGCCTACCCACAGAAGTGAGGTACCATTTTTATCGGGAGACTTGGGGGAACGCTGGGTGGAAGGAAATTTGTGGCTCCTCTCAGTTTCCAGAACTTTCTGCCACAGAAATTTGATGAACATGTGTTTTTTTTAGCCAAATTTTGAGGTTTGCAAAGGATTCTGGGTAACAGAACCTGGTCAGAGCGTCACAAGTCAGCCCATCTTGGATTCCCCTAGGTCTCTAGTTTTCAAAACTACACAGGTTTGGTAGGTTTCCCTAGGTGCCGGCTGAGCTAGAGGCCAAAATCTACAGGTAGGCACTTTGCAAAAAACACCTCTGTTTTCTTTCAAGAAATTGGATGTGTCCACGTTGCACTTTGGGGCATTTCCTGCCGCGGGCGCTAGGCCTACCCACACAAGTGAGGTATCATTTTTATCCGGAGACTGGGGGGAACGCTGGGTGGAAGGAAATTTGTGGCTCCTCTCAGATTCCAGAACTTTCTGCCACAGAAATGTGAGGAACATGTGTTTTTTTAGCCAAATTTTGAGGTTTGCAAAGGATTCTGGGTAACAGAACCTGGTCCAAGCCCCACAAGTCACCCCATCTTGGATTCTCCTAGGTCTCTAGTTTTCAGAAATGCACAGGTTTGGTAGGTTTCCCTAGGTGCCGGCTGAGCTAGAGGCCAAAATCTACAGGTTGGCACTTTGCAAAAATCACCTCTGTTTTCTTTAAAAAAATTGGATGTGTCCACGTTGCGCTTTGGGGTGTTTCCTGTCGCGGGCGCTAGGCTTACCCACACAAGTGAGGAATCATTTTTATCGGGAGACTTGGGGGAACGCTGGGTGGAAGGAAATTTGTGGCTCCTCTCAGATTCCAGAACTTTCTGCCACAGAAATGTGAGGAACATGTGTTTTTTTATCCAAATTTTGAGGTTTGTAAAGGATTCTGGGTAACAGAACCTGGTCCGAGCCCCACAAGTCACCCCATATTGGATTCCCCTAGGTCTCTAGTTTTCAGTAATGCACAGGTTTGGTAGGTTTCCCTAGTAGCCGGCTGAGCTAGAGGCCAAAATCTACAGGTAGGCACTTTGCAAAAAACACCTCGTTTTTCTTTCAAAAAATTGGATGGGTCCACGTTGATCTTTGGGGCATTTCCTGTCGCGGGCGCTAGGCCTACCCACAGAAGTGAGGTACCATTTTTACCGAGAGACTTTGGGGAACGCTGGGTAGAAGGAAATTTGTGGCTCCTCTCAGATTCCAGAACTTTCTGTCTCCGAAATGAGAGGAAAAAGTGTATTTTTTGCCAAATTTTGATGTTTGCAAAGAATTCTGGGTAACATAACCTGGTCAGAGCCCCGCAAGTCACCCCATCTTGGATTCCCCTGGGTTTCTAGTTTCCAAAAATGCACTGGTTTGCTAGGTTTCCCCAGGTGCCGGCTGAGCTACAGGCCAAAATCCACAGGTAGGCACTGTTTTCTATGAAAAAATGTGATGTGTCCACGTTGTGTTTTGGGCCATTTCCTTTTATGGGCGCTAGTCCTACCCTAACAAGTGAGGTATCATTTCTATCGGGAAACTTGGGGGAACGCTGGGTGGAAGGAAATTTGTGGCTCCTCTCAGATTCCAGAACTTTCTGCCACAGAAATGTGAGGAACATGTGTTTTTTTAGCCAAATTTGAGGTTTGCAAAGGATTCTGGGTAACAGAATCTGTTCCGAGCCCCACAAGTCACCCCATCTTGGATTCCCCTAGGTCTCTAGTTTTCAAAAATACACAGGTTTGGTAGGTTTCCCTAGGTGCCGGCTGAGCTAGAGGCCAAAATCTACAGGTAGGCACTTTGCAAAAAACACCTCTGTTTTCGTTCAAAAAATTGGATGCGTCCACGTTGCGCTTTGGGGTGTTTCCTGTCGCGGGCGCTAGGCTTACCCACACAAGTGAGGAATCATTTTTATCGGGAGACTTGGGGGAACGCTGGGTGGAAGGAAATTCGTGGCTCCTCTCAGATTCCAGAACTTTCTGCCACAGAAATGTGAGGAACATGTGTTTTTTTATCCAAATTTTGAGGTTTGTAAAGGATTCTGGGTAACAGAACCTGGTCTGAGCCCCACAACTCCCCCATCTTGGATTCCACTAGGTCTCTAGTTTTCAGGAATGCACAGGTTTGGTAGGTTTCCCTAGGTGCCGGCTGAGCTAGAGGCCAAAATCTACAGGTAGGCACTTTGCAGAAAACACCTCTGTTTTCTTTCAAAAAATTGGATGTGTCCACGTTGATCTTTGGGGCCTTTCCTGTCTCGGGCGCTAGGCCTACCCACACAAGTGAGGTATCATTTTTATCGGGAGACTTGGGGGAACGCTGGGTGGAAGGAAATTTGTGGCTCCTCTCAGATTCCAGAACTTTCTGCCACAGAAATGTGAGGAACATGTGTTTTTTAGCCAAATTTTGAGGTTTGCAGAGGATTCTGGGTAACAGAACCTGGTCAGAGCCTCACTAGTCAGCCCATCTTGGATTCCCCTAGGTCTCTAGTTTTCAAAAATACACAGGTTTGGTAGGTTTCCCTAGGTGCCGGCTGAGCTAGAGGCCAAAGTCTACAGATAGGCACTTTGCAAAAAACACCTCTGTTTTCTTTCAAAAAATTGGATGTGTCCACGTTGCACTTTGGGGCATTTCCTGCTGCGGGCGCTAGGCCTACCCACACAAGTGAGGTATCATTTTTATCCGGAGACTTGGGGGAACGCTGGGTGGGAGGAAATTTGTGGCTCCTCTCAGATTCCAGAACTTTCTGCCACAGAAATGTGAGGAACATGTTTTTTTTAGCCAAATTTTGAGGTTTGCAAAGGATTCTGGGTAACAGAACCTGGTCCGAGACCCACAAGTCACCCTATCTTGCATTCCCCTAGGTCTCTAGTTTTCAGAAATGCACAGGTTTGGTAGGTTTCCCTAGGTGCCGGCTGAGCTAGAGGCCAAAATCTACAGGTAGGCACTTCGCAAAAATCACCTCTGTTTTCTTTAAAAAAATTGGATGTGTCCACGTTGCGCTTTGGGGTGTTTCCTGTCGCGGGCGCTAGGCTTACCCACACAAGTGAGGAATCATTTTTATCGGGAGACTTGGGGGAACGCTGGGTGGAAGATCATTTGTGGCTCCTCTCAGATTCCACAACCTTCTGCCACAGAAATTTGAGGAACATGTGTTTTTTTATCCATATTTTGAGGTTTGTAAAGGATTCTGGGTAACAGAACCTGGTCTGAGCCCCACAACTCCCCCCATCTTGGATTCCCCTAGATCTCTAGTTTTCAGAACTGCACAGGTTTGGTAGGTTTCCCTAGGTGCCGGCTGAGCTAGAGGCCAAAAACTACAGGTAGGCACTTTGCCAAAAACACCTCTGTTTTCTTTCAAAAAATTGGATGTGTCCACGTTGCCCTTTGGGGCATTTCCTGTCGCGGGCGCAAGGCCTACCCACACAAGTGAGGTATCATTTGTATCGGGAGACTTGGGGGAACGCTGGGTGGAAGGAAATTTGTGGCTCCTCCCAGTTTCCAGAACTTTCTGCCACAGAAATGTGAGGAACATGTGTTTTTTTATCCAAATTTTGAGGTTTGTAAAGGATTCTGGGTAACAGAACCTGGTCCGAGCCCCACAAGTCACCCCGTATTGGATTCCCCTAGGTCTCTAGTTTTCAGTAATGCACAGGTTTGGTAGGTTTCCCTAGTAGCCGGCTGAGCTAGAGGCCAAAATCTACAGGTAGGCACTTTGCAAAAAACACCTCGTTTTTCTTTCAAAAAATTGGATGGGTCCACGTTGATCTTTGGGGCATTTCCTGTCGCGGGCGCTAGGCCTACCCACAGAAGTGAGGTACCATTTTTACCGAGAGACTTTGGGGAACGCTGGGTAGAAGGAAATGTGTGGCTCCTCTCAGATTCCAGAACTTTCTGTCTCCGAAATGAGAGGAAAAAGTGTATTTTTGGCCAAATTTTGATGTTTGCAAAGGTTTCTGGGTAACATAACCTGGTCAGAGCCCCGCAAGTCACCCCATCTTGGATTCCCCTGGGTTTCTAGTTTCCAAAAATGCACTGGTTTGCTAGGTTTCCCCAGGTGCCGGCTGAGCTACAGGCCAAAATCCACAGGTAGGCACTGTTTTCTATGAAAAAATGTGATGTGTCCACGTTGTGTTTTGGGCCATTTCCTTTTATGGGCGCTAGTCCTACCCTAACAAGTGAGGTATCATTTCGATCGGGAAACTTGGGGGAACGCTGGGTGGAAGGAAATTTGTGGCTCATCTCAGATTCCAGAAGTTTCTGCCACAGAAATGTGAGGAACATGTGTTTTTTTAGCCAAATTTGAGGTTTGCAAAGGATTCTGGGTAACAGAATCTGTTCCGAGCCCCACAAGTCACCCCATCTTGGATTCCACTAGGTCTCTAGTTTTCAGTAATGCACAGGTTTGGTAGGTTTCCCTAGTAGCCGGCTGAGCTAGAGGCCAAAATCTACAGGTAGGCACTTTGCAAAAAACACCTCGTTTTTCTTTCAAAAAATTGGATGGGTCCATGTTGATCTTTGGGGCATTTCCTGTCGCGGGCGCTAGGCCTACCCACAGAAGTGAGGTACCATTTTTACCGAGAGACTTTGGGGAACGCTGGGTAGAAGGAAATTTGTGGCTCCTCTCAGATTCCAGAACTTTCTGTCTCCGAAATGAGAGGAAAAAGTGTATTTTTTGCCAAATTTTTATGTTTGCAAAGAATTCTGGGTAACATAACCTGGTCAGAGCCCCGCAAGTCACCCCATCTTGGATTCCCCTGGGTTTCTAGTTTCCAAAAATGCACTGGTTTGCTAAGTTTCCCCAGGTGCCGGCTGAGCTACAGGCCAAAATCCACAGGTAGGCACTGTTTTCTATGAAAAAATGTGATGTGTCCACGTTGTGTTTTGGGCCATTTCCTTTTATGGGCGCTAGTCCTACCCTAACAAGTGAGGTATCATTTCTATCGGGAAACTTGGGGGAACGCTGGGTGGAAGGAAATTTGTGGCTCCTCTCAGATTCCAGAACTTTCTGCCACAGAAATGTGAGGAACATGTGTTTTTTTAGCCAAATTTGAGGTTTGCAAAGGATTCTGGGTAACAGAATCTGTTCCGAGCCCCACAAGTCACCCCATCTTGGATTCCCCTAGGTCTCTAGTTTTCAAAAATACACAGGTTTGGTAGGTTTCCCTAGGTGCCGGCTGAGCTAGAGGCCAAAATCTACAGGTAGGCACTTTGCAAAAAACACCTCTGTTTTCGTTCAAAAAATTGGATGCGTCCACGTTGCGCTTTGGGGTGTTTCCTGTCGCGGGCGCTAGGCTTACCCACACAAGTGAGGAATCATTTTTATCGGGAGACTTGGGGGAACGCTGGGTGGAATGAAATTCGAGGCTCCTCTCAGATTCCAGAACTTTCTGCCACAGAAATGTGAGGAACATGTGTTTTTTTATCCAAATTTTGAGGTTTGTAAAGGATTCTGGGTAACAGAACCTGGTCCGAGCCCCACAAGTCACCCCATATTGGATTCCCCTAGGTCTCTAGTTTTCAGTAATGCACAGGTTTGGTAGGTTTCCCTAGTAGCCGGCTGAGCTAGAGGCCAAAATCTACAGGTAGGCACTTTGCAAAAAACACCTCGTTTTTCTTTCAAAAAATTGGATGGGTCCACGTTGATCTTTGGGGCATTTCCTGTCGCGGGCGCTAGGCCTACCCACAGAAGTGAGGTACCATTTTTACCGAGAGACTTTGGGTAACGCTGGGTAGAAGGAAATGTGTGGCTCCTCTCAGATTCCAGAACTTTCTGTCTCCGAAATGAGAGGAAAAAGTGTATTTTTGGCCAAATTTTGATGTTTGCAAAGGATTCTGGGTAACATAACCTGGTCAGAGCCCCGCAAGTCACCCCATCTTGGATTCCCCTGGGTTTCTAGTTTCCAAAAATGCACTGGTTTGCTAGGTTTCCCCAGGTGCCGGCTGAGCTACAGGCCAAAATCCACAGGTAGGCACTGTTTTCTATGAAAAAATGTGATGTGTCCACGTTGTGTTTTGGGCCATTTCCTTTTATGGGCGCTAGTCCTACCCTAACAAGTGAGGTATCATTTCTATTGGGAAACTTGGGGGAACGCTGGGTGGAAGGAAATTTGTGGCTCCTCTCAGATTCCAGAACTTTCTGCCACAGAAATGTGAGGAACATGTGTTTTTTTAGCCAAATTTGAGGTTTGCAAAGGATTCTGGGTAACAGAATCTGTTCCGAGCCCCACAAGTCACCCCATCTTGGATTCCACTAGGTCTCTAGTTTTCAGGAATGCACAGGTTTGGAAGGTTTCCCTAGGTGCCGGCTAAGCTAGAGGCCAAAATCTACAGGTAGGCATTTTGCAGAAAACACCTCTGTTTTCTTTCCAAAAATTGGATGTGTCCACGTTGATCTTTGGGGCATTCCCTGTCGCGGGCGCTAGGCCTACCCACAGAAGTGAGGTATCATTTTTATCGGGAGACTTGGGGGAAAGCTGGGTGGAAGGAAATTTGTGGCTCCTCTCAGATTCCAGAACTTTCTGCCACAGAAATGTAAGGAACATGTGTTTTTTTAGCCAAATTTTGAGGTTTGCAAAGGATTCTGGGTAACAGAACCTGGTCAGAGCCTCACAAGTCAGCCCATCTTGGATTCCCCTAGGTCTCTAGTTTTCAGAAATGCACAGGTTTGGTAGGTTTCCCTAGGTGCCGGCTGAGCTAGAGGCCAAAATCTACAGGTAGGCACTTTGCAAAAAACACCTCTGTTTTCTTTAAAAAAATTGGATGTGTCCACGTTGATCTTTGGGGCATTCCCTGTCGCGGGCGCTAGGCCTACCCACAGAAGTGAGGTACCATTTTTATCGAGAGACTTTGGGGAACGCTGGGTAGAAGGAAATTTGTGGCTCCTCTCAGATTCCAGAAATTTCTGTCTCCGAAATGAGAGGAAAAAGTGTTTTTTTGGCCAAATTTTGATGTTTGCAAAGGATTCTGGGTAACATAACCTGGTCAGAGCCCCGCAAGTCACCCCATCTTGGATTCCCCTGGGTTTCTAGTTTCCAAAAATGCACTGGTTTGCTAGGTTTCCCTAGGTGCCGGCTGAGCTAGAGGCCAAAATCTAAAGGTAGGCACTTTTCCAAAAACACCTCTGTTTTCTTTAAAAAAATTGGATGTGTCCACGTTGCCCTTTGGTGCATTTCCTGTCGCGGGCGCTAGGCCTACCCACAGAAGTGAGGTACCATTTTTATCGGGAGACTTGGGGGAACGCTGGGTGGAAGGAAATTTGTGGCTCCTCTCAGTTTCCAGAACTTTCTGCCACAGAAATGTGATGAACATGTGTTTTTTTTAGCCAAATTTTGAGGTTTGCAAAGGATTCTGGGTAACAGAACCTGGTCAGAGCGTCACAAGTCAGCCCATCTTGGATTCCCCTAGGTCTCTAGTTTTCAAAACTACACAGGTTTGGTAGGTTTCCCTAGGTGCCGGCTGAGCTAGAGGCCAAAATCTACAGGTAGGCACTTTGCAAAAAACACCTCTGTTTTCTTTCAAGAAATTGGATGTGTCCACGTTGCACTTTGGGGCATTTCCTGCCGCGGGCGCTAGGCCTACCCACACAAGTGAGGTATCATTTTTATCCGGAGACTGGGGGGAACGCTGGGTGGAAGGAAATTTGTGGCTCCTCTCAGATTCCAGAACTTTCTGCCACAGAAATGTGAGGAACATGTGTTTTTTTAGCCAAATTTTGAGGTTTGCAAAGGATTCTGGGTAACAGAACCTGGTCCAAGCCACACAAGTCACCCCATCTTGGATTCCCCTAGGTCTCTAGTTTTCAGAAATGCACAGGTTTGGTAGGTTTCCCTAGGTGCCGGCTGAGCTAGAGGCCAAAATCTACAGGTAGGCACTTTGCAAAAAACACCTCTGTTTTCTTTAAAAAAATTGGATGTGTCCACGTTGCGCTTTGGGGTGTTTCCTGTTGCGGGCGCTAGGCTTACCCACACAAGTGAGGAATCATTTTTATCGGGAGACTTGGGGGAACGCTGGGTGGAAGGAAATTTGTGGCTCCTCTCAGATTCCAGAACTTTCTGCCACAGAAATGTGAGGAACATGTGTTTTTTTATCCAAATTTTGAGGTTTGTAAAGGATTCTGGGTAACAGAACCTGGTCCGAGCCCCACAAGTCACCCCATATTGGATTCCCCTAGGTCTCTAGTTTTCAGTAATGCACAGGTTTGGTAGGTTTCCCTAGTAGCCGGCTGAGCTAGAGGCCAAAATCTACAGGTAGGCACTTTGCAAAAAACACCTCGTTTTTCTTTCAAAAAATTGGATGGATCCACGTTGATCTTTGTGGCATTTCCTGTCGCGGGCGCTAGGCCTACCCACAGAAGTGAGGTACCATTTTTACCGAGAGACTTTGGGGAAAGCTGGGTAGAAGGAAATTTGTGGCTCCTCTCAGATTCCAGAACTTTCTGTCTCCGAAATGAGAGGAAAAAGTGTATTTTTTGCCAAATTTTGATGTTTGCAAAGAATTCTGGGTAACATAACCTGGTCAGAGCCCCGCAAGTCACCCCATCTTGGATTCCCCTGGGTTTCTAGTTTCCAAAAATGCACTGGTTTGCTAGGTTTCCCCAGGTGCCGGCTGAGCTACAGGCCAAAATCCACAGGTAGGCACTGTTTTCTATGAAAAAATGTGATGTGTCCACGTTGATCTTTGGGGCATTTCCTGTCTCGGGCGCTAGGCCTACCCACACAAGTGAGGTATCATTTTTATCGGGAGACTTGGGGGAACGCTGGGTGGAAGGAAATTTGTGGCTCCTCTCAGATTCCAGAACTTTCTGAGACAGAAATGTGAGGAACATGTGTTTTTTTAGCCAAATTTGAGGTTTGCAAAGGATTCTGGGTAACAGAATCTGTTCCGAGCCCCACAAGTCACCCCATCTTGGATTCCCCTAGGTCTCTAGTTTTCAAAAATACACAGGTTTGGTAGGTTTCCCTAGGTGCCGGCTGAGCTAGAGGCCAAAATCTACAGGTAGGCACTTTGTAAAAAACACCTCTGTTTTCTTTCAAAAAATTGGATGTGTCCACGTTGCACTTTGGGGCATTTCCTGACACGGGCGCTAGGCCTACCACACAAGTGAGGTATCATTTTTATCGGGAGACTTGGGGGAACGCTGGGTGGAAGGAAATTTGTGGCTCCTCTCAGATTCCAGAACTTTCTGCCACAGAAATGTTAGGAACATGTGTTTTTTTAGCCAAATTTTGAGGTTTGCAAAGGATTCTGGGTAACAGAACCTGGTCCGAGCCCCACAAGTCACCCCATATTGGATTCCCCTAGGTCTCTAGTTTTCAGTAATGCACAGGTTTGGTAGGTTTCCCTAGTAGCCGGCTGAGCTAGAGGCCAAAATCTACAGGTAGGCACTTTGCAAAAAACACCTCGTTTTTCTTTCAAAAAATTGGATGGGTCCACGTTGATCTTTGGGGCATTTCCTGTCGCGAGCGCTAGGCCTACCCACAGAAGTGAGGTACCATTTTTACCGAGAGACTTTGGGGAACGCTGGGTAGAAGGAAATTTGTGGCTCCTCTCAGATTCCAGAACTTTCTGTCTCCGAAATGAGAGGAAAAAGTGTATTTTTTGCCAAATTTGTATGTTTGCAAAGAATTCTGGGTAACATAACCTGGTCAGAGCCCCGCAAGTCACCCCATCTTGGATTCCCCTGGGTTTCTAGTTTCCAAAAATGCACTGGTTTGCTAGGTTTCCCCAGGTGCCGGCTGAGCTACAGGCCAAAATCCACAGGTAGGCACTGTTTTCTATGAAAAAATTTGATGTGTCCACGTTGTGTTTTGGGCCATTTCCTTTTATGGGCGCTAGTCCTACCCTAACAAGTGAGGTATCATTTCTATCGGGAAACTTGGGGGAACGCTGGGTGGAAGGAAATTTGTGGCTCCTCTCAGATTCCAGAACTTTCTGCTACAGAAATGTGAGGAACATGTGTTTTTTTAGCCAAATTTGAGGTTTGCAAAGGATTCTGGGTAACAGAATCTGTTCCGAGCCCCACAAGTCACCCCATCTTGGATTCCCCTAGGTCTCTAGTTTTCAAAAATACACAGGTTTGGTAGGTTTCCCTAGGTGCCGGCTGAGCTAGAGGCCAAAATCTACAGGTAGGCACTTTGCCAAAAACACCTCTGTTTTCTTTCAAAAAATTGGATGTGTCCACGTTGCACTTTGGGGCATTTCCTGCCGCGGGCGCTAGGCCTACCCACACAAGTGAGGTATCATTTTTATCGGGAGACTTGGGGAAATGCTGGGTGGAAGGAAATTTGTGGCTCCTCTCAGTTTCCAGAACTTTCTGCCACAGAAATGTGAGGAACATGTGTTTTTTTAGCCAAATTTTGAGGTTTGTAAAGGATTCTGGGTAACAGAACCTGGTCAGAGCCTCACAAGTCAGCCCATCTTGGATTCCCCTAGGTCTCTAGTTTTCAAAAATACACAGGTTTGGTAGGTTTCCCTAGGTGCCGGCTGAGCTAGAGGCCAAAATCTACAGGTAGGCACTTTGCAAAAAAACACCTATGTTTTCTTTCAAAAATTGGATGTGTCCACGTTGCACTTTGGGGCATTTCCTGCCGCGGGCGCTAGGCCTACCCACACAAGTGAGGTAGCATTTTTATCCCGAGACTTGGGGGAACGCTGGGTGGAAGGAAATTTGTGGCTCCTCTCAGATTCCAGAACTTTCTGCCACAAAAATGTTAGGAACATGTGTTTTTTTAGCCAAATTTGAGGTTTGCAAAGGATTCTGGGTAACAGAATTTGTTCCGAGCCCCACAAGTCACCCCATCTTGGATTCCACTAGGTCTCTAGTTTTCAGGAATGCACAGGTTTGGTAGGTTTCCCTAGGTGCCGGCTGAGCTAGAGGCCAAAATCTACAGGTATGCACTTTGCAGAAAACACCTCTGTTTTCTTTCAAAAAATTGGATGTGTCCACGTTGATCTTTGGGGCATTTCCTGTCTCGGGCGCTAGGCCTACCCACACAAGTGAGGTATCATTTTTATCGGGAGACTTGGGGGAACGCTGGGTGGAAGGAAATTTGTGGCTCCTCTCAGATTCCAGAACTTTCTGCCACAGAAATGTTAGGAACATGTGTTTTTTTAGCCAAATTTTGAGGTTTGCAAAGGATTCTGGGTAACAGAACCTGGTCAGAGCCCCACAAGTCACCCCATCTTGGATTCCCCTAGGTCTCTAGTTTTCAGAAATGCACAGGTTTGGTAGGTTTCCTAGGTGCCGGCTGAGCTAGAGGCCAAAATCTACAGGTAGGCACTTTGCAAAAAACACCTCTGTTTTCTTTCAAAAAATTGGATATGTCCACGTTGCGCTTTGGGGCATTTGTTGTCGCGGGCGCTAGGCCTACCCACACAAGTGAGGTTTCATTTTTATCGGGAGACTTGGGGGAACGCTGGGTGGAAGGAAATTTGTGGCTCCTCTCAGTTTCCAGAACTTTCTGCCACAGAAATGTGAGGAACATGTGTTTTTTTAGCCAAATTTTGAGGTTTGCAAAGGATTCTGGGTAACAGAACCTGGTCAGAGCCTCACAAGTCAGCCCATTTTGGATTCCCCTATGTCTCTAGTTTTAAAAAATACACAGGTTTGGTAGGTTTCCCTAGGTGCCGGCTGAGCTAGAGGCCAAAATCTACAGGTAGGCACTTTGCAAAAAACACCTCTGTTTTCTTTCAAAAAATTGGATGTGTCCACGTTGATCTTTGGGGCATTTCCTGTCGCGGGCGCTAGGCCTACCCACAGAAGTGAGGTACCATTTTTATCGAGAGACTTTGGGGAACGCTGGGTAGAAGGAAATTTGTGGCTCCTCTCAGATTCCAGAACTTTCTGTCTCCAAAATGAGAGGAAAAAGTGTTTTTTTGGCCAAATTTTGATGTTTGCAAAGGATTCTGGGTAACATAACCTGGTCAGAGCCCCGCATGTCACCCCATCTTGGATTCCCCTGGGTCTCTTGTTTTCAGAAATGCACTGGTTTGCTAGGTTTCCCCAGGTGCCGGCTGAGCTACAGGCCAAAATCCACAGGTAGCCACTGTTTTCTATGAAAAAATGTGATGTTTCAACGTTGTGTTTTGGGCCATTTCCTTTCGTGGGCGCTAGTCCTACCCACACAAGTGAGGTATCATTTCTATCGGGAAACTTTGGGGAACGCTGGGTGGAAGGAAATTTGTGGCTCCTCTCAGATTCCAGAACTTTCTGACACAGAAATGTGAGGA
Organism: Pleurodeles waltl; assembly: GCF_031143425.1. NCBI lineage: Eukaryota > Metazoa > Chordata > Amphibia > Caudata > Salamandridae > Pleurodeles > Pleurodeles waltl. The sequence continues at coordinate 642,982,164 of NC_090440.1, read as the reverse complement.
ACCAGTGTTTTTTTAGCCAAATTTGAGGTTTGCAAAGGATTCTGGGTAACAGAATCTGTTCCGAGCCCCACAAGTCACCCCATCTTGGATTCCACTAGGTCTCTAGTTTTCAGAAATGCACAGGTTTGGTAATTTCCCTAGGTGCCGGCTGAGCTAGAGGCCAAAATCTACAGGTAAGCACTTTGCAGAAAACACCTCTGTTTTCTTTCAAAAAATTGGATGTGTCCACGTTGCACTTTGGGGCATTTCCTGCCGCGGGCGCTAGGCCTACCCACACAAGTGAGGTAGCATTTTTATCCCGAGACTTGGGGGAACGCTGGGTGGAAGGAAATTTGTGGCTCCTCTCAGATTCCAGAACTTTCTGCCACAGAAATGTTAGGAACATGTGTTTTTTTAGCCAAATTTGAGGTTTGCAAAGGATTCTGGGTAACAGAATCTGTTCCGAGCCCCACAAGTCACCCCATCTTGGATTCCACTAGGTCTCTAGTTTTCAGGAATGCACAGGTTTGGTAGGTTTCCCTAGGTGCCGGCTGAGCTAGAGGCCAAAATCTACAGGTAGGCACTTTGCAGAAAACACCTCTGTTTTCTTTCAAAAAATTGGATGTGTCCACGTTGATCTTTGGGGCATTTCCTGTCCCAAAGGAAGGCTAGGCCTACCCACACAAGTGAGGTATAATTTTTATCGGGAGACTTGGGGGAACGCTGGGTGGAAGGAAATTTGTGGCTCCTCTCAGATTCCAGAACTTTCTGCCACAGAAATGTTAGGAACATGTGTTTTTTTAGCCAAATTTTGAGGTTTGCAAAGGATTCTGGGTAACAGAACCTGGTCAGAGCCCCACAAGTCACCCCATCTTGGATTCCCCTAGGTCTCTAGTTTTCAGAAATGCACAGGTTTGGTAGGTTTCCTAGGTGCCGGCTGAGCTAGAGGCCAAAATCTACAGGTAGGCACTTTGCAAAAAACACCTCTGTTTTCTTTAAAAAAATTGGATATGTCCACGTTGCGCTTTGGGGCATTTGCTGTCGCGGGCGCTAGGCCTACCCACACAAGTGAGGTTTCATTTTTATCGGGAGACTTGGGGGAACGCTGGGTGGAAGGAAATTTGTGGCTCCTCTCAGTTTCCAGAACTTTCTGCCACAGAAATGTGAGGAACATGTGTTTTTTTAGCCAAATTTTGAGGTTTGCAAAGGATTCTGGGTAACAGAACCTGATCAGAGCCTCACAAGTCAGCCCATCTTGGATTCCCCTATGTCTCTAGTTTTAAAAAATACACAGGTTTGGTAGGTTTCCCTAGGTGCCGGCTGAGCTAGAGGCCAAAATCTACAGGTAGGCACTTTGCAAAAAACACCTCTGTTTTCTTTAAAAAAATTGGATGTGTCCACGTTGATCTTTGGGGCATTTCCTGTCGCGGGCGCTAGGCCTACCCACAGAAGTGAGGTACCATTTTTATCGAGAGACTTTGGGGAACGCTGGGTAGAAGGAAATTTGTGGCTCCTCTCAGATTCCAGAACTTTCTGTCTCCGAAATGAGAGGAAAAAGTGTTTTTTTGGCCAAATTTTGATGTTTGCAAAGGATTCTGGGTAACATAACCTGGTCAGAGCCCCGCATGTCACCCCATCTTGGATTCCCCTGGGTCTCTTGTTTTCAGAAATGCACTGGTTTGCTAGGTTTCCCCAGGTGCCGGCTGAGCTACAGCCCAAAATCCACAGGTAGCCACTGTTTTCTATGAAAAAATGTGATGTTTCCACGTTGTGTTTTGGGCCATTTCCTTTCGTGGGCGCTAGTCCTACCCACACAAGTGAGGTATCATTTCTATGGGGAAACTTTGGGGAACGCTGGGTGGAAGGAAATTTGTGGCTCCTCTCAGATTCCAGAACTTTCTGACATAGAAATGTGAGGAACAAGTGTTTTTTTAGCCAAATTTGAGGTTTGCAAAGGATTCTGGATAACAGAATCTGTTCCGAGCCCCACAAGTCACCCCATCTTGGATTCCACTAGGTCTCTAGTTTTCAGAAATGCAGAGGTTTGGTAATTTCCCTAGGTGCCGGCTGAGCTAGAGGCCAAAATCTACATGTAAGCACTTTGCAGAAAACACCTCTGTTTTCTTTCAAAAAATTGGATGTGTCCACGTTGATCTTTGGGGCATTTCCTGTCGCCGTCGCTAGGCCTACCCACACAAGTGAGGTATCATTTCTATCGGGAAACTTGGGGGAACGCTGGGTGGAAGGAAATTTGTGGCTCCTCTCAGATTCCAGAACTTTCTGCCACAGAAATGTGAGGAACATGTGTTTTTTTAGCCAAATTTGAGGTTTGCAAAGGATTCTGGGTAACAGAATCTGTTCCGAGCCCCACAAGTCACCCCATCTTGGATACCCCTAGGTCTCTAGTTTTCAAAAATACACAGGTTTGGTAGGTTTCCCTAGGTGCCGGCTGAGCTAGAGGCCAAAATCTACAGGTAGGCACTTTGCAAAAAACACCTCTGTTTTCTTTCAAAAAATTGGATGTGTCCACGTTGCACTTTGGGGCATTTCCTGCCGCGGGCGCTAGGCCTACCCACACAAGTGAGGTATCATTTTTATCGGGAGACTTGGGGAAATGCTGGGTGGAAGGAAATTTGTGGCTCCTCTCAGTTTCCAGAACTTTCTGCCACAGAAATGTGAGGAACATGTGTTTTTTTAGCCAAATTTTGAGGTTTGTAAAGGATTCTGGGTAACAGAACCTGGTCAGAGCCTCACAAGTCAGCCCATCTTGGATTCCCCTAGGTCTCTAGTTTTCAAAAATACACAGGTTTGGTAGGTTTCCCCAGGTGCCGGCTGAGCTATAGGCCAAAATCTACAGGTAGGCACTTTGCAAAAAACACCTCTGTTTTCTTTCAAAAAATTGGATGTGTCCACGTTGCACTTTGGGGCATTTCCAGCCGCGGGCGCTAGGCCTACCCACACAAGTGAGGAATCATTTTTATCAGGAGACTTGGGGGAATGCTGGGTGGAAGGAAATTTGTGGCTCTTCTCAGTTTCCAGAACTTTCTGCCACAGAAATGTGAGGAACATGTGTTTTTTTAGCCAAATTTTGAGGTTTGCAAAGGATTCTGGGTAACAGAACCTGGTCCGAGCCCCACAAGTCACTCCATCTTGGATTCCCCTAGGTCTCTAGTTTTCAAAAATACACAGGTTTGGTAGGTATTCCCAGGTGCCGGCTGAGCTAGAGGCCAAAATATACAGGTAGGCACTTTGCAAAAAACACCTCTGTTTTCTTTCAAAAGATTGGATGTGTCCACGTTCATCTTTGGGGCATTTCCTGTCTCGGGCGCTAGGCCTACCCACAGAAGTGAACTACCATTTTTATCGAGAGACTTTGGGGAACGCTGGGTAGAAGGAAATTTGTGGCTCCTCTCAGATTCCAGAACTTTCTGTCTCCGAAATGAGAGGAAAAAGTGTTTTTTTGGCCAAATTTTGATGTTTGCAAAGGATTCTGGGTAACATAACCTGGTCAGAGCCCCGCATGTCACCCCATCTTGGATTCCCCTGGGTCTCTTGTTTTCAGAAATGCACTGGTTTGCTAGGTTTCCCCAGGTGCCGGCTGAGCTACAGGCCAAAATCCACAGGTAGCCACTGTTCTCTATGAAAAAATGTGATGTTTCCACGTTGTGTTTTGGGCCATTTCCTTTCGTGGGCGCTAGTCCTACCCACACAAGTGAGGTATCATTTCTATCGGGAAACTTGGGGGAACGCTGGGTGGAAGGAAATTTGTGGCTCCTCTCAGATTCCAGAACTTTCTGCCACAGAAATGTGAGGAACATGTGTTTTTTTAGCCAAATTTGAGGTTTGCAAAGGATTCTGGGTAACAGAATCTGTTCCGAGCCCCGCAAGTCACCCCATCTTGGATTCCACTAGGTCTCTAGTTTTCAGAAATTCACAGGTTTGGTAGGTTTCCCTAGGTGCCGGCTGAGCTAGAGGCCAAAATCTACAGGTAGGCACTTTGCAGAAAACACCTCTGTTTTCTTTCAAAAAATTGGATGTGTCCACGTTGATCTTTGGGGCATTTCCTGTCGCGGGCGCTAGACCTACCCACAGAAGTGAGGTTCCATTTTTATCGAGAGACTTTGGGGAACGCTGGGTAGAAGGAAATTCGTGGCTCCTCTCAGATTCCAGAACTTTCTGTCTCCGAAATGAGAGGAAAAAGTGTTTTTTTGGCCAAATTTTGATGTTTGCAAAGGATTCTGGGTAACATAACCTGGTCAGAGCCCCGCATGTCACCCCATCTTGGATTCCCCTGGGTCTCTTGTTTTCAGAAATGCACTGGTTTGCTAGGTTTCCCCAGGTGCCGGCTGAGCTACAGCCCAAAATCCACAGGTAGCCACTGTTTTCTATGAAAAAATGTGATGTTTCCACGTTGTGTTTTGGGCCATTTCCTTTCGTGGGCGCTAGTCCTACCCACACAAGTGAGGTATAATTTCTATCGGGAAACTTGGGGGAACGCTGGGTGGAAGGAAATTTGTGGCTCCTCTCAGATTCCAGAACTTTCTGACACAGAAATGTGAGGAACATGTGTTTTTTTAGCCAAATTTGAGGTTTGCAAAGGATTCTGGGTAACAGAATCTGTTCCGAGCCCCACAAGTCACCCCATCTTGGATTCCACTAGGTCTCTAGTTTTCAGGAATGCACAGGTTTGGTAGGTTTCCCTAGGTGCCGGCTGAGCTAGAGGCCAAAATCTATAGGGAGGCACTTTGCTGAAAACACCTCTGTTTTCTTTCAAAAAATTGGATGTGTCCACGTTGATCTTTGGGGCATTTCCTGTCTCGGGCGCTAGGCCTACCCACACAAGTGAGGTATCATTTTTATAGGGAGACTTGGGGGAACGCTGGGTGGAAGGAAATTTGTGGCTCCTCTCAGATTCCAGAACTTTCTGCCACAGAAATGTTAGGAACATGTGTTTTTTTAGCCAAATTTTGAGGTTTGCAAAGGATTCTGGGTAACAGAACCTGGTCTGAGCCCCACAAGTCACCCCATATTGGATTCCCCTAGGTCTCTAGTTTTCAGTAATGCACAGGTTTGGTAGGTTTCCCTAGTAGCCGGCTGAGCTAGAGGCCAAAATCTACAGGTAGGCACTTTGCAAAAAACACCTCGTTTTTCTTTCAAAAAATTGGATGTGTCCACGTTGCGCTTTGGGGCATTTCCTGTCGCGGGAGCTAGGCCTACCCACACAAGTGAAGTTTCATTTTTATCGGGAGACTTGAGGGAACGCTGGGTGGAAGGACATTTGTGATTCCTCTCAGTTTCCAGAACTTTCTGCCACAGAAATGTGAGGAACATGTGTTTTTTTAGCCAAATTTTGAGGTTTGTAAAGGATTCTGGGTAACAGAACCTGGTCCGAGCCCCACAAGTCACCCCATCTTGGATTCCCCTAGGTGTCTAGTTTTCAGAAATGCACAGGTTTGGTAGGTTTCACTAGGTGCCGGCTGAGCTAGAGGCCAAAATCTACAGGTTGGCACTTCGCAAAAATCACCTCTGTTTTCTTTCAAAAAATTGGATGTGTCCACGTTGCGCTTTGGGGTGTTTCCTGTCGCGGGCGCTAGGCTTACACACACAAGTGAGGAATAATTTTTATCGGGAGACTTGGGGGAACACTGAGTGGAAGGAAATTTGTGGCTCCTCTCAGATTCCAGAACTTTCTGCCACAGAAATGTGAGGAACATTTGATTTTTTATCCAAATTTTGAGGTTTGTAAAGGATTCTGGGTAACAGAACCTGGTCCAAGCTCCACAAGTCACCCCATCTTGGAGTCCCCTAGGTCTCTAGTTTTCAGAAATGCACAGGTTTGGTAGGTTTCCCTAGTAGCCGGCTGAGCTAGAGGCCAAAATCTACAGGTAGGCACTTTGCAAAAAACACCTCTGTTTTCTTTCAAAAAATTGGATGTGTCCACGTTGATCTTTGGGGCATTTCCTGTTGCGGGCACTAGGCCTACCCACAGAAGTGAGGTACCATTTTTATCGAGAGACTTTGGGGAACGCTGGGTAGAAGGAACTTTGTGGCTCCTCTCAGATTCCAGAACTTTCTGTCTCCGAAATGAGAGGAAAAAGTGTTTTTTTGGCCAAATTTTGATGTTTGCAAAGGATTATGGGTAACATAACCTGGTCAGAGCCCCGCATGTCACCCCATCTTGGATTCCCCTGGGTCTCTTGTTTTCAGAAATGCACTGGTTTGCTAGGTTTCCCCAGGTGCCGGCTGAGCTACAGGCCAAAATCCACAGGTAGCCACTGTTTTCTATGAAAAAATGTGATGTTTCCACGTTGTGTTTTGGGCCATTTCCTTTCGTGGGCGCTAGTCCTATCCACACAATTGAGGTATAATTTCTATCGGGAAACTTGGGGGAACGCTGGGTAGAAGGAAATTCGTGGCTCCTCTCAGATTCCAGAACTTTCTGTCTCCGAAATGAGAGGAAAAAGTGTTTTTTTGTCCAAATTTTGAGGTTTGCAAAGGATTCTGGGTAACATAACCTGGTCAGAGCCCCGCATGTCACCCCATCTTGGATTCCCCTGGGTCTCTTGTTTTCAGAAATGCACTGGTTTGCTAGGTTTCCCCAGGTGCCGGCTGAGCTACAGCCCAAAATCCACAGGTAGCCACTGTTTTCTATGAAAAAATGTGATGTTTCCACGTTGTGTTTTGGGCCATTTCCTTTCGTGGGCGCTAGTCCTACCCACACAAGTGAGGTATAATTTCTATCGGGAAACTTGGGGGAACGCTGGGTGGAAGGAAATTTGTGGCTCCTCTCAGATTCCAGAACTTTCTGACACAGAAATGTGAGGAACAAGTGTTTTTTTAGCCAAATTTGAGGTTTGCAAAGGATTCTGGGTAACAGAATCTGTTCCGAGCCCCACAAGTCACCCCATCTTGGATTCCACTAGGTCTCTAGTTTTCAGAAATGCACAGGTTTGGTAGGTTTCCCTAGGTGCCGGCTGAGCTAGAGGCCAAAATCTACAGGTAGGCACTTTGCAAAAAACACCTCTGTTTTCTTTAAAAAAATTGGATGTGTCCACGTTGCACTTTGGGGCATTTCCTGCCGCGGGCGCTAGGTCTACCCACACAAGTGAGGTATCATTTTTATCGGGAGACTTGGGGAAATGCTGGGTGGAAGGAAATTTGTGGCTCCTCTCAGTTTCCAGAACTTTCTGCCACAGAAATGTGAGGAACATGTGTTTTTTTAGCCAAATTTTGAGGTTTGTAAAGGATTCTGGGTAACAGAACCTGGTCAGAGCCTCACAAGTCAGCCCATCTTGGATTCCCCTAGGTCTCTAGTTTTCAAAAATACACAGGTTTGGTAGGTTTCCCTAGGTGCCGGCTGAGCTAGAGGCCAAAATCTACAGGTAGGCACTTTGCAAAAAAACACCTCTGTTTTCTTTCAAAAATTGGATGTGTCCACGTTGCACTTTGGGGCATTTCCTGCCGCGGGCGCTAGGCCTACCCACACAAGTGAGGTAGCATTTTTATCCCGAGACTTGGGGGAACGCTGGGTGGAAGGAAATTTGTGGCTCCTCTCAGATTCCAGAACTTTCTGCCACAAAAATGTTAGGAACATGTGTTTTTTTAGCCAAATTTGAGGTTTGCAAAGGATTCTGGGTAACAGAATCTGTTCCGAGCCCCACAAGTCACCCCATCTTGGATTCCACTAGGTCTCTAGTTTTCAGGAATGCACAGGTTTGGTAGGTTTCCCTAGGTGCCGGCTGAGCTAGAGGCCAAAATCTACAGGTAGGCACTTTGCAGAAAACACCTCTGTTTTCTTTCAAAAAATTGGATGTGTCCACGTTGATCTTTGGGGCATTTCCTGTCTCGGGCGCTAGGCCTACCCACACAAGTGAGGTATCATTTTTATCGGGAGACTTGGGGGAACGCTGGGTGGAAGGAAATATGTGGCTCCTCTCAGATTCCAGAACTTTCTGCCACAGAAATGTTAGGAACATGTGTTTTTTTAGCCAAATTTTGAGGTTTGCAAAGGATTCTGGGTAACAGAACCTGGTCAGAGCCCCACAAGTCACCCCATCTTGGATTCCCCTAGGTCTCTAGTTTTCAGAAATGCACAGGTTTGGTAGGTTTCCTAGGTGCCGGCTGAGCTAGAGGCCAAAATCTACAGGTAGGCACTTTGCAAAAAACACCTCTGTTTTCTTTCAAAAAATTGGATATGTCCACGTTGCGCTTTGGGGCATTTGCTGTCGCGGGCGCTAGGCCTACCCACACAAGTGAGGTTTCATTTTTATCGGGAGACTTGGGGGAACGCTGGGTGGAAGGACATTTGTGGCTCCTCTCAGTTTCCAGAACTTTCTGCCACAGAAATGTGAGGAACATGTGTTTTTTTAGCCAAATTTTGAGGTTTGCAAAGGATTCTGGGTAACAGAACCTGGTCAGAGCCTCACAAGTCAGCCCATCTTGGATTCCCCTATGTCTCTAGTTTTAAAAAATACACAGGTTTGGTAGGTTTCCCTAGGTGCCGGCTGAGCTAGAGGCCAAAATCTACAGGTAGGCACTTTGCAAAAAACACCTCTGTTTTCTTTCAAAAAATTGGATGTGTCCACGTTGATCTTTGGGGCATTTCCTGTCGCGGGCGCTAGGCCTACCCACAGAAGTGAGGTACCATTTTTATCGAGAGACTTTGGGGAACGCTGGGTAGAAGGAAATTTGTGGCTCCTCTCAGATTCCAGAACTTTCTGTCTCCGAAATGAGAGGAAAAAGTGTTTTTTTGGCCAAATTTTGATGTTTGCAAAGGATTCTGGGTAACATAACCTGGTCAGAGCCCCGCATGTCACCCCATCTTGGATTCCCCTGGGTCTCTTGTTTTCAGAAATGCACTGGTTTGCTAGGTTTCCCCAGGTGCCGGCTGAGCTACAGGCCAAAATCCACAGGTAGCCACTGTTTTCTATGAAAAAATGTGATGTTTCCACGTTGTGTTTTGGGCCATTTCCTTTCGTGGGCGCTAGTCCTACCCACACAAGTGAGGTATCATTTCTATCGGGAAACTTTGGGGAACGCTGGGTGGAAGGAAATTTGTGGCTCCTCTCAGATTCCAGAACTTTCTGACACAGAAATGTGAGGAACAAGTGTTTTTTTAGCCAAATTTGAGGTTTGCAAAGGATTCTGGGTAACAGAATCTGTTCCGAGCCCCACAAGTCACCCCATCTTGGATTCCACTAGGTCTCTAGTTTTCAGAAATGCACAGGTTTGGTAATTTCCCTAGGTGCCGGCTGAGCTAGAGGCCAAAATCTACAGGTAAGCACTTTGCAGAAAACACCTCTGTTTTCTTTCAAAAAATTGGATGTGTCCACGTTGATCTTTGGGGCATTTCCTGTCGCCGTCGCTAGGCCTACCCACACAAGTGAGGTATCATTTCTATCGGGAAACTTGGGGGAACGCTGGGTGGAAGGAAATTTGTGGCTCCTCTCAGATTCCAGAACTTTCTGCCACAGAAATGTGAGGAACATGTGTTTTTTTAGCCAAATTTGAGGTTTGCAAAGGATTCTGGGTAACAGAATCTGTTCCGAGCCCCACAAGTCACCCCATCTTGGATTCCACTAGGTCTCTAGTTTTCAGGAATGCACAGGTTTGGTAGGTTTCCCTAGGTGCCGGCTGAGCTAGAGGCCAAAATCTACAGGTAGGCACTTTGCAGAAAACACCTCTGTTTTCTTTCAAAAAATTGGATGTGTCCACGTTGATCTTTGGGGCATTTCCTGTCTCGGGCGCTAGGCCTACCCACACAAGTGAGGTATCATTTTTATCGGGAGACTTGGGGGAACGCTGGGTGGAAGGAAATTTGTGGCTCCTCTCAGATTCCAGAACTTTCTGCCACAGAAATGTTAGGAACATGTGTTTTTTTAGCCAGATTTTGAGGTTTGCAAAGGATTCTGGGTAACAGAACCTGGTCAGAGCCCCACAAGTCACCCCATCTTGGATTCCCCTAGGTCTCTAGTTTTCAAAAATACACAGGTTTGGTAGGTTTCCCTAGGTGCCGGATGAGCTAGAGGCCAAAATCTACAGGTAGGCACTTTGCAAAAAACACCTCTGTTTTCTTTCAAAAAATTGGATGTGTCCACGTTGCACTTTGGGGCATTTCCTGCCGCGGGCGCTAGGCCTACCCACACAAGTGAGGTATCATTTTTATCGGGAGACTTGGGGAAATGCTGGTTGGAAGGAAATTTGTGGCTCCTCTCAGTTTCCAGAACTTTCTGCCACAGAAATGTGAGGAACATGTGTTTTTTTAGCCAAATTTTGAGGTTTGTAAAGGATTCTGGGTAACAGAACCTGGTCAGAGCCTCACAAGTCAGCCCATCTTGGATTCCCCTAGGTCTCTAGTTTTCAAAAATACACAGGTTTGGTAGGTTTCCTTAGGTGCCGGCTGAGCTAGAGGCCAAAATCTACAGGTAGGCACTTTGCAAAAAAACACCTCTGTTTTCTTTCAAAAATTGGATGTGTCCACGTTGCACTTTGGGGCATTTCCTGCCGCGGGCGCTAGGCCTACCCACACAAGTGAGGTAGCATTTTTATCCCGAGACTTGGGGGAACGCTGGGTGGAAGGAAATTTGTGGCTCCTCTCAGATTCCAGAACTTTCTGCCACAGAAATGTTAGGAACATGTGTTTTTTTAGCCAAATTTTGAGGTTTGTAAAGGATTCTGGGTAACAGAACCTGGTCAGAGCCTCACAAGTCAGCCCATCTTGGATTCCCCTAGGTCTCTAGTTTTCAAAAATACACAGGTTTGGTAGGTTTCCCTAGGTGCCGGCTGAGCTAGAGGCCAAAATCTACAGGTAGGCACTTTGCAAAAAAACACCTCTGTTTTCTTTCAAAAATTGGATGTGTCCACGTTGCACTTTGGGGCATTTCCTGCCGCGGGCGCTAGGCCTACCCACACAAGTGAGGTAGCATTTTTATCCCGAGACTTGGGGGAACGCTGGGTGGAAGGAAATTTGTGGCTCCTCTCAGATTCCAGAACTTTCTGCCACAGAAATGTTAGGAACATGTGTTTTTTTAGCCAAATTTGAGGTTTGCAAAGGATTCTGGGTAACAGAATCTGTTCCGAGCCCCACAAGTCACCCCATCTTGGATTCCACTAGGTCTCTAGTTTTCAGGAATGCACAGGTTTGGTAGGTTTCCCTAGGTGCCGGCTGAGCTAGAGGCCAAAATCTACAGGTAGGCACTTTGCAGAAAACACCTCTGTTTTCTTTCAAAAAATTGGATGTGTCCACGTTGATCTTTGGGGCATTTCCTGTCTCGGGCGCTAGGCCTACCCACACAAGTGAGGTATCATTTTTATCGGGAGACTTGGGGGAACGCTGGGTGGAAGGAAATTTGTTGCTCCTCTCAGATTCCAGAACTTTCTGCCACAGAAATGTTAGGAACATGTGTTTTTTTAGCCAAATTTTGAGGTTTGCAAAGGATTCTGGGTAACAGAACCTGGTCAGAGCCCCACAAGTCACCCCATCTTGGATTCCCCTAGGTCTCTAGTTTTCAGAAATGCACAGGTTTGGTAGGTTTCCTGGGTGCCGGCTGAGCTAGAGGCCAAAATCTACAGGTAGGCACTTTGCAAAAAACACCTCTGTTTTCTTTCAAAAAATTGGATATGTCCACGTTGCGCTTTGGGGCATTTGCTGTCACGGGCGCTAGGCCTACCCACACAAGTGAGGTTTCATTTTTATCGGGAGACTTGGGGGAACGCTGGGTGGAAGGAAATTTGTGGCTCCTCTCAGTTTCCAGAACTTTCTGCCACAGAAATGTGAGGAACATGTGTTTTTTTAGCCAAATTTTGAGGTTTGTAAAGGATTCTGGGTAACAGAACCTGGTCAGAGCCTCACAAGTCAGCCCATCTTGGATTCCCCTATGTCTCTAGTTTTCAAAAATACACAGGTTTGGTAGGTTTCCCTAGGTGCCGGCTGAGCTAGAGGCCAAAATCTACAGGTAGGCACTTTGCAAAAAACACCTCTGTTTTCTTTCAAAAAATTGGATGTGTCCACGTTGATCTTTGGGGCATTTCCTGTCGCAGGCGCTAGGCCTACCCACAGAAGTGAGGTACCATTTTTATCGAGAGACTTTGGGGAACGCTGGGTAGAAGGAAATTTGTGGCTCCTCTCAGATTCCAGAACTTTCTGTCTCCGAAATGAGAGGAAAAAGTGTTTTTTTGGCCAAATTTTGATGTTTGCAAAGGATTCTGGGTAACATAACCTGGTCAGAGCCCCGCATGTCACCCCATCTTGGATTCCCCTGGGTCTCTTGTTTTCAGAAATGCACTGGTTTGCTAGGTTTCCCCAGGTGCCGGCTGAGCTACAGGCCAAAATCCACAGGTAGCCACTGTTTTCTATGAAAAAATGTGATGTTTCCACGTTGTGTTTTGGGCCATTTCCTTTCGTGGGCGCTAGTCCTACCCACACAAGTGAGGTATCATTTCTATCGGGAAACTTTGGGGAACGCTGGGTGGAAGGAAATTTGTGGCTCCTCTCAGATTCCAGAACTTTCTGACACAGAAATGTGAGGAACAAGTGTTTTTTTAGCCAAATTTGAGGTTTGCAAAGGATTCTGGGTAACAGAATCTGTTCCGAGCCCCACAAGTCACCCCATCTTGGATTCCACTAGGTCTCTAGTTTTCAGAAATGCACAGGTTTGGTAATTTCCCTAGGTGCCGGCTGAGCTAGAGGCCAAAATCTACAGGTAAGCACTTTGCAGAAAACACCTCTGTTTTCTTTCAAAAAATTGGATGTGTCCACGTTGATCTTTGGGGCATTTCCTGTCGCCGTCGCTAGGCCTACCCACACAAGTGAGGTATCATTTCTATCGGGAAACTTGGGGGAACGCTGGGTGGAAGGAAATTTGTGGCTCCTCTCAGATTCCAGAACTTTCTGCCACAGAAATGTGAGGAACATGTGTTTTTTTAGCCAAATTTGAGGTTTGCAAAGGATTCTGGGTAACAGAATCTGTTCCGAGCCCCACAAGTCACCCCATCTTGGATTCCACTAGGTCTCTAGTTTTCAGGAATGCACAGGTTTGGTAGGTTTCCCTAGGTGCCGGCTGAGCTAGAGGCCAAAATCTACAGGTAGGCACTTTGCAGAAAACACCTCTGTTTTCTTTCAAAAAATTGGATGTGTCCACGTTGATCTTTGGGGCATTTCCTGTCTCGGGCGCTAGGCCTACCCACACAAGTGAGGTATCATTTTTATCGGGAGACTTGGGGGAACGCTGGGTGGAAAGAAATTTGTGGCTCCTCTCAGATTCCAGAACGTTCTGCCACAGAAATGTTAGGAACATGTGTTTTTTTAGCCAAATTTTGAGGTTTGCAAAGGATTCTGGGTAACAGAACCTGGTCAGAGCCCCACAAGTCACCCCATCTTGGATTCCCCTAGGTCTCTAGTTTTCAGAAATGCACAGGTTTGGTAGGTTTCCTAGGTGCCGGCTGAGCTAGAGGCCAAAATCTACAGGTAGGCACTTTGCAAAAAACACCTCTGTTTTCTTTCAAAAAATTGGATATGTCCACGTTGCGCTTTGGGGCATTTGCTGTCGCGGGCGCTAGGCCTACCCACACAAGTGAGGTTTCATTTTTATCGGGAGACTTGGGGGAACGCTGGGTGGAAGGAAATTTGTGGCTCCTCTCAGTTTCCAGAACTTTCTGCCACAGAAATGTGAGGAACATGTGTTTTTTTAGCCAAATTTTGAGGTTTGCAAAGGATTCTGGGTAACAGAACCTGGTCAGAGCCTCACAAGTCAGCCCATCTTGGATTCCCCTATGTCTCTAGTTTTAAAAAATACACAGGTTTGGTAGGTTTCCCTAGGTGCCGGCTGAGCTAGAGGCCAAAATCTACAGGTAGGCACTTTGCAAAAAACACCTCTGTTTTCTTTCAAAAAATTGGATGTGTCCACGTTGATCTTTGGGGCATTTCCTGTCGCGGGCGCTAGGCCTACCCACAGAAGTGAGGTACCATTTTTATCGAGAGACTTTGGGGAACGCTGGGTAGAAGGAAATTTGTGGCTCCTCTCAGATTCCAGAACTTTCTGTCTCCGAAATGAGAGGAAAAAGTGTTTTTTTGGCCAAATTTTGATGTTTGCAAAGGATTCTGGGTAACATAACCTGGTCAGAGCCCCGCATGTCACCCCATCTTGGATTCCCCTGGGTCTCTTGTTTTCAGAAATGCACTGGTTTGCTAGGTTTCCCCAGGTGCCGGCTGAGCTACAGGCCAAAATCCACAGGTAGCCACTGTTTTCTATGAAAAAATGTGATGTTTCCACGTTGTGTTTTGGGCCATTTCCTTTCGTGGGCGCTAGTCCTACCCACACAAGTGAGGTATCATTTCTATCGGGAAACTTTGGGGAACGCTGGGTGGAAGGAAATTTGTGGCTCCTCTCAGATTCCAGAACTTTCTGACACAGAAATGTGAGGAACAAGTGTTTTTTTAGCCAAATTTGAGGTTTGCAAAGGATTCTGGGTAACAGAATCTGTTCCGAGCCCCACAAGTCACCCCATCTTGGATTCCACTAGGTCTCTAGTTTTCAGAAATGCACAGGTTTGGTAATTTCCCTAGGTGCCGGCTGAGCTAGAGGCCAAAATCTACAGGTAAGCACTTTGCAGAAAACACCTGTGTTTTCTTTCAAAAAATTGGATGTGTCCACGTTGATCTTTGGGGCATTTCCTGTCGCCGTCGCTAGGCCTACCCACACAAGTGAGGTATCATTTCTATCGGGAAACTTGGGGGAACGCTGGGTGGAAGGAAATTTGTGGCTCCTCTCAGATTCCAGAACTTTCTGCCACAGAAATGTGAGGAACATGTGTTTTTTTAGCCAAATTTGAGGTTTGCAAAGGATTCTGGGTAACAGAATCTGTTCCGAGCCCCACAAGTCACCCCATCTTGGATTCCACTAGGTCTCTAGTTTTCAGGAATGCACAGGTTTGGTAGGTTTCCCTAGGTGCCGGCTGAGCTAGAGGCCAAAATCTACAGGTAGGCACTTTGCAGAAAACACCTCTGTTTTCTTTCAAAAAATTGGATGTGTCCACGTTGATCTTTGGGGCATTTCCTGTCTCGGGCGCTAGGCCTACCCACACAAGTGAGGTATCATTTTTATCGGGAGACTTGGGGGAACGCTGGGTTGAAGGAAATTTGTGGCTCCTCTCAGATTCCAGAACTTTCTGCCACAGAAATGTTAGGAACATGTGTTTTTTTAGCCAAATTTTGAGGTTTGCAAAGGATTCTGGGTAACAGAACCTGGTCAGAGCCCCACAAGTCACCCCATCTTGGATTCCCCTAGGTCTCTAGTTTTCAAAAATACACAGGTTTGGAAGGTTTCCCTAGGTGCCGGCTGAGCTAGAGGCCAAAATCTACAGGTAGGCACTTTGCAAAAAACACCTCTGTTTTCTTTCAAAAAATTGGATGTGTCCACGTTGCACTTTGGGGCATTTCCTGCCGTGGGCGCTAGGCCTACCCACACAAGTGAGGTATCATTTTTATCGGGAGACTTGGGGAAATGCTGGGTGGAAGGAAATTTGTGGCTCCTCTCAGTTTCCAGAACTTTCTGCCACAGAAATGTGAGGAACATGTGTTTTTTTAGCCAAATTTTGAGGTTTGTAAAGGATTCTGGGTAACAGAACCTGGTCAGAGCCTCACAAGTCAGCCCATCTTGGATTCCCCTAGGTCTCTAGTTTTCAAAAATACACAGGTTTGGTAGGTTTCCCTAGGTGCCGGCTGAGCTAGAGGCCAAAATCTACAGGTAGGCACTTTGCAAAAAAACACCTCTGTTTTCTTTCAAAAATTGGATGTGTCCACGTTGCACTTTGGGGCATTTCCTGCCGCGGGCGCTAGGCCTACCCACACAAGTGAGGTAGCATTTTTATCCCGAGACTTGGGGGAACGCTGGGTGGAAGGAAATTTGTGGCTCCTCTCAGATTTCAGAACTTTCTGCCACAGAAATGTTAGGAACATGTGTTTTTTTAGCCAAATTTTGAGGTTTGTAAAGGATTCTGGGTAACAGAACCTGGTCAGAGCCTCACAAGTCAGCCCATCTTGGATTCCCCTAGGTCTCTAGTTTTCAAAAATACACAGGTTTGGTAGGTTTCCCTAGGTGCCGGCTGAGCTAGAGGCCAAAATCTACAGGTAGGCACTTTGCAAAAAACACCTCTGTTTTCTTTCAAAAATTGGATGTGTCCACGTTGCACTTTGGGGCATTTCCTGCCGCGGGCGCTAGGCCTACCCACACAAGTGAGGTAGCATTTTTATCCCGAGACTTGGGGGAACGCTGGGTGGAAGGAAATTTGTGGCTCCTCTCAGATTCCAGAACTTTCTGCCACAGAAATGTTAGGAACATGTGTTTTTTTAGCCAAATTTGAGGTTTGCAAAGGATTCTGGGTAACAGAATCTGTTCCGAGCCCCACAAGTCACCCCATCTTGGATTCCACTAGGTCTCTAGTTTTCAGGAATGCACAGGTTTGGTAGGTTTCCCTAGGTGCCGGCTGAGCTAGAGGCCAAAATCTACAGGTAGGCACTTTGCAGAAAACACCTCTGTTTTCTTTCAAAAAATTGGATGTGTCCACGTTGATCTTTGGGGCATTTCCTGTCTCGGGCGCTAGGCCTACCCACACAAGTGAGGTATCATTTTTATCGGGAGACTTGGGGGAACGCAGGGTGGAAGGAAATTTGTGGCTCCTCTCAGATTCCAGAACTTTCTGCCACAGAAATGTTAGGAACATGTGTTTTTTTAGCCAAATTTTGAGGTTTGCAAAGGATTCTGGGTAACAGAACCTGGTCAGAGCCCCACAAGTCACCCCATCTTGGATTCCCCTAGGTCTCTAGTTTTCAGAAATGCACAGGTTTGGTAGGTTTCCTAGGTGCCGGCTGAGCTAGAGGCCAAAATCTACAGGTAGGCACTTTGCAAAAAACACCTCTGTTTTCTTTAAAAAAATTGGATATGTCCACGTTGCGCTTTGGGGCATTTGCTGTCGCGGGCGCTAGGCCTACCCACACAAGTGAGGTTTCATTTTTATCGGGAGACTTGGGGGAACGCTGGGTGGAAGGAAATTTGTGGCTCCTCTCAGTTTCCAGAACTTTCTGCCACAGAAATGTGAGGAACATGTGTTTTTTTAGCCAAATTTTGAGGTTTGCAAAGGATTCTGGGTAACAGAACCTGGTCAGAGCCTCACAAGTCAGCCCATCTTGGATTCCCCTAGGTCTCTAGTTTTCAAAAATACACAGGTTTGGTAGGTTTCCCTAGGTGCCGGCTGAGCTAGAGGCCAAAATCTACAGGTAGGCACTTTGCAAAAAAACACCTCTGTTTTCTTTCAAAAATTGGATGTGTCCACGTTGCACTTTGGGGCATTTCCTGCCGCGGGCGCTAGGCCTACCCACACAAGTGAGGTAGCATTTTTATCCCGAGACTTGGGGGAACGCTGGGTGGAAGGAAATTTGTGGCTCCTCTCAGATTCCAGAACTTTCTGCCACAGAAATGTTAGGAACATGTGTTTTTTTAGCCAAATTTTGAGGTTTGTAAAGGATTCTGGGTAACAGAACCTGGTCAGAGCCTCACAAGTCAGCCCATCTTGGATTCCCCTAGGTCTCTAGTTTTCAAAAATACACAGGTTTGGTAGGTTTCCCTAGGTGCCGGCTGAGCTAGAGGCCAAAATCTACAGGTAGGCACTTTGCAAAAAAACACCTCTGTTTTCTTTCAAAAATTGGATGTGTCCACGTTGCACTTTGGGGCATTTCCTGCCGCGGGCGCTAGGCCTACCCACACAAGTGAGGTAGCATTTTTATCCCGAGACTTGGGGGAACGCTGGGTGGAAGGAAATTTGTGGCTCCTCTCAGATTCCAGAACTTTCTGCCACAGAAATGTTAGGAACATGTGTTTTTTTAGCCAAATTTGAGGTTTGCAAAGGATTCTGGGTAACAGAATCTGTTCCGAGCCCCACAAGTCACCCCATCTTGGATTCCACTAGGTCTCTAGTTTTCAGGAATGCACAGGTTTGGTAGGTTTCCCTAGGTGCCGGCTGAGCTAGAGGCCAAAATCTACAGGTAGGCACTTTGCAGAAAACACCTCTGTTTTCTTTCAAAAAATTGGATGTGTCCACGTTGATCTTTGGGGCATTTCCTGTCTCGGGCGCTAGGCCTACCCACACAAGTGAGGTATCATTTTTATCGGGAGACTTGGGGGAACGCAGGGTGGAAGGAAATTTGTGGCTCCTCTCAGATTCCAGAACTTTCTGCCACAGAAATGTTAGGAACATGTTTTTTTAGCCAAATTTTGAGGTTTGCAAAGGATTCTGGGTAACAGAACCTGGTCAGAGCCCCACAAGTCACCCCATCTTGGATTCCCCTAGGTCTCTAGTTTTCAGAAATGCACAGGTTTGGTAGGTTTCCTAGGTGCCGGCTGAGCTAGAGGCCAAAATCTACAGGTAGGCACTTTGCAAAAAACACCTCTGTTTTCTTTAAAAAAATTGGATATGTCCACGTTGCGCTTTGGGGCATTTGCTGTCGCGGGCGCTAGGCCTACCCACACAAGTGAGGTTTCATTTTTATCGGGAGACTTGGGGGAACGCTGGGTGGAAGGAAATTTGTGGCTCCTCTCAGTTTCCAGAACTTTCTGCCACAGAAATGTGAGGAACATGTGTTTTTTTAGCCAAATTTTGAGGTTTGCAAAGGATTCTGGGTAACAGAACCTGGTCAGAGCCTCACAAGTCAGCCCATCTTGGATTCCCCTAGGTCTCTAGTTTTCAAAAATACACAGGTTTGGTAGGTTTCCCTAGGTGCCGGCTGAGCTAGAGGCCAAAATCTACAGGTAGGCACTTTGCAAAAAAACACCTCTGTTTTCTTTCAAAAATTGGATGTGTCCACGTTGCACTTTGGGGCATTTCCTGCCGCGGGCGCTAGGCCTACCCACACAAGTGAGGTAGCATTTTTATCCCGAGACTTGGGGGAACGCTGGGTGGAAGGAAATTTGTGGCTCCTCTCAGATTCCAGAACTTTCTGCCACAGAAATGTTAGGAACATGTGTTTTTTTAGCCAAATTTGAGGTTTGCAAAGGATTCTGGGTAACAGAATCTGTTCCGAGCCCCACAAGTCACCCCATCTTGGATTCCACTAGGTCTCTAGTTTTCAGGAATGCACAGGTTTGGTAGGTTTCCCTAGGTGCCGGCTGAGCTAGAGGCCAAAATCTACAGGTAGGCACTTTGCAGAAAACACCTGTTTTCTTTCAAAAAATTGGATGTGTCCACGTTGATCTTTGGGGCATTTCCTGTCTCGGGCGCTAGGCCTACCCACACAAGTGAGGTATCATTTTTATCGGGAGACTTGGGGGAACGCAGGGTGGAAGGAAATTTGTGGCTCCTCTCAGATTCCAGAACTTTCTGCCACAGAAATGTTAGGAACATGTGTTTTTTTAGCCAAATTTTGAGGTTTGCAAAGGATTCTGGGTAACAGAACCTGGTGCGAGCCCCACAAGTCACCCCATCTTGGATTCCCCTAGGTCTCTAGTTTTCAGAAATGCACAGGTTTGGTAGGTTTCCTAGGTGCCGGCTGAGCTAGAGGCCAAAATCTACAGGTAGGCACTTTGCAAAAAACACCTCTGTTTTCTTTCAAAAAATTGGATATGTCCACGTTGCGCTTTGGGGCATTTGCTGTCGCGGGCGCTAGGCCTACCCACACAAGTGAGGTTTCATTTTTATCGGGAGACTTGGGGGAACGCTGGGTGGAAGGAAATTTGTGGCTCCTCTCAGTTTCCAGAACTTTCTGCCACAGAAATGTGAGGAACATGTGTTTTTTTAGCCAAATTTTGAGGTTTGCAAAGGATTCTGGGTAACAGAACCTGGTCAGAGCCTCACAAGTCAGC
Source organism: Pleurodeles waltl (assembly GCF_031143425.1). NCBI lineage: Eukaryota > Metazoa > Chordata > Amphibia > Caudata > Salamandridae > Pleurodeles > Pleurodeles waltl. The sequence goes on along the minus strand of NC_090440.1, from coordinate 642,962,335 downwards.
CCATCTTGGATTCCCCTATGTCTCTAGTTTTAAAAAATACACAGGTTTGGTAGGTTTCCCTAGGTGCCGGCTGAGCTAGAGGCCAAAATCTACAGGTAGGCACTTTGCAAAAAACACCTCTGTTTTCTTTCAAAAAATTGGATGTGTCCACGTTGATCTTTGGGGCATTTCCTGTCGCGGGCGCTAGGCCTACCCACAGAAGTGAGGTACCATTTTTATCGAGAGACTTTGGGGAACGCTGGGTAGAAGGAAATTTGTGGCTCCTCTCAGATTCCAGAACTTTCTGTCTCCGAAATGAGAGGAAAAAGTGTTTTTTTGGCCAAATTTTGATGTTTGCAAAGGATTCTGGGTAACATAACCTGGTCAGAGCCCCGCATGTCACCCCATCTTGGATTCCCTGGGTCTCTTGTTTTCAGAAATGCACTGGTTTGCTAGGTTTTCCCAGGTGCCGGCTGAGCTACAGGCCAAAATCCACAGGTAGCCACTGTTTTCTATGAAAAAATGTGATGTTTCCACGTTGTGTTTTGGGCCATTTCCTTTCGTGGGCGCTAGTCCTACCCACACAAGTGAGGTATCATTTCTATCGGGAAACTTTGGGGAACGCTGGGTGGAAGGAAATTTGTGGCTCCTCTCAGATTCCAGAACTTTCTGACACAGAAATGTGAGGAACAAGTGTTTTTTTAGCCAAATTTGAGGTTTGCAAAGGATTCTGGGTAACATAATCTGTTCCGAGCCCCACAAGTCACCCCATCTTGGATTCCACTAGGTCTCTAGTTTTCAGAAATGCACAGGTTTGGTAATTTCCCTAGGTGCCGGCTGAGCTAGAGGCCAAAATCTACAGGTAAGCACTTTGCAGAAAACACCTCTGTTTTCTTTCAAAAAATTGGATGTGTCCACGTTGATCTTTGGGGCATTTCCTGTCGCCGTCGCTAGGCCTACCAACACAAGTGAAGTATCATTTCTATCGGGAAACTTGGGGGAACGCTGGGTGGAAGGAAATTTGTGGCTCCTCTCAGATTCCAGAACTTTCTGCCACAGAAATGTGAGGAACATGTGTTTTTTTAGCCAAATTTTGAGGTTTGTAAAGGATTCTGGGTAACAGAACCTGGTCAGAGCCTCACAAGTCAGCCCATCTTGGATTCCCCTAGGTCTCTAGTTTTCAAAAATACACAGGTTTGGTAGGTTTCCCTAGGTGCCGGCTGAGCTAGAGGCCAAAATCTACAGGTAGGCACTTTGCAAAAAAACACCTCTGTTTTCTTTCAAAAATTGGATGTGTCCACGTTGCACTTTGGGGCAGTTCCTGCTGCGGGCGCTAGGCCTACCCACACAAGTGAGGTATCATTTTTATCCGGAGACTTGGGGGAACGCTGGGTGGAAGGAAATTTGTGGCTCCTCTCAGATTCCAGAACTTTCTGCCACAGAAATGTTAGGAACATGTGTTTTTTTAGCCAAATTTGAGGTTTGCAAAGGATTCTGGGTAACAGAATCTGTTCCGAGCCCCACAAGTCACCCCATCTTGGATTCCACTAGGTCTCTAGTTTTCAGGAATGCACAGGTTTGGTAGGTTTCCCTAGGTGCCGGCTGAGCTAGAGGCCAAAATCTACAGGTAGGCACTTTGCAGAAAACACCTCTGTTTTCTTTCAAAAAATTGGATGTGTCCACGTTGATCTTTGGGGCCTTTCCTGTCTCGGGCGCTAGGCCTACCCACACAAGTGAGGTATCATTTTTATCGGGAGACTTGGGGGAACGCTGGGTGGAAGGAAATTTGTGGCTCCTCTCAGATTCCAGAACTTTCTGCCACAGAAATGTTAGGAACATGTGTTTTTTTAGCCAAATTTTGAGGTTTGCAAAGGATTCTGGGTAACAGAACCTGGTCAGAGCCCCACAAGTCACCCCATCTTGGATTCCCCTAGGTCTCTAGTTTTCAGAAATGCACAGGTTTGGTAGGTTTCCTAGGTGCCGGCTGAGCTAGAGGCCAAAATCTACAGGTAGGCACTTTGCAAAAAACACCTCTGTTTTCTTTCAAAAAATTGGATGTGTCCACGTTGCGCTTTGGGGCATTTGCTGTCGCGGGCGCTAGGCCTACCCACACAAGTGAGGTTTAATTTTTATCGGGAGACTTGGGGGAACGCTGGGTGAAAGGAAATTTGTGGCTCCTCTCAGTTTCCAGAACTTTCTGCCACAGAAATGTGAGGAACATGTGTTTTTTTAGCCAAATTTTGAGGTTTGCAAAGGATTCTGGGTAACAGAACCTGGTCAGAGCCTCACAAGTCAGCCCATCTTGGATTCCCCTATGTCTCTAGTTTTAAAAAATACACAGGTTTGGTAGGTTTCCCTAGGTGCCGGCTGAGCTAGAGGCCAAAATCTACAGGTAGGCACTTTGCAAAAAACACCTCTGTTTTCTTTCAAAAAATTGGATGTGTCCACGTTGATCTTTGGGGCATTTCCTGTCGCGGGCGCTAGGCCTACCCACAGAAGTGAGGTACCATTTTTATCAAGAGACTTTGGGGAACGCTGGGTAGAAGGAAATTTGTGGCTCCTCTCAGATTCCAGAACTTTCTGTCTCCGAAATGAGAGGAAAAAGTGTTTTTTGGGCCAAATTTTGATGTTTGCAAAGGATTCTGGGTAACATAACCTGGTCAGAGCCCCGCATGTCACCCCATCTTGGATTCCCCTGGGTCTCTTGTTTTCAGAAATGCACTGGTTTGCTAGGTTTCCCCAGGTGCCGGCTGAGCTACAGGCCAAAATCCACAGGTAGCCACTGTTTTCTATGAAAAAATGTGATGTTTCCACGTTGTGTTTTGGGCCATTTCCTTTCGTGGGCGCTAGTCCTACCCACACAAGTGAGGTATCATTTCTATCGGGAAACTTGGGGGAACGCTGGGTGGAAGGAAATTTGAAGCTCCTCTGAGATTCCAGAACTTTCTGACACAGAAATGTGAGGAACAAGTGTTTTTTTAGCCAAATTTGAGGTTTGCAAAGGATTCTGGGTAACAGAATCTGTTCCGAGCCCCACAAGTCACCCCATCTTGGATTCCACTAGGTCTCTAGTTTTCAGGAATGCACAGGTTTGGTAGGTTTCCCTAGGTGCCGGCTGAGCTAGAGGCCAAAATCTACAGGTAGGCACTTTGCAGAAAACACCTCTGTTTTCTTTCAAAAAATTGGATGTGTCCACGTTGATCTTTGGGGCATTTCCTGTCTCGGGCGCTAGGCCTACCCACACAAGTGAGGTATCATTTTTATCGGGAGACTTGGGGGAACGCTGGGTGGAAGGAAATTTGTGGCTCCTCTCAGATTCCAGAACTTTCTGCCACAGAAATGTTAGGAACATGTGTTTTTTTAGCCAAATTTTGAGGTTTGCAAAGGATTCTGGGTAACAGAACCTGGTCAGAGCCCCACAAGTCACCCCATCTTGGATTCCCCTAGGTCTCTAGTTTTCAGAAATGCACAGGTTTGGTAGGTTTCCTGGGTGCCGGCTGAGCTAGAGGCCAAAATCTACAGGTAGGCACTTTGCAAAAAACACCTCTGTTTTCTTTCAAAAAATTGGATATGTCCACGTTGCGCTTTGGGGCATTTGCTGTCGCGGGCGCTAGGCCTACCCACACAAGTGAGGTTTCATTTTTATCGGGAGACTTGGGGGAACGCTGGGTGGAAGGAAATTTGTGGCTCCTCTCAGTTTCCAGAACTTTCTGCCACAGAAATGTGAGGAACATGTGTTTTTTTAGCCAAATTTTGAGGTTTGTAAAGGATTCTGGGTAACAGAACCTGGTCAGAGCCTCACAAGTCAGCCCATCTTGGATTCCCCTATGTCTCTAGTTTTCAAAAATACACAGGTTTGGTAGGTTTCCCTAGGTGCCGGCTGAGCTAGAGGCCAAAATCTACAGGTAGGCACTTTGCAAAAAACACCTCTGTTTTCTTTCAAAAAATTGGATGTGTCCACGTTGATCTTTGGGGCATTTCCTGTCACGGGCGCTAGGCCTACCCACAGAAGTGAGGTACCATTTTTATCGAGAGACTTTGGGGAACGCTGGGTAGAAGGAAATTTGTGGCTCCTCTCAGATTCCAGAACTTTCTGTCTCCGAAATGAGAGGAAAAAGTGTTTTTTTGGCCAAATTTTGATGTTTGCAAAGGATTCTGGGTAACATAACCTGGTCAGAGCCCCGCATGTCACCCCATCTTGGATTCCCCTGGGTCTCTTGTTTTCAGAAATGCACTGGTTTGCTAGGTTTCCCCAGGTGCCGGCTGAGCTACAGGCCAAAATCCACAGGTAGCCACTGTTTTCTATGAAAAAATGTGATGTTTCCACGTTGTGTTTTGGGCCATTTCCTTTCGTGGGCGCTAGTCCTACCCACACAAGTGAGGTATCATTTCTATCGGGAAACTTTGGGGAACGCTGGGTGGAAGGAAATTTGTGGCTCCTCTCAGATTCCAGAACTTTCTGACACAGAAATGTGAGGAACAAGTGTTTTTTTAGCCAAATTTGAGGTTTGCAAAGGATTCTGGGTAACAGAATCTGTTCCGAGCCCCACAAGTCACCCCATCTTGGATTCCACTAGGTCTCTAGTTTTCAGAAATGCACAGGTTTGGTAATTTCCCTAGGTGCCGGCTGAGCTAGAGGCCAAAATCTACAGGTAAGCACTTTGCAGAAAACACCTCTGTTTTCTTTAAAAAAATTGGATGTGTCCACGTTGATCTTTGGGGCATTTCCTGTCGCCGTCGCTAGGCCTACCCACACAAGTGAGGTATCATTTCTATCGGGAAACTTGGGGGAAAGCTGGGTGGAAGGAAATTTGTGGCTCCTCTCAGATTCCAGAACTTTCTGCCACAGAAATGTGAGGAACATGTGTTTTTTTAGCCAAATTTGAGGTTTGCAAAGGATTCTGGGTAACAGAATCTGTTCCGAGCCCCACAAGTCACCCCATCTTGGATTCCACTAGGTCTCTAGTTTTCAGGAATGCACAGGTTTGGTAGGTTTCCCTAGGTGCCGGCTGAGCTAGAGGCCAAAATCTACAGGTAGGCACTTTGCAGAAAACACCTCTGTTTTCTTTCAAAAAATTGGATGTGTCCACGTTGATCTTTGGGGCATTTCCTGTCTCGGGCGCTAGGCCTACCCACACAAGTGAGGTATCATTTTTATCGGGAGACTTGGGGGAACGCTGGGTGGAAGGAAATTTGTGGCTCCTCTCAGATTCCAGAACGTTCTGCCACAGAAATGTTAGGAACATGTGTTTTTTTAGCCAAATTTTGAGGTTTGCAAAGGATTCTGGGTAACAGAACCTGGTCAGAGCCCCACAAGTCACCCCATCTTGGATTCCCCTAGGTCTCTAGTTTTCAGAAATGCACAGGTTTGGTAGGTTTCCTAGGTGCCGGCTGAGCTAGAGGCCAAAATCTACAGGTAGGCACTTTGCAAAAAACACCTCTGTTTTCTTTCAAAAAATTGGATATGTCCACGTTGCGCTTTGGGGCATTTGCTGTCGCGGGCGCTAGGCCTACCCACACAAGTGAGGTTTCATTTTTATCGGGAGACTTGGGGGAACGCTGGGTGGAAGGAAATTTGTGGCTCCTCTCAGTTTCCAGAACTTTCTGCCACAGAAATGTGAGGAACATGTGTTTTTTTAGCCAAATTTTGAGGTTTGCAAAGGATTCTGGGTAACAGAACCTGGTCAGAGCCTCACAAGTCAGCCCATCTTGGATTCCCCTATGTCTCTAGTTTTAAAAAATACACAGGTTTGGTAGGTTTCCCTAGGTGCCGGCTGAGCTAGAGGCCAAAATCTACAGGTAGGCACTTTGCAAAAAACACCTCTGTTTTCTTTCAAAAAATTGGATGTGTCCACGTTGATCTTTGGGGCATTTCCTGTCGCGGGCGCTAGGCCTACCCACAGAAGTGAGGTACCATTTTTATCGAGAGACTTTGGGGAACGCTGGGTAGAAGGAAATTTGTGGCTCCTCTCAGATTCCAGAACTTTCTGTCTCCGAAATGAGAGGAAAAAGTGTTTTTTTGGCCAAATTTTGATGTTTGCAAAGGATTCTGGGTAACATAACCTGGTCAGAGCCCCGCATGTCACCCCATCTTGGATTCCCCTGGGTCTCTTGTTTTCAGAAATGCACTGGTTTGCTAGGTTTCCCCAGGTGCCGGCTGAGCTACAGGCCAAAATCCACAGGTAGCCACTGTTTTCTATGAAAAAATGTGATGTTTCCACGTTGTGTTTTGGGCCATTTCCTTTCGTGGGCGCTAGTCCTACCCACACAAGTGAGGTATCATTTCTATCGGGAAACTTTGGGGAACGCTGGGTGGAAGGAAATTTGTGGCTCCTCTCAGATTCCAGAACTTTCTGACACAGAAATGTGAGGAACAAGTGTTTTTTTAGCCAAATTTGAGGTTTGCAAAGGATTCTGGGTAACAGAATCTGTTCCGAGCCCCACAAGTCACCCCATCTTGGATTCCACTAGGTCTCTAGTTTTCAGAAATGCACAGGTTTGGTAATTTCCCTAGGTGCCGGCTGAGCTAGAGGCCAAAATCTACAGGTAAGCACTTTGCAGAAAACACCTGTGTTTTCTTTCAAAAAATTGGATGTGTCCACGTTGATCTTTGGGGCATTTCCTGTCGCCGTCGCTAGGCCTACCCACACAAGTGAGGTATCATTTCTATCGGGAAACTTGGGGGAACGCTGGGTGGAAGGAAATTTGTGGCTCCTCTCAGATTCCAGAACTTTCTGCCACAGAAATGTGAGGAACATGTGTTTTTTTAGCCAAATTTGAGGTTTGCAAAGGATTCTGGGTAACAGAATCTGTTCCGAGCCCCACAAGTCACCCCATCTTGGATTCCACTAGGTCTCTAGTTTTCAGGAATGCACAGGTTTGGTAGGTTTCCCTAGGTGCCGGCTGAGCTAGAGGCCAAAATCTACAGGTAGGCACTTTGCAGAAAACACCTCTGTTTTCTTTCAAAAAATTGGATGTGTCCACGTTGATCTTTGGGGCATTTCCTGTCTCGGGCGCTAGGCCTACCCACACAAGTGAGGTATCATTTTTATCGGGAGACTTGGGGGAACGCTGGGTTGAAGGAAATTTGTGGCTCCTCTCAGATTCCAGAACTTTCTGCCACAGAAATGTTAGGAACATGTGTTTTTTTAGCCAAATTTTGAGGTTTGCAAAGGATTCTGGGTAACAGAACCTGGTCAGAGCCCCACAAGTCACCCCATCTTGGATTCCCCTAGGTCTCTAGTTTTCAAAAATACACAGGTTTGGTAGGTTTCCCTAGGTGCCGGCTGAGCTAGAGGCCAAAATCTACAGGTAGGCACTTTGCAAAAAACACCTCTGTTTTCTTTCAAAAAATTGGATGTGTCCACGTTGCACTTTGGGGCATTTCCTGCCGTGGGCGCTAGGCCTACCCACACAAGTGAGGTATCATTTTTATCGGGAGACTTGGGGAAATGCTGGGTGGAAGGAAATTTGTGGCTCCTCTCAGTTTCCAGAACTTTCTGCCACAGAAATGTGAGGAACATGTGTTTTTTTAGCCAAATTTTGAGGTTTGTAAAGGATTCTGGGTAACAGAACCTGGTCAGAGCCTCACAAGTCAGCCCATCTTGGATTCCCCTAGGTCTCTAGTTTTCAAAAATACACAGGTTTGGTAGGTTTCCCTAGGTGCCGGCTGAGCTAGAGGCCAAAATCTACAGGTAGGCACTTTGCAAAAAAACACCTCTGTTTTCTTTCAAAAATTGGATGTGTCCACGTTGCACTTTGGGGCATTTCCTGCCGCGGGCGCTAGGCCTACCCACACAAGTGAGGTAGCATTTTTATCCCGAGACTTGGGGGAACGCTGGGTGGAAGGAAATTTGTGGCTCCTCTCAGATTCCAGAACTTTCTGCCACAGAAATGTTAGGAACATGTGTTTTTTTAGCCAAATTTTGAGGTTTGTAAAGGATTCTGGGTAACAGAACCTGGTCAGAGCCTCACAAGTCAGCCCATCTTGGATTCCCCTAGGTCTCTAGTTTTCAAAAATACACAGGTTTGGTAGGTTTCCCTAGGTGCCGGCTGAGCTAGAGGCCAAAATCTACAGGTAGGCACTTTGCAAAAAAACACCTCTGTTTTCTTTCAAAAATTGGATGTGTCCACGTTGCACTTTGGGGCATTTCCTGCCGCGGGCGCTAGGCCTACCCACACAAGTGAGGTAGCATTTTTATCCCGAGACTTGGGGGAACGCTGGGTGGAAGGAAATTTGTGGCTCCTCTCAGATTCCAGAACTTTCTGCCACAGAAATGTTAGGAACATGTGTTTTTTTAGCCAAATTTGAGGTTTGCAAAGGATTCTGGGTAACAGAATCTGTTCCGAGCCCCACAAGTCACCCCATCTTGGATTCCACTAGGTCTCTAGTTTTCAGGAATGCACAGGTTTGGTAGGTTTCCCTAGGTGCCGGCTGAGCTAGAGGCCAAAATCTACAGGTAGGCACTTTGCAGAAAACACCTCTGTTTTCTTTCAAAAAATTGGATGTGTCCACGTTGATCTTTGGGGCATTTCCTGTCTCGGGCGCTAGGCCTACCCACACAAGTGAGGTATCATTTTTATCGGGAGACTTGGGGGAACGCAGGGTGGAAGGAAATTTGTGGCTCCTCTCAGATTCCAGAACTTTCTGCCACAGAAATGTTAGGAACATGTGTTTTTTTAGCCAAATTTTGAGGTTTGCAAAGGATTCTGGGTAACAGAACCTGGTCAGAGCCCCACAAGTCACCCCATCTTGGATTCCCCTAGGTCTCTAGTTTTCAGAAATGCACAGGTTTGGTAGGTTTCCTAGGTGCCGGCTGAGCTATAGGCCAAAATCTACAGGTAGGCACTTTGCAAAAAACACCTCTGTTTTCTTTAAAAAAATTGGATATGTCCACGTTGCGCTTTGGGGCATTTGCTGTCGCGGGCGCTAGGCCTACCCACACAAGTGAGGTTTCATTTTTATCGGGAGACTTGGGGGAACGCTGGGTGGAAGGAAATTTGTGGCTCCTCTCAGTTTCCAGAACTTTCTGCCACAGAAATGTGAGGAACATGTGTTTTTTTAGCCAAATTTTGAGGTTTGCAAAGGATTCTGGGTAACAGAACCTGGTCAGAGCCTCACAAGTCAGCCCATCTTGGATTCCCCTAGGTCTCTAGTTTTCAAAAATACACAGGTTTGGTAGGTTTCCCTAGGTGCCGGCTGAGCTAGAGGCCAAAATCTACAGGTAGGCACTTTGCAAAAAAACACCTCTGTTTTCTTTCAAAAATTGGATGTGTCCACGTTGCACTTTGGGGCATTTCCTGCCGCGGGCGCTAGGCCTACCCACACAAGTGAGGTAGCATTTTTATCCCGAGACTTGGGGGAACGCTGGGTGGAAGGAAATTTGTGGCTCCTCTCAGATTCCAGAACTTTCTGCCACAGAAATGTTAGGAACATGTGTTTTTTTAGCCAAATTTTGAGGTTTGTAAAGGATTCTGGGTAACAGAACCTGGTCAGAGCCTCACAAGTCAGCCCATCTTGGATTCCCCTAGGTCTCTAGTTTTCAAAAATACACAGGTTTGGTAGGTTTCCCTAGGTGCCGGCTGAGCTAGAGGCCAAAATCTACAGGTAGGCACTTTGCAAAAAAACACCTCTGTTTTCTTTCAAAAATTGGATGTGTCCACGTTGCACTTTGGGGCATTTCCTGCCGCGGGCGCTAGGCCTACCCACACAAGTGAGGTAGCATTTTTATCCCGAGACTTGGGGGAACGCTGGGTGGAAGGAAATTTGTGGCTCCTCTCAGATTCCAGAACTTTCTGCCACAGAAATGTTAGGAACATGTGTTTTTTTAGCCAAATTTGAGGTTTGCAAAGGATTCTGGGTAACAGAATCTGTTCCGAGCCCCACAAGTCACCCCATCTTGGATTCCACTAGGTCTCTAGTTTTCAGGAATGCACAGGTTTGGTAGGTTTCCCTAGGTGCCGGCTGAGCTAGAGGCCAAAATCTACAGGTAGGCACTTTGCAGAAAACACCTCTGTTTTCTTTCAAAAAATTGGATGTGTCCACGTTGATCTTTGGGGCATTTCCTGTCTCGGGCGCTAGGCCTACCCACACAAGTGAGGTATCATTTTTATCGGGAGACTTGGGGGAACGCAGGGTGGAAGGAAATTTGTGGCTCCTCTCAGATTCCAGAACTTTCTGCCACAGAAATGTTAGGAACATGTGTTTTTTTAGCCAAATTTTGAGGTTTGCAAAGGATTCTGGGTAACAGAACCTGGTCAGAGCCCCACAAGTCACCCCATCTTGGATTCCCCTAGGTCTCTAGTTTTCAGAAATGCACAGGTTTGGTAGGTTTCCTAGGTGCCGGCTGAGCTAGAGGCCAAAATCTACAGGTAGGCACTTTGCAAAAAACACCTCTGTTTTCTTTAAAAAAATTGGATATGTCCACGTTGCGCTTTGGGGCATTTGCTGTCGCGGGCGCTAGGCCTACCCACACAAGTGAGGTTTCATTTTTATCGGGAGACTTGGGGGAACGCTGGGTGGAAGGAAATTTGTGGCTCCTCTCAGTTTCCAGAACTTTCTGCCACAGAAATGTGAGGAACATGTGTTTTTTTAGCCAAATTTTGAGGTTTGCAAAGGATTCTGGGTAACAGAACCTGGTCAGAGCCTCACAAGTCAGCCCATCTTGGATTCCCCTAGGTCTCTAGTTTTCAAAAATACACAGGTTTGGTAGGTTTCCCTAGGTGCCGGCTGAGATAGAGGCCAAAATCTACAGGTAGGCACTTTGCAAAAAAACACCTCTGTTTTCTTTCAAAAATTGGATGTGTCCACGTTGCACTTTGGGGCATTTCCTGCCGCGGGCGCTAGGCCTACCCACACAAGTGAGGTAGCATTTTTATCCCGAGACTTGGGGGAACGCTGGGTGGAAGGAAATTTGTGGCTCCTCTCAGATTCCAGAACTTTCTGCCACAGAAATGTTAGGAACATGTGTTTTTTTAGCCAAATTTGAGGTTTGCAAAGGATTCTGGGTAACAGAATCTGTTCCGAGCCCCACAAGTCACCCCATCTTGGATTCCACTAGGTCTCTAGTTTTCAGGAATGCACAGGTTTGGTAGGTTTCCCTAGGTGCCGGCTGAGCTAGAGGCCAAAATCTACAGGTAGGCACTTTGCAGAAAACACCTGTTTTCTTTCAAAAAATTGGATGTGTCCACGTTGATCTTTGGGGCATTTCCTGTCTCGGGCGCTAGGCCTACCCACACAAGTGAGGTATCATTTTTATCGGGAGACTTGGGGGAACGCAGGGTGGAAGGAAATTTGTGGCTCCTCTCAGATTCCAGAACTTTCTGCCACAGAAATATTAGGAACATGTGTTTTTTTAGCCAAATTTTGAGGTTTGCAAAGGATTCTGGGTAACAGAACCTGGTGCGAGCCCCACAAGTCACCCCATCTTGGATTCCCCTAGGTCTCTAGTTTTCAGAAATGCACAGGTTTGGTAGGTTTCCTAGGTGCCGGCTGAGCTAGAGGCCAAAATCTACAGGTAGGCACTTTGCAAAAAACACCTCTGTTTTCTTTCAAAAAATTGGATATGTCCACGTTGCGCTTTGGGGCATTTGCTGTCGCGGGCGCTAGGCCTACCCACACAAGTGAGGTTTCATTTTTATCGGGAGACTTGGGGGAACGCTGGGTGGAAGGAAATTTGTGGCTCCTCTCAGTTTCCAGAACTTTCTGCCACAGAAATGTGAGGAACATGTGTTTTTTTAGCCAAATTTTGAGGTTTGCAAAGGATTCTGGGTAACAGAACCTGGTCAGAGCCTCACAAGTCAGCCCATCTTGGATTCCCCTATGTCTCTAGTTTTAAAAAATACACAGGTTTGGTAGGTTTCCCTAGGTGCCGGCTGAGCTAGAGGCCAAAATCTACAGGTAGGCACTTTGCAAAAAACACCTCTGTTTTCTTTCAAAAAATTGGATGTGTCCACGTTGATCTTTGGGGCATTTCCTGTCGCGGGCGCTAGGCCTACCCACAGAAGTGAGGTACCATTTTTATCGAGAGACTTTGGGGAACGCTGGGTAGAAGGAAATTTGTGGCTCCTCTCAGATTCCAGAACTTTCTGTCTCCGAAATGAGAGGAAAAAGTGTTTTTTTGGCCAAATTTTGATGTTTGCAAAGGATTCTGGGTAACATAACCTGGTCAGAGCCCCGCATGTCACCCCATCTTGGATTCCCTGGGTCTCTTGTTTTCAGAAATGCACTGGTTTGCTAGGTTTTCCCAGGTGCCGGCTGAGCTACAGGCCAAAATCCACAGGTAGCCACTGTTTTCTATGAAAAAATGTGATGTTTCCACGTTGTGTTTTGGGCCATTTCCTTTCGTGGGCGCTAGTCCTACCCACACAAGTGAGGTATCATTTCTATCGGGAAACTTTGGGGAACGCTGGGTGGAAGGAAATTTGTGGCTCCTCTCAGATTCCAGAACTTTCTGACACAGAAATGTGAGGAACAAGTGTTTTTTTAGCCAAATTTGAGGTTTGCAAAGGATTCTGGGTAACAGAATCTGTTCCGAGCCCCACAAGTCACCCCATCTTGGATTCCACTAGGTCTCTAGTTTTCAGAAATGCACAGGTTTGGTAATTTCCCTAGGTGCCGGCTGAGCTAGAGGCCAAAATCTACAGGTAAGCACTTTGCAGAAAACACCTCTGTTTTCTTTCAAAAAATTGGATGTGTCCACGTTGATCTTTGGGGCATTTCCTGTCGCCGTCGCTAGGCCTACCCACACAAGTGAGGTATCATTTCTATCGGGAAACTTGGGGGAACGCTGGGTGGAAGGAAATTTGTGGCTCCTCTCAGATTCCAGAACTTTCTGCCACAGAAATGTGAGGAACATGTGTTTTTTTAGCCAAATTTTGAGGTTTGTAAAGGATTCTGGGTAACAGAACCTGGTCAGAGCCTCACAAGTCAGCCCATCTTGGATTCCCCTAGGTCTCTAGTTTTCAAAAATACACAGGTTTGGTAGGTTTCCCTAGGTGCCGGCTGAGCTAGAGGCCAAAATCTACAGGTAGGCACTTTGCAAAAAAACACCTCTGTTTTCTTTCAAAAATTGGATGTGTCCACGTTGCACTTTGGGGCAGTTCCTGCTGCGGGCGCTAGGCCTACCCACACAAGTGAGGTATCATTTTTATCCGGAGACTTGGGGGAACGCTGGGTGGAAGGAAATTTGTGGCTCCTCTCAGATTCCAGAACTTTCTGCCACAGAAATGTTAGGAACATGTGTTTTTTTAGCCAAATTTGAGGTTTGCAAAGGATTCTGGGTAACAGAATCTGTTCCGAGCCCCACAAGTCACCCCATCTTGGATTCCACTAGGTCTCTAGTTTTCAGGAATGCACAGGTTTGGTAGGTTTCCCTAGGTGCCGGCTGAGCTAGAGGCCAAAATCTACAGGTAGGCACTTTGCAGAAAACACCTCTGTTTTCTTTCAAAAAATTGGATGTGTCCACGTTGATCTTTGGGGCCTTTCCTGTCTCGGGCGCTAGGCCTACCCACACAAGTGAGGTATCATTTTTATCGGGAGACTTGGGGGAACGCTGGGTGGAAGGAAATTTGTGGCTCCTCTCAGATTCCAGAACTTTCTGCCACAGAAATGTTAGGAACATGTGTTTTTTTAGCCAAATTTTGAGATTTGCAAAGGATTCTGGGTAACAGAACCTGGTCAGAGCCCCACAAGTCACCCCATCTTGGATTCCCCTAGGTCTCTAGTTTTCAGAAATGCACAGGTTTGGTAGGTTTCCTAGGTGCCGGCTGAGCTAGAGGCCAAAATCTACAGGTAGGCACTTTGCAAAAAACACCTCTGTTTTCTTTCAAAAAATTGGATGTGTCCACGTTGATCTTTGGGGCATTTCCTGTCGCGGGCGCTAGGCCTACCCACAGAAGTGAGGTACCATTTTTATCAAGAGACTTTGGGGAACGCTGGGTAGAAGGAAATTTGTGGCTCCTCTCAGATTCCAGAACTTTCTGTCTCCGAAATGAGAGGAAAAAGTGTTTTTTGGGCCAAATTTTGATGTTTGCAAAGGATTCTGGGTAACATAACCTGGTCAGAGCCCCGCATGTCACCCCATCTTGGATTCCCCTGGGTCTCTTGTTTTCAGAAATGCACTGGTTTGCTAGGTTTCCCCAGGTGCCGGCTGAGCTACAGGCCAAAATCCACAGGTAGCCACTGTTTTCTATGAAAAAATGTGATGTTTCCACGTTGTGTTTTGGGCCATTTCCTTTCGTGGGCGCTAGTCCTACCCACACAAGTGAGGTATCATTTCTATCGGGAAACTTGGGGGAACGCTGGGTGGAAGGAAATTTGAAGCTCCTCTGAGATTCCAGAACTTTCTGACACAGAAATGTGAGGAACAAGTGTTTTTTTAGCCAAATTTGAGGTTTGCAAAGGATTCTGGGTAACAGAATCTGTTCCGAGCCCCACAAGTCACCCATCTTGGATTCCACTAGGTCTCTAGTTTTCAGAAATGCACAGGCTTGGTAATTTCCCTAGGTGCCGGCTGAGCTAGAGGCCAAAATCTACAGGTAGGCACTTTGCAGAAAACACCTCTGTTTTCTTTAAAAAAATTGGATGTGTCCACGTTGATCTTTGGGGCATTTCCTGTCGCCGTCGCTAGGCCTACCCACACAAGTGAGGTATCATTTTTATCGGGAGACTTTGGGAAACGCTGGGTGGAAGGAAATTTGTGGCTCCTCTCAGATTCCAGAACTTTCTGCCACAGAAATGTGAGGAACATGTGTTTTTTTAGCCAAATTTGAAGGTTTGCAAAGGATTCTGGGTAACAGAACCTGGTCAGAGCCCCACAAGTCACCCCATCTTGGATTTCCCTAGGTCTCTAGTTTTCAGAAATGCACAGGTTTGGTAGGTTTCCCTAGGTGCCGGCTGAGCTAGAGGCCAAAATCTACAGGTAGGCACTTTGCAAAAAACACCTCTGTTTTCTTTCAAAAAATTGGATGTGTCCACGTTGCGCTTTGGGGCATTTCCTGTCGCGGGAGCTAGGCCTACCCACACAAGTGAAGTTTCATTTTTATCGGGAGACTTGAGGGAACGCTGGGTGGAAGGACATTTGTGATTCCTCTCAGTTTCCAGAACTTTCTGCCACAGAAATGTGAGGAACATGTGTTTTTTTAGCCAAATTTTGAGGTTTGCAAAGGATTCTGGGTAACAGAACCTGGTGCGAGCCCCACAAGTCACCCCATCTTGGATTCCCCTAGGTCTCAAGTTTTCAGAAATGCACAGGTTTGGTAGGTTTCACTAGGTGCCGGCTGAGCTAGAGGCCAAAATCTACAGGTTGGCACTTCGCAAAAATCACCTCTGTTTTCTTTCAAAAAATTGGATGTGTCCACGTTGCGCTTTGGGGTGGTTCCTGTCGCGGGCGCTAGGCTTACCCACACAAGTGAGGAATCATTTTTATCGGGGGACTTGGGGGAACGCTGGGTGGAAGGAAATTCGTGGCTCCTCTCAGTTTCCAGAACTTTCTGCCACAGAAATGTGAGGAACATGTGTTTGTTTTAGCCAAATTTTGAGGTTTGCAAAGGATTCTGGGTAACAGAACCTGGTCAGAGCCTCACAAGTAAGCCCATCTTGGATTCCCCTAGGTCTCTAGTTTTCAGAAATGCACAGGTTTGGTAGGTTTCCTTAGGTGCCAGCTGAGCTAGAGGCCAAAATCTACAGGTAGGCACTTTGCAAAAAATACCTCTGTTTTCTTTAAAAAAATTGGATGTGTCCACGTTGATCTTTGGGGCATTTCCTGTCGCGGGCGCTAGGCCTACCCACAGAAGTGAGGTACCATTTTTATCGAGAGACTTTGGGGAACGCTGGGTAGAAGGAAATTTGTGGCTCCTCTCAGATTCCAGAACTTTCTGTCTCCGAAATGAGAGGAAAAAGGGTTTTTTTGGCCAAATTTTGATGTTTGCAAAGGATTCTGGGTAACATAACCTGGTCAGAGCCCCGCAAGTCACCCCATCATGGATTCCCCTGGGTTTCTAGTTTCCAAAAATGCACTGGTTTGCTAGGTTTCCCTAGGTGCCGGCTGAGCTAGAGGCCAAAATCTAAAGGTAGGCACTTTTCCAAAAACACCTCTGTTTTCTTTAAAAAAATTGGATGTGTCCACGTTGCCCTTTGGTGCATTTCCTGTCGCGGGCGCTAGGCCTACCCACACAAGTGAGGTATCATTTTTATCGGGAGACTTGGGGGAACGCTGGGTGGAAGGAAATTTGTGGCTCCTCTCAGTTTCCAGAACTTTCTGCCACAGAAATGTGAGGAACATGTGTTTTTTTAGCCAAATTTTGAGGTTTGCAGTGGATTCTGGGTAACAGAACCTGGTCAGAGCCTCACAAGTCAGCCCATCTTGGATTCCCCAAGGTCTCTAGTTTTCAAAAATACACAGGTTTGGTAGGTTTCCCTAGGTGCCGGCTGAGCTAGAGGCCAAAGTCTACAGGTAGGCCCTTTCCAAAAAACACCTCTGTTTTCTTTCAAAAAATTGGATGTGTCCACTTTGCACTTTGGGGCATTTCCTGCCGCGGGCGCTAGGCCTATCCACACAAGTGAGGTATCATTTTTATCGGGAGACTTGGGGGAATGCTGGGTGGAAGGAAATTTGTGGCTTCTCTCAGTTTCCAGAACTTTCTGCCACAGAAATGTGAGGAACATGTGTTTTTTTAGCCAACTTTTGAGGTTTGCAAAGGATTCTGGATAACAGAACCTGGTCAGAGCCTCACAAGTCAGCCCATCTTGGATTCCCCTAGGTCTCTAGTTTTCAAAAATACACAGGTTTGGTAGGTTTCCCTAGGTGCTGGCTGAGCTAGAGGCCAAAATCTACAGATAGGCACTTTGCAAAAAACACCTCTGTTTTCTTTCAAAAAATTGGATGTGTCCACGTTGCACTTTGGGGCATTTCCTGCTGCGGGCGCTAGGCCTACCCACACAAGTGAGGTATCATTTTTATCCGGAGACTTGGGGAAACGCTGGGTGGGAGGAAATTTGTGGCTCCTCTCAGATTCCAGAACTTCTGCCACAGAAATGTGAGGAACATGTGTTTTTTTAGCCAAATTTTGAGGTTTGCAGAGGATTCTGGGTAACAGAACCTGGTCAGAGCCTCACAAGTCAGCCCATCTTGGATTCCCCTAGGTCTCTAGTTTTCAAAAATACACAGGTTTGGTAGGTTTCCCTAGGTTCCGGCTGAGCTAGAGGCCAAAGTCTATAGGTAGGCCCTTTCCAAAAAACACCTCTGTTTTCTTTCAAAAAATTGGATGTGTCCACGATGCACTTTGGGGCATTTCCTGCCGCGGGCGCTAGGCCTACCCACACAAGTGAGGTATCATTTTTATCGGGAGACTTGGGGAAATGCTGGGTGGAAGGAAATTTGTGGCTCCTCTCAGTTTCCAGAACTTTCTGCCACAGAAATGTGAGGAACATGTGTTTTTTTAGCCAACTTTTGAGGTTTGCAAAGGATTCTGGATAACAGAACCTGGTCAGAGCCTCACAAGTCAGCCCATCTTGGATTCCCCTAGGTCTCTAGTTTTCAAAAATACACAGGTTTGGTAGGTTTCCCTAGGTGCTGGCTGAGCTAGAGGCCAAAATCTACAGATAGGCACTTTGCAAAAAACACCTGTTTTCTTTCAAAAAATTGGATGTGTCCACGTTGCACTTTGGGGCATTTCCTGCTGCGGGCGCTAGGCCTACCCACACAAGTGAGGTATCATTTTTATCCGGAGACTTGGGGGAACGCTGGGTGGGAGGAAATTTGTGGCTCCTCTCAGATTCCAGAACTTTCTGCCACAGAAATGTGAGGAACATGTTTTTTTTAGCCAAATTTTGAGGTTTGCAAAGGATTCTGGGTAACAGAACCTGGTCCGAGCCCCACAAGTCACCCTATCTTGCAATCCCCTAGGTCTCTAGTTTTCAGAAATGCACAGGTTTGGTAGGTTTCCCTAGGTGCCGGCTGAGCTAGAGGCCAAAATCTACAGGTAGGCACCTTGCCAAAAACACCTCTGTTTTCTTTCAAAAAATGGTATGTGTCCACGTTGCCCTTTGGGGCATTTCCTGTCGCGGGCGCAAGGCCTACCCACACAAGTGAGGTATCATTTTTATCGGGAGACTTGGGGGAATGCTGGGTGGAAGGAAATTTGTGGCTCCTCTCAGTTTCCAGAACTTTCTGCCACAGAAATGTGAGGAACATGTGTTTTTTTTAGCCAAATTTTGAGGTTTGCAAAGGATTCTGGGTAACAGAACCTGGTCAGAGCCTCACAAGTCAGCCCATCTTGGATTCCCCTAGGTCTCTAGTTTTCAAAAATACACAGATTTGGTAGGTTTCCCTAGGTGCCGGCTGAGCTAGAGGCCAAAATCTACAGGTAGGCACTTTGCAAAAAACACCTCTGTTTTCTTTCAAAAAAATTGGATAAGTCCATGTTGCACTTGGGGCATTTCCTGCCACGGGCGCTAGGCCTACCCACACAGGTGAGTTATCATTTTTATCGGGAGACTTGGGGGAATGCTGGGTGGAAGGAAATTTGTGGCTCCTCTCAGATTCCAGAACTTTCTGCCACAGAAATGTGAGGAACATGTTTTTTTTAGCCAAATTTTGAGGTTTGCACAGGATTCTGGGTAACAGAACCTGGTCCGAGCCCCACAAGTCACCCTATCTTGCAATCCCCTAGGTCTCTAGTTTTCAGAAATGCACAGGTTTGGTAGGTTTCCCTAGGTGCCGGCTGAGCTAGAGGCCAAAATCTACAGGTAGGCACTTCGCAAAAAACACCTCTGTTTTCTTTCAAAAAATTGGATGTGTCCACGTTGCGCTTTGGGGTGTTTCCTGTCGCGGGCGCTAGGCTTACCCACACAAGTGAGGAATCATTTTTATCGGGAGACTTGGGGGAACGCTGGGTGGAAGATAATTTGTGGCTCCTCTCAGATTCCACAACCTTCTGCCACAGAAATTTGAGGAACATGTGTTTTTTTATCCATATTTTGAGGTTTGTAAAGGATTCTGGGTAACAGAACCTGGTCCGAGCCCCACAACTCCCCCCATCTTGGATTCCCCTAGGTCTCTAGTTTTCAGAAATGCACAGGTTTGGTAGGTTTCCCTAGGTGCCGGCTGAGCTAGAGGCCAAAATCTACAGGTAGGCACTTTGCAAAAAACACCTCTGTTTTCTTTCAAAAAAATTGGATGTGTCCACGTTGCACTTGGGGCATTTCCTGCCACGGGCGCTAGGCCTACCCACACAAGTGAGGTATCATTTTTATCGGGAGACTTGGGGGAATGCTGGGTGGAAGGAAATTTGTGGCTCCTCCCAGTTTCCAGAACTTTCTGCCACAGAAATGTGAGGAACATGTGTTTTTTTAGCCAAATTTTGAGGTTTGCAAAGGATTCTGGGTAACAGAACCTGGTAAGAGCGTCACAAGTCAGTCCATCTTGGATTCCCCTAGGTCTCTAGTTTTCAAAACTACACAGGTTTGGTAGGTTTCCCTAGGTGCCGGCTGAGCTAGAGGCCAAAATCTACAGGTAGGCACTTTGCAAAAAACACCTCTGTTTTCTTTCAAAAAATTGGATGTGTCCACGTTGCACTTTGGGGCATTTCCTGCCGCGGGCGCTAGGCCTACCCACACAAGTGAGGTATCATTTTTATCGGGAGACTTGGGGGAATGCTGGGTGGAAGGAAATTTGTGGCTCCTCTCAGTTTCCAGAACTTTCTGCCACAGAAATGTGAGGAACATGTGTTTTTTTAGCCAAATTTTGAGGTTTGCAAAGGATTCTGGATAACAGAACCTGGTCAGAGCCTCACAAGTCAGCCCATCTTGGATTCCCCTAGGTCTCGAGTTTTCAAAAATACACAGGTTTGGTAGGTTTCCCTAGGTGCTGGCTGAGCTAGAGGCCAAAATCTACAGGTAGGCACTTTGCAAAAAACACCTCTGTTTTCTTTAAAAAAAATTGGATGTGTCCACGTTGCACTTGGGGCATTTCCTGCCACGGGCGCTAGGCCTACCCACACAAGTGAGGTATCATTTTTATCGGGAGACGTGGGGGAATGCTGGGTGGAAGGAAATTTGTGGCTCCTCTCAGTTTCCAGAACTTTCTGCCACAGAAATGTGAGGAACATGTGTTTTTTTAGCCAGATTTTGAGGTTTGCAAAGGATTCTGGGTAACAGAACCTGGTCAGAGCGTCACAAGTCAGCCCATCTTGGATTCCCCTAGGTCTCTAGTTTTCAAAACTACACAGGTTTGGTAGGTTTCCCTAGGTGCCGGCTGAGCTAGAGGCCAAAATCTACATTTAGGCACTTTGCAAAAAACACCTCTGTTTTCTTTCAAGAAATTGGATGTGTCCACGTTGCACTTTGGGGCATTTCCTGCCGCGGGCGCTAGGCCTACCCACACAAGTGAGGTATCATTTTTATCCGCAGACTTGGGGGAACGCTTGGTGGAAGGAAATTTGTGGCTCCTCTCAGATTCCAGAACTTTCTGCCACAGAAATGTGAGGAACATGTGTTTTTTTAGCCAAATTTTGAGGTTTGCAAAGGATTCTGGGTAACAGAACCTGGTCCAAGCCCCACAAGTCACCCCATCTTGGATTCCCCTAGGTCTCTAGTTTTCAGAAATGCACAGGTTTGGTAGGTTTCCCTAGGTGCCGGCTGAGCTAGAGGCCAAAATCTACAGGTTGGCACTTTGCAAAAAATCACCTCTGTTTTCTTTAAAAAAATTGGATGTGTCCACGTTGCGCTTTGCGGTGTTTCCTGTCGCGGGCGCTAGGCTTACCCACACAAGTGAGGAATCATTTTTATTGGGAGACTTGGGGGAACGCTGGGTGAAAGGAAATTTGTGGCTCCTCTCAGATTCCAGAACTTTCTGCCACAGAAATGTGAGGAACATGTTTTTTTTATCAAAATTTTGAGGTTTGTAAAGGATTCTGGGTAACAGAACCTGGTCCGAGCCCCACAAGTCACCCCATATTGGATTCCCATAGGTCTTTAGTTTTCAGAAATGCACAGGTTTGGTAGGTTTCCCTTGGTGCCGGCTGAGCTAGAGGCCAAAATCTACAGGTAGGCACTTTGCAAAAAACACCTCGTTTTTCTTTCAAAAAATTGGATGTGTCCACGTTGATCTTTGGGGCATTTCCTGTCGCGGGCGCTAGGCCTACCCACAGAAGTGAGGTACCATTTTTACCGAGAGACTTTGGGGAACGCTGGGTAGAAGGAAATTTGTGGCTCCTCTCAGATTCCAGAACTTTCTGTCTCCGAAATGAGAGGAAAAAGTGTTTTTTTGGCCAAATGTTGATGTTTGCAAAGGATTCTGGGTAACATAACCTGGTCAGAGCCCCGCAAGTCACCCCATCTTGGATTCCCCTGGGTTTCTAGTTTCCAAAAATTCACTGGTTTGCTAGGTTTCCCCAGGTGCCGGCTGAGCTACAGGCCAAAATCCACAGGTAGGCACTGTTTTCTATGAAAAAATGTGATGTGTCCACGTTGTGTTTTGGGCCATTTCCTTTTATGGGCGCTAGTCCTACCCTAACAAGTGAGGTATCATTTCTATCGGGAAACTTGGGGGAACACTGGGTGGAAGGAAATTTGTGGCTCCTCTCAGATTTCAGAACTTTCTGCCACAGAAATGTGAGGAACATGTGTTTTTTTAGCCAAATTTGAGGTTTGCAAAGGATTCGGGGTAACAGAATCTGTTCCGAGCCCCACAAGTCACCCCATCTTGGATTCCACTAGGTCTCTAGTTTTCAGGAATGCACAGGTTTGGTAGGTTTCCCTAGGTGCCGGCTGAGCTAGAGGCCAAAATCTACAGGTAGGCACTTTGCAGAAAACACCTCTGTTTTCTTTCAAAAAATTGGATGTGTCCACGTTGATCTTTGGGGCATTTCCTGTCTCAGGCGCTAGGCCTACCCACACAAGTGAGGTATCATTTTTATCGGGAGACTTGGGGGAACGCTGGGTGGAAGGAAATTTGTGGCTCCTCTCAGATTCCAGAACTTTCTGCCACAGAAATGTGAGGAACATGTGTTTTTTTAGCCAAATTTTGAGGTTTGCAGAGGATTCTGGGTAACAGAACCTGGTCGGAGCCTCACAAGTCAGCCCATCTTCGATTCCCCTAGGTCTCTAGTTTTCAAAAATACACAGGTTTGGTAGGTTTCCCTAGGTGACGGCTGAGCTAGAGGCCAAAGTCTACAGGTAGGCACTTTGCAAAAAACACCTCTGTTTTCTTTCAAAAAATTGGATGTGTCCACGTTGCACTTTGGGGCATTTCCTGCTGCGGGCGCTAGGCCTACCCACACAAGTGAGGTTTCATTTATATCGGGAGACTTGGGGGAATGCTGGGTGGAAGGAAATTTGTGGCTCCTCTCAGTTTCCAGAACTTTCTGCCACAGAAATGTGAGGAACATGTGTTTTTTTAGCCAAATTTTGAGGTTTGCAAAGGATTCTGGGTAACAGAACCTGGTCAGAGCGTCACAAGTCAGCCCATCTTGGATTCCCCTAGGTCTCTAGTTTTCAAAAATACACAGGTTTGGTAGGTTTCCCTAGGTGCCGGCTGAGCTAGAGGCCAAAATCTACAGGTAGGCACTTTGCAAAAAACACCTCTGTTTTCTTTCAAGAAATTGGATGTGTCCACGTTGCACTTTGGGGCATTTCCTGCCGCGGGCGCTAGGCCTACCCACACAAGTGAGGTATCATTTTTATCCGGAGACTTGGGGGAACGCTGGGTGGAAGGAAATTTGTGGCTCCTCTCAGATTCCAGAACTTTCTGCCACAGAAATGTGAGGAACATGTGTTTTTTTAGCCAATTTTTGAGGTTTGCAAAGGATTCTGGGTAACAGAACCTGGTCCAAGCCCCACAAGTCACCCCATCTTGGATTCCCCTAGGTCTCTAGTTTTCAGAAATGCACAGGTTTGGTAGGTTTCCCTAGGTGCCGGCTGAGCTAGAGGCCAAAATCTACAGGTAGGCACTTTGCAAAAAACACCTCGTTTTTCTTTCAAAAAATTGGATGTGTCCACGTTGATCTTTGGGGCATTTCCTGTCGCGGGCGCTAGGCCTACCCACAGAAGTGAGGTACCATTTTTACCGAGAGACTTTGGGGAACGCTGGGTAGAAGGAAATTTGTGGCTCCTCTCAGATTCCAGAACTTTCTGTCTCCGAAATGAGAGGAAAAAGTGTTTTTTTGGCCAAATTTTGATGTTTGCAAATGATTCTGGGTAACATAACCTGGTCAGAGCCCCGCAAGTCACCCCATCTTGGATTCCCCTGGGTTTCTAGTTTCCAAAAATGCACTGGTTTGCTAGGTTTCCCCAGGTGCCGGCTGAGCTACAGGCCAAAATCCACAGGTAGGCACTGTTTTCTATGAAAAAATGTGATGTGTCCACATTGTGTTTTGGGCCATTTCCTTTTATGGGTGCTAGTCCTACCCTAACAAGTGAGGTATCATTTCTATCGGGAAACTTGGGGGAACCCTGGGTGGAAGGAAATTTGTGGCTCCTCTCAGATTCCAGAACTTTCTGCTACAGAAATGTGAGGAACATGTGTTTTTTTAGCCAAATTTGAGGTTTGCAAAGGATTCTGGGTAACAGAATCTGTTCCGAGCCCCACAAGTCACCCCATCTTGGATTCCACTAGGTCTCTAGTTTTCAGGAATGCACAGGTTTGGTAGGTTTCCCTAGGTGCCGGCTGAGCTAGAGGCCAAAATCTACAGGTAGGCACTTTGCAGAAAACACCTCTGTTTTCTTTCAAAAAGTTGGATGAGTCCACGTTGCACTTTGGGGCATTTCCTGTCTCAGGCGCTAGGCCTACCCACACAAGTGAGGTATCATTTTTATCGGGAGACTTGGGGAAATGCTGGGTGGAATGAAATTTGTGGCTCCTCTCAGTTTCCAGAACTTTCTGCCACAGAAATGTGAGGAACATGTGTTTTTTTAGCCAAATTTTGAGGTTTGCAAAGGATTCTGGGTAACAGAACCTGGTCAGAGCCTCACAAGTCAGCCCATCTTGGATTCCCCTAGTTTTCTAGTTTTCAAAAATACACAGGTTTGGTAGGTTTCCCTAGGTGCCGGCTGAGCTAGAGGCCAAAATCTACAGGTAGGCACTTTGCAAAAAAACACCTCTGTTTTTTTCAAAAATTGGATGTGTCCACGTTGCACTTTGGGGCATTTCCTGCCGCGGGCGCTAGGCCTACCCACACAAGTGAGGTATCATTTTTATCCGGAGACTTGTAGGAACGCTGGGTGGAAGGAAATTTGTGGCTCCTCTCAGATTCCAGAACTTTCTGCCACAGAAATGTTAGGAACATGTGTTTTTTTAGCCAAATTTGAGGTTTGCAAAGGATTCTGGGTAACAGAATCTGTTCCGAGCCCCACAAGTCACCCCATCTTGGATTCCACTAGGTCTCTAGTTTTCAGGAATGCACAGGTTTGGTAGGTTTCCATAGGTGCCAGCTGAGCTAGAGGCCAAAATCTACAGGTAGGCACTTTAAAGAAAACACCTCTGTTTTCTTTCAAAAAATTGGATGTGTCCACGTTGATCTTTGGGGCATTTCCTGTCTCGGGCGCTAGGCCTACCCACACAAGTGAGGTATCATTTTTATTGGGAGACTTGGGGGAACGCTGGGTGGAAGGAAATTTGTGGCTCCTCTTAGATTCCAGAACTTTCTGCCACAGAAATGTTAGGAACATGTGTTTTTTTAGCCAAATTTTGAGGTTTGCAAAGGATTCTGGGTAACAGAACCTGGTCAGAGCCCCACAAGTCACCCCATCTTGGATTCCCCTAGGTCTCTAGTTTTCAGAAATGCACAGGTTTGGTAGGTTTCCTAGGTGCCGGCTGAGCTAGAGGCCAAAATCTACAGGTAGGCACTTTGCAAAAAACACCTCTGTTTTCTTTCAAAAAATTGGATGTGTCCACGTTGCGCTTTGGGGCATTTGCTGTCGCGGGCGCTAGGCCTACCCACACAAGTGAGGTTTCATTTTTATCGGGAGACTTGGGGGAACGCTGGGTGGAAGGAAATTTGTGGCTCCTCTCAGTTTCCAGAACTTTCTGCCACAGAAATGTGAGGAACATGTGTTTTTTTAGCCAAATTTTGAGGTTTGCAAAGGATTCTGGGTAACAGAACCTGGTCAGAGCCTCACAAGTCCACCCATCTTGGATTCCCCTAGGTCTCTAGTTTTAAAAAATACACAGGTTTGGTAGGTTTCCCTAGGTGCAGGCTGAGCTAGAGGACAAAATCTACAGGTAGGCACTTTGCAAAAAAACACCTCTGTTTTCTTTCAAAAAATTGGATGTGTCCACGTTGCACTTTGGGGCATTTCCTGCCGCGGGCGCTAGGCCTACCCACACAAGTGAGGTATCATTTTTATCGGGAGACTTGGGGAAATGCTGGGTGGAAGGAAATTTGTGGCTCCTCTCAGTTTCCAGAACTTTCTGCCACAGAAATGTGAGGAACATGTGTTTTTTTAGCCAAATTTTGAGGTTTGCAAAGGATTCTGGGTAACAGAACCTGGTCAGAGCTTCACAAGTCAGCCCATCTTGGATTCCCCTAGGTCTCTAGTTTTCAAAAATACACAGGTTTGGTAGGTATCCCTAGGTGCCTGCTGAGCTAGAGGCCAACATCTACAGGTAGGCACTTTGCAAAAAAACACATCTGTTTTCTTTCAAAAAATTGGATGTGTCCACGTTGCACTTTGGGGCATTTCCTGCCGCGGGCGCTAGGCCTACCCACACAAGTGAGGTATCATTTTTATCCGGAGACTTGGGGGAATGCTGGGTGGAAGGAAATTTGTGGCTCCTCTCAGTTTCCAGAACTTTCTGCCACAGAAATGTGAGGAACATGTGTTTTTTTAGCCAAATTTTGAGGTTTGCAAAGGATTCTGGGTAACAGAACCTGGTCAGAGCCCCACAAGTCACCCCATCTTGGATTCCCCTAGGTCTCTAGTTTTCAGAAATGCACAGGTTTGGTAGATTTCCCTAGGTGCCGTCTGAGCTAGAGGCCAAAATCTACAGGTAGGCACTTCACAAAAATCACCTCTGTTTTCTTTCAAAAAATTGGATGTGTCCACGTTGCGCTTTGGGGCGTTTTCTGTCGCGGGTGCTAGGCTTACCCACACAAGTGAGGAATCATTTTTATCGGGGGACGGACTTGGGGGAACGCTGGGTGGAAGGAAATGTGTGGCTCCTCTCAGATTCCAGAACTTTCTGCCACAGAAATGTGAGGAACATGTGTTTTTTTAGTCAAATTTTGAGGTTTGCAAAGGATTCTGGGTAACAGAAACTGGTCCGTGCCCCACAAGTCACCCCATCTTGGATTCCCCTAGGTCTCTAGTTTTCAGAAATGCACAGGTTTGGTAGGTTTCCTTAGGTGCCGGCTGAGCTAGAGGCCAAAATCTACAGGTAGGCACTTCGCAAAAATCACCTCTGTTTTCTTTCAAAAAATTGGATGTGTACACGTTGCGCTTTGGGGTGTTTCCTGTCGCGGGCGCTAGGCCTACCCACACAAGTGAGGTATCATTTTTATCGGGAGACTTGGGGAAATGCTGGGTGGAAGGAAATTTGTGGCTCCTCTCAGTTTCCAGAACTTTCTGCCACAGAAATGTGAGGAACATGTGTTTTTTTAGCCAAATTTTGAGGTTTGCAAAGGATTCTGGGTAACAGAACCTGGTCAGAGCTTCACAAGTCAGCCCATCTTGGATTCCCCTAGGTCTCTAGTTTTCAAAAATACACAGGTTTGGTAGGTTTCCCTAGGTGCCTGCTGAGCTAGAGGCCAACATCTACAGGTAGGCACTTTGCAAAAAAACACATCTGTTTTCTTTCAAAAAATTGGATGTGTCCACGTTGCACTTTGGGGCATTTCCTGCCGCGGGCGCTAGGCCTACCCACACAAGTGAGGTATCATTTTTATCCGGAGACTTGGGGGAACGCTGGGTGGAAGGAAATTTGTGGCTCCTCTCAGATTCCAGAACTTTCTGCCACAGAAATGTGAGGAACATGTGTTTTTTTAGCCAAATTTTGAGGTTTGCAAAGGATTCTGGGTAACAGAACCTGGTCAGAGCCCCACAAGTCACCCCATCTTGGATTCCCCTAGGTCTCTAGTTTTCAGAAATGCACAGGTTTGGTAGATTTCCCTAGGTGCCGTCTGAGCTAGAGGCCAAAATCTACAGGTAGGCACTTCACAAAAATCACCTCTGTTTTCTTTCAAAAAATTGGATGTGTCCACGTTGCGCTTTGGGGCGTTTTCTGTCGCGGGTGCTAGGCTTACCCACACAAGTGAGGAATCATTTTTATCGGGGGACGGACTTGGGGGAACGCTGGGTGGAAGGAAATGTGTGGCTCCTCTCAGATTCCAGAACTTTCTGCCACAGAAATGTGAGGAACATGTGTTTTTTTAGTCAAATTTTGAGGTTTGCAAAGGATTCTGGGTAACAGAAACTGGTCCGTGCCCCACAAGTCACCCCATCTTGGATTCCCCTAGGTCTCTAGTTTTCAGAAATGCACAGGTTTGGTAGGTTTCCTTAGGTGCCGGCTGAGCTAGAGGCCAAAATCTACAGGTAGGCACTTCGCAAAAATCACCTCTGTTTTCTTTCAAAAAATTGGATGTGTACACGTTGCGCTTTGGGGTGTTTCCTGTCGCGGGCGCTAGGCCTACCCACACAAGTTAGGTATCATTTTTATCGGGACACTTGGGGGAACGCTGGGTGGCAGGAAATTTGTGACTCCTCTCAGATTCCAGAACTTTCTACACAGAAATATGAGGAACAAGTGTTTTTTTAGCCAAATTTTGAGGTTTGCAAAGGATTCTGGGAAACAGAACCTGGTCAGAGCCTCACAAGTCAGCCCATCTTGGATTCCCCTAGGTCTCTAGTTTTAAAAAATACACAGGTTTGGTAGGTTTCCCTAGGTGCCAGCTGAGCGAGAGGCCAAAATCTACAGGTAGGCACTTTGCAAAAAAACACCTCTGTTTTCTTTCAAAAAATTGGATGTGTCCACGTTGCACTTTGGGGCATTTCCTGCCGCGGGCGCTAGGCCTACCCACACAAGTGAGGTATCATTTTTATCGGGAGACTTGGGGAAATGCTGGGTGGAAGGAAATTTGTGGCTCCTCTCAGTTTCCAGAACTTTCTGCCACAGAAATGTGAGGAACATGTGTTTTTTTAGCCAAATTTTGAGGTTTGCAAAGGATTCTGGGTAACAGAACCTGGTCAGAGCTTCACAAGTCAGCCCATCTTGGATTCCCCTAGGTCTCTAGTTTTCAAAAATACACAGGTTTGGTAGGTTTCCCTAGGTGCCTGCTGAGCTAGAGGCCAACATCTACAGGTAGGCACTTTGCAAAAAAACACATCTGTTTTCTTTCAAAAAATTGGATGTGTCCACGTTGCACTTTGGGGCATTTCCTGCCGCGGGCGCTAGGCCTACCCACACAAGTGAGGTATCATTTTTATCCGGAGACTTGGGGGAACGCTGGGTGGAAGGAAATTTGTGGCTCCTCTCAGATTCCAGAACTTTCTGCCACAGAAATGTGAGGAACATGTGTTTTTTTAGCCAAATTTTGAGGTTTGCAAAGGATTCTGGGTAACAGAACCTGGTCAGAGCCCCACAAGTCACCCCATCTTGGATTCCCCTAGGTCTCTAGTTTTCAGAAATGCACAGGTTTGGTAGATTTCCCTAGGTGCCGTCTGAGCTAGAGGCCAAAATCTACAGGTAGGCACTTCACAAAAATCACCTCTGTTTTCTTTCAAAAAATTGGATGTGTCCACGTTGCGCTTTGGGGCGTTTTCTGTCGCGGGTGCTAGGCTTACCCACACAAGTGAGGAATCATTTTTATCGGGGGACGGACTTGGGGGAACGCTGGGTGGAAGGAAATGTGTGGCTCCTCTCAGATTCCAGAACTTTCTGCCACAGAAATGTGAGGAACATGTGTTTTTTTAGTCAAATTTTGAGGTTTGCAAAGGATTCTGGGTAACAGAAACTGGTCCGTGCCCCACAAGTCACCCCATCTTGGATTCCCCTAGGTCTCTAGTTTTCAGAAATGCACAGGTTTGGTAGGTTTCCTTAGGTGCCGGCTGAGCTAGAGGCCAAAATCTACAGGTAGGCACTTCGCAAAAATCACCTCTATTTTCTTTCAAAAAATTGGATGTGTACACGTTGCGCTTTGGGGTGTTTCCTGTCGCGGGCGCTAGGCCTACCCATACAAGTTAGGTATCATTTTTATCGGGACACTTGGGGGAACGCTGGGTGGCAGGAAATTTGTGACTCCTCTCAGATTCCAGAACTTTCTACACAGAAATATGAGGAACAAGTGTTTTTTTAGCCAAATTTTGAGGTTTGCAAAGGATTCTGGGTAACAGAACCTGGTCAGAGCCTCACAAGTCAGCCCATCTTGGATTCCCCTAGGTCTCTAGTTTTAAAAAATACACAGGTGTGGTAGGTTTCCCTAGGTGCCGGCTGAGCTAGAGGCCAAAATCTACAGGTAGGCACTTTGCAAAAAAACACCTCTGTTTTCTTTCAAAAAATTGGATGTGTCCACGTTGCACTTTGGGGCATTTCCTGCCGCGGGCGCTAGGCCTACCCACACAAGTGAGGTATCATTTTTATCCGGAGACTTGGGGGAACGCTGGGTGGAAGGAAATTTGTGGCTCCACACAGATTCCAGAACTTTCTGCCACAGAAATGTGAGGAACATGTGTTTTTTTAGCCAAATTTTGAGGTTTGCAAAGGATTCTGGGTAACAGAACCTGGTCAGAGCCCCACAAGTCACCCCATCTTGGATTCCCCTAGGTCTCTAGTTTTCAGAAATGCACAGGTTTGGTAGGTTTCCCTAGGTGCCGTCTGAGCTAGAGGCCAAAATCTACAGGTAGGCACTTCACAAAAATCACCTCTGTTTTCTTTCAAAAAATTGGATGTGTCCACGTTGCGCTTTGGGGCGTTTTCTGTCGCGGGCGCTAGGCTTACCCACACAAGTGAGGAATCATTTTTATCGGGGGACTTGGGGGAACGCTGGGTGGAAGGAAATTTGTGGCTCCTCTCAGATTCCAGAACTTTCTGCCACAGAAATGTGAGGAACATGTGTTTTTTTAGCCAAATTTTGAGGTTTGCAAAGGATTCTGGGTAACAGAACCTGGTCCGTGCCCCACAAGTCACCCCATCTTGGATTCCCCTAGGTCTCTAGTTTTCAGAAATGCACAGGTTTGGTAGGTTTCCTTAGGTGCCGGCTGAGCTAGAGGCCAAAATCTACAGGTAGGCACTTCGCAAAAATCACCTCTGTTTTCTTTCAAAAAATTGGATGTGTCCACGTTGCGCTTTGGGGCGTTTCCTGTCGCGGGCGCTAGGCCTACCCACACAAGTGAGGTATCATTTTTATCGGGACACTTGGGGGAACAATGGGTGGTAGGAAATTTGTGACTCCTCTCAGATTCCAGAACTTTCTTCACAGAAATATGAGGAACATGTGTTTTATTAGCCAAATTTTGAGGTTTGAAAGGATTCTGGGTAACAGAACCTGGTCCGAGCCCCACAAGTCACCCCATCTTGGATTCCCCTATGTCTCTAGTTTTCAGAAATGCACAGGTTTGGTAGCTTTCCCTAGGTGCCGGCTGAGCTAGAGGCCAAAATCTACAGGTAGGCACTTTGCAAAAAATACCTCAGTTTTCTTTCAAAAAATTGGATGTGTCCACGTTGCACTTTGGGGCATTTCCTGCCGCGTGCGCTAGGCCTACCCACACAAGTGAGGTATCATTTTTATCCGGAGACTTGGGGGAATGCTGGGTGGAAGGAAATTTGTGGCTCCTCTCAGTTTCCAGAACTTTCTGCCACAGAAATGAGAAGGAACATGTGTTTTTTTAGCCAAATTTTGAGGTTTGCAAAGGATTCTGGGTAACAGAACCTGGTCAGAGCCTCACAAGTCAGCCCATCTTGGATTCCCCTAGGTCTCTAGTTTGCAAAAATACACAGGTTTGGTGGGTTTCCCTAGGTGCCGGCTGAGCTAGAGGCCAAAATCTACAGGTAGGCACTTCGCAAAAATCACCTGTTTTCTTTAAAAAAATTGGATGTGTCCACGTTGCGCTTTGGGGCGTTTCCTGTCGCGGGCGCTAGGCTTACCCACACAAGTGAGGTATCATTTTTATCCGGAGACTTGGGGGAACGCTGGGTGGAAGGAAATTTGTGGCTCCTCTCAGATTCCAGAACTTTCTGCCACAGAAATTTGAGGAACATGTGTTTTTTTAGCCAAATTTTGAGGTTTGCAAACGATTCTGGGTAACAGAACCTGGTCCGAGCTCCACAAGTCACCCCATCTTGGATTCCCCTAGGTCTTTAGTTTTCAGAAATGCACAGGTTTGGTAGGTTCCCTAGGTGCCGGCTGAGCTAGAGGGCAAAATCTACAGGTAGGCACTTCGCAAAAATCACCTCTGTTTTCTTTCAAAAAATTGGATGTGTCCACGTTGCGCTTTGGGGTGTTTCCTGTCGCGGGCGCTAGGCTTACCCACACAAGTGAGGAATCATTTTTATCGGGAGACTTGGGGGAACACTGGGTGGAAGATAATTTGTGGCTCCTCTCAGATTCCACAACCTTCTGCCACAGAAATTGGAGGAACATGTGTTTTTTTATCCAAATTTTGAGGTTTGTAAAGGATTCTATGTAACAGAACCTGGTCCGAGCCCCACAACTCACCCCATCTTGGATTCCCCTAGGTCTCTAGTTTTCAGAAATGCACAGGTTTGGTAGGTTTACCTAGGTGCCGGCTGAGCTAGAGGCCAAAATCTACAGGTAGGCACCTTGCCAAAAACACCTCTGTTTTCTTTCAAAAAATTGGATGTGTCCACGTTGCCCTTTGGGGCATTTCCTGTCGCGGGTGCAAGGCCTACCCACACAAGTGAGGTATCATTTTTATCGGGAGACTTGGGGGAATGCTGGGTGGAAGGAAATTTGTGGCTCCTCTCAGTTTCCAGAACTTTCTGCCACAGAAATGTGAGGAACATGTGTTTTTTTAGCCAAATTTTGAGGTTTGCAAAGGATTCTGGGTAACAGAACCTGGTCAGAGCCCCACAAGTCACGCCATCTTGGATTCCCCTAGGTCTCTAGTTTTCAAAAATACACAGGTTTGGTAGGTTTCCCTAGGTGCCGGCTGAGCTAGAGGCCAAAATCTACAGGTAGGCACTTTGCAAAAAACACCTCTGCTTTCTTTAAAAAAAATCGGATGTGTCCACGTTGCTCTTGGGGCATTTCATGCCACGGGCGCTAGGCCTACCCACACAAGTGAGGTATCATTTTTATCGGGAGACTTGGGGGAATGCTGGGTGGAAGGAAATTTGTGGCTCCTCTCAGTTTCCAGAACTTTCTGCCACAGAAATGTGAGGAACATGTGTTTTTTTAGCCAAATTTTGAGGTTTGCAAAGGATTCTGGGTAACAGAACCTGGTCAGAGCCTCACAAGTCAGCCCATCTTGGATTCCCCTAGGTCTCTAGTTTTAAAAAATACACAGGTTTGGTAGGTTTCCTTAGGTGCCGGCTGAGCTAGAGGCCAAAATCTACAGGTAGGCACTTTGCAAAAAAACACCTCTGTTTTCTTTCAAAAAATTGGATGTGTCCACGTTGCACTTTGGGGCATTTCCTGCCGCGGGCGCTAGGCCTACCCACACAAGTGAGGTATCATTTTTATCCGGAGATTTGGGGGAACGCTGGGTGGAAGGAAATTTGTGGCTCCTCTCAGATTCCAGAACTTTCTGCCACAGAAATGTGAGGAACATTTGTTTTTTTAGCCAAATTTTGACGTTTGCAAAGGATTCTGGGTAACAGAACCTGGTCAGAGCCCCACAAGTCACCCCATCATGGATTCCCCTAGGTCTCTAGTTTTCAGAAATGCACAGGTTTGGTAGGTTTCCCTAGGTGCTGTCTGAGCTAGAGGCCAAAATCTACAGGTAGGCACCTTGCCAAAAACACCTCTGTTTTCTTTAAAAAAATTGGATGTGTCCACGTTGCCCTTTGGGGCATTTCCTGTTGCGGGTGCAAGGCCTACCCACACAAGTGAGGTATCATTTTTATCGGGAGACTTGGGGGAATGCTGGGTGGAAGGAAATTTGTGGCTCCTCTCAGTTTCCAGAACTTTCTGCCACAGAAATGTGAGGAACATGTGTTTTTTTAGCCAAATTTTGAGGTTTGCAAAGGATTCTGGGTAACAGAACCTGGTCAGAGCCCCACAAGTCACGCCATCTTGGATTCCCCTAGGTCTCTAGTTTTCAAAAATACACAGGTTTGGTAAGTTTCCCTAGGTGCCGGCTGAGCTAGAGGCCAAAATCTACAGGTAGGCACTTTGCAAAAAACACCTCTGCTTTCTTTAAAAAAAATCGGATGTGTCCACGTTGCTCTTGGGGCATTTCATGCCACGGGCGCTAGGCCTACCCACACAAGTGAGGTATCATTTTTATCGGGAGACTTGGGGGAATGCTGGGTGGAAGGAAATTTGTGGCTCCTCTCAGTTTCCAGAACTTTCTGCCACAGAAATGTGAGGAACATGTGTTTTTTTAGCCAAATTTTGAGGTTTGCAAAGGATTCTGGGTAACAGAACCTGGTCAGAGCCTCACAAGTCAGCCCATCTTGGATTCCCCTAGGTCTCTAGTTTTAAAAAATACACAGGTTTGGTAGGTTTCCTTAGGTGCCGGCTGAGCTAGAGGCCAAAATCTACAGGTAGGCACTTTGCAAAAAAACACCTCTGTTTTCTTTCAAAAAATTGGATGTGTCCACGTTGCACTTTGGGGCATTTCCTGCCGCGGGCGCTAGGCCTACCCACACAAGTGAGGTATCATTTTTATCCGGAGACTTGGGGGAACGCTGGGTGGAAGGAAATTTGTGGCTCCTCTCAGATTCCAGAACTTTTGCCACAGAAATGTGAGGAACATTTGTTTTTTTAGCCAAATTTTGACGTTTGCAAAGGATTCTGGGTAACAGAACCTGGTCAGAGCCCCACAAGTCACCCCATCATGGATTCCCCTAGGTCTCTAGTTTTCAGAAATGCACAGGTTTGGTAGGTTTCCCGAGGTGCTGTCTGAGCTAGAGGCCAAAATCTACAGGTAGGCACTTTGCAAAAAACACCTCTGTTTTCTTTAAAAAAATTGGATGTGTCCACGTTGCGCTTTGGGGCGTTTTCTGTTGCGGGCGCTAGGCTTACCCACACAAGTGAGGAATCATTTTTATCGGGGGACTTGGGGGAACGCTGGGTGGAAGGAAATTTGTGGCTCCTCTCAGATTCCAGAACTTTCTGCCACAGAAATGTGAGGAACATGTGTTTTTTTAGCCAAATTTTGAGGTTTGCAAAGGATTCTGGGTAACAGAACCTGGTCCGTGCCCCTCAAGTCACCCCATTTTGGATTCCCCTAGGTCTCTAGTTTTCAGAAATGCACAGGTTTGGTAGGTTTCCTTAGGTGCCGGCTGAGCTAGAGGCCAAAATCTACAGGTAGGCACTTCGCAAAAATCACCTCTGTTTTCTTTCAAAAAATTGGATGTGTCCACGTTGCGCTTTGGGGCGTTTCCTGTCGCGGGCGCTAGGCCTACCCACACAAGTGAGGTATCATTTTTATCGGGACACTTGGGGGAACGCTGGGTGGCAGGAAATTTGTGACTCCTCTCAGATTCCAGAACTTTCTCCACAGAAATTTGAGGAACATGTGTTTTTTTAGCCAAATTTTGAGGTTTGAAAGGATTCTGGGTAACAGAACCTGGTCCGAGCCCCACAAGTCACCCCATCTTGGATTCCCCTAGGTCTCTAGTTTTCAGAAATGCACAGGTTTGGTAGCTTTCCCTAGGTGCCGGCTGAGCTAGAGGCCAAAATCTACAGGTAGGCACTTTACAAAAAACACCTCAGTTTTCTTTCAAAAAATTGGATGTGTCCACGTTGCACTTTGGGGCATTTCCTGCTGCGTGCGCTAGGCCTACTCACACAAGTGAGGTATCATTTTTATCGGAAGACTTGGGGGAATGCTGAGTGGAAGGAAATTTGTGGCTCCTCTCAGTTTCCAGAACTTTCTGCCACAGAAATGTGAGGAACATGTGTTCTTTTAGCCAAATTTTGAGGTTTGCAAAGGATTCTGGGTAACAGAACCTGGTTAGAGCCTCACAAGTCAGCCCATCTTGGATTCCCCTAGGTCTCTAGTTTTAAAAAATACACAGGTTTGGTAGGTTTCCCTAGGTGCCGGCTGAGCTAGAGGCCAAAATCTACAGGTAGGCACTTCGCAAAAATCACCTGTTTTCTTTAAAAAAATTGGATGTGTCCACGTTGCGCTTTGGGGCGTTTCCTGTCACGGGCGCTAGGCCTACCCACACAAGTGAGGTATCATTTTTATCCGGAGACTTGGGGGAACGCTGGGTGGAATGGCTCCTCTCAGATTCCAGAACTTTCTGCCACAGAAATTTGAGGAACATGTGTTTTTTTAGCCAAATTTTGAGGTTTGCAAACGATTCTGGGTAACAGAACTTGGTCCGAGCCCCACAAGTCACCCCATCTTGGATTCCCCTAGGTCTTTAGTTTTCAGAAATGCACAGGTTTGGTAGGTTTCCCTAGGTGCCGGCTGAGCTAGAGGGCAAAATCTACAGGTAGGCACTTCGCAAAAATCACCTCTGTTTTCTTTCAAAAAATTGGATGTGTCCACGTTGCGCTTTGGGGTGTTTCCTGTCGCGGGCGCTAGGCTTACCCACACAAGTGAGGAATCATTTTTATCGGGAGACTTGGGGGAACACTGGGTGGAAGATAATTTGTGGCTCCTCTCAGATTCCACAACCTTCTGCCACAGAAATTTGAGGAACATGTGTTTTTTTATCCAAATTTTGAGGTTTGTAAAGGATTCTATGTAACAGAACCTGGTCCGAGCCCCACAACTCACCCCATCTTGGATTCCCCTAGGTCTCTAGTTTTCATAAATGCACAGGTTTGGTAGGTTTCCCTAGGTGCCGGCTGAGCTAGAGGCCAAAATCTACAGGTAGGCACCTTGCCAAAAACACCTCTGTTTTCTTTCAAAAAATTGGATGTGTCCACGTTGCCCTTTGGGGCATTTCCTGTCGCGGGCACAAGGCCTACCCACACAAGTGAG
Organism: Pleurodeles waltl; assembly: GCF_031143425.1. Lineage (NCBI taxonomy): Eukaryota > Metazoa > Chordata > Amphibia > Caudata > Salamandridae > Pleurodeles > Pleurodeles waltl. The sequence continues at coordinate 642,926,301 of NC_090440.1, read as the reverse complement.
GTATCATTTTTATCGGGAGACTTGGGGGAACGCTGGGTGGAAGGAAATTTGTGGCTCCTCTTTGTTTCCAGAACTTTCTGCCACAGAAATGTGAGGAACATGTGTTTTTTTTAGCCAAATTTTGAGGTTTGCAAAGGATTCTGGGTAACAGAACCTGGTCAGAGCCTCACAAGTCAGCCCATCTTGGATTCCCCTAGGTCTCTAGTTTTCAAAAATACACAGGTTTGGTAGGTTTCCCTAGGTGCCGGCTGAGCTAGAGGCCAAAACCTAAAGGTAGGCACTTTGCAAAAAACACCTCTGTTTTCTTTAAAAAAAATTGGATGTGTCCACGTTGCACTTGGGGCATTTCATGCCACGGGCGCTAGGCCTACCCACACAAGTGAGGTATCATTTTTATCGAGAGACTTGGGGGAATGCTGGGTGGAAGGAAATTTGTGGCTCCTCTCAGTTTCCAGAACTTTCTGCCACAGAAATGTGAGGAACATGTGTTTTTTTAGCCAAATTTTGAGGTTTGCAAAGGATTCTGGGTAACAGAACCTGGTCAGAGCCTCACAAGTCAGCCCATCTTGGATTCCCCTAGGTCTCTAGTTTTAAAAAATACACAGGTTTGGTAGGTTTCCCTAGGTGCAGGCTGAGCTAGAGGCCAAAATCTACAGCTAGGCACTTTGCAAAAAAACACCTCTGTTTTCTTTCAAAAAATTGGATGTGTCCACGTTGCACTTTGGGGCATTTCCTGCCGCGGGCGCTAGGCCTACCCACACAAGTGAGGTATCATTTTTATCAGGAGACTTGGGGAAATGCTGGGTGGAAGGAAATTTGTGGCTCCTCTCAGTTTCCAGAACTTTCTGCCACAGAAATGTGAGGAACATGTGTTTTTTTAGCCAAATTTTGAGGTTTGCAAAGGATTCTGGGTAACAGAACCTGGTCAGACCCTCACAAGTCAGCCCATCTTGGATTCCCCTAGGTCTCTAGTTTTCAAAAATACACAGTTTTGGTAGGTTTCCCTAGGTGCCTGCTGAGCTAGAGGCCAAAATCTACAGGTAGGCACTTTGCAAAAAAACACCTCTGTTTTCTTTAAAAAAATTGGATGTGTCCACGTTGCACTTTGGGGCATTTCCTGCCGCGGGCGCTAGGCCTACCCACACAAGTGAGGTATCATTTTTATCCGGAGACTTGGGGGAACGCTGGGTGGAAGGAAATTTGTGGCTCCTCTCAGATTCCAGAACTTTCTGCCACAGAAATGTGAGGAACATGTGTTTTTTTAGCCAAATTTTGAGGTTTGCAAAGGATTCTGGGTAACAGAACCTGGTCAGAGCCCCACAAGTCACCCCATCTTGGATTCCCCTAGGTCTCTAGTTTTCAGAAATGCACAGGTTTGGTAGGTTTCCCTAGGTGCCATCTGAGCTAGAGGCCAAAATCTACAGGTAGGCACTTCACAAAAATCACCTGTTTTCTTTCAAAAAATTGGATGTGTCCACGTTGCGCTTTGGGGCGTTTTCTGTCGCGGGCGCTAGGCTTACCCACACAAGTGAGGAATCATTTTTTTCGGGGGAGTTGGGGGAACGCTGGGTGGAAGGAAATTTGTGGCTCCTCTCAGATTCCAGAACTTTCTGCCACAGAAATGTGAGGAACATGTGTTTTTTTAGCCAAATTTTGAGGTTTGCAAAGGATTCTGGGTAACAGAACCTGGTCAGAGCCCCACAAGTCACCCCATCTTGGATTCCCCTAGGTCTCTAGTTTTCAGAAATGCACAGGTTTGGTAGGTTTCCTAGGTACCGGCTGAGCTAGAGGCCAAAATCTACAGGTAGGCACTTTGCAAAAAACACCTCTGTTTTCTTTCAAAAAATTGGATGCGTCTACGTTGCGCTTTGGGGCATTTGCTGTCGCGGGCGCTAGTCCTACCCACACAAGTGAGGTTTCATTTTTATCGGGAGACTTGGGGGAACGCTGGGTGGAAGGAAATTTGTGGCTCCTCTCAATTTCCAGAACTTTCTGCCACAGAAATGTGAGGAACATGTGTTTTTTTAGCCAAATTTTGAGGTTTGCAAAGGATTCTGGGTAACAGAACCTGGTGAGAGCCCCACAAGTCACCCCATCTTGGATTCCCCTAGGTCTCTAGTTTTCAAAAATACACAGGTTTGGTAGGTTTCCCTAGGTGCCGGCTGAGCTAGAGGCCAAAATCTACAGGTAGGCACTTTGCAAAAAACACCTCTGTTTTCTTTAAAAAAATTGGATGTGTCCACGTTGCACTTTGGGGCATTTCATGCCACGTGCGCTAGGCCTACCCACACAAGTGAGGTATCATTGTTATTGGGAGACTTGGGGGAATGCTGGGTGGAAGGAAATTTGTGGCTCCTCTCAGTTTCCAGAACTTTCTGCCACAGAATTGTGAGGAACATGTGTTTTTTTAGCCAAATTTTGAGGTTTGCAAAGGATTCTGGGTAACAGAACCTGGTTAGAGCGTCACAAGTCAGCCCATCTTGGATTCCCCTAGGTCTCTAGTTTTCAAAACTACACAGGTTTGGTAGGTTTCCCTAGGTGCCGGCTGAGCTAGAGGCCAAAATCTACAGGTAGGCACTTTGCAAAAAACACCTCTGTTTTCTTTCAAAAAATTGGATGTGTCCACGTTGCACTTTGGGGCATTTCCTGCCGCGGGCGCTAGGCCTACCCCACAAGTGAGGTATCATTTTTATCCGGAGACTTGGGGGAACGCTGGGTGGAAGGAAATTTGTGGCTCCTCTCAGGTTCCAGAACTTTCTGCCACAGAAATGTGAGGAACATGTGTTTTTTTAGCCAAATTTTGAGGTTTGCAAAGGATTCTGGTTAACAGAACCTGGTCCAAGCCCCACAACTCACCCCATCTTGGATTCCCCTAGGTCTCTAGTTTTCAGAAATGCACAGGTTTGGTAGGTTTCCCAAGGTGCCGGCTGAGCTAGAGGCCAAATCTACAGGTTGGCACTTTGCAAAAATCACCTCTGTTTTCTTTAAAAAAATTGGATGTGTCCACGTTGCGCTTTGGGGTGTTTCCTGTCGCGGGCGCTAGGCTTACCCACACAAGTGAGGAATCATTTTTATCGGGAGACTTGGGGGAACGCTTGGTGGAAGGAAATGTGTGGCTCCTCTCAGATTCCAGAACTTTCTGCCACAGAAATGTGAGGAACATGTGTTTTTTTATCCAAATTTTGAGGTTTGTAAAGGATTCTGGGTAACAGAACCTGGTCCGAGCCCCACAAGTCACCCCATATTGGATTCCCCTAGGTCTCTAGTTTTCAGAAATGCACAGGTTTGGTAGGTTTCCCTAGGTGCCGGCTGAGCTAGAGGCCAAAATCTACAGGTAGGCACTTTGCAAAAAACAACTCGATTTTCTTTAAAAAAATTGGATGTGTCCACGTTGATCTTTGGGGCATTTCCTGTCGCGGGCGCTAGGCCTACCCACAGAAGTGAGGTACCATTTTTACCGAGAGACTTTGGGGAACGCTGGGTAGAAGGAAATTTGTGGCTACTCTCAGATTCCAGAACTTTCTGTCTCCGAAATGAGAGGAAAAAGTGTTTTTTTGGCCAAAATTGATGTTTGCAAAGGATTCTGGGTAACATAACCTGGTCAGAGCCCCGCAAGTCACCCCATCTTGGATTCCCCTGCGTTTCTAGTTTCCAAAAATGCACTGGTTTGCTAGGTTTCCCCAGGTGCCGGCTGAGCTACAGGCCAAAATCCACAGGTAGGCACTGTTTTCTATGAAAAAATTTGATGTGTCCACGTTGTGTTTTGGGCCATTTCCTTTTATGGGCGCTAGTCCTACCCTCACAAGTGAGGTATCATTTCTATCGGGAAACTTGGGGGAACGCTGGGTGGAAGGAAATTGGTGGCTCCTCTCAGATTCCAGAACTTTCTGCCACAGAAATGTGAGGAACATGTGTTTTTTTAGCCAAATTTGAGGTTTGCAAAGGATTCTGGGTAACAGAATCTGTTCCGAGCCCCACAAGTCACCCCATTTTGGATTCCACTAAGTCTCTAGTTTTCAGGAATGCACAGGTTTGGTAGGTTTCCCTAGGTGCCGGCTGAGCTAGAGGCCAAAATCTACAGGTAGGCACTTTGCAGAAAACACCTCTGTTTTTCAAAAAATTGGATGTGTCCACGTTGATCTTTGGGGCATTTCCTGTCTCAGGCGCTAGGCCTACCCACACAAGTGAGGTATCATTTTTATCGGGAGACTTGGGGGAACGCTGGGTGGAAGGAAATGTGTGGCTCCTCTCAGATTCCAGAACTTTCTGCCACAGAAATGTTAGGAACATGTGTTTTTTTAGCCAAATTTTGAGGTTTGCAAAGGATTCTGGGTAACAGAACCTGGTCAGAGCCCCACAAGTCACCCCATCTTGGATTCCCCTAGGTCTCTAGTTTTCAAAAATACACAGGTTTGGTAGGTTTCCCTAGGTGCCGGCTGAGCTAGAGGCCAAAATCTACAGGTAGGCACTTTGCAAAAAAACACCTCTGTTTTCTTTCAAAAAATTGGATGTGTCCACGTTGCACTTTGGGGCATTTCCTGCTGCGGGCGCTAGGCCTACCCACACAAGTGAGGTATCATTTTTATCGGGAGACTTGGGGAAATGCTGGGTGGAAGGAAATTTGTGGCTCCTCTCAGTTTCCAGAACTTTCTGCCACAGAAATGTGAGGAACATGTGTTTTTTTAGCCAAATTTTGAGGTTTGCAAAGGATTCTGGGTAACAGAACCTGGTCAGAGCCTCACAAGTCAGCCCATCTTGGATTCCCCTAGGTCTCTAGTTTTAAAAAATACACAGGTTTGGTAGGTTTCCCTAGGTGCCGGCTGAGCTAGAGGCCAAAATCTACAGGTAGGCACTTTGCAAAAAAACACCTCTGTTTTCTTTCAAAAATTGGATGTGTCCACGTTGCACTTTGGGGCATTTCCTGCCGCAGGCGCTAGGCCTACCCACACAAGTGAGGTATCATTTTTATTGGGAGACTTGGGGGAACGCTGGATGGAAGGAAATTTGTGGCTCCTCTCAGATTCCAGAACTTTCTGCCACAGAAATGTTAGGAACATGTGTTTTTTTTAGCCAAATTTGAGGTTTGCAAAGGATTCTGGGTAACAGAATCTGTTCCGAGCCCCACAAGTCACCCCATCTTGGATTCCACTAGGTCTCTAGTTTTCAGAAATGCACAGGTTTGGTAGGTTTCCTAGGTGCCGGCTGAGCTAGAGGCCAAAATCTACAGGTAGGCACTTTGCAAAAAACACCTCTGTTTTCTTTCAAAAAATTGGATGTGTCCACGTTGCGCTTTGGGGCATTTGCTGTCGCGGGCGCTAGGCCTACCCACACAAGTGAGGTTTCATTTTTATCGGGAGACTTGGGGGAACGCTGGGTGGAAGGAAATTTGTGGCTCCTCTCAGTTTCCAGAACTTTCTGCCACAGAAATGTGAGGAACATGTGTTTTTTTAGCCAAATTTTGAGGTTTGCAAAGGATTCTGGGTAACAGAACCTGGTCAGAGCCTCACAAGTCAGCCCATCTTGGATTCCCCTAGGTCTCTAGTTTTAAAAAATACACAGGTTTGGTAGGTTTCCCTAGGTGCCGGCTGAGCTAGAGGCCAAAATCTACAGGTAGGCACTTTGCAAAAAAAAACCTCTGTTTTCTTTAAAAAAATTGGATGTGTCCACATTGCACTTTGGGGCATTTCCTGACGCGGGCGCTAGGCCTACCCACACAAGTGAGGTATAATTTTTATCCGGAGACTTGGGGGAACACTGGGTGGAAGGAAATTTGTGGCTCCTCTCAGATTCTAGAACTTTCTGCCACAGAAATGTTAGGAACATGTGTTTTTTTAGCCAAATTTGAGGTTTGCAAAGGATTATGCGTTACAGAATCTGTTCCGAGCCCCACAAGTCACCCCATCTTGGATTCCACTAGGTCTCTAGTTTTCAGGAATGCACAGGTTTGGTAGGTTTCCCTAGGTGCCGGCTGAGCTAGAGGCCAAAATCTACAGGTAGGCACTTTGCAGAAAACACCTCTGTTTTCTTTCAAAAAATTGGATGTGTCCACGTTGATCTTTGGGGCATTTCCTGTCTCGGGCACTAGGCCTACCCACACAAGTGAGGTATCATTTTTATCGGGAGACTTGAGGGAACGCTGGGTGGAAGGAAATTTGTGGCTCCTCTCAGATTCCAGAACTTTCTGCCACAGAAATGTTAGGAACATGTGTTTTTTTAGCCAAATTTTGAGGTTTGCAAAGGATTCTGGGTAACAGAACCTGGTCAGAGCCCCACAAGTCACCCCATCTTGGATTCCCCTAGGTCTCTAGTTTTCAGAAATGCACAGGTTTGGTAGGTTTCCTAGGTACCGGCTGAGCTAGAGGCCAAAATCTACAGGTAGGCACTTTGCAAAAAACACCTCTGTTTTCTTTCAAAAAACTGGATGTGGCCACGTTGCGCTTTGGGGCATTTGCTGTCGCGGGCGCTAGGCCTACCCACACAAGTGAGGTTTCATTTTTATCGGGAGACTTGGGGGAACGCTGGTTGGAAGGAAATTTGTGGCTCCTCTCAGTTTCCAGAACTTTCTGCCACAGAAATGTGAGGAACATGTGTTTTTTTTAGCCAAATTTTGAGGTTTGCAAAGTATTCTGGGTAACAGAACCTGGTCAGAGCCTCACAAGTCAGCTCATCTTAGATTCCCCTAGGTCTCTAGTTTTAAAAAATACTCAGGTTTGGTAGGTTTCCCTAGGTGCCGGCTGAGCTAGAGGCCAAAATCTACAGGTAGGCACTTTGCAAAAAAACACCTCTGTTTTCTTTCAAAAAATTGGATATGTCCACGTTGCACTTTGGGGCATTTCCTGCCGCGGGCGCTAGGCCTACCCACACAAGTGAGGTATCATTTTTATCGGGAGACTTGGGGAAATGCTGGGTGGAAGGAAATGTGTGGCTCCTCTCAGTTTCCAGAACTTTCTGCCACAGAAATGTGAGGAACATGTGTTTTTTTAGCCAAATTTTGAGGTTTGCAAAGGATTCTGGGTAACAGAACCTGGTCAGAGCCTCACAAGTCAGCCCATCTTGGATTCCCCTAGGTCTCTAGTTTTCAAAAATACACAGGTTTGGTAGGTTTCCCTAGGTACCGGCTGAGCTAGAGGCCAAAATCTACAGGTAGGCACTTTGCAAAAAAACACCTCTGTTTTCTTTCAAAAAATTGGATGTGTCCACGTTGCACTTTGGGGTATTTCCTGCCGCGGGCGCTAGGCCTACCCACACAAGTGAGGTATCATTTTTATCCGGAGACTTTGGGGAACACTGGGTGGAAGGACATTTGTGGCTCCTCTCGGATTCCACAACTTTCTGCCACAGAAATTTGAGGAACATGTGTTTTTTTAAGGAAAATTTTGAGGTTTGCAAAGGATTCTGGGTAACAGAACCTGGTCAGAGCCTCACAAGTCAGCCCATCTTGGATTCCCCTAGGTCTCTAGTTTTCAAAAATACACAGGTTTGGTAGGTTTCCCTAGGTGCCGGCTGAGCTAGAGGCCAAAATCTACAGGTAGGCACTTTGCAAAAAAACACCTCTGTTTTCTTTCAAAAATTGGATGTGTCCACGTTGCACTTTGGGGCATTTCCTGCCGCGGGCGCTAGGCCTACCCACACAAGTGAGGAATCATTTTTATCGGGACACTTAGGGGAACGCTGGGTGGCAGGAAATTTGTGACTCCTCTCAGATTCCAGAACTTTCTCCACAGAAATATGAGGAACATGTGTTTTTTTAGCCAAATTTTGAGGTTTGAAAGGATTCTGGGTAACAGAACCTGGTCAGAGCCCCACAAGTCACCCCATCTTGGATTCCCCTAGGTCTCTAGTTTTCAGAAATGCACAGGTTTGGTAGGTTTCCCTAGGTGCCGTCTGAGCTAGAGGCCAAAATCTACAGGTAGGCACTACGCAAAAATCACCTCTGTTTTCTTTCAAAAAATTGGATGTGTCCACGTTGCACTTTGGGGCGTTTTCTGTCGCGGGCGCTAGGCTTACCCACACAAGTGAGGAATCATTTTTATCGGGGGACTTGGGGGAACGCTGGGTGGAAGGAAATTTGTGGCTCCTCTCAGATTCCAGAACTTTCTGCCACAGAAATGTGAGGAACATGTGTTTTTTTAGTCAAATTTTGAGGTTTGCAAAGGATTCTGGGTAACAGAACCTGGTCCGTGCCCCACAAGTCACCCCATCTTGGATTCCCCTAGGTCTCTAGTTTTCAGAAATGCACAGGTTTGGTAGGTTTCCTTAGGTGCCGGCTGAGCTAGAGGCCAAAATCTACAGGTAGGCACTTCGCAAAAATCACCTCTGTTTTCTTTCCAAAAATTGGATGTGTCCACGTTGCGCTTTGGGGCGTTTCCTGTCGCGGGCGCTAGGCCTACCCACACCAGTGAGGTATCATTTTTATCGGGACACTTGGGGGAACGCTGGGTGGCAGGAAATATGTGACTCCTCTCAGATTCCAGAACTTTCTCCACAGAAATATGAGGAACATGTGTTTTTTTAGCCAAATTTTGAGGTTTGAAAGGATTCTAGGTAACAGAACCTGGTCCGAGCCCCACAAGTCACCCCATCTTGGATTCCCCTAGGTCTCTAGTTTTCAGAAATGCACAGGTTTGGTAGGTTTCCCTAGGTGCCGGCTGAGCTAGAGGCCAAAATTTACAGGTAGGCACTTTGCAAAAAACACCTCAGTTTTCTTTCAAAAAATTGGATGTGTCCACGTTGCACTTTGGGGCATTTCCTGCCGCGTGCCCTAGGCCTACCCACACAAGTGAGGTGTCATTTTTATCGGGAGACTTGGGGGAATGCTGGGTGGAAGGAAATTTGTGGCTCCTCTCAGTTTCCAGAACTTTCTGCCACAGAAATGTGAGGAACATGTGTTTTTTTAGCCAAATTTTGAGGTTTGCAAAGGATTCTGGGTAACAGAACCTGGTCAGAGCCTCACAAGTCAGCCCATCTTGGATTCCCCTATGCCTCTAGTTTTCAAAAATACACAGGTTTGGTAGGTTTCCCTAGGTGCCGGCTGAGCTAGAGGCCAAAATCTACAGGTAGGCACTTCGCAAAAATCACCTGTTTTCTTTAAAAAAATTGGATGTGTCCACGTTGCGCTTTGGGGCGTTTCCTGTCGCGGGCGCTAGGCCTACCCACACAAGTGAGGTATCATTTTTATCCGGAGACTTGGGGGAACGCTGGGTGGAAGGAAATTTGTGGCTCCTCTCAGATTCCAGAACTTTCTGCCACAGAAATTTGAGGAACATGTGTTTTTTTAGCCAAATTTTGAGGTTTGCAAACGATTCTGGGTAACAGAACCTGGTCCGAGCCCCACAAGTCACCCCATCTTGGATTCCCCTAGGTCTCTAGTTTTCAGAAATGCACAGGTTTGGTAGGTTTCCCTAGGTGCCGGCTGAGCTAGAGGCCAAAATCTACAGGTAGGCACTTCGCAAAAATCACCTCTGTTTTCTTTAAAAAAATTGGATGTGTCCACGTTGCGCTTTAGGGCGTTTCCTGTCGCAGGCGCTAGGCCTACCCACACAAGTGAGGTATATTTTTATCGGGACACTTGGGGGAACGCTGGGTGGCAGGAAATTTGTGACTCCTCTCAGATTCCAGAACTTTCTCCACAGAAATATGAGGAACATATGTTTTTTTAGCCAAATTTTGAGGTTTGAAAGGATTCTGGGTAACAGAACCTGGTCTGAGCCCCACAAGTCACCCCATCTTGGATTCCCCTAGGTCTCTAGTTTTCAGAAATGCACAGGTTTGGTAGGTTTCTATAGGTGCCGGCTGAGCTAGAGGCCAAAATTTACAGGTAGGCACTTTGCAAAAAACACCTCAGTTTTCTTTCAAAAAATTGGATGTGTCCACGTTGCACTTTGGGGCATTTCCTGCCGCGTGCCCTAGGCCTACCCACACAAGTGAGGTATCATTTTTATCGGGAGACTTGGGGGAATGCTGGGTGGAAGAAAATTTGTGGCTCCTCTCAGTTTCCAGAACTTTCTGCCACAGAAATGTGAGGAACATGTGTTTTTTTAGCCAAATTTTGAGGTTTGCAAAGGATTCTGGGTAACAGAACCTGGTCAGAGCCTCACAAGTCAGCCCATCTTGGATTCCCCTAGGTCTCTAGTTTTCAAAAATACACAGGTTTGGTAGGTTTCCCTGGGTGCCGGCTGAGCTAGAGGCCAATATCTACAGGTAGGCACTTCGCAAAAATCACCTGTTTTCTTTTAAAAAATTGGATGTGTCCACGTTGCGCTTTGGGGCGTTTCCTGTCGCGGGCGCTAGGCCTACCCACACAAGTGAGGTATCATTTTTATCCGGAGACTTGGGGGAACGCTGGGTGGAAGGAAATTTGTGGCTCCTCTCAGATTCCAGAACTTTCTGCCACAGAAATTTGAGGAACATGTGTTTTTTTAGCCAAATTTTGAGGTTTGCAAACGATTCTGGGTAACAGAACCTGGTCCGAGCCCCTCAAGTCACCCCATCTTGGATTCCCCTAGGTCTCTAGTTTTCAGAAATGCACAGGTTTGGTAGGTTTCTCTAGGTGCCGGCTGAGCTAGAGGCCAAAATCTAGAGGTAGGCACTTCGCAAAAATCACCTCTGTTTTCTTTCAAAAAATTGGATGTGTCCACGTTGCGCTTTGGGGCGTTTCCTGTTCGGGCGCTAGGCTTACCCACACAAGTAAGGAATCATTTTTATCGGGAGACTTGGGGGAACGCTGGGTGGAAGGAAATTTGTGGCTCCTCTCAGATTCCAGAACTTTCTGCCACAGACATGTGAGGAACATGTGTTTTTTTATCCAAATTTTGAGGTTTGTAAAGGATTCTGGATAACAGAACCTGGTCCGAGCCCCACAAGTCACCCCATCTTGGATTCCCCTAGGTCTCTAGTTTTCAGAAATGCACAGGTTTGGTAGGTTTCCCTAGGTGCCGGCTGAGCTAGAGGCTAAAATCTACAGGTAGGCACTTTGCAAAAAACACCTCTGTTTTCTTTCAAAAAATTGGATGTGTCCACGTTGCGCTTTGGGGCGTTTCCTGTCGCGGTGCCCTAGGCCTACCCACACAAGTGAGGTATCATTTTTATCGGGAGACTTGGGGGAACGCTGGGTGGAAGGAAATTTGTGACTCCTCTCAGATTCCAGAACTTTCTCCACAGAAATATGAGGAACATGTGTTTTTTTAGCCAAATTTTGAGGTTTGCAATTGATTCTGGGTAACAGAACCAGGTCAAAGCCCCACAAGTCACCCCATCTTGGATTCCCCTAGGTCTCTAGTTTTCAGAAATGCACAGGTTTGGTAGGTTTCCCTAGGTGCCAGCTGAGCTAGAGGCCAAAATCTACAGGTAGGCACTTTGCAAAAAACACCTCTGTTTTCTTAAAAAAAAATGGGATGTGTCCACGTTGCGTTTTGAGGCGTTTCCTGTCGTGGGCGCTAGGCCTACCCACACAAGTGAGGTATCATTTGTATCGGGAGACTTGGGGGAACATAGATTAGCAAAACAAGTCTTATTGCCCCTTGTCTTTCTCTACATTTTTTCATTCCAAATATAGGAGAGTGTGTAAAAAAGACATCTATTTGAGAAATGCCCTGTAATTCACATGCTAGTATGGTCACCCCGGAATTCAGAGATGTGCAAATAACCACTGCTCCTCAACACCTTATCTTGTGCCCTTTTTGGAAATACAAAGGTTTTCTTGATAGCAATTTTTTACTCTTTATATTTCAGCAAACGATTTTGCTGTATACCCGGTAAAGAATGAAAACGGACTGCAGGGTGGAGCTCATTTATTGGCTCTGGGTTCCTCGGGTTCTCGATGAACCTACAAGCCCTATATATCCCCACAACCAGAGGAGTCTAGGAGACGTAACGGTATATTGCTTTTGATAATCTGACATTGCAGGAAAAAGTTATAGAGTAAAACGTAAAGAAAAATTGATGTTTTTTTCACCTAAATTTCAATATTTTTCTTTTTCAGTTGTTATTTTCTGTAGGAAACCCTTGTAGGAGCCATACAAATGACCCCTTGCTGAATTCAGAATTTTGTCTACTTTTCAGAAATGTTTAGGTTACTGGGATCCAGCATTGGTTTCATGCGCATTTCTGTCACTGACTGGAAGGAGGCTGAAAGCACAACAAATTGCAAAAATGGGGTATGTCCCAGTAAAATGCCAAAATTGTGTTGAAAAATTGGGTTTTCTGATTCAAGTCTGCCTGTTCCTGAAAGCTGGGTAGCTGCTGAGTTTAGCACCGCAAACCCTATGTTGATGCCATTTTCAGGGGAAAAACCACAAGCCTTCTTCTGCAGCCACTTTTTCCAATTTAAAAAATAAACTAAAAATTGTACTGTATTTTGGCTAATTTCTTGGCCTCCTTCAGGGGAACCCACAAAGTCTGGGTACCTCTAGAATCCCTAGGATGTTGGAAAAAAAGGACGTAAATTTGGCTTGGTTAGCTTATGTGGACAAAACGTTATGAGGCCTAAGCGCGAACTTCCCCAAATAGGCAAAAAAAGGCTTGGCACATGAGGAGGAAATGGCCTGGCAGCGAAGGGGTTAATACAAATTTCCAGATGTACGGTCATGTGACCGATCCGCAAATCCCATGTGACTCAACAAGAATGGGATTCCATTGGTTAAAACACCTTTCATGCTGTTGTAGAGTCCCTCCCAGTTTTGTCTGCTCTGGTTGTGGCAATGAGAATAGCACCTTCATATACACCAAGCTGAGACAGTTCTTTTTGCATTGCTCTTTTTAGATTTCAATTGGTGTATTTTCCTTACAAAAAAGGCATCTGTAGAGAATACAGGGGAGCAGCATAGAGATCTGTCACTGGAGGAAGAAGGAATCCATCTAGTGGAAATTTAAAATACCTTCTGGAGAAAAGAAGGTTGTTGCAAAGGTGGTGCAGTGTACTCTTTGTGAGAGAAAAAATATCAGGGGGCACTTTGGACAAATACAATCATGGAACTAGTAGCATGATGAAGCATTTAAAAATCTATTCATCCTCACCTCCTCATGAGAGCTGAGCAAGAACTTGATGCCCAGCAGCTGTCGACATCTATTTTGTTACAAGTAGCACCGAGTGACCAACTGCCACCTACAACTACACATTAGCTTTCTGCTACATTTCCAAAATGTTGCAACCTTGGAACTGTTTGTACAGAACGCAAACAAGTTCTCACTGTTAGGGAGCAGTCCATCCCTGCAGTGACTTAGGCTAGAATAGGCCATACATGTTAAACAAATTTATGCACAAGTTCAGTGCTTGTTCTTAAAAACAAAATGAAAAAAACATCAACAAAGAACAAAATGTTTGAAAACTACAAAAAATGAAGTTAAAAAACAGTTCTTGTTAGAACCACCTTTTCTGGTTTAAAGAAAGAAAATCTATATCTTATGTTTGTTTGTAAATATGTGAATGCCTGTTGCTATATGTCTAAATATGTCAGTCTGATTAGTAATGTAATGTAATGTAATTCAAGATTTATAAAGCGCGTTCCTACTCAAAGAGCATTGAAGCGCGTAGAAAAAAAAAGACAGAGGATAAGAAAAATAACAGAAATAATGAAGATAGAAAAACATCCAATAGAAGAAACTGAAACAAACTAAATCAAAGACCCTGATCTTGATGTACCAAAAAATTAACGAGGAAAGAGCCAAGTTTTCCCCATTTTCCTAAATTTCATATAACCTGATTCTTGCCTAATATTCTGTGGGAGAGAGTTCCATCCTCTGGCTGCAGCTACTGTAAAAGCTTTGTCTCCCCATTTGGCTTTATGTGTGCGAGGGACCTGAATCAAGTGAGCTTGGGAAGACCTCAAGCTTCTTTTAGGTACATGCAGGAGGAGTCTGGAAGTCAGGTACGGTGGTCCTGTTTCATGAACTGCCTTAAAAGTAAGACAGAGCGACTTAAACTGGATACGCTGCGCCACTGGTAACCAATGTAATTTCCTAAGACTCTCTCTAACTGATATACATAGTGGGAGATTAAGAACCCCTCTGACAGCTGAATTCTGAACTAATTGGAGTCTTTTTATCAGCCCCTTATCCAAATTAAGGGACAGTGCATTACAGTAGTCTATCTTAGACATTACCAATGCCATGATAGCAGATACTCTCCATTCATGTAACACATAGGGGAAGATTTTTCTGAGCATTTTAATTGACCATAAACTGATGTTCACCACATAATTAATCTGTTTTTTAAAAGACAGATGTTTGTCGAATAAGATGCCTAGGTTTCTAGTAACAGTAGTGGGCACAGGGCAGTTACCACATTCAGAGGGCCACCACCGTGAGTTCCATAAATTCTTTCCAGGTCCAAAACATAAAACTTCAGTTTTGGTGGCATTCTTTTTTATCCAATTGGTCTTCATCTAGTTACTCACTTCCACCATACAATTACTAAACCGATCTGCAACCTCCTCCCATGGCTGATTAATAGGAATAATAAGCTGGGAGTCATCAGCATAGGAAGATGGGATGAAACCAAAAGTACGAATTAGACTAGCCAAAGGCACTACATACACATTAACCAATGTGGGGCTGAGGGAAGATTCCTGCGGAATCCCACATGGCAGAAGATAAGGTCTAGATGTGAAATCACCACAGCTAACTGTGGTCCATGTATTTGTAAGAAAAGACTTCAAAAGTTTAAGCGCCTTGTCCCTCAAACCCACATGATGCAAACGGGACATTAATAGTGTGGGAGAGATAGTGTTGAAGGCAGCGGATAAATCTAAAAGAACCAAAACGCCCCCCTTGCCTTCATCAACCATCCTTCGAATAGTATAAGAGGATGAGATTAGGGCAGTTTCATTACTATGCCCTTTTCTGAACCCGTATTGGGCGATATCAAGAGCATCCACTTTTGTTAAAAACTCGATCAATTCAGAGTTCAACATTTTTTCTAGAACCTTTGCCAAAAATGGGAGACGTGCCGCAAATTACTCATGTCCTGATTATCCCCCTCTAGTTTTTTCTTGAGGGGTACTACTATTGTTTCTTCCCAGATAGATGGGTACTCCCCAGACATAGCTACCTCTTGGTAAATGGGGACCAACATCCGTGCCATTAAATCCGGAACCAAGTGAAAAATGGAAGGAGGTTAGTTGTTTTAGTGTTTGTATGGATGTGTAAATGGTGTGTGAGTACCTCTCTGGCTGTGATAGTAGGTTTGCCAGTTGCTCTATGGGTATGTCAGTGGTTGTATCAATGTATAGCTGGGTGTGACAGTGCTGTATGAGTGTGTGACTGGATATGTGAGGTGCTGTATTGGCATGTGACTGAGTGTATGAGGGCCTGTGTAGATGTGTGGCTGGCTGTGTTATTGGCTTTAATGGTGTGTGAGTGGGAGGATCAGTGTGTGAGTAGGCGTATCAGAGGCTGTATCAGTTTGTGACTGGGTGTGTGGGAGACTGTATCAGTGTGTAGCTGGGTGTGTCAGTGGTTGTATCAGTGTGTGAGTGAGTGTACCAGTGTGTGTCAGGCTTTTTCAGTAGCTGTATCAGTCTGTGAGTGGGTGTGTGAGTGGTTCTATCTGTGTGTGATTGGGTGTGTCAGTGGCTGTATCGTTCTGTGAGTGGGTGTGTGAGTGGTTGTATCAGTGTGTGAGTTGGTATGTCAGTGGCTATATTGCTGTGTGATTGGGTGTGTGAGTTACTGTATCAGTAAATGAGTGGGTGTGTATATCATTGTGTGTGTGTCTGTGGGTGTATGAGTGGCTGTATCAGTTTGTTGTCTATCTAAAAAATAAAAGTGAATGGACAGAATATAATGATAGCAAACTAAAATTCAGGCTAGGATTGCCTTATAAGCTTTAGTTTCTGGAATACATGTTATAAGAAAGGTTACATTTCTAAAAGTGGTACAGTGTAGTTGTAGTAGATAAATTATCAGTATTCATGACATCATATGGCCTGCCAGGGGTAATGCCTTTATAAGGCTCCCCATGTGGAGATGTGTCTTATATATCTAGTACTAGTTATAATGATGAAAGTGTCATTTTCATGATATGTTCCTGTAGATTAATAGAGCAAGTATACATTAAATGACCATTTAAACAAGTTGTAGTGAGTGCAATGTACAGTGTATGTTAATTACAGTGGCATACTGCAAAGTCCTGTTTTTTTAACAATATATATGATTGTTTTTTCCTACTGTTCAAGGATGATTATTTATGCAGTATATTGTTTATGGTGTATAAGTATAGAACCTGAGAACAGTAAAAAAGGGAAAATGAAATGCTTAAATTTAATGTAACGTAGCTTTACAGCATAAGAAATATGTAGTATTTTGTGTATATTAGGAAGTTATGCATTTTTGAAATTATATCTTTATTGTGGAATTCCATAAAATGCAATACTAACTCATTTTAATGTTTTTTCCTTTTTATACAGATCAATGACACCATCTATTGCAGTAATGTGCTTTAGTAATTAGTTCTTTCTATAACATTGCATTCTCAGGGTAGACATCCAAACACATACTGTTACAATGACTAACACACCCAGCAACACACCAAAATAGCCACTCAAACACCCAGCCATACACAGATACAGCCACTGACACACACAGCAAAACACAGAAAAAGCCATTAACACACCCAGCTACACACTGATATATTCACTGGCAGACACACACCAATGCAGCCACTGACACACCCAAGCACACACTGATACAGACACTGACACAGACACACCCATGAACACACTGATATAGCCACTGACACAACCAGGAACACACTCATACAGCCATTTGACACACCAAGACACACACTTATACAGCTACTGACGCACCCAGACAGACATCAATACAGCCACTCGCACACCGAATCACACACCGATACAGCCAAACACACACCCACTCATATACTAACACAGCCACTCACATACCCCAAAAACACACTGATGCAGCCACTCACATACCCACTCACACACTGACTCACACACATAAACAGTAACTCACACATCCAGTCACACATGAAACAGCCACTGACACACCAACTTGCACACTGATAAAACCACTCACTCGCCCACTCACTGACTGATACAGTCACTGATGCTGCAAACCACACACTCATAGAGCAACGGACATAGTCTTACACTCGTCAGTACAACCACTTATACACACAGGCACACACATTGATACAGGCACTGACACACCCAGGCACACACTGAGAGAGTCACTGACACACCCAGGGACACACACCAATACAGGCACTGACACACCCAGGTACAAACCGATACAGCCAATCATACTCCCACTCACACACTGATACAGCCACTGACACACCTGAAAACACAATGAATGAACACACTGATGCAGCCACTCAAACCCACTCATACACTGATACAGGCACTCACACACCGACTCACACACCAATATAGTAACTCATGCCCCCAGTCACACATGATACAGCCACTGACATACCAACTCGCACACCGATAAAACCTCTCACTCACTGTTAGACCTGGAATCGTTGGTGTGGTTTTCCCTGTATTTTTGCGTCTGTTTCCTGTTTTTTTTTATGGTGTGCTGGGTTTTTTTTGTTGCTGTTTTTTGGTACTCTGGGCACTTTACCACTGCTGACCAGTGCTACAGTGCAAGTGCTCCCTGTGTAAATTGTGATTCTTATTGGTTATCCCTGATTGGTATATTTGATTTACTAATAAGTCCCTAGTAAAGTGCACTAGAAGTGCCCAGGGCCTGTAAATCAAATTCTACTAGTGGGCCTGCAGCACTGTTTGTGCCACCCACATGAGTAGCCACTGCAGTGTCTGTGGTACAGTTTTACACTGCCTATTAGACCTGGCTAGTGTACTCACTTGCCAGGCCCAAACTGTTTCTTTTACTTCAGATAAGGCACCCCTAAGGTAAGCCCTAGGTAGCCCCCTGGGCAGGGTGCACTGTATTTAAAAGGTCGGACATGTACTGGTGTGTTCTACATGTCCTGATAGTGAAATACTGGCAAATTTGTTTTTCACTATTGGAAGGCCTATCTCTCCCTCATGGTGACATGGGGATTGCCTTGAAATATCTTTTAAGTGTAGTTTCCCATTGGGAGCAGATATATATTTGGAGTTTGGGGTCTTTGAACTCACAATTTAAAAATACATCTTTTCGTAAAGTTGGTTTTAGATTGTCTGTTTTAAAATGAAACTTTTAGAATGTGGGCATTTTTTTGCTTAAACATTCTGTGCCTCTGCTTGGCTGCTGAATCCACCTCTGGGTCAAACTAACAGTTGGGCTGTTTGTGAATTCACTCTAGACAGTAAAACAAAGGGAGCAGAGGTGTATCCTGCATATCCTGATGAGTTGTCCTCGGATAGAGTGGAAGGGAGGAGCTGTCACCTACACTTGAAAGGGCTGTGACGGTCCTCTCACAATATAGTCTCCAACACATAGAGTGTGGCTGGGGCAGGGCATGGAAGAGGCAGGTGACTTGCGCACTACAAAGACTTCCCTTTGAAGTTTGCCCACTTCAAAGGCAGAAATGAGTATAAGAAGTGGATTCAACATCCCAGACTTTTAGAATACTTCTGGCTCAAGAGCAACCCCTGCCAAGGAGAAGAGCTGAAGAGCTGTGAAGAGGAGTACTGCCCCTTTGCTGTGTTGGCCTGCAGTTGCTGCTTCTGCCTTAGAGAGGACAAAGGCTGGGCTTTACTTTGTATCCTGCTTGTAAATATTCTCCAAGGGCTTGGTCTGAGCTTCCCTCCTGTTAAGAAGTCTCAGGGACGTCAAAGACTTCATCTGCCAGCATCTGGGCTCTCTTACTGAGACCCCTGACTTGCCAAGTGGTGCTACATCCAGTCCGAAGACCAGCACAGATTTATCACTGCTGTGCATCTGGATTTTTCATGCATCATCCCTGGGTGTCAAAAGCTTCAACATCACCATACAGATCTGAGGCGGCTTGTCTGGAAACCAACATATATCTTCCCTGCAAGGAGAGAATTGATGCATCGCTGCCCCAGCGGAGAAAACAATTGATGTACGGCTTCACTTGCGAGTAAGACATGAATGCATTGCTTGCTTTTCTTTATTTTTTACATATTTCTCCTTTATTGTAAATTTTGTCTTTCAGGGTCACTATTCTGCTTTGAAAGTTTCCACTTTGGACGGATGCTGCATTTTTCATAAACTGGATACTCCCCTAAATGAGGAGCATAAACACTTCTTAATCGGTTGTATTCTTTTACACAACTTGGATTTGCATTTCCTTTGCTGTCATCAAAGGCAAGTAAGTACAAACCAGACAATGTCCTAACTCGAGACAAGGCTACTTATGACACCCTTCCTTAAACACTGTACTACCAATATTGATAAATTCTGCATCTACACTTAAACCTTGATATGTATACATAGTTGCAGCATATGCAAGGGAAACTAGAAACTGTTTCCATCAAACATATTTCTTTCACTAGCAAAAAAAATACAATTACCTTCCAATCTGCTTTACCCCAATAATCTGATCAAAGTTAATCACTAGGAATTCCACCTCATTCCTATTATGAAAGGTAATGAAATCAACAACTTTACCCGTAGCACCATTAACTAGTCCTTTAAATTTCAATGTAAAATTACTCTACAGTTTTTGCAAACACTTAAACATATCCCAAATCTGTCAGTTCCTGAAACATATTTTTCTAGTGAAACAAGTTTTGCTTGTAATTATGCATTTAGGAAAACATTTTATCCATTGCTATAAGTTGTAAAAATCTCTTGTTTCTCTATTTCAAGCAATTCTTTTTTGAAAGAGGCATAATCCTCCGGTGTAGGCATTAGGTACGCAATTGTTTTTCAGTCTTGTATTAAACTGAACATTAGCTCTGCTGCTATCTTGTTCATTGGAAACAGTTTTGTAATGAGGCAACATTGTAGAATACACTCTCTCTTTTGAAAGCAAGCCTACTCTAATATCCTTCAGAATATTCCTATAATCAATGTCAGATATTTGTCACATATTCCTAAGTAATTCCTTGCGTTAGAAGTGTAACCAAATATTAAAATTTCCAATACTTCCCAAGGGATTCTGAGTTTCATCATGAAGCAGGCTGAACTTTGACAAGTGCAAGATGCAGTAGATCTCTGAAAACAATCAAGTGTTTTCCTCCAAATAGGACCTCATAGTCTGTTCTTAGAATCTGTTGCATTCTCAAATGTGCGAAGGCAAGAATTAAGTTTGAGATCATGCTCACTTCCGCAATAATAAAAGCTTTAACTTTTTAACAACTTTTGACACTTCATGTCAAGCTTCACTGAATAACTTTTAGTTTTCCAGTTTGTTGTCATGATCCATAGGCAGCATCAAAAGTTGATGTATTGTAATTGCTTTAGTATTGTGTGCAGCGAATCCAGTGGGTGCAGTGACTACACATGACAAATTACACTCTATAATCGTCTATAGGGAAGCAATGAGAACTTGTATTAAAAAGCTGCTACCAGTTACAGGTTGACCGTTGCCCTACAACATCATAGGCTTAAAGGATGTGCATGCACACTCATTCTTGTTATGGAGCAATCCATGCTCAACTCTGCCTTTTACCACCATATATATTTCCTTTTGCTCTTTATTTAGTAGTCCAACTGAGTCTTCCAAATCAACTGCTTCTTGTTATGCTTTTTCTATTGCATTCCTCGCCTCATTAATTGCAACAGCAGCTTCATTTTCTAGTATTGGCTTTCCAAGTGGATCTTGACATTGAGGATCTGAACTTTGACTGCTTTGCAAACTCTCCTTAGCTACCTCAGCTGCAATTCTTTCCTCCTGTTCAATGTCTTCATTTAACATTTTCAGATAGTTCAGAAATTCTGAACAGTCAATGCTATTCTTTGAGCATTAAAAGAGTCTATATAGCAGTGAAACCCTCCAAGTAATTCTGATTCAGAACGGCAAGGTTTAACTGCAAAAGTGCCAAATAGAATAATTCTCTTTTTTCAGAATTATAGTAACACAATTTTCTTTGGTTAATTAGATTGCTTTTGTTGTATCCTACTAAACAAACATCACAACCAACTACTGCAAGTTACCTTCATCCACATTTTCTGTGACATCGTTTCTATAGCTGTAATTTTGAAGTTTTTCATAAAGGCAAGTAGTTTCAATGTGGACTTCTTTTTGGATAGTGGGTGTCCAGCATGTTTGTTTTCACAATGTCTGTACTTTCTAGGTCAAATTCTGCATGGCACTGAATTTGTGGAAAACACTTCAATACACTATTTTGTGTGCTTGCTAGGCCTAGATTCACCCAAACAATTCCTCTTGACTTCGAGTATAAACTAGTTGAACTCAACTAATCACAGCACTCATAGGATAGTTCTCCATGTGAAAGCATCTACCAACCGAAGCTCTATAATTTCTTGGTTAGAGACCTTTCAGCAGAAATCTCTTCCACATATCTTTCATCTTGTCAGATTTTATGTATGAAGTTACATAACGAGCAACAGCTATGGAGCCCTATGCCAAAAATTGCATATCTATTTTGGCATTTCACATTTCCAGAATGACTGGAATGAAGTCATTAGTATATTTTGAAGCCTGTGTTTTTCTAAGGTTGTTTGTTTTTTGGGGTGATTTTCGAGTAAGTGTGTGTCTCACTATAGACAGAAAACTGTTGACTCTTCCTTTTGAAATAACAGGTCTTGGAAATCCAAAACATTTTGTGCAAAATTATTTTCTTTTTTGCTCTGTATTTTGGCTGACAGTACTTTCCACATCTTTGTTATTAAAATTGCAGAACTTGCTCTTTTAGGCCTTTTCCCTCACTGTCTTTTGGGATGCTGCTTGTAACATACTGTTCTATGAAAATTAGAAGTACAGACTCATTTGTGTTTGTTCCAAATGTAGGTACCTCTTTTATCCACAACACATATGAATATGAGGAGCATAGCTTGAAATCTATGGTTAAAATACTTACAAACATTTACAGGTTCCAAAGAGAAAAGATCTCCTGGTGTTTTCAAATTAGTGTCCTTAACCCCTTCGCTGCCAGGCCTTTTCCCCCTCCTGTGCCAGGCCTTTTTTTGCCTATTTGGGGCAGTTCGCGCTTAGGCCCTCATAACTTTTTGTCCACATAAGCTAACCAAGCCAAATTTGCATCCTTTTTTCCCAACATCCTAGGGATTCTAGAGATACCCAGACTTTGTGGTTCCCCTGAAGGAGGCAAAGAAATTAGCCAAAATACAGTGAAAATTTAGTTTTTTCAAAAAAATTGGAAAAAGTGGCTGCAGAAGAAGGCTTGTGGTTTTCCCCCTGAAAATGGCATTAACAAAGGGTTTGCGGTGCTAACCTCAGCAGCTTCCCAGCTTTCAGGAACAAGCAGACATGAATCAGAAAACCCAATTTTTCAACACAATTTTGGCATTTTACTGGCACATACCCCTTTTTTGCAATTTTTTGTGCTTTCAGCCTCCTTCCAGTCAGTGACAGAAATGGGCATGAAACAAATGCTAGATCCCAGAAACCTAAACATTTCTGAAAAGTAGAAAAAATTCTGAATTCAGCAAGGGGTCATGTGTGTAGATCCTACAAGGGTTTCCTACAGAAAATAACAACTGAAAAAGAAAACTATTGAAATTGAGGTGAAAAAAGCATAAATTTTTCTCTACGTTTTACACTGTAACTTTTCCCTGCAATGTCACATTATCAAAAGCAATATACCGCTACGTCTGCTAGACTCCTCTGGTTATGGGGATATATAGGGCTTGTAGGTTCATCGAGAACCCGAGGAACCCAGAGCAAATAAATGAGCTGCACCCTGCAGTGCGTTTTCATTCTATACCGGGTAAACAGCAATTCATTTGCTGAAATATAAAGAGTAAAAAATTGCTATCAGAGAAAACCTTTGTATTTCCAAAAAGGGCACAAGATAAGGTGTTGAGGAGCAGTGGTTATTTGCACATCTCTGAATTCCGGGGTGACCATACTAGCATGTGAATTACAGGGCATTTCTCAAATAGATGTCTTATTTACACACTCTCCTATATTTGGAAGGAAAAAATGTAGAGAAAGACAAGGGGCAATAACACTTGTTTTGCTAATCTATGTTTCCCCAAGTCTCCCGATAAAAATGATACCTCACTTGTGTGGGTAGGCCTAGCGCCCACGACAGGAAACGCCCCAAAACGCAACGTGGACACATCCCATTTTTTTTAAAGAAAACAGAGGTGTTTTTTGCAAAGTGCCTACCCGTAGATTTTGGCCTCTAGCTCGGCCGGCACCTAGGGAAACCTACCAAACCTGTGCATTTCTGAAACCTAGAGACCTAGGGGAATCCAAGATGGGGTGACTTGTGGGGCTCGGACCAGGTTCTGTTACCCAGAATCCTTTGCAAACCTCAACATTTGGCTAAAAAAACAGATGTTCCTCACATTTCTGTGGCAGAAAGTTCTGGAATCTGAGAGGAGCCACAAATTTCCTTCCACCCAGCGTTCCCCCAAGTCTCCTGATAAAAATGATACCTCACTTGTGTGGGTAAGCGTAGCGTCCGCGACAGGAAACGCCCCAAAGCGCAACGTGGACACATCCAATTTCTTGAAAGAAAATAGAGGTGATTTTTGCGAAGTGCCTACCTGTAGATTTTGGCCTCCAGCTCAGCTAGCACCTAGGGAAACCTACCAAACCTGTGCATTTCTGAAAACTAGAGACCTAGGGGAATCCAAGATGGGGTGACTTGTGGGGCTCGGATCAGGTTCTGTTACCCAGAATCCTTTGCAAACCTCAAAATTTGGCTTAAAAAAACACATGTCCCTCACATTTCTGTGGCAGAAAGTTCTGGATTCTGAGAGGAGCCACACATTTTCTTCCACCCAGCGTTCCCCCAAGTCTTCCGATAAAAATGATACCTCACTTGTGTGGGTAGGCCTAGCGCCCATGACAGGAAACGTCCCAAAGCGCAACGTGGACACATCCTATTTTTTTAAAGAAAACAGAGGTGATTTTTGCGAAGTGCCTACCTGTAGATTTTGGCCTCTAGCTTAGCCGGCACCTAGGGAAACCTATCAAACCTGTGCATTTCTGAAAACTAGAGACCTAGGGGAATCCAAGATGGGGTGACTTGTGGGGCTCGGACCAGGTTCTGTTACCCAGAATCCTTTGCAAACCTCAAAATTTGGCTAAAAAAACACATGTTCCTCACATTTCTGTGGCAGAAAGTTCTGGAATCTGAGAGGAGCCACAAATTTCCTTCCATCCAGCGCTCCCCCAAGTCTCCCGATAAAACGTTTTCCAGTCTCTAGTTCCATGCAAACTGTTGCTAGAAGAGGGTGTATAGATTGTATCAATATTTTTTCATAAATATTTAGATGTTTAAGTTCCTCTGGAATTTGAACCAACTCTAACTTATTACAGATAGCGCTCTCAGACATTTTGTTATACTCTAATTTGTCCTAGCAATACTTATACATAATGTGGCATGCAGACAAGTCTAAACATTCTTCCACAAACAAGTACACTGCAAATTCTAATAACTTATCTCTATTTTCTTGCTTAGTTTTCAATACCACATCAACATTTTTAGTATGGACTTTGTAGTGAATGCATCGTCAACAAATACAATCATAGCTTGTTTTCTCTGAAGGAACTACATTAAACTTTGCTATTTCTTATGCAAAGTTATCAATAATAATAATTGTGTTTTCTTCCTCCTCACCTGAACCAACCAACCCTTAATTTACCTACACTCCTCTTTGGGACAAAAGGAACTTATCTGAATATCTTCACAAGCTTTTTCAACCTCAGATACTATACTATACAACAGGGCCTTGTTCAGTTCTCCTAAACACGATGCAGGACTTTTTTTCAAAATAAAGCCTTCTAACCAAATTTCACATTTTTGAATGATGAACAGCCAACATGCGAAATTGATAATAGGTGCTTGCACACACTTTCTCAGATGAACATGCTAATGAGTGGTCTTTTAAAATAGTGTATTTCCTCACTTTGCATGAATCTAAACCTTGCAAGATTGCAATTTTTTGCTTCACACCTTTACCTGGAAATTCACATAGAAAACCTCTTAGTACAAATACCACTGCAGTTCCATGTGTACACAGGGACATGTCTACCCCTTTATTGTACCTCTTCAGCTATCTCGTCCTCTACATTTCTAGGAACCATCCCACCTTTTTGAATGGGTGTCCCTTCTTTTACCTCATAGCATCAACCAGTTGTTTTAGCTGCATGCACTAATTGGTCTCTTGTAAGTAGTTTTCTTCATGAAGGAAAGGCTCCGTGCTAGAAGTATGCTTCCAGCCTCCTTTGAAAATTTTGCAAAAATTACTTTTTATTAATAATCCTTTTCTTTTGACCTTTCCTCTTTATGCACAGCACTGTTTTGTCCAGTGTTCTCATCATGTTCAGTATCAAGAGAAATAGATTTTGCTTCAGGGCAAATGATTTGTCAATCACAATTTCAATATGCTGTTTTTGCTTCAAAGCTGTCCTTCTTATCTTACTTCCCTCATATGTTGTAGCAAATTCTTTAATACCTGACGTCTGAACATTCTTGCTTATATTTCCTTAAATAGTTTCTGTCTTCTTGCCAAATTACAATTGTTTAACAACATTTTCTACTTTCAGTATGACCTAGGCCTTCTCCATTGTCACTAGATTGTCAAGCTAGCCTTTCACTTGAAACATTTTCCATAGCTTGCATTTTCCTATTTACAGTTCTAACAAACTCCTTTTTTTTGTTACCAGCAGCTGTTTCACATTCGTCACATCATGCGCTCTTTAGTAGTGTTTCCACAGTTTTTCCCTCTTTACTGTCTCTCTTGGCATTATACATCTTCTTCTTCAAACACACATGCCTGAAACCCAAACATAAAATACACATAACTTTATAATAAATACTATTTCATTACATACTATATGCAAATAATACATACATAAAAGTTTATCTAACTTCGCAACAGGCTGTCTTACTCTCTAACTATAAGTTTATAGGTATGATTATAAGTTGCTGTACAGGTAGGCATCTCAGTGTCTTACTGGTCCAATAGATATCTCAGTAACTGTATCAGTGCCTATGTGTATGTCACTAGATATGTAAATAAATGTTTCTTTATATCACTGGCTGTGTTATTGACTGTCAGATCTGTTAATAGCTATGTAAGTGCGTGTATGGAGTCTCAACTATCTATGTTAGCCCATCTTTGGATGTATAACTCTGTTAAGTACTGACTTTGGTAGTGGTACTTACATAACTGCTATGTGAGCGTGTGGTTTGGGGTGCAATTGCCTCTGTTACTATGTCACTGGGTGTCTACATATATAATCACTAAAGGTGTGGGGTAGTAGGGAACCGAAAGTAAGACTGGGTCAGTCTTAAATCAGTGTTGGTTAGGTGGCTTTGGATCCTAACGCGGGGGAATCATTGTTGGAGAATATCCAGACAGGGGGGGTGCTGTGTAGTCCCACAGGGGAAGGGGGAGTCTCCCTTACGGACTAGGTGGTCTCACACACATAATAGTGTCATGCTTCATCATATGACCACCTAGCCCCACCCAAGCAAGATGATACTGCTTGGGCGGACTCAACCTCTTGGTTAAAAGAACCGGAGGGAGTACTGAAATTAAACTTACTGGATAGTTACTTAGATCCAGCTGAGGTGAGTAATAAAATTACCAAGCATGTCACTGATAGTTGCTGCTAGTTTTAATATAGGTGCATGCTGGTAAGACTAAAAGCAAGGGGAAAAGGCTCGTTGGAGAGTAATGTCTCCTGGAGTCTAAAATAAAAAATGGTCATCCATTTTTTATTTTTTTTATTTTTTATTTTTTATTTTAGACTCCAGGAGACATTACTCTCCAACGAGCCTTTTCCCCTTGCTTTTAGTCTTACCAGCATGCACCTATATTAAAATTATTATGTGTGTGAGACCACCTAGTCCGTAAGGGAGACTCCCACCACACCCACACACCCACACCACTATAAAACACACACCCACATTACCCACAACCCCTTACAAATACAAATAATTGCCACCAGACTAGACTGACACCAAGACCACTGCGACAACTAGACACACACACCACTCACCCATACACCCCTCATGCACTCCACATCACACCCCCAAAACATTATTCAACACATCCTCACCAACACACATCACATAAAACCCATGGCACCACAAAGGCACCCCTGTTTTACTGAGGAGGTTTTAAGGGTCATGGTGGAGGAAATCATCAGGGTAGAGCCACAGCTATTTGGAGCACAGGTTCAGCTGATATAAATAGCAAGGAAGATGGAGCTATGGCGTCAAATCGTAGACAGGGTCAACGGCGTGGGACAGCACCCAAGAACAAGGGATGACATCAGGAAGTGGAGGAGCGACCTATGGGGGAAGGTACTTTCCATAGTAGCAAGACACCAGCTCGTTATACAGAGGACTGGCGGTGGACCCCCCACCTCCTCCCCCACAACTCACAGCCTGGGAGGAGCAAGTCTTGGCAATACTGCATCCTGAGGGACTGGCCAGAGATGGAGGAGGACTGGACACTGGTAAGTCAACTTTTAACAATTATCACCCCCATACCTGCATGCCATCACACACCCACACTCCCATCACTCCACTCCATCCGACACACTCCACCATCACATCACACTAATCCCAATGCCAAGCCCTGCATGCTGTACCAATGCATGGACACCCCCCAGCCCGGCATGGACACTCATCACCAAAGCATGAACAGCATATGCAAACTATCATACCCACTATACACCAACACACACAAGCAAAAGCTGGCAGGGGAACAGCAACCATAGAGGGGAAGCTATAGAAGTACAAATGTCAGACACCTGAAGCATATTACATCATTTACATCCCCACAGGTACCCCAGGCAATGTCAGGTGCCACCACTATCCAGTCCCCCAACAGAAGTGGCCCAAAGTGATGACAGTAACTCTGGACGATCTACCCAGCCCATCAGGGACCACTGGACAGCCGGTCACCCAAGCCCAGTTACAGACCACCACAGAGCCTCATCATCAGGAACCAACACCACAGCACCCACCAGGCATGCCCACACCTCTGTCCCCAGGACACATCAATCAACAGTGTGTCCACCTGTACAGGGACCCCAGCCCACGCCTTGTACACAAGACAGTCAGGGACCTGACGTCAGTGGCAGTGGTCTCACCGTTCAGGGGACAGAGGCACAGGCCAACAGGGAAACTGGGTGGACTGCTGTGTGCCAGGGGGAGGACAGGACCAGGGAACTGACTCTCCAGGAGGCTCTCCAAGATCTTGAGAGCATATCAACATTCCCAGGACACGATGGGCCAGATCCTAGACAACATGCAGGAGAACAGGCAGATGCAGGAGGGTCAGTATCAGGGGATCAGGGAGGAATTGCAGGCCAACACCCTGGTCTCCATAGCAGGGGTGCTGGCAGACATGGCAAACATAATGAGGGAGCCAGTATCACACCAGCGGGCCCCTACCACTAGCCAGTCAACAGAACAGCCCTCCACTTCTGCTGACACTAGTGGCACCACCCTGCAAACTATCCCTGCAAACCAGACAGAAGCCAGAGACACTTGTCAAGACAACCACCAGGAAATGAGACTCTCCTGATTGTCCCCCTTGTGTACCACTCAGTCACCTTGTCCATCTTGAACTGGCAATGCTCCCCTTCCTATGACCCTATGGACAATGCACCTGTGCTACAAACAGACTGGAACAATATCCTGGACTTTCCTCCATCATTACTCCATTCCATTGCACTTTCCCCTCTATATTTTAGCACAACAATAAACACCCTTGCAAAAAATCGACTACAAGTATTTCATGTATTGCAAATTTGTATTGATTGAAACAGCTACAACCATTGCAAATGAACTGTACATAGAATGAACATAGAATTAATGACCTGTAGCTGGGTGTTGTGATCACACAATGAGAATATGTCATATCACCAAGATCTGCAAAATGAATATCCAGAGGTAACAGTTAGTAGGGCAAAGAAGTGGGTAATGCCAGCATGGCAATGCCACACTGAATACACCAATAGTCATAGATATGTAAAGTTGCACTGTCTCACCTGTGTGTCATTGGAAGTACTGACGTATCACAGATGTTCTGTTGTCCACATCCTCATCCTCTGCCTCCTCATCCTCACTGTCCTCAGGGTCCACTGCTGCCACGGGGCATCTCCAGTCTCCTCATCCTGCAGAAAAGGTACATGGCGTCTGAGGGCCAGGTTGTGTAACATGCGGTATGCCACTTCTATCTGGCAGACCTTTTTGGGTGAGTAGCACAGGCATCCACCTGTCAGATGGTGGCACCTGAACCTGCCCTTCAGGAGGCCAAAGGTGCTTTCTATGATCCTTCTAGTTCGCCCGTGTGCCTCATTATAATGTTCTTCTGCCCTGGTCCTGGCATTCGTCACAGAGGTCAGCAGCCATGATAGGTTTGGGTAACCAGAATCACCTGCAAATATTGAGGGACAATATTTAACCACATACTATCCTATATGGCCAACACCATAGGCATACACCAACATAAACTGGGTGGGAACCAGGGGTCACCTATTAGCTACACCCTGTGACTCTGTAGTTGGGCCATCACATTTGGGATGCTGCTATTCCTCAGGACAAAGGCATCATGCACCGACCTAGGATACTTAGCATTGATGTAGATATGTACTGGTCCGCCAAGCACACCAACTGCACATTCATGTGCTTTTATGATTCCTGAACACCTGTTCATTCTGGCGGGGGGTACAAATGCAATATGTGTTCAGTCAATCGCACCAATTATATTGAGGATATGTCCCGTTGCATAGAATCCAGCCTTCACAGTGGCCAAATCCTCAACCTTGGGGAAAGCAGTGTTTTATCAGGGCAGACAACAGTCTTGTTAGCACGTTTGAAAACATTGGCAGTGACATTCCTGCTGCCAGGCCCACTGTCACAGTTGCCAGGAAATGGACCACTGATAGCACTTGCATAAGAGGGGGGATCCCATTTGGGTGACGGTTATTAGATATCAGGTCAGGCTCCAATTGGGCACACAGCTCTGTGATTGTGGCCCTGGCCAGTCTACAGGTTAATAGTATGTGCCTGTCCTCCAGTGTAGCCAAGTCCACCAGGGGTCTGTACACTGGGGTATGACTCCATCTCCTATTCATCCGCAGCGGTATGTATCTAAGGGACACAAGAGTGAGTAGGCTGTCACAAACTGAACAATGAAGCCACAACAGCAGTCCACAATGTGCAAACATGTTATGGGACAGTCTACATAGTGGAGTATGTTCCTATTTATCCTGTGACGCAGCAATAATCGATAAGCCTGTTCACGCCCCCTGAAATGGTGACCGTCTGTCCTGTGTGTAGGAACAGGTGGAAGTGAGGTAATGCAGCTGACGTTGTGCGCCGTGGCGGTAGGTGGTTGTGGACCGCCGTGGAATTCCTCATTGGTTAATATTGGGCCCTATAGGGTACAGGGGCCAATGGTGATCTACGCCGGCGGTGACAGTATGCACTGCCGCGGACGTGACCACAATTCTAATTGATTCCTCACTTATTTCCTGACCTTCCATAGGAGAGGACCTACACTGCATGTTCTGCTGTGACATGTGTCTGGAACCTACTATGGCCCGTGTGCCCGGGGAAAGGGCCGCAGCTTTCACTTCTGAGGAGTTGGAGCGACTGGTGGATGGGGTCCTACCCCAGTACGGACTGCTGTATGGGCCTCCAGACCAACAGGTTTGTACACTGTAGGTACGATGCAGGTGGCATGAATGCTTTGAATTGTGTATGAAGGACTCGTCTAAGGGGGTGGGTGAATGTCCTCTTGGCAGTGTACATGTTGTGGGCTGGGTTATGTGTGTGCCAATGATGATGCAAATGGGTATGGTGGGCCAATTGTGACAGGCTGGAAAGTTTGTCTAATGGTGTTCTCCTGTCTGTTTTGCCTCTGCAGGTCAGCAACCATCAAAAGAAGGGAATATGGCGTGCTATCGCCAAGGACGTATGGACCCTAGGGGTCTATGGAAGGCAGAACACCCACTGTCAGAAACAGTGGGAGGACCTGAGACGCTGGACACAGAAGACCGTGGAGGCCCAGCTGTGATTTGCCTCCCAACAAGGAAGGGGTGCCCGTTGGACCCTCCTGACCCCACTGATGGCCCGCATACTGGCGGTGGCCTACCCTGAGCTGGATGGGTACTTGGGAGCATCACAGCAGCCACAAGGGGGTGAGTACAGTGGCTATCATTACAACTTGCGGCTGGTGGAGTGGTATCCAGGTGGTGGTTGTGTGTCAGAGGGTGCCCCTAGGCCAGACCAGACATAGCAGTGAAGGTCATCCGAAGAGTAAGGGTTTGAATGTGAAATACAGCTTTCCTAGCTTGTTAGTATTCACTCCTGGGCAGGGCTGCGCAGCAGTTGGCGGTGTGTGCTCCTCCTCATGCCTTGGTGACCAGCCATTTCACTGGTAGGTCAATGCCTAGTGCGTAGGCCTGTTCCATGTGTGTGAGGGTGCTGTGTACGCCAATGGTGATGTTGTTGCAGTCACTGACCCAGAGTATCCTTGGTCTCTCTCTCCCCTTTCTTATTTTGTCATCCTGTCCTTATGTGCATTAGCATCATCTGGCAGAGGCACCGTGACGGAGGAAGCTGCGTCCCACAGGACCGTGGAGACAGAGTCCACAGACGCTGAGGGTACCAGTAGGATGGACAGCGAGGGGAGCACCGTAGCGGAGACTAGAGGGGACAGTTCTGACAGTGACACCTCCTCTGATGGAAGCTCCCTGGTGGTGGCGGACACCTCTGTGACCACCCCAACTACAGATACAGCTGCCACCCCCCCAACCCACAACAGCCCTCCTAGCAGCCCCTCAGCATTTTTCCCGTGCCTGCTCACCCAGGAGGGTGGGCATCTCCTTCACCCCAGGCACCTCAGGCCCTGCCCAAGTGAGCCCTGCTGCCCTCAGTGAGGAGGCTATTGACCTCCTGCGATCCATCTCTGTTGGGCAGTCAACCATACTGAATCCCATCCAAGGTCTGGCAGGGCATTTGCAACAAATGCATTCACTCTGACCCAACAGAGATCATTCCAGGCTCTGGACAACTCACTGATGGCAGCCATAGTCCCTGTCTCTAGCCTCCCCCCTCCAACTTCCTCTACCCAGTCCCCTTCCCCTCCACCCCTTTCTTTCCCAAGCACACCTTAAGACCAGCATGGACCCAAATCAACACACAGAAGT
This sequence comes from Pleurodeles waltl, assembly GCF_031143425.1. Lineage (NCBI taxonomy): Eukaryota > Metazoa > Chordata > Amphibia > Caudata > Salamandridae > Pleurodeles > Pleurodeles waltl. The sequence continues at coordinate 642,894,083 of NC_090440.1, read as the reverse complement.
GGCTCAGGCAAACACAAGCACCACACTTCATCTCACAGGCACTCACACAAGCACCATCCAGATGCAGACACACCAACATCCACTGCCTCCACTGTGTATCCCCTCCTCCTCGTCATTCACCTCCCTCCCAGTAGCGTCTCCACTCACACCTGTATGCACTACATCCACACCCACACTGCCTCCATTACCATCAGGCCTATCACTACATGCCCCTCACTGGCAGTCACCGCCCCCACATCCATGCACACGTCCCCTGTGTCCTCTCCCACTGTGTCTGTGCTCCCTACTCCCAAAGTACACAAACGCAAGCACTCAGACACCCAACAACCATCCACCTCACAACAGCATCCAGCCCATGCACTTGCACACAAACACAGCAGACAAACACCTCCTACCACCACTCCCTCTTCCTCCTCTCCCAAACCTTCACCCTCTTCCAGCTCCAGTGCCCCTAAAAAGCTTTTTCTCTCCACTCTTGCCCTCTTCCCTGCACCTCCCCATCCTTCACTTCAGACCAGGGTGGTCAGGACCCAGGCTAGCACCTCAGCCACCCAGTCTACGGCCACTGTCGTTTCTGCAGCCACTGCAGTTGTGAGAGGCTCCAAGAAGACACCCGTCCACACAGCCAGTGTGCCAGCACCAGCTGCCAAGGGCAAAAAGGGAGCACCAGCTAGCAAAGGCAAGGAGGCACCACCAGCTGCCAAAAGCAAGGAGGCACTAGCAGCTGGCAAAGGCATGGAGGCACCAGCAGCTGGCAAAGGCAAGGGGGCACCACCAGCTGGCAGAAGCAAGGAGGCACCACTAGCAGGCAAGGGGAGGAAGGGAATACCAGCTGTCAAGGACAGGAGGGGAACACCAGCTGCCAAGGACAGGAAGGGAATACCAGCTGCCAAGGACAGGAAGGGAACACCAGCTGCCCAGGACAACGAGAAAGGCACAGACGCCGCTGTCAGGATGGACAATGAGCCTGGTGTTGGAGCAGCATCTGGGCACACAACACTAGCCATGGCACTTCAGCCATCTGAGCCTGTGGGGGAAGGGCAGGAGCCTCCCTGCACGGCCGCCAGCACGGCCGCCAGCACTGCCACCAGCACCACCACCAACACCACTGCCACCACCACTGCCAGCAGCAGCAGCCCCAGTGGGCAGCTGTCTGAGGGGAAGGGCTGAAGCATACCCCCACCACAGGCAGCACCACCACCAGCACCTCCGCCAGCACCTCCATCAGCACCTCCGCCAGCACCGCCACCAGCACCTTCACCAGCACTGCCACCAGCACCATTGCCACCACCACTGCCAGCAGCCGCAGTCCCAGTGGGCAGCCGTCCGAGGTTGCGGGGGAAGGTCTGGAGCCTACCCCTCCCACAGGCTGCCCCGCCACCAGCACCACTGCCACCATCACTGCCAGCAACAGCAGCCCCAGTGGGCAGCCGTCCAAGGCTGTGGGGAAGGGCTGGAGCCTTCTCCCACCACAGGCAGCACTGCTGCCAGCATCGCCACTGCCAACACTGAGCAGCCGTGACCGCCGGCGGTCAGTGTGTAGTCGTGCCTCCATGGGCTGTTGTGCATCCTGGCCCCTGCAAAAAGTGTAGGTGTGACACCCAGGTGAGAGACTGTGACCTTGCACCCTCCAAGATTTGCATCACAGGGCACAAAGCCCTCTCCAGAACCAGTGGAAGAAGGCATCTACTCACCCCCTCCTTGCCAGGATGAAGCACACTGGGCTCAAAGCCCCCTCCAGAACCAGTGGAAGAAGGCATCCACTCACTCTCTCCTTGCCAGGATGAAGCACACTGGGCACAAAGCCCCCTCCAGAATCAGTGGAAGAAGGCATCCACTCACCCTATCCTTGCCAGGATGAAGCACACTGGGCACAAAGCCCCCTCCAGAACCAGTGGCAGAAGGCATCCACTCACCCTATCCTTGCCAGGATGAAGCAAACTAGGCACAAAGCTCCCTCCAGAACCAGTGGAAGAAGGCATCCACTCACCCTATCCTTGCCAGGATGAAGCACTCTGGGCACAAAGCCCCCTCCAGAACCAATGGAAGAAGGCATCCACTTGAGAGACTGTGGCTTTGCACTCCCCAGGATCAAGCAGTGGGCAAACCACCCACTTGAGAGTCTGTGGCTTTGCACTCCCTAGGACCAAGCAGTGGGCAAACCACCCACTTGAGAGACTGTGGCTTTGCACTCCCTAGGACCAAGCAGTGGGAAAACCACCCACTTGAGAGACCGTGGCTTTGCACTCCCCAGGACAGAGTGCTGGGCATGTGGCCCCCTCCAAGAGCAGTGGTGTTATACCATCTTCCTGCTGAGGTGCCCCCCTTCCCCTTCCCCATGAGGTGCCTGTGTATTTTCGACCTGATGCCCCAGCAGTGTTTTCACCGTATTGAGGCAGGAGTCAGGTGGGGCTTTGGCCTATGTTATATGGCCCTGTGGGCCACGGACAATTTGGACTGGGCAATGTCCCTCCATTTGTATATTTTATATATACTGTTTGGTGCTTTGAGGACGTATTTCTCGAAATTTATGTGTAATGTTGTTGCATCTGTTTTTGTGTATGGTGTTTGGGGTGGGGGTGGGGGTGTTGCGTGTTTGTATCACTCTTTTTTTCCTCCCCTCCTCCCTTGTGTGCTAGGTACGGTACTCACCGTAGTCGTCTTCCCTCCGTTCATGTTTCTGGTGTAGGAAGAGGTATACCAGCATGGGTAAAACATGTAGTTCGGACTCAACTGTGTTGTGATTCTTCCTTGAGTGTCCAGAGGTGAGTCGTTTCCCTTCTGTGTACTGTTTCCGCTGTGCTTTTGATGGCATTGGTACAGCCCTGGAAAAGCCGGCGGATTGGCTTGTTGTAATAGGGTGGGCAGTACATTGTCTTCTGCCTGGCTGTTGGCGGTTACTGCTGTGGTGCTTGTTGCTACGGCTGGGGCAGTCGGTGTGCTAAAGTGGCTGTCTGTGTTGGCGGTTTCCGCCAATGGTCATAATTCCATTTTTTTTTTACTGCTGGCTTGTTGGCGGTATTACCGCCACTTTATCACCGACTGCCAGGGTTGTAATGAGGTCCTAAGTCCCAACACACACCACAGGGCCATTGGCTTGGTAGGCAAAATGCACACCTTTTATTTAAAAGTGCTCTCATTCACCAAATAGTTGTTTGGTGACATACTTCATCATATACTGCCCCAAAACTCAGGTATCAGGGACGTGCCACAAGGTATAAATGCAAGGGAGCACAATCACAGGAGTGGGGGACTATGATGGAGGGGATCATCAAGGAAAGGTTAGTAATTTTTTAATTGTCTGTCGGGACCTGGTGCTGTCAGTGATTTTTGGCTGAGGATGGCCTAGTGAATTTCACCTTCAGAAAACTGTAGATAGGATTGTCACTTCTTCAATGATGGATAACCTAGATGCTCTTAGGGCAGGCAACTCTTATTTACAAAGATTTGGATGGACTTCCTGTTCGCTCGGTGCAGCGGTACATGTGGTAAATTTCTGAAGAGGGTTTGACTCATAGAGTCAAAGTAATACCTGTTTCCAAATTCTTTGCTTGGCATTCATGACCCAATCCAGCTATTTCATTAAGGTCTTTTGTATTTTTATCCATTGATTGTCTGTTTGAGGGCCATACAGGCTATTAACTAGAGCTGCCTTATCATTTGTATTTACATCTTAAAGATTTTAAGAGCTCTCCCTTCAGGTTTGCTATGCCAGCTTCTTAGAGCATTTCTTAATGCCTGCTTAGGTTTGGAACATTTAGGGCCTGATTTAGATGTTGGTGGAGGGGAATACTCCGTCACAAATGTGACAGACAACCCATCCACCGTATTATGATCCTGTTGTATCCTATGAGGATCATAATACTTGTGAACAGGATATCAGTCACGCTTGTGAGGTAGTATTCCCTCTGCCAACATCGAACTCAGGCCCTTAATGTAAAAGCATTCCACTTTTGTTGTTCTATATTAGACCAAGAAAAACAGTATTCAGATGTTTTATTAGAACTGCATGTTAGTTTTAGGAGTGTTCAACGTCTGGCTAGCATCTTTGTCTGTTGTCTCCTTCAGTTTTACTTATTCTTGGTATTCTTGGAATCTTGGTTACAGGATTCCTGGATATTTTGCTTATAAGAAGAATTAATATTCAAAGCAAATGTTTTCATGTTTGGCTTTAGGGTTAGGTTGACAGGCTCCAGATAGCATTCTGCCATATGTCCTTGAGTTTGTCCAGGAGGGAGCCATAAATCTGCCATGATTGGGTATGTGCCCTTTCTATACTTCTCGTGATTTTGATGTCAGTGACCACATGACAAGACTCTAAGGGGCATATTTACAAGACCCTAGCACAACCAGAGTGTTACTTTTTGTGACAATCTGGTGGCACTGTGCACTGTGTCATATTTACAAGGCGGCGCTAAGCCAATTCTTGTGGCTTAACGCCACCTTCACCTTGTAAATATGGGCCCCTCCAATGCAATTTTCCGTGACAGAGGGGTGTGCAATGAGTGTTGCTGCAGGCGTTCCACCACAACACCAATTGTATTTGAGGCTGCTCCAGATTTAAAAGAATTTGTAAATCTGTGGAAGCACCAAAAACTTATTCCACCCCAGGGTTAGCATGGCACAACGAGGAGAACTACTTTTATTTCTCGCATTTTTGCTTTTTCCATGTGTGCTGCATTTTGCTTTATCATGCAGAAATAAGATCTGCACAAGGCGCACACTACTCTAGTAGAATCGTTTCAGGCCTCTGGCTCCCCTAAAGAGGTTTCACAGGTGCTCAAAGAAATCCTTCACCCCCCTTTAGAGGGGAACCCAATTGAAGCCTCAGAAGAACACAGTAAAAATCTAGCCAGGTTCTCTTAACAAAAAATTAGTGTTATTCATTCGAATCTCTCAAGAGATAAGGCCAAACTGGAAATTCAGGCTGAACATTCTCATAATGGTAAAGCCAGCATGTCACACTTTTCCCCCGCTCTCTCAGGACCAGGCTGTATCTCTCCTTACTGCATTGAAGTCAGGCTCCCCTCTTGATCCAGCCCCCACTTCCGTACTATCTCTTGGGGCTCCGGCTACGTTCCCTGTTCTAACTGAGTTGCTGAACTCCTCCCTTGCCAGGGGTATTGTCCCTGAACACTCCAAACATGCCATAGTTAAGTCCCTGTTGAAGAAATCCAACTTGGAAGCCACAAATCTTAAAAACTATAGGCCCATATCACTACTTCCTGCAGTGGCTAAACTATTGGATAAATACATCAATCCCCAATTATCCATGTTCTTGGAAAGGAACAATATCCTCCATCCTACCCAGATGGGGATTAGGCCTCTCCACAGCACTGAGTCAGCACTGATAGCTGTTATGGAAGAAGCGAGAGAGCGGATGGATCAGGGTCAGATGACAGCATGTTATTCTCCTCGACCTGAGTGCTGTGTTCGACACAGAAGATAATCATCTGCTTGCCCAAAGGATGAGGGAGATTGGAATTAAGGGCTTAGCACTCAGTTGGCTTACTTCATTTCTTGAGGACAGAACATTCCAGGTTCTGGACCGATTGGACTTTTCCGATAGGTTCATCTGGAGCCGTGGGGTGCCACAGGGATCGTTACTTAGCCCTATGTTATTCAATATATATATGCCCCCCCCTGGCGGAGCTGGTGGAGTCTTTTGGACTTTCACTGGTCTCCTATGCAAATGATACCCAGCTAGTGGTCTCATTCTCCACGAATGGCGGGTCAAAAGGATCCTCATTGTCTTTATGTCTACGGGCAGTATCAGGTTGGAAGATAAGAAGTATGCTCCAACTTAATGGGGACAAAACAGAAATAATGATCTTAGGCCACCACTCAGACCCAGTTAACAATCCACTACTTACTTCCGTTTTAGGGGAGTTGCCTCCCCCCAAGAAGTACATTAAAAGTCTAGGAATCCGGTTAGATCTCCATTTTACTTTAGAACATCATGCCAAGAAAGTTTCACTAAGGGGGTCATTATGAACACGGCGGAAACAACCGCCATGTTCATGCTGGCGGTCAAAACACAGACCGCCAGCGACCCCAGAACCCTGCTGGCCGGATAATGAACCTTTCTGAGAGCCGGCGGGCGGAAACATTGTTTCCACCCACCGGCTCTCAGAAAGGCTCGGCCGGGACATTGACTGTGGCTCTACATGGAGCCGCCATCAATGCCTCTGTGCGGCAGGTATAGTTGCACCTGTTGCGCAGATTACTGTCCGAAAATCGGGCAGTGACCTGCGCGATGGGGCTCTGTATCGGGGCCCCAATACTGTCCATGCAAAGTACATGGGCAGTGCAGGGGCACCCCCTCTGCCAGCCTTTCCCTGGCAGGATATCCCGCCAGGAAAAGGCTGGCGGCAAATGAAACATTATCCGCAGGGTAGCGCCACTACCCTGGCGGTTGGTGTTTCATCCCGCCGCAGGCTGCCTGACGGCGGAAGCCTGGCGGTGTGTGACAGCTGTTGCTGGCGGCCATCACGCTGTTCCTATATGGCGGTTTAGCCCACCATGCCGGCTGGCATGGCAGGCCGAACCGCCATGTTCAAAATGAGGGCCTAAGACTTTTAAGAAAGGTATTAGTTAAACTCCCTCCTCTTGCGAAAAGGCTCATTTTTCAGGCAATTATCATGTCAAGACTTGACTATGGTAATAATAGTCTGTAGAAATTATAGGTGGTCCAGAATGCCGTGGCACGCCTCTTATTAGACATCACAAGGCATACCTCGGCAAAATCTGCTTTGCCTTCTCTCCACTGGCTTCCTGTAGAGCAACGTATACAATTTAAAACCCCATGCATCATCCGTAGATCACTATATAATAGGGGACCTCATTTGCTAAATACCCTGGCTACTTTTTATAAGCCCGCCGGAGTCCTCAGATCTCAGAACAGCACTGGCCATACTACCTAAAATTAAAAAAGCCAGATGGGGCGGCGCTACGATGGGATACTTGGGTCCTAAACTGTGGAATTCCCTTCCCCTCAGCATCCGATTAGCTAGCCATGAACTTAATTTCCGAAGGCAATCAAAACCTGGCTATTTTAGGCCTAGCCATCCCTGCTTTATAGCTTCTGTTGTTGTCCTTTTAGCGCTGCAAGGCCTTCAGGTAGTTAGGAGCTTTATGAGTTCAATTAACATAACATAACATTAAATCACATAACATAACATAATAAAACATAACATAACATAACATAACATAGAAAGAGCAAAACGCCATGAATGGTTGTTTATGTGCAGGAAGGTTTCCCTTCCTGCACATAAACAATCATTCAATAATAAGGATTTGCTATTTCTATGTGTGCTGCATTCATAGACGTGCCAAATCGCCATTGTAGATTGTTTAAATGAAGGAAGGTTACACCTTCCTGCACATAAACAATCATTCTCTTCAACTCAGACACCCTTGCACTTCAGTGCAAGGATTCCTGTGTTGGGACTGGCAGCTAAATTTAGCGCCAGCGTTAGGGGAAAAAAGGGGTGTGCTGTATTTTATAAATATGGTGCATCCCTACGTTTCAGAACTGATGCAGCGTGGCACTACCAATTTTGGGACAGCGCCAGTTATATGTAAATCTGGCTCTAAGTTTAAGAATATGGAGTCAGTTAGGATCTCTCGGTTGCCAGACATGTATGAAGATTTTGCCAGTGGAGGGGAGGGAGTCAGATAGTGATCATAACACATCTGTGGTTGCTACAGTACTGATATAAACTCCCTAAGGTTTGACTCCATCTTATGGAGGCGCAGACTCCATCTTGGCTAATGGAGATTGCCATCTCCCTACCCGTAACTCTCAAATAATGGAAGTTGACCTCTTCCCTGATTTATGCAGAATCCTTGTCATGTCTGCTGTTAGACCCAGACGTCACCTGACTTTATATCTCTAAGAACTCTGAAAGCGTCAATCTGTCCGAATGATGACACAGATACAATTACTGTGACATCGGTCTGGGTCAAATGTCTTCTTTTTACCTTGTCAAGGTTATTTACGGACACATAAAGACATATAACCAAAACAATTTAGCTTTATTTTACATTCTTTTACCTAATATGCTCATAAGGAAGCATCTGGGATGCACACCTGATAATCTGTCAGACTTTCCTAAACTTATGTCAGAAATGCAATTTGATCATTTGTCAGGAGAGGTACTTCACCAGAATTTTCATCCAAAATTCTGCCAGATATGGTCTCACCTACAATCAGCACACATCAGACTTCACGGATGCTACATCTAGCCAAAAGCATGAAGTTGATAAAGCAAAGTCCCGAAGGAAGACCCACCTATCGACTGACTGCTACTGCTAAGTGTGTTTGCCCTTGACAGGGAACAGTGTCTTCACGCCTCTGACAATAAAGATGGCTTTTGCTATCAACAAGGTCAATCAATCAAGTCTCGTGGAGTGAGAGTTTATCACCATGTGGGATACAGGCACTGATTTGGTGCTGTGGTACATGCCCGGCTGGCCGGGGTGGTTGTTGAAGAGCTAGATCTTGAGCTGTCTTCTGAAGTCCTTCAGGGAGGGGGAAGTGCGAAGGTGGAGGGGGAGGTTGTTCTAGGACTTGGCTGTAAGTTGGGTGAAGGAGCATCCTCCGAAGTGTGCGTGGTACTCGGGATGTGAGCAAGGGCGGGGATGGGCGAATGAAGCAATCTGGTTGGTCGGTGGAATTTGAAGCGGTTGTTGATGTAGGTGGGTCTGGAGCCATGGAGGACCCTGTAAGTGTGTGTTAGGAGTTTGAATAGGCATCTTTGCTGCATGGGGAGCCCGTGGAGGGCCCTAAGCTGAGTGGGTGATTCTGGTCCTTCCGGGGAGGTTGAGGACGAGTCTTGCTGCTACGTTTGGATGATCTGCAGGCAGTTTAGGAGCTGTCTGGTGGTTCCAACATGGAGTGCAATGCCATAGTCAAGGCAACTGGAGAGAAAAGCCTGAGTGACTGTCTTTCTGGCAGAGAAGGGTATCCAATGGAAGATCTTGCGGAGCATGTGAAGGATGTTGAAGCAGGCGGAGTAGACAGCATTGATATTCTGCTTCATGGTCAGATGGGTATCTAGGATGATCCCGAGGTTGCATGTGTGGTTAATGGGAGCAGGTGGAGGGCCAAGAGTGGTGGGCCACCATGTGTCGTTCCAGGAGGAAGACTTGTTTCTGAAGATGAAGATCTCTGTTTTGTCTGAGCTAAGCTTGGGGCAGTTGGACCTTATGGTGTTTTGGAAGTTGCTTTGTGTGGAGGTTGCATCATCTGCAAGGGAGAGAATGAGTTGGGTGTCACCTGTGTATGAGATGATGTTGAGTCCATGGATATGGACGATGTTGGATAGCTGCATGATGTAGTTGTTGAAGAGAGTGGGGCTGAAGGAGGTTCCCTGGGAGACACAGCAGATTATGTCTTTGGGGGCAGAGACAAAGAGTGAGAGGAGGATCCTTTGTGTTTGACCAGTGAGGAAGGAGGAGATCCAGTTGCGTGCGTTGTCTCAGGTGACGATGGTGGCGAGTCTTCTAATCATAGTGTGGTGGGAGATGGTGTAGAATGCAGCGGATAGATCGAGGAGGATGAGGACCACTGTACCTCTGAGGTAGACAAGGCATCTGACGTCATCTGTTGCTGTGATCACGGTGGTCTCAGTGCTGTCATTAGGTCAGAAGCTGAATTTGGATGGGTCGAGTGAGTTGTTGTGTTTGAGGTAGTTCGTGACCTGGTGGTTCAATGCTTTTTCTAGTATTTCTTCAGGAAATGGGAGAAGGAAGATTGCGCAGTACGTTCTGAGCTTGTTGCAGTGGACGGGCAGCTTCTTGAGTAGTGATTCGACCTCAGCGTGTTTCGAAGCATTTGGGATGGTGGCTGTGGTGTTGGAGGGGTTGAGGATTCCCGTGAGGGCTGCTCAAATTACTTCTTTTCTTAGGTTGTACAAGTGGTGTAGCCATGGGTCCATTGGGGATCTGGAGTGGATGGAGGTCATGATAGTGATGGTGTCTTCTGTAGAGATCTGCTTCCATTTTGAGATCTGAGGGAGGGTGGTGTGAGTTGGGGTGCGGGAGGGTTGAGGTCAGAGGGCTGGTCTCAAAGCTGCTGTAAATGTTGGAGATCTTGTGGTAGAAGTTGTCCGACAGCTTGTCGTAGAGAACTTGGGAGGGGTGGATGGTGTTTGTCATGGTGGAGGGGCAGGAGAATTCTTTGACGATGATGTAGAGTTCTCTGGCTTGGTTGGTGCTGGCTTTGATGCGGGTGTTGAGTGCTTCTTTTTTGGTTTCCCTGAGTCATAGGTGGTATGCCTTAGGGTAGAACTGAATGAGTTGAGGTTGGCGGGGGTCTTTTTTGTCTGCCAGTGTCTCTCTAGTTTCCTGCAGTGTTGTTTGAGAGCCCAGAGTTTTGGGGAGAACCATGTGGCTTGTTTGGTGGGCCTGTTGCTGGTGGTGTTTTTCGGGGGATGGCCACGGTGTTGACGGCTCATGGTAGCCAGTTGTAGAGATCCTTGGTTGTCTGCAGAGCTGGGTGTGACGCTGTTGAGGGTAGTGATCCAGGGGGCTTCTGTGACTTTACCCCAGTTGCTGTGAGGGGTCCTTTGAGACGTCGTGTGGTAGGTCATTGAAGTGTACGATGTTGTGGTCGGTCAATGTAACTTCGGTGATGAAGGAGAATTTGGCTCTGTCGCTGGTGGAGATGATGAGGTCCAGTGTGTGTTCATGGCTGTGGGTGGCGGTGGTGACCAGCTGAGTGAGGCCGATGATGATCATGTTTTTGAGGAGGGAGATGGAGTTGGAGTCACTCTGGTCTTCTAGGTGGAAATTCCTGTCCCCTAGGAAGATGTAGTGGTTGGAGCCGACTGCCAAGGGGTAAATGAAGTCCGGTATGGCTTTGCAGAAATTGGGTTTGGGTCCGGAGTTTTGTAGGAAAGGGTTACTTTTATGGTGGTGTTGGTGTCCGGCTTGATCTGGAAGTTGAGGTGTTCCATGATAGGTGTAGTTTTGTCAACCGAGGCGGTGCAATGGAGGGAGTCTTTGTGTATAATGGTGATGCCTCTGTTGTGTCTGTTGGGGCAGTTGTGGTTGATCATCTTGCAACCTGGGGGTGTTCCGGTGGTGATCTTTGGAGTAGACGCAGGGCTGAGCAAGCTTTATAAGATGAACATCCATTCGGGAGAGAGGGTGGTGATCGTGTCCCAGATCACGCTTGCAGAGTGATCGGGCATTAAATAGTGTGCAGTGGAGTTCTGGATTGTTGCTGGGGGTCTGCTGAATGGAGGTGGTGGTGGTTCCTATCTTGCAGGAGAAGCATCAGTTGTGGCAGGAGAGAGGACCTTTGGTGGCCCGAGGCGAGGAGATGCTACAGTCAGTGTTCGGGTCTTCAGTCTGAGGTTCCGGATCTCATTGGGGGTGTACCTGTAGCGGGCAGTGGAACCAGGGGTTCTGGTGCTGGCCGGGGTCCAGGCATGGACAGTCACAGGTTGGTATTCCTTTGGCACACCAGCGATGCATCCGCTGCATGCGACCACCATTAAGTAGGTCCTGGGGTGGCAGGACGAACTGGGAGGGGGCTGGCGGAAAGAGTGGGGCAAAAACAGCGGGAAGTGAGTGGAGGGGATGGGGCACACACGGGGAACAGAGGGATGACTAGAACCAAAACAGAGCAAAATAGAGCACAAAAGAACGACACAGAGAGGAAACTAGTAGGCACAAAATGCAGTACAGACAGTACAGAAAGGCACAAAATAGGCACAAAGGCCAGTGCAGAAAGGAGCGAAGCAGACACAAAGGGCAGTGCAGAAGGAGTAAAGCAGGCACATAGGACAGTGCAGAAGGAGCAAAGCAGGCGCAAAGGACCGTATAGAAAGGAGCAAAAAACAGCACAAATGGATACAGGAAAAGCAGGTGAACCAGGCAGAAGTCCAGCGGGCACGGGCAAAACTCAACAGGGGCTGGGCAGGCAGCAGGGGGGGGAAGCCAGGTGCAGGATTTGCTCAGTTGGGTCGCACATAGACCGCCATTTAGTAGGTCCTGGGTTGGCAGGGTAAAGTGGCAGGGGGCAGGTGGGGTGAGCGGGGCCAAAACAGCAGGAAGCAATAGGCAGTCCAGGGGCATATAGGGGCACAGAGAGACAATCAGAACCGAAATGGAGCAAAATAGAGCACAATTGGACAGCACAGGGAGGAGAAAAATAGGCACAAAGGACAATGCAGAAAGGAGCGAAGCAGGCACAAGGTATGAGGTGCATCTCTTATCCCTAAGAAGCTTTACACTGCTCTCTTAGTATAGAACATAAAAATAGGCATTAGGGTGTTAGGTTATAGCTGACATTTTAAAACATGCTAGAAATTTTCATTTTATTCTTGTTATTTATGAGGTGCCTTTTTGCTGTTGTTATAATATGCTATTGAGTAGTTTTAGATGTACTGGGAAACAAAATTGTATCTGTAGTAATAAATATGTTTTACTTAAGTGTTCATTCTTCTAAGTACAGTATGTGTGTGATTTTGTGAATAATGAAATAAGTAGGGGTGGGTGGAATGCATAGAGTTGTGCAGCACAGAACTCCACAAAGTTGTAAAAATACTCTGTCATGCTATGCGGAGTTCCGCAAGTGGCAGAGCTTTCTGTGGCACCAGTTCACATTGCATTTGACATCACGTACTCACATTGAAAATTGCACCCAAAAGGCACCATAAAGTTCGCAGGGGCACCACCATCTTGCTTTTCTCTCTATTTATAGGGCTGGGCCTCTTTTTTCCCCATTCCTTATTGTTGGAAATGGCCTTTCTGCAGGGTCACCTCAAAACTTTTTGCCTTCCTCCTTCTCTTTTTCTGACCTCATCTTTGCTGGCTTCAGGACTGTTAATCAGTGCTAAAGTGCATATGCTCTCTCCTTTAAACATGGTGACAGTGGCTCATACTCAATTGGCTTATTTAATTTACTTGTAAGTCCCTAGAGAAGTGCACTACATGTTCCCAGGGCCTGTAAATTAAATGCTACTAGTGGGCTGCAGCACTGGTTGTGTCACCAACATAAGTAGCCCCCTAAACATGTCTCAGACGTGCCTCTGCAGGGCCTCTGTGTGCAGTTTCACTGCCACTTCGACTTGGCATTTAAAAGTACTTGTCAAGCGTTAAACTCCCCTTTTTCTACATATGTCACCCCCAAGTTAGACCCTAGGTAACCCATAGGGCAGGGTGCCATGTAGGTAAAAGGCAGGACATGTACCTATGTGTTCTATATGCCCTGGTAGTGTAAAACTCCTACATTCATTTTTACACTGCTGTGAGGCCTGCTCCTTTCATAGGATACCATTGGGACTACCCTCACATACTGTTTGAGTGGTAGATCCTGATCTGAAAGGAGTATCCAGGTCATATTTAGTATGACCAGAATGGTGATACAGAATCCTGCTTAATGGTGAAGTTGGATTTTATATTACTATTTTAGAAATGATACTTTTCGAAAGTGAGCATTTCTCTACACTTAAATCCTTTTGTGCCGTCCAATCCACGTCTAGCTAGGTTTAGTTGAGCTCCCTTGTGCATTCACTCAGACACACCCCAAACACAGGATTCTCAGCCTCACTTGCATACAATTGCATTTTGAATGGGTCTTCCTGGGCTGGGAGGGTGGAGGGCTTGACACTTAAATATCAAAGGACAGTAGCCTGCCCTCACACAAACGATTACCACACCCTCTACTGGGACCCTGGCAGACAGGATGGAACTGAAAGGGGACCTTGTGCACTTCTAAGTCACTCTTTGAAGTGTCCCCCACTTGAATGGCACATTTGGGTAATCAAGCAGGGTCTCTTTACACTACCAACTTAGACACTTCTGAGGTAGACACTCTACCTGACAAGACACTTTCTGGAGAAGGGTACCTGAACCAGATATTGCAACCTGCCAAGAAAAACTGCCTGGCTACCCAAAGGACTCTCCTGACTGTTTTCTGTGAAGGACTGCTGCCTTGCTGTTGCCCTGCTGCCCTGCTGCTCTCTGGCTGTGGTGAGAAGTGCTCTCCAAGAGTTTGGATAGAGCTTTCCTCCTGTTCCCTGGAGTCTCAGGACCAAAAAGGCTTAATCTCTACATGAAGGACTCCTTGTGCGGTGAAAATCGACGCACAGTCTGCCAGAATTAACACACAACCTGCACCACAGTGAAAAATTCACAACACGCCAAACCGGAAAGATACAGTCTGACTTTGCAATGAGAAGATCGATGCAGTGCAGGTGTAGTGACTGCAAATTTGACGCATGGCCTGCTGGATCGACGCACAGCCGAGCCGGAATGACAGAGTCCGACTTCCATAGAGGAATTGACGCAGCGCCTGCCATGCCGTTGAAATTTTCATGCAACGGCCACCCGATCGACGTAGCCCCTGTGACTTCGTCCTGTCAGTGACGGAAATTCACGCATCGTCCCCAGTGGGTCCGAAAACCCCGCAACCGGAAGAGGATCCATGACTGAGCACCGGAAATTGACGCACAGCCATCACTGCATGAAAACTAAACGACGCACCGCAGTGTGCACCCTGAGAAATCGACGCATACCTCCTTATTTAACATGCATCTCCTCCTCTGCAGTTCTTTGCAGAGATTTTGAATGCGAACCAGGTACTTTGTGCTTGAAAGAGACATTTATTGCTTTTAAAAGACTAAAGACACTTTATATCACTTTTATAGTCATATCTCAACATATACTTATTGCATTTTAATTGTTTTGATGTGCATGCTATCAGATAAATATTATGGGGGTCATTACAACCCTGGCGGTTGGTGTTAAAGTGGCGGTAAAACCGCCAACAGGCCGGCGGTAAAAAATTTTTTTAATCACAACCGTGGTGGAAACTGCCAACATAGACAGCCACTTTAACACTCGGACCGCCACGGTGGTACAAACAAACACCGCAGCGGTAACCGCCAACGGACAAGCGGAAGACAAGGTTCCGCCCACTGTATTACAACAGTCCAATCCACCACCGTTTCCAGGGTGGATCCACCGCGAACAATAACACAGCGGAAACAGGACTTGGAAGGGAAAACGCTCATCTCTACACACCCAACGAGGAACCAGGACGCCATGGAACCCGAGCTCCATATACTCCCAGCCTTTATCTTCCTGCTCCCCTACCAGGAACAGCAAAGACGGTGGTGAAGACCACGGTAAGTACTGCACCTACGACACAGCGGAGGGGGGAGGGAAAAAAGAGTGACACACACATGCAGCACTCCCACCCCCACCCTCACCCACTACAACACACACAAGCACATGTTGATACATTACATTTACAACCACCAACCCCCCGGAAGAATGCAAGTACAAAAGGAAATGAGTTGAATGTTTGTAATCTGTTTAAAAACAGTAATAAAAAAAATATATATATATGTGTATATATATATATTTATATACATATATATTTATACTATAAACAAATATATACACCAAGAATACAAGTCCAAGGTATTCGACCATTATAGTCCGTGGACCACTGGGCCCAAAATGCATGGGCGAGGCCCACACTCAATACCCGATCAAAACGGAGAGAACACTGCTGGAGCATCAGATAGAAATACAACAGGCACCTCAGGGGGAAGAGAAGGGGGGTACCTCAGCTGGATGAGTGCACAATGCCAGATCCACGAGGGGGCTCCATGCCATCTGCTGTATCCTGGGGAGTGCAAAGCCACAGTCTCTCAAGTCTTCCCAGTGGGTGGGTTCCCTACTGCTTTATCCTGGGGAGTGCAATGCCACAGTCTCACAAGTCTTTCCAGTGGGTGGGTTGCACACTGCTTTATCCTGGGGAGTGCAAAGCCACAGTCTCACAAGTATTTCAAGTGGGTGGGTTGCCCACTGCCCTATCCTAGGGAGTGCAAAGCCACAGTCTCACAAGTCTTTACAATGGGTGGCTTGCCCACTGCTCCATCCTGGGGAGTGTCAAGCCACAGTCTCACAAGTCTTTACAGTGGGTGGTTTGCCCACTGCTCCATCCTGGGGAGTGCGAAGCCACAGTCTCTCAAGTGGATGCCTTACTCCACTGCTTCTGGAGGGAGCTTTGTGCCCAGAGTGTTTCATCCTGCCAAGGACAGAGGTAGTGGATGTAAATCTCCACTGGTTCTGGAGGGGGCCGTGTGCCCAGAGTGCTTCATCCTGTCCAAGGACAGAGGTAGTGGATGTAAATTTCCACTGGTTCCTGAGGGGGCCTTGTGCCCAGAGTGCTTCATCCTGGCAAGCACAGAGGTAGTGGATGTGATACTCTACTGGTTCTGGAGGGGGCTTTGTGCCCAGAGTGCTTCATCCTGCCAAGGACAGAGGGAGTGGATGTGATACTCCACTGGTTATAGAGGGGGCTTTGTGCCCAGAGTGCTTCATCCTGCCAAGGACTGAGGTAGTGGATGTGATACTCCACTGGTTCTGGAGAGGGCTTTGTACCCAGAGTGCTTCATCCTGCCAAGGACTGAGGTAGTGGATATGATACTCCACTGGTTCTGGAGGGGGCCTTGTGCCCACAGTGATTCATCCTGTTCGTGGCGGCCTCAGTAGCGTCGGAGGCTTTGGCGCTCATTGGCCTGCTGTGCTGGTGGCAGCGGTGTCCTGTTCAGCGGTGCTTGTGGCGGCGGTGTCCTTGGCAGCGTTGCTTGTGGTGGCGTTACCCTTGGCAGCGGTGCTTGTGGCAGCGGTGTCCTTGGCAGTGGTGCTGGTGGTGGCGTTGTCCTGTTCAGTGGTGCTTGTGGCAGCGGTGTCCTGTTCAGCGGTGCTTGTGGTGGCAGTGTCCTTGGCAGTGGTGCTGGTGGTGGCGGTGTCCTGTGAAGCAGTGCTTGTGGTGGCGGTGTTCTTGGCAGCAGTGCCTGTGGCGGCGGTGTCCTTGGCAACGGTGCTGGTGGCGGCGGTGTCCTGTGAAGCGGTGCTTGTGGCAGCGGTGCTTGTGGCAGCGGTGTCCTGTTCAGCGGTGCTTGTGGTGACTGTGTCCTTGGCAGCGGTGCTGGTGGCGGTCTTGTCCGCCGTGCAGGTTTTCGCCGACTTGCCTGTTTTTCTGTGCCCGTTCCCCACGTTGGATGGTGGCGCAGCTGTCTTCCCACTCCCAACTGTACCCCTGGAAGAGGCTTTGGTGGTAGATGTTTTGCCTCTCTCCCACAGGGCAGTGGGCAACTTTTTGTGCTTTTGAGGTGGGGGACTGTACGTGGTGTGGCTCCTTGGCACAATGGCTGCCCTGCTGTTTGGGGCACTCCAGAAGCCGGTTACTACTGCCATCACTGTTCCCGCAGATGTTGTGGCTGAAATGCTGGGTTGGGAAATGGAAAGGCATGCCATAGGGGACTGAAGGGGTGAGGGAGGTGAGGGGAAGAGGTCAAGGTTGAATAGGAAAAGTTTTTGGGACACACGGTGACGGGTAGATGGAGGGGGTTTGGGAGTGGAGGAAGAGTTAGTGGTTGTAGGAGGTGTCCGTTTGGTGACTTTGGGTGAAGGTGCATGGGCTGGAGGCTGTCATGAGGTGGATGACTGTTGGGTGGGTGTGTGGCTGCGTTTGTGTACCTTGGGAGATGGGCTCACAGACACACTGGGAGAGGACACAGGGGATGCGTGAATGGTAGTTGGGGTGGTGACTGCACGTGAGCGGGGTGTGGTGGTGGGTGTGCTGGTGATGGAGGTAGTGGCTGAAGATGTAGTGCATGCAGATGTGAGTGGAGACAAGACAGGGAGGGAGGAGGGAGGTGAGGAGGAGGAGGACACAGTGGAGGCAGTGGATGTTGGTATGTGTGCATGTGCATGATACTTGCGTGAGTGCCTATATGATGTGTGGTGCTTATGTTTGCCTGAGCTTCCCTTGTGTGTTGACGTGTGTGCATGCTGGTCTGATGGTGTGCTTGGGATAGGCTGAGGTACAGGGGTTTGGGTCTGGGTGGAGGATGTTGGAGGGGGGAGGCTGAACACAGGGACAATGGCTGCCATCAGTGCTGAGGCCAGAGTCTGAAAAGCTCGCTGTCGGGCTGCCTGACCAGAATGAATGCCCTCCAGGTATGCATTGGTCTGTTGCAACTGCCTCTCTGCACCCTGGATGGCATTCATAATGGTAGACTGCTCAACAGTGAGGGACCTGAGGAGGTCAATGGCCTCCTCACTGAGGGCAGCAGGGCTGACTGGGGCAGGGGTTAAGGTGCCTGTGGCGAAGGAGATGCCCACCCTCCTGGGTGAGCAGCCACAGGGCACACGCTGAGGGGCTGCTGGGAGGGCGGTGCTGGTAGGGGGGGTGGCAGCTGTACCTGTATAAGCGGGTGGCACAGAGGGGCCAGCCACCGTAAGGGAGCTCCCATCAGAGGAGGAGTCCGCGTCGCTGGTCTCAGCTCATGTCCCCGCCGTGGAGCTCCCCTCGCCCTCCGTCCCACTGGTGGCTTCTGACTCCGTTGTCTCGCCCTCAGGGGCCATGTGGGATGCAGGTCGCTCCTGCTCCGGTGGCACTCCTCCTCCCCCTGATGATGCTAATGCACACAAAAACAGGGAGACCACAAAAAGTGGGGGGGCAGAAGAAAGACATGTTGAGTGCATGCAATACCGCTACCATTGGTGGACACTACAGACACAGAAGCCCCCTGCACTACGCCGTGCACTTAGAGTTCCCTAATTAACCACAGGGACATGGGGTACAAGGCCTATGCCCGATTGCTGTACACATGGAAGTCACAGGTGCCTGACTAGGTGTAGTTGGCTCTGAACACAGGTGGGGTGGGGTGCCACAGGGCCTGCCTTAAGAAGGGACCTTGCCTACTAAACTCGCCCTGGCCTAGGGGAACCCACAGCCCACCTCCCCATCCAGACACCTATAATGCGTGCTGAATCAGCAGAATGAGAGTGTACTCACCCCCTTGTGGCTGCTGTGATGCCCTCAAGCGCCCATCCAACTCCGGATAGGCCACGGGCAGGATCCAGTACATCAGGGGGGTCATGGTGCGACGGGCACTTCTCCCACGTTGGGAGGCCATCCCCAGCTGGGCCTCTGCCGTCTTCTTGCTCCAGCGGCGAATGTCCTCCCACCTTTTACGGCCGGGGTGCTCCGTCTGTGGTGGACCCCCAGGGTCCGGACTTCCTTGGCGATGGCACACCAAATATCCTTCTTCTCGTGGGCGCTGACCTACAGGAATACTACATGGGAAAAGGAGAAAATATATATGTCCGCACCGTCACAGTCATTGGCCCGCATCCCTACCCTTGCCATGACGCAAATACACTCACCGTCGTATCATGCACACCTCATTCTCCCCCCCATCTTTCATCAACACCACTCCACACAGGCATTGCCCATTCGGCATGCTCACAGTGTAATTACCTGTTTGTCTGGAGGACCGTAGAGTAGCGTGTACTGGGGGAGGACCCCATCCACTAGTTTCTCCAACTCCTCTGTGCTGAAGGCCCTTTCCCCAGACACAAGAGCCATTGTCTCTTACTTACTGAGGTCACAGCAGCACTTGCAGTGTAGGTCCTCTCCTGTCGAAGATCAGGTATCAAGTGAGTGAACAGAGAAAATGGTGGTGACGTCCATGGCGGTGCGTACCATCACCGCCGGCGTACATCGTCATTGGCTCCCTGGACCCATAGGGTCCAATGTTAACCAATGCAGGATTGCGCCGCGGGCTTCGACCGCCTACCGCAACGGTGTACAACACCAGCGCAGTTACCTCATATCCCCTTGTCCCACTTTACAGGTCATGCAGCCGCCATTTCAGGGGGTCACATGGCATTAATTTTGACTGTGTCACACATATCTAGGCCTTGCTTAAACACAAATACAGCCATATCTCGATTTTCATACATTTTGGAATAAAGTTGTGTTTACGTACCTCAGTTTTGGTTGACTCTCTGCTTGCTGTTCTCCTCCTTAGAGCACGTCCACTGGGGCAGGTGAGGAGATGGCGGCATCCTTCAGTGTACAGACCGAAGGTGGACCTGTCGACAATGGAGGAGCGACATGTTGTCACATACAGACTTGATCGTACCACAATCCAGGAACTGTGTGCCCAGTTGGAGCCAGACCTGATGTCAGCTATTTGCCATCCCACAGGAATACCCCCTCTAGTGCAGGTCCTGTCAGTACTCCATTTCCTGGCAAGTGGGTCTTTTCAAACAACAGTGGCCATTGCATCAGGGATGTACCATCCTATGTTCTCCAACGTGTTGTCCATAGTGTTGTCTGCCCTGCTGAAACACATGCACAGCTATATTGTTTTCCCTCAGGTGGAGGATTTGCCTACAGTGAAAAGTGACTTTTAAGCCCTGGGACATATCCCCAACATCATAGGTGCCATTGATGGGACACATGTGGCCTTGGTCCCCACCCTGCAGGAGTGAACAGGTGTACAGAAACCGGAAGAGTTACAATTCGATCAATGTACAGATGGTGTGTTTGGCCGACCAGTACATCTCCCATGTAAATGCCATGTTTCCTGACTCAATGCATGACGCTTACATTCTGCGGAATAGCAGCATCCCTTATGTGATGTGCCAACTCCAGAGGCACCGTGTGACTAGGTGTCTGGGTCTGGGGATGTCCCTAAGAGTTAGTGTGTGTCTAACAGTTGTCTCTCGCCATTTGCCTGTGACTCTGGTTACCCCAACCTGTCATGGCTATTGACCCCAGTGAGGAATCCCAGGGCAAGGGCAGAGGAACGCTACAATGAGGCTCATGGGCAAACTAGGAAGATTATAGAGAGGACCTTCGGCCTCCTGAAGGCCCGGTTCAGGTGCATCCATATGACAGGTGGTTCCCTATTCTACTCACCAAAGAAGGTGTGTCAGATCGTCGTGGCCTGCTACATGCTTCACAACTTGGCTTTGCGACGACAGGTGCCTTTTCTGTAGGAGGATGGTCCAGATGGAGGGGTTGTGGCAGCTGTGGAGCCTGTGGACAGTGAAGATGAGGAAGCAGAAGAAGAGGACATAGACAACAGGAACACGGTGATCCAGCAATACATCCAGTGAGACACAGGTAAGAAGACAACACTGCCTGCTACATCTGATTTAATTCTTCTATCTCTCATCTGTCTGTCATTTTCACCCAGTATATGGACCCTGCTTTGTCACTTTCCCTTTCAATTTCACAGATGTGGGTCCCACTGTGTGACCTCTGCTTTGTTTCCGCATGGACTGGAGCTGTGTGACTTAGGTATGTTGACAATACATTGGATATAGCATTTTTCCACAGTTATTGCAAATACACATTTTCGAAAGCACAGACTGACTCCAGATTGCTTTGTGATTTAAGGGTGTTTATTTAAGTGCTAAATAGTGGAGGGGATTGTAAATTGGTCAGGGGTGATGGTGGAGCAATGTCCATGGCAGAGTCCAGTCTATTAGTCTCATAGGTGCATTGTCCAAAGGGGCATAGGAAGTGGCGCTATGGCAGTTTAAGTATGGACAGGGTGACAAAGTGGGACAGAAGGATGACAATCAGGGTGGTATCATTTCTTGGCGTGGGTCTTGGCATTGTTCTCTGTCTTTGTCCTGGATCTCAGGGACCGTTTGCGGGGTGGTTCTCCATCTGCAGAGGGTGGGGTGCTGGTGTTGTGGTCCTGTGGTGGTGCCTCCTGTCCACTAGCGCCGGCAGAGGTGGTGGGCAGTTCATCGTCCAGGCTACTGTCAGGGGCCCCTTCTTGTGCCACAGTGTCCCTCCTGGTGTTGACGAGTTCCTTCAGCACCCCTACAATGGTGCCCAGGGTGGAATTGATGGATTTGAGTTCCTCCCTGAACCCCAAATACTGTTCCTCCTGCAGCCGCTGGGTCTCCTGAAACTTGGCCAGTACCATTGCCATAGTCTCCTGGGAATGGTGGTAGGCTCCAATGATGTTGGAGAGGGCCTAGTGGAGAGTAGGTTCCCTGGGCCTGTCCTCCCCCTGTCGCACAGCAGCCCTCCCATTTCCCCTGTGTTCCTGGGCCTCTGTCCCCTGAACCGTGTGCCCACTACAACTGCCCCCAGGTCCCTGGTGTGGTTGGGGTGGTGGGTTAGCCTGGGTTCCCTGTAGTGGTGGACACACTGCTGCTTGACGTGTCCTAGGGACAGAGGGACTCTACGGTCCTCCAGACCAACAGGAAAGTACACAGGGAGCACGTTGTATGGGCTATGCCTGTTAGGAGAGGGCTGGTTGAAAGAAGGAAGGGGGCACAGTTCTGCATGCATGAAGGACTGTGAATGCATGTGCCACATTGCAAGGCTAGGGATGTGGGCCACTAACTTAGATGGTGCAGTTGCTAATGACTTCTCTTCTTCCCCTGTACATTTCATGTAGGTCAGCGCTGTGAGAAGGTAGCCTCTTTCTAGCCTTGTTACCCCCACTTTTGGCCTGTTTGTGAGTGTATGTCAGGGTGTTTGTCACTGTTTTCACTGTCTCACTGGGATCCTGATAGCCAGGCCTCAGTGCTCATAGTGAAAACACTATGTTTTCAGTATGGTTGTTATGTGTCACTGGGATCCTGCTGGTCAGGACCCCAGTGCTCATAGGTTTGTGGCCTATATGTATGTGTCACTGGGACCCTGTCACACAGGGCCCCAGTGCTCATAGGTGTGCATGTATATGTTCCCTGTGTGGTGCCTAACTGTCTCACTGAGGCTCTGCTAACCAGAACCTCAGTGGTTATGCTCTCTCATTACTTTCAAATTGTCACTGACAGGCTAGTGACCATTTTTACCAATTTACATTGGCTTACTGGAACACCCTTATAATTCCCTAGTATATGGTACTGAGGTACCCAGGGTATTGGGGTTCCAGGAGATCCCTATGGGCTGCAGCATTTCTTTTGCCACCCATAGGGAGCTCTGACAATTCTTACACAGGCCTGCCACTGCAGCCTGAGTGAAATAACGTCCACGTTATTTCACAGCCATTTTACACTGCACTTAAGTAACTTATAAGTCACCTATATGTCTAACCTTTACCTGGTAAAGGTTAGGTGCAAAGTTACTTAGTGTGAGGGCACCCTGGCACTAGCCAAGGTGCCCCCACATTGTTCAGAGCCAATTCACTGAACTTTGTGAGTGCGGGGACACCATTACACGCGTGCACTACATATAGGTCACTACCTATATGTAGCTTCACCATGGTAACTCCGAATATGGCCATGTAACATGTCTATGATCATGGAATTGCCCCCTCTATGCCATCCTGGCATTGTTGGTACAATTCCATGATCCCAGTGGTCTGTAGCACAGACCCTGGTACTGCCAAACTGCCCTTCCTGGGGTTTCTCTGCAGCTGCTGCTGCTGCCAACCCCTCAGACAGGCATCTGCCCTCCTGGGGTCCAGCCAGGCCTGGCCCAGGATGGCAGAACAAAGAACTTCCTCTGAGAGAGGGTGTGACACCCTCTCCCTTTGGAAAATGGTGTGAAGGCAGGGGAGGAGTAGCCTCCCCCAGCCTCTGGAAATGCTTTGTTGGGCACAGAGGTGCCCAATTCTGCATAAGCCAGTCTACACCGGTTCAGGGACCCCTTAGCCCCTGCTCTGGCGCGAAACTGGACAAAGGAAAGGGGAGTGACCACTCCCCTGACCTGCACCTCCCCTGGGAGGTGTCCAGAGCTCCTCCAGTGTGCTCCAGACCTCTGCCATCTTGGAAACAGAGGTGCTGCTGGCACACTGGACTGCTCTGAGTGGCCAGTGCCACCAGGTGACGTCAGAGACTCCTTGTGATAGGCTCCTTCAGGTGTTAGTAGCCTTTCCTCTCTCCTAGGTAGCCAAACCCTCTTTTCTGGCTATTTAGGGTCTCTGTCTCTGGGGAAACTTCAGATAACGAATGCATGAGCTCAGCCGAGTTCCTCTGCATCTCCCTCTTCACCTTCTGATAAGGAATCGACCGCTGACCGCGCTGGAAGCCTGCAAACCTGCAACATAGTAGCAAAGACGACTACTGCAACTCTGTAACGCTGATCCTGCCGCCTTCTCGACTGTTTTCCTGCTTGTGCATGCTGTGGGGGTAGTCTGCCTCCTCTCTGCACCAGAAGCTCCGAAGAAATCTCCCGTGGGTCGACGGAATCTTCCCCCTGCAACCGCAGGCACCAAAAAGCTGCATCTCCGGTCCCTTGGGTCTCCTCTCAGCACGACGAGCGAGGTCCCTCGAATCCAGCGACACCGTCCAAGTGACCCCCACAGTCCAGTGACTCTTCAGCCCAAGTTTGGTGGAGGTAAGTCCTTGCCTCACCTCGCTGGGCTGCATTGCTGAGAACCGCGACTTTGCAAGCTTCTCCGGCCCCTGTGCACTTCCGGCGGAAATCCTTCGTGCACAGCCAAGCCTGGGTCCACGGCACTCTAACCTGCATTGCACGACTTTCTAAGTTGGTCTCCGGCGACGTGGGACTCCTTTGTGCAACTTCGGCGAGCACCGTTTCACGCATCCTCGTAGTGCCTGTTTCTGGCACTTCTCCGGGTGCTACCTGCTTCAGTGAGGGCTCCTTGTCTTGCTCGACGTCCCCTCTCTCTGCAGGTCCAATTTGCGACCTCCTGGTCCCTCCTGGGCCCCAGCAGCGTCCAAAAACGCCAAACGCACGATTTGCGTGTAGCAAGGCTTGTTGGCGTCCATCCGGCGGGAAAACACTTCTGCACGACTCTCCAAGGCGTGGGGGATCCATCCTCCAAAGGGGAAGTCTCTAGCCCTTGTCGTTCCTGCAGTATTCACAGTTCTTCAGCCTAGTAAGAGCTTCTTTGCACCAACCGCTGGCATTTCTTGGGCATCTGCCCATCTCCGAGCTGCTTGTGACTTTTGGACTTGGTCCCCTTGCTCCACAGGTACCTTCAGACAGGAATCCATCGTTGTTGCATTGCTGATTTGTGTTTTCCTTGCATTCTCCCTCTAACACGACTATTTTGTCCTTAGGGGAACTTTAGTGCACTTTGCACTCACTTTTCAGGGTCTTGGGGAGGGTTATTTTGCTAACTCTCACTATTTTCTAATAGTCCCAGCGACCCTCTACAAGGTCACATAGGTTTGGGGTCCATTTGTGGTTCGCATTCCACTTCTAGAGTATATGGTTTGTGTTGCCCCTATCCCTATGTTTCCCCATTGCATCCTATTGTAACTATACATTGTTTGCACTGTTTTCTAAGACTATACTGCATATTTTTGCTATTGTGTATATATATCTTGTGTATATTTCCTATCCTCTTACTGAGGGTACACTCTAAGATACTTTGGCATATTGTCATAAAAAATAAAGTACCTTTATTTTTAGTATAACTGTGTATTGTGTTTTCTTATGATATTGTGCATATGACACTAAGTGGTACTGTAGTAGCTTCACACGTCTCCTAGTTCAGCCTGAGCTGCTTTGCTAAGCTACCATTATCTATCAGCCTAAGCTGCTAGACACCCTATACACTAATAAGGGATAACTGGGCCTGGTGCAAGGTGCAAGTACCCCTTGGTACTCACTACAAGCCAGTCCAGCCTCCTACATTGGTTGTGCAGTGGTGGGATAAGTGCTTTGAGACTACTTACCACTCTTGTCATTGTACTTTTCATAAGAGAAAAATATACAAAACAAGGTCAGTGTATATACACATAGCCAAAAAGTTTTGCATTTCCTCTTTTCACTCTTTTCTAAGTGCGGAAAAGTACTTCTAAACTTTCAAAAAGTTCTTAAAAGTTTAAAAAGTTTTTTTCTGTCTTTCCAAAAAGTTCTGAAAACTTTTTTCTCTTTTGCTATCACTTTAACTCTCTCTAAAAAATGTCTGGCACAGGCCAAAAAGTTGAACTGTCCAAACTTGCATATGATCACCTTAGCTGGAAAGGAGCAAGGAGTCTCTGCATAGAGAGAGGTTTGAGTGTAGGGAAGAATCCTTCCTTAGAACTGTTAATTAATATGCTTAGAGTACAGGATAAGGCCATAAGTGCCCAATCTGTAGAAAAAGTAGCTAATGGTTCTCAATCTGATCCAGGGACTCCCCCAGGAAAAGGTTCAGGAAAGAAACTTCTCAGCCTGCCCATTACTAGACAGTCTAGCATAGTTGGTACAGAGGTTGAATCACACCATACTGAGGATGTGATCTCACATTATGCTGGTAGCCAAGCTGTTAGGGTGCCCTCTGTAAGGGACAGGTCTCCTTCTGTTCATTCCCATCATACCTCTGTATCTAGAAATGTCCCTCCCACCCACCCTGATGACAGATTGTTAGAAAGGGAGCTCAATAGATTGAGAGTGGAACAAACCAGACTGAAGCTCAAGAAGCAACAGCTGGATTTGGATAGACAGTCTTTAGAAATAGAGAGGGAAAGACAGAAGTTGGGTTTAGATACCCATGGTGGCAGCAGCAGTATTCCCCATAGTCATCCTGCAAAAGAGCATGATTCCAGGAATCTGCACAAGATAGTTCCCCCTTATAAGGAGGGGGATGACATAAACAAGTGGTTTGCTGCACTTGAGAGGGCCTGTGTTGTACAGGATGTCCCTCAAAGGCAGTGGGCTGCTATCCTATGGCTATCATTTAGTGGAAAAGGTAGGGATAGGCTCCTTACTGTGAAAGAAAATGATGCCAATAATTTCCAAGTTCTTAAGAATGCACTCCTGGATGGTTATGGCTTAACCACTGAACAGTACAGGATAAAGTTCAGAGAGACCAAAAAGGAGTCTTCACAAGACTGGGTTGATTTCATTGACCATTCAGTGAAGGCCTTGGAGGGGTGGTTACATGGCAGTAAAGTTACTGATTATGAAAGCCTGTATAACACAATCCTGAGAGAGCATATACTTAATAATTGTGTGTCTGATTTGTTGCACCAGTACCTGGTAGACTCTGATCTGACCTCTCCCCAAGAATTGGGAAAGAAGGCAGACAAATGGGTCAGAACAAGGGTGAACAGAAAAGTTCATACAGGGGGTGACAAAGATGGCAATAAGAAGAAAGATGGTGAAAAATCTCAAGATAAGCATGGGGATAAGGGTAAAACCAAAGACCCCACTTCAAATCTTAAACACTCTTCAGAGGGTGGGGATAAAACAAATTCTTCCTCTTCTTCCCAACCTGCACACATTAAAAAGCCTTGGTGCTTTGTGTGTAAAAACAGAGGCCATAGGCCAGGGGATAAGTCCTGTCCAGGTAAACCCCCTGAGCCTACCACCACTAATACATCAAGCTCTAGTGCCCCTAGCAGTAGTGGTACTAGTGGTGGGACTGCTGGCAACAGTCAAGCAAAGGGTGTAGTTGGGTTCACTTATGGGTCCATAGTGGAAACTGATGTAATCAGTCCCAAGACAGTTTCTGTCACACCTAGTGGCATTGGCCTTGCCACACTGGCTGCTTGTCCCCTTACAATGGATAAGTACAGGCAGACAGTTTCAATAAATGGTGTTGAGGCCTTGGCCTACAGGGACACAGGTGCCAGTTTCACTTTGGTGACTGAAAACCTAGTGCCTCCTGAACAACACATCATTGGACAACAGTATAAAATTATTGATGTCCATAACTCCACTAAGTTTCTTCCCTTAGCTATAATTCAGTTTAGTTGGGGTGGAGTTACTGGCCCTAAGCAGGTGGTGGTATCACCTAGCTTACCTGTAGACTGTCTCTTAGGTAATGACCTAGAGACCTCAGGTTGGGCTGATGTAGAGTTTTATGCCCATGCAGCCATGCTGGGCATCCCTGAGGAATTGTTCCCTCTCATTTCAAGTGAAATGAAAAAGCAAAGGAGAGAAGGCCTGAAAACTCAGGATCCCTCTCCATCAACAGGTAAAAAGGGTATCACAGTATCCCCTAACCACCCTACCATTCAGGATACCATTCCTGTGGTGGGAGAAACCTCTCCTGGGGTGGCACCTGTTCCAAGGGAATCATCAGCTGGCAAAGCTGGACTCCCTGAGGTGGAAGTACCTCTCTGTGGGATAACTAACATTGGTGACAAAAAGAGCACCATTTTAGTTAACATGGAGCATCCCTCCAACCCTCCCAGAGAAACTTTAGTGCAGAAACCCTGCACTACCTCACAACACTTAGGACAGCATCCCTGCCCTAGTGTGGAGCTCATAGGACAGCATCCCTGCCCTGCTCCAACTCAAGAGAAACAGCATCCCTGTTCTCTCTTCCAGCCAAATGGACAAAGTTTTTGCCCAGCTATGGCTTTACTGAGACAGCATCCCTGTCTGGCATTTCCATCATTACAAATAGGTTCAGTGGATAATTCCCACTGCTCTAAACTAAAACTTACTGATAGAAACTCTGAAAATACACCTTCACATTGTTGCTTAGCTAAAAAACTTCAAACAGGGTGGTTTACATCCCCACAGGGAAGTAACCATATAGTGGATGATAAAGGGAGTAACCAGTCTATTGCAGAGCTACTCTCTACTTATCACCACTTAGACAATAAAGTCTCAACTGGCCAAGGTTAGCCTTATTGTCCTTCGTTTGGGGGGGGGTTGTGTGAGAAGGTAGCCTCTTTCTAGCCTTGTTACCCCCACTTTTGGCCTGTTTGTGAGTGTATGTCAGGGTGTTTGTCACTGTTTTCACTGTCTCACTGGGATCCTGATAGCCAGGCCTCAGTGCTCATAGTGAAAACACTATGTTTTCAGTATGGTTGTTATGTGTCACTGGGATCCTGCTGGTCAGGACCCCAGTGCTCATAGGTTTGTGGCCTATATGTATGTGTCACTGGGACCCTGTCACACAGGGCCCCAGTGCTCATAGGTGTGCATGTATATGTTCCCTGTGTGGTGCCTAACTGTCTCACTGAGGCTCTGCTAACCAGAACCTCAGTGGTTATGCTCTCTCATTACTTTCAAATTGTCACTGACAGGCTAGTGACCATTTTTACCAATTTACATTGGCTTACTGGAACACCCTTATAATTCCCTAGTATATGGTACTGAGGTACCCAGGGTATTGGGGTTCCAGGAGATCCCTATGGGCTGCAGCATTTCTTTTGCCACCCATAGGGAGCTCTGACAATTCTTACACAGGCCTGCCACTGCAGCCTGAGTGAAATAACGTCCACGTTATTTCACAGCCATTTTACACTGCACTTAAGTAACTTATAAGTCACCTATATGTCTAACCTTTACCTGGTAAAGGTTAGGTGCAAAGTTACTTAGTGTGAGGGCACCCTGGCACTAGCCAAGGTGCCCCCACATTGTTCAGAGCCAATTCACTGAACTTTGTGAGTGCGGGGACACCATTACACGCGTGCACTACATATAGGTCACTACCTATATGTAGCTTCACCATGGTAACTCCGAATATGGCCATGTAACATGTCTATGATCATGGAATTGCCCCCTCTATGCCATCCTGGCATTGTTGGTACAATTCCATGATCCCAGTGGTCTGTAGCACAGACCCTGGTACTGCCAAACTGCCCTTCCTGGGGTTTCTCTGCAGCTGCTGCTGCTGCCAACCCCTCAGACAGGCATCTGCCCTCCTGGGGTCCAGCCAGGCCTGGCCCAGGATGGCAGAACAAAGAACTTCCTCTGAGAGAGGGTGTGACACCCTCTCCCTTTGGAAAATGGTGTGAAGGCAGGGGAGGAGTAGCCTCCCCCAGCCTCTGGAAATGCTTTGTTGGGCACAGAGGTGCCCAATTCTGCATAAGCCAGTCTACACCGGTTCAGGGACCCCTTAGCCCCTGCTCTGGCGCGAAACTGGACAAAGGAAAGGGGAGTGACCACTCCCCTGACCTGCACCTCCCCTGGGAGGTGTCCAGAGCTCCTCCAGTGTGCTCCAGACCTCTGCCATCTTGGAAACAGAGGTGCTGCTGGCACACTGGACTGCTCTGAGTGGCCAGTGCCACCAGGTGACGTCAGAGACTCCTTGTGATAGGCTCCTTCAGGTGTTAGTAGCCTTTCCTCTCTCCTAGGTAGCCAAACCCTCTTTTCTGGCTATTTAGGGTCTCTGTCTCTGGGGAAACTTCAGATAACGAATGCATGAGCTCAGCCGAGTTCCTCTGCATCTCCCTCTTCACCTTCTGATAAGGAATCGACCGCTGACCGCGCTGGAAGCCTGCAAACCTGCAACATAGTAGCAAAGACGACTACTGCAACTCTGTAACGCTGATCCTGCCGCCTTCTCGACTGTTTTCCTGCTTGTGCATGCTGTGGGGGTAGTCTGCCTCCTCTCTGCACCAGAAGCTCCGAAGAAATCTCCCGTGGGTCGACGGAATCTTCCCCCTGCAACCGCAGGCACCAAAAAGCTGCATCTCCGGTCCCTTGGGTCTCCTCTCAGCACGACGAGCGAGGTCCCTCGAATCCAGCGACACCGTCCAAGTGACCCCCACAGTCCAGTGACTCTTCAGCCCAAGTTTGGTGGAGGTAAGTCCTTGCCTCACCTCGCTGGGCTGCATTGCTGAGAACCGCGACTTTGCAAGCTTCTCCGGCCCCTGTGCACTTCCGGCGGAAATCCTTCGTGCACAGCCAAGCCTGGGTCCACGGCACTCTAACCTGCATTGCACGACTTTCTAAGTTGGTCTCCGGCGACGTGGGACTCCTTTGTGCAACTTCGGCGAGCACCGTTTCACGCATCCTCGTAGTGCCTGTTTCTGGCACTTCTCCGGGTGCTACCTGCTTCAGTGAGGGCTCCTTGTCTTGCTCGACGTCCCCTCTCTCTGCAGGTCCAATTTGCGACCTCCTGGTCCCTCCTGGGCCCCAGCAGCGTCCAAAAACGCCAAACGCACGATTTGCGTGTAGCAAGGCTTGTTGGCGTCCATCCGGCGGGAAAACACTTCTGCACGACTCTCCAAGGCGTGGGGGATCCATCCTCCAAAGGGGAAGTCTCTAGCCCTTGTCGTTCCTGCAGTATTCACAGTTCTTCAGCCTAGTAAGAGCTTCTTTGCACCAACCGCTGGCATTTCTTGGGCATCTGCCCATCTCCGAGCTGCTTGTGACTTTTGGACTTGGTCCCCTTGCTCCACAGGTACCTTCAGACAGGAATCCATCGTTGTTGCATTGCTGATTTGTGTTTTCCTTGCATTCTCCCTCTAACACGACTATTTTGTCCTTAGGGGAACTTTAGTGCACTTTGCACTCACTTTTCAGGGTCTTGGGGAGGGTTATTTTGCTAACTCTCACTATTTTCTAATAGTCCCAGCGACCCTCTACAAGGTCACATAGGTTTGGGGTCCATTTGTGGTTCGCATTCCACTTCTAGAGTATATGGTTTGTGTTGCCCCTATCCCTATGTTTCCCCATTGCATCCTATTGTAACTATACATTGTTTGCACTGTTTTCTAAGACTATACTGCATATTTTTGCTATTGTGTATATATATCTTGTGTATATTTCCTATCCTCTTACTGAGGGTACACTCTAAGATACTTTGGCATATTGTCATAAAAAATAAAGTACCTTTATTTTTAGTATAACTGTGTATTGTGTTTTCTTATGATATTGTGCATATGACACTAAGTGGTACTGTAGTAGCTTCACACGTCTCCTAGTTCAGCCTGAGCTGCTTTGCTAAGCTACCATTATCTATCAGCCTAAGCTGCTAGACACCCTATACACTAATAAGGGATAACTGGGCCTGGTGCAAGGTGCAAGTACCCCTTGGTACTCACTACAAGCCAGTCCAGCCTCCTACAAGCGCCCACCAGAAGAAGGATATTTGGCGTGCCATCGCCAAGGAAGTCTGGACCCTGGGGGTCCTCCACAGATGGAATACCCACTGCCGTAAAAGATGGGAGGACATTTGCCGCTGGAGCAAGATGACGGCGGAGGCTCAGCTGGGGATGGCCTCCCAAAATGGGAGGGGTGCCCGTCGAACCATGACCCCCCAAGACGTTCCGGATCCTGGCGGTGGCCTACCCTGAGTTGGATGGGCGCTTGAGGGCATCACAGCAGACACAAGGGGGTGAGTATAACATCATTCAGCGGACTTTGCGCGCAGTGAAGGTGTCTGGGTGGGGGAGGAGGGCTGTGGGTTTCCCTAGGCCAGGGCGAGTTCCATAGGCTAGGCCCCTCCGTAATGCAAGCCATGTGGCACCCCACCTCTGTAGACTGCCAAGTAGAGGTATACATGCCCCTGTGTCATCTATGTGTGCAGATGTTGACCATAGCCATGCAGGCCATATCCCAGGAATTGCATCTGTAGACTCCAACAGCGCGGCGTAGTGCAGGGAGCTGCTGTGTGTGTATTGTTCGCCAACGCTAGCGGTAAGCCATGCACTCAACCTGTCTTTCTTCTGTCGTCCCCCACCTTTTTGTCGTCTCCCTGTTCTTGTGTGCATCAGCATCATCAGGTGGAGGTACAGTGGCACCGGAGCACGAGGGAGCTGCATCCCACATAGCCATGGTGGGCCACACACCGGGCTCGGAATACACCAGTGGGACGTAGGGCGAGGGGAGCTTCACAGCGGTCACTGGATCTGCAACCAGCGACACGGACTCGTCCTCCGATGGGAGCTCCCTTGTGGTGGCGGCAAAATCTGTGCCCCCCACTTCTAAAGGTACAGCCGCCACCCCTACCAGCACCGCCCTCCCAGCAGCCCCTCAGCCTTCGCCCCGTGCCCGCTCACCCAGGAGGGTGGGCATCACCTTCACCCCAGGCACCTCAGTCCCTGCCCCTGTCACCTCTGCTGCCCTCAGTGAGGAGGCCATTGACCTCCTCAGGTCACTCACTGTTGGGCAGTCTACCATTTTGAATGGGGTGTAGAAAGGGAATTGCAACACACAAATGCATTCCTGGAGGGCATTCATTCTGGTCAGGCTGCCCTTCATTGAACCCTGCAAACTCTGGCCTCAGCACTGATGGCAGCCATTGTCCCTGTCTCTAGCCTCCCCCCTACAACTTCCTCCACCCAGACCCAATCCCCTGTACCCCAGCCTATCCCAAGCACACCATCAGACCAGCATGCACACACGTTAACACACAAGGGAAGCTCCACAAATCCCACAGGCACTCACGCAAGCATCACACACATACAGACACAGCAACATCCACTGCCTCCACTGTGTCCCCCTCCTCGTCGTCTCCTTCCTCCCTCCCAGTTTCGTCTACACTCTCCCCTGCATGCACTACCACTACAGCTACTACGTCCCGCACCAGCACACCCACCACCACACCCGCTCACATGCACTCACCACCCCCACTACCATTTAAACGTCCCCTGTGTCCTCTCCCAGTGTGTCTGTGACGCCCCCTCCCAAAGTACACAAACGCAGGCACACACCCACCCAACAGCCATCCACCTCACAACAGCCTCCAGCACATGCATCTTCACCCAAAGTCACCAAACGTACACCTCCTACAACCACTACCTCTTCCTCCACTCCCAAACCCCCTCCAGCTACCTGTCCCAGTGTTCCTAAGAAACATTTCCTGACCAAGCTTGACCTCTTTCCCACCCCCCTCCAATTCATAGGTCGCGTACTAGCACCTCAGCCAAATAATCTCCAGGCCCAGTGGTGCCTGTTGTTACAGGTATGTGGAGTGCACCGGGCACCAGTGCAGCCAGTGTGACACGGAGCCACAGCACAGCCAGTTCCCCCCCTGTGAAGCACCAGAAGTTGGACAGTGCCCGGCGGGAGAGGGTGAAGACTCCAGCCAGCAAAGCCGCTCACAAGGGTCCCGGGGGGAGTGTCGACTCAGCTGTGACTCCTCCCAAGGTGGGGAAGGGGCAGAAGAAAACACCAAAGTCTGGGAGGAGCAGCATGGTGGAGAAGACCGCCATCATCCCCGCTGCCCAGGAGGCCACCGCCAGCCCAATCCTCACTGGCCAGGAGGCCACCGCCAGAGTCAGTGCCCAGGAGGGTAGCCCGATCGTCACTGGCCAGGAGGCCACCGCCAGAGTCAGTGCCCAGGAGGGCAGCCCGATCGTCACTGGCCAGGAGTCCACCGCCAGAGTCAGTGCCCAGGAGGCCACCGCCATCCACAGCCCAGCTGCCCAGGAGGGCCCCGGCAGCCACAGCCCAGCTGCCCAATGAAGGACCGCCAGCCCAGCCCAGCTAGGCAATGAATGAACGCCATGGCAAGCTCCGCTGAACAGGGCAAGCACCGCTGAACAGGTCAGAAACTGCAAACTCAAACACCGCTGAACAGGGCAAAGACTGCCATTGCAAGCACCGCTGAACAGAGCAAGCACCGCTGAACGGGTCAGAAACTGCAAACTCAAGCACCGCTGAACAGGGCAAAGACCGCCATGGCAAGCACCGCTGAACAGGGCAAGCACCGCTGAACAGGTCAGAAACTGCAAACTCAAGCACCGCTGAACAGGGCAAAGACCGCCATGGCAAGCTCCGCTGAACAGAGCAAAGACCGCCAACTCAAGCCCCGCTAGCCCATGGGTGGCAGGGGCAGTGACGCAACTGGGACCGTCACGGGGTGAGTGATGTACTCTGGGCACCAGTCCCCCTCCAGAACCAGTAGAGACATGCCTCCACTACCTCTGTCCTTCACAGGATGAAGCACTCTGGGCACCACTCCCCCTCCAGAGCAAGTGGAGACATGCATCCACTACCTCTCTCCTTCACTGGATGAAGCACTCTGGGCACCAGTCCCCCTCCAGAACCAGTGGAGACATGCATCCACTACCTCTGTCCTTCACAGGATGAAGCACTCTGGGCACCAGTCCCCCTCCAGAACTAGTGGAGACATGCATCCACTACCTCTGTCCTGCACAGGATGAAGCACTCTGGGCACCAGTCCCCCTCCAGAACCAGTGGAGACTGTTATCCACTTGAGAGACTGTGGCTTTGCACTCCTTGGATGGTACAGTGGGCAAACCACCCACTGTAGAGACTTGAGAGACTGTGGCTTTGCACTCCCCAGGATTGAACAGTGGGCAAACCACCCACGGTAGAGACTTGAGAGACTGTGGCTTTGCACTCCCCAGGATTGAACAGTGGGCAGCCCACCCACTGTAGAGACTTGAGAGACTGTGGCTTTGCACTCCCCAGGATTGAACAGTGGGCAAACCACCCACTTTAGAGACTTGAGAGACTGTGGCTTTGCACTCCCCAGGATTGAACAGTGGGCCAACCACCCACTGTAGAGACTTGAGAGACTGTGGCTTTGAACTCCCCAGGATACGTCAATGGGCATGGAGCCCCGTCGTGGATCTGGCGTGGTGCTGTAATCCGGCTGAGGTGCCCCCCTCTTCCCTTCCCCCTGAGGTGCCTGTTGTATTACGATCTGATGCCCCAGCAGTATTCTCTCCGTTTGTGGACAGGTATCTATTGTGGGCCTCGCCCATGAATTTTTGGACCAGTGGTGCACGGACATTGATATGTGCATACCTGCACTGCTTCTCGTAATGTGTATACTTTTGAATGTGTATTTATATCTGTATATATTTGGTACCTGTATTTTGATACATTACAATTTTGGAACTGATTTCCTTTGGTCTTTGCATTCTTCCGGGGGGGGTTGTGGGTTGTTACTGTGATGTTTTGACATGCATTGGTGTGTGTGTTGTAATGTGCAAGGATGATGGTGGGGTTGAGGGTGTTGCGTGTGTGTCCCCCTGACTTTTGCCTCCCCCCTCCACTATGTCGTAGGTGCAGTACTCACCGTTGTCGTCACCGCCACCGTTGATGGTGTTCGTAAATGAGCAGGAAGACAAGGGCAGATAGGATTTGCAATTCCGGCTCCATGATGCCCTCCTTCCTTGTGGAGTTTGTTAAGGTGAGCGTTTTCCCATTGAAAAAGTTGTTTCTGCCTTGTTTTTATCCACGGTGAATCCGCCCCGGAAAAGGTGGCGGATTGGTCTGTTGTAATACTGTGGGCGGTACATTGTCTCCCGCCTGTCTGTAGGCGGTGACCGCCGTGCTGCTTGTCTGTACCGCCGTGGCGGTCGGAGTGTTAAAGTGGCTGTCTATGTTGGCGGTTTCCGCCACGGTCATAATTCCCTTTTTTGTCCGCCGGCCTGTTTGCGCTATTACTGCACCTTTAACACCGACCGCCAATGTTGTAATGAGGGCCATAGTCTTTGGCTTGGGTTGGGGTGGTGCTGATGAGGCTGGAGCAATCCCAGGTTCCTCCCCAGGGGCCGGTGTTTCAAGTCTCCAGAAAAAGGCTGCGGTTGGCATGTCACTGGCAGAAAGCTGCTTCTTCTCATTGCTACTTTCATGGGAACAACTTTCTTTGGGGCCATCTTAAGCTTTAGGTTGGCAGTGGCACTAAGATGCACCAGCTAAAGAGTTTGGTACCTGTGGACTGAAATAACTGTAAAGCCTTCTGTTTGGCAGTACTGCTGGTGATGTGGGGTCTCTTGTCTTGTGCACCTAAAACAACCAAGCAAGAAAAATATGTAGTAAGTGAAACATGGCATGGTTGCAGGTTGAAAATAGTACAGAGAAATGCAATCTTAGTGTGGTTGGTTACATATGTAATATACTTATTTAATCAAGCATTATAAAGGCAAACCACACTACCACACCATAAAAATGCATTTCAAATCAGACAGCACAACATGCAGATTTGCTTTAACTCCTTCTCTCGTAAAGGAGACACATGGGGTAGTCAGAGAGAGGTGCATGGGTAAATGGAACAATCCTTTAAATAACCCATGGCGGCAAGGTGGTCCAGGGGGAGTGAACTAATCATCAATTATGCTTTTGATTTGTCTGATGTGCTCTGCAGCCAGGGTGTCCTGGAGAAAATTGAATTTTATCACACCTAAGAAACTGAATGCTGTAGTGAGGCTGTGCGTCTTTGGTGGATGGATGGAGGAATGTAATGGATCGGATGGATGTGAAATCTTTGCTCAAGGCAAAATAAAAAAAATGCTACAAAAATTAAAAAATATATATAAAGCTAAAATAAATTAAAAATGTTAAACTAAAAATCTAAATACAAAAATAAAAATATACAAAAATAAAATATAAGAAACAAAATACATTAAAAAAAAAATATTGACAATACAAAGAATAAAGAAAATAAAAATTAAAAATTATTTAATAAATAAAATATAAAAATGTAAGTAAGAAAGAAATAATACAATTAAAAATTAAAATAAAAAATAAAAAAAGTTACAAAAATATAAAAATAAAGCTGAAATATAAAAATTTACATAAAAAATAAATTTTGTATTAAAATAAAGAATGTCATAACAAATTTCAAATCAAAAATTTAAATGTAAAAATTAAAATTGAAAAAATAAAAATAAAAACTTAAAAAACTAACGATCAATAATCAACGTTCTTTGTATGTAAGCCTATGTCAAAGACACATTGGCTGCACAGTGTACACACAAAATGGCTGCCAGTCAGCCACATGGTCAAACAATAACAAGGCGCAAGGATGAAGCATGGAGAACGAATAACACATGCAAGCCTATGGCAAGGGGAACTGGCTGGATGGGCAAAATGGCTGCCAGCCAGCCACATGGTCAAACAACAACAACAACAAGGAGCAAGGGGGCATGGCAGACAAAGAACACATGCAAGCCTATGGCAAATGGACACTGGGTGCATGTACAAAATGGCTGCCAGCCACATGGTCAAAAAACAACAAGAAGGAGCAAGGAGGAATTGCAAACAAAGCACACCTGCAAGCCTGTGGCAAGAGACACTGGCTGCCTGGACAAAATGACTGCCAGCCAGCCTCATGGTCAAACAACAAAAACAAGGAGCAAGGAGGCATGGCAAACAAAGAACACGTGCAAGCCTATGGCAAAGGGACAGTGGCTGTATCAACAAAATGGCTGACAGCCACATGGTTACACAACAACAAGGAACAAGGGGAAGCATGGAGAACAAAGAACACATGCAAGTGTGTAGCAAGGGACACTGGCTAGATGGACAAAATAACAGCCAGCCAGCCACATGGTCAAACAACAACAAGGAACAAGGGGGCATGGCAAATAAAGAACACATACAAGCCAATGGCAAAGGGACACTGGCTGCATGCACAAAATGGCTGGAAGCCACATGGTCAAACAACATCTTCCTATGCCATCAAACATTAATCCCCCACAATATATGCACTTTTTGCCAAATAAAATGAAATGCAAACCATAACCAACATTTTAAATTTAATCCAATTCCATCCCTACCCTAAATCAATTTTTAAAAACATATACCACTCATGACTACTAGGACTGGCTTAGGCACACTGGCTAAATGGCCCTTTAGAAATCTATGCCACATACTGAAATAATATAAATGTTACAAACATGTAGAAAATATACTGAGCTGCACAGCAATTTTCCTTTAAAGGAGGTGACAAATCAATGAAATGAAAAATATATAAAAACTATTCCCATACATAAATTCCAGGCCACCCATCACTTTAATTTTTTTAATCAAATTAAAGTACAAAGAAATACTGGTGCATGACCGAACAAACAAACAACACCTTTATTCAATAGTTTTATAACTTTCTTGTGTGATTTAACAAAAACAAAGTCCTTAACTCCAAAGGTATATCCAGGAGACAAAGACAGTGATCCTTATACCTTGAAATCCAAGTGAAAAGTGACCAGGGGATGGATAAAGCACTGTGAGGAGCCGGCTGGACAGGAATAGGATGTTGTAGTCTCTGGCACACTTCTTTCCTGTTTGGAAAAAAAAGGCTTCTCAATCTGAAAAACAAATTGCAGGGTCCATTTAAGAAGAAAATTTAGTAAAAAAAGTTTTTTTGACAGATTTTGTGGCTCTGGAGTAGAAAATCTACCTCAGGAGTGAGTTTGTACTCATGAGTGGTCTGTTTTGGCCGTTGGTATGGCTGGAAGCAATGTGAGTTAAGGCTAGTGGCCTAAGAATAATGCTGTGCTTGAGAGAGAGCATCAAAGCCCAATCTTACGAGCACAAACCGACTCCGCTCTGCACCATACTGTGAAATTTGGGAACACTGCTCTACTCCACGTAGTGTGAAGTGCCCAAATTCTGCAAACTCTGCCTGCGCGGTGGAGTTCTATGCCCAGGCCTAGAAATAAGGTATGTGACTATTACCGTGGTGCCCCTGACCCCTCCTGGGATTGTTAGTAAACCAAAAGCCATGCACCTATCTCAGTTGTGAATTGAATAGTGTTTTGTGGGGTTACAATTACTTGTCTTTCACATTGATCGCAGGAGCATTGAAACACTTTCACCCATGTCATCCATGGGTGGGAATGCACTCTTTGTAGAGAAATGTATTTCCTTCCCTTTGAAGTTTCTCCCAGGGTTTCAAAAGCCAGATTGCTTGCAATCCGGCTTTTGAAACCCCACTAGACAGCAGGGTTTTTTTTTTTTTTTTTAAATAGACATAAGGGAGTGACCCCTTGGGCAAGGGTCGCTCCCAGGGGTGGGCATTTTTTTTGGAAGTCGGCCTATTATTAGGCCGATCTGCCCCCAGGGGGGGCGGAAACATCTAGGGCACCAGGGATCATTTTTTCTTTTTCTATTTTTTTGTTTTTTTTTGCTGGGGAACGACCCCTTAGGCAAGGGTTGTTCCCCTAGGGGGCAAATTATATTTAGGCCATTTTGATGAGGCCAATCAGCCCCCAAGGGGGGCAGAAACCACTATACACCAGGGAGTTTTTTTTGTTTTCGTGAATTTCACGCAAGGGGAGCGGCCCCTTAGGCAAGGGTCACTCCCGTGGGGGGGGGGGAATTATTTTAGGCCATTTCTGCCCCCCTGGGGGGAAGATCAGCCTATTTTGATTCGGCCGATCTGCCCCCAAGGGGGGCAGAAACCACTAGGCACCAGGGATTTTTTGTTTTTTTGTTTTAAAGATGGGGAGTGACCCCTTGGACAAGGGTTGCTCCCCTGGAGGGGAAACTTGTATTTAGGCCATTTCTGCCCCCTTTGGGGGCAGATCGGCAGTTTTTGCTACGCCGATCAGCCCCCAAGGGG
The DNA here is from genome assembly GCF_031143425.1 of Pleurodeles waltl. Taxonomy (NCBI): domain Eukaryota; kingdom Metazoa; phylum Chordata; class Amphibia; order Caudata; family Salamandridae; genus Pleurodeles; species Pleurodeles waltl. Next base: position 642,854,376 of record NC_090440.1, on the reverse strand, counting down.
GGCAGAAACCACTAGGAGCTGGGGATTTTATTTTTGGCGTCAATGTCACGCAGGGCGAGCGACCCCGTAGGCAAGGGACGCTCCTTGGGGGGGGGGTATTTGTGGGGGGAAATTTACTTTAGGCCATTTCTGCCCCCAGGGGGGGTCAGAAACCTCTAGGCGCCAGGGCAAATTTTATTTGGTGTTTTTTTGTGTTGTTTGTTTTTAAGAGATGGGGAGCGACCCATTAGGCAAGGGTCGCTGCCCTGGGAAGCAAATTGTATTTAGACCATTTCTGCCCCCCTTGGGGGCAGATTGGCCGATTTTAGGTCAATCTGCCCCCAAGGGGGCAGAAACCACTAGGCACCGGGGATTTGTTTTTTGGCTCCAACGTCACGCAGGGGGAGCGACCCCGTAGGCAAGGGTCACTCCCGGGGGTGGGGGGGGTTGGGGGTTGAGGGGGCAAATTTATTTTAGGACATTTCTGCCCCCTCCTGGGGCCGGCTGAGCTAGAGGCCAAAATCCATAGGTAGGCACTTTGCAAAAAACATCTCTGTTTTCTGTGAAAAAATATGTTGTGTCCACGTTGTGTTTTGGGCCATTTCCTTTCGTGGGCACTAGGCAAACCCACAGAAGTGAGGTACCATTTTTATCGAGAGACTTAGGGGAACGCTGGGTGGAAGGAAATTTGTGGCTCCTCTCAGATTTCAGAACTTTCTGTCACCGAAATGAGAGGAAAAAGTGGTTTTTTGGCCAAATTTTGATGTTTGCAAAGGATTCTAGGTAACATAACCTGGTTAGAGCCCCGCAAGTCACCCATCTTGGATTCCCCTGGGTGTCTAGTTTTCAAAAATGTGCTGGTTTGCTAGGTTTCCCTAGGTGCCGGCGGAGCTAGAGGCCAAAATCTACAGGTAGGCACTTTGCAAAAAACACCTCTGTTTTCTTTAAAAAAATGTGATGTGTGCACGTTGCGTTTTGGGGCATTTCCTGGCACGGGTGCTAGGCCTACCCACACAAGTGAGGTATCATTTTTATCGGGAGACTTGGGGGAACGCTGGGTGGAAGGAAATTTGTGGCTCCTCTCTGATTCCAGAACTTTCTGTCACCAAAATTTGAGGAAAATGTGTTTTTTAGCCACGTTTTGTGGTTTGCAAAGGATTCTGGGTAACAAAACCTGGTCAGAGCCCCACAAGTCACCCCATCTTGGATTCCCCTAGGTCTCTAGTTTTCAGAAATGCACAGGTTTGGTATGTTTCCCTAGGTGCCGGCTGAGCTAGAGGCTAAAATCTACAGGTAGGCACTTTGCACAAAACACCTCTGTTTTCTTTCAAAAAATGGGATGTGTCTACGTTGCGTTTTGGGGCATTTCCTGGCACGGGCGCTAGGCCTACCCACACAAGTGAGGTATCATTTTTATCGGGAGACTTGGGGGAACGCTGGGTGGAAGGACATTTGTGCCTCCTCTCAGATTCCAGAACTTTCTGTCACAGAAATGTGAGGAACATGTGTTTTTTTAGCCAAATTTTGAGGTTTGCAAAGGATTCTGGGTAACAGAACCTGGTCAGAGCCCCACAAGTCACCCCATCCTGGATTCCCCTAGGTCTCTAGTTTTAAAAAATGCACAGGTTTGGTTGGTTTCCCTAGGTGCCGGCTGAGCTAGAGGCCAAAATCTACAGGTAGGCACTTTGCAAAAAACACCTCTGTTTTCTTTAAAAAAAATGGGATGTGTCCACGTTGCGTTTTGGGGCGTTTCCTGTCACGGGCGCTAGGCCTACCCACACAAGTGAGGTATCATTTTTATCGGGAGGCTTGGGGGAACATAGATTAGCAAAACAAGTGTTATTGCCCCTTGTCTTTCTCTAAATTTTTTCCTTCCAAATATAGGAGAGTGTGTAAAAAAGACATCTATTTGAGAAATGCCCTGTAATTCACATGCTAGTATGGTCACCCCAGAATTCAGAGATGTGCAAATAACCACTGCTCCCCAACACCTTATCCTGTGCCCTTTTTGGAAATACAAAGGTTTTCTTGATAGCTATTTTTTACTCTTTATATTTCAGAAAATTAATTGCTGAATACCCGGTATAGAATGAAAACGCACTGCAGGGTGCAGCTCATTTATTGGCTCTGGGTACCTAGGATTCTTGATGAACCTACAAGCCCAATATATCCCCGCAATCAGAGGAGTCCAGCAGATGTAACGGTATATTGCTTTCGAAAATCTGACATTGTAGGAAAAAGTTACAGAGTAAAACGTAGAGAAAAATTGATTTTTTTTTACCTCAATTTCAATATTTTTCTTTTTCAGCTGTTATTTTCTGTAGGAAACCCTTGTAGGATCTACAGAAATGATCCCTTGCTGAATTCAGAATTTTGTTTACTTTTTATAAATGTTTAGGTTTCTGGGATCCAGCATTGGTTTCATGCCCATTTCTGTCACTGACTGGAAGGAGACTGAAAGCACTAAAAATTGTAAAAATGGGGTATGTCCTAGTAAAATGCCAAATTTGTGTTGAAAAATTGGGTTTTATGATTCAAGTCTGCCTGTTCCTGAAAGCTGGCAAGCTGGTGAGTTTAGCACCGCAAACCCTTTGTTGATGCCGTTTTCAGAGAAAAAACCACAAGCCTTCTTCTGCAGCCACTTTTTCCCATTTTTTTGAAAAAAACAAAATATTCACTGTATTTTGGCTGATTTCTTGGCCTCCTTCAGGGGAACCCACAGAGTCTGGGTACCTCTAGAATCCCTAGGATGTTGGAAAAAGAGGATGCAAATTTGGCTTGGCTAGCTTATGTGGACAAAAAGTTATGAGGGCCTAAGCGCGAACTGCCCCAAATAGGCAAAAAAAGGCCTGGCACAGGAGGGAGACAAGGCCTGGCAGCAAAGGGGTTAAGAAGGATGGACTTCATTAGGATCTTCCAATATACTTGGGTACAATTCAACCCTTCCCTTCTATATTAATATTCCCCAAATCACTAATATATGACCTTGGGTCAGGATTACATCAACAAGGACTTTATTTGACCGCAGGAGTACAGTAGTTTCTCTGTTGTCTTTTGGGGTTGGAGGTGTATAGCCAGCACCAGTAAGTCCTTTGAAGACTTTCTGCCCAGTCCAGGTGGGAATCTAATTAATTTATTATATTTCCTCTGTTGAGGACAGCAATGCTGGACCCTAGAAGATAAATAAGCATAAACAGAATAATTTGATGAATGGACTCACTATGATAGCCACAGGTCCTTGGATATAATCAGTAATAATTGCCCTGGCTGTTTGTGCTAGCATATGGGTTTTACACCAGTGGGAAACTGTCTATGAGTTGGAATGTAGCTAAGTTCACTTTACCCAAAGTGAAGTCTGGACTGTTCTCATTTATTAGCCAGTTTCGTTCCTTGGATGGGTTGGGAAGTGTATGTTTCCATGGTTAGTTTTGGCATTCAGATTTGCTGCCAGTTGGTCTAGGATTCAAGAGATGGTGATGGTAGTTTAGGTTTGGTGGCATCAAAGATTTCACTTGTGTGTCAATTGGAGTTTATAGTAATACGTTTACAATTGTTTCTACATTGTTCAAATGCTGGCACCTCTATGTAATGACTCTCAAATTGAAAATCTATAGAAAGAGTATTGTTATTATCTTCCTCCTCCATTGTGTTACCCAATTTACACATCATCCCAACAGCCAGGACTATGACCTCTCTTGTACAGAATGATTTATAGATTGGATGGTCATAAGAGGGTTGACCAGATTGGTCGGTGCAGAGGGAGACAAGGTTGGACTTGCTCTTGGGCCTTTCCAAATTGTTTGAATATGTGCATGTTTCCGGTTAAACGTGTCACAGTTAAAGCCCAAGTTTGTATTTACAAATGCTTGTAAAGAGTTGTTGGAATTGGAGAGCTTAGATCTGGTAGGTTTAGCCCTCCATTATCTTCTGTCTATTGAGATAAGGTTAGGCCTAAGTGTGGTGTGAGGAATTGTAAACTTTTTTTTGTTTCTTGGTTTGTAATTTCTTGAAGATTTTATATAAATGTTGTTCTAGCTCTCTTTTGTCTTTTTAGGTGAGTGTTCTGCAACCAACAGACATTAACTTAATTTATTAACTGTGGTGATGTTAGTGATATTAGTAGCTGATTCAAGAGACAAGGGTGGTCATTACAACCCAGGCCGGCAGACATAAAACGGGAATTATGACCGTGGCGGAAACCGCCAACAAAGACAGCCACTTTAACACACCGCCCGCCACGTCGGTACACACAAGCAGCACGGCGGTCACCACCAACAGACAGGCGGAAGACAATGTACCGCCCACAGTATTACAACCCGCCAATCCGCCACCTTTTCGGGGGCGGATTCACCATGGATAAAAACACGGCGGAAACTGCTTTTGTAATGGGAAAATGCTCACCTTAACACATCCCACGAGGAAGGAGGACACCATGGAGCAGGAATTACAAATCCTACCTGCCCTTGTCTTCCTACTCATCTACGAACACCAGCGCCTGCGGCAGCGAAGACAACGGTGAGTACTGCACCTACGACATAGGGGAGGAGGGAGGCAAAAGTCAGGGGGACACACACGCAACACCCCCACCCCCACCATCGCACACTACAACACACACACCAAAGCATTTCCAAACAGCACAGTAACAACCCACAACCCCCCGGGAAGAATGCTAAGACAAAACGAAATCAGTTCAAACATTGTAATGTATCAAAATACATGTACCAGATATATACAGATAGATATAAACACATTCAAAAGTATATACATTACGAGAAGTAGTGCAGATATGCACATTTCAATGTCAGTGCACCACTGGTCCAAAAATGCATGGGTGAGGCCCACACAAGATACCTGTCCACAAACAGAGAGAACACTGCCGGGGCATCAGAGAGAAATACAACAGGCACCTCAGGGGGAAGGGAAGGGGGTCACCTCAGTCGAATTACAGCACCACGCCACATCCACGACGGGGCTCCATGCCCATTGATGTATCCTGGGGAGTGCAAAGCCATAGTCTCTCAAGTCTCTACAGTGAGCGGGTTGCCCACTGTACCATCCTGGGGAGTGCAAGGTCACAGTCTCTCAAGTCTCTACAGTGGGTGGGTTGACCACTGCTTTATCCTGGGGAGTGCAAATCCACAGTCTCTCAAGTCTCTACAGTGGCTGGGTTGCCCACTGTAACATCCTGGGGAGTGCAAAGCCACAGTCTCTCAAGTGGATAACAGCCTCCACTGGTTCTGGAGGGGGACTGGTGCCCAGAGTGCATCATCCTGTTTTCAGGACAGAGGTAGTGGATGGATCTCTCCACTGGTTCTGGAGGGGGAATGGTGCCTAGACTGGATTAGACTCCACGTGACAGTTCCTGTCCCGTCACTGTCACAGCTGTACATGGGATAACGATGCTTGATGTGGTCTTTTCCTTCTGCAGCAGGCTCTGCACTGTTCAGCGGTGCTTTGCCATGGCAGTCTCTGGCCTGTTCAGCGGTGCTCTGCCCTGTTCAGCAGTGCTTTGCCATGGCGGTCTCTGGCCTGTTCAGCTGTGCTTGCCCTATTCAGCGGTGCTTTGCCATGGCGGTCTCTGGCCTGTTCAGCGGTGCTCTGCCTGTTCAGCGGTGCTTTGCCATGGTGGTCTCTGACCTGTTCAGCAGTGCTTGCCCTGTTCAGCGGTGATTTGCCATGGCGGTCTCTGCCCTGTTCAGCGGTGCTCTGCCCTGTTCAGCGGTTCTTTGCCATGGCGGTCTCTGGCCTGTTCAGCGGTGCTTGCCCTGTTCAGTGGTGCTTTCCCATGGCGGTCTCTGGGCTGTGCATTCGTGTGTGGCATGACGGTCCCTCATTGCCCAGCGGGGCTCGGGCAGCCGGGGCCCTCCTGGGCACTGACTCCGGCGGTGGTCTCCTGACCAGTGACGATACTTGTGCCCTCCTGGGCAATGACTCCGGCGGTGGTCTCCTGACCAGTGACGATACTTGTGCCCTCCTGGGCAATGACTCCGGCGGTGGCCTCCTGAACAGTGACGATACTTGTGCCCTCCTGGGCAATGACTCCGGCGGTGGCCTCCTGAACAGTGACGATACTTGTGCCCTCCTGGGCTCTGACTCCGGCGGTGGTCTCCTGACCAGTGACGATACTTGTGCCCTCCTGGGCACTGACTCCGGCGGTGGTCTCCTGACCAGTGACGATACTTGTGCCCTCCTGGGCAATGACTCTGGCGGTGGTCTCCTGACCAGTGACGATGTGCCTCCTGGGCAATGACTCCGGCGGTGGCGGTGGTCTCCTGACCAGTGACGGTGGTGCTGGCGGTGGCGTCCCGGCCGCCGGGAAGGATGCCGCCCTTCTCCGCTGTGCTGCTCACACCAGGCTGTGCAGACTTCTTCTGGCACTTCCCCACCTTTGGAGGAGTCACAACTGACTCTGCAATCCCCCTGGAACCTTTGTGAGTAGTTTTGCCTCCAGGAGTTTTCACCCTGTCCCGTTGGCCACTTTCCAACTTGAGATGCTTTATAGGGGGTGGGCTGGCAGTGCCTTGGCTCCGTGTCACACTGCCTGCCCTGGTGGCCGGTGCACTCCACACACCTGTAACATGCACCACTGGTACTGGTGTCTTTTTGGCCGAGGCGCTGCGACGGGACTGATGAATTGGAGGGGTGGGAGAGGGGGCAAAGAGGTCAACGTTGCAGAGGGACAGTTTCTGATGAACACTGGGATCGGTAGCTGGAGGGGGTCTGGGAGTGGAGGAAGACTAGGTGGTTGTAGGAGGTGTCACTTTAGGTGTTTTTGGTGCAGGTGCAGGAGCAGGTACTGGAGGCTGTCGTGAGGTGGATGAATGTAGGGTGTGTGGGTGCCCGCGTTTGTGTACTTTGGGAGAGGGCGTCACAGACACACTGGGAGAGGACACAGGGGACGTGTAAATGGGAGGGGGGTGGTGAGTGCAGGTGAGTGGGGTGTGGTGCTGGGTGTTCTGGTGCGAGTCCTAGTGCCTGTAGATGTAGTGCATGCAGGTGAGAGTATGGACGATACTGGGAGGGAGGAGGGAGACGACAAGGAGGGGGACTCAGTGCAGGCAGTGGATGTTGTTGTGTCTGCATGTGGGTGATGCTTGTGTGAGTGCCTGTGGGTTATGTGGTGCCTCTGTTTGCCTGAGCTACATTTGGGTGTTGAGGTGTATGCATGCTTGTCTGATGGTGTGCTTGGGACAGGCTGGGGTACAGCGGATTGGGTCTGGGTGGAGGAAGTTGGAAGGGGGAGGCTAGAGACAGGGACAATGGCTGCCATCAGTGCTGAGGCCAGAGATTGCAGGGTTCGATGAAGGGCAGTCTGACCAGAATGAATCCCCTCCAGGAATGCATTAGTGTGTTGCAAATCCCTTTCTACACCCTGGATGGCATTCACAATGGTAGACTGCCCAACAGTGAGTGACCTGAGGAGGTCAATGGCCTCCTCACTGAGGGCAGACGGGGTGACTGGGGCAGGGCCTGATGTGCCTGGGGGGAAGGTGATGCCCACCCTCCCGGGTGATCGGGCACGGGACGAACGCTGAGGGGCTGCTGGGAGGGCGGTGCTGGTAGGGGAGGTGGCGGCTGTACCTGTAGAAGTGTGGGGCACAGATGGTGCCGCCACCACAAGGGAGCTCCCATCGGCGGACGAGTCCGTGTTGCTGGTTGGTGATCCGGTGACCGACGTGTAGCTCCCCTCGCCCTCCGTCCCACTGTTGCATTCTGAGTCCATGGTGTGGCCCTCCATGGCCATGTGGGATGCAGCTTCCTCATGCCCCGGTGCCACTGCACCTCCACCTGATGATGCTGATTCACAAAAGAACAGGGAGAGCACAAAAAGGGGGAGGGGACGACAGAAGAAAGACAGGTTGAGTGCATGGCTCACCGCTGCCGTTGGCGGACAATACAGACACAGCAGCCCCCTGCACTACGCCGTGCTCTTGACCTCTACAGATGCAATTGCCGGGATATGGCCTACATTGCTATGGTGGACATCTGCACACATGGATACCACAAGGGCATCTATACCTGTACTTGGCCCACTACTAAGGTGGGGTGGAGTGCCACATGCCCTGCATTACGGAGGGGCCTAGCCTACGTATTTCTGCCTGGCCTAGGTACACCCACAGCCCTCCTCCCCCACCCAGACCCCTCAACTGTGCGCCAAGTCCCCAGAATGAGAGTGTACTCACCCCCTTGTGTCTGTTGTGATGCCCTCAAGCACCCATCCAACTCCGGGTAGGCTACCTCCAGGATCCTCAACATCAGGGGGGTCATGGTGCGACGGGCACCCCTCCCACGTTGGGAGGCCATCCCCAGCTGAGCCTCCGCAGTCTTCTTGCTCCAGCAGTGAATGTCCTCCCATCTTTTCCGGCAGTGGGTGCCCCGCCTCTGGTGGAGCCCCAGGGTCCGGACTTCCTTGGCGATGGCACGTCAAATGTCCTTCTTCTGGTGGGCGCTGCCCTACATGACATGCACAAGGGAAGAAGAGAAGTCATTACCAACTGCACCGCCGATGTGAGTGGCCCCCATCCCTACCCTAGCCATGTGGCACATGCATTCATCTTCCCTGAACTCTGCCCCCTTCACTCTTCCAACCAGCCCTCTCCACCCAGGCATAGCCCATACAACATGCTCCCTGTGTACTTACCTGTTGGTCTGGAGGACCGTAGAGTAGCGTGTACTGGGGGAGGACCCCGTCTATTAGCTTCTCCAACTCCTGAGCAGTGAAGGCAGGGGCCCTTTCCCCAGACGCAGCAGCCATTGTCTCTTCCAGACCGAGGTCGCAGCAGCACTTGCAGTGTAGGTCCTCTCCTGTCGAAGATTAGGTATCGAGTGATTGAACAGATAGAAAATGCCGGTCACGTCCGCGACGGTGGCGTCCGCGGCGGTGCGTATCATCACCGCCGGCACACTTCGCCATTGGCTCCTGGGACCCATAGGGTCCGATGTCAACCAATGCAGCATTGCGCCGCGGTCTACCACCGCCTACCGCGACAGGGTACAACGCCAGCGCAGTGACCTCATATTCCCATTGTCACAGTTTAGAGGTCAGGCAGCCGCCATTTCAGGGGCCGACATGGCTTCATGTACTACTGCGTCACACATAGCTAGGCCTACACTCAACACACATACAGGAAGGATTTTGTGTTTGGTGTCGTGTTCTGTGTATCTGTGGGTACATACCTGGGAATTTGTTGACTCTGTGGTCGCTGTTGTCCTTCCTAGGCACCGTCAGCTGGGACATTTGAGAAGATGGCGGAATCCTCCGGTGTACCGACCGCTGGTGGACCTGTTGACAATGGAGGAGTGACATTTAATCGTCACCTACAGGTTTGACCGTGCCACTATCCAGGAACTATGTACCCAGTTGGAGCCAGACCTGATGTCACCAATCCGCCATCCCACTGGAATCCCCCCTGACATGCAGGTGCTGTCAGTACTCCATTTCCTTGCTAGTGGGTCTTTTCAGACAACAGTGGCCATGGCATCAGGGATGTCCCAGCCTATGTTTTCAAACGTGTTGTCCATAGTGTTGTCTGCCCTGCTGAAACACGTAAGGAGCTACATCGTTTTCCCTGAGGTGGAGGATTTGCCCACAGTGAAAGGTGACTTCTATGCCCTTGGACATATCCCCAACATCATAGGTGCTATTGATGGGACCCATGTAGCTCTGGTCCCCCCCCACAGGAGTGAACAGGTGTACAGCAATCGGAAGAGTTATCATTCTATGAATGTACAGATGGTCTGTTTGGCAGACCAGTACATCTCCCAGGTAAGTGCTATGTTCTCTGGCTCAGTTCATGACGCCTACATCCTGCGGAATAGCAGCATCCCTTATATGATGGGTCAACTCCAGAGACACCGTGTGTGGCTATTAGGGCACTCTGGTTACCCCAACCTGTCATGGCTATTGACCCCATTGAGGAATCCCAGGACCAGGGCAGAGGAACGCTACAATGAGGCCCATGGGAAGACTAGGAGGGTGATCGAACGCACCTTCGGCCTCCTGAAGGCCAGGTTCAGGTGCCTCCATATGACAGGTGGTTCCCTATTCTACTCACCGAAGAAGGTGTGCCAGATCATCATCACCTGCTCAATGCTTCACAATCTTGCTTTGCGACGCCAGGTGCCTTTTCTGCAGGAGGATGGTCCAGATGGCGGTGTTGTGGCAACTGTGGAGCCTGTGGAGCCTGTGGACAGTGATGAGGAGGAAGCTGAGGAAGAAGACATAGACAACAGGGAGTCAGTCATACAGCAATATTTCCAGTGACACACAGGTGAGATCATTTTTTTTACCATGACATTCACTTTCACACTTCTACCTCTATCCTGTCTGTCATTTAATAGCAGTATTTGGTCACTGAGTTGTACCTTTCCATTACGGTTTCACAGGTGTGGTTACCAACGTGTTTCATCTGCTTGCATCCTTCAAGGACTTGTGATGTGTGACAAAGGTATGTTGGCTTAACAATTGAGAACGCATTTTGACACTGTCATTGATAATACAAATTTACCAAATCACAGATTGACTCCAGATTGTTTTGTGGTTCAAGGGTGTTTATTTAAGTGCTCAAAAATGGAGGGGGGTTGGAAAATGGTGATGGGGGACGGTGGAGGAATGTCCATGGCAGAGTCCAGTCAATTGGTCACACAGGTGCACTGCCCATCTGGGCATAGGAAGTGGAGCTGCGGCAGTTTAAGTATGGACAGGGTAACAAAGTGGGACAGAGGGGGGACAATCAGGGTGGTCTCATTTCCTGGCGGGGGTCTTGCAATCTTGCTCTGTCCTGTTCCTGGATCTCAGGGACCGCTTGCGTGGTGGTTGTCCGTCTGCAGGGTGTGGGGTGTTGGTGTGGTGGTCCTGTGGCGGGGCGTCCTGTCCACTAGCACGGCGGAGGTGGTGGGCAGTTCATCGTCCATGCTAGTGTCAGGGGCCCCTTGGAGTGCCACGGTGTCCATCATTAGTCTGCTGTATGTCCTTCAGCACCCCTACGATGATGCCCAGGGCGGAGCTGATGGTCCTGAGCTCTTCCCTGAATCCCAAATACTGCTCCTCCTGCAGGCGCTGGGTCTCCTGAAACTTGGCCAGGACCGTCGCCATCGTCTCCTGGGAGTCGTGGTATGCTCCCATGATGGAGGAGAGGGCCTCGTGGAGAGTGGGTTCCCTTGGCCTGTCCGCCCCCTGTCGTACAGCAGCCCTCCCAGTTCCCCTGTGTTCCTGTGCCTCCGTCCCTTGGACCGTGTGCCCACCACCACTGCCCTCAGGTCCCTGTTGTTGTTGGGGTGGTGGGTTATCCTGGGTTCCCTGTAGTGGTGGACTCACCGCTGATTGACATGTCCTGGGTACGGAGGTATGGGTCCGCTGGGTGGGTGCTGTGCTGGTGTTACCAGAGGGTGGAAGGTCAGTGTTGGGCTGTGCCTGTGCAAGGGGAACCGACTGTCCCGAGGCCCACAATGGTCCGGGCTGGTCATCAGGATCCTGTAGGGCAGAGCTGCTGTTGTCACTGTGGGCCTCTTCTGTGGGTGGAGTGGAGATGTCTGGACCCTCCTGTGTGGTGACATTCCTTAGTGGTCCTGCAGGGATTTAAGAGCATGATTATTGCATCTGTGTGTGTAATGGTGTGCAATGGGTGGGTGTTTGTGTACCCCAGTGCAAGCATTCCTGTGTGTGGGTTTGTGTGATGATGGCTAGGGGGTTGTTCTGGGTATGTTCAGTGAGCATGCTTTGGTGTTGGGTGACCATGCTTAGTTGTGTCATGCAGGGCTTGGTGTTGGGATGTGTGGTTTGTGTTATTAGTACACTAGGGAGGATTTTGAGCGATAGGAGAGGGGGGTGAGGGTGGGGGTGTGTTATAACATGCAGGTAGGGTGGGTGATATGATAGTTAAGATTTGACTTACTAGTGTCCATTCCTCCACTGACTCCTCCGAGGCCCTCTGGATTCATGATGGTCAAGACTTGCTCCTCCCATGTTGTTAGTTGTGGGGGAGGAAATGGGGGTCCGCCGCCAGTCCGCTGTACCGCAATGTTGTGCCTGGAGACCACTGAATGCACCTTCTCCCATAGGTCGTTCCACCTCTTCCTGATGTCCTCACGATTTCTTGGATGCTGTCCCACTGCGTTGACCCTGTCAACTATTTTGCGCCATAGCTCCATCTTCCTGGCTATGGATGTGTGCTGCACCTGTGAGCCAAATAGCTGTGGCTCTACCAGTAGGATTTCCTCCACCATGACCCTGAGTTCCTCCTCGGAAAACCGGGGGTGTCTTTGGCGTGACATGGGGTTGTTTGGGTGATGTGTGGGGTGGTGTCAGTGTTGATGTGTGTGGTAATGTGTAGTGGTGTGTGGTGTATTGTTAGTGTAATGTTGTATGGGTGATGGTGTTGTGTGCCTCTGTGTGCTGGGGTTCTCAGTTGCTGTGCTCTCTGGCCTTCGTCTATATTTTTTGGTCGTAGGGGTTTGTGGGTGATGTGGGTGTGCATTTTATATTGTGTTGGGTGTGTGGGAGTGGTGTTTGTATGTGTATCAGGTGTGTGTATTTTGAATTGTCCAATGTGGCAGTGTTTTGGAGATGTGTGTGTATTTTGACAGCGGCGGTCTATACCGCCAATAGAATACCGCGTTTGAAAGACTGCCGCGTGGATTTGTGGGTCGTAATAGCATGGGCGTGTTTCTGTTGGCGTGGAGGTGGAGGTTTTCTTTTTGCCAGTTTTCCACTGACCTTTGGTGTGGCAGACTTGTGAGGGTGTCTGAATTTTGGCAGATTCCGAGATGTGTGTCATAATGGCTGTGGCGGAATTCCACTGCCGCAGCTGTGTATTGGCGGTCTTCTGCACGGCGGTAAGAGGCTTTTACCGCCAATGTTATAATGACCCCCAAGGTCTCTTTGCCTGAGACATTGTTTGGACTGTGTCCAGTGGTGTATGACATGTTGTTTTTAGGATTACCAGACCTTTCGTTCCATGATCCTGGTTGGTTGAGATCCTTGTTTTTTAGGATCTTTTTACAGTTAGGATTGAGTGACTCACTTCTGATACTTCACCTAGTTTTGTTAAGATTGCTGACCAGTTACAAAACTAATTTAATGTAATTCTCCTTTTTAGCAAATCTGTTGCTACTGCCTCCATTGCCCTGAATCTCTTGTCACTGGCTGCACTGTCAGTGGATATTATTCAAATGACCACAGTTAGATAATCTATTTTTAGTATCTGACAGGTTAAGGCACCAGCTACTGTGTTCAGAGTGTACACGTTGTTCACATACTCTCAAGTAATGGTTTGGCTGAACAATTTCAGGTATGACTTGACTTGATTTGCTTGGTTCCGGGTTTGTGGGTGAAATATTTGGGTGAGTGGTGCCTTTTAGGGCACCGTTTAGACATATGTCTAGGTTAGAAAATGCACTAGTTAAAGAAGAACAAGTATCCACTAATCCAGTTCAAGCAAGTCATATCCATCCATCTCATTCATGTTACCTTTGGTGGCTGAGAAGAAATGTTTATCATTGAAGGGGTAGTCATTCCTCTATCGAGAGAAGGTTCTGTATTACTATCTACTAGAGCAGTAGGCATATTTTGGCTCTCTAAATGTATGTCTATTACTACTTTTGTGATGATATAGTACGGTGTATAGAAGTTTGGTATGACATGCTAAGAAAGGGTGTTAGTTCACAAGAATCCCCAGTATTTTGAGGTTTAGGAAACATTTTGTCAGGTTTGCTGGTAGCTTCACTTCTGTTCCAGTTTGGCATTGCCTGAATTCAATGATTTGTTTTGCAAGGTAAGCAAACTGAAACAGGCAGTGGCTCTTCCTGTTGTAGGTATTTCTCGTTTAAGACATACAGTATGGTGTTTTATATTGCTATTGAATTTACTTTAGGTTGATGCAGCAGGCCTCTGGCTCTTGTGTTTGCTTTATCTGGGTTGTTTCATCTATCAAAGTAAAGATAAATGTGCAAATAGCCTTATTGGGCTAAGTTCTGCTTGTCAGGAATGCCCCTACCCAAACTTACACAGGAGCAGAATGGCAACTGTTCCCAAATGCCCCTCTTGGAACCCCTCCATTCTCCAAGTACAATGGACAACAGAAGAAAGGGGATGGGGAGAAAAGAAGAGGCAGCCTTGTTTTCCTTGGTTTCTTATTTGGCTTCCTTCTATTTTAATAGTGACTCTAGACACTTTTCTGACACTCTTAGTCTCATTATAGTCAATTAGAATTAAAAAGAATACAACATACATTAAACATTTTCTAATTACATTGGGGGTCATTACGACCTCGGCAGTCTTTTTGCAAGACCGCAGAGGGACCGCCGTGCGGAAGACCGGTTTTCCGCTCGGCGTATTATGACTGTTGGCTGCTCTCCGTCGCTATTCCGACGGAGAGCCGCCAACAGCCATAGTGACGGGTGGCGGGGAAGTAGAGGTTGCTGTGGTTCGGCACGGCGATGTTCTGTTGGCAGTGTGGTGTCGGCGGAGCTGCCCCCATGGCTCCCGTCCCTCCCGGAGGATTGACTGACCAGGTAAGTCGATCGTCCGTTGGTGGGGGGTGTTGGGTGTTGTGTGCGTGCATGGGGGTGTGTGTATGTAGTGGGGGGTGTGAGTGCGTGTATGCTTGCGGGGGTGTTGTGTATATGGGAATGAGTGCGTATATGTCTGTGGGTATGTCTGTATGGATGTGTGCGTGTATGTTTGAATGTGGGTGTGCGTGTCTGACTGTGTGTGTGGATGTAGGCATGTATGTCGGGGTGTGTGCGTGTGTGTGTTGGTGGTGCCTGCATGCGTGTCGGGTGGTTGGGGTGTAGGGGAGGGAGTCAGGGTGGGGTGGGGTGGGGGTAGACCCCTATCGGCGCCAGGGAAGGAATTCCCTGGCACTGATAGTGCTTACCGCCATGGATTTCATGGCGGTTGAAACCGCTGGAAATCCACGGCGGTAAGCCGGGTCCAAATACCGCCAGCGGTATACTGACGGCCACCGGGCTGGAAACCCAGGTCTCCAGCCCGGCGGTCGTCACCGCCCTGGCGGGCGGGACGGAGAACCGGCGGATGACCATGGCGGTAACCGCCATGGTCATAATACACCAAGGTAAGACCGCCAGCCTGTTGGCGGTCTTACCGCCGGTTTTCCGCCATCCGCCAGGGTTGTAATGAACCCCATTATTTCTTATCTTATACTGTTCTTTTAGATATTTTACATTCATACACTTCTATATACCCATAAATGACAAGACTATTGCCTCTCTTCTTGAATATGTATGTACGTATATATATATATATATATATATATATATATGTGTGTGTGTGTGTGTGTGTTAGAAATGTGGTCTTTTGTTGGCGGTCAAGTTACCCCCTGTCCAAGCAAGGACCCTCACTCTAGTCAGGGTAAGCCACACACAATCCAAATGATCCTGTGCCCACCCTCTGGTAGCTTGGCACTGAGCAGTCAGGCGTATCTTAGAAGGCAATGTGTGAAGTATTTGTGCAATAAATCATGCAATAACAGAGTAGAACATGACAAAAATACAAAACACAGTATTTGGAAAAATATATAATATTTATCTGATAAGATGCAGGTCAAAACAATTTAGATGCAATAAGTTTATTTTGAAATATCACTGCAAATATTAGGGGGTTATTACAACTTTGGAGGAGGTGTTAATCCGTCCCAAATGTGACGGATATACTTTCAGCCGTATTACGAGTTCCATAGGATATAATGTACTCGTAATACGGCTGGTGGCATATCCGTCACTTTACTGTTACTTTTGGGACGGATTAACACCTCCTCCAAAGTTGTAATAACCCCCTTAGTCTCTTAAAAGCAACAAATGTCTTTTGCAAGCACACAGTACCTGGTTTGTATTCAAATTCTTTGCAAGGAACCACAGAGGAGGAGATGTGTGAAAAACAGGGAGGGAGATTTCTCGGGCCTCACACAGCAATGTGTCATTTATTTTTCACGCAGGGAAGGCTTTGCGCCATTTCCCGGCCTTGGATTTGAATCCTCTTTGGGTTGCAGGGTTTTTGTCCACCCCGGCGACGGTGCGTTGAAATCTGGTGCTGACAGGATGAAGTCACAGGGGCTGCGTCGATACGGTGGGTGTTGTGTGGAAAGTTCTAGTGCATTGCAGGCGCTGTATTGATTCGTCTTAGAAAGTCGGGCTGCATCGTTCCGGCTCACCTTTGCATCGATCCAGTTGTCGGTGCATCAAATTTTCAGTCGCTATGCTGGTGCTGCATCGATCTTCTCGTTGCGAAGTTGGGCTGCTTCGTTCCGGTTTGGCGTGCAGTGAATTTTTCACTACGATGCAGGCAGTGCATTGTTTTCTGCAGGTTGTGCGTCGATTTATGCCACACAGGGAGTTCTTCTCGCAGGAATGAAGTCTTTTTGGTCCTGAGACTTCAGGGAATAGGAGGCAAGCTCTATCCAAACCCTTGGAGAGCACTTCTCAGCACAGCCAGAGAGCAGCAAGGTCGCAGGGCAACAGCAAGGCAGTTGCCCTTCTCAGAAAGCAGTCAGGTGAGTCCTTTGGGCAGCCAGGCAGTTCTTCTTGGCAGGTTTCAGGTTCTGGTTCAGGGTTTCTTCTCCAGGAAGTGTCTGTGACAAGAGTGTCTTGTCAAGAAGTGTCTGATGAAGTAGATTGTCTACCTCAGAAGTGTTAAAGTTGGTAGGGTCAGAGACCCTGCTTAAATACCCAAATGTGCCTTTGAAGTAAAGGAGACTTCAAAGTGTGGCTTAGAAGTGCACAAGGTCCCCTTTCAGTTCCATCCTGTCTGCCAGGGTCCCAGTAGGGGGTGTGGTAATCATTTGTGTGAAGGCAGGCTACTGTCCTTTGACATGTAATTATCAGGCCCTTCACCCTCCCAGCCCATGAAGACCAATTCAATATGCATATGTATGCAAGTGTGACTGAGCATCCTGTGTTTTGGGTAGTTTGAGTAAATGCACAAAGGAGCTGTCAACTAAACCTATCCAGTCGTGCACTGGAAGGCACAGAAGGATATAAGTGCAGAGAAATGCTCACTTTCTAAAAGTAGCATTTCAAAAATAGTACTATAAAATCCAACTTCACCATTAAGCAGGATTTTGTATCACCGTTCTGGCCATACTAAATATGAATTGGCTACTCCTTCAGTTCAGGATCTACCACTCAAACAGTGTATGAGGGTAACCCTAATGCTATCCTATGAAAGGAGCAGGCCTCACAGCAGTGTAAAACAAATGTAGGAGTTTTACAGTACCAGGACATATAGAACACACATGTTCATGTCATGCCTTTTACCTATATAGCACCCTGCCCTATGTGCTACCTAGGGCCTACCTTAGGGGTTACTTAAATGTAGATAAAGGGGAGTTTAAGGCTTGGCAAGAACTTTTAAATGCCAAGTCGAAGTGGCAGTGACACTGCACACAGATGCACAGCAGAGGCAGGCCTGAGACATGGGCTACATATGTGGGTGGCACAACCAATGCTGCAGCCCACTAGTAGCATTTAATTTACAGGCCCTGGGCACATGTAGTGCACTTCACTAGGGACTTACAAGTAAATTAAATAAGCCAATTGGGTATGAGCCAATGCCACCTTGTTTTAAGGAGAGAGCATATGCACTTTAGCACTGATTAGCAGTGGTAAAGTGCGCTGAGTCCTAAAGCCAGCAAAAATCAGGTCAGAAAAAGAGAAGGAGGAAGGCAAAATGTTTGGGGGTGACCCTGCAGAAAGGCCATTTCCAACATTGGTGGTATGTGTAGATAGTTTTGCTAGATTATTGAAGAAATGTTTCTTCCTGATATGAATTGTTTTAATCCACCTTTCCGGTTCTTTTATAGATCCAGATGAATGTCCAACAGTTCTTTAAGAAGAATTACAGGAATTAAACAATTTCCATATTCAGGTAAGTCTGTTGTACTTTTGTTGTAATAATGTTTTGCCCTTTTCCACATCAAATATTAAACAACTCCTTAACCTTTTGAACCTCATAAAAACTGTTCACTTAGCCCTTTCCTTGAGAGTCTGAACTGAAGTGCACTGCTACTGAGAAGAGGCAATGCTAGCCTCCTCACAATCATCATTTTTCTGCTTTCTTGAGAACACAACTCTCTCAAAGTAGAGATGCAATTTAAAGCTGACACACTTCTCAATAGGAAAGGCGGCCCAGTTGAAAAGCTTCTATTCATCGTCTAGGAGATATCTGATGCGGAGACACTGTTCTTCTAAAAGGAAGGGGATGGAAGGTTGGTAAATCCTTTCACACTTTACTTGCAAAAACTGGCTCCAAACTGAGAAGCTAACCGTCTCTTACAACCAACAACAGTACTTCAATTCGGGGAAATAATGCAGAGTACTCAGCAATGCTTAAAACTCACTAACACGACAGAGGAATCAAGGAAGGCTTCTCATAGGGAAAGAACTTTAGTGAAGTGTACAGTTTAGAATTAAGGTATGCTTGTCATTAAATTCTGAGCTCTCACAGGGTTTCTGTACACTATAAAATGTTTTGAAAGATGCATTCCAGTAGCCGTCTTGTAATTCCTCAATTCCCATTTAGTTCTTCCTTTTGACTGAGATTTCTTTAGATAGATCCTGACAGTACCACCTCGCAAGGAAGGCTCTTCCGGTTGAGGTTTGGTTGAAAATTTCTGATGAAAAGCCTTGAGCAAGCGAGGAGCATGTAAATCAGTATGTACTTTCCAAAATCTTTCCTCTTGTCAATATCCTTTCCAATCAATTAGATAATACACTAGACCTTTAACTCTTTGGATTTGTTTTACTTCAAACTCCAATCCTCCCTCAAGTTGTAAATGCTTGAGGGGCAATGTCCTTCTTAGATGCTGGGCCACCTTTTTTAGTAATGAGTCATGGAATACAGGGTATATTAAAAAAATTGGAGATACGTTTTAATCAAAATATCACTGCATTTATGATGTTTTCAATAAGATATGGCCCCACAAAGAGAGGTTGGAATTTCCGATAACCTGTAAGTCAAAGGCTTCTTGAGCTAAGCCATACTCTATCTCCAACTTTTAGGTCTGCTTTGTTTCTCCTTTTCCTGTCTCCATAGAATTCGTAAAAATTTTTGGCCACTGTTAAATTTTTCATCAGTGATTATGTATTGATGCTAGATGTTGAACAATATCCTTCGCAGCTGGGACAGTGACTTCCTGGAAGTCTACTGAAGAATGTGAGTGTCTGCCGTAGTTCAGATAAAATGTTGAATAACAAGTGGACACGTTCTTTGCATTATTATGCACAAACTCTGCAGCCCAAAGGTATTCTACCCAGCCCCCTTCTTGGTCTAACAGAAATGCCCTCAGCTACTTGAACTAGTGTTTGCTCTCTGTCTGTCCATCTGTCATATGATGGTAACGGGTAGAAAATGTGGTTCCTATATTTAAACTTTCAATGAAAGCTCTCCAAAAATGTGACAGAAATGGAGACCCATGATCACTCTTGGGATACCACATGCATACAGTATGTGTTGGTTAAAATGTAGTGCACGTTCTTTAGCTGTGGCATTCCTTTCAAGGGAATTAACTAGGCCATCTTGGTAAAGGCATTAGTTACTACTTAAATGGTATCAATCCTTGGCTGGATGGCAAGTCTACTATTAAGTCTAGGGTCAAGGTAAGTATTGGATAGGGTGGGGGTAGCCAATGTTTGTAAATGACCCTTTCGAGGGCACTCTGATTTTTTTTTAGCCCACATCTTGACATACAATTAGATATGTTTGGTCATTTGTGGCCATCAAAATCTTTGTTTAACTAGGTCTGCAGTTTGTATGACTCCTATCTAGAGGACTATCATGACACTCATATAAGGCCCTTTCTTGCAGTGCTTAAGTTGGAAGATTCAAGCCCCCCCATCTTTATATAGTAGATTGTCTTAAAAACTCTCTTTTTGAATCCAGACTAGCTCACTCTTCCATCTCTTTTGAGATCATTGATTTGCTAATATCTTCTTCCGAGGTGTCCTTTAGGATGGCCCCTAATATCTTCTCTTCAGGGATTATTCTTTGAGATGCTGACACCCTCTTAGAAGTTTTCATATCAATTTGTGATAAGGCCTCTGCCTTTCTATTTTTGTTCCCGGGTCTGTGGTAATGACAAAGTCATAATCAATGACTTTCAACATATAAACATTTCAAATTCCAAAATATAGGCTCCCATGATCTTTGAATGCTTCCTTTATTGCAAGTAATTCTTTCTCTATGATGGTATAGTTTACTTGAGCAGGGATAGGTTTTCATGATCATTAAGCCACAAGATGTAATTGTCAAGTCTCCTTGTGTCTTTGCAACAACTCCCCATCAATAGCCGAGTCATATGTATCTGTTTCCACATAAAATGGTTCAGAAACTGTCTGGCATGATAGATGGCACAATTAAGAGCTATATAATGCATATTGGTGTCCTTCTAGTAACACAGTATGTGAGTTAAAAATGGACATTGCCCTGTATCTGGATGTACTGCATGTGCATCTACTCCGTCATCTGACTTGGTGAGTATATGTCTAGCTTGGTGTCTTTAATCTGTGGCCATTACATTTGGATACTCAGCTATAGCTGTGTTTTGCTTGGGATGCTAGCGTGAGTGAGACATTGCATTGCTATCATTGCCATCTACTGTTTCACACTAGAACAATGAAGATGAGTTAGATATGATATTCGTTTAACATGCATTACAAGCTCACTCACACTAGCATCCCAAGCAAAACACAGTTATAGCTGAATGCCCATATATAATGGCCACAGATTAAAGATCCCAAGCTAGAAATATACTCACCTGGTTTGGAAAGTCAGATGGATGAGTGGATGAACATGCAGTACATCCAGAAACAGGGAAATGTCCATTGATACCCCACACACTGTGTTCCTAGAAGGACACCGATGTGCATTGTAGAGCTCTTATTTGTGCCATTTATCATACCAGACATTTCACTAGGTAACAGAGGTGAACAGCCATGTCAATAATCGGACAATATCAGATGCCATCAGCAGTACAATCACTACCAACATAGTTTAACAGCATAAAACATGGCCTATGGAATTGAAGTAACAGAGTTTCATATTGTACTAAGTTACATTGTGCATCAGCTGTCATTGTCATTGCTGGGGATCATGTTAAGGCACTGTTTGCATCTCACACAACTGCTACAATACCCTCATTTTAACCTGAACTCTCTGTTTCACTCCCTTCACAGACAACCTTCCATTGTCACCATGAAGAGATTACCAGAGACTTTTACTACCGCTCTGGACGAAAGCCCCAGTGAGGACAACAGCCCTGGATACCTGGACACTGACAAAGAACCTGGCCCATCTGTGACACATGGTCAGTCAACAACTGTCAGCCTCACACCACCCACATCAACTCCTCCCAGCCCTGTTGCATCTACATCACAGGCAACCATTTGCCCCCAACCTGTGTCCCAAGGACTGCTTCATCCATTGTGTGCCCCACAATACAGATACCTGAGTCTCACCTTGCCACCTCTGACAATGATGGACCTGCCACCACTGGGAGTGGGCACTCTATGCCCGGGGAAAGGGCTCATGGGGGCAGGACTTGTGGGAGCGATGCTATGGGCCAGATAATGGGGACACTACTGACTAGGAAACCATCTCCCAAGTCTTGGGAGCCTACCAAAATTCCAAAGGCATGATGGGCCAAGTTATCACCATGTTGAAGGAAATCCAAAACCTGCAGAGGGGCAACCATCAGAAAGTCATGCAGCAGTGGCAGGCACAGAATGCCCACTTGGGGTCAATTACAGGGGTGCTGAGAGACATGAATACTACACTGAGTAGATCTTGTACCCAACCTCTGTCCCCTTTCACTAGCAATGATATATCAGGCCCTTCAACATCTGCGGCTGCTAGCGGAATGGAGGCTCTGCCAAGGTAAGGACAAGCCTCAGACACCCCACCCTAGCTGAAGACCCCCTCACAAAAGTGAATGTCCACCCAGAAATCCAGCATGAGCAGATGCCAAGACCAAATCCACTGCCAGGAAGTCAACCCCCCTGTATATGCCACAGGTAAACCTTGTTGACTGTTCTGTAACCTGATGATTTCATCCACCATGACTGAATCTATCACTATTTTGTGTATGTTGTTTTTATTTTCACATTGAATCATGCCTAAACACAGGTCCTGTGTATGTCTCATTTATTACCAACACAAAAGGATGATGGATGGAGTGCTGACAATGCAAACACTCACCCTCAGTCACAGATCTGGGTTTAATCCATCGTTCTTTTGCTCACCATGCCACCCCAGTTTGGACCCAGCCATATGCAAATCAGTCTTGACCCTGCTCCTCATGGGAACAGTCCAGCCCGAACTGCCAGGCCAGGTCCTCCCTGGACCGGAAACAAGCATCCTGGGACCGGTTTCAGGGTCTCACCCTTCTTCAGCCAGGCTAGCTTGATTCCAGTGGCACAGTGAGCAAGGGACCCACGTATGGGCATACCCTTCCCACTTGGGGCAACTTTACCAACACAAAAGGATGATGGACGGAGTGCTGACAATGCAAACACTCACCCCCAGTCACAGATATGGGTTTAATCCATTGTTCTTTTGCTCACCATTCCACCCTAGTTTGTCTCATTTATTATCCATGTAAAAATGTTATGCATGCCAACTGTATTCTGATCATGTCCCTCCGTACTGTACAGCCATTGTTATGGACCTCAAATGTAGACTCCATCAGCAGGAGACTCATTACAGTAGATTGTAACAGGACAAATTCTAAAGGAATTATAAACTACAACTACACACAATCAGTGATAGATATGCTAACAGCACAAAAAGCTTGACTGAGAGTAGCATTAGGATGTCTGCTAAGGTGTAATACAATGCTAAACTTAGGGTCATGAACTCTACCAACAAGGCAGGAGGCACACAGATTTGTTCTTTGTATCACCTCGTAAAGCCTTATCACATACCCATACCATAGCTTCCAAATATACATATCCCATGGCACTGACAGAGATCAGTCCTGGAACCTTTCACTTACATTGTACACATACCTGTAGGTTGTCACTCACCTATGCCAGTCCGCAGTGACATGCACAATTGCCTGCAGAGTAGGAACACACACACAGCTAGGTTCAAGGTAGATTACACACAACTGTAACCATTGTTATCAGAAAGGCTATGGTCCTACATTTACGCTTGAGCCAGACACATGTCCAGACACAAATTACAGCATTTGACAACCTCCTGTACCCTACAGGTGAACTTGACGGGAAAATGCTTTTCCACCCCAGTGTCGTGACAGCCTAACAATGTTGGTCACACTCCACATAATAAAGAATTATAGTACCTGGTTTCAACAATGTCCACTTCTCTTGTCTGTCTGCAATTCCCATCTGCTTTTCACACTGTATGTTGTTTGCCAAGGTTGATGATCCAAACAGGATCTAGGCAAATCTGTGATTGAAAGAGAAGAGGGATGGGACATAGGAGAATACACTCCTCAGATCAGAGAAGTCAGGTTCACAAGTGTAACTTTGCATTTGCTATAACAATACATGATACTGCAGGTGTCAACATCAGGACAGAGCACGCTCTACGGGCGACTAAAATGCAAAAACCCAGTCTTTATGCAAGAGCATAATTCATGCATTGTGTTTATATGCAGTTTGTTAACCTTTTGCATTGATGAGTTTTACCTTGAAACCACTATCAATGATGTTTGCAAATAATGTTCATTTGCAAGGTATTGCTGCAGGCTTACAGAGAGGGTCATTCTGACCCTGGCGGCCGGTGGCCGCCAGGGCCACCGACCACGGGAGCACCGCCGACAGGCTGGCGGTGCTCCAATGAGCATTCTGACCGCGGCGGTTCAGCCGCGGTCAGAAGCGGAAAGTCAGCGGTCTCCCGCTGACTTTCCGCTGCTCATTGGAATCCTCCATGGCTGCGGAGCGCGCTCCGCAGCCATGAGGATTCTGACCCCCCCTACCGCCATCCAGTTCATGGCGGGAAAGCCGCCATGAACAGGATGGCGGTAGGGGGGGTCGCGGGGCCCCTGGGGGCCCCTGCCGTGCCCATGCCAATGGCATGGGCACGGCAGGGGCCCCCGTAAGAGGGCCCCAAAATGTATTTCACTGTCTGCCTTGCAGACAGTGAAATACGCGACGGGTGCAGTAGCACCCGTCGCACCTTCCCACTCCGCCGGCTCGATTACGAGCCGGCATCCTCGTGGGAAGGTCGTTTTCCCCTGGGCTGGCGGGCGGTTTAACTGGAACCGCCCGCCAGCCCAGGGGAAAACTCGTAATACCCGCCGCGGTCTTTTGACCGCGGCGCGGTAATTTGGAGGGCGCGATCCTGGCGGGCGGCCTCCGCCGCCCGCCAGGGTCATAATGAGGCCCAGAGTGTATAAGGGTGTGGTCCCTTTGTAGGACCTTCTAGAAGCTTTCCCTGCAGCATGACTGGGTGTGGTTTGTGGGCTGGGCCAGACTCTATATAAGGGAGCCAGCCCAGATCCATGTGCTCAATATTCAGAGGTCCCGGTGCAGAGCAGCAGCATTTTCCTGAGCTCCTGTTCCGGAGGCCTACCTTGACGTTCAAGGCCTGCCCCGCATTCTTTTGGTGATCCTTGAGCAGGGTGGTAAGACGGAGGTCGGGATGGCCCCCTGAACCTGTTCTAAGAGACTCTTGAGTTTTGAGGCCTACTTGTAAAAACTTTCAGAGTAAGCAAATCATTGCTCTGATGCAGATCTTGATATTCAGATCGGCAAAGGCTTTTGCTATCATATCATGGTATTTGCATATCCTTATTTGAATTGGCAGTGTGCGTGATTCATTCACTGCATGTAAATCTTGGTATACAGATCGGCAAAGGCTTTCACGATCATTTCATGGCATTTGCATATCCTTGTTTGAATCGGCAGTGTGCGTGATTCATTTCCCGCATTTAAACCTTGATGTTCAGATCGCTAACAGAGTGCGCGATCATTTCATGGCATTTGCATATTCTTGTTGGGGTCAGCAGTGTGTGCGATTCATTCCCGCGCTTAAAACTTGATGTTCAAATCGCTTACAGAGTGCGCAACAATTTCATGGCATTGGCGTATACTTGTTGGAATCGGCAGTGTGCGTGATTCATTTCTCACATTTAAACCGTGATGGTCAGATTGCTAACAGAGTGCGCAATCATTTCATGGCATTTACATATTCTTGTTAGAAACAGCAGTGTGCACGATTCATTTACCGCATGTAAATCTTTTTGTTCAGATCGGCAAAGGCTTGCTCGATCATTTCATGACATTTTGCATATACTTGTTGGAACCGGCAGTGTGCGCGATTCATGTCCCGCATTTAAACCTTGATGTTCAGATCGCTAACAGAGTGCGCGATCATTTCATGGCATTTGCATATTCTTGTTAGAACCAGCAGTGTGCGCCTGTAAAACTTGGTGTTCAGATAGCTAACAGTGTGCGCGATCATTTCATGGCACTTAAAACGTTGCTGTGTAGTGTTTCCTGAAGTGCACACATTTATCCTGAGGCTATGAATTACCTGTGAAGATGATACATTCAAAATGTGACATTCTTTGTGCATATTAAAGCCCTAGTACAATTCCGATTGTTTTCCAGGGAATGTTTCATATTGTCTTGTCCTCATGTTAAAAATGCAGTGTTTGTTCTGAAACAGTATTCTAGAAGGTTCTTGTATTTCTAGACTGTATGTGATATTTCATGAAAAGCTCGTATGAAACATTGGATTAACCCATTCTTGATTTATTCCAGGTACCTAGATTTCTTTAGGCCTCATTAGAGTCTAGTTCTAGGCCATTCATGTTTCTTCAGTCTAAGTGTTATTTCAGGTTCCGAGTATCATTGAACCCTGGTTTCAACACAGAGTTGTTTCATGTTCAGAGTATCATTGAACCCTAGATTCAACAGAGTGTTATTTCATGTTCCGAGTATCATTGAACTCTAGATTCAACAGAGTGTTATTTCATGTTCTGAGTATCATTGAACCCTAGATTCAACAGAGTGTTATTTCATGTTCTGAGTATCATTGAACCTTAGATTCAACAGAGTGTTACTTCATGTTCCGAGTATCATTGAACTCTAGATTCAACAGAGTGTTATTTCATGTTCCGAATATCATTGAACACTAGATTCAACAGAGAGTTTTTATGAACCTCCCTGTGATTATATCTTGATATTGTGTTGTTTAACCTTTTGCTTCCTACAGGTCCCCTTCCCAGCTGTTCCCTACCTAATCCCTTTTTCCCCACTTGGACTCTCTTAGGCTCTGTGATATTTCTATCAAAGTTGTAGAGCTGTCTTGTAGTGGACATGTTGGGAACACGCGCAGGCCCCGAGGACCTGGTCTCCCTGACAGCAGGTCAATCTGTTCTGTACACAATATATATCATCAGTTTGCACACACAGCTCACTCACAGGAATTGGAGCTATCTACAACCCCACAGATGTGCAAGAAAGGAGGTAACATGATACACATCTACTTCAGGTTGCAAATTTGAACCACAACAGTATGTCTACTTCACATGCCTTTTAGTCAGTTGAAGTATTGATTGATAAGATCTACCCTAGAGTCTCCCTCTTGATCTTCCTCTGGCTCTTCATCACTTGGTAAATCTGCATTTCCACCCACAGATTCTGCTGGCTCACCCTCATCTGGTATAAATGGTATCTGTTGTCTCAGTGCAACATTGTTGAGCATGCAGCAGACAACTATTATTTGACATACCTTGTTGGGTGAGTAGAGGAGGGCTCTCCCTGATATGTCCAAGCACCTAAATCTTGCCTTCGGGAGCCCAAAAGTCCACTCAACGACACGCCTTTTCCTCCTGTGGGCCTCATTATAGTGGACTTCCCCTTGTGTGGTTGGGTACCTCACTGGTGTCAACAACCAAGGATGGTTTGGATAGTGGAGTAGTGTCATCAGCAGTGGGACATTTCTGTTCCACATGTTGAAGGAATCATGGACTGATCCTAAGTACTTAGCACTGACTTGTGAAATGTACTGGTCTGCCAGACTCACCACTTGAACGTTTATGGAGCGGTAATTTTTCCTGTTCCTATACACCTGTTCATTGGCACTGGGAGAAACCAAGCCTACATGGGTGCCATCTATGGCTCCAACCACATGTGAAATGTGTCCCATAGCATAAAACTCTGTCTTCACATAGGTCAAATCTCCACATTGGGGAAACCTGATGTAGCTGTCTGGGCTTTTCAACAATGCACACAGTACATCCCTTAAAACCAGACTGAACATGGGCTGAGACATTCCTTTAGTTAGGGCCATTGTATTCTGAAAGGACCCAGTGGCAAAGAAGTGTAGCACTGACAAGACTTGAACAATGGGAGGTATGCTACAGGGACTACAAATGGCAGGAATCAGATCTGGCTCCAATTGATCACAAAGGTCCTTGATAGTATGATGATTCAGCCAATATGTCTGGATAAATGTCTCTCCTCCATGGTGTATAGGTCTACTAGTGGACGGTACACTAGTGGTTGTCGTCCTCTCCTCATGGTAAGAAAACTATGTGAAAACAAGTCAACATAGTATGTGACATGCAGCATCCAGACATCTTGTAAAGTCAGATAAAGAACTCACACCTATCTGCTGTTGAGGTCGGTTACAAACTCTGACACCCTCCTTTGTATATTACCCCAAATAACTATTGAACTACACCTAGATATTAATCTGTTATTGTACATAGTTGTAAGTCCAACTGATTTGACATGTCTTACACATATTGTTGCACATTATCTACGTTTTAAAAGCACATAGGCACCTCCGAATAGGTGTACATTGCTATCACCACATGTCCTCCAGTAAAAAGCATTTGCTTCAAAGATGAACAAATTGACAACAAAATATGAAGGCAGTACTTACAGATGTGCTGCACAATATGGGGTATAGGTTAAGACGCAGATTATAAAACTCTTCCATACATGACATGTGCTTAAAATGGCAGCCGACTGACCTACTGTACTGGACATATGGAAGTGACCTAAGTCTACCGGCGGAAGTCGTCATGGCATTAGGAGGTCACAACCGCAGTTTAAATTGCCATTGGAAGACATTTGGCCAATGGCGATGTCTGCCGGCAGTGATGGTCATGTACGTGGTGGACGTGACCGCCATCTTCTGTAGTATTGCTCACTTGACTCCTGACACTGCTGCCAGCAAGACCTCCACTACCTAAGCTGCTGTGCACTTCCTCTGAAAGCTATCATGCCACGCCCTGTAGGTGATAGGGCCCAGCCGTCACCCCTGAACCTCTTGGAGGAGGTCCTACCCCTCTATGAACAGCTATATGGTGCACCAGAGAAGCAGGTGAGTCCAATACAATACCAGTGTGTGATAGGTGTGATTTATGATAGTATACCTTAAATGTAACGTAGTGAAGGTGTTAATGCATGCAGGTGATAAGTATTGTAAATGAGTGTGAGTTGAGAGGATAGGAATATTTGCCTGCTTGCTGTCACTGAAGTGTACTGTCCACTACTATTGGTATGGTGCATGTGGACATGACTTTTTCTTTTTGTCTGTGTCATCCATGCAGGTCAACGCCCATCAGAAGAAGGGAATGTGGTGTTTCACATTGTGAAATTGATGGTGATAATAATACATTGATATTTCATAACATTACATTGACATGTGTACAAATACCTTTTATCCTAACTTATTTGGCATTGAGAAGGTAAGTGGATAGGCTGCTGAGCCCGTTGCCTGGGTATATTGTCCATGCTACATAGGACAATACCATACATATATGAGTGCAACAAATGCTATTTCCTGCCAACAACATGTGCCAATTGATGCTTCAAACCTATTTCATGTTGAAACCTCTTCTTTGCCAGACTTACCTTTGATAATCTGAGGCTGTTTGGACACTTTTGGTAATGGCTCTGCTCATTTCTACCTGACTTAATGGTGTAGCAGTTGTTCCATTTCACATACACATGTTGGTGTTATGGGATATGTTGTCATTCAATTTGCTTGACTCTAGATGTATGTTTCATTCATGGTTACATTAGTAATCAGTTATGTAAGTGTTAGTTATGGACTAAGGTAATAGGAATCACACATCTGGACAGTTGTTAGTGATGTACGTGTTTAGATGTTGTCATGTAGAGGTTTCTAATCAACATGTATGGTGGAATTCTATGAGCAATTCATGCACATTATTTGGTGTGCATTGTATTGCTGGTGTTACTATGCTCTCTGTGGTTGTCTGTGGATGTATCCTGTGTGCTAAGAAGGCCCCTATTGCAGTACATAGAGTTGTTGTCTATGTATCAATGAGTTATATAAGTGGGTCCAGATGTTCCTAATTAATCTTTACATGGTTTTTAGATAGCTCTTTCAGTGGCATTCTATGTTATTATGCGATGCACACTTTATGGTTAATCCGTATGTAGTGTCTTCATCTGAGGTGTTTATTATTATGCAAGTTGTGTACAGAATGATACTTTAGGCATGGGATTGGGAAGCAACATGTTGTGTCATATTTGAAGTGAGATCAAATTACTTTCATGGAACATAACTACTGGTGATGGAAAGGGCAGGTTTGGAGTACGGGGAGGCAGGATATTGTGTTGTCAGTCAACTGCATTTCCTTAGACTGATTTGTTGATGGCAGTGGTGATATGTATGGGGACAGATTTTACATGTAGCCAATCCATGTTGTACATGATGCTTTTGCAGCTGAATTAATGGGTTGGTGATGTAGTAGTCAGATAGTTGGCTTATGTTGTGAGTGAGACTGTGCTCATATGGGAATGTTAGAAGTTTCTTGTTGTGACATGATGTAGGCTCTGAATGGTTTCTAAATGGGGCTTCATTTGACATAGATGTGTTGTTACTGTTGTGTAAGTTGTAATGTATGTGTGTGTGTGAAGAATGTGATGACTCTCTGTCTCTCTCTCTTTCTGTGCATCAGCATCAGCAGGTGATGGAGATGGGCCACAGTCGAGTTGGGAAGCTGCTGTCCACGGGACCCACAGTGCAGAGACCACTGACACAAAGGGACCCAGTGGCCCGGAAGATGAGGGGAGTGCCAAGAGGAAGATAGGATCCATGTCTTCATCATCAGCATCCACCTCCAGTGGACACTCCCTGGCAGTGGCGGACTGATCTGAGACAATCCCAGCACCATCTCTGTCCACCACCCTTACTACCACCACCCTCCCTGTAGCTCCCCACCCAGTTGGCTGTTCCCGCTCACCCAAGAAGGTGGGCATCTCATTCGCTGAAGGTACCTCTGCCCGTGCCCCTATCAGACCTGCTGCCCTCAGTGAGGAGGCTATTGATCACCTGAGGTCAATCTCTGTGGGTCAGTCGACCATCATGAATGGCATCCAGGGACTGGCAACTCAGATACAACAGAGCAATGCGTTCCTGGAGGGCATTCACTATGCACTATCTGGCCTACATAGATCCTTTCAGGCTCTTGCCTCCTTGCTGACAGCAACCAGTCACCCTTTGTCGTCAGTCCCCCCTCCACCTTCCTCCTCCCAATCCCAAACCCCGCTTCCCCAACCCAGCCAAAGCACATAGACAGACAAGGGTGCATACACCTCTACATCCAAGGGTAACTCAGACAAACACAAGCACCACAAGACACACTACTGGCATGGACAAAAGCAACATACACCTGCAAACACATCAACAGTCACAACCTGCCCTGACACCCCTACCACCTTCAGCATTACAGACACAACACCTGACACACCTGTAGACATGACACCAGCATTCACAGATCCAGCGACTACAACTATCTTACCCACAGACAACAAGACAGCAGACTCTCAGACATTCACCCCAGTCACCACATCGGCAGGCACCACAACCACAGACATACCTACATCCAACACATCCACCATACCTGAAGTCACTACGCAAACAGACACTCACACATCTACCACAGCATCTCCCAGTACCTCCAACCCCTCCTCCCAAGACACATAAAACCCCACACTCACCCACCCAACAGACACCCACCACCTACAAGCATACCTTGCACAAATATGCACACAAAACTTCCACACCAACACCTCTTACAACCACTCCCCATCCCTTTACACCCACACCCTTTTGCTATGGCTGTCCCAGTGTATCTAAGAAAGCTTTCCATTCAGAGTTTGTCCTTTTCCCTACTCTTCTCTCACCCTGTGATACCCCTAAACGTTCAGTGTCCCTCCCCAAGTCCGGCCCATTCACCTCCATGGCTTCCCCTGCCCCCCTTGCAAGTTCCCAAGGCCCTCCCCTTGCCCAGAAGTCTACCCCTCAACCTAAAAGCCAGCCTCCGCTAAACCTAAGTCCAGACCCAACAACCCACCTCCCATTTCTGATCCTAAAGGCCCCTCTTCGAAACCAAAAACCCCTTCAACCCCCCCTGATAACCTCTGAGGTGCCTGTCTGTCCCATTGAAGCCCCTTCCTGTGGAGGTCAGGAGTCAAGTTTGGGGCATACATCTGTGCACTGTGTGCATGCAGCATGTCTGCATTGTGGACTGGCCTATGGCCTTTGTTATACATATGTTGTTTACTTGCGATAATTACTTGACCCAACTAGTGGTTGGCTTCCTGGTTACATTTTTGTCATGCATTTATTTCCCTAGCATGGAGTTGTTCCTGGCTGACACTAGTTGTGTTTATGTATGTGTGTGTATTCTTCTTGGTCGACGTGTGTTGTGTGGGCAGTATGTGTGGTTGCATCCAGTGTTTTTATCCAAAAGTGGTCCGGTATGTGTTGTGTCATGGACATTTGTGTTTAGAAGGGATTAGTTATGTTGGTATTGTGTGTTGTTGGTGTGCTGATGTGTTTGTTGGTGTGTTGTGTGGCTTTGTGTACATTGAGTGTGTGAGGGTTATGTGCATGAAATGTTGGACGCAGAGGCCCTCATTACAACATTGGCGGTAAAAACCACCTACCGCTGCGGTAGTTACCATGCTGCGCCGCAGCTACCATATTATGACCAGAAGGATGGCAGAAATACAGCTGTGGCCATGCCGGCAGATGGTAGTAAGGTGGCGTTGCTGCCACCAGCAGCACCACGCCAGTAGACCGCCGCCAGTCGGGCGGAACAGTGATGGCGGCTGGGCTGAAGATAGATATCTCCATCCTGGCGGCTGTCATCACCATGGCTGTCAGAGTGGTACATTGGCGGTTTGTCATCAGCCAACCCGCCAATGTCATAATATAGAGGTAGGTACCACCAGCTTGTTGGTGGTACTCCCCGCCATGTTACCACCGGGGTCACAATGACCCCCAGAGTCCTTTGTAGGTCTATTGGTAAGCAGTTTGATAGTGTATTTGTATGTACATTTTCCATGTTGTTGTCATGTTTTGAAGTCTGTGTGATGTGTCACAGGGAAGTGTCCCCTGTTTATCCCTGCCAAGTGATTGTACTTGGTGAGAATGTGTTGTTTTTGTGACGTGTTGTGGTGTTGTGTGGTAGTGTGTGAGTGTGGGCCTGTGCAATGTTTCCATGCGTGTGTGTGTGTGGGTGTGTGTTTGTGTGTCTGTGTGGCGACGGTGGCATATTTGTTGTGTATATGCAAGTGTGTGTGTTCTTGTGCAGTTAAGTGTGAGTTTCCTAGCACCCTCTTCCCCAATGTATGTTGTGTGTGAGTGTAGGAAAGTTGTCAATATACATCAATAACAGGTAACAGTACATACTTACGGTTGCTGGCATTGTCATCATCGCAGATTCTGTAGCCATTGGATGAGCAGGAACAGCTGGAAGACGTGTAGTTCTGGTTCTGTGGCGGCTCCAGACGAGTATGGCCTCCTAAAGGTGATTGTCTCCTTTTATACACACGGTTTCTGCCTGGGTTTCCAGGAAGGTGTGACCGCGGCGGAAACCTTGGCAGTGTGCAACCTCATAATCTGTCCAACAGAAACATGGTCTCCACCGGCCTGCAGGTAACTACCGTCCTCCGTGGTGGCTAGACTGGCTGTGCCAGCGGTGCTTTGGCTGCGTTCTGTTGGGAATACTGGCATGGTCATAATATGGTGGTCTTCTCCACCAGCCTGTTGGCAATGCGACCGCCAAACTCATAATGAGACCCTTAGTGTTTGAAAGAAGTGAAAGGTGTGAGGATCCAGGTGATATAGGGTTCACATCTCAAGCTTACTATGCTAAATAGGTTATTTTAGCACTGTCAGGGGCATATTTATACTCCGATTGCGCCGAATGTGCATCAAAAATGTTGACGCACAATCAGCGCAAATGTTGCCCCATATTTAAACCCTGACACCCGAGCCGGCGGACGATAAAAATCCGCAGTGTGCATCATTTTCTGGATGCGGCAACCCGCCCTGCGTTAATGATATGCAGGGTAGGCGTTCCCGTCCAAAAAACGACGCACACAGCCGTGCGTTGTATTTATGACTCTCGGCCGGGAGGCGGAGCAAAAAAACGACGCAAAGCCCGATGTGCGTCAAAATTTAACGCCTGGGTCAGGGCAGGCATTAAAATGGGGCAAACACACCTGTATTTAATCAGAACACACAGAACAAACAACAGAGCAGCAGAGCAGCAGAGCAGCAGAGCAGCAGAGCAGCAACAGGGAGACATGGAGGTGATTTTTATCCAGCGTGCACGTAGACGCAGAGCCCTGCAGCAACAACAGCAGCTACAACAACAACAGCAGGGACCCCAAAGGCAGCCCAAGAACAACCCTGCATGGCCTCAAGGAACACGACATCATACAGAGGTACCGGTTGAACTGGCAGGCCATTCAGCAGCTGCTGCGAAACATTGAACAGCAGTTGGCCCCCACTTTAGTGACACCTCACACCATCCCAAACAGAAACAAAGCTGCTTGCCGTACTTCACCTGCTGGCAAGTGGCTCGTTTCAGACAACTGGTGCCCTGGTTGGCAGAATATCACAACCATCATTCTCCGCATTTCTGCCAAAAGTACTGGATGCCATCATTCAACTGACACCCCTCCACATCTGCTTCCCTAACACACTGCAGAAGCAGCAGGAAACAAAACAGGGGTTCTACGCCATCAGTGGCTTCCCACACGTCCTTGGTGCAATCGACTGCACACACGTACGCCTTGTGCCACCTGCTGCAACAGAACACCTCTACCGCAAAAGGAAGCACACACATTCAATCAACGTGCAGGCCATAGTCGATCACCAAGGATTGATCAGCAACATCGTGGCTAAATATCCTGGGAGTGTACATGACTCCTTCATCTTCCGTCACAGCACCACCAACCAACACTTCCAGGATGGACAGTATGGCAATGGACTACTTGTTGGTAAGTACAGAAATCTACTTATATACACACTGCACAGCAACCCTCTAGGACACACAACACATACACCACAACAGCACCACTTAGACAGGAACACACTGAGGTCCTCACATCACTAGCCATGTTTCTTAAGTCACCATTGAACCTGTCACACATTGGAATTTACTGTACAGCTTAATGTGAAGACATTAATGAGTGTGGTTGCCTAAATGTCACCTTGCAAATTGTAAGTGTCACAATAACCTGTGCATTAATACATTGCATAAGTCTAAAGGTATGGGATGTCCAGGGTACTTTCATATGAACGTGTTAACGACACTTTCAATTTTAACTCTGCATAGAACTATCATGTCACCTCCAGTGAAGACACACGGACACCTGTATCACAAGTCACAATGCTAGGGGGGACACACTCTATTGCAATTCCCAAAACATACTGCTGACAAACGGTTAGCTAACAAACACTTGCTCAGCCAAGGAAAAAACACAATGCAAAAGTTTTAGCCTACAAGTATAGGTTGTCACATTAGTACACAAAAAAAAACAGACAACACAAGACAACTACTGCCATTAAAGGTCTGTATAAGAGTGCCTCCTACATCTACATGATCCCATTCTGTGTTTTTCTTTCAGCTGATCAGGGGTATGGCATCCAGCCTTGGCTAATGACACCATTTGGGAACCCGACTACTGCTGCAGAGCGGGCATACAATGACACCCATAAGAGGACACGCAGCATTGTTGAGCGGACCTTTGGGATCCTCAAGTCAAGGTTCCGCTGCCTTGACATCACTGGCGGTAGCCTACTATATTCCCCAGAGATGGTCTGTAGGATCATACTCACTTGTGCCAAATTGCACAACATTTGTGTAAAAAGGAACATTCCCCTCCTCGAACCAGACCCAGACATGCCTGAAGACAACGAAGAGGAGGATGCTGGCCTGCAACAGGAGGGGGAACAACCAAACACGGCTGTTGGAGTGCGTAGGCGCCAACAGATTGTAAATAATTTCTTTTCTTAATTTCTTATATCACCACTTAATGCACATTTGTAAATAAACACAGATAACAAACACCACATCATGGTTTGGCCTATTCATTTCTGCCCACCTTTAGTTTGAAATTGCTGAAGAAGAATGTCGTCTCATTGAGCAATAATGACATAACACTCATCACACAAAAAATATACACCACAAATGTCTGCACAGAGGCTATGATGTTTCATGATACATTACCATCCACAGAGGCCAACAGGAGTACAAATGTGGCAATGACACATGCCTGATCCAGACACCTGAGACATTCTCTCACTCAGCACAAAAATGTAGCTCATTTGAAAGTCTCATTACACGTGTTCAGTGACAGGGTGGGACCATCCATGTGTAGGTGACCATGTCCTCAATGGCTTCTCTCCATTTTTGCTACAAACAATGCCCAATTGGAACAAGATTAGCTGCCACTAACTCATGAGGAGACCTGGAAGTTACAGTGACAACATACACCCAGACAGTTGATAGTGGATCTACATTGGACCACACATATAAACATGTGCCATCCAATCAACCAAATATTTGCAAGCAGCCGATCACAGTAGTGTCCCAGTTGGAACCTAGCAGGAAGAATGAAACATGCCACTAAACCAGGTAATGCATAAAGGGCCACATACATCAACAACCTATTTGTCATCAGCACATGAGGAACGCCGAGATTTAGAAAAACATTTCAATGCAAAATGGTATGTCAGATTGCTCCAAATAATCAATAGGGCAAACGTCAAATGTGCAAATGGGATTATTGAATGGCAAACAGTGAATCATACCCTATGGCCTTCCATGAGCCTGCTGCTGCAGGTTTAGCATTACTGAATAAATGAAACCCTTGGATAAATTAGCAAATCTGGAAGGGCAAACCCTAGGGTGCTGGGGGCCTAAGTCCACCTATACCGCCCCCCAAATATACATGAAATATGCACATGTGAAGTACACACATGCATAAGGCGCATGTGTGGCCTACATGTCAAAAGTAAAACACATATAAGATACACAAATTCATAATGAGGACATGGTTACCCCCATAAAAAGTGTAAGTGACAATTGCACAACCTGTTTGGACTATAGATAATTGGATTACCGTGATAAATGTGGACACATTGTTGCTAAGGAATACATCCTGGTATCCCATTCATCATTTGAAATTAGCCATCAGCAATTACCCAAAATATGTGTACAATTATGGGTAATAACCATTTTGAGCAATCATTACTATTACACTGTGAATGCCTTCTATACATCCTATAAGGGACATGTGTCATAGCTAACCCCAAATGTGTATCACTTAGCACCGTTTGGTCATGACAAAATTCCTTTCACAATTTGACAAATTTCAGACATATTTCTCAAAATGCGTCATAGTTCCACGCATACGGCTTGTGCGTCATAATTTTTTGACGTACAGGAGTGCACATAATGCAGAGTCAAAAAATATCATTTTGAAATTAATATATTAATAAGCAGAATTACATGGCCACCATATTTTCTATGAAGCGTCATATTTCCACGCATACAGCTTGTGCGTCATAATTTTTTGTTGTACAGGAGTGCACATAATGCAGAGTCAAAAAATATCATTTTGAAATTAATACATTAATAAGCAGAATTACATGGCCACCATATTTTCTGTGAAGCGTCATATTTCCACGCATACAGCTTGTGCGTCATAATTTTTTGACGTACAGGAGTCCACATAATGCAGAGTCAAAAAATATCATTTTGAAATTAATATATTAATAAGCAGAATTACATGGCCACCATATTTTCTATGATGCGTCATATTTCCACGCATACAGCTTGTGCGTCATAATTTTTTGACGTACAGGAGTGCACATTATGCAGAGTCAAAAAATATCATTTTGAAATTAATATATTAATAAGCAGAATTACATGGCCACCATATTTTCTATGATGCGTCATATTTCCACGCATACAGCTTGTGCGTCATAATTTTTTGACGTACAGGAGTGCACATAATGCAGAGTCAAAATTTTCATATCTGGTCGTCATATTTGCCAGCGGCTTAAATTTCAACTCTAGAACTGTAAAATAAGCCTCACACAAATATAAGGGAACAATGTCGAGAAAAAAAATGGACTCTGCTTTATGTGCACTGTTATGAGTCAAAAAATATGACGCACAATCTGTATGCGTGAAAATATGACGCATAACGGAAAAATAAAAACGGCTGCCATTTTATGCAGGATGTGATGTAATAGGATATCCTGTTTACAGATTCTGTACTGTGGGTGTACTTTCACTTTCACTTTGCAGTCTCAGATTATTCTAGACTGTGTGGCTGTGTGGAAAGTGTTGTCCTGTGTTTTTGTGCTTTTGTGTCCAGTGTACCTTCTCTATTGTGCTTTTGTGATCATTGTCTTCTTGTTGAATATTGTCTGAGTCTTTTTTGTATACTTTTGTCAAGTCCAGTGTTTCTTTATTGTCTGTGGGAGTCTGTTCTGGGTAGTTTAAATTTGGGGTTAGTTGGGCTCTTATTCTTAAGTTTTCTTTTTTTTTTCACTACTCTACCTTTCCCCATTTCCCCCTTTTCCTTTTTGTTCCAACTTTTTCACCTTTATAAGTGCAGAGATGTCAGGTAGGCCACGGCTTGCCAGGCTGGGTGAGGAGGAATTGGGGGGTTTTATATGGCTTGTTTGGCATTTCCTCCCACTCATGCTGGAGGCTTGGGGCCATGTGATACAGGGGTATCACACGGAGGCATGTAAAGTCCGGTGGGGGAAGGTGCGCCATCACTTGGTCCGAGTCTACGGTAGCCTGAGGAATGACCATCAACTCAAGCACCGCTGGGCTTATCTGATATCCCGGGAGCAGGATCTGCTGGACCACCTGGGAATCAGGATTGGTGGCCATGTTGGTGAGTACAAATCAATTACATGTGAATAATTGAAAGCTGTGTGGGGACATGTGATGATTGTTACCCAATCTGCTAGATAAGTAGATGACTGTGTGTAATGCTAGTGAAACCTACTGGGTAATTGTTGCACAATGTGTAGGAAGACAAATGCTAGCAGTCAGATAGCTCATGTTTTCTACACATACCGGATGCCTGTAGCTGTATGTAATGTAGTGTTACCTTTGTGTCAGACAAGTGACACGTTAATGCCTCTATTACAACTCTACAGGTCATAATTGCCAGTGAAAAATGGATGTTGAATCATCATACCTACATATGTAGACGCCATAGCTAGACTGAAATTTGTAAACCCAATATGATGCTATAAATGAGTGGTGCCTTCACGTCAATTGAAGTTAGCTATGTTGTCCACACATATGTCACATGTGTGTCTGGTTGGTGTGTGTTGAAAATGACCACATAGCCTGTTTGAGTTTGAGGGGTCATGCAGTCCTCAAGTAACCAGCTTTTGGATGTCTCTCTGGGATGCACATGATGAGATGAATGCACCCCGATATTGTTGGGGCATACTAATGGAGGTGTATCTTTGACACCACATGACTGTCCTGGCCACTGCATGTGTGTAGTAGGGTGTGTAACTGTAGCAGGAGACTCATCCAATGTAAATGTTGATTGAGAATTCTTCCATGCAGTATGAGCATGTGTGAAAGTGTTTTATTACACATGTCATATTCTCACATTGTCATTGTAACTGCAATTGTTTGTCAGTGCACGGAGTCTGAGTATATTCTTCCTTCCATGCTTTACAGGTGGACCTGCACCGTACTCCGTGGGAGAGGTGGCTCATTTTGAGGACCCCGACACCTACAGTGAGTGTGGCATGAGTGCTATTTTTATTGTTTGCTAGTGATGCATGATGGACTACTGTGTGTACAACAGAATTCAAGGTTTGATGCGCTGCCCATTCATTGGTATTGTTGCATTAGTGGGATTTCAAATATCACTTCAGTTTCAGTAGACCAATGCTTATCCATCTCTCAGATTTAGGGGCTGTAGGTCATTCCAGTCGGCCCCGCTATGGGGAGTGGGATGAGTCATGTGGAATACACTGGTTAATGTAAGAGTTGCTCTGGGACTTGGCTTGGACTGAGTCTGCATTTCAGACTGACATTCTCCCAGATAGCTTCTGCAAAAGGCTTGTCTTAAATATGCAGCTTCCCTAGTTGAGGATGGACTGAGTACACTGTAGGTTGGATCTTCCATGGGCATGTACTTCCACAAGTTGAACTAGAAGTGTGTGGGACTAGAGTGCAATGGCCTAGGTGTTCATTCTATTCATGATCATGGGTGTTCTTGCTCCTCTGTGTGTGTGTTAGAATATGCCTCACCGGTAGTATGTGATGTTGGCCTAAGTCAGTGCATTTTGACATGTTTGGACCTTGGATAGGACAAGGTTTGGCTGACTCCAATTTGTTGCTAGCCCTTCATTGGTGTTGTGTGTGGAGGCAAATACTTGTTGACCTTTCTATACACTCCTGGGTGTGCATTGAATCTGGGATTGTTGGTTGTTCTTCCCACCCCACCCTCAAAGACTGCCATGTGATTGGGAATAGGGTACCTAGGACAGTAGCAACCAGTATGTTACACATACTTGTGACCTTTTGCAACTTTGTTTAGAACCTAGTGTACACATTCGGTTATGGCACATGAGTTCAATATTTGCAAAAAACATTTACAAATGGCATTGAGTGAGGGTTGTGATAGTTATCACATAGAGTGACATATGTAGTGAAGTCAGTATGCGGAAGAGGTTCAGCCATAATGTCAGCTGCATTACCCATTATTTGGATGAGAAGTTTAGGCTGATGTCACCCATCATGTTGAGACATGGATATGCTAGGTGTGAGATGCCCTTTTGTATGCAGGCTTCACATGTACTTCCTCTGAGACTTTCTATGAACTATGTTGTGACAATCCCTGTAACAAATACAGTACAAGTATTAACACTCTTGTCTTGTTGCCTTCATTGCTGACATAGATCATGTGTGTAAAAATTCCGCATGACTTCCCTTCATGGAAGTATACTCAGAAAGGGTGATTGATGCAGTGTTTATTTGTGTTTGCTTAGATTATGCTGCATAGTTTCATGTTTTAGTATTGCATGGTGCCTACATTTATCATCCACCATTAGTTGACTTGAATTGCTATAGATGGAGCATTATTCTGTCCAACACATCATGATTGTGTGTGGTTTGTCCCTTCATCAGTTATTCTCCTCAGGATGGTAAGGCTATGATGGAATCCTGGCCACTGCACAGATGTATCAGACTACATGATGTCAGGACAGTTGTATTGACAAGCTACCTGGTTGTCACACAGGCACTTTAGAGTTATCTACTGCACAGTTGATGTGTCAAATAACACAGAGACATATTAGGTGGCCAAGTGCTATTTATTGATAGGTGCTGTAGTGCAAAATGTCCATTGTCCATGTTTGCTGAGTCCGTTCTGGTGCATTCTTACATGGTGATCCTACAGAAGGGGAGTGGATGATGCTCCTGACATGCTGGGGTGATGTCACAGACAGTGCAGAGGGACAGGATTTGCCGAATAGTAGGAGAGAGACATTCACTGGCAATGGTGACAAGTCATACAGTGGTTAGCAGAACAGTCATTGAGTGTAGTTGTAGTGAGACTGGCATTTGACAAAACGTAGGACCTTGGTCAAAGTAGGCCATGGTGCAGGGACTAGTGCTTCCGGGTACTCTTCCGTGAGAATGTGATCTGTTCCATGTCTTCTTCTTCGGATGTGTGTGTTGCCTGGTTTGTCCTTGTTATTGTTGGTTGTGAAGGGGCAACACACACCTCAGTGTTAGAAGACGTGGAGTCAGACATCCCGGGGGCTGCTCCCAGTGAAGTTCTTAAGGGCAGTACTGCTGCAAGGAGGGCCTGCTGGTTTTTGAGAATAGCAGCCACATCACGATGGTAGGCAGCCAGGTCGGCCCTGAGGGGTTCAATGTTGCATTCGTGCACACATTGACTGGATTGCAGTTGTAGGTGTTGGGTCAACTGTATTACAACTGTGCTGATTTCCTTCTGTGTTTTCTGCAGTTCCTGCAAGATAGATGTTAGGGCTTGCATAGCAGCTGCCTGTTCTGCAAATGACGTCATGCACGAACGCACCCCCTCAAGGCTGGCTGCCATATTTTGCATCCCCACCCGCACCTCCTTGGCCAGCTCCCGCTGTACACCAACTACAGTTCTTTCAAAGCTGGTGCCAGTGTCGTCAGAGTCCTCAGCTGTATTGGAGGTGGCAGGTCTTACAATTGGGGTGGTGGGTGGTTCTTCTGTGATGGCTGCTTGTTCTGTGCTCCTCCTTGTGACTGAAGATGGGGTCTGGAGGGTTTCAAGGACCTTTTGGATGGTCTCCTGGGGAATGTTTATGGGCTCATCATCCATGTCATCAGGGAAATCAGGGACAGGCATATCGGCAGGAGATCCATGTTCCTCTGCAATGAAACAGGGTACAATTAGTGTGTCTGTGTTGTGACAATTTTGCCGTAACATGGAAGCCTTTTGATGACTTTACTTTGTGCTCTGGTTTGGTATTGGTATCTGCTGTCCTTCATATGGGCATTGTTATAGGCCTATGGCCCACCTGTGTGTCACATGTATGATATAGAGTTATCAGACTTGTCTGCCTAATCGCCTCTAGGTGTTGCTTTGTACCAATTAGGGAATAGCCATCTTTTTGTCCTACTCGACCCTCCTTGTATATCTATTCTTATGGTGATACCTTTCACTGGCTGTGGGTGTTGTGATTGCCCTGGCAGCACACTTGCCTCTCAGGACCTGCCCCAAAATCTTTTTATTCACATTGACCTAATTGTAATTGTTATGTGGCATATCCTATGCATGGCAATGTTACGATGTGATATGGATGTAGACATTGTTGATGTTTCCAGCTGATGTTGGGTAATGTGTGTTTAATTGGATTGCCCTGTTTATCGTATCAATGTCCTATTTGGTCCTCAGACTGTGCAGGTGTGTTTCAGTGACCAGTTGCATGTGTCCCCTCCTCAATGTTGTTGTCTGAGCAGTATGACATTAGTGGTGTTGCCTTGTTAGCCAGGCACGTGAGGGACCCTGACGTATGCAGCATGTGTGTGTCCTTAGTGCTGTGTGGCTCCTATTGCTGTTTACTTTGGCTGATGTATGTGTCAACTATGGGCATTGACATTTGAGTGTACTGGTGCCTTTGTCTTATTTCTGGAAATAGTTGCAGATGTCATCCTCACCCCCTAATTTAGATATGTATGTTCCATGGGGAGGTTACTACCATTGGCTACTATAGCTGCACAGAGATCAGAGGTGTTAGTGTCAACTGTTGTCGCACTTACATTGCAGTTGTTGTTTTGGCTACTGGATTACTGATAGGGACCTAGTTGATATAGGATACATTTTGACTGACGAGTGCCTGGATGTAAGTTTGACGTAGTGGCCTTCCCACCTGTCGCGGCTTTCCCTTAGCTCTATTGTTGTCATGACAGGATGCCCCCATGGGACTGTTGTTGGTGCTGTGTTTTGTCGTGCCCCAGCTTCTGTCTGTGCTGGGCATGCCCCCCTGCCGTGCCCCTTTACCCATGCCACTCCATATATATGCTGACTTACATGCATTGTGTAGTAGGTATTCCCCACCCCGGTTGCAGTCAACATTATTGTATTTTAATTCCCCATGTAACTTACCCTGCATGTGCGTTGTCTGCTGGTAGTCTGCGCTGTCCTGTCCTTGAATCCCTGTGACGATCTCCTCAGGGATGACGGCTGCGACCATCTCCTCCATGTGGTCCAGGGCCTCCTGGTGTGCTGGACTCCCACCTCCAGTCTGCAGTGCTGCCTTCCTGTTCCTGGCCATTTTTTCCTTTGTCCTACGTTTGCAGTCATGCCAGCGTTTCTTACACTCGGTAACTGTCCTGCGTACTTCAGCCACACTGTTGATCTTGTCAACAATTTGTTGCCATATGGCCTCTCGCCTACTGATTGGCAACTTAGAGGTGATGAGCAGTTAGTGCTGGTGTTCCGTCACCTCTTTTACCAGGATTTCCTGCTCCTCTGCACTGAAGCAACACTTTCTTTTTTTTCTATATATGTCCTGGTTCCTGTATGGATCATCCTGGCTGGTTCCTGGTCTGCTGTCATCTTCCTGGGGTCTGAAGTGGCATCTGGGATCCATTTTGGCTCTCCTCTGCAGAAAGGGCAGTGTTCGCGGGTAAATTTGACGCTATTGCGTAAAAAAAAACTGCGCTTTCCGGGTTGCGCTGTCGTAAATCGACCCACAGTCATTTACGTCGCTTTAATGTGGTTTTCCTTTACGACTTGACGCCGCTGTGTGCGTAAAAAAAAATGACTCCCACCTGTTGGTTGCGCCGCCGTGCGTCGAAGTATAAATTTGACGCCCGCACGGCGCATCGAAATGGCGTTAGCCGGCGGTAAAATTTTTGGCACAAAGCTGCGCCGGCGCAGCTTTGCGTCAAAAAGTATAAATATGGCCCTCAGTTTCTTAGCACTGCTGGTGTCTGAAAGAAGTGAGAGGTGTGTTTGCTTTAACCACTGGGCATTACACATGACCCCTGAGTGTGACATAGGGAAATTCGGATGTTAGAAACTAGAACAATTAAAATACCAGAGAGAGGGTAAATGGACAAATTGTTATATTTCTTTCACCTTAGCTGCTATCGACTAGATTATCGGACTCCCCTGATTCCTGCACAGTGCATAGCTTACTTTAGTCATGGGATAGCGTGCGTTAGGAATGGGCAGGCTAAAGCGTGACAAGCGGGCCGTTCCCCTTATTCCTTTAATGGGACTAGTCTGCTAAACACTTCTGTCAAGTAGAATAGTGTTGTTTTGATATTGTGATGCTGGTAGACCACTGTGACTGTGTTTGTCCTAAATGTTGAATACTGTGGTTTTGTCAATGTTTTTTATGTATGAAGAAAATTGGTAAGTCACAAAAAAATTTGATGCCAAAGTAATGCTTGTTATTTTGTCAAAAAATGTCTAATATTGCTGTGAATTAACTATTGCACTTTATCTAGGAGTTTGAATCTTCATGGGTTGTTTGTTAAATGTTTATTTTGAAGCA
The DNA here is from genome assembly GCF_031143425.1 of Pleurodeles waltl. Classification (NCBI taxonomy): domain Eukaryota; kingdom Metazoa; phylum Chordata; class Amphibia; order Caudata; family Salamandridae; genus Pleurodeles; species Pleurodeles waltl. The sequence goes on along the minus strand of NC_090440.1, from coordinate 642,810,068 downwards.
CCTGTGAATAATATTGAATATACTAGGCTCATTGAATGTCTGTGTGTATCTACCCTCCCCCCCAGATTAGAATTAGTAAAACAGCTCGTAAATATTTCCTACTACCTGGTAACCCCTGTACATATTCCCTACCACAGGAGAGAAAATGTCCTTTTTAATAAGAAAAGAAAAGTCTAAAAATGGAAAGGTTAACTATTTCAAGTAAGAAATCTTATAAACATAGGAAGATAGACCACGTAAAATTAGATCCCCTAAAAGACGTAATAGTGAAAAAGTTACAGGATAACTAAAGAAAAAGAGACTACCCAACTCCCAACATGGAGACCTCTCTAGAGCACCGGAAGAATAAGTTCCCCGATCAAACAAAGTAACTTAGCAATTTCTGGCATGAGTTGTACACGCAGACCAAAGCACACAGGTACCTTTGACCTAAAGAGGGAACTTTCAACACCAACATAATTAAGCACACTAAAAACTCCATACAGTATACAGGACACAAGAGGGGCAAACAGGAAGCATTATTGGAGCTATGGGACATCTTTGAGGAGGCCCAGACCGTCAGCTGACAAGGTTTTCGCAGCTCCCTGTCTATGTAAGGATGCCAGTGCTTTCTCCAATGCCTGCTATCCCTGCATTGGGATAAACTAATCTGCCCATCAGATGAGCCCAAGAAGCCCCCACTCTGATGCTTGCCACTTCACTCATCGTGGTCAATGGACTAAGCCCCAGTGGCCCAGAGGATAGGCGCTTCCACTGGGTGCTGGGATCAAACCAGAGGAAAAGGGAGGTTTGTAGCAGTCCTGGACAGTGAGATCACTAGTGAGAGTGCGGGAAGAGGACCTAGTCCTCTGGGTTCTGGCGGCGAGGAAGGAGCGTCAGCATACACCAAGGTAGCAGAGGAAACCACCAGGAGCAAATTTGAGGACAGGTCCCAAATTAGAAGGGCAGGACACAGTTCAGAGTGAAGGAGGCGGTCTAGATGGGAATCAGAAGAAAGGCGTTTACTAAAGAGGGAGAGAACTTGCGAATTAAAGGCCCAACGAGAGAGTCAGGCAGGGCGCCTCCCACCTGAGGAGGATAGGGGTAGATACAGAGCCCCAGTCACAGAAAAATCCAAGCTGGAATCAGAAAGGTTAATATGACCCCAGAACTCCAGTGAAGGAGAGGGGTAGATCAGGAGATTAGAGACCAAGGCAGTCTGGTGTGAACACAACTCAGACACAGAAGGACCAATATGGAACCTCTGTGTATGCATGAGAGAAGCAGCAACAAGTATGTCTATTGCCCTCCCATAGTACACCTGACTGGTGAATTAACCCCTAGAGACATACTGACTCAAGAGGAAGGCAGAATGTTTGCATTATCTTTGTGCTACTTACTAACCCGCTGGACCAAAGGAAGTGATTGACACAATAGACCTTGGCTAGATGGGGGAATTATTTGATCCAGAAGACATAGCGACTGCTGAGGATTGCATTCGGCATGGCGGAGGAGATCCCAAGTGGAATTTTCCTTACATGTAGGAGTGTCTGGGGAGGGGAAAACTGTGGGCTTGACCAAACACAAATATTTCTACAAGTGCAGAAGGGTACATCAGGGGCCATCTATGTGCCATGGGCCTAGAGGGACAAAGACCGGTTGAAGACCAAGCTGTCGCCATTGTTGGATGGGTTTGGGAAATGAATCTCGTGCTTCAAGAAGAACTCCATGGGGAAAACCCTAGCCACAGGCGATGTTAGGAGCCTATTGAGTAGCATTATTGGTGAGCAAACCAACATGGTATTACCCGCACCCACATCCCAGCGGTCATGCTGACCAACTCAGACCATGATGGGACCACATTCAATTCATACAGGCACCATATATGGATGGTCCTGAGAGAAGTATTCCGCGACTGCCCTGATATAGGAAGATTGATGGTTTAAACCATGAAACAAGGAGAGACCATCACAGATTTTCTCTGGAGAATGAGAGGAAGTGGGGACGAGAGATGGGGCAACCCTGGACCGATATAGGCCCACATATACTCATTTTGTATAATATCATCCGAAGGGGACTGCCCACTGATATACAAAGTGGATTGGACAGCATAGTAGGGGACACCATGCCCTGACGGGAGATCCAAGCACACATACTACACTTCCAAAAAAGAAAAAAAAAAAAGAAAGGGAAAAACAGGAACAAGCCCAGAGAGACAGCGCTAACCTGGTCCAACAGAAGCTGAGAAAGACTGCCATTGAGGAAGCTCAGTTGGCCGCAAGTGTACAAATGGCACCAGTCATAAATTGTGCTCCACCATGCAATCCCACACAGTTACAAGGGAGTTACAATGACAAACATCAGGGTGCTTGGTAGCATCCAAATACCATACAATGCTATTAGTGTAGGAAACTGGGCTACATGCCCAACATCTGCTGCCTAATAGCACACCATGCACAAAGGTCAATGGGCGGAAGCCAGACCCCGAAACATCCCCATCCACAAAATCGAGCTCAGGGAAATCAGGGAGTTCACCTTGTGTTGAGTTGCAAGGAAACCAGTCCACTGACGCACCACCACAGAGGGGGTCGGGTAGTTGGACCAGCTTATGGCATCAGCAGCCTCAGATAGGGAACTTAGACCAACAAGGACCTGGGCTGCATTCACGACAGGGAGGGGTAGCGGTTTGGGGTGACAATACCTTTATGCAGGTACTGAACAGAAATGTGCAGTAAAGATTAGTACCCCCTAATACATACATGTGCTTCACACACACCTTAAACTCACTGAAATAAGAAAGATCAAGAGAGTAGTACGAATTCAAGCCTTGATTTGTGAACTGGTGTCCTTGATGGAATCCACAGTTTGGGATGCTGTGCGGCTGTCGATCAGGTGTCCTTGCTGAAGTTTGCCATTTAGGGTACCCACCATAGCCAACACCTACTCTGCTGATTATCTCCGGGGGTAGCTATACCGAAGCACACCCCAGCGGGAGGGAAGTCCCATGGGGGCAGGGTGGCACTCCAGCTGCCCCATGAAAGCAGACACCCGAGCCCACAAGCAAATGTGACAAGACTGGATAGGTCAACATTTCCCCATTGCCGTTCCACTAGCATGAATCAAGGGGGTTAATTCCCAAACAGCAATAGAGTCTCCATCAACTTCCATGCTAAGCGGGGTCCTCCTTCTAATTCCAAAATAAGCGTTCCTTCAGTGTCAGGTGCAAGGTTTGCCATGCTCTTGGGGCAGCGAAAAACACAAAATGCTCATACAGCACATGTGTGTTCAAAAGAAATGCCACGCCGTCTATGGAGGTAGTACCGCCACCAGGCCGGCATTAACAACTGCCAGATTATGACCCTGGCGGCGATCCCTCCCATAGAAAGCCAATGTACCACCCTAACCGCCAGTGCAGTACAACCACTGAACATGGCCGTAGCCCTCTTTAGGCAGGCAGAAGGCAAGGATCTGCCCACCAAACTACGATATAGCAGACCACCAGGATTTCCTAGGCGGTAGGAATACCACCAAAAGACAGGCGGAAACACATCATATAAAAGGAGACACTCACCTCCGGGGACACAGAGGAGTCAGCAGCCGCCATGAAACCTGAACTGGAAGCCGTCCCAATGCTGTACCACACCATGGCCGTCCAGGAGCACCAACCCCAAAGAAGACGACAATGGTGAGTACAGCCGCCTAGCACACAGGGGACGGAGGGAAGGGAGAGTGACACACACACATGCACAACACGCACCAGACACACACCACACACCTAGAACAATCTGCAGTGTCAATCGACAGCAACATAACCAATGAGCAAAGAAAGTTAGGACACATACCTCTGGGAGAACTGTAGGATGGTACACTCTTTTTGGCATGTTACCACCAATTTCTGCCTGATGTCAGTGTGCTTGACAATTTTCACTGGGATCCTGCTAACCAGGACCCCAGTGAAAACTCTCTATCTCTTCTAAATTTTGTCACTGCATATTGGTAACCCAGTATTTCACCCAAAATTGGCAAACTGGTCCCCCCTTATAAGTCCCTAGTATGTGGTACATAGGTGCCCAGGGAATTGGGGTTCCAGTGGATCCCTCTCGGCTGCAGCATTTCTTTTGCCACCCATAGGGAGCCCATGCAAAGGCTTCTACAGGGCTGCAATTGCAACCTGTGTGAACAGGTGCGTGCACCCTTTCACTGACATTTACACTGCACCAGGTCACTTATAAGTCACCCCTATTGCAGGCCTTCCAGCCCTGAAGGCAGGGTGTCAATTACCTGTGTCTGAGGGCACCGATGTACTAGCAGAGGGACCCCTTGACCTCCAGGACCATTTTCCAGGACTTGTGAGTGCGGGGACGCCATTTTACTACAGTAAACTAGAGCAGAGGTGCCACCTCGACCTCCAGGACCATTTTCACGGAATTTGTGAGTGTGGGGACCCCATTTTACATGTGCACTGGACATACTATGTCCCGCTCCACAATGGTAACTCCGAATATGGCCATGTTTGGAATCAAACATGTTGGAAAACGTGTTTTTTTAGCCAAAGTTTGAGGTTTGCAAAGGATTCTGGGTAACAGAACCTGGCGAGAGCCCCACAAGTCACCCCATCTTTGATTCCCCTAGGTGTCTAGTTTTCACAAATGCACAGCCTTATTAGGTTTCCTTAGGTGCAGGCTGAACTAGAGGACAAAATCCACTGCTGGACACTTTGCAAAAAACAGCTTTGCTTTCTTTGGGAAAATGTGATGTGTCCATGTTGTGTTTCTTGGTATTTCAAGTTGCGGGCACTACTCCTACCCACACAAGTGAGATACCATTTTTATTGGGAGACTTGGCAGAATGCTAGGTGGAAGGAAACTTTTGTCTCCTCCCCCTAGGTGGAAAAATGTAATGTGTCCCGGTTTTGTTTTGAGGCACTTCGTATCACGGGCGATAGGCCTACCCACAGAAGTGTTGCACCAATTTTATATGGAGACTTTGGGGAACGCTGGGGGAAGGAAATTTGTGGCTCCTCTCAGATTCCAGACCTTTCTATCACCAAAATGAGAGAAAAAAGTGTTTTTAAGCCAAATGTTGAGGTTTGCAAAGGATTCTGGGTAACACAACCTGGAGAAAGCCCTACAAGTTACCCCATCTTGGATTCGCTTAGCTGTCTAGTTTTCAAAAATGCACAGGTTTGTTTGGTTTCCCCAGGTGCCGGCTGAGCTAGAGGCCAAAATCCACAGCTAGGCACTTTGCAAAAAAACAGCTCTGTTTTCTTTGGGAAAATGTGATGTGTCTACATTGTGTTTTGGGGCATTTCCTGTCGCGGGCACTTGGCCTACCCACACAAGTGAGGTACCATTTTTATCAGGAGACTTGGTGGAACTCTGGGGGGAAGGAAATTTGTGGCTCCTCTAAGATTCCAGAACTTTCTGTCACCGCAATGTGAGGAAAAAGTGTTTTTTGGGCCCAATTTTGAGGTTTGCAAAAAATTCTGAGTAATAAAATCTGGTGAGAGCCTCACGAGTCACCCCATATTGGATTCCCCTAGTTGTCTAGTTTAAAAAAATGTACAGGTTTGGTAGGTTTCCTTAGGCACAGGCTGAGCTAGACGCAACAATCCACAGCTAGGCACTTTGCAAAAATGCAGCTGTTTCCTTCGGAAAAATGTGATGCGTCCCGGTTGTGTTTTGGGGCATTTCCTGTCACGGGCACTAGGCCTACCCACAGAAGTGTTGTACCAATTTTATATGGAGACTTTGGGGAACACTGGAGGGAAGGACATTTGTGGCTCCTCTCAGATTCCACAACTTTCTGTCACCAAAATGTGAGGAAAAACTGTATTTTTAGCCAAATTTTGAGTTTTGCAAAGGAATCTGTGTAACAAAACCTGGTGACAGCCCCACAAGTAACCCCCTATGGATTCCCCTAGGTGTCTAGTTTTAAAAAATGCACAGGTTTGGTAGGTTTTTTTAGGTGCCGGCTGAGGTAGAAGCCAAAATCCACAGCTAGGCACTTTGCAAAAAACAGCTCTGTTTTCTTTGGGAAAATGGTATGTGTCTACATTGTGTTTTGGGGCATTTCCTGTTGCGGGCACTAGGCCTACCCACACAAATGAGGTACCATTTTTATCAGGAGACTTGGTGGAACTCTGGGGGAAGGAAATTTGTGGCTCCTCTCAGATTCCAGAACTTTCTGTCACCGAAATGTGAGGAAACACTGTTTTTTTAGCAAAATTTGTGAGCTGTGCAAAGAAATCTGTGTAACAGAACCTGGTGACATCCCCACAAGTAACCCCCTCTTGGATTCCCCTAGTTGTCTAGTTTAAAAAAATGCACAGGTTTGGTAGGTTTTCTTAGGTGCCGGCTGAGCTTGAGACAAAAATCCACAGCTAGGCACTTTGCAAAAAAACTGCTCTGTTTTCTTTAGGAAAATGTGATGTGCTATATTGTGTTTTGGAGCCCTTCCTGTTGCGGACACTAGGCGTTACGTACAGCCCTGGACTTCTCACCTCTGGATACTGGGTGGGTGAATACACCAGGTCTTCTACAGGTTCTGGAGACTCCCAGATAAGGGCGACCCCTTCTAGTAGCCACGGTGCCACTTAACAGGCAACGCCAAAGCAGACCGTATCCTCCAGAAGGAATCCCAGCGGGAAAAACCCCCAACACTGGGGAAAAACCTCTAACAGGAACTCCTGAAGAAAAATAAGAAAAAACAGGACTTGACAACAGTAACAATAATAGGTAACATTTCCTAAGGCAAAAAGCAGGAACAAAGGACAGGCAAAAATATCCAGAAAGAAAAGCAGGAATAAAAAACAGGAGCGAAGAGCACAACCAGAAGGAGGTGTTTGCAACGCAAGGTAGAACAAGACTGACTGACTTATATACTGAGAAAAAGGGAAGTGACATCACAGGAAAAAGAAAGAACACCCTCCTGAATACGGTAGAGCCCATAGACCAGAATAGGAAAAAAGAAAGTAGTATAAAAGAAAACTAGAGCATGCTGGGACACAAACACGAAAAAGACAAGATGGGCACAAGCATGGACAGAGACAGGAAGAAAAAGAACAGAAAAACCTACCACCAACAAAAAAGGAGAATGAAGGGGCTACGGGTAAGTGTATTGTTACCGGGAGCGAAAAATATGCTTCCCAGGAAGCCCAACCAAAAAATGACGGGAAACAGCGGTCCGAGTGTCGGAAGCGCGTTCCAGCCGCGAAGACCGAAGAGACGCCGCATCTAAGCGCGGCGTTACACTAGGCCTTCCCCCAAAAGTGAGGTACCATTTTTATCAGGAGACTTCGCAGAACACTGGGTGGAAGGAAACTTGTGGCTCCTCTCAGATTCCAGAACATTATGTCACCAAAATGAGAGAAAAAAGTGTTTTTAAGCCAAATGTTGAGGTTTGCAAAGGATTCTGGGTAACACAACCTGGTGAGAGCCCCACAAGTTACTCCATCTTGGATTCCCTAAGCTGTCTAGTTTTCAAAAATGCATAGGTTTGTTTGGTTTCGACAGGTGCCGGCTGAGCTAGAGGCCAAAATCCACAACTAGGCACTTTGCAAAAAACAGCTGTTTTCTTTGGGAAATTGTGATGGGTCCACATTGTGTTTTGGGGCATTTCCTGTCGCGGGTACTAGGACTACCCACACAAGTGAGGTACCATTTTTATTGGGAAACTTGGCGAAATGCTGGGTAGAAGAAAATGTGTGCCTCCTCTCAGATTCCAGAACTTTACATCACCAAAATGTGAGGAAAAGGTGTTTTTTTTTGCCACATTTTGAGATTTGGAAAGGACTCTGGGCAACAGAACCTTGTGAGAGCCCCACAAGTCACTCCATCATGGATTGCCCTAGGTGTCCAGTTTTAAAAAATGTACAGGTTTGAAAGGATTCCATAGGTGCCGGCTGAGCTAGAGGCCAAAATCCACAGCTAGGCATTTTGCAAAAAACAGCTTTGTTTTCTTTGGGAAAATGTGATGTGTCGACATTGTGTTAGTGCCATTTCCTGTCGCGGGCACTACTCCTACCCACACAAGCGAGATCCATTTTTATCGGGAGACGTGGCGGAACGCTAGGTGGAAGGAAACTTGTGTCTCCTCTCAGATTCCAGACCTTTATGTCACCGAAATGTGAGGACAAAGAGTTTTTTTGGCCAAATTTTGAGGTTTCCAAAGAATTCTGGGTAATAAAACCTGGGGAGAGTCCCACAAGTCACCCCATCTTTGATTTTCCTAGGTGTCTAGTTTTCAAAATTGTGCAGGTTTGGTAGGTTTCCCTAGGCACAGGCTGAGCTAGACACAACAATCCACAGCTAGGCACTTTGCAAAAAAGCAGCTCTGTTTCCTTCGGAAAAATGTGATGTGTCCCTGTTGTGTTTTGGGGCATTTCCTGTCACGGGCACTAGGCCTATCCACATAAGTGTTGTACCAATTTTATATGGAGACTTTGGGGAACGCTGGAGGGAAGGACATTTGTGGCTCCTCTCAGATTCCACAACTTTCTGTCACCAAAATGTGAGGAAAAACTGTTTTTTTAGCCAAGATTTGAGCTGTGGAAAGAAATCTGCATAACAGAACCTGGTGACATCCCCACAAGTAACCCCCTCTTGGATTCCCCTAGTTGTCTAGTTTAAAAAAATGCACAGGTTTGGTAGGTTTTCTTAGGTGCTGGATAAGCTTGAGGTAAAAATCCACAGCTAAACACTTTGCAAAAAAACAGCTCTGTTTTCTTGAGGAAAATGTGATGTGTCTATATTATGTTTTGGAGCACTTGCTGTCGCGGACACTAGGCGTTACGTACAGCCCTGGACTTCTCACCTCTGGATACTGGCTGGGTGAATACACCAGGTCTTCTACAGGTTCTGGAGACTCCCAGATAAGGGCGACCCCTTCTAGTAGCCACAGTGCCACTTAACAGGCAACGCCAAAGCAGACCGTATCCTCCAGAAGGAATCCCAGCGGGAAAAACCCCCAACACTGGGGAAAAACCTCTAACAGGAACTCCTGAAGAAAAATAAGAAAAAACAGGACTTGACAACAGTAACAATAATAGGTAACATTTCCCAAGGCAAAAAGCAGGAACAAAGGACAGGCAAAAATATCCAGAAGCAAAAGCAGGAATAAAAAAAAGGAGCGAAGAGCACAACCAGAAGGAGGTGTTTAGAACGCAAGGTAGAACAAGACTGACTGACTTATATACTGAGAAAAAGGGAAGTGACATCACAGGAAAGGGAAAGAACACCGTCCTGAATAGGGAAGAGCACATAGACCAGAATAGGAAAAAAGAAAGTAGTATAAAAGAAAACTAGAGCATGCTGGGACACAAACACGAAGAAGACAAGATGGGCACAAGCATGGACAGAGACAAGAAGAAAAAGAACAGAAAAACCTACCACCAACAAAAAAGGAGAATGAAGGGGCTACGGGTAAGTGTATCGTTACCAGTAGCGAAAAATATGCTTCCCAGGACGCCCAACCAAAAAACGGCGGGAAACGGCGGTCCGAGTGACGGAAGCGCGTTCCAACCGCGAAGACCGAAGAGACGCCGCGTCTAAGCACGGCGTTACACTAGGCCTACCCCCAAAAGTGAGATACCATTTTTATCAAGAGACTTGGCGGAACACTGGGTGGAAGGAAACTTGTGGCTCCTCTCAGATTCCAGAACATTATGTCACCAAAATGAGAGAAAAAAGTATTTTTAAGCCAAATGTTGAGGTTTGCAAAGGATTCTGGGTAACACAACCTGGTGAGAGCCCCACAAGTTACTCCATCTTGGATTCCCTTGGCTGTCTAGTTTTAAAAAATGCACAGGTTTGTTTGGTTTCCCCAGGTGCCGGCTGAGCTAGAGGCCAAAATCCACAACTAGGCACTTTGCAAAAAACAGCTGTTTTCTTTGGGAAATTGTGATGTGTCCACGTTGTGTTTTGGGGCATTTCGTGTCGCGGGTACTAGGCCTACCCACACAAGTGAGGTACCATTTTCATTGGGAAACTTGGGGAAATGCTGGGTGGAAGAAAATCTGTGCCTCCTCTCAGATTCCAGAACTTTACATCACCAAAATGTGAGGAAAAGGTGTTTTTTTAGCCCAATTTTGAGATTTGGAAAGGATTCTGGGTAACAGAACCTTGTGAGAGCCCCAGAAGTCACTCCATTATGGATTCCCCTAGGTGTCCAGTTTTAAAAAATGTACAGGTTTGAAAGGATTCCATAGGTGCCGGCTGAGCTAGAGGCCAAAATCCACAGCTAGGCACTTTGCAAAAAACAGCTTTGTTTTTATTTGGGAAAATGTGATGTGTCGACATTGTGTTAGTGCTATTTCCTGTTGCGGGCACTACTCCTACCCACACAAGTGAGATATCATTTTTATCGGTAGACGTGGAGGAATGCTAGGTTGAAGGAAACTTGTGTCTCCTCTCAGATTACAGACCTTTATGTCACCGAAATGTGAGGACAAAGAGTTTTTTGGCCAAATTGTGAGGTTTCCAAAGAATTCTGGGTAATAAAACCTGGTGAGAGTCCCACAAGTCACCCCATCTTTGATTTTCCTAGGTGTCTAGTTTTCAAAATTTTGCAGGTTTGGTAGGTTTCCCTAGGCACAGGCTGAGCTAGACGCAACAATCCACAGCTAGGCACTTTGCCAAAAAGCAGCTCTGTTTCCTTTGGGAAAATGTGATGTGTCCCGGTTGTGTTTTGGGGCATTTCCTGTCACGGGCACTAGGCCTATCCACATAAGTGTTGTACCAATTTTATATGGAGACTTTGGGGAACGCTGGAGGGAAGGACATTTGTGGCTCCTATCAGATTCCACACCTTTCTGTCACCAAAATGTGAGGAAAAACTGTTTTTTTTGCCAAATTTTGAGCTGTGCAAAGAAAGCTGCATAACAGAACCTGGTGACATCCCCACAAGTAACCCCCTCTTGGATTCCCCTAGTTGTCTAGTTTCAAAAAATGCACAGGTTTGGTAGGTTTTATTAGGTGCCGGCTAAGCTTGAGGCAAAAATCCACAGCTAAACACTTTGCAAAAAAACAGCTCTGTTTTCTTTAGGAAAATGTGATGTGTCTACATTGTGTTTGGGAGCACTTCCTGTCGCGGACACTAGGTGTTACGTACAGCCCTGGACTTCTCACTTCTGGATACTGGGTGAGTGAATACACAAGGTCTTCTACAGGTTCTGGAGACTCCCAAATAAGGGTGACTCCTTCTAGTAGCCACGGTGCTGCTTGACAGGCAACGCCAAAGCAGACCGTATCCTCCAGAAGGAATCCCAGAGGGAAAAACTCCCAACACTGGGGAAAAACCTCTAACAGGAACTCCTGAAGAAAAATATGAAAAAACAGGACTTGACAACAGTAACAATAATAGGTAACATTTCCCAAGGCAAAAAGCAGGAACAAAGGACAGGCAATAATATCCAGAAGCAAAAGCAGGAATAAAAAACGGGAGCGAAGAGCACAACCAGAAGGAGGTGTTTGCAACACGAGGTAGAACAAGACTGACTGACTTATATACTGAGAAAAAGGAAAGTGACATCACAGGAAAGGGAAAGAACACTGTCCTGAATAGGGAAGAGCACATAGACCAGAATAGGAAAAAAGAAAGTAGTATAAAAGAAAACTAGAGCATGCTGGGACACAAACACGAAGAAGACAAGATGGGCACAAGCATGGACAGAGACAAGAAGAAAAAGAACAGAAAAACCTACCACCAACAAAAAAGGAGAATGAAGGGGCTACGGGTAAGTGTATCGTTACCAGTAGCGAAAAATATGCTTCCCAGGACGCCCAACCAAAAAACGGCGGGAAACGGCGGTCCGAGTGACGGAAGCGCGTTCCAACCGCGAAGACCGAAGAGACGCCGCGTCTAAGCACGGCGTTACACTAGGCCTACCCCCAAAAGTGAGATACCATTTTTATCAAGAGACTTGGCGGAACACTGGGTGGAAGGAAACTTGTGGCTCCTCTCAGATTCCAGAACATTATGTCACCAAAATGAGAGAAAAAAGTATTTTTAAGCCAAATGTTGAGGTTTGCAAAGGATTCTGGGTAACACAACCTGGTGAGAGCCCCACAAGTTACTCCATCTTGGATTCCCTTGGCTGTCTAGTTTTAAAAAATGCACAGGTTTGTTTGGTTTCCCCAGGTGCCGGCTGAGCTAGAAACCAAAATCCACAACTAGGCACTTTGCAAAAAACAGCTGTTTTCTTTGGGAAATTGTGATGTGTCCACGTTGTGTTTTGGGGCATTTCTAGTCGCAGGTACTAGGCCTACCCACACAAGTGAGGTACCATTTTTATTGGGAAACTTGGGGAAATGCTGGGTGGAAGAAAATTTGTGCCTCCTCTCAGATTTCAGAGCTTTACATCACCAAAATGTGAGGAAAATGTGTTTTTTTAGCCACATTTTGAGATTTGGAAAGGATTCTGGGAAACAGAACCTTATGAGAGCCCCACAAGTCACTCCATCATTTATTCCCCTAGGTATCTAGTTTAACAATTTTTACAGGTTTGAAAGGATTCCATAGGTGCCGGCTGAGCTAGAGGCCAAAATCCACAGCTAGGCACTTTGCAAAAAACAGCTTTGTTTTCTTTGGGAAAATGTGATGTGTCGACATTGTGTTAGTGCCATTTCCTGTCGCGGGCACTACTCCTACCCACACAAGCGAGATACCATTTTTATCGGGAGACGTGGCGGAATGCTAGGTGGAAGGAAACTTGTGTCTCCTCTCAGATTCCAGACCTTTATGTCACCGAAATGTGAAGACAAAGAGTTTTTTTGGCCAAATTTTGAGGTTTCCAAAGAATTCTGGGTAATAAAACCTGGTGAGAGTCCCACAAGTCACCCCATCTTTGATTTTCCTAGGTGTCTAGTTTTCAAATTTGTGCAGGTTTAGTAGGTTTCCCTAGGCACAGCCTGAGATAGACGCAACAATCCACAGCTAGGCACTTTGCAAAAAAGCATCTCTGTTCCTTCGGAAAAATGTGATGTGTCCCGGTTCTGTTTTGGGGCATTTCCTGTCACGGGCACTAGGCCTATCCACATAAGTGATGTACCAATTTTATATGGAGACTTTGGGGAACGCTGGAGGGAAGGACTCTTGTGGCTCCTCTCAGATTCCACATCTTTCTGTCACCAAAATGTGAGGAAAAATTGTTTTTTTAGCCATATTTTGAGCTGTGCAAAGAAATCTGCATAACAGAACCTGGTGACATCCCCACAAGTAACCCCGTCTTGGATTCCCCTAGTTGTCTAGTTTCAAAAAATGCACAGGTTTGGTAGGTTTCTTAGGTGCTGGATAAGCTTGAGGCAAAAATCCACAGCTAAACACTTTGCAAAAAAACAGCTCTGTTTTCTTTAGGAAAATGTGATGTGTCTACATTGTGTTTTGGAGCACTTCCTGTCGCGGACACTAGGCGTTACGTACAGCCCTGGACTTCTCACCTCTGGATACTGGGTGCGTGAATACACCAGGTCTTCTACCGGTTCTGGAGACTCCCAGATAAGGGCGACCCCTTCTAGTAGCCACGGTGCCACTTAACAGGCAACGCCAAAGCAGATCGTATTCTCCAGAAGGAATCCCAGCGGGAAAAACCCCCAACACTGGGGAAAAACCTCTAACAGGAACTCCTGAAGAAAAATAAGAAAAAACAGGACTTGACAACAGTAACAATAATAGGTAACATTTCCCAAGGCAAAAAGCAGAAACAAAGGACAGGCAAAAATATCCAGAAGCAAAAGCAGGAATAAAAAACAGGAGCGAAGAGCACAACCAGAAGGAGGTGTTTGCAACGCAAGGTAGAACAAGACTGACTGACTTATATACTGAGAAAAAGGGAAGTGACATCACAGGAAAGGGAAAGAACACCGTCCTGAATAGGGAAGAGCCCATAGACCAGAATAGGAAAAAAGAAAGTAGTATAAAAGAAAACTAGAGCATGCTGGGACACAAACACGAAGAAGACAAGATGGGCACAAGTATGGACAGAGACAGGAAGAAAAAGAACAGAAAAACCTATCACCAACAAAAAAGGAGAATGAAGGGGCTACGGGTAAGTGTATCGTTACCGGGAGCGAAAAATATGCTTCCCAGGAAGCCCAACCAAAAAAAGGCAGGAAACGGCGGGAAACGGCGGTCCGAGTGTCGGAAGCACGTTCCAGCCGCGAAGACCGAAAAGATGCCGCGTCTAAGCGCGGCGTTACACTAGGCCTACCCCCAAAAGTGAGGTACCATTTTTATCAGGAGACTTGGCGGAACACTGGGTGGAAGGAAACTTGTGACTCCTCTCAGATTCCAGAACATTATGTCACCAAAATGAGAGAAAAAAGTGTTTTTAAGCCAAATGTTGAGGTTTGCAAAGGATTCTGGGTAACACAACCTGGTGAGAGCCCCACAAGTTACTCCATCTTGGATTCCCTTAGCTGTCTAGTTTTAAAAAATGCATAGGTTTGTTTGGTTTCCCCAGGTGCCGGCTGAGCTAGAGGCCAAAATCCACAACTAGGCACTTTGCAAAAAACAGCTGTTTTCTTTGGGAAATTGTGATGTGTCCACATTGTGTTTTGGGGCATTTTGTGTCGCGGGTACTAGGCCTACCCACACAAGTGAGGTTCCATTTTCATTGGGAAACTTGGGGAAATGCTGGGTGGAAGAAAATCTGTGCCTCCTCTCAGATTCCAGAACTTTACATCACCAAAATGTGAGGAAAAGGTGTTTTTTTAGCCCAATTTTGAGATTTGGAAAGGATTCTGGGTAACAGAACCTTGTGAGAGCCCCAGAAGTCACTCCATTATGGATTCCCCTAGGTGTCCAGTTTTAAAAAATGTACAGGTTTGAAAGGATTCCATAGGTGCCGGCTGAGCTAGAGGCCAAAATCCACAGCTAGGCATTTTGCAAAAAACAGCTTTGTTTTCTTTGGGAAAATGTGATGTGTCGACATTGTGTTAGTGCTATTTCCTGTTGCGGGCACTACTCCTACCCACACAAGTGAGATATCATTTTTGTCGGGAGACGTGGCGGAACGCTAGGTTGAAGGAAACTTGTGTCTCCTCTCAGATTACAGACCTTTATGTCACCGAAATGTGAGGACAAAGAGTTTTTTGGCCAAATTGTGAGGTTTCCAAAGAATTCTGGGTAATAAAACCTGGTGAGAGTCCCACAAGTCACCCCATCTTTGATTTTCCTAGGTGTCTAGTTTTCAAAATTTTGCAGGTTTGGTAGGTTTCCCTAGGCACAGGCTGAGCTAGACGCAACAATCCACAGCTAGGCACTTTGCCAAAAAGCAGCTCTGTTTCCTTTGGGAAAATGTGATATGTCCCAGTTGTGTTTTGGGGCATTTCCTGTCAACAGCACTAGGCCTATCCACATAAGTGATGTACCAATTTTATATGGAGACTTTGGGGAACGCTGGAGGGAAGGACATTTGTGGCTCCTATCAGATTCCACACCTTTCTGTCACCAAAATGTGAGGAAAAACTGTTTTTTTAGCCATATTTTGAGCTGTGCAAAGAAATCTGCATAACAGAACCTGGTGACATCCCCACAAGTAACCCCCTCTTGGATTCCCCTAGTTGTCTAGTTTCAAAAAATGCACAGGTTTGGTAGGTTTCTTAGGTGCTGGATAAGCTTGAGGCAAAAATCCACAGCTAAACACTTTGCAAAAAAACAGCTCTGTTTTCTTTAGGAAAATGTGATGTGTCTACATTGTGTTTTGGAGCACTTCCTGTCGCGGACACTAGGCGTTACGTACAGCCCTGGACTTCTCACCTCTGGATACTGGGTGCGTGAATACACCAGGTCTTCTACCGGTTCTGGAGACTCCCAGATAGGGGCGACCCCTTCTAGTAGCCACGGTGCCACTTAACAGGCAACGCCAAAGCAGATCGTATCCTCCAGAAGGAATCCCAGCGGAAAAAAAAACCCCAACACTGGGGAAAACCTCTAACAGGAACTCCTGAAGAAAAATAAGAAAAAACAGGACTTGACAACAGTAACAATAATAGGTAACATTTCCCAAGGCAAAAAGCAGGAACAAAGGACAGGCAAAAATATCCAGAAGCAAAAGCAGGAATAAAAAACAGGAGCGAAGAGCACAACCAGAAGGAGGTGTTTGCAACGCAAGGTAGAACAAGACTGACTGACTTATATACTGAGAAAAAGGGAAGTGACATCACAGGAAAGGGAAAGAACACTGTCCTGAATAGGGAAGAGCCCATAGACCAGAATAGGAAAAAAAAAGTAGTATAAAAGAAAACTAGAGCATGCTGGGACACAAACACGAAGAAGACAAGATGGGCACAAGCATGGACAGAGACAGGAAGAAAAAGAACAGAAAAACCTATCACCAACAAAAAAGGAGAATGAAGGGGCTACGGGTAAGTGTATCGTTACCGGGAGCGAAAAATATGCTTCCCAGGAAGCCCAACCAAAAAAAGGCGGGAAACGTCGGGAAACGGCGGTCCGAGTGTCGGAAGCGCTTTCCAGCCGCGAAGACCGAAGAGATGCCACGTCTAAGCGCCGCGTTACACTAGGCCTACCCCCAAAAGTGAGGTACCATTTTTATCAGGAGACTTGGCGGAATAGTGGGTGGAAGGAAACTTGTGGCTCCTCTCAGATTCCAGAACATTATGGTGGTCATTCTGACCCTGGCGGTCTTTGACCGCCAGGGCGGAGGACCGCGGGAGCACCGCCGACAGGCCGGCGGTGCTCCAATGGGGATTCCGACCGCGGCGGTAAAGCCGCGGTCGGACCGGCACCACTGGCGGGGTCCCGCCAGTGTACCGCGGCCCCATTGAATCCTCCGCGGCGGCGCAGCTTGCTGCACCGCCGCGGGGATTCCGACCCCCCCTACCGCCATCCAGATCCCGGCGGTCGGACCGCCGAGATCCGGATGGCGGTAGGGGGGGTCGCGGGGCCCCTGGGGGCCCCTGCAGTGCCCATGCCACTGGCATGGGCATTGCAGGGGCCCCCGTAAGAGGGCCCCTAAATGTATTTCACTGTCTGCTGCGCAGACAGTGAAATACGCGACGGGTGCAACTGCACCCGTCGCACAGCTTCCACTCCGCCGGCTCGATTCCGAGCCGGCTTAATCGTGGAAGCCTCTTTCCCGCTGGGCTGGCTGGCGGTCTGAAGGCGACCGCCCGCCAGCCCAGCGGGAAAGTCAGAATTACCGCCGCGGTCTTTCGACCGCGGAACGGTAACCTGACGGCGGGACTTTGGCGGTCGGCCTCCGCCGCCCGCCAAGGTCAGAATGAGGGCCTATGTCACCAAAATGAGAGAAAAAAGTGTTTTTAAGCCAAATGTTGAGGTTTGCAAAGGATTCTGGGTAACACAACCTGGTGAGAGCCCCACAAGTTACTCCATCTTGGATTCCCTTAGCTGTCTACTTTTCAAAAATGCATAGGTTTGTTTGGTTTCCCCAGGTGCCGGCTGAGCTAGAGGCCAAAATCCACAACTAGGCACTTTGCAAAAAACAGCTGTTTTCTTTGGGAAATTGTGATGTGTCCACATTGTGTTTTGGGGCATTTCGTGTCGCGGGTACTAGGCCTACCCACACAAGTGAGGTACCATTTTCATTGGGAAACTTGGGGAAATGCTGGGTGGAAGAAAATCTGTGCCTCCTCTCAGATTCCAGAACTTTACATCACCAAAATGTGAGGAAAAGGTGTTTTTTTAGCCCAATTTTGAGATTTGGAAAGGATTCTGGGTAACAGAACCTTGTGAGAGCCCCAGAAGTCACTCCATTATGGATTCCCCTAGGTGTCCAGTTTTAAAAAATGTACAGGTTTGAAAGGATTCCATAGGTGCCGGCTGAGCTAGAGGCCAAAATCCACAGCTAGGCACTTTGCAAAAAACAGCTTTGTTTTCTTTGGGAAAATGTGATGTGTCGACATTGTGTTAGTGCTATTTCCTGTTGCGGGCACTACTCCTACCCACACAAGTGAGATATCATTTTTGTCGGGAGACGTGGCGGAACGCTAGGTTGAAGGAAACTTGTGTCTCCTCTCAGATTACAGACCTTTATGTCACCGAAATGTGAGGACAAAGAGTTTTTTGGCCAAATTGTGAGGTTTCCAAAGAATTCTGGGTAATAAAACCTGGTGAGAGTCCCACAAGTCACCCCATCTTTGATTTTCCTAGGTGTCTAGTTTTCAAAATTTTGCAGGTTTGGTAGGTTTCCCTAGGCACAGGCTGAGCTAGACGCAACAATCCACAGCTAGGCACTTTGCCAAAAAGCAGCTCTGTTTCCTTTGGGAAAATGTGATGTGTCCCAGTTGTGTTTTGGGGCATTTCCTGTCACGGGCACTAGGCCTATCCACATAAGTGTTGTACCAATTTTATATGGAGACTTTGGGGAACGCTGGAGGGAAGGACATTTGTGGCTCCTATCCGATTCCACACCTTTCGGTCACCAAAATGTGAGGAAAAACTGTTTTTTTAGCCATATTTTGAGCTGTGCAAAGAAATCTGCATAACAGAACCTGGTGACATCCCCACAAGTAACCCCCTCTTGGATTCCCATAGTTGTCTAGTTTAAAAAAATGCACAGGTTTGATAGGTTTTATTAGGTGCCTTCTAAGCTTGAGGCAAAAATCCACAGCTAAACACTTTGCAAAAAAACAGCTCTGTTTTCTTTAGGAAAATGTGATGTGTCTACATTGTGTTTGGGAGCACTTCCTGTCGCGGACACTAGGTGTTACGTACAGCCCTCGACTTCTCACTTCTGGATACTGGGTGAGTGAATACACGAGGTCTTCTACAGGTTCTGGAGACTCCCAAATAAGGGTGACTCCTTCTAGTAGCCACAGTGCCACTTGACAGGCAACGCCAAAGCAGATCGTATCCTCCAGAAGGAATCCCAGCGGGAAAAACCCCCAACACTGGGGAAAAACCTCTAACAGGAACTCCTGAAGAAAAATAAGAAAAAACAGGACTTGACAACAGTAACAATAATAGGTAACATTTCGCAAGGCAAAAAGCAGGAACAAAGGACAGGCAATATTATCCAGAAGCAAAAGCAGGAATAAAAAACAGGAGCGAAGACCACAACCAGAAGGAGGTGTTTGCAACACGAGGTAGAACAAGACTGACTGACTTATATACTGAGAAAAAGGGAAGTGACATCACAGGAAAGGAAAAGAACACCGTCCTGAATAGGGAAGAGCCCATAGACCAGAATAGGAAAAAAGAAAGTAGTATAAAAGAAAACTAGAGCATGCTGGGACACAAACACGAAGAAGACAAGATGGGCACAAGCATGGACAGAGACAGGAAGAAAAAGAACAGAAAAACCTACCACCAACAAAAAAGGAGAATGAAGGGGCTACGGGTAAGTGTATCGTTACCGGGAGCGAAAAATATGCTTCCCAGGAAGCCCAACCAAAAAAAGGCGGGAAACGGCGGGAAACGGCAGTCCGAGTGTCGGAAGCGCGTTCCAGCCGCGAAGAACGAAAAGATGCCGCTTCTAAGCGCGGCGTTACACTAGGCCTACCCCCAAAAGTGAGGTACCATTTTTATCAGGAGACTTGGCGGAACACTGGGTGGAAGGAAACTTGTGGCTCCTCTCAGATTCCAGAACATTATGTCACCAAAATGAGAGAAAAAAGTGTTTTTAAGCCAAATGTTGAGGTTTGCAAAGGATTCTGGGTAACACAACCTGGTGAGAGCCCCACAAGTTACTCCATCTTGGATTCCCTTAGCTCTCTAGTTTTAAAAAATGCATAGGTTTGTTTGGTTTCCCCAGGTGCCGGCTGAGCTAGAGGCCAAAATCCACAACTAGGCACTTTGCAAAAAACAGCTGTTTTCTTTGGGAAATTGTGATGTGTCCACATTGTGTTTTGGGGCATTTCGTGTCGCGGGTACTAGGCCTACCCACACAAGTGAGGTTCCATTTTCATTGGGAAACTTGGGGAAATGCTGGGTGGAAGAAAATCTGTGCCTCCTCTCAGATTCCAGAACTTTACATCACCAAAATGTGAGGAAAAGGTGTTTTTTTAGCCCAATTTTGAGATTTGGAAAGGATTCTGGGTAACAGAACCTTGTGAGAGCCCCAGAAGTCACTCCATTATGGATTCCCCTAGGTGTCCAGTTTTAAAAAATGTACAGGTTTGAAAGGATTCCATAGGTGCCGGCTGAGCTAGAGGCCAAAATCCACAGCTAGGCACTTTGCAAAAAACAGCTTTGTTTTCTTTGGGAAAATGTGATGTGTCGACATTGTGTTAGTGCTATTTCCTGTTGCGGGCACTACTCCTACCCACACAAGTGAGATATCATTTTTGTCGGGAGACGTGGCGGAACGCTAGGTTGAAGGAAACTTGTGTCTCCTCTCAGATTACAGACCTTTATGTCACCGAAATTTGAGGACAAAGAGTTTTTGGGCCAAATTGTGAGGTTTCCAAAGAATTCTGGGTAATAAAACCTGGTGAGAGTCCCACAAGTCACCCCATCTTTGATTTTCCTAGGTGTCTAGTTTTCAAAATTTTGCAGGTTTGGTAGGTTTCCCTAGGCACAGACTGAGCTAGACGCAACAATCCAAAGCTAGGCACTTTGCAAAAAAGCAGCTCTGTTTCCTTTGGGAATATGTGATGTGTCCAGGTTGTGTTTTGGGGCATTTCCTGTCACGGGCACTAGGCCTATCCACATAAGTGTTGTACCAATTTTATATGGAGACTTTGGGGAACGCTGGAGGGAAGGACTCTTGTGGCTCCTCTCAGATTCCACAACTTTCTGTCACCAAAATGGGAGGAAAAATTGTTTTTTTAGCCATATTTTGAGCTGTGCAAAGAAATCTGCATAACAGAACCTGGTGACATCCCCACAAATAACCCCCTCTTGGATTCCCCTAGTTGTCTAGTTTCAAAAAATGCACAGGTTTGGTAGGTTTCTTAGGTGCTGGATAAGCTTGAGGCAAAAATCCACAGCTAAACACTTTGCAAAAAAACAGCTCTGTTTTCTTTAGGAAAATGTGATGTGTCTACATTGTGTTTTGGAGCACTTCCTGTTGCGGACACTAGGCGTTACGTACAGCCCTAGACTTCTCACCTCTGGATACTGGGTGCGTGAATACACCAGGACTTCTACAGGTTCTGGAGACTCCCAGATAAGGGCGACCCCTTCTAGTAGCCACGGTGCCACTTAACAGGCAACGCCAAAGCAGATCGTATCCTCCAGAAGGAATCCCAGCGGGAAAACCCCCCAACACTGGGGAAAAACCTCTAACAGGAACTCCTGAAGAAAAATAAGAAAAAACAGGACTTGACAACAGTAACAATAATAGGTAACATTTCCCAAGGCAAAAAGCAGGAACAAAGGACAGGCAAAAATATCCAGAAGCAAAAGCAGGAGTAAAAAACAGGAGTGAAGAGCACCACGAGAAGGAGGTGTTTGCAACGCAAGGTAGAACAAGACTGACTGACTTATATACTGTGAAAAAGGGAAGTGACATCACAGGAAAGGGAAAGAACACCGTCCTGAATAGGGAAGAGCCCATAGACCAGAATAGGAAAAAAGAAAGTAGTATAAAAGAAAACTAGAGCATGCTGGGACACAAACACGAAGAAGACAAGATGGGCACAATCATGGACAGAGAAAGGAAGAAAAAGAACAGAAAAACCTACCACCAACAAAAAAGGAGAATGAAGGGGCTACGGGTAAGTGTATCGTTACCGGGAGCAAAAAATATGCTTCCCGGGACGCCGAACCAAAAAACCCCGGGAAACGGCGGTCCGAGTGTCGGAAGCGCGTTCCAGCCGCGAAGACCGAAGAGACGCTGCGTCTAAGCGCGGCGTTACACTAGGCCTACCCCCAAAAGTGAGGTACCATTTTTATCAGGAGACTTGGCGGAACATTCGGTGGAAGGAAACTTGTGGCTCCTCTCATATTCCAGAACATTATGTCACCAAAATGAGAGAAAAAAGTGTTTTTAAGCCAAATGTTGAGGTTTGCAAAGGATTCTGGGTAACACAACCTGGTGAGAGCCCCACAAGTTACTCCATCTTGGATTCCCTTAGCTGTCTAGTTTTCAAAAATGCACAGGTTTGTTTGGTTTCCCCAGGTGCCGGCTGAGCTAGAGGCCAAAATCCACAACTAGGCACTTTGCAAAAAACAGCTGTTTTCTTTGGGAAATTGTGATGTGTCCACGTTGTGTTTTGGGGTATTTCCTTACGCGGGTACTAGGCCTACCCACACAAGTGAGGTACCATTTTTATTGGGAAACTTGGGGAAATGCTGGGTGGAAGAAAATTTGTGCCTCCTCTCAGATTCCAGAACTTTACATCACCAAAATGTTTAGGAAACGGTGTTTTTTTTGCCACATTTTGAGATTTGGAAAGGATTCTGGGTAACAGAACCTTGTGAGAGCCCCACAAGTCACTCCATCATGGATTCCCCTAGGTGCCCAGTTTTAAAAAATGTACAGGTTTGAAAGGATTCCATAGGTGCCGGCTGAGCTAGAGGCCAAAATCCACAGCTAGGCACTTTACAAAAAACAGCTTTGTTTTCTTTGGGAAAATGTGATGTGTCGACATTGTGTTAGTGCTATTTCCTGTTGCGGGCACTACTCCTACCCACACAAGTGAGATATCATTTTTGTCGGGAGACGTGGCGGAACGCTAGGTTGAAGGAAACTTGTGTCTCCTCTCAGATTACAGACCTTTATGTCACCGAAATGTGAGGACAAAGAGTTTTTTGGCCAAATTGTGAGGTTTCCAAAGAATTCTGGGTAATAAAACCTGGTGAGAGTCCCACAACTCACCCCATCTTTGATTTTCCTAGGTGTCTAGTTTTCAAAATTGTGCAGGATTGGTAGGTTTCCCTAGGCACAGGCTGAGCTAGACGCAACAATCCACAGCTAGGCACTTTCCCAAAAAAAAAGCTCTGTTTCCTTTGGGAAAAATTTGATTTGTCCCGGTTGTGTTTTGGGGCATTTCCTGTCACGGGCACTAGGCCTATCCACATAAGTGTTGTACCAATTTTATATGGAGACTTTGGGGAACGCTGGAGGGAAGGACATTTGTGGCTCCTTTCAGATTCCACAACTTTCTGTCACCAAAATGTGAGGAAAAACTGTTTTTTTGCCAAATTTTGAGCTGTGCAAAGAAATCTGCATAACAGAACCTGGTGATATCCCCACAAGTAACCCCCTCATGGATTCCCCTAGTAGTCTAGTTTCAAAAAATGCACAGGTTTGGTAGGTTTTCTTAGGTGACGGCTAAGCTTGAGGCAAAAATCCACAGCTAAACACTTTGCAAAAAAACAGCTCTGTTTTCTTTAGGAAAATGTGATGTGTCTACATTGTGTTTGGGAGCACTTCCTGTCGCGGACACTAGGTGTTACGTAAAGCCCTGGACTTCTTACTTCTGGATACTGGGTGGGTGAATACACCAGGTCTTCTACAGGTTCTGGAGACTCCCAGATAAGGGCGACCCCTTCTAGTAGCCACGGTGCTGCTTGACAGGCAACGCCAAAGCAGACCGTATATTCCAGAAGGAATCCCAGCGGGAAAAACCCCCAACACTGGGGAAAAACCTCTAACAGGAACTCCTGAAGAAAAATAAGAAAAAATAGGACTTGACAACAGTAACAATAATAGGTAACATTTCCCAAGGCAAAAAGCAGGAACAAAGGACAGGCATAAATATCCAGAAACAAAAGCAGGAATAAAAAATAGGAGCGAAGAGCACAACCAGAAGGAGGTGTTTGCAACGCGAGGTAGAACAAGACTGACTGACTTATATACTGAGAAAAAGGGAAAGAACACCGTCTTGAATAGGGAAGAGCCATGGACCAGAATAGGAAAAAAGAAAGTAGTATAAAAGAAAACTAGAGCATGCTGGGACACAAACACAAGAAGACAAGATGGGCACAAGCATGGACAGAGACAGGAAGAAAAAGAACAGAAAAACCTACCACCAACACAAAAGGAGAATGAAGGGGCTACGGGTAAGTGTATCGTTACCGGGAGCGAAAAATATGCTTCCCAGGACGCCCAATCCAAAAAACAGCGGGAAGCGGCGGTCCGAGTGTCGGAATCGCGTTCCAGCCGCAAAGACCGAAGAGACGCCGCGTCCAAGCGCGGCGTTACACTAGGCCTACCCCCAAAAGTGAGGTACCATTTTTATCAGGAGACTTGGCAGAACATTGGGTGGAAGGAAACTTGTGGCTCCTCTCAGATTCCAGAACATTATGTCACCAAAATGAGAGAAAAAAGTGATTTTAAGCCAAATGTTGAGGTTTGCAAAGGATTCTGGATAACACAACCTAGTGAGAGCCGCACAAGTTACCCCATCTTGGATTCCCTTAGCTGTCTAGTTTTCAAAAATACACAGGTTTGTTTGGTTTCCCCAGGTGCCGGCTGAGCTAGAGGCCAAAATCCACAACTAGGCACTTTGCAAAAAACAGCTGTTTTCATTGGGAAATTGTGATGTGTCCACGTTGTGTTTTGGGGCATTTCCTGTCGCGGGTACTAGGCCTACCCACACAAGTGAGGTACCATTTTTATTGGGAAACTTGGGGAAATGTTGGGTGGAAGAAAATTTGTGCCTCCTCTCAGATTCCAGAATTTTACATCACCAAAATGTGAGGAAAAGGTGCTTTTTCAGCCACATTTTGAGATTTGGAAAGGATTCTGGGCAACAGAACCTTGTGAGAGCCCCACAACTCACTCCATCATGTATTCCCCTAGGTGTCCAGTTTTAAAAAATGTACAGGTTTGAAAGGATTCCATAGGTGCCGGCTGAGCTAGAGGCCAAAATCCACAGCTAGGCACTTTACAAAAAACAGCTTTGTTTTCTTTGGGAAAATGTGATGTGTCGACATTGTGTTAGTGCTATTTCCTGTTGCGGGCACTACTCCTACCCACACAAGTGAGATATCATTTTTGTCGGGAGACGTGGCGGAACGCTAGGTGGAAGGAAACTTGTGTCTCCTCTCAGATTACAGACCTTTATGTCACCGAAATGTGAGGACAAAGAGTTTTTTGGCCAAATTGTGAGGTTTCCAAAGAATTCTGGGTAATAAATCCTGGTGAGAGTCCCACAAGTCACCCCATCTTTGATTTTCCTAGGTGTCTAGTTTTCAAAATTGTGCAGGTTTAGTAGGTTTCCCTAGGCACAGGCTGAGCTAGACGCAACAATCCACAGCTAGGCACTTTGCAAAAAAGCAGCTCTGTTTCCTTCGGAAAAATGTGATGTGTCCCGGTTGTGTTTTGGGGCATTTCCTGTCACGGGCACTAGGACTATCCACATAAGTGTTGTACCAATTTTATATGGAGACTTTGGGGAACGCTGGAGGGAAGGACATTTGTGGCTCCTCTCAGATTCCACAACTTTCTGTCACCAAAATGTGAGGAAAAACATTTTTTTTAGACAAATTTTGAGCTGTGCAAAGAAATCTGCATAACAGAACCTAGTGACATCCCCACAAGTAACCCCCTCTTGGATTCCCCTAGTTGTCTAGTTTCAAAAAATGCACAGGTTTGGTAGGTTTTCCAAGGTGCCGGCTAAGCTTGAGGCGAAAATCCACAGCTAAACACTTTGCAAAAAAACAGCTCTGTTTTCTTTAGGAAAATGTGATGTGTCTACATTGTGTTTGGGAGCACTTCCTGTCGCAGACACTAGGTGTTACGTACAGCCCTGGACTTCTCACCTCTGGATACTGGGTGTGTGAATACACCAGGTCTTCTACAGGTTCTGGAGACTCCCAGATAAGGGCGACCCCTTCTAGTAGCCACGGACTGCTTGACAGGCAACGCCAAAGCAGACCGTATCCTCCAGAAGGAATCCCAGCTGGATAAACCCCCAACACTGGGGAAAAACGTCTAACAGGAACTCCTGAAGAAAAATAAGAAAAAACAGGACTTGACAACAGTAACAATAATAGGTAACATTTCCCAAGGCAAAAAGCAGGAACAAAGGACAGGCAAAAATATCCAGAAGCAAAAGCAAGAATAAAAAACAGGAGCGAAGAGCACAACCAGAAGGAAGTGTTTGCAACGCAAGGTAGAACAAGACTGACTGACTTATATACTGAGAAAAAGGGAAGTGACATCACAGTAAAGGGAAAGAACACCGTCCTGAATAGGGAAGAACCCATGGACCAGAATAGGAAAAAAGAAAGAAGTATAAAAGAAAACTAGAGCATGCTGGGACACAAATACGAAGAAGACAAGATGGGCACAAGCATGGACAGAGACAGGAAGAAAAAGAACAGAAAAACCTACCTTCAACAAAAAAGGAGAATGAAGGGGCTACAGGTAAGTGTATCGTTACCGGGAGCGAAAAATATGCTTCCCAGGACGCCCAATCCAAAAAACGGCGGGAAGCGGCGGTCCGAGTGTCGGAAGCGCGTTCCAGCCGTGAAGACCGAAGAGACGCCACGTCTAAGCGCGGCGTTACACTAGGCCTACCCCCAAAAGTGAGGTACCATTTTTATCAGGAGACTTGGCGGAACATTGGGTGGAAGGAAACTTGTGGCTCCTCTCAGATTCCAGAACATTATGTCACCAAAATGAGAGAAAAAAGTGTTTTTAAGCCAATTGTTGAGGTTTGCAAAGGATTCTGGGTAACACAACCTGGTGAGAGCCCCACAAGTTACCCCATCTTGGATTCCCTTAGCTGTCTAGTTTTCAAAAATGCACAGGTATGTTTGGTTTCCCCATGTGCCGGCTGAGCTAGAGGCCAAAATCCACAACTAGGCAGTTTGCGAAAAACAGCTGTTTTCTTTAGGGAAATTGTGATGTGTCCACGTTGTGTTTTGGGGCATTTCCTGTCGCGGGTACTAGGCCTACCCACACAAGTGAGGTACCATTTTTATTGGGAGACTTGGGGAAATGCTGGGTGGAAGAAAATTTGTGGCTCTTCTCAGATTCCACAACTTTCTGTCACCAAAATGTGAGGAAAAACTGTTTTTTTAGACAAATTTTGAGCTGTGCAAAGAAATCTGCATAACAGAACCTGGTGACAACCCCACAAGTAACCCCCTCTTGGATTCCCCTAGTTGTCTAGTTTCAAAAAATGCACAGGTTTGGTAGGTTTTCTTAGGTGCCGGCTAAGCTTGAGGCAAAAATCCACAGCTAAACACTTTGCAAAAAAACAGCTCAGTTTTCTTTAGGAAAATGTGATGTGTCTACATTGTGTTTGGGAACACTTCCTGTCGCGGACACTAGGTGTTACGTACAGCGCTGGACTTCTCACCTCTGGATACTGGGTGGGTGAATACACCAGGTCTTCTATAGGTTCTGGAGACTCCCAGATAAGGGCGACCCCTTCTAGTAGCCACGGTGCCGCTTGACAGGCAACGCCAAAGCAGACCGTACCCTCCAGAAGGAATCCCAGCTGGAAAAACCCCCAACACTGGGGAAAAACCTCTAACAGGAACTCCTGAAGAAAAATAAGAAAAAACAGGACTTGACAACAGTAACAATAATAGGTATCATTTCCCAAGGCAAAAAGCAGGAACAAAGGACAGGCAAAAATATCCAGAAGCAAAAGCAGGAGTAAAAAACAGGAGTGAAGAGCACCACGAGAAGGAGGTGTTTGCATCGCAAGGTAGAACAAGACTGACTGACTTATATACTGTGAAAAAGGGAAGTGACATCACAGGAAAGGGAAAGAACACCGTCCTGAATAGGGAAGAGCCCATAGACCAGAATAGGAAAAAAGAAAGTAGTATAAAAGAAAACTAGAGCATGCTGGGACACAAACACGAAGAAGACAAGATGGGCACAATCATGGACAGAGAAAGGAAGAAAAAGAACAGAAAAACCTACCACCAACAAAAAAGGAGAATGAAGGGGCTACGGGTAAGTGTATCGTTACCGGGAGCAAAAAATATGCTTCCCGGGACGCCGAACCAAAAAACCCCGGGAAACGGCGGTCCGAGTGTCGGAAGCGCGTTCCAGCCGCGAAGACCGAAGAGACGCTGCGTCTAAGCGCGGCGTTACACTAGGCCTACCCCCAAAAGTGAGGTACCATTTTTATCAGGAGACTTGGCGGAACATTCGGTGGAAGGAAACTTGTGGCTCCTCTCATATTCCAGAACATTATGTCACCAAAATGAGAGAAAAAAGTGTTTTTAAGCCAAATGTTGAGGTTTGCAAAGGATTCTGGGTAACACAACCTGGTGAGAGCCCCACAAGTTACTCCATCTTGGATTCCCTTAGCTGTCTAGTTTTCAAAAATGCACAGGTTTGTTTGGTTTCCCCAGGTGCCGGCTGAGCTAGAGGCCAAAATCCACAACTAGGCACTTTGCAAAAAACAGCTGTTTTCTTTGGGAAATTGTGATGTGTCCACGTTGTGTTTTGGGGTATTTCCTTACGCGGGTACTAGGCCTACCCACACAAGTGAGGTACCATTTTTATTGGGAAACTTGGGGAAATGCTGGGTGGAAGAAAATTTGTGCCTCCTCTCAGATTCCAGAACTTTACATCACCAAAATGTTTAGGAAACGGTGTTTTTTTTGCCACATTTTGAGATTTGGAAAGGATTATGGGTAACAGAACCTTGTGAGAGCCCCACAAGTCACTCCATCATGGATTCCCCTAGGTGCCCAGTTTTAAAAAATGTACAGGTTTGAAAGGATTCCATAGGTGCCGGCTGAGCTAGAGGCCAAAATCCACAGCTAGGCACTTTACAAAAAACAGCTTTGTTTTCTTTGGGAAAATGTGATGTGTCGACATTGTGTTAGTGCTATTTCCTGTTGCGGGCACTACTCCTACCCACACAAGTGAGATATCATTTTTGTCGGGAGACGTGGCGGAACGCTAGGTTGAAGGAAACTTGTGTCTCCTCTCAGATTACAGACCTTTATGTCACCGAAATGTGAGGACAAAGAGTTTTTTGGCCAAATTGTGAGGTTTCCAAAGAATTCTGGGTAATAAAACCTGGTGAGAGTCCCACAACTCACCCCATCTTTGATTTTCCTAGGTGTCTAGTTTTCAAAATTGTGCAGGATTGGTAGGTTTCCCTAGGCACAGGCTGAGCTAGACGCAACAATCCACAGCTAGGCACTTTCCCAAAAAAAAAGCTCTGTTTCCTTTGGGAAAAATTTGATTTGTCCTGGTTGTGTTTTGGGGCATTTCCTGTCACGGGCACTAGGCCTATCCACATAAGTGTTGTACCAATTTTATATGGAGACTTTGGGGAACGCTGGAGGGAAGGACATTTGTGGCTCCTTTCAGATTCCACAACTTTCTGTCACCAAAATGTGAGGAAAAACTGTTTTTTTTGCCAAATTTTGAGCTGTGCAAAGAAATCTGCATAACAGAACCTGGTGATATCCCCACAAGTAACCCCCTCATGGATTCCCCTAGTAGTCTAGTTTCAAAAAATGCACAGGTTTGGTAGGTTTTCTTAGGTGACGGCTAAGCTTGAGGCAAAAATCCACAGCTAAACACTTTGCAAAAAAACAGCTCTGTTTTCTTTAGGAAAATGTGATGTGTCTACATTGTGTTTGGGAGCACTTCCTGTCGCGGACACTAGGTGTTACGTAAAGCCCTGGACTTCTCACTTCTGGATACTGGGTGGGTGAATACACCAGGTCTTCTACAGGTTCTGGAGACTCCCAGATAAGGGCGACCCCTTCTAGTAGCCACGGTGCTGCTTGACAGGCAACGCCAAAGCAGACCGTATACTCCAGAAGGAATCCCAGCGGGAAAAACCCCCAACACTGGGGAAAAACCTCTAACAGGAACTCCTGAAGAAAAATAAGAAAAAACAGGACTTGACAACAGTAACAATAATAGGTATCATTTCCCAAGGCAAAAAGCAGGAACAAAGGACAGGCAAAAATATCCAGAAGCAAAAGCAGGAGTAAAAAACAGGAGTGAAGAGCACCACGAGAAGGAGGTGTTTGCATCGCAAGGTAGAACAAGACTGACTGACTTATATACTGTGAAAAAGGGAAGTGACATCACAGGAAAGGGAAAGAACACCGTCCTGAATAGGGAAGAGCCCATAGACCAGAATAGGAAAAAAGAAAGTAGTATAAAAGAAAACTAGAGCATGCTGGGACACAAACACGAAGAAGACAAGATGGGCACAATCATGGACAGAGAAAGGAAGAAAAAGAACAGAAAAACCTACCACCAACAAAAAAGGAGAATGAAGGGGCTACGGGTAAGTGTATCGTTACCGGGAGCAAAAAATATGCTTCCCGGGACGCCGAACCAAAAAACCCCGGGAAACGGCGGTCCGAGTGTCGGAAGCGCGTTCCAGCCGCGAAGACCGAAGAGACGCTGCGTCTAAGCGCGGCGTTACACTAGGCCTACCCCCAAAAGTGAGGTACCATTTTTATCAGGAGACTTGGCGGAACATTCGGTGGAAGGAAACTTGTGGCTCCTCTCATTTTCCAGAACATTATGTCACCAAAATGAGAGAAAAAAGTGTTTTTAAGCCAAATGTTGAGGTTTGCAAAGGATTCTGGGTAACACAACCTGGTGAGAGCCCCACAAGTTACTCCATCTTGGATTCCCTTAGCTGTCTAGTTTTCAAAAATGCACAGGTTTGTTTGGTTTCCCCAGGTGCCGGCTGAGCTAGAGGCCAAAATCCACAACTAGGCACTTTGCAAAAAACAGCTGTTTTCTTTGGGAAATTGTGATGTGTCCACGTTGTGTTTTGGGGTATTTCCTTACGCGGGTACTAGGCCTACCCACACAAGTGAGGTACCATTTTTATTGGGAAACTTGGGGAAATGCTGGGTGGAAGAAAATTTGTGCCTCCTCTCAGATTCCAGAACTTTACATCACCAAAATGTTTAGGAAACGGTGTTTTTTTTGCCACATTTTGAGATTTGGAAAGGATTATGGGTAACAGAACCTTGTGAGAGCCCCACAAGTCACTCCATCATGGATTCCCCTAGGTGCCCAGTTTTAAAAAATGTACAGGTTTGAAAGGATTCCATAGGTGCCGGCTGAGCTAGAGGCCAAAATCCACAGCTAGGCACTTTACAAAAAACAGCTTTGTTTTCTTTGGGAAAATGTGATGTGTCGACATTGTGTTAGTGCTATTTCCTGTTGCGGGCACTACTCCTACCCACACAAGTGAGATATCATTTTTGTCGGGAGACGTGGCGGAACGCTAGGTTGAAGGAAACTTGTGTCTCCTCTCAGATTACAGACCTTTATGTCACCGAAATGTGAGGACAAAGAGTTTTTTGGCCAAATTGTGAGGTTTCCAAAGAATTCTGGGTAATAAAACCTGGTGAGAGTCCCACAACTCACCCCATCTTTGATTTTCCTAGGTGTCTAGTTTTCAAAATTGTGCAGGATTGGTAGGTTTCCCTAGGCACAGGCTGAGCTAGACGCAACAATCCACAGCTAGGCACTTTCCCAAAAAAAAAGCTCTGTTTCCTTTGGGAAAAATTTGATTTGTCCCGGTTGTGTTTTGGGGCATTTCCTGTCACGGGCACTAGGCCTATCCACATAAGTGTTGTACCAATTTTATATGGAGACTTTGGGGAACGCTGGAGGGAAGGACATTTGTGGCTCCTTTCAGATTCCACAACTTTCTGTCACCAAAATGTGAGGAAAAACTGTTTTTTTTGCCAAATTTTGAGCTGTGCAAAGAAATCTGCATAACAGAACCTGGTGATATCCCCACAAGTAACCCCCTCATGGATTCCCCTAGTAGTCTAGTTTCAAAAAATGCACAGGTTTGGTAGGTTTTCTTAGGTGACGGCTAAGCTTGAGGCAAAAATCCACAGCTAAACACTTTGCAAAAAAACAGCTCTGTTTTCTTTAGGAAAATGTGATGTGTCTACATTGTGTTTGGGAGCACTTCCTGTCGCGGACACTAGGTGTTACGTAAAGCCCTGGACTTCTCACTTCTGGATACTGGGTGGGTGAATACACCAGGTCTTCTACAGGTTCTGGAGACTCCCAGATAAGGGCGACCCCTTCTAGTAGCCACGGTGCTGCTTGACAGGCAACGCCAAAGCAGACCGTATACTCCAGAAGGAATCCCAGCGGGAAAAACCCCCAACACTGGGGAAAAACCTCTAACAGGAACTCCTGAAGAAAAATAAGAAAAAATAGGACTTGACAACAGTAACAATAATAGGTAACATTTCCCAAGGCAAAAAGCAGGAACAAAGGACAGGCATAAATATCCAGAAACAAAAGCAGGAATAAAAAATAGGAGCGAAGAGCACAACCAGAAGGAGGTGTTTGCAACGCGAGGTAGAACAAGACTGACTGACTTATATACTGAGAAAAAGGGAAAGAACACCGTCTTGAATAGGGAAGAGCCATGGACCAGAATAGGAAAAAAGAAAGTAGTATAAAAGAAAACTAGAGCATGCTGGGACACACACACGAAGAAGACAAGTTGGACACAAGCATGGACAGAGACAGGAAGAAAAAGAACAGAAAAACCTACCACCAACAAAAGGAGAAAGAAGGGGCTACAGGTAAGTGCAGTGCAACTGGGAGCGAAAAATATGCTTCCCAGGACGTCCAACCAAAAAACTGTGGGAAACGGCGGTCCGAGTGTCGGAAGCACGTTCCAGCCGTGAAGACCGAAGAGACGCCACGTCTAAGCGCGGCGTTACACTAGGCCTACCCACAAAAGTGAGGTGCAATTTTTATCAGGAGACTTGGCAAAACGCTTGGTGGAAGGAAACTTGTGGCTCGTCTCAGATTCCAGAACATTATGGTGGTCATTACAACCCTGGCGGTCGGTGTTAAAGCGGCGGTAAGACCGCCAACAGGCCGGCGGTAAACATTTTGGAATTACGACCGTAGCCGAGACCGCCAACTAAGACAGCCACTTTAACACAACGCCCGCCACAGCAGTACAGACAAGCAGCGCGGCGGTCACCGCCAACAGACAGGCGGAACACAATGTACCGCCCATAGTATTGTTAACGCGTCCCTTTATGTTAATTTATACACATTAGGACTCGTTTTAGGCCGATGAATCTTGGGACCCAGTGGTGAGACACCGTAAGACGAGATAGCTGATCAATAAGTCAATCAACACATCAATAATATTGTCAATGTAGATTACCAAAATATATTTCTCCTTAAACATTAATTAAGCCTTCGACGCAATCATGACCTCTAAAGTCATAAATAACCACACCTTGATTGAAGTTTAGTGATTTTATTCCCTATTGGTTCCAATCTAATAGAAGCGTATTCATCATAAACCAAAACGAAGAAGCATAGTAATAACAATAGTGTTAACGCAGAGATCACATACAAATGAATAAAACATGAAGATTAGTTATTTCTAATACAGAAACCCTCATATATGTTTTTAGTTCAGCATAGTATAATGTCAGTCATGTCGGTTTGTCAGTCAAGATGGATACCTTGTCTACCCACTAATTAGCATCAGCATGTTGGGCTTCATGCAAAAACAATTTAGAACATCAATTTGGAAAACATCTAGCTAAGGTCTCTAGTCAAAATACACAGCAGTTGGTACCTAGAAAGAAAAGCAATTAAGTGCATTTCAATAGCAACTAATAATTACCCTCCTCAGGACAGGTCAGCATACAGGATCAGTCTTCGTCTTCAGGACATCAGTTAGTTCGTCGTCAAACTATCTAATATAAGAACAGGGACACTTCCCTCATAAGGAGGAAAAGTGTAATGGGGCAACTAAGGGTGAGGATGGTTTATTAAGTCTCAAGTCACCAAACAGAGTGACAGAGTTTCTGGATGCAATCGATATCATTCCCCACCTAGGTCTCTCGAGTCGTCTGTGTCATGGGTTTTTATCCCTTTTCATAATCCATACCCCCAAAATTCTATTGGATGATCACTTCACCCCACTATCTATAACCTATCAAATTATACATTAAGTAATGCACTTGTCATGCTACGATAATTTTCTAGACTTTGATTGGTCTTCATTATTGACGTTTTTCGTAGGTGGCACATCCGGGGTTACTTCATTTTCTGGCACGTTCTTCGGGTCAAGAGTTCTCTTTACCGCGATTCAATGTCCTTGAAAGTATCTGTACTCTTGTTACAAGCCTACGATTTTATACCAAAAGCAACTAACATGCGAATGGGAATGCACTAGTCAATGATACATTAAGCGGAGAAGAAGGAACAAATGCTGGGTCATGGCCTTTACAAATCAGCACACTTAAGAAACAGAAAAAAATATGCTTTAATATGAGAGTTACACAGCTAGTTTTCGACTCACGCTAACTTAAGACTTATGAATTCTAATAAATGGAAGCTTCGTATGTGTTAACATTTAAATTCGTAATTCAAACAATTATTCTTATGTCATCATTAGTCTATGCATACATTTACTTCTGTATTAATCACGATTCTATGAATAATGTTGTTAATATAATGTCAGTAATATGAACATTTCACATCTAAATAGGTAACGTTTAAACTACACTCTCTCAGTCCCTCCTCTGATGACGCAAGTCATCACACAATTTTTATTTTAATTCTTCACCTTTCGCATAATGCGCATTTCAACATCTTGCCCTTTATGTGAGCTTTCCCATATTTCTTTGAACATTTTCTCTCTTTCACTTTCTTCATTTCTTCTGGTTCTTTTGGACCAATTTCTTTTCACTTTGTCATTCATTTTACATGCCCCCCCATAATCCTAATAGACAAATCAAAACAATTAATAGACCCATCATTATTTTTGCCAATACCCCATTCCAAATGTTGGTGAACCAGCTTCCCACTCGGGCAATTCCTTTCCCAAATTTCTCCCAAATACCAGGTTCTTTTAGATCTTTCAAGTCTGTATTATCTCTAGTAAGGTTAGTAAGCATGCTTCTAATCTTCTTACTATTATCAGGTATAAATGAACAACAATGGCGTTCATTAAGCATTTGGCAGACACCTCCACTCTTTGCTAAAAGAATGTCTAAAGCAAGCCGATTTTGAAGAGTCATAGCTCTTTCTGCAGCAAGTTCAGTATCCATTAGGAGTATGGCTCCTGTAAAATTTGTCAACATGTTATCCACTATAGTAGACAGCTTTTGAATTTTCATAGAATTTAAGATAACCCCTACTGATGGGATTATAGCTCCGAATATATTAGCAATGACAGTCGCCACTGATTTTTGCTTTTGTCTAGGATGTTGTAATTCAGACGTTTTCGGTATTTGTTTTAAGTCATCAATCTGATATATCTTTGGGAATACTATTCCCAAATAACATGTTCCATACCATCCCTTAGGGAGACGGTAATATGCATTTAATCCACAAATGTAATAGATTCCAGGAATCGCTGGGTCTTGTCCATTTAACATAAAGGTCCATTTACTCTGAAACAAAAACACATGTCTACATTCACTTGTACCCACAAACAAATTGTCTTGATCAGACTTTGGCCTATATATACAAAGTCTTCCTACATGTAGTGCATCTATAGCTAGTTTACCTTGTGTTTTGATTGCAGTGTAAGCATAATCATTTGCATAAGTGCGCTTCTCTAGTCCTTTTTCTAATCTTTCTTTTAGTGCTTTGCGTCTATCATCTGTGTGATCTAAGAAGCTTTTCTCTACAGGAGATAATAAGCAAGTCAGATTATTGCGATGTGCATAAGCAGTTCCAAATGTAAGTGTAGGCTCAAAAAATCCTCTAACTATCTTTATATCATGTTCCTTAGCTAATTTATTCAGGAATTCAATCACAGGCACAAAAGAAAACACAACATCTAAATTTGAGTAAAGTATTGCACATGCTCTTGGTTATAGAATCTTGTTAATAGCAAACTACAACTAATTCCATGAGTAAGTTGCAGGCTATGATAAGTAACTCCTTCCTGCACAGATGAAGGAATTTTTGTGCACACAGAACAATCTTTTGCATCCATAGTTTCCACATACTCATTTAATAAGCGATAGAAGACATTAGTAGAAAGTTCCCCTTTTGCATTAGTTCCCTCATGCATATGTCTTGCATCCTGCTCAAATTTCTCCCAAGGTGACAGTTTATTAGTAGTGGTAGTTTCAGGTTTTGCAGTTGTATTAATAGTCTCTTTCTTTCTCCATGGCATTCCCACAATCACTCCTACAATTATTACTGCACATACAACACCTATTATCAGACCTAACCAACCACACACTTTACTTCCTTTGCTACTGTAAGCCATATTTGTATAGAATCAGAACAGTTGATTTAACAATCGACTTGAAGAGAGAAAAAGAGAAGAAAAAAAAAAAACTTTTGCGTATTTCACAGCATCTTCAATCACTTTCAGGACCCTTCTTGTCAATTCAGGTTAGCAGCTTTTCAATATTAGGTTCTTTAAGTCAAATCCGAGTTTAGTGTCACTTTTGGTAGTTTTACAGAGTCTCTTTCTTTGGTTTACAAATTTTCAACTTAGCCAAATCTTCTTCAAGTTTTTGTTCAGGTACCGTAATACTGGCCTGGTACTTCTCGATCAAAGCAGAATGCTAAGAATTCTTGTTGCCATTCAGAGGTGGTAGCATATTCCCACTCGGGACCTGTATATCTTCTGTTTGCTATTCTTTTTCTCTTTAACCTTCGTTCACCTTGCTGCTCTCCTTCGCTCAGATCAGCCTGTGAGGTATCGCTTTCTTCTATTATTGTGTCATTTGATACTTCTCTCAATTTAAGATGTGACTTGTCTGGCCATTTATCGCCTTTATGTGATCTTAGTCTGTGATTTCCTTCAGGACGTTTGACAGCACCCTCCTCTTGTGATATGGTGTCTTTTCTTGACGGGCCTACAACTGGTTCGGGAGATTCTAACACACTTCTATTTGTATCTACGGTTTCTCCTTCTCTTTCGTCTTCTGGTTCTGTGTTGAGTTCAGACTCTAACCCGTACTCATCTACTTCTGGGAGAACTTCTCCTTGACTTAGTTCTCCTGCTGCCTCAACTGAGATAGGCACTCTGTCACCTCTCTCGAACTCATTGACAGCTTGAGGGACAAGACTGTTCTCAGTGAGCTCTTCAGCAGTCTCACTCTCATTTTGACTGTTCTCTGATTCTGTGATTTCTCTTCCTGAAGTTGCTGTACCAGAAACTTCAAGTTCCTCTTCAACAGGACACGTTATCTTTTTCGTGTAACTGGCATGTATCCAGTTGGGAACCCCGGCTCACTTCACAGCAGTGGTGGTCGTCAATAATACTTGATACGGCCCCTTCCAACATGGCTCAAGACACGATTTTCTCATGTGCTTCTTGACAACCACCAAATCTCCAGCTTGCAGAGAGTGACCTGGTTCGCCGATCGGTGGCAATGTGTTAGCCTCCACCTGGTGAGAGAAATAGCGAATTACGTCAGCCAAACCTTTGCAGTAATCCAACACCATATCATCTGTAATATTCACTAGTGCATTTGCAGGTACTGCTGGTAATCTCATTGCCCTGCCCATGAGGATTTCATGGGGCGATAGTCCCGTTTTCTTATCTGGGGTGTTTCTCATTGACATCAGTACTAGAAGCAAGGCATCTGGCCACTTCATGTTTGTTGCAGCACACATCTTTGCTAGTCTTGATTTTAAAGGTACCATTCATCTGTTCAACTAGTACTAATGCTTCAGGGCGATAGCTACAATGCAGCTTTTGTTCAATGTTGAGTGCGGCACACAGAAGTTTAATCACCTCATTGTCGAAGTATCTTCCCCTGTCTGATTCTATAGAAACCGGAAACCCGAATCTTGGTATCAGTTCCCTGAGTAGTAATTTTGCGACTGTAAGACTGTCATTTCTACGTGTGGGATATGCCTCAATCCAATGACTGAAAACACACACAATCACCAACACGTACTTCAAACCTCCACACACAGGCATTTCGATAAAATCCATTTGCATTTTGTTGAATGGACCTCCAGCTCTTCCAATGTGACTCAAAGTTACCACAGTTCCTTTTCCAGCGTTCATCTGTTGACAGATGACGCATCTGTGGCAAGTGATTTCTGCGGCATGTCTGAATTTTGGATTAAACCAATCAATCTTAAAAGATCTGATCATAGCATCTCTTCCCAAATGTGCCTGTCCATGATATAATCGGGCAAATTGGGATAAGAGACTATTTGGCAAGACCAATTTCCCTTCTTCAGAAACCCATATATCATCTGCTCTTTGGAGCGTTTTTCTTCTTTGCTAGCACGTCCTTGTAATGTTTTCAGCTCGTCTAAGGTATCAACCACCCGCAATGCTAGACTTAAACTCATGTCATTTTCAGGTTGCAGTAACAATTCCCACTGTTCTTTGAATGATATACAGTTCAATGCACAAAATCTTGCGACCTGATCGGCATAGCTATTTCCCATGGATACAAAATCTTGTGATCTGGTGTGAGCACTGCATTTCACCACGGCAATTTCATGAGGTAACTGAATCATATGTAACAAATCTCTTATTTGTTCACCATTTTTCACAGGAGAACCAGAGGAAGTCATGAAACCCCTCTGTGACCAAAGTTGGTCAAAATCATGTACAATTCCAAATCCATATCTGCTGTCAGTATAGATAGTAACTCTCAGATTTACAGCTGCGTGGCATGCTTTTGTAATAGCCACTAATTCTGCCACTTGTGCAGAAAACACTTTATCGAGCCAGGAGGCTTCGACAATGGCAGTTATGGTGCATACAGCGTAACCAGCTCTCAGTGTTCCCGCTGAATCTCTTAAGCAGGATCCATCAACAAACATAATGCAATCATTTTCTTTTAGCTGGGTATCCTGTATGTCTGGGCGAGGTTTGGTACAGAGCTCAGTCACCTCAAGACAGTCATGCTCAAATTCTTACCCATCTTTGATCTCAGCATTTTCATTGGGAAGTAAGGTTGCCGGGTTCAGTACTGTACATCTCTTTAATGTGACATTTGGTGACCCCAGTATAATCGTTTCATATTTGGTGAGTGGTGCATTTGTCATGTGTTGTGTCTTAGTTCGGGTCAACAGGATTTTGACTGAATGTGGAACCATTACTGTCAGAGGATATCCCATGACTATGCCTTCACATTGTGAAAGGCTTTGACCAACTGCTGCAACTGCTCGCAAACAACCCGGTAAGGCTGCTGCAACAGGGTCCAAAGTAGCTGAAAAATATGCTACAGGGCGATTTGCATCTCCGTGGACCTGTGTCAAAACAGACAAAGAACAAGCATCACGTTCATGACAAAACAACAGAAAAGGTTTCTCATAATCAGGCATTCCTAAGTCTGGTGCCCTGCACATACATTCCTTCAGCTCCACAAATGATTCAAGCTCATCCTTTTTCAATGGAATTGTGTATGGCTCATCTTTTACTTCCTTTCCTGTGAATTTTATTAAGGGCTTTGCGATGATTGAGAAGTTTGGTATCCACTTTCAACAGTAACCCACCATTCCCAAAAACATCCTAACATCTCTTTTTGTTGTGGGAGGGTTCATCTGCAAGACAGCTGTTATTCTTTCCTTTGATATTCTCCGGGATCCCTTCTCAATCAAATGTCCTAGGTATTTTACTTATTTTTGACAGTATTGTAATTTTCTGGGTGACACTTTATGTCCATTCTTTCCCAGATGGTTCAGCAATGCAATGGTATCATATTTACAACTGTCTCTGGTCTTGGATGCGATCAGTAAGTCATCAATGTACTGCATAAGAGTTGAATTAAAAGGCAGCACAAGAGGTTCCAAATCCTTTTTCAAGATCTGGTTAAAGATGGATGGTGACTCAGAAAATCCTTGGGGAATTCTGCACCAACTGTACACCTTATCCCAAAATTTGAAACTGAACAAAAATTGGCTGTCTTCATGAAGGGGTATTGAAAAGAATGCCTGCGACAGGTCTACCACAGTAAACCATTCATCATCGCAAGGAACTTGGAACATTATCACTGCTGGGTTAGGCACTACTGGGCAACATTTTATCACAATTTCATTTATTTTTCTTAAATCCTGTACAATCCGGACTTTTCCACAGTGCTTCTTTCAACCCAATATGGGAGAATTGCACGGACTACTCAAAACTTCTTTTAAGACTCCCTGTCTGAGAAAGTCTGCAATTATTTGTGACACTTCAATGAGGACATCCTGGGTCATGTGGTATTGCGGTACTTGTGGAAACACCACATTTGGCTTTATCTGTACCTTGACTGCTTCCACCCCTTTCATCAACCCTACTTCTTTTCCAGTCAAATCCTACACTTTCTTTGTCACAGTCCCTCGTAAATCGATAGGTTGATCAATCAAAGTATGCATTGGGAATAGGGTAATCAAAGGGTAATCTTCATTTGTTTCTGCTTCATCCACTGCAAATTGACTCTCATCTCCCTCATCATCACTGTTTGTCTGTACTTCTATTCCATCATTGGAACAGGTGATTGAACATTTTGTTTTGCACAGTAAGTCCCTT
This sequence comes from Pleurodeles waltl, assembly GCF_031143425.1. Taxonomy (NCBI): domain Eukaryota; kingdom Metazoa; phylum Chordata; class Amphibia; order Caudata; family Salamandridae; genus Pleurodeles; species Pleurodeles waltl. The sequence continues at coordinate 642,769,797 of NC_090440.1, read as the reverse complement.
CCTAGTAAGGATACTGGACTTGAATCGCATACAACGAATCTATGCAGGGCTTGGAAGTTGCCAATTTCGACCTGTACCGGATCAGTAATCGGATTAGTTAGGTACTGGTTTGCTACCCCAACTACTCGTATAGTGCGCCCTGAGAGAGGTAATCTCTGGACTTCTGCACTTCGAACTGTAGATCCTGTAGCTCCTGTGTCAACCAAAAATGAAACCTTATAACCCATTACTTTCCCCTCTACATATGGGCCTCTTTGATCCACTTCTAAGGATGCTGCAAGCCTGCACTCATCACTATCTGAACTATCATCTGACCATTCCTCATTCATGCCACTTTCACCTCGCAAAGGGAATTGTTGCACAGTGTTATTTTGACTGGTTACCTGGCCTGTGACCTGCTGAGGAAGCATCACCTGTTGCTGCCCCCTCGGAGCCATTGGTAATTGCATTTGCTGTCTAGGCACCATAGGAATCTGCTGCTGTACTGGTTGCATTTGTACTGACTGAAACCACGGCATTTGCATCTGCTGCACGGGCTGTACCCCTTGAATTTGTACTGAATTATTCTGAAAATTCATCCACTGCAAATTGACTCTCATCTCCCTCATCATCACTGTTTGTCTGTACTTCTATTCCATCATTGGAACAGGTGATTGAACATTTTGTTTTGCACAGTAAGTCCCTTCCTAGTAAGGATACTGGACTTGAATCGCATACAACGAATCTATGCAGGCCTTCAAAGTTGCCAATTTCGACCTGTACCGGATCAGTAATCAGATTAGTTAGGTACTGGTTTGCTACCCCAACTACTCATATAGTGCGCCCTGAGAGAGGTAATCTCGGGACTTCTGCACTTCGAACTGTAGATCCTGTAGCTCCTGTGTCAACCAAAAATGAAACCTTATAACCCATTACTTTCCCCTCTACATATGGGCCTCTTTGATCCACTTCTAAGGATGCTGCAAGCCTGCACTCATCACTATCTGAACTATCATCTGACCATTCCTCATTCATGCCACTTTCACCTCACAAAGGGAATTGTTGCACAGTGTTATTTTGACTGGTTACCTGGCCTGTGACCTGCTGAGGAAGCATCACCTGTTGCTGTCCCATCGGAGCCATTGGTAATTGCATTTGCTGTCTAGGCACCATAGGAATCTGCTGCTGTACTGGTTGCATTTGTACTGACTGAAACCACGGCATTTGCATCTGCTGCACGGGCTGTACCCCTTGAATTTGTACTGAATTATTCTGAAAATTCGGGTTCTGATGTCTTATTTTTAAACCTCGTGAATGCTGAACTGCACCATCCTGCACCATATTTGGACAATCCCGTTTCCAATGCCCCACGCCTCTGCACGCTTGACATGGTGACATCTTTTTCACTCCTTGACCATCATTTTGTATGACAACATTATTCATGTCCAAACCACGGTTCACAAACCCTCGACCTCTGCCTCTCGGCTGTGCCTGAAACACTCTATTCATTTGCGGTTGTTGCTGTATCATTTGCTGAACCCCATTTCCCTGCATTCCAGCTTGTGCAGCCCTTATCTGCATCACCATCACTTTCTCCGTCAACTTTTTCTGCTTCAATTCAACCTCGTCACTACAGTATTTCGCATACTGTAACACTTCATCTATTGGTTTAGCTTGCCAACAAATCAAATGATTCTTAATCATCTGGCTAACTTCTGGTCTCAGCCCTTCAACAAATCTGAACACAAGATGATTCATGTCCTTCGGCTCGATAGTCTCAGTACCACTGTAATGTTTGAACGCCTTCAACAATCTCTCATAATAGGCATTTATTGATTCTTTAACCTCCTGCGAGGTCCGGTCGATTTTCTGCCAGTCCGTCACCTTTGGCGACACCTTTTGTTTCTAAAACTCAATCACCTTATGATAATTTTTCATCACCTCTTCTGAAGGTGCTCCAGTCACCTTATCTCTTGCCGGCTCCTTTGTTGGCCAATCTACCCCTCTTTTGCACTCAAGCCACAAATCCGGCGGAACAATAATCTCAAACAAGGTATTTAGGTCTTCCCAGAGACACTTTGCAAGTTTTACGAATCTATCCCTCATAGGCAAGATCTTTACCGAATCCAGATTAGGTGAAGTATTAATTTCATTTGACACTGGACTCTTTCCCTTTCCTTTATCTCTCTTCTTTGCCCATCGGCCTTCCCACTTTTCTAACGCACCCCAAATCTGTGCACTCTGCACCAGTTCTTTCAAATGTGTCTTCATTCCTGCCGACCTCATGTGCTCAAAATCTTTGGAATCAAAATCTAGTCTGTAACTTCTTTTCAAATGTTTAGTATTTCCAATATCGATATTATATCTGTCTGCCAAATTCGATAGTCTATGATGTATTTTGCCTGCCTCTTTAGTGATTTTAGGACATAGGTATCTTAATTCTGCTTCTGTGTATGATTCCAATCTATTTACTCCCATTGTTCCATCTACTAACTCGGCAGCTTCTGCCCCTAGTCGTACAAGATTCAAATATTCATCTTGTTTCTCTTTTTCAGGTTCGACTGTGGTGTTCACTGTACTCTTCGGTGAAGTATAAGTTTTCTCTAACCATTCATTTAACTGCTGTACAGTGAAACCTTGCAGTGAGATATTTCCTGCATGTGTCATTGGGGTGAGTGAGGTATTTGTACTCATGGTTTGAGGAGTTAAAACTCCCAGTCCTGCTTGACGCATCACTTCAAGAGGTGCCCCTACTGGACTAAAGTCCATTAAGGGTCTCGTTTGTTCATTTACTTGTTCTCCTGGGGCCATTATCTGCGGCATTCTCATAGGCCCTCCTCTTATCGCTTCCTAAGTCATAACCCCCTGATCACACATCCGTGTTTTATCCTGCGCATACAGCGGCACTGGGGGACCAACAGTAATAGGCAACGATATAGCAGCAGGTGTTTGACCTGGTCCTAGACTTCTTGGAGCAGCAACACCATAGGTCTGTTCCAACGTTCCCGGAACAGGTTCTAGTGGTGGTCCTGCTATAGGATTGTACCCTGGTATTAACTGTGGGGGTTGAGACATTAGTTTTGGAGTCGATTCAATTTGTATTAACTTCGACTTCGTGTATATCGGGTATGGCGGCACTATCAAGTTTGTAGTAGTTTCAAGCACGGGAACATCAGGATAGATTCTTTTTATCTGTGGAGGAGGCTGCAACTGTATCGGCGTCTCGGGTGCAGTGGGTACACTGACACCGTTTTGTATCGAAGCTGTATCGCTAGTCTGTACGGTATCAGTAACTCCCTTCTCCTGTGTCTGGTTCCCAGGTTTCAAGCTAGTACTTGGAGCGCTATCGCTCACCGCATACGGTGGCGGGCGATCGTATAATAATCTGTCCATAAACTCTTCGTCGTCTGAATCATCGTCTTCTTCCCAGGACCTTTTATTTTCCCTAGAATTGCCTGTGTCTTTATCGGTTTTGCAAGAAACTTTCTTTCCCTGTATCTCCTCTCCCTGAGTTATTGCTGGGAATAACTTCAACCCATCTACGATTCCCCTTCTCCACATCTTGCTCTCATTGTCCCACCTAGCTTCTGCATAAGATTTTTCTGCCCTTTTCAGCCTTCTTTGAAACCTTTCCTGTCAATGTCTAAGAGCCATTAGGTCCCAAATCGCTAAAGCCTCATATTGTGCCGGTCTTGGAGGTGGTTGTTGGGTACTTAACATCCACCTTAGATTCTCTAGTACTTTTGGATTGAGCGTCCCATGTTCTGGAAACGCTAAACATCCCTCTTTCTCAGTCAATTTGCACCACTGTTTCATCCATAAGCAAGGCGCAACACCTTTTTCTTCCATTACTGTATAAGCTGGAGTACCCTCAGGTGGTGTAGGTTCCCCATCGGTTGCTACAATATATACATCTCCCTTTAGAGCGCTCTTGAATGCTTTAATAAAATTCATTTTTGCGATTCTCTTATTTCGTATTTAATCAGAAATGGCTTAGTTCCCAGGACACCCTTCACCTGCCCTTTCTCAACCTATTGTCTCTCACGGACGGCAGCCAATCCGTGCGCGACCCCTCTCGGCATCTGACCTATCTCAGCGCGACACCACTGATGTCACACCCTCACATACACAGCAGCTGACAAAGTCTTGCGGCTCGTCCGCTCCTCACCAATCCTTACAATTCACACAAACTAATGCAAATTATTGCAAGCATCTTAAAATGACAATACAAATCTGTCGGTTTACTACAGGAAGGGTAACACATTCGCTTCAGAACTTTACAGAGATTTCACTTGAAGCCTCAGCCGCTACTCTCTCCTTCTCAGTTCCTGCATACGCAAACAGAATTCGACCCGCAAATTCTACTTTCGACTTGTCAATGACTCCTTCTAGTGCACTTTAGAATTTGTCAAATCTCCATCGAAGGTTTTCACATATGCAATAATCACTCAAACTCGACTTGTCAACCACGCCTGATTGACCTATTAAACCGCACAGATTACAACATGAACCACATTTATCATCATACTCCGGAGTCTCAGACCTCACTAGGTCCATACACAATAATCAACCACGTGGAAAATTTTGAGCAACAAGCGCCACATTCACATGAAGTACGCCGATTTCCCTACTCTCATACTATGGAGTACGCCCACTCCTGCTAAACAACACTTAATTTGGCCTAAGTACACACAAATTTTCACAACCACTTGCAAAATGCATAAGCTAAAGCAAGCGCAAAAATCCCTAACCGTACATACTATGGCGCCGAGAACATTCCCAACTCATATAGGCAAGCTCCGAGATCCCGGGAAAGCCATGGCGAACTTAGCAACCCATCATCTCTCCAAATTGCATTTTCACAGAAAAACAAATTAAACAATGAAACTCCGTCTTAGGGCCCCCAAGGGCCAAAACCGTCGCTCTGCTACCAGAACTGTTAACGCGTCCCTTTATGTTAATTTATACACATTAGGACTCGTTTTAGGCCGATGAATCTTGGGACCCAGTGGTGAGACACCGAAAGACGAGATAGCTGATCAATAAGTCAATCAACACATCAATAATATTGTCAATGTAGATTAACACAATATATTTCTCCTGAAACATTAATTAAGCCTTCGACGCAACCATGACCTCTCCAGTCATAAATAACCAAACCTTGATTGAAGTTTAGGGATTTTATTCCCTATTGGTTACAATCTAATAGAAGCGTATTCATCATAAACCAAAACGAAGAAGCATAGTAATAACAATAGTATTAACGCAGAGATCACATACAAATGAATAAAACATGAAGATTAGTTATTTCTAATACAGAAACCCTCATATATGTTTTTAGTTCAGCATAGTATAATGTCAGTCATGTCGGTTTGTCAGTCAAGATGGATACCTTGTCTACCCACTAATTAGCATCAGCATGTTGGGCTTCATGCAAAAACAATTTAGAACATCAATTTGGAAAACATCTAGCTAAGGTCTCTAGTCAAAATACACAGCAGTTGGTACCTAGAAAGAAAAGCAAGTAAGTGCATTTCAATAGCAACTAATAATTACCCTCCTCAGGACAGGTCAGCATACAGGATCAGTCTTCGTCTTCAGGACATCAGTTAGTTCGTCATCAAACTATCTAATATAAGAACAGGGACACTTCCCTCATAAGGAGGAAAAGTGTAATGGGGCAACTAAGGGTGAGGATGGTTTATTAAGTCTCAAGTCACCAAACAGAGTGACAGATTTTCTGGATGCAATCGATATCATTCCCCACCTAGGTCTCTCGAGCCGTATGTGTCATGGGTTTTTATCCCTTTTCATAATCCATACCCCCAAAATTCTATTGGATGATCACTTCACCCCACTATCTATAACCTATCAAATTATTCATTAAGTAATGCACTTGTCATGCTACGATAATTTTCTAGACTTTGATTGGTCTTCATTATTGACGTTTTTCGTAGGTGGCACATCCGGGGTTACTTCATTTTCTGGCACGTTCTTCGGGTCAAGAGTTCTCTTTACCGCGATTCAATGTCCTTGAAAGTATCTGTACTCTTGTTACAAGCCTACGATTTTATACCAAAAGCAACTAACATGCGAATGGGAATGCACTAGTCAATGATACATTAAGCGGAGAAGAAGGAACAAATGCTGGGTCATGGCCTTTACAAATCAGCACACTTAAGAAACAGAAAAAAATATGCTTTAATATGAGAGTTACACAGCTAGTTTTCGACTCACGCTAACTTAAGACTTATGAATTCTAATAAATGGAAGCTTCGTATGTGTTAACATTTAAATTCGTAATTCAAACAATTATTCTTATGTCATCATTAGTCTATGCATACATTTACTTCTGTATTAATCACGATTCTATGAATAATGTTGTTAATATAATGTCAGTAATATGAACATTTCACATCTAAATAGGTAACGTTTAAACTACACTCTCTCAGTCCCTCCTCTGATGACGCAAGTCATCACACAATTTTTATTTTAATTCTTCACCTTTCGCATAATGCGCATTTCAACATCTTGCCCTTTATGTGAGCTTTCCCATATTTCTTTGAACATTTTCTCTCTTTCACTTTCTTCATTTCTTCTGGTTCTTTTGGACCAATTTCTTTTCACTTTGTCATTCATTTTACATGCCCCCCCATAATCCTAATAGACAAATCAAAACAATTAATAGACCCATCATTATTTTTGCCAATACCCCATTCCAAATGTTGGTGAACCAGCTTCCCACTCGGGCAATTCCTTTCCCAAATTTCTCCCAAATACCAGGTTCTTTTAGATCTTTCAAGTCTGTATTATCTCTAGTAAGGTTAGTAAGCATGCTTCTAATCTTCTTACTATTATCAGGTATAAATGAACAACAATGGCGTTCATTAAGCATTTGGCAGACACCTCCACTCTTTGCTAAAAGAATGTCTAAAGCAAGCCGATTTTGAAGAGTCATAGCTCTTTCTGCAGCAAGTTCAGTATCCATTAGGAGTATGGCTCCTGTAAAATTTGTCAACATGTTATCCACTATAGTAGACAGCTTTTGAATTTTCATAGAATTTAAGATAACCCCTACTGATGGGATTATAGCTCTGAATATATTAGCAATGACAGTCGCCACTGATTTTTGCTTTTGTCTAGGATGTTGTAATTCAGACGTTTTCGGTATTTGTTTTAAGTCATCAATCTGATATATCTTTGGGAATACTATTCCCAAATAACATGTTCCATACCATCCCTTAGGGAGACGGTAATATGCATTTAATCCACAAATGTAATAGATTCCAGGAATCGCTGGGTCTTGTCCATTTAACATAAAGGTCCATTTACTCTGAAACAAAAACACATGTCTACATTCACTTGTACCCACAAACAAATTGTCTTGATCAGACTTTGGCCTATATATACAAAGTCTTCCTACATGTAGTGCATCTATAGCTAGTTTACCTTGTGTTTTGATTGCAGTGTAAGCATAATCATTTGCATAAGTGCGCTTCTCTAGTCCTTTTTCTAATCTTTCTTTTAGTGCTTTGCGTCTATCATCTGTGTGATCTAAGAAGCTTTTCTCTACAGGAGATAATAAGCAAGTCAGATTATTGCGATGTGCATAAGCAGTTCCAAATGTAAGTGTAGGCTCAAAAAATCCTCTAACTATCTTTATATCATGTTCCTTAGCTAATTTATTCAGGAATTCAATCACAGGCACAAAAGAAAACACAACATCTAAATTTGAGTAAAGTATTGCACATGCTCTTGGTTATAGAATCTTATTAATAGCAAACTACAACTAATTCCATGAGTAAGTTGCAGGCTATGATAAGTAACTCCTTCCTGCACAGATGAAGGAATTTTTGTGCACACAGAACAATCTTTTGCATCCATAGTTTCCACATACTCATTTAATAAGCGATAGAAGACATTAGTAGAAAGTTCCCCTTTTGCATTAGTTCCCTCATGCATATGTCTTGCATCCTGCTCAAATTTCTCCCAAGGTGACAGTTTATTAGTAGTGGTAGTTTCAGGTTTTGCAGTTGTATTAATAGTCTCTTTCTTTCTCCATGGCATTCCCACAATCACTCCTACAATTATTACTGCACATACAACACCTATTATCAGACCTAACCAACCACACACTTTACTTCCTTTGCTACTGTAAGCCATATTTGTATAGAATCAGAACAGTTGATTTAACAATCGACTTGAAGAGAGAAAAAGAGAAGAAAAAAAAAAACTTTTGCGTATTTCACAGCATCTTCAATCACTTTCAGGACCCTTCTTGTCAATTCAGGTTAGCAGCTTTTCAATATTAGGTTCTTTAAGTCAAATCCGAGTTTAGTGTCACTTTTGGTAGTTTTACAGAGTCTCTTTCTTTGGTTTACAAATTTTCAACTTAGCCAAATCTTCTTCAAGTTTTTGTTCAGGTACCGTAATACTGGCCTGGTACTTCTCGATCAAAGCAGAATGCTAAGAATTCTTGTTGCCATTCAGAGGTGGTAGCATATTCCCACTCGGGACCTGTATATCTTCTGTTTGCTATTCTTTTTCTCTTTAACCTTCGTTCACCTTGCTGCTCTCCTTCGCTCAGATCAGCCTGTGAGGTATCGCTTTCTTCTATTATTGTGTCATTTGATACTTCTCTCAATTTAAGATGTGACTTGTCTGGCCATTTATCGCCTTTATGTGATCTTAGTCTGTGATTTCCTTCAGGACGTTTGACAGCACCCTCCTCTTGTGATATGGTGTCTTTTCTTGACGGGCCTACAACTGGTTCGGGAGATTCTAACACACTTCTATTTGTATCTACGGTTTCTCCTTCTCTTTCGTCTTCTGGTTCTGTGTTGAGTTCAGACTCTAACCCGTACTCATCTACTTCTGGGAGAACTTCTCCTTGACTTAGTTCTCCTGCTGCCTCAACTGAGATAGGCACTCTGTCACCTCTCTCGAACTCATTGACAGCTTGAGGGACAAGACTGTTCTCAGTGAGCTCTTCAGCAGTCTCACTCTCATTTTGACTGTTCTCTGATTCTGTGATTTCTCTTCCTGAAGTTGCTGTACCAGAAACTTCAAGTTCCTCTTCAACAGGACACGTTATCTTTTTCGTGTAACTGGCATGTATCCAGTTGGGAACCCCGGCTCACTTCACAGCAGTGGTGGTCGTCAATAATACTTGATACAGCCCCTTCCAACATGGCTCAAGACACGATTTTCTCATGTGCTTCTTGACAACCACCAAATCTCCAGCTTGCAGAGAGTGACCTGGTTCGCCGATCGGTGGCAATGTGTTAGCCTCCACCTGGTGAGAGAAATAGCGAATTACGTCAGCCAAACCTTTGCAGTAATCCAACACCATATCATCTGTAATATTCACTAGTGCATTTGCAGGTACTGCTGGTAATCTCATTGCCCTGCCCATGAGGATTTCATGGGGCGATAGTCCCGTTTTCTTATCTGGGGTGTTTCTCATTGACATCAGTACTAGAAGCAAGGCATCTGGCCACTTCATGTTTGTTGCAGCACACATCTTTGCTAGTCTTGATTTTAAAGGTACCATTCATCTGTTCAACTAGTACTAATGCTTCAGGGCGATAGCTACAATGCAGCTTTTGTTCAATGTTGAGTGCGGCACACAGAAGTTTAATCACCTCATTGTCGAAGTATCTTCCCCTGTCTGATTCTATAGAAACCGGAAACCCGAATCTTGGTATCAGTTCCCTGAGTAGTAATTTTGCGACTGTAAGACTGTCATTTCTACGTGTGGGATATGCCTCAATCCAATGACTGAAAACACACACAATCACCAACACGTACTTCAAACCTCCACACACAGGCATTTCGATAAAATCCATTTGCATTTTGTTGAATGGACCTCCAGCTCTTCCAATGTGACTCAAAGTTACCACAGTTCCTTTTCCAGCGTTCATCTGTTGACAGATGACGCATCTGTGGCAAGTGATTTCTGCGGCATGTCTGAATTTTGGATTAAACCAATCAATCTTAAAAGATCTGATCATAGCATCTCTTCCCAAATGTGCCTGTCCATGATATAATCGGGCAAATTGGGATAAGAGACTATTTGGCAAGACCAATTTCCCTTCTTCAGAAACCCATATATCATCTGCTCTTTGGAGCGTTTTTCTTCTTTGCTAGCACGTCCTTGTAATGTTTTCAGCTCGTCTAAGGTATCAACCACCCGCAATGCTAGACTTAAACTCATGTCATTTTCAGGTTGCAGTAACAATTCCCACTGTTCTTTGAATGATATACAGTTCAATGCACAAAATCTTGCGACCTGATCGGCATAGCTATTTCCCATGGATACAAAATCTTGTGATCTGGTGTGAGCACTGCATTTCACCACGGCAATTTCATGAGGTAACTGAATCATATGTAACAAATCTCTTATTTGTTCACCATTTTTCACAGGAGAACCAGAGGAAGTCATGAAACCCCTCTGTGACCAAAGTTGGTCAAAATCATGTACAATTCCAAATCCATATCTGCTGTCAGTATAGATAGTAACTCTCAGATTTACAGCTGCGTGGCATGCTTTTGTAATAGCCACTAATTCTGCCACTTGTGCAGAAAACACTTTATCGAGCCAGGAGGCTTCGACAATGGCAGTTATGGTGCATACAGCGTAACCAGCTCTCAGTGTTCCCGCTGAATCTCTTAAGCAGGATCCATCAACAAACATAATGCAATCATTTTCTTTTAGCTGGGTATCCTGTATGTCTGGGCGAGGTTTGGTACAGAGCTCAGTCACCTCAAGACAGTCATGCTCAAATTCTTACCCATCTTTGATCTCAGCATTTTCATTGGGAAGTAAGGTTGCCGGGTTCAGTACTGTACATCTCTTTAATGTGACATTTGGTGACCCCAGTATAATCGTTTCATATTTGGTGAGTGGTGCATTTGTCATGTGTTGTGTCTTAGTTCGGGTCAACAGGATTTTGACTGAATGTGGAACCATTACTGTCAGAGGATATCCCATGACTATGCCTTCACATTGTGAAAGGCTTTGACCAACTGCTGCAACTGCTCGCAAACAACCCGGTAAGGCTGCTGCAACAGGGTCCAAAGTAGCTGAAAAATATGCTACAGGGCGATTTGCATCTCCGTGGACCTGTGTCAAAACAGACAAAGAACAAGCATCACGTTCATGACAAAACAACAGAAAAGGTTTCTCATAATCAGGCATTCCTAAGTCTGGTGCCCTGCACATACATTCCTTCAGCTCCACAAATGATTCAAGCTCATCCTTTTTCAATGGAATTGTGTATGGCTCATCTTTTACTTCCTTTCCTGTGAATTTTATTAAGGGCTTTGCGATGATTGAGAAGTTTGGTATCCACTTTCAACAGTAACCCACCATTCCCAAAAACATCCTAACATCTCTTTTTGTTGTGGGAGGGTTCATCTGCAAGACAGCTGTTATTCTTTCCTTTGATATTCTCCGGGATCCCTTCTCAATCAAATGTCCTAGGTATTTTACTTATTTTTGACAGTATTGTAATTTTCTGGGTGACACTTTATGTCCATTCTTTCCCAGATGGTTCAGCAATGCAATGGTATCATATTTACAACTGTCTCTGGTCTTGGATGCGATCAGTAAGTCATCAATGTACTGCATAAGAGTTGAATTAAAAGGCAGCACAAGAGGTTCCAAATCCTTTTTCAAGATCTGGTTAAAGATGGATGGTGACTCAGAAAATCCTTGGGGAATTCTGCACCAACTGTACACCTTATCCCAAAATTTGAAACTGAACAAAAATTGGCTGTCTTCATGAAGGGGTATTGAAAAGAATGCCTGCGACAGGTCTACCACAGTAAACCATTCATCATCGCAAGGAACTTGGAACATTATCACTGCTGGGTTAGGCACTACTGGGCAACATTTTATCACAATTTCATTTATTTTTCTTAAATCCTGTACAATCCGGACTTTTCCACAGGGCTTCTTTAAACCCAATATGGGAGAATTGCACGGACTACTCAAAACTTCTTTTAAGACTCCCTGTCTGAGAAAGTCTGCAATTATTTGTGACACTTCAATGAGGACATCCTGGGTCATGTGGTATTGCGGTACTTGTGGAAACACCACATTTGGCTTTATCTGTACCTTGACTGCTTCCACCCCTTTCATCAACCCTACTTCTTTTCCAGTCAAATCCTACACTTTCTTTGTCACAGTCCCTCGTAAATCGATAGGTTGATCAATCAAAGTATGCATTGGGAATAGGGTAATCAAAGGGTAATCTTCATTTGTTTCTGCTTCATCCACTGCAAATTGACTCTCATCTCCCTCATCATCACTGTTTGTCTGTACTTCTATTCCATCATTGGAACAGGTGATTGAACATTTTGTTTTGCACAGTAAGTCCCTTCCTAGTAAGGATACTGGACTTGAATCGCATACAACGAATCTATGCAGGGCTTGGAAGTTGCCAATTTCGACCTGTACCGGATCAGTAATCGGATTAGTTAGGTACTGGTTTGCTACCCCAACTACTCGTATAGTGCGCCCTGAGAGAGGTAATCTCTGGACTTCTGCACTTCGAACTGTAGATCCTGTAGCTCCTGTGTCAACCAAAAATGAAACCTTATAACCCATTACTTTCCCCTCTACATATGGGCCTCTTTGATCCACTTCTAAGGATGCTGCAAGCCTGCACTCATCACTATCTGAACTATCATCTGACCATTCCTCATTCATGCCACTTTCACCTCGCAAAGGGAATTGTTGCACAGTGTTATTTTGACTGGTTACCTGGCCTGTGACCTGCTGAGGAAGCATCACCTGTTGCTGCCCCCTCGGAGCCATTGGTAATTGCATTTGCTGTCTAGGCACCATAGGAATCTGCTGCTGTACTGGTTGCATTTGTACTGACTGAAACCACGGCATTTGCATCTGCTGCACGGGCTGTACCCCTTGAATTTGTACTGAATTATTCTGAAAATTCATCCACTGCAAATTGACTCTCATCTCCCTCATCATCACTGTTTGTCTGTACTTCTATTCCATCATTGGAACAGGTGATTGAACATTTTGTTTTGCACAGTAAGTCCCTTCCTAGTAAGGATACTGGACTTGAATCGCATACAACGAATCTATGCAGGCCTTCAAAGTTGCCAATTTCGACCTGTACCGGATCAGTAATCAGATTAGTTAGGTACTGGTTTGCTACCCCAACTACTCATATAGTGCGCCCTGAGAGAGGTAATCTCGGGACTTCTGCACTTCGAACTGTAGATCCTGTAGCTCCTGTGTCAACCAAAAATGAAACCTTATAACCCATTACTTTCCCCTCTACATATGGGCCTCTTTGATCCACTTCTAAGGATGCTGCAAGCCTGCACTCATCACTATCTGAACTATCATCTGACCATTCCTCATTCATGCCACTTTCACCTCACAAAGGGAATTGTTGCACAGTGTTATTTTGACTGGTTACCTGGCCTGTGACCTGCTGAGGAAGCATCACCTGTTGCTGTCCCATCGGAGCCATTGGTAATTGCATTTGCTGTCTAGGCACCATAGGAATCTGCTGCTGTACTGGTTGCATTTGTACTGACTGAAACCACGGCATTTGCATCTGCTGCACGGGCTGTACCCCTTGAATTTGTACTGAATTATTCTGAAAATTCGGGTTCTGATGTCTTATTTTTAAACCTCGTGAATGCTGAACTGCACCATCCTGCACCATATTTGGACAATCCCGTTTCCAATGCCCCACGCCTCTGCACGCTTGACATGGTGACATCTTTTTCACTCCTTGACCATCATTTTGTATGACAACATTATTCATGTCCAAACCACGGTTCACAAACCCTCGACCTCTGCCTCTCGGCTGTGCCTGAAACACTCTATTCATTTGCGGTTGTTGCTGTATCATTTGCTGAACCCCATTTCCCTGCATTCCAGCTTGTGCAGCCCTTATCTGCATCACCATCACTTTCTCCGTCAACTTTTTCTGCTTCAATTCAACCTCGTCACTACAGTATTTCGCATACTGTAACACTTCATCTATTGGTTTAGCTTGCCAACAAATCAAATGATTCTTAATCATCTGGCTAACTTCTGGTCTCAGCCCTTCAACAAATCTGAACACAAGATGATTCATGTCCTTCGGCTCGATAGTCTCAGTACCACTGTAATGTTTGAACGCCTTCAACAATCTCTCATAATAGGCATTTATTGATTCTTTAACCTCCTGCGAGGTCCGGTCGATTTTCTGCCAGTCCGTCACCTTTGGCGACACCTTTTGTTTCAAAAACTCAATCACCTTATGATAATTTTTCATCACCTCTTCTGAAGGTGCTCCAGTCACCTTATCTCTTGCCGGCTCCTTTGTTGGCCAATCTACCCCTCTTTTGCACTCAAGCCACAAATCCGGCGGAACAATAATCTCAAACAAGGTATTTAGGTCTTCCCAGAGACACTTTGCAAGTTTTACGAATCTATCCCTCATAGGCAAGATCTTTACCGAATCCAGATTAGGTGAAGTATTAATTTCATTTGACACTGGACTCTTTCCCTTTCCTTTATCTCTCTTCTTTGCCCATCGGCCTTCCCACTTTTCTAACGCACCCCAAATCTGTGCACTCTGCACCAGTTCTTTCAAATGTGTCTTCATTCCTGCCGACCTCATGTGCTCAAAATCTTTGGAATCAAAATCTAGTCTGTAACTTCTTTTCAAATGTTTAGTATTTCCAATATCGATATTATATCTGTCTGCCAAATTCGATAGTCTATGATGTATTTTGCCTGCCTCTTTAGTGATTTTAGGACATAGGTATCTTAATTCTGCTTCTGTGTATGATTCCAATCTATTTACTCCCATTGTTCCATCTACTAACTCGGCAGCTTCTGCCCCTAGTCGTACAAGATTCAAATATTCATCTTGTTTCTCTTTTTCAGGTTCGACTGTGGTGTTCACTGTACTCTTCGGTGAAGTATAAGTTTTCTCTAACCATTCATTTAACTGCTGTACAGTGAAACCTTGCAGTGAGATATTTCCTGCATGTGTCATTGGGGTGAGTGAGGTATTTGTACTCATGGTTTGAGGAGTTAAAACTCCCAGTCCTGCTTGACGCATCACTTCAAGAGGTGCCCCTACTGGACTAAAGTCCATTAAGGGTCTCGTTTGTTCATTTACTTGTTCTCCTGGGGCCATTATCTGCGGCATTCTCATAGGCCCTCCTCTTATCGCTTCCTAAGTCATAACCCCCTGATCACACATCCGTGTTTTATCCTGCGCATACAGCGGCACTGGGGGACCAACAGTAATAGGCAACGATATAGCAGCAGGTGTTTGACCTGGTCCTAGACTTCTTGGAGCAGCAACACCATAGGTCTGTTCCAACGTTCCCGGAACAGGTTCTAGTGGTGGTCCTGCTATAGGATTGTACCCTGGTATTAACTGTGGGGGTTGAGACATTAGTTTTGGAGTCGATTCAATTTGTATTAACTTCGACTTCGTGTATATCGGGTATGGCGGCACTATCAAGTTTGTAGTAGTTTCAAGCACGGGAACATCAGGATAGATTCTTTTTATCTGTGGAGGAGGCTGCAACTGTATCGGCGTCTCGGGTGCAGTGGGTACACTGACACCGTTTTGTATCGAAGCTGTATCGCTAGTCTGTACGGTATCAGTAACTCCCTTCTCCTGTGTCTGGTTCCCAGGTTTCAAGCTAGTACTTGGAGCGCTATCGCTCACCGCATACGGTGGCGGGCGATCGTATAATAATCTGTCCATAAACTCTTCGTCGTCTGAATCATCGTCTTCTTCCCAGGACCTTTTATTTTCCCTAGAATTGCCTGTGTCTTTATCGGTTTTGCAAGAAACTTTCTTTCCCTGTATCTCCTCTCCCTGAGTTATTGCTGGGAATAACTTCAACCCATCTACGATTCCCCTTCTCCACATCTTGCTCTCATTGTCCCACCTAGCTTCTGCATAAGATTTTTCTGCCCTTTTCAGCCTTCTTTGAAACCTTTCCTGTCAATGTCTAAGAGCCATTAGGTCCCAAATCGCTAAAGCCTCATATTGTGCCGGTCTTGGAGGTGGTTGTTGGGTACTTAACATCCACCTTAGATTCTCTAGTACTTTTGGATTGAGCGTCCCATGTTCTGGAAACGCTAAACATCCCTCTTTCTCAGTCAATTTGCACCACTGTTTCATCCATAAGCAAGGCGCAACACCTTTTTCTTCCATTACTGTATAAGCTGGAGTACCCTCAGGTGGTGTAGGTTCCCCATCGGTTGCTACAATATATACATCTCCCTTTAGAGCGCTCTTGAATGCTTTAATAAAATTCATTTTTGCGATTCTCTTATTTCGTATTTAATCAGAAATGGCTTAGTTCCCAGGACACCCTTCACCTGCCCTTTCTCAACCTATTGTCTCTCACGGACGGCAGCCAATCCGTGCGCGACCCCTCTCGGCATCTGACCTATCTCAGCGCGACACCACTGATGTCACACCCTCACATACACAGCAGCTGACAAAGTCTTGCGGCTCGTCCGCTCCTCACCAATCCTTACAATTCACACAAACTAATGCAAATTATTGCAAGCATCTTAAAATGACAATACAAATCTGTCGGTTTACTACAGGAAGGGTAACACATTCGCTTCAGAACTTTACAGAGATTTCACTTGAAGCCTCAGCCGCTACTCTCTCCTTCTCAGTTCCTGCATACGCAAACAGAATTCGACCCGCAAATTCTACTTTCGACTTGTCAATGACTCCTTCTAGTGCACTTTAGAATTTGTCAAATCTCCATCGAAGGTTTTCACATATGCAATAATCACTCAAACTCGACTTGTCAACCACGCCTGATTGACCTATTAAACCGCACAGATTACAACATGAACCACATTTATCATCATACTCCGGAGTCTCAGACCTCACTAGGTCCATACACAATAATCAACCACGTGGAAAATTTTGAGCAACAAGCGCCACATTCACATGAAGTACGCCGATTTCCCTACTCTCATACTATGGAGTACGCCCACTCCTGCTAAACAACACTTAATTTGGCCTAAGTACACACAAATTTTCACAACCACTTGCAAAATGCATAAGCTAAAGCAAGCGCAAAAATCCCTAACCGTACATACTATGGCGCCGAGAACATTCCCAACTCATATAGGCAAGCTCCGAGATCCCGGGAAAGCCATGGCGAACTTAGCAACCCATCATCTCTCCAAATTGCATTTTCACAGAAAAACAAATTAAACAATGAAACTCCGTCTTAGGGCCCCCAAGGGCCAAAACCGTCGCTCTGCTACCAGAACTGTTAACGCGTCCCTTTATGTTAATTTATACACATTAGGACTCGTTTTAGGCCGATGAATCTTGGGACCCAGTGGTGAGACACCGAAAGACGAGATAGCTGATCAATAAGTCAATCAACACATCAATAATATTGTCAATGTAGATTAACACAATATATTTCTCCTGAAACATTAATTAAGCCTTCGACGCAACCATGACCTCTCCAGTCATAAATAACCAAACCTTGATTGAAGTTTAGGGATTTTATTCCCTATTGGTTACAATCTAATAGAAGCGTATTCATCATAAACCAAAACGAAGAAGCATAGTAATAACAATAGTATTAACGCAGAGATCACATACAAATGAATAAAACATGAAGATTAGTTATTTCTAATACAGAAACCCTCATATATGTTTTTAGTTCAGCATAGTATAATGTCAGTCATGTCGGTTTGTCAGTCAAGATGGATACCTTGTCTACCCACTAATTAGCATCAGCATGTTGGGCTTCATGCAAAAACAATTTAGAACATCAATTTGGAAAACATCTAGCTAAGGTCTCTAGTCAAAATACACAGCAGTTGGTACCTAGAAAGAAAAGCAAGTAAGTGCATTTCAATAGCAACTAATAATTACCCTCCTCAGGACAGGTCAGCATACAGGATCAGTCTTCGTCTTCAGGACATCAGTTAGTTCGTCATCAAACTATCTAATATAAGAACAGGGACACTTCCCTCATAAGGAGGAAAAGTGTAATGGGGCAACTAAGGGTGAGGATGGTTTATTAAGTCTCAAGTCACCAAACAGAGTGACAGATTTTCTGGATGCAATCGATATCATTCCCCACCTAGGTCTCTCGAGCCGTATGTGTCATGGGTTTTTATCCCTTTTCATAATCCATACCCCCAAAATTCTATTGGATGATCACTTCACCCCACTATCTATAACCTATCAAATTATTCATTAAGTAATGCACTTGTCATGCTACGATAATTTTCTAGACTTTGATTGGTCTTCATTATTGACGTTTTTCGTAGGTGGCACATCCGGGGTTACTTCATTTTCTGGCACGTTCTTCGGGTCAAGAGTTCTCTTTACCGCGATTCAATGTCCTTGAAAGTATCTGTACTCTTGTTACAAGCCTACGATTTTATACCAAAAGCAACTAACATGCGAATGGGAATGCACTAGTCAATGATACATTAAGCGGAGAAGAAGGAACAAATGCTGGGTCATGGCCTTTACAAATCAGCACACTTAAGAAACAGAAAAAAATATGCTTTAATATGAGAGTTACACAGCTAGTTTTCGACTCACGCTAACTTAAGACTTATGAATTCTAATAAATGGAAGCTTCGTATGTGTTAACATTTAAATTCGTAATTCAAACAATTATTCTTATGTCATCATTAGTCTATGCATACATTTACTTCTGTATTAATCACGATTCTATGAATAATGTTGTTAATATAATGTCAGTAATATGAACATTTCACATCTAAATAGGTAACGTTTAAACTACACTCTCTCAGTCCCTCCTCTGATGACGCAAGTCATCACACAATTTTTATTTTAATTCTTCACCTTTCGCATAATGCGCATTTCAACATCTTGCCCTTTATGTGAGCTTTCCCATATTTCTTTGAACATTTTCTCTCTTTCACTTTCTTCATTTCTTCTGGTTCTTTTGGACCAATTTCTTTTCACTTTGTCATTCATTTTACATGCCCCCCCATAATCCTAATAGACAAATCAAAACAATTAATAGACCCATCATTATTTTTGCCAATACCCCATTCCAAATGTTGGTGAACCAGCTTCCCACTCGGGCAATTCCTTTCCCAAATTTCTCCCAAATACCAGGTTCTTTTAGATCTTTCAAGTCTGTATTATCTCTAGTAAGGTTAGTAAGCATGCTTCTAATCTTCTTACTATTATCAGGTATAAATGAACAACAATGGCGTTCATTAAGCATTTGGCAGACACCTCCACTCTTTGCTAAAAGAATGTCTAAAGCAAGCCGATTTTGAAGAGTCATAGCTCTTTCTGCAGCAAGTTCAGTATCCATTAGGAGTATGGCTCCTGTAAAATTTGTCAACATGTTATCCACTATAGTAGACAGCTTTTGAATTTTCATAGAATTTAAGATAACCCCTACTGATGGGATTATAGCTCCGAATATATTAGCAATGACAGTCGCCACTGATTTTTGCTTTTGTCTAGGATGTTGTAATTCAGACGTTTTCGGTATTTGTTTTAAGTCATCAATCTGATATATCTTTGGGAATACTATTCCCAAATAACATGTTCCATACCATCCCTTAGGGAGACGGTAATATGCATTTAATCCACAAATGTAATAGATTCCAGGAATCGCTGGGTCTTGTCCATTTAACATAAAGGTCCATTTACTCTGAAACAAAAACACATGTCTACATTCACTTGTACCCACAAACAAATTGTCTTCATCAGACTTTGGCCTATATATACAAAGTCTTCCTACATGTAGTGCATCTATAGCTAGTTTACCTTGTGTTTTGATTGCAGTGTAAGCATAATCATTTGCATAAGTGCGCTTCTCTAGTCCTTTTTCTAATCTTTCTTTTAGTGCTTTGCGTCTATCATCTGTGTGATCTAAGAAGCTTTTCTCTACAGGAGATAATAAGCAAGTCAGATTATTGCGATGTGCATAAGCAGTTCCAAATGTAAGTGTAGGCTCAAAAAATCCTCTAACTATCTTTATATCATGTTCCTTAGCTAATTTATTCAGGAATTCAATCACAGGCACAAAAGAAAACACAACATCTAAATTTGAGTAAAGTATTGCACATGCTCTTGGTTATAGAATCTTGTTAATAGCAAACTACAACTAATTCCATGAGTAAGTTGCAGGCTATGATAAGTAACTCCTTCCTGCACAGATGAAGGAATTTTTGTGCACACAGAACAATCTTTTGCATCCATAGTTTCCACATACTCATTTAATAAGCGATAGAAGACATTAGTAGAAAGTTCCCCTTTTGCATTAGTTCCCTCATGCATATGTCTTGCATCCTGCTCAAATTTCTCCCAAGGTGACAGTTTATTAGTAGTGGTAGTTTCAGGTTTTGCAGTTGTATTAATAGTCTCTTTCTTTCTCCATGGCATTCCCACAATCACTCCTACAATTATTACTGCACATACAACACCTATTATCAGACCTAACCAACCACACACTTTACTTCCTTTGCTACTGTAATCCATATTTGTATAGAATCAGAACAGTTGATTTAACAATCGACTTGAAGAGAGAAAAAGAGAAGAAAAAAAAAAAACTTTTGCGTATTTCACAGCATCTTCAATCACTTTCAGGACCCTTCTTGTCAATTCAGGTTAGCAGCTTTTCAATATTAGGTTCTTTAAGTCAAATCCGAGTTTAGTGTCACTTTTGGTAGTTTTACAGAGTCTCTTTCTTTGGTTTACAAATTTTCAACTTAGCCAAATCTTCTTCAAGTTTTTGTTCAGGTACCGTAATACTGGCCTGGTACTTCTCGATCAAAGCAGAATGCTAAGAATTCTTGTTGCCATTCAGAGGTGGTAGCATATTCCCACTCGGGACCTGTATATCTTCTGTTTGCTATTCTTTTTCTCTTTAACCTTCGTTCACCTTGCTGCTCTCCTTCGCTCAGATCAGCCTGTGAGGTATCGCTTTCTTCTATTATTGTGTCATTTGATACTTCTCTCAATTTAAGATGTGACTTGTCTGGCCATTTATCGCCTTTATGTGATCTTAGTCTGTGATTTCCTTCAGGACGTTTGACAGCACCCTCCTCTTGTGATATGGTGTCTTTTCTTGACGGGCCTACAACTGGTTCGGGAGATTCTAACACACTTCTATTTGTATCTACGGTTTCTCCTTCTCTTTCGTCTTCTGGTTCTGTGTTGAGTTCAGACTCTAACCCGTACTCATCTACTTCTGGGAGAACTTCTCCTTGACTTAGTTCTCCTGCTGCCTCAACTGAGATAGGCACTCTGTCACCTCTCTCGAACTCATTGACAGCTTGAGGGACAAGACTGTTCTCAGTGAGCTCTTCAGCAGTCTCACTCTCATTTTGACTGTTCTCTGATTCTGTGATTTCTCTTCCTGAAGTTGCTGTACCAGAAACTTCAAGTTCCTCTTCAACAGGACACGTTATCTTTTTCGTGTAACTGGCATGTATCCAGTTGGGAACCCCGGCTCACTTCACAGCAGTGGTGGTCGTCAATAATACTTGATACGGCCCCTTCCAACATGGCTCAAGACACGATTTTCTCATGTGCTTCTTGACAACCACCAAATCTCCAGCTTGCAGAGAGTGACCTGGTTCGCCGATCGGTGGCAATGTGTTAGCCTCCACCTGGTGAGAGAAATAGCGAATTACGTCAGCCAAACCTTTGCAGTAATCCAACACCATATCATCTGTAATATTCACTAGTGCATTTGCAGGTACTGCTGGTAATCTCATTGCCCTGCCCATGAGGATTTCATGGGGCGATAGTCCCGTTTTCTTATCTGGGGTGTTTCTCATTGACATCAGTACTAGAAGCAAGGCATCTGGCCACTTCATGTTTGTTGCAGCACACATCTTTGCTAGTCTTGATTTTAAAGGTACCATTCATCTGTTCAACTAGTACTAATGCTTCAGGGCGATAGCTACAATGCAGCTTTTGTTCAATGTTGAGTGCGGCACACAGAAGTTTAATCACCTCATTGTCGAAGTATCTTCCCCTGTCTGATTCTATAGAAACCGGAAACCCGAATCTTGGTATCAGTTCCCTGAGTAGTAATTTTGCGACTGTAAGACTGTCATTTCTACGTGTGGGATATGCCTCAATCCAATGACTGAAAACACACACAATCACCAACACGTACTTCAAACCTCCACACACAGGCATTTCGATAAAATCCATTTGCATTTTGTTGAATGGACCTCCAGCTCTTCCAATGTGACTCAAAGTTACCACAGTTCCTTTTCCAGCGTTCATCTGTTGACAGATGACGCATCTGTGGCAAGTGATTTCTGCGGCATGTCTGAATTTTGGATTAAACCAATCAATCTTAAAAGATCTGATCATAGCATCTCTTCCCAAATGTGCCTGTCCATGATATAATCGGGCAAATTGGGATAAGAGACTATTTGGCAAGACCAATTTCCCTTCTTCAGAAACCCATATATCATCTGCTCTTTGGAGCGTTTTTCTTCTTTGCTAGCACGTCCTTGTAATGTTTTCAGCTCGTCTAAGGTATCAACCACCCGCAATGCTAGACTTAAACTCATGTCATTTTCAGGTTGCAGTAACAATTCCCACTGTTCTTTGAATGATATACAGTTCAATGCACAAAATCTTGCGACCTGATCGGCATAGCTATTTCCCATGGATACAAAATCTTGTGATCTGGTGTGAGCACTGCATTTCACCACGGCAATTTCATGAGGTAACTGAATCATATGTAACAAATCTCTTATTTGTTCACCATTTTTCACAGGAGAACCAGAGGAAGTCATGAAACCCCTCTGTGACCAATGTTGGTCAAAATCATGTACAATTCCAAATCCATATCTGCTGTCAGTATAGATAGTAACTCTCAGATTTACAGCTGCGTGGCATGCTTTTGTAATAGCCACTAATTCTGCCACTTGTGCAGAAAACACTTTATCGAGCCAGGAGGCTTCGACAATGGCAGTTATGGTGCATACAGCGTAACCAGCTCTCAGTGTTCCCGCTGAATCTCTTAAGCAGGATCCATCAACAAACATAATGCAATCATTTTCTTTTAGCTGGGTATCCTGTATGTCTGGGCGAGGTTTGGTACAGAGCTCAGTCACCTCAAGACAGTCATGCTCAAATTCTTACCCATCTTTGATCTCAGCATTTTCATTGGGAAGTAAGGTTGCCGGGTTCAGTACTGTACATCTCTTTAATGTGACATTTGGTGACCCCAGTATAATCGTTTCATATTTGGTGAGTGGTGCATTTGTCATGTGTTGTGTCTTAGTTCGGGTCAACAGGATTTTGACTGAATGTGGAACCATTACTGTCAGAGGATATCCCATGACTATGCCTTCACATTGTGAAAGGCTTTGACCAACTGCTGCAACTGCTCGCAAACAACCCGGTAAGGCTGCTGCAACAGGGTCCAAAGTAGCTGAAAAATATGCTACAGGGCGATTTGCATCTCCGTGGACCTGTGTCAAAACAGACAAAGAACAAGCATCACGTTCATGACAAAACAACAGAAAAGGTTTCTCATAATCAGGCATTCCTAAGTCTGGTGCCCTGCACATACATTCCTTCAGCTCCACAAATGATTCAAGCTCATCCTTTTTCAATGGAATTGTGTATGGCTCATCTTTTACTTCCTTTCCTGTGAATTTTATTAAGGGCTTTGCGATGATTGAGAAGTTTGGTATCCACTTTCAACAGTAACCCACCATTCCCAAAAACATCCTAACATCTCTTTTTGTTGTGGGAGGGTTCATCTGCAAGACAGCTGTTATTCTTTCCTTTGATATTCTCCGGGATCCCTTCTCAATCAAATGTCCTAGGTATTTTACTTATTTTTGACAGTATTGTAATTTTCTGGGTGACACTTTATGTCCATTCTTTCCCAGATGGTTCAGCAATGCAATGGTATCATATTTACAACTGTCTCTGGTCTTGGATGCGATCAGTAAGTCATCAATGTACTGCATAAGAGTTGAATTAAAAGGCAGCACAAGAGGTTCCAAATCCTTTTTCAAGATCTGGTTAAAGATGGATGGTGACTCAGAAAATCCTTGGGGAATTCTGCACCAACTGTACACCTTATCCCAAAATTTGAAACTGAACAAAAATTGGCTGTCTTCATGAAGGGGTATTGAAAAGAATGCCTGCGACAGGTCTACCACAGTAAACCATTCATCATCGCAAGGAACTTGGAACATTATCACTGCTGGGTTAGGCACTACTGGGCAACATTTTATCACAATTTCATTTATTTTTCTTAAATCCTGTACAATCCGGACTTTTCCACAGGGCTTCTTTAAACCCAATATGGGAGAATTGCACGGACTACTCAAAACTTCTTTTAAGACTCCCTGTCTGAGAAAGTCTGCAATTATTTGTGACACTTCAATGAGGACATCCTGGGTCATGTGGTATTGCGGTACTTGTGGAAACACCACATTTGGCTTTATCTGTACCTTGACTGCTTCCACCCCTTTCATCAACCCTACTTCTTTTCCAGTCAAATCCTACACTTTCTTTGTCACAGTCCCTCGTAAATCGATAGGTTGATCAATCAAAGTATGCATTGGGAATAGGGTAATCAAAGGGTAATCTTCATTTGTTTCTGCTTCATCCACTGCAAATTGACTCTCATCTCCCTCATCATCACTGTTTGTCTGTACTTCTATTCCATCATTGGAACAGGTGATTGAACATTTTGTTTTGCACAGTAAGTCCCTTCCTAGTAAGGATACTGGACTTGAATCGCATACAACGAATCTATGCAGGGCTTGGAAGTTGCCAATTTCGACCTGTACCGGATCAGTAATCGGATTAGTTAGGTACTGGTTTGCTACCCCAACTACTCGTATAGTGCGCCCTGAGAGAGGTAATCTCTGGACTTCTGCACTTCGAACTGTAGATCCTGTAGCTCCTGTGTCAACCAAAAATGAAACCTTATAACCCATTACTTTCCCCTCTACATATGGGCCTCTTTGATCCACTTCTAAGGATGCTGCAAGCCTGCACTCATCACTATCTGAACTATCATCTGACCATTCCTCATTCATGCCACTTTCACCTCGCAAAGGGAATTGTTGCACAGTGTTATTTTGACTGGTTACCTGGCCTGTGACCTGCTGAGGAAGCATCACCTGTTGCTGCCCCCTCGGAGCCATTGGTAATTGCATTTGCTGTCTAGGCACCATAGGAATCTGCTGCTGTACTGGTTGCATTTGTACTGACTGAAACCACGGCATTTGCATCTGCTGCACGGGCTGTACCCCTTGAATTTGTACTGAATTATTCTGAAAATTCATCCACTGCAAATTGACTCTCATCTCCCTCATCATCACTGTTTGTCTGTACTTCTATTCCATCATTGGAACAGGTGATTGAACATTTTGTTTTGCACAGTAAGTCCCTTCCTAGTAAGGATACTGGACTTGAATCGCATACAACGAATCTATGCAGGCCTTCAAAGTTGCCAATTTCGACCTGTACCGGATCAGTAATCAGATTAGTTAGGTACTGGTTTGCTACCCCAACTACTCATATAGTGCGCCCTGAGAGAGGTAATCTCGGGACTTCTGCACTTCGAACTGTAGATCCTGTAGCTCCTGTGTCAACCAAAAATGAAACCTTATAACCCATTACTTTCCCCTCTACATATGGGCCTCTTTGATCCACTTCTAAGGATGCTGCAAGCCTGCACTCATCACTATCTGAACTATCATCTGACCATTCCTCATTCATGCCACTTTCACCTCACAAAGGGAATTGTTGCACAGTGTTATTTTGACTGGTTACCTGGCCTGTGACCTGCTGAGGAAGCATCACCTGTTGCTGTCCCATCGGAGCCATTGGTAATTGCATTTGCTGTCTAGGCACCATAGGAATCTGCTGCTGTACTGGTTGCATTTGTACTGACTGAAACCACGGCATTTGCATCTGCTGCACGGGCTGTACCCCTTGAATTTGTACTGAATTATTCTGAAAATTCGGGTTCTGATGTCTTATTTTTAAACCTCGTGAATGCTGAACTGCACCATCCTGCACCATATTTGGACAATCCCGTTTCCAATGCCCCACGCCTCTGCACGCTTGACATGGTGACATCTTTTTCACTCCTTGACCATCATTTTGTATGACAACATTATTCATGTCCAAACCACGGTTCACAAACCCTCGACCTCTGCCTCTCGGCTGTGCCTGAAACACTCTATTCATTTGCGGTTGTTGCTGTATCATTTGCTGAACCCCATTTCCCTGCATTCCAGCTTGTGCAGCCCTTATCTGCATCACCATCACTTTCTCCGACAACTTTTTCTGCTTCAATTCAACCTCGTCACTACAGTATTTCGCATACTGTAACACTTCATCTATTGGTTTAGCTTGCCAACAAATCAAATGATTCTTAATCATCTGGCTAACTTCTGGTCTCAGCCCTTCAACAAATCTGAACACAAGATGATTCATGTCCTTCGGCTCGATAGTCTCAGTACCACTGTAATGTTTGAACGCCTTCAACAATCTCTCATAATAGGCATTTATTGATTCTTTAACCTCCTGCGAGGTCCGGTCGATTTTCTGCCAGTCCGTCACCTTTGGCGACACCTTTTGTTTCAAAAACTCAATCACCTTATGATAATTTTTCATCACCTCTTCTGAAGGTGCTCCAGTCACCTTATCTCTTGCCGGCTCCTTTGTTGGCCAATCTACCCCTCTTTTGCACTCAAGCCACAAATCCGGCGGAACAATAATCTCAAACAAGGTATTTAGGTCTTCCCAGAGACACTTTGCAAGTTTTACGAATCTATCCCTCATAGGCAAGATCTTTACCGAATCCAGATTAGGTGAAGTATTAATTTCATTTGACACTGGACTCTTTCCCTTTCCTTTATCTCTCTTCTTTGCCCATCGGCCTTCCCACTTTTCTAACGCACCCCAAATCTGTGCACTCTGCACCAGTTCTTTCAAATGTGTCTTCATTCCTGCCGACCTCATGTGCTCAAAATCTTTGGAATCAAAATCTAGTCTGTAACTTCTTTTCAAATGTTTAGTATTTCCAATATCGATATTATATCTGTCTGCCAAATTCGATAGTCTATGATGTATTTTGCCTGCCTCTTTAGTGATTTTAGGACATAGGTATCTTAATTCTGCTTCTGTGTATGATTCCAATCTATTTACTCCCATTGTTCCATCTACTAACTCGGCAGCTTCTGCCCCTAGTCGTACAAGATTCAAATATTCATCTTGTTTCTCTTTTTCAGGTTCGACTGTGGTGTTCACTGTACTCTTCGGTGAAGTATAAGTTTTCTCTAACCATTCATTTAACTGCTGTACAGTGAAACCTTGCAGTGAGATATTTCCTGCATGTGTCATTGGGGTGAGTGAGGTATTTGTACTCATGGTTTGAGGAGTTAAAACTCCCAGTCCTGCTTGACGCATCACTTCAAGAGGTGCCCCTACTGGACTAAAGTCCATTAAGGGTCTCGTTTGTTCATTTACTTGTTCTCCTGGGGCCATTATCTGCGGCATTCTCATAGGCCCTCCTCTTATCGCTTCCTAAGTCATAACCCCCTGATCACACATCCGTGTTTTATCCTGCGCATACAGCGGCACTGGGGGACCAACAGTAATAGGCAACGATATAGCAGCAGGTGTTTGACCTGGTCCTAGACTTCTTGGAGCAGCAACACCATAGGTCTGTTCCAACGTTCCCGGAACAGGTTCTAGTGGTGGTCCTGCTATAGGATTGTACCCTGGTATTAACTGTGGGGGTTGAGACATTAGTTTTGGAGTCGATTCAATTTGTATTAACTTCGACTTCGTGTATATCGGGTATGGCGGCACTATCAAGTTTGTAGTAGTTTCAAGCACGGGAACATCAGGATAGATTCTTTTTATCTGTGGAGGAGGCTGCAACTGTATCGGCGTCTCGGGTGCAGTGGGTACACTGACACCGTTTTGTATCGAAGCTGTATCGCTAGTCTGTACGGTATCAGTAACTCCCTTCTCCTGTGTCTGGTTCCCAGGTTTCAAGCTAGTACTTGGAGCGCTATCGCTCACCGCATACGGTGGCGGGCGATCGTATAATAATCTGTCCATAAACTCTTCGTCGTCTGAATCATCGTCTTCTTCCCAGGACCTTTTATTTTCCCTAGAATTGCCTGTGTCTTTATCGGTTTTGCAAGAAACTTTCTTTCCCTGTATCTCCTCTCCCTGAGTTATTGCTGGGAATAACTTCAACCCATCTACGATTCCCCTTCTCCACATCTTGCTCTCATTGTCCCACCTAGCTTCTGCATAAGATTTTTCTGCCCTTTTCAGCCTTCTTTGAAACCTTTCCTGTCAATGTCTAAGAGCCATTAGGTCCCAAATCGCTAAAGCCTCATATTGTGCCGGTCTTGGAGGTGGTTGTTGGGTACTTAACATCCACCTTAGATTCTCTAGTACTTTTGGATTGAGCGTCCCATGTTCTGGAAACGCTAAACATCCCTCTTTCTCAGTCAATTTGCACCACTGTTTCATCCATAAGCAAGGCGCAACACCTTTTTCTTCCATTACTGTATAAGCTGGAGTACCCTCAGGTGGTGTAGGTTCCCCATCGGTTGCTACAATATATACATCTCCCTTTAGAGCGCTCTTGAATGCTTTAATAAAATTCATTTTTGCGATTCTCTTATTTCGTATTTAATCAGAAATGGCTTAGTTCCCAGGACACCCTTCACCTGCCCTTTCTCAACCTATTGTCTCTCACGGACGGCAGCCAATCCGTGCGCGACCCCTCTCGGCATCTGACCTATCTCAGCGCGACACCACTGATGTCACACCCTCACATACACAGCAGCTGACAAAGTCTTGCGGCTCGTCCGCTCCTCACCAATCCTTACAATTCACACAAACTAATGCAAATTATTGCAAGCATCTTAAAATGACAATACAAATCTGTCGGTTTACTACAGGAAGGGTAACACATTCGCTTCAGAACTTTACAGAGATTTCACTTGAAGCCTCAGCCGCTACTCTCTCCTTCTCAGTTCCTGCATACGCAAACAGAATTCGACCCGCAAATTCTACTTTCGACTTGTCAATGACTCCTTCTAGTGCACTTTAGAATTTGTCAAATCTCCATCGAAGGTTTTCACATATGCAATAATCACTCAAACTCGACTTGTCAACCACGCCTGATTGACCTATTAAACCGCACAGATTACAACATGAACCACATTTATCATCATACTCCGGAGTCTCAGACCTCACTAGGTCCATACACAATAATCAACCACGTGGAAAATTTTGAGCAACAAGCGCCACATTCACATGAAGTACGCCGATTTCCCTACTCTCATACTATGGAGTACGCCCACTCCTGCTAAACAACACTTAATTTGGCCTAAGTACACACAAATTTTCACAACCACTTGCAAAATGCATAAGCTAAAGCAAGCGCAAAAATCCCTAACCGTACATACTATGGCGCCGAGAACATTCCCAACTCATATAGGCAAGCTCCGAGATCCCGGGAAAGCCATGGCGAACTTAGCAACCCATCATCTCTCCAAATTGCATTTTCACAGAAAAACAAATTAAACAATGAAACTCCGTCTTAGGGCCCCCAAGGGCCAAAACCGTCGCTCTGCTACCAGAACTGTTAACGCGTCCCTTTATGTTAATTTATACACATTAGGACTCGTTTTAGGCCGATGAATCTTGGGACCCAGTGGTGAGACACCGAAAGACGAGATAGCTGATCAATAAGTCAATCAACACATCAATAATATTGTCAATGTAGATTAACACAATATATTTCTCCTGAAACATTAATTAAGCCTTCGACGCAACCATGACCTCTCCAGTCATAAATAACCAAACCTTGATTGAAGTTTAGGGATTTTATTCCCTATTGGTTACAATCTAATAGAAGCGTATTCATCATAAACCAAAACGAAGAAGCATAGTAATAACAATAGTATTAACGCAGAGATCACATACAAATGAATAAAACATGAAGATTAGTTATTTCTAATACAGAAACCCTCATATATGTTTTTAGTTCAGCATAGTATAATGTCAGTCATGTCGGTTTGTCAGTCAAGATGGATACCTTGTCTACCCACTAATTAGCATCAGCATGTTGGGCTTCATGCAAAAACAATTTAGAACATCAATTTGGAAAACATCTAGCTAAGGTCTCTAGTCAAAATACACAGCAGTTGGTACCTAGAAAGAAAAGCAAGTAAGTGCATTTCAATAGCAACTAATAATTACCCTCCTCAGGACAGGTCAGCATACAGGATCAGTCTTCGTCTTCAGGACATCAGTTAGTTCGTCATCAAACTATCTAATATAAGAACAGGGACACTTCCCTCATAAGGAGGAAAAGTGTAATGGGGCAACTAAGGGTGAGGATGGTTTATTAAGTCTCAAGTCACCAAACAGAGTGACAGATTTTCTGGATGCAATCGATATCATTCCCCACCTAGGTCTCTCGAGCCGTATGTGTCATGGGTTTTTATCCCTTTTCATAATCCATACCCCCAAAATTCTATTGGATGATCACTTCACCCCACTATCTATAACCTATCAAATTATTCATTAAGTAATGCACTTGTCATGCTACGATAATTTTCTAGACTTTGATTTGTCTTCATAATTGATGTTTTTTGTAGATGGCACATCCGGGGTTTCTTCATTTTCTGGCACGTTCTTCGGGTCAAGAGTTCTCTTTACCACAATTCAATGTCCTTGAAAGTATCTGTACTCTTGTTACAAGCCTACGATTTTATACCAAAAGCAACTAACATGCGAATGGGAATGCACTAGTCAATGATACATTAAGCGGAGAAAAAGGAACAAATGCTGGGTCATGGCCTTTACGAATCAGCACACTGAAGAAACAGAAAAAATATGCTTTAATATGAGAGTTACACAGCTAGTTTTCGACTCACGCTAACTTAAGACTTATGAATTCTAATAAATGGAAGCTTCGTATGTGTTAACATTTAAATTCGTAATTCAAACAATTATTCTTATGTCATCATTAGTCTATGCATACATTTACTTCTGTATTAATCACAATTCTATTAATAATGTTGTTAATATAATGTCAGAAATATGAACATTTCACATCTAAATAGGTAACGTTTAAACTACACTCTCTCAGTATCACAACCCGCCAATCCGCCACCTTTTCCGGGGCGGATTCACTGTGGATAAAAACACAGCGGAAGCAGCTTTTGCTATAGGAAAACGCTCACCTGAATACATCCCACGAGGAACGAGGACTCCATTGACCCGGAACTCCAAATACTCCCTGGCCTTGTCTTTCTGCTCCTCTACGAACATCATCTACGTAGGCGCCGAAGACTACGGTGAGCACTGCACCTACGACATGGGGGGGATGGGAGGCAAAAGTTAGGGGGACACCCACCAAACACCCCCACCCTCGCATATTACAACATACACACCAATGCATCCACAAAAACCACAGTAACAACCCACAATCCCCCCGGAAGAATGAAAAGACAAAGCGAAATCCGTTCAAACATTGTAATGTTGCAGTATACATGTCTTACAAAAATATACAGATATATACGAAAATCAGTCAGAAATATATACATCACGAGAAGTAGTGCAGATATGTACATAACCATGTCCGTGCACCAACAGTCCAAAAATGCATGGGCGAGGCCCAAAAAAGATACCTGACCATAATCGGAGAGAACACTGCCGGGGCATCAGATAGAAATACTACAGGCACCTCAGGGGGAAAGGAAGGGGGGGCACCTCAGCCAGATTACTGCAAAGCCAGATCCATGACGGGGCTCCATGCCCATTGATGTATCCTGGGGAGTGCAAAGCCACAGTCTCTCAGGTCTCTACAGTGGGTGGGGTGCCCACCGTGACATCCTGGGGAGTGCAAAGCCACAGTCTCTCAAGTCTCTGCAGTGGGTGGGGTGCCCACCGTGCCATCCTGGGGAGTGCAAAGCCACAGTCTCTCAAGTCTCTACAGTGGGTGGGTGCCCACCGTGCCATCCTGGGGAGCGCAAAGCCACAGTCTCTCAAGTCGATAACATTCTCCACTGGTTCTGGGGGGGACTGGTGCCCAGAGTGCCTCATCCTGTGCAGGACTGAGGTAGTGGATGCATCTCTCCACTGGTTCTGGAAGGGGACTGGTGCCCAGACTGGATGAGTCTCCCCGTGAAAGTTCCTGTCCTGTCACTGTCCCAGCTGCACATGGGATAAGGATGCCTGATGTGGCGGTCTAATCATTCCTACCCGGTCTTTGCCCTGTTCAGCAGTCTTCACCATGGCGGTGCTTGCCCTGTTCAGCGGTCTTCACCATGGCGGTCTTTGCCCTGTTCAGCGGTGCTTTGCCATGGCGGTCTCTCGACTGTTCAGCGGTGCTTTGCCATGGAGGTCTCTGAACTGTTCAGCGGTCTTCACCATGGTGGTCTTTGCCCTGTTCAGCGGTGCTTTGCCATGGCGGTCTCTGGACTGTTCAGCGATGCTTTGCAATGGCGGTCTCTGGACTGTTCAGCGGTGCTTTGCCATGGCGGTCTCTGGACTGTTCAGCGGTCTTCACCATGGCGGTCTTTGCCCTGTTCAGTGGTGCTTTGCCATGGCGGTCTTTGCCCTGTTCAGCGGTGCTTTGCCATGGCGGTCTCTGGACTGTTCAGCGGTCTTCACCATGGCGGTCTTTGCCCTGTTCAGCGGTGCTTTGCCATGGCAGTCTCTGGACTGTTCAGCGGTCTTCACCATGGCGGTCTTTGCCCTGTTCAGCGGTGCTTTGCCATGGCGGTCTCTGGACTGTTCAGCGGTGCTTTGCCATGGCAGTCTCTGGACTGTTCGGCGGTGCTTTGCCATGGCGGTCCTGGTACGGACATTGGTGTGTGGCATGACGCTCCCTACACTGGGCATTGGTGTGCGGCATGATGTTCCATCATAGCCCACCTGGGCTGTGGCAGCCGGGGCCCTCCTGGGCACTGACTCCGGCGGTGGCGGTGGTCTCCTGACCAGTGACGATACTTGGGCCCTCCTGGGCTGTGACTCCGGCGGTGGTCTCCTGACCAGTGACGATACTTGGGCCCTCCTTTAGGTGTTTTGGGTGCAGGTACTGGAGGCTGTCGTGAGGTGGATGGATGTTGGGTGTCTGGTTGCCGGCGTTTGTGTACTTTGGGAGGGGGCATCACAGACACACTGGGAGAGGACACAGGGGACGTGTAAATGGCAGTGGAGGTGGTGAGTGCAGGTGAGTGGCTTGTGGTGCTGTGTCTCCTTGTGCGATTCATGGTGCCTGTAGATATGGTGCATGCAGGTGTGTGTGTAGACAAGACTGGGAGGGAGGAGGGAGAAGAGGAGGAGGGGGACACAGTGGAGGCAGTGGATGTTGCTGTGTCTGTACGTTGGTGAGG
The DNA here is from genome assembly GCF_031143425.1 of Pleurodeles waltl. Taxonomy (NCBI): domain Eukaryota; kingdom Metazoa; phylum Chordata; class Amphibia; order Caudata; family Salamandridae; genus Pleurodeles; species Pleurodeles waltl. Next base: position 642,736,385 of record NC_090440.1, on the reverse strand, counting down.
CTTGCGTGAGTGCCTGTGGGCTGTGTGGTGCCTATGTTTGCTTGAGCTACTTGTGTGTGCTGACTTGTGTGCATGCTGGTCTGTAGGTGTGCTTGGGATGGGCTGGGGTACAGGAGATTGGGTCTGGGTGGAGGAGGTTGGAGGGGGGAGGCTGGACACAGGGACAATGTCTGCCATCAGTGCTGAGGTCAGAGATTGCAGGGTTCGCTGAAGGACAGCCTGACCAGAATGAATGCCCTCCAGGAATGCATTACCGTGTTGCAACTCCCTTTCTACACCCTGGATGGCATTCACAATGGAAGACTGCCCAACAGTGAATGACCTGAGGAGGTCAATGGCCTCCTCACTGAGGGCAGCAGGGGTGACTGGGGCAGGGCTTGAGGTGCCTGGTGCGAAGGTGATGCCCACCCTCCTGGGTGAGTGGGCACGGGGCGAACGCTGAGGGGCTGCTGGGAGGGCGGTGCTGGTAGGGGAGGTGGTGGCTGTACCTGTAGAAGTGGGGCACACAGATGGTGCCGCCACCACAAGGGAGCCCTCCGTCCCATTGGTGCATTCAGAGTCCATGGTGTGGCCCTCCATGGCCATGTGGGATGCAGCTCCCTCGTGCTCCGGTGCCACTGTACCTCCGCCTGATGATGCTGATGTACAAAAGGACAGGGAGAGCAGAAAAAGGGGGGGGACAAGATAAAGAGAGTTTTAGTGCATGGCATACCGCTACCGTTGGCGGACAAGACAGACACAGCAGCCCCCTGCATTACGCCGTGCTCCTGCCCTCTGCACATGCAATCTCTGGGATATGACCTACACGGCTATGGTGGACATCTGCACACATGGATGCCACAGGGGCAACTATACCTGTACTTCACACTCTGCTGAGGTGGGGTAGAGTACCACATGGCCTGCATTACGGAGGGGCCTTGCCTACCAAACACGCCCTGGCCTAGGGACACCCACAGCCCAACTCCCCCACCCAGACCCCTCCACTGCGCGCAAAGTCTGCAGGAATGTTGTTGTACTCACCCCCTTGTGTCTGCTGTGATGCCCTCAAGCGCCCATCTAACTCAGGGTAGGCCACTGCCAGGATCCAGAACATCAGGGGGGTCATGGTGCGACGGGCACCCCTCCCACGTTGGGAGGCCATCCCCAGCTGAGCCTCCGCAGTCTTCTTGCTGCAGCGGCGAATGTCCTCCCATCTTTTCTGGCAGTGGGTGCCCCATCTCTGGTGGGCCCCCAGGGTCCGGACCTCGTTGGCGATGGCACGCCAAATGTCCCTCTTCTGGTGGGCGCTGACCTACATGACATGCACAAGGAAAGAGGATCAGTCATTACCAACAGCACCGTTGATGTGAATGACCCCCTCCCTACTCTGGACATGTGGCCCATTCATTCCCATGCATTAATGTTCTATGAACTCTGTCCCCTTCCCTCTTCCAACTAGCCCTCTCCACCCAGGCCTAGCCCATACAACGTGCTCCCTGTGTACTAACCTGTTGGTCTGGAGGACCGTAGAGTAGCGTGTACTGGGGGAGGACCCCGTCTACCAGTTTCTCCAACTCCTGTGCAGTGAAGGCAGGGGCCCTTTCCCCAGACGCAGCAGCCATCGTTGCTTCCAGACCGAGGTCACAGCAGCACTTGCAGTGTAGGTCCTCTCCTGTCGAAGATCAGGTATCTAGTGATTGAACAGATAGAAAATGGCGGTGGCGTCTGCGGTGGTGACGTCTGCGGCAGTGCGCATCATCACCACCGGCGCACCTGTTCATTGGCTCCTGGGACCCATAGGGTCCAATGTTGACCAATGCAGCATTGCGCCGCGGTCTACGACCGCCTACCGCGACGGTGTGCAACACCAGCGCAGTTACCCCACAATCCAATTGTCCCAGTTTAGAGGTCAGGCAGCCGCCATTTCAGGGGCCCACATGGCTTCATTTACCTGTGCGTCACACATAGCTAGGTCTACACTCAACACACATACAGGAAGGGTTTTGTGAGTGGTGTAGTCTTGTGTGTAACTGTGGGTACATACCTGGAGGAATAATGACTGATTCGTTGCTGTTGTCCTTCGTAGGCACTGTCAGCTGGGACATGTGAGAAGATGGCGGAATCCTCCGGTGTACCGACCGCTGGTGGACCTGCTGACAATGGAAGAGCGACATGTCATCGTCACCTACCGGTTTGACCGTGCCACAATCCAGGAACTATGTACCCAGTTGGAGCCAGACCTGATGTCACCAATCCGCCATCCAACTGGAATCCCCCCTGATGTGCAGGTGCTGTCAGTGGTCCATTTACTTGCAAGTGGGTCTTTTCAGACAACAGTGGCCATGGCATCAGGGATATCCCAGCCTATGTTTTCCAACGTGCTGTTCAGAGTGTTGTCTGCCCTGCTGAAACACGTAAGGAGATACATCATTTTCCCTGAGGTGGCAGATTTGGCTACAGTGAAAGGTAACTTCTATGCCCTTGGACATATCCCCAACGTCATAGGTGCCATTGATGGGACCCATGTAGCTCTGGTCCCACCCCATAGGAGTGAACAGGTGTACAGGAACAGGAAGAGTTATCATTCTATGAATGTACAGATGGTCTGTTTGGCAGACCAGTACATCTCCCAGGTAAATGCTATGTTCCCTGGCTCAGAGCATGACGCCTACATCCTGCGGAATAGCAGCATCCCTGATATGATGGGTCAACTCCAAAGGCACCGTGTATGGCTATTGGGGGACTCTGGTTACCTCAACCTTTCGTGGCTATTGACCCCAGAGAGGAATCCCAGGACCAGGGCAGAGGAACGATACAATGAGGCCCAAGGGCAGACTAAGAGGGTGATCAAACGCACCTTCAGCCTCCTGAAGGCCAGGTTCAGGTGCCTCCATATGACAGGTGAATCCCTATTCTACTCACCGAAGAAGGTGTGCCAGATCATCATCGCCTGCTCCATGCTTCATAATTTGGCTTTGCGACACCAAGTGCCTTTTCTGCAGGAGGATGATCCAGATGACGGTGTTGTAGCAGCTGTTGAGCCTGTGGAGCCTGTGGACAGTGATGAGGAGGAAGCTGAGGAAGAAGACAACGACAACAGGGAATCAGTCATACATCAATATTTCCAGTGACACACAGGTGAGAACATTTTCATGGTTAACATTACATTAACTTTCACACGTCTACCTCTATCCTGTCTGTCGATTTCTACCAGTATTTGGTAACTGAGTTGTACCTTTCCATTACGGTTTCACAGGTGTGGTTACCAACGTGTCATCTGCTTGCATCCTTCAAGGACTTGTGATGTGTGACATAGGTATGTTAGCCTTACAATAGGAAATGCATTATGACACTGTGATTGATAATACATATTTACTAAATCACAGACTGACTCCAGATTGTTTTGTGTTTCAAGGGTGTTTATTGAAGTGCTCAGAAATGGGAGGGGGTTGTAAAATGAGGATGGGTGATGGCGGAGGAATGTCCATGGCAGAGTCCAGTCCATTAGTCTCACAGGTGCACTGCCCATATGGGCATAGGAAGTGGATCTGGGGCAGTTTGAGTATGGACAGGGTAACAATGTGGGACAGTGGGAGGACAATCAGGGTGGTCTCATTTCCTGGCGGGGGTCTTACCATCTTGCTCTGTCCTGTTCCTGGATCTCAGGGACCGCTTGCGTGGTGGTTGTCCGTCTGCAGGGGGTGGGGTGCTGGTGTGGTGGTCCTGTGGCGGGACGTCATGTCCACTAGCGCCGGTGGAAGTGGTGGGCAGTTCATCGTCCTGGCTAGTGTCAGGGGCCCCTTGGAGTGCCATGGTGTCCCTCAAGGTCTGCTGTATGTCCTTCAGCACCCCTACGATGGTGCCCAAGGCGGAGCTGATGGTCCTGAGCTCCTCCCTGAACCCCACATACTGTTCCTCCTGCATGCGCAGGGTCTCCTGCAACTTGTCCAGGACCGTCGCCATCGTCTCCTGGGAGTGGTGGTATGCTCCCATGATGGAGGGTAGGGCCTCGTGGAGAGTGGGTTCCCTTGGCCTGTCCGCCCCCTGTCGCCCGGCAGCCCTCCCAGTTCCCCTGTGTTCCTGTGCCTCCATCCCCTGGACCGTGTGCCCACTACCACTGCCCCCAGGTCCCTGTTGTTGTTGGGGTGGTGGGTTATCCTGTGTTCCCTGTAGTGGTGGACACACCGCTGATTGACCTGTCCTGGGTAGGGAGGTTAGGGCCCGCTGGGTGGGTGCTGTGCTGGTGTTACCAGAGGGTGAAAGGTCGGTGTTAGGCTGTGCCTGTGCAAGGGGAACCGACTGTCCAGAGGCCCACAATGGTCCGGGCTGGTCATCAGGATCCAGTAGGGCAGAGCTGCTATCGTCACTGTGGGCCTCTTCTGGGGGTGGAGTGGTGTTGTCTGGACCCTCTGGTGTGGTGACGGTCCTTCGGGTTCCTGCAGGGGCATAAGAGCATGATTACTGCAGGTCTGTGTGTAATGGTGTTCAATGGGTGGGTAAGCGTGTACCCCAGTGCAAGCATTCCTGTGTGGGAGCTTGTGTGATGGTGGTTTAGGGGGTTGGATGGGTATGTGCAGTGGGCATGCTTTAGTGCTGGGTGTCCATGCTTAGTTGTGTCATGCAGGGCTTGGTTGTTGGAAGGTCAGTGTTGGGCTGTGCCTGTGCAATGGGAACCGACTGTCCCGAGGCCCACAATGGTCCGGGCTGGTCATCAGGATCCAGTAGGGCAGAGCTGCTGTCGTCACTGTGGGCCTCTTCTGTGGGTGGAGTGGAGATGTCTGGACCCTCTTGGGTGGTGACGTTCCTTAGTGGTCCTGGAGGGATATAAGAGCATGATTATTGCATCTGTGTGTGTAATGGTGTGCTATGGGTGTGTGTTTGTGTACCCCAGTACAAGCATTCCTGTGTGTGGGTTTGTGTGATGATGGTTAGGGGGTTGCTCTGGGTATGTGCAGTGAGCATGCTTTGGTGAGGGGTGACCATGCTTAGTTGTGTCATGCAGGGCTTGGTGTTGGGATGTGTGTTTTTTGTTATTAGTACATTAGTGAGGAGTTGGAGTGATAGGGGAGGGTGTGAGGGTGGGTGTGTGTGATAGCATGCAGGTGGGTGGGGGATTAGATAGTTAAGATTTGACTTGCCAGTGTCCCATCCTCCACCGAGTCCTGTGAGGCCCTCTGGATGCATGATGGTCAAGACTTGCTCCTCCCATGTTGTTAGTTGTGGGGGAGGAGGTAGGGGTCCGCCGCCAGTCCGCTGATCTGCGATGTTGTGCCTGGAGACCGTTGAACGCACCTTCCCCCGTAGGTCGTTCCACCTCTTCCTGATGTCCTCCCTATTTCTTGGGTGCTGTCCCACGGCGTTGACCCTGTCGACTATTCTTCGCCATAGCTCCATCTTCCTGGCTATTGATGTGTGCTGTACCTGTGAGCCAAATAGCTGTGGCTCTACCCGGATGATTTCCTCCACCATGACCCTGAGCTCCTCCTCGGAGAAGCGGGGGTGTCTTTGGCGTGACATGGGGTGTGTGATGTGTGGGGCGGTGTGAGTGTTGATGTGTGTGGTGATGTGTAGTGGTGTGTGGTGCTTTGTACTTGGGTGTGGGTTGGGTGATGGTGTTGTGTGCCTATGTATGGTGGTGTTGTCTTGGCTGTGCAGTCTCTCCGGCCTTCTCTCTGTAATTGTGGTCGTAGGGGTTTGTGGGTGATGTGGGTGTGTGTTTCATATTGTGTTGGGTGTGTGGGAGTGGTGTTTGTATGTGTATCAGGTGTGTGTTTTTTTAATTGTCCAATGTGGCGGTGTTTTGGAGATGTGTGTGTATTTTAAGCGTGGCAGTGTGTACCGCCAATGGAATACCGCGGTTGAAAGATCACCACGTGGATTCGTGGGTCATGATAGCATGGGCGTGTTTCTTTTGGCGTGACGGTGGAGGATTTGTTATCGCCAGTTTATCACTGACCTTTGGTGTGGCGGAGTTGTGTGGATGTCTGAATTTCGGCGGACTCCGAGATGTGTGTCATAATAGCTGTGGCGGTATTCCGCGGAGGTGTATTGGCGGTCTTCTGCACGGCGGTAAGCGGCTTTTACCGCCAATATTGTAATGTCCCCCTATGTCACCAAAATGAGAGAAAAAAGTGGTTTTAAGCCAAATGTTGAGGTTTGCAAAGGATATTGGGTAACACAACCTGTTGAGAGCCCCACAAGTTACCCCATCTTGGATTCCCTTAGCTGTCTAGTTTTCAAAAATGCACAGGTTTGTTTGGTTTCCCAGGTGCCGGCTGAGCTAGAGGCCAAAATCACCAGCTACGCACTTTGCAAAAAACAGCTGTTTTCTTTGGGAAATTGTGATGGGTCCACGTTGTGTTTTGGGGTATTTCCTGTCATGGGTACTAGGCCTACCCCCACAAGTGAGGTACCATTTTTATTGGGAAAGTTGGGGAAATGCTGGGTGAAAGAACATTTGTGCCTCCTCTCAGATTCCAGAACTTTACATCACCAAAATGTGAGGAAAAGGTGTTTTTTTAGCCAAATTTTGAGATTTGGAAAGGATTCTGGGTAACAGAACCTTGTGAGAGCCCCACAAGTCACTCCATCATGGATTCCCCTAGGTGTCCAGTTTTAAAAAATGTACAGGTTTGAAAGGATTCCATAGATGCCGGCTGAGCTAGAGGGCAAAATCCACAGCTAGGCACTTTGCAAAAAACAGCTTTGTTTTCTTTGGGAAAATGTGATGTGTCGACATTGTGTTAGTGGCATTTCCTGTTGCGGGCACTCCGCCTACCCACACAAGCGAGATACCATTTTTATCATGAGACTTGGCGGAACGCTAGGTGGAAGGTAACTTGTGTCTCCTCTCAGATTCCAGACCTTTATGTCACCGAAATGTGAGGGCAAAGAGTTTTTTTGGCCAAATTTTGAGGTTTCCAAAGAATTCTGGGTAATAAAACCTGGCGAGAGTCCCACAAGTCACCCCATATTTGATTTTCCCAGGTGTCTAGTTTTAAAAAATGCAGAGGTTTGGTAGTTTCCTGAGGTGCAGGCTGAGCTTGAGGCCAAAATCCACAGCTAGGCACCTTGCAGAATAGCAGCTCTGTTTTCTTTGGAAAAATGTGATGTGTCTCGGTTGTGTTTTGGGGCATTTCCTGTCGCGGGCACTAGGCCTACCCACAGAAGTGTTCCACCAATTTTATATGGAGACTTTGGGGAACGCTGGGGGGAAGGAAATTTGTGGCTCCTCTCAGATTCCACAACTTGCTGTCACCAAAATGTGAGGAAAAACTGTTTTTTTAGCCAAATTTTGAGGGTTGCAAATGAATCTGTGTAACAAAACCTGGTGACAGCCCCACGAGTTCTCCTTCTTGGATTCCCCTAGGTGTCTAGTTTAAAAAAATGCACAGGTTTGGTAGGTTTTCTTAGGTGCCGGCTGAGCAATAGGCCAAAATCCACAGCTAGGTACTTTACAAAAAAACAGCTCTGTTTTCTTTGGGAAAATGTGATGTGTCTACATTGTGTTTTGGGGCATTTCCTGTCGCGGGCACTAGGCCTACCCACACAAGTGAGGTACCATTTTTATCAGGAGACTTGGTGGAACGCTGGGAGGAAGGAAACTTGTGGCTCCTCTTAGATTCCAGAGCATTATGTCGCCAAAATGAGAGGAAAAAGTGTTTCTTAGCCAAATGTTGAGGTTTGCAAACGATTCTGGGTAACACAACCTGTTGAGAGTCCCACAAGTTACCGCTTCTTGGATTCCGTCAGGTGTCTAGTTTTCAAAAATGCACTGGTTTGTTTGTCCCCAGGTGCTCGCTGAGCTAGATGCCAAAATCCACAGCTAGGCACTTTGCAAAAAACAGCTGTTTTCTTTGGGAAATTCTGATGTGTCCACGTTGTGCTTTGGGGCATTTCCTTTCGCCGGCACTAGGCCTACTTACACAAGTAAGGTACCATTTTTATTGGAAGACTTGGGGAAATGCTGGGTGGAAGGAAATTTGTGGCTCCTCTCAGATTCCAGAACTTTACATCACCAAAATGTGAGGAAAAGGTGTTTTTTTAGCCAAATTGAAAGGTTTGGAAAGGTTTCTGGGTGACAGAACCTGCTGAGATCCCTACAAGTCACTCCATCTTGAATTCCGCTAGGTGTCTAGTAAAAAAGTACAGGTTTGATAGAATTCCGTAGGGGCTAGCTGAGCTAGAGTCCAAAATCCACAGCTAGGCACTTTTAAAAAAACAGCTGTCTTCTTTGGGAAATTGTGATGTGTCCACGGTGTGTTTTGGAGCATTTCCTGTCGTGGGTACTAGGCTTACCCACAGAAGTGAGGTACCATTTGTATTTGGAAACTTTACGGAACGCTGGGTGGAAGGAAACTTGTGGCTCCTCTCAGATTCCAGAACGTTATGTCACCAAAATGAGAGGAAAGAGTGTTTTTAAGCCAAATGTTGAGGTTTGCAAAGGATTCTGGGTAACACAACCTGGTGAGAGCCCCACAAGTTACCCCATCTTGGATTCCATTAGGTGTCTAGTTTTAAAAAATGCACAGGTTTGTTTGGTTTCCCCAGGTGCTGGCTGACCTAGAGGCCAAAATACACAGCTAGGCACTTTGCAAAAAACAGCTGTTTTCTTTGGGAAATTGTGATGTGTCCACGTTGTGTTTAGGGGCATTGCCTGTCGCGGGTACTAGGCCTACCCACACAAGTGAGGTACCATTTGTATTGGGAAACTTGGGGAAATGCTGGGTGGAAAAAAATGTGTGCCTCCTCTCAGATTCCAGAACTTTACATCACCAAAATGTGAGGAAAACGTGTTTTTTTAGCCACATTTTGAGATTTGGAAATAATTCTGGGTAACAGAACCTTGTGAGAGCCCCACAAGTCACTCCATCTTGGATTCCCCTAGGTGTCCAGTTTTAAAAAATGTACAGGTTTGAAAGGATTCCATGGGTGCCGGCTGAACTAGAGGCCAAAATCCACAGCTAGGCACTTCGCGAAAAACAGCTTTTTTTTCTTGGGAAAATGTGATGTGTCGACATTGTGTTACTGGCATTTCCTGTCGCGGGCACTACTCCTACCCACACAAGCGAGATATCATTTTCATCGGGAGACTTGGCAGAACGCTAGGTGGAAGGACACTTGTGTCTCCTCTCAGATTCCAGACTTTTATGTCACTGAAATGTGAGGAAAAAGAGTTTTTTGGGCCTAATTATGAGGTTTGCAAAGAATTCTGGATAATAAAACCTGGTGAGAATCCCACAATTAACCCCATCTTTGATTTTCCAATGTGTCTCGTTTTAAAAAATGCAGAGGTTTGGTAGGTTTCCCGAGGTGCAGGCTAAGCTTGAGGCCAAAATCCACAGCTAGGCACTTTGCAAAATAGCAGCTGTGTTTTCTTTGGAAAAATGTGATGTGTCCAGGTTGTGTTTTGTGGCATTTCCTGCTGCGGGTTCGTAGGCCTACCCACGCAAGTGAGGTACCATTTTTATCAGGAGACTTGGTGGAAAACTGGGTGAAAGGAAATCCCTGGCTCCTCTGAAATTCCAGAACGTTATGTCACTGAAATTTGAGGAAAAAGTGTTTTGTTGGCCAAATTTTTAGGTTTACAAAAATTTCTGAGTAATTAAACCTGGTGAGAGCCCCACGAGTCACCCCATCTTGGATTCCCCTAGGTGTTTAGTTTTCAAAAATGTGCATGTTTGGTAGGTTTCCCTAGGTGCAGGCAGAGCTAGACGCAACAATCCACAGCTAGGCACTTTGCAAAATATCAACTCTGTTTTCTTTGGAAAAATGTGATGTGTCCCGGTTGTGTTTTGGGTCATTTCCTGTCACGGGCACTAGGCCTACCCACAGAAGTGTTGCACCAATTTTATATAGAGACTTTGGGGAACGCTGGGGGGAAGGAAATTTGTGACTCCTCTTAGATTCCACAAATTTCTATCACCGAAATGTGAGGAAAAACAGTTTTTTTAGCCAAATTTTGAGGTTTGCAAAGGAATCTGTGTAAAAAAAAACTGGTGACAGCCCCACAAGTAACCCCCTCTTGGATTCCCCTAGGTGCCTAGTTTTCAAAAATGTGCAGGTTTTGTAGGTTTCCCTAGGTGCAGGCTGAGCAAGAGGCCAAAATCCACAGCTAGGCACTTTGCAAGAAAGCAGCTCTGTTTTCTTCGGAAAAATGTGATGTGTCCAAGTTGTATTGTGGGACATTTCCTGTCGTGGGCGCTAGTCGTACCTATACAGGTTTTGTACCATTTTTATCTGGAGACTTCGGGGAACACTGGGGGGATGGAAGTTTGTGGCTCCTCTGAGATTCCAGAACTTTCCGTCACCGAAATGAGAGTAAAAATTGTTTTTTTAGGCCACCTTTTGAAGGTTTGCAAAGGATTCTGGGTAACAGACCTGGTCGGAACACCACAAGTCACACCATCTTGGTTTCCTCTAGGTGTCTAGTTTTCAAAAATGTGCAGGTTTGGTAGGCTTCCCTTGGTGCAGACTGAGCCAGAGGCCAACAATCCACAGTTAGCCACTTTGCAAAAAAGCAGCTCTGTTTTCTTTGGAAAAATGTCATGTGTCCAGGTTGTGTTTTGGGGCATTTCCTGTTGCGGGCATTAGGCCTACCCACACAAGTGATGTACAGTCTTTATAGGAAGAATTGGCAGAACTCTGGGTGGCAGGAAATTTGTGGCTCTTCTCAGATTCCAGAACTTTCTGTCACCGAAATGTGAGGAGAAAACGTTTTTTTATCCATATTTTGAGGTTTGGAAAGGATTCTGGGTAACAGAACCTGGTGAGAGCCCCACAAGTCACCCTATCTTGGATTCCCCTAGGTGTCTAGTTTTCAAAAATGCAGAGGTTTGGTAGGTTTCCTTAGGTGCAGACTGGGCTAGAGGCCAAAATCCACAGCTAGGCAATTTGCAAAAAACAGCTGTTTTGTTTTGGAAAATGGAATGTGTACATGGTGTGTTTTGTGGCATTTCCTGTCGCGGGCACTAGGCCTACCCACACAAATGAGGTACCATTTTTATCTGGAGACATGGCGGAACGCTGGGTGGAAGGAAAATTCTGGATCCTCTCAGATTCCAGAACGTTATGTCACCGAAATGTGAGGAAAAAGTGTTTTTTTGGCCCAATTTTGAGGTTTACAAAGAATTCTTGGTAATAAAACCTGGTGAGAACCCCACAAATCACCCCAACCTGGATTCCCTTAGGTGTCTAGTTTTCACAAATGCGCAGGTTTGGTAGGTTTCCTGTAGGATGCTGGCCTGGCTTATAGTGGGTACCTGATGGTACTTACACCTTGTGCCAGGTCCAGTTATCCCTTATTAGTAGATTAGAGGTGTTCTAGCAGCTTAGGCTGAACTAGGAGACATTCAAAGCTCCTACTATACCACTTTTATCACTTAGCACTATATCATAAGAAACACAATACTCAGAGTTACTAAAATTAAAGGTACTTTATTTGAGTGACAATGTGCCAAAAGTATCTCAGAGGATATACTCCCTTGGGAGGTAAGTAAAAATACACAAAATATACACACAAGCCAAAATCAGGTAAGTAAACAGTTGGAAAAGTAGTGCAAATACTGTAGAATACAATAGGAGGCATTGGGCCCAGGGGCAACACAAACCATATACTAAGAAAGTGGAATGCGAACCACTTAGGGACCCCAGGCCTAGTGTAGTGTGTAGAGGGTCATTGGGAGCGTAAGAAAACACTAAGGGTATCCAAGATACCCCACCCCAAGGCCCTGAAAAGTCGGAGTAAAGTTACCATACTACCCCAGAAAGACAGTAAAGTCGAGATAGGGGATTCTGCAAAGGCAACAACTGACTGCAAAGCACTGAAGACGGATTCCTGGACCTGAGGACCTGCAAAGGAAGGGGACCAAGTCCAAGAGTCACGTAAGTGTCCGGTGGGGCAGAAACCCACTAAACCCCGGATGAAGGTACAAAAGGGCTGCCTCTGGGTGGAAGAAGCTGAAGATTCTGCAACAATGGAAGGTGCTAGGAACTTCTCCTTTGGTCAGAAGATGTCCCACTGCGTTCAGGAGGATGCAAAGTTGTTTCCATGCAGAAAGACCGCAAACAGGCCTTGCCAGCTGCAAGAGTCACGGTTGAAGAAAATGGGTGTTGCCCGGGCCCAGGAAGGATCAGGAGGTCGGCTCTTGGAGGAGGAGACAGAGGGGGTGCTCAGCAGCACAGAGAGCCACACAGAAGCAGGCACCACCTGCAGAAGCACTTGAACATGCATTCAAGAAATCTTAGCACAGCGATGGACTCAACACAACAAATGAGGGTCCCACGAAGCCAGTGGTCAACTCAGCGAGTTGAGCAATGCAGGACACCAGGAAACAGTAGAGAAAGCCGGCAGGATTAGGTGCTACAATGTTGCTGTTAGTCTTCTTGCGGTTTTGCAGGCGTCCTGAAGCAGTTAGGGGATGATCCTTGGCAGAAGTTGAAGAGAGAGATGCAGAGGAACTCTGGTGAGCTATTGCATTTGTTATCTGACGAGAAACCCACTAGAGAGACCCTAAATAGCCCTAAGCGGAAGATTAGCTACCTAACCAGATAAGAGCCTATCAGGAGGGGTCTCTGACGTCATCTGCTGGCACTGGCCACTCAGAGGTCCCCATTGTGCCCTCACACCTATGCATTCAAGATGGCAGAGGTCTGGGACACACTGGAGGAGCTCTGGACACCACCCCTGGGGTGGTGAGAGACAGGGGAGTGGTCACTCCCCTTTCCTTTGTCCATTTTCGCATCAGAGCAGAGGCTGGGGGATCCCTGAACCTGTGTAGACTGGCTAATGCAAGGAGGGCACCATCTGTGCCCTTCAAAGCATTTAGGGAGGCTGGGGGAGGCTACTCCTCCCCAGCCCTCAACACCTATTTCCAAAGGGAGAGGGTGTAACACCCTCTCTCAAAGGAATTCCTTTGTTCTGCCTTCCTGGGCTGCCCAGACCCCAGGAGGGCAGAAACCTGTCTGAGGGTTGGCAGCAGCGGTAACTGCAGAGAAAACCCCAGAGAGCTAGTTTGGCAGAACCCAGGGTCCATGCTGGAGCCCCGGGGATCCATGGTGTTGGCACCCCAATACCAGATTTGGCATGGGGGGACAATTACTTGATCGTAGACATGTTACATGGCCATATTCAGAGTTACCATTGTGAAGCTACATATAGGTATTGACCTATATGTAGTGCACGTGTGTAATGGTGTCCCCACACTCACAAAGTTCGGGGAAATCGCCCTGAACAATGTGGGGGCACCTTGGGTAGTGTCAGGGAGCCCCCACACTTAGTAACTTTGCACCTAACCTCCACTAAGGGAGGGTTAGACATATAGGTGACTTATACGTTACTTAAGTGCAGTGTAAAATGGCTGTGAAATAACATGGATGTTATTTCACTCAGGCTGCAGTGGCAGTCCTGTGTAAGAATTGCCTGAGCTCCCTATGAGTGGCAAAAAAAATGCTGCAGCCCACAGGGATCTCCTGGGTACCTAGGTACCATATACTCGGGAATTATAAGGGGGTTCCAGTGTGCCAATCAGAATTGGTGAAAGTGGTCACTAGCCTGCAGTGACAATTTTACAGAGAGAGAGCATAAACACAGGTTCTGGTTAGCAGAGCCTTAGTGATAAATTTAGGCACCACAGAGGGAACACATATAGGCCACAAACTATGAGCACTGGGGTCCTGGCTAGCAGGATCCCAGTGACACATGCAAAAACAAACTGACACACAAGTAAAAATGGGGTTAACATGCTAGGCAAGATGGTACTTTCCTACACAACCCCCCCCAAACGAGGGACAATAAGGCTAACCTTGCCCAGATGAGTCTTCACTGTCTAAGTGGAAATATCTGGAGAGTCTATCTGCATTGGAGTGGGTACTCCCAGGTCTATGTTCCCCTGTATAGTCCATTCCCTGTAGGGAGATGGACCACCTCAATAATTTAGGGTTTTCACCTTTCATTTGTTTTAGCCACAGTAGAGGTTTGTGGTCTGTCTGAACAATAAAGTGAGTACCAAACAGGTATGATCTCAACTTTTTCAGTGTCCAGACCACAGCAAAGGCCTCTCTCTCTATGGCAGACCAACGGGTTTCTCTAGGGGTCATCCTCCTGCTGATAAAAGCAACAGGTTGATCCTGGCCCTCAGTATTAAGCTGTGATAGCACTGCCCCAAACCCTAATTCAGAAGCATCAGTCTGGACTATAAACTTCTTGAAGTAGCAAGGGCTTTTTAGGACAGGTGCAGAGCACATGGCCTGTTTGAGCTCATCAAAAGCCTTTTGACAGCTAGCTGTCCACAATACATTTTTAGGCATCTTCTTACTAGTGAGGTCATTGAGAGGAGCTGCAATGGAGCCATAATTCTTAATGAACCTCCTATAGTACCTTCTGAGGCCTAGGAAGGCTCTCATCTGGGTTTGAGTGGTAGGGGGAGCCCATTCATTAATGGTCTGGATCTTCCCCTGAAGTGGTGCAATCTGTTCCCCCACCTAACAGGTGGCACAGATAAACCACTTTCCCCTGCCTTATCTGGCACTTTGAAGCCTTGATAGTGAGGCCTGCCTTTTGCAGGGCCTCAAACACTTTCCACAGGTAGACCAGGTGATCATCCCAGGTGGAGCTAAAGACAGCTATATCATCTAGATATACTGCACTAAAAGCTTCCAACCCTTGCATGACTGTGTTCACCAACCTTTGAAAAGTGGCAGGTGCATGTTTCAGACCAAAGGGCATCACAGTGAACTGATAGTGCCCTCCAATGGTGGAAAATGCAGTTTTAGGTTTAGCATCTTCTGATAATTTAATCTGCCAATACCCTGCATTTAAATCAAAAGTGTTTAGATCCTTGGCAGAAGCCAGTGTATCTATTCGCTCACACGCCCTGGGTATAGGGTGAGAGTCTGTCTTGGTTACTTGATTGAGACCTCTACAGTCAAAGCAAAACCTCATCTCTCTTTTACCATCCTTACTGTGAGATTTTGGGACAAGCACCACTGTGCTAGCCCATGGGCTTTCTGAAGGCTCAATTACTCCTAAGTCCAACATCTTCTGTACCTCTTGTTTAATGCAATCCCTGACATGGTTAGGCTGCCTATAAATCTTACTTTTGCCAGGTAAACTGTCTCCAGTATTGATTATATGCTCACACCAAGTAGTTGTACCTGGTATCAGTGAGAAGAGTTTAGAAAATTGACTTAGGAGATTTACACCGTCGTCCTTCTGCTCAGCAGTAAGGCAATCTGCAAGTACTACTCCCTCCACTAAGCCATCAGCTTCAGTGGCAGAGAGGAGATAAGGGAGAAGGTCACTCTCCCCTTCCTGTCCCTCATCAGTTGCCATGAACAGGGTAAGATCAGCCCTGTCATAGTAGGGTTTTAGGCGGTTGACATGGAGCACCCTAAGGGGACTCCTGGCAAGTCTACCAAGTAGGTAACCTCACTCTTTTGGCTGTGAAATAACAAGGAAGTTATTTCACTCAGGCTGCAGTGACAGTCCTGTGTAAAGATTGTCTGAGCTCCCTATGGGTGGCAAAAGATATGCTGCAGCCCATAGGGATCTCCTGGAACCCCAATAGCCTGGTTACCTAGGTACCATTTACTAGGGAATTATAAGGGTGTTCCAGTGTGCCAATCAGAATTGGTGAAAATTGTCACTAGCCTGCAGTCACAGTTTTAAAGGCAGAGAGAGCATAAACATGAAGGTTCTGATTAGCAGAGCCTTAATGATACAGTTAGGCACCACACAGGGAACACATATAGGCCACAAACTATGAGCACTGGGGTCCCGGCTAGCACGATCCCAGTGACAAAGGCAAAAACAAACTGACACACAAGTAAAAATGGGGGTAACATGCCAAGCAAGATGGTACTTTCCTACATTTCCCTAGGTGCAGGCTAAGCTAGAGGCCAAAAATCCACAGCTAGGCACTTTGTAAAAAAGCAGCTCTGTTTTCTTCGGAAAAATGTGATGTGTCCAAGTTGTGTTTTGGGCCATTTCCTGTCGCGTGCACAAGGCCTACCCACACAAGTGAGGTACCATTTTTATCAGGAGACTTGGCGGAACGCTGGGTGGAAGGAAATTTGTGGCTCCTTTCAGATTCCAGAACTTTCTGTCACCAAAATGTGAGGAAAAGGTGTTTTTTATCCAAATTTTGAGTGTTTGCAAAGGATTATGGGTACCAGTTCTCGGTGAGAGCCCCACAAGTCACCCCATCTTGGATTCCCCTATGTGTCTAGTTTTCATAAATGCACAGGTTTGGTAGGTTTCCTTAGGTGCAGGCTGAACTAGAGGCCAAAATCCACAGCTAGGCACTTTGCAAAACACAGCTCTGTTTTCTTTGGGAAAATGTGATGTGTCCACATTGTCTTTTGTGGCATTTCCTGTCACGGGCACAAGGCCTTCCCACACAAGTGAGGTACCTAGTTTTATTGGGAGACTTGGCGGGACACTGGGTGGAAGGAAACTTGCGGCTCCTCTCAGATTCCAGAACGTTATGTCACCGAAATGTGAGGAAAAATCGTTTTTTAGCCAAATGTTGAGGTTTGCAAAGGATTCTGGGTAACACAACCTGGTGAGAGACCCACAAGTTACCCCATCTTGGATTCCCTTAGGTGTCTAGTTTTCAAAAATGTGCAGGTTTGGTAGGTTTCCTTAGGTGCAGGCTAAGCTAGAGGCCAAAATCCACAGCTAGGCACTTTGCAAAAAAGCAGCTGTTTTCTTCGGAAAAATGTGATGTGTCCAGGTTGTGTTTTGGGGCATTTCCTGTTGCGGGCACTAGGCCTACCCACACAAGTGTTGTACCATTTTTATATGGAGACTTCGGGGAACACTGGGGGGAAGGAAACTTGTGGCTCCTCCTAGATTTCAGAACTTTCTGTCACTGAAATGAGAGAAGTGTTTTTTGGGCTAAATTTTGAGGTTTGCAAGGGACTCTGGGTAACAGGATCTGGCGAGATCCCCACATGTCAACGCATCCTGGATTTCCCTAGGTGTCTCGTTTTCAATAATGTGCAGGTTCGGTCGGTTTGTCTAAGTGCCGGCTGAGCTAGAGGCCAAAATCCACAGCTAGGTACTTTGCAAAAAACAGCTCTGTTTTCTTTGGGAAAATGTGATGTGTCCAGGTTGTGTTTCGTGACATTTTGTGTTGCGGGCACTAGGGCTACCCACACAAGTGAGGTACCATTTTTATTGGGAGACTTGGGGAAACCCTGGGTAGAAGGAAATGTGTGGCTACTCTCAGATTCCAGAGCTTTCTGTCACCGAAATGTGGGTTAAAGGTGATTCTGTTGCCAAATTTTGAGGCTTACAAAGGATTCTGGGTCACACAACCTGATGAGAGCCCCTAGGTTCCGGCTGAGCTAGAGGTCAAAATCTACAGCTGGGCACTTTCCAAAAAAGCACGTCATATTTCAATGTATAAATGTGATATGTCCATGTTGCATTTCCTGTCGTGAGCATTCGGCCTACTCATACAAGTGAGGTACCATTTTTATCTGGAGACCTGGGGAACACAGAATAGCAAAACAAGTGTTATTGCCCCTTGTCTTTCTCTAAATTGTTTCCTTCCAAATGTAAGACAGTGTGTAATAAAGACGTCTATTTGAGAAAGTCCCTGTAATTCACATGCTAGTATGTGCACCTCGGATTTCAGAGATGTGCAAATAAACACTGCTCAAAAAAATATTCCTATTTTTCACTCTACATATTTCAGCAAATTAATTGCTGCATACCCGGTATAGAATGAAAACCAACTGCAAGGTGCAGCTTATTTATTGACTCTGGGTACCTAGGGTTCTTGATGAACCTACAAGCCCTATATATCACCGCAACCAGAAGAGCTTTGCAGACTTAACGGTATATTGCCGTAATAAATCTGACATCGCCAGAGAAATTTACAGAGTAAAACGTGGAGAAAAATGGCTGTTTTTTTTTTACCTCAATTTCAATATTTTTTTATTTTCGCTGTATTTTTTCTGTAAGAAAACCCTTGCACGATCTACACAAATTACCTCTTTCTGAATTCAGAATTTTGTCTACTTTTCAAAAATGCTTAGCTTTCTGGGATCCAGCATTGGTTTCACACCCATTTCTGTCACTAACTGGAAGGAGGCTGAAAGCACAAAAAAATTGTAAAAATGGGGTATGTCCCAGTAAAATGCCAAAATTGTGTTGAAAAATTGGGTTTTCTGATTCAAGTCTGCCTGCTCTTGAAAGCTGGGGAGATAGTGATTTTAGCACCACAAACCCTTTGTTGATGCCATTTTCAGGGGAAACACCACAAGCCTTCTTCTGCAGCCCTTTTTCCCCATGTTTTTATTAAAACCGAAATGTTTGCTGTATTTTTGCTAATTTCTTGATACCTTTCAGGGAACCCACAGTCTTGGTACCTCTACAATCCCTAGGACGTTGGAAAAGAAGGACACACATTTGCCATGGGTAGCTTATGTGGACAAAACGTTATGAGGGTCTAAGCACGAACTGCCCCAAACAGCCAAAAAAGGCTTGGCCCCTGAGGGGGAAAAGGCCTGGCAGCAAAGGGGTTAAATTGAACTCCTCATTTTGATTGAGATATCTTTTGACGAATCTTGACACTGGAACAAGCCACTATATCTTTGTTGAGACGGCTTTCTTTTTCCATTTCTGCCATATCTTCCATTACTCCCATCTCTTGACCCCAATACAGTAATGTTCTTGTGCTTTGCAGATATTTAATGTTTTAGGTAAGCATGAATCTGTTTAGCAACAGTTGCTGATATTTCATGCAGTCTGGATTTTGATGTCGCTCTAGTTGCTCTCATTGCTTTGGCTAGTCTGAAACCTGCTTGGTGTGTTAGCCTGACTAGCTATTTAAGTTATCGGATGTTCAAAGCCCAGACTTGTTCAGATATTCAAGTTTTTAACAGAGGTCGCAATAGTTGAAATATAAATTAGTAATTGGCTGCTACAACTGTCTACTATGATGCCAGGGTAGGTTGAATATTGCAAAGTATGAGAATTGCCTTAAATTTCATTTGTTGTCTTGGAGGTTGTAGCTTTGACTTTGTTTGGTGCCCCTGACTGGGTCACGAGGAGGCCCAGGCAAGGAGAGGAAGGAGAAAGAAAGAGAGAATAATACACACAGTAGGCCACCTTCTTGCTGCAGTGAATAACCACCTTCCTGTTCCTGAGCTAGAGCTTGAGCCTAAGCCTCACCTGCATCCCCTTCCCACACTACCATATCCAACCTGGGGACCTCAACCGTACAGCACAGCAGTTGGCGATCACCGGATCCCTGGCACCGCCATTGCTATGCACCACTTGTGGTGAGGCAGTCAAGGACAAGACCAGTAAACTTCTGCAGCCAGTAGCATCTAAGCAACAACAGTCTACTGCAACACTGTTCTGGTGCAGCAGTGGTGGTTGGGTGTCTACTTATTTGACTTTTTACTGTCTAAGCTGTTTTGGGCTTATGCGAACGCCTTGACGAACTCTTCTCCTTGGAACCTCTGAAAAGGTGTAGAAGAGGTGTAAGTTGATCCCAAACCTCCTTGGCAGTCTGCTTTCTATTTTCTGCTGCCCTGCTCCTTTCAAGATCGCGTGTGAGACTGGGGAGCAGGTGCGAACTGCTGCAGGGGGCTGCAGTAGCACTGGGCCGAAGTGGAAGGAGTCAGAGACCTTATGGTATTACGTGCATCCATGTGTCCACCGCCAATCCAAAATATTGTATTACGACAATGATGGATATGGGAAGCATCTGCGGTGTCAATATTTTTCACCCATTACTGATGTTGGAGAGTAAGTCCATGATAAATTGTTCACATCAAACACGAAAACTACAATTATTTCAAGACTCTTTCAGTTGAAACACTCTATCAGAAAACTGAATGAAGGACTTAGACACACACTTTCTGTAATTTCCATGAATAATTAGAACTGCTAGAATAGCTATCCTCATTGCTGCTTCTCCTCTGAGCAGTTTAGTATTCTAGAGTGTATATTTAACTTATTTCAAATGTGTTACTTGCTCTTATTCACTTGGATTTTACACTGTTAGACGTAGACTCTTTTTTACTTACCTCTCCCTGCAGGACATTTTCCCACCATATACTGTGGGATGACTCAAACTGTCAGGTAAATTCAAGGAAAGAAGAATAAGAGGGCAGAGATGCAAAGATTCAGGGGGGACCTCTATAACAAAACAAACTGAGGCAGGTGCACCTCGTATGAAAAGAGAAACAAATGAGAAGAAGTTGATAAGGAGACTGGAAAGGAGAGTACGAAAGCTTAAGATCCCCTTAATTGCAGACCCCCATTTTCCCCACTCGCACTGCCACTCTTTCCTGAGAAAAACAAAGCAAGAGAAGAACTCCGCACAGTAAAGACACACAGATTCAGGAGGGGGGATGCACCTGCACGTGAGGCCATCATCGCAGGATAATCCCGGGTACACTGAGTGTGTCAAGAACTTTCTCATGCTGAGAAATCCTAGAACCTTTCATCTTTACAACTTTAGTTACAATTGTATTTAATACTTTAAGTACAGAATGGTTTATTTTTATCATTTCCTCTTTCTTGGCCAATTTTAGGCCTCAGTTTTCTTTTTTGTTTATCACTTTACTTTGCCCTGGTTGCAGAACTTTTGCAGCTTTCTTCCATTCCCTAATATCTGTGTTTAAGCATCACTATCCTTTCTCTGAGCCTTTCCATGCTTGATATGGGTTTCTTGCTAACATCATATATGAATTGCCTTAAATTCTGTGTTAGAGACCTTCGTTGTATACAAATATTAGCGGATCGCCGGTGAATCCTTCTGACTTGGGATGCCACTTGATACGTAGCAGCAGATGTCTGCGAAATTGTACTTCAGCCGATCCTTGATTTTGTCCTGCACACACGACTCGCAGTGCTTGTTCAAAATTCAATGTTCAGGGAGGGTTTCAAAGGGCCATTGAATTTTCTGTGGCGGCATTGAGTGCATTACATGCATTAAAATGAGATTTGCTTACGGATCCAAAGACAGGGTGTGAATCAGGCCTCTAATAATTCCACTTCTACCAACTGCCAGCACGTTGTGGAAAATCGGTAAAACATAATTTGACAAACTAATATAAATCACAGCCCCTGTGCCTCATTTTCATTTTTAGAAAAAGCAAAGGGAGATACACTGGTGAGTGTCATCATGCATCTTGCGCTGTTGAATTTGTGCAGGTTATGATTCACACCACTTCAGTTATTTTATCCAAGTACAGAAATAAGTAATTGAAGTGTTCTCGTGTATAGATCTTCATTACGGCAAAGCGATATCCAGGTGGGTACACTGCTCCACCACAATGAGAAGTTGGTAAGAACACAGAGGAGGAGGGTACGAAATCAATATTTTCGGGCCTGCAATTACCAGGTTCAAAAGAAGTACGTAGTGTCGCCGTGGCTACAGAGGGGCAGAGGTTGCAGACAAGAGCACAGCCCAGCCCTTTCCAGCGCCAGGGAGGAGCTGGCAACATCACCCACAAAAAGGCCAGAGCCTCCCCTTGTCCCAGACTCCCTCCCTGTGTAGACCGGCGCCACCTCCTGTAAAGTAAATCCAGCCAACATGTATTGCAGGTGTAGGTGATGGACACCATGTGACCAATGGCAGATTGTGATGGTGTTAGAGCTATCATAATTGCATTTCAATTGCCAAACTCTTGGTCTGCCCGCTATATGGCAAATCAAGTGGACGATCAGTTTACTGTTTCCAGTACCTTCTATAGGAAGCTAACTACCATTGCCATATGGAGTGCTAGCCGCCAGATTATAGGCAGCAACCACTCCATTTAGAGGTGAAGGGTTGATGTTCTTTTTTATGTCTGTTATGGCGGTGACAAACAGAAAACTTAAAAGGATAACTCACACTCTCAAGGAAAAACACCACTCTAGAAGTCTACTTTGAAAACACAACGTATGGTCATTGGTTGTCAATGCGAACTAGGGCCATCCACCAAACTGTGGGTACCTTCTGAGGAACAGAGGAGCTATCCTGGAAGCGATCTACAAATATGGATGTCCTGTGTCCATCACGGTGATGGATGTAATTTCCTCCACTACCCTGACAGACAGGGTAAATGCCACCAAACCATCAGTCAGACCCTATGTCATCTCAGATTGGGATACTGCTCTTTGGATGTTAGCCAGCAAACCTATTCACTGTTTCACTTCAAGGCCATATGCCAACTGCATCCTGCATATTACAAAGCCAACATTAGAGATAGATTCGGAACTCTTTCACCTAATAAGGCAATGGCCTCTTCAAATGCTTGTTTTTCACCATATCATCTGTGCTTAACTGATACTTTATGAACCTCTTATGGTGCCTTACAGTTTTACACACTTGACAGTAGCACTTTAAGCAACATATACTTCGATTCCATTCCTGGTTGATCCCATTAAGCTACCTGTTAGGTGAGCTCTACAAATGTGAAAAAGTATATTTTCACTTTAATCTACTTTTATATTAATAGTTATATTTTCATTGTGAGCTATTGTTGAGATTTGCTGTTACCAATAACACAATGTATTGCATCACCAACATTTATGGCTGCAGCTGACTTTCAAAGGGTAGCATATTTGAGCCTAGAAGGTACCTACTTAGGTGGGCAGCAAATGTAGGTTGGTGAAGCTGTTTCAATGTAAGACAGCAAGCTTACTTTTCTTTCTAACAATGTTGACTCTAGTAAAACAAATGCATTGTGAAGTCCAAATGCTTTTTGACAAGTCATTCTACTTAAGAGGCTGATAGAACAATGTGACATGAAAAAAACAATGCTAGAGCGGTTGCCAAAGAGTATGTATTGTAACTACTTTTTCAGAGTGTTCCAGGTAAGAAGGCTACAGGAGTTTTGTGACCCAGACTATGAGGCGTCAGGTAAGTGGGTCTGTTCGGTCATTCAAACTGTCCTTGTTTGAAGCCATTCAAATACATTATTGTCCAGTTGAATATACTATGCTAATTGGCAAGGCTGCGATCTAAAATGCAGTCTGCTGTGTCCACCTTTGCGTTTTCCAAAGAAAGGAAACATTTTTGGTGGTATTTTTCTAGACCTTCATTACATCTTTGGAATCGCTAATAATGGTTTCAATTAAATTAAAATGTTATCATAACATTATAACTCTGCAGCAGCCAGCATGTACAATAATAAGCTTGCTCAATGTGCGTAATTTCAGGACCTAAAAATCCGAGTAATAGTCCCTAAAACAGTGTACAGTAATGCTGTGTTCATTGTTCTTACCTAATCCTGATTTGCACCGCTCAGTGCTGCACTTCATGCTTCTACCCACCTCAACGCTGGTAAGAGGAAATTCAACATCTCGCCTAGGCTGAAAACACAAAACTGGCTACCCCTTGAAGCCTGAAGCTTGAAGTACATTTACGAGTGCCCGTATAATTTATAAGGCTCTCCATTCAGATACCCCAGATTATCTGGTTTATAGCTCACACTGTCGGGAGGTAACAAGAATTTGAGAGAAAAAGATGCACTACAGACCACCTTCCCTAGATAGAAAGCCAGTTCTTTGAAGCATGCTTTCTTCAGTAAAGCAATGACAATCTGGAACTTCCCCCTCCAAGTATAATACAGCCACGTCCCTCTCCTGGATTAAATTAAGATTAAAGAAGCACCTTCTAGAAGCCTTATGATCTGACCATACTCCTCACCCCACCTTAACCTTAACCACTGAACTATGGCATACATCACTCCCTCCTAGTTGTTCTTCTTTTGACATTTACTTTTACCTTTGAAATAATTGAAAACCATAAACTCATCGCAAAATTTCATTGACCCTGTACCCTCCCCTTTTGTCCCCCAACTAATTGCAAAGATGTTCCCACTCTATAGATTGTGCTGTGATTGCATATTATCTATATGGATGCCCCTGCTACTGCGTCCTCTCCTATATGCAAATCGTGATTACATTCACCTAGAATGATGCAGTTGCTATATCATCCTCCTCTGTTTGTACAGCTCTATGACACCCTATTTGCACTGAGCAGTGCTATATAAAACTAAATACATATTTTCACTTCAAGTTTATTCTTGATGCGTAATTAATACAAATCAATACATCAATACATCACATCATTCTATGAAAATAAATATACGATACAAGATATCAGTTTTACATTCTACAATATATATGATAAAAAGCATGCCAGAACTTATTATTATCTAAAAGGGGTTTCTGCACTCCTTTGCTGAAATTTTATATATTAGTTGTGCTCTAACATTAGATGTTTTCGTGATACCAAGCGTAGAAACGTCGAAAATTTAGCGTTTATAACAATGTCCAGGGGTTTGAGGCAGGCAATCACTGCTTGCCGGCAAGTCCGAATTCCCCTCTGATTAAATAATGACTTGAATAAAAGTTTGCGTTCGGTTCTTAAAAAGTTGCAAATACAAACTAAATGGATTATATCTTCATGACCGTTACCACATAGCATACACTGTGGGATTTTTGGGGAGCAATCCCATGGGACTAGGTGGGCATTGCCCAGAATAATCCCAAATCTATATTTGATAGAAAGGTCTTTATCTGTCTTGGACCACCACGCCTCCAGGTACGGCTGAAACTTCAAAAGTTTGTAACCATTAATAATCATCCAGGAGTGCGATCTAGTTGCTAATAAATCCTTGTCCATGATTATTGATCTTTTTTTTTACAATCCGATTTAAATATAAAAAAAAGAAATGTAAGAGATATTTGAATCCCATAACTCCACTGCCCCTAGGTCGATTAATGCCGGGTCTAGGTACCGGCACCCAGTGGCTGCGGTGTTTGAGCTGATGTCTTTCCAAAGGGCACGATAGAGCGGATTTTTCTTTGCCAGCTGTAACTGTTTCCAGGCTTTAATGTAGCTGGCTTTTCTGTCTATACATTGGTTTACGTAGCCAAACTCCAGCCTAATTTATGCTAATGAGGTGTGTCCCGGTAGCTGAAATAGGGACCTAAAAACCTTTCCAATTATTTTATTTAAGATAGTAGCGTCTTGCCCACACTGAGCTTCGCTTCCATATCCTAAAGTTGGAATTAGTTTGGCTGCATTGACTTTAAGCAGGTGCCGATAGCTGGGGCCGGTGAGGAATGTTTTTAGAGTTTGGAAAGCGAATAATAGCACATGACCTTTTCTATATAACTCCTGTTTCTGGGAAAAAAAGGAACCACGTACATCAAAAAGATCACCAAGGTATTTGTACTGATTTACTTGTTCCAGAGGGCCAGTTTGTGAGTTCCATTTAATTTTTGAAGGATTTTTTGCTGATTCTCATTATTTTAGTTTTATCCTGGTTAAGTTCCATTCCACTCTGCTCTGCGTATTCAAATATCTTAAGAATGAGTCGCTGTAGTCCTACTTTAGTTTGGCTCAGGAGAACTACATCATCGGCGTATAGCAGATTTGAAATAGTCATATAGCCGAGCTTAGGAGAGTGCCCGTTAATCCTGTTTAATTCCACAGATAAATCAGATAAGAAGAGATTGAAAAGGTATGGTGCCAACACACAGCCCTGTTTCAATCCCTGCTTTGTCATAATTTTCCTTGAGAGGAAGGAGCCATCCCCTACCTTGACTCTCACCCACGTGTCTGTATATAGCTGCTGTATGGCTTTTAATAAAATCTCCGGTATTTCCCGGAGGCTAGTTTCTCCCATAAAAGAGGTCGCAGGACCAGATCAAAAGTTGATTTAAAGTCCACAAAACACATATACAAGGGCTGTTTTTTTTGTTTGCATTTGTCAATGACCATTGATAAGGTTAATATGTTTGCAGCAGTGCCTAGGCCCTTTACGAAACCTGTCTGATTAGGAGGGATAATACTATTTTCCGTTGCCCAGCTGCGTGATGTTCCAGTAAAAGACCAGCGTAGTATTTGGCTTCTACGTCTATTAGAGTTATTAATTGGTAACTCTCAGGTTTTGTTTTGTTACCTCCTTTAAATATTGGGTGAATTATCGCTCCTTTCCAGGATTTGGGAATACTTCTTGACAATACGCATCGATTAAAAGTAGGGGCAAGATTTTCAACCCAATAAGTCAAATCTAGTTTAAACAGATAATTCGGGATCCTATTGGGGCCGGGAGCACCCCCATTTCTGCTTTTTTTTATTACGTTGCTAACTTCTATTGCTGACAAAGTTATTTCTTTAATTTCCTTTTGGAAAAAAAGGGATTTTATTTTCATTTTCCCTGGACTTGATTTTTCTGTGGCCACTTCTAAGATTTTATCAACTAGCTTGGATTCATTAAAGTGTTGCCTTAAATAGTCAACCCAGATGGGTTCCGGGATATTTGAGCTAGACAAAGTGCTCGGGCCTTATTCAAATCATTCACCATTTTCCAAAAACCTTGAGTATTTAGTTTTTTACTTAGAAAAAGTGATTTTGCCCAGAGGCCTTGATGTTTCTGATGTTTATGTTCCGATAATTGTTTCTGAAATACATTATTTAGATTTTTTAAGTCTTCCTTAATACAGCCATTTGTCGGGACCTTAATGTATAATTTTAATACTTTCTTTCTTTCAATCCTTAATGTAATATGCGCTGAATAATTTATATTTATGTTTGTATTTGCACCGCGCGCCTTGTTTCGATATCTCTTTTGTGGTTGATCTACAAGGAGACTAACCGCAAAATTGTTTAGGAAAAACAACCAAATTTCTACTGGGTCCCTGGTTATGTCCATGTTGCATTGTGCAAAAATTGCCCTTAATCGGTTCCCTGTAGGTTCCTTTAGTTTTTCAGACCATTGGAGTATTTTATAATTTGTTGTGGTGACATCTCCTGACATGGTTAGTGCAGAGTTAAAAGTAGGAGGATCACATCCTATTTCTAGGCATTGCTGACCATGATCACTCATATCTGATTTTATGATGAAAAACTTTGTAATTAATGTAAGCAAGAATAGTGAGGCCACAGTATAGTCAATTATTGTGTGAGTTTGGGTAGCTTAGCAGGTAGATGCTGGCGGAGTAACCTGAGGGTATCTCCCATTTAGGATTCTAAGTCCAAGAGCCTCAAAGTCTTTTACTAAAGTGAGTACAGGCGTGCTTTTCCTCTCTCGATTTTCCCCAGAGATTGTTGTGGTACAGCCCATAAGTGATCTTGCAAAATAGTTTGTGTATCCCTTTCAAAGGGAGTTAATAATTTTTGATTGAAATCCCCAGTTATTAAAAGCTCCAGGGGGCCTAGGTCTTGATGGGCAGTTATGATTATATCTACCAATTTCGATGACGTGTTTTTTGGATTGGGCATCTGGGTGGATGTAAACATTGATTAGGAGGAGTGGGCTTGAATGATCCCTGTGCCACTCGTCTAGCTTCGCTACCAGGAAGTCTTTGTTTTCAACATATATTCGAGTACACAATCATTTTAGACCTGCTGAAATGAAAGTAACAAGGCCCCCCTTTGAATGGCCGTACTTTTTCTCCTTTATTGCTGGGGAGAAAAACCCTGTGTATCTATCGATTTCAAAAGGGTTTGTAGCCCAAGTCTCCTGAAGGAGGATGATGTGGAAATTCTTCAATAGGGTTGATAGATCTTTTTGGTTTGTGTTCGGTCTGACCCCATTTATATTCCATGAGCAGATCTGAAAGGGGGTATTATGTTGGTTTGTTAGCATGTTGTGCGCCCTGCTACTTACTAGTCAGTGACGTTTTTCGAAATAAGTTAGTTCTGATGTCTGGCCTAGTTCAGAATGTGCTAAAGGATATGTATTAAAAAGAGTGTCCCCTGGAGGGTAACCCTCGGTTTTTCTAATTGCAGACCTAAGGACTGAAAAGGGTTTGCCTGACTCTTTTAAAATTAGTTGATTTGATGAGTTTTTGTGTTCCTCTAACGGATCAGGATAACCAATTTGCTTGGGGGTACTGAGCTTAATTCCCCATTTTAGAAAGGCACATTTTTCATCAGCCACTCTTTTTACCAGAAATGGTGTCCTCCAGGTTACCAAGGTCGCTTCGTTAGGGGCTCCTTTATTTGTCTTTTCCATTGAGACAAACTCTATAGGAACAATATCAGTGGATTTTATATGTTTTAGTGTAGGAGTGACTTGTAGTAGCTTCAGTGTGTTTCCGCTGTTTAAGATGTCAAATTGCCACCTAGACTGGTATTGAGTTTCCAGTCTTAGTTGTAAACAGTCATTTGACATAACGGAATCGGGGCTGCCTATTTCGTCCTCCTGTTCACCAAGTTGGGTGAGCCTTAGGTCTTCTACTACTCTGTCAGGCCGTTTTGACTTTATGGTAATTTGCTTTGTTATTTATCTGTTTGAGTAATCATCCTCCCGAGATGGTTTTGACATTTCCCTTTTTTTATTCCTGGTATCGGACTGGTTGGGTTCCAATTTGACCCCCTTGGGGATATGCATATCTCGAATCGATGACCCTGATTATTGTGCCCTCTTCTTCAAATGACCTCCTGCTTATTTTTTGGAGTCGGGCTTATTTTGTCTTTGTTCTCCTGCTGGTATAGGTTTGTGACCTGAGAAGCCGATTCTGATTGCCTAATTCAGTTAATATTAGTGTAGTTTGCTGATCATTAGTTATCATATCCTTCTCAGTAGAAGCTTGTGCGTTTTCATTGGTGCCTTTTAAATTTTGGGTTATACGTGTGGTTTGGCCCTCTCTGATATTAAATATGGGAAAAGGTTTATTTGTTTTTGATATTCCCTTTGTGGTTGTCGAGGAGTCATTTGACCTGAACATATCGTCTCCTATGTCCAGGCTTAGGGTGGGACGCAAATCTTTCGACGTTGGGCCCGGTAGAATAACTGCTTTTTTGTTTCTCGTTTTTCTTCGTTGTTTCTTTTGTCTTTTTTAAGAGACTTTACTGGCTGAGACAGAGTCCCTACTGATTCGGGGAGAATAGAGGGGTCTGTATTTACCTTATGGTCTCCAACCCGATCACATTTAAGTTCCTCCTGGGCTTGTGCCTCTTTGCCAGTTTGTTTCCTCAAGCACCCATATGCTCCGTCTCCCAAGTTTTTGCTTTCCCTTATCTCCCTCTGGTCCAGGGGTGGCACTTCAGTTGTGATTTGTTCATCAGTTCTCATGTTTAGATTGTCTTTGAGGTTCATAATCAACGAGTTTAAGGCTTCTGGAAGGGAGGCCAACTTATTGACTATGGTCTCACAGGTACAGTCATTTGTTGTCATTTCAGCAAAATTCTGAGCTCTCTTAATCAGATTATTTAGATTTGCAAGTTTCTGATCAATGCCTGCTATGGATTTGGCCATAGTATTCAGTATGTCCACCTGGACATCCATTTTTGAAGACTGGTAGGCTAAAGCGTCCAGCGTTAGCTGTGAGGTTTTGAAAAAGATTTCCCATACCGCATTTTGATCCAGTCGGTCCTAGGTGTTTGGTGGTGGGGGGGTGTTTTTGTTGTCGTCCTCCTCATCTTCCCCTATTTTCCTTTCTAATATAAGATATGTATTTGGGGATTTGTCTCTAGAAAGAGAAGTGTTTGTTTTGATTTAGGAGGTTCCAGCTATATTGTATTGTATTGTATTGTACTAGTATTTATATAGTGCTTACTACCCCTGATGAGGCGTCGAAGCGCTTTTCGGTGAGTAGCACGCTACTCTAGAACCCAACAAGAATTAGTGATGGATTAGTATTAGGAATTATGAGTACAGTTTTAGTATTATTATGAGTTAATTTGAGCTGCGGATATGAGAGTTTGTTAGTTAGATTGACTGGAGTAATGAGGGGAGGAGAAGGAAAGAAATCCAGAAGTGTTAATTGGGAGTATATCCCTCATTTACTCAACCCAAAGGCTTGGGATGAGTAAAGGGGGATGGAGGAGGGAATAGTCTGTGGAAGGGTTAGGGAGAGCATAGTAGCAGGGTGAGATAAATGAGGGAGAATTTAGTAGGGTTGTGTGGGAGGTCATGGTAGTAAAGCGAGGTTTGGTGAGATAGATGTGGAGGCGGAGGGAAGAGCTTAGGCAGAGTTATTTAGGAGATGAAAGCAGTAGAAAGGATTTGGGATGAGTCAGAGTGGGAATGGAGGATAGTTTGATAGAGACATGACATATGATGATGGGTAGATACGTGTGATAAGATGAGAGCAGGGATTCATAGATATCTAGTATAACAACCCACCCAGGAGCCATGCAATGACCCACGAACATGCCAAGCACAGAAACATATACACATACATACATATATACATATATATATACATACACACACACATACAAACACACACGAATACACACATATATGTACATACACTACATTATTAAAACCATGGGTAAATATATAAGGTATAAGGTGTAAGTACCTAGGGTACCCACTACAAACCAGGCCAGCCTCCTTCAACAGTACCTTCTGTTAGGTTCACAAAAGGCTACCAAGAACACAGTTTTAGACAGAGGTTTAGTGATCTTAGTTTAGAGTTTATGGGGTGCTTGAATATCAACTCCTGGCAAAAGATTTCAAAATTACAGCACATGGTGTGGGGTAGCAAATTTAGACATGCATACAGTTTACAGGACGGATGTGTAGAAGTGTGCAGATTATATTGGCAGTTCTCACATTTACAAGAGACTCAGGAGACTGGAAAGCCTGATCAAATACCTCATACTAGATTATCAGTATTCCCCTTAGAATTTTTATGTGGCTACCCATTCAAATTGTCGGCTTCAGCTTCTGGTAAGACTTGTGTATACCAGAGTGACCTCAATCAGTTTAGTGCAAACATTTGCCCTAGTCCTTCATTCATATATACTGCAGTTTTCTAGCATGCAGACAAGACTTAAATTGGGGGGCGTGGGTCAAATAGCTTTACACAGAACGTAATTACAAATGAGAACCAACACATCAAAACGTTGGACTATTTTTTTTTATAAGGCCATTTCCATGGATCTACATAGACTTATCACAGGTGAGTGCGATACAGAAGTAACTGATATTTTGATCCTCTTTGGAAGGTTTTGAAGAAATTATTTTGGCACACAATCAGGCAAGGGTTGTCAAAGTGTTCTTTTCATTTGGAAGGCTGTATCTCAGTAAGGAGAATACAATATGTTCAGTTTACCCAAGGCTAACATATAGGCTCGTAATGCACTGGGCTGCCACTTGTGTGAGATGGATCCGGGTGTGGAATTTTAGAAAATATTTGCTTGTCCACAGGACACGTTGCTTCATAATTTACTTGCCCTGTAAACAAAAATCCACTTGTTCCTTTGGTGCCATGTATTGCAGTGAAATATTATGGCACAACCTCATTATACAAGAGCTCTGAATGATAACCTCCCCGATTATGCCAGGGCTCATATTTTTGTAAGGTTTGAATACTAGCAACTCCCTTATTTTGTCACCTTTCAACAGATCTACATACAGGGGCAGAAGGTGGGGGTGAGTGTAAGGAAATGGCTCCCTGTTGCAGTTACCCCCCACCTTTTTGCCTGATACTGATGCTGACTTGACTGAGAAGCGTGCTGGGACCCTGCTAACCACGCCCCAGCACCAGTGTTCTTTCACCTAAAATGTACCATTGTTTCCACAATTGGCACACCCCTGGCACACAGATACGTTCCTTGTAAAAGGTACTAGTGGTACCAAGGGCCCTGTGACCAGGGAAGATCCCTAAGGGCTGCAGCATATGTTGTGCCACCCTAAAGGACCCCTCACCTAACACATGCACACTGCCATTGTAGATTGTGTGTGTTGTGGGAGAAAAAGGCAAAGTCGACATGGCATCCCCCTCAGGATGCCATGCCCATAAAATACTGCCTGTGGAATAGGTAAGTCACCCCTCTAGCAGGGTGCACTATACCACAGGTGAGGGCATAGCTGCATGAGCAATATGCCCCTACAGTGTCTAAGTCTATTCCTAGACATTGTAAGTACAGTGTCCCCCATATTAAGTATTTGGTCTGGGAGTTTGTCAAAAACGAACTCCAGAGCACCCTAATGGCTACACTGAATACTGGGAAGTTTGGTATCAAACTTCTCAGAATAATAAACCCACACTGATGCCAGTGTTGGATTTATTAAAAAATGCACACAGAGGGCATCTTAGAGAGCCCCCTGTATTTTACCCAATTGTTCAGTGCAGGACTGACTGGTCTGTGCCAGCCTGCTGCTGAAAGACGAGTTTCTGACCCCATGTGGTGAGGGCCTTTGTGCTCTCTGAGGACAGAAACAAAAGCCTGCTCTGGGTGGGGGTGCTTCACACCTCCCCCCTGCAGGAACTGTAACACCTAGTAGTGAGCCTCAAAGTCTCAGGCTTCATGTTACAATGCCCCAGGGCACTCCAGCTACTGGAGATGCCCGCTCCCTGGACACAGCCCCCACTTTTGGCGGCAAGTCCAGGGGAGATAATGATAAACCCACCATTCAGGACAGACCCTAATGTGTCCTGAGCGGAGGTGATCCCTGCCTTTAGAAATCCTCCATCTTGATTTTGGAGGATTCCCCCAATAGGACTAGGGATGTGCCCCCCTCCCCTCAGGGAGGAGGCACAAAGAGGGTGTAGCCACCCTCAAGGACAGTAGCCATTGGCTACTGCCCTCCCAGACCTAAACACACCCCTAAATTCAATATTTAGGGGCACCCCAGAACCTAGGAAACTAGATTCCTGCAACCTCAAGACGAAGAAGGACTGCTGACCTGAAGCCCTGCAGAGAACACGGAGACACCAACTGCCTTGGACCCAGCCCTACCGGCCTGTCTCCCCACTTCAAGAAAAACTGCAAGAGTGACGCGTCCCCCAGGGTCCAGCGACCTCTGAAGCCTCAGAGGACTACCCTGCATCTAAAAGGACCAAGAAACTCCCGAGGACAGCAGCCCTGTTCCACAAAGACTGCAACTTTGCAATAAAAAGGCAACTTTTAAAGACCACACGTTTCCTGCCGGAAGCGTGAGACTTTCCACTCTGCACATGACGCCCCCGGCTCAACCTGTGGAAAACTAACTCTACAGAGAGGACTCCCCGGCGACTGCGAGCCTGTGAGTAGCCATAGTTGACCCCCCCTGAGTCCCCACAGCGACGCCTCCAGAGGGAATCCAAAGGCTCCCCCTGACCGTGACTGCCTGCTTCAAAGAACCTGACGCCTGGGAAACACACTGCACCCGCAGCCCCCAGGACCTGAAGGATCCGAACTCCAGTGCAGGATCGACCCCCAGGT
This sequence comes from Pleurodeles waltl, assembly GCF_031143425.1. NCBI lineage: Eukaryota > Metazoa > Chordata > Amphibia > Caudata > Salamandridae > Pleurodeles > Pleurodeles waltl. Next base: position 642,703,275 of record NC_090440.1, on the reverse strand, counting down.
GGCCCTCTTCCTAACCCAGGTGGTGGCTACCCCGATGAGCCCCCCCCCCTTGCCTCCATCGCTGAAGAGACCCGTGGGTCTCCCATTGAATCCTATTTCAAACCTGATGCCTGTTTGCACTCTGCACCTGGCAGCCCCTGTGCCACTGAGGGTGTACTTTCTGTGCCTACTTGTGGGACACAAGTAGGTGCCCTACAAAACCCTCCTGGTCTGCCCTTCGAAGTCACGGGTACTTACCTGCTGGCAGACTGGAACCAGGGCACCCCTATTTCTATTGAAGCCTATGTGTTTTTGGCACCAATTTGACCTCTGCACCTGACCAGCCCTGAGCTGCTGGTGTGGTAACTTTGGGGTTGCCTTGAACTCCTAATGGTGGGCTATCTTGGACCCAACTTTGAACCTTGTAAGTGCTTTACTTACCTGTGAAACTAACAAAAACTTACTCCCCCAGGAACTGTTGATTTTTTAACTGTGTTAATTTTTTAAATAGCTTATTGCCATTTTTTCCAAAACTGTACATAGTATTGTGATGATTCAAAGTTCCTAAAATACCCGAGTGAAATACCTTTCATTTAAAGTATTGTTTGTAAATCTTGAACCTGTAGTTCTTAAAATAAACTAAGAAAATATATTTTTCTATATAAAAACCTATTGGCCTGGAGTTGTCATTAAGTGTGTGTTCCTCATTTATTGCCTGTGTGTGTGCAACAAATGCCTAACACTACCCTCTGATAAGCCTACTGCTCGACCACACTACCACAAAATAGAGCATAAGAATTACCTCTTTTTGCCACTATCTTACCTCTAAGGGGAACCCTTGGTCTCTGGCATGCTATTTCTTATTTTGAAATAGTAGGTACAGAGCCAACTTCCTACAGTGAGCAATAGTTCTAGGGTTGGAATGCCCTTTTGAGTCTGTGCAAACTTACTAACTTGCATGTTTTAAGGGTTTTCACCAGCTCTTTTCTAATCTTTTCCCCATACAGATAAAGGCTGTAAATGCACTCCTGACAAGGACAGAAGTGAAGCTTCTTCAGGGTTAGGAAAAAGTGATTTAAAGGAAAGGGAGCTTGTAAACAATCAACAGATTTCCACATAAGCAAATCTACACATGTATATTTGCTCGTGCTAAAATGCGGTTCCGAAATATTTTTCAAGAGTATGATTCTTGCGGGAACGCCCCCATATCGTAATTGGAAGACTTATTACAATTGAGCATGGTAGAGCTCAGATCCCGATCTTGACATTGATGTTTTTCAAGGTTATATTCGGATTCTAGGTAATGATTAATTGCGTTTTTTTTGCTATGGCCTTGTAGCTCTGGGGAAGATTCACTTTGAAAAAAATCAGCTGCTCCTTTGATAATAACGTTTACCTCCAGCGGGGGTTTAGTACCTAGAAGGAGAGAAATCAGTTTGGTTTTCCAGTAGTGGTAAATTGGAGGTATCAGGGGAAAGTGAGGATGACCGAAGGGTCAGTAACTCCAAGTTGTTTAATGAGCCCCAGTCATTTTCTTTGATGTTATCTTCCATTTGGCTAGTTTTTTCTCCCGGGGTAGTCTTCTCCGTCCACTCTTTTTCCTTGAGTCTGCTTTTGTCATCCTGCTCATGTAGCAGACTACATTAGCTTTTTATGGGGGAAATTGGATGGGGTAGTGTCACAGCACCATTGGGTAGGGAGAAAATTACACCCAAGGGATCTTTTAGAAAATCAGCTTTGTTAAGAACATTTCCTGGTCTTTGTTTCCTAACAAAAAGACGGGCTATGGGGGAGATCAGGGATTGGTGTTTTATCTTTGACTTCCCTTCCCCTTTTGGAGTTGTAGGTGAGGAGGAAAGTTTGTTTGATTTCTTGTTTTTCTTAAGTTGAGGCTGAAGAGCCCTTTCTTTCCCAGACCAATCCTCCCGTTTATGTAGATTTTTTGTCTTTCTTTTTGTTATTCCTCCTTACTTTGTCAAAGTGGAAGGTGCCTCTGCGTCTTCAAAATGAGGGGCCCAGGATCACGTGTTTTTTTAATGATGCTTTTCTTTTCTTTTTCCTGGCCAAATAGACACGTCGCCACACCTTGAGTTTGAGGGGCACAAGCACATGTGGCCCTCCTCTAGTATTACCTCAGTCAGATTATTGGGCCCAGGGGCCTGTTTGGAGCCAGTATTACAGGTGATTCAGTGTTCGAGCACAGGCCCGCCTCCTCGCGTGCTCGCGTCACATCACGAAAGGCGTAGCAATCGATTTTTCAAGCTGTTTCAGGTGGTCGATCTGTTGTCACACATGGGATCCTTGTGGGGCCTGTGGTTCAGTTCGTCTGTGCTGCCTGTGGCGGAGCTGGTCGAGCTGGTCCTGGATGCAGTGGTGGGAAAGCTCGCTCACAGACTGCACGCCTGCCGGAGTCCAGTACTACAGTACCACCTGGGAGTAATGAAGGGCTGAGCCTGGCCTTGTTGAGACCTGAACTGGTGACCTTTTATTTCCGCAGACCTCGCCGGATGCATTCAGAAGCCGCGCTATCTCGGAAGCTTTTCTTCGGCTCAGTAATTCTCTCTCTTATGTAAGTTTTCCTCAGCAAAACTGCGCCCACTAGTTCCGCCCATGCGTATGATGCCACACATATTGATTTGGTATCATGCTTCACGATTAGAGATTAACAATAATCACTTAAAAATGCCGCTGATGGCATTTTGCCTAGAATGTTTACTTATCATGCAAAATAATGACCAAGATAATAAAATTAAGTAAATCGATCAAAACCCACACAGTATATATCACAGTTATTTTGTTCTGTCAGATGTCTATATAGAGGATGATGTTTTGAGGTTGGGGGGATTGCGTGGAGAGATGCTTTTGAGTTCAATTTGGAACTGTGATGTCATTTTCTCATAACTAACAACAATATTTCATATGAGGCCTCCTCGTCAAGTTAAAATTTGAATTAAATAAAGTCCTGCTCTTACCTGCTGAGCTATATATATCAATTTTTTTTTTGATTCCAGTCACCAACTAACAAGGCAGGCATTTATGTATCTTCGTGTTTTTGGGATTGCTCATTTACTAATTTCACTTTCGTAATGCTCCAGTGCTCCAATTTCCTATTCTTAGTCTTGTTCCTGAGTCTAAGCTTACAGCTTATTTTGTGCAGATAAGTGCAGGTTTTGGGCATCACCATTTACTTTATGGGCCTGGGACATATTTTTCATCATTAGAACTCGGCTCATAGTAGGAAAACAAAAGGCAGAAAAGGAAGAAGGGCGGATGACAATAAAGATATTAAAACAGCGAAAAAGGAGAAAGTATGTCTCACCAATATGATAAAAGATCAAAGTCTCATTTCTTTTCCTATTGCTCTTCCACAAATCATCTGTAAAATCCCAGATGAAAGACAAACTACATAACCTCAGATCTGCTACAAAACACAGCACAGAGACTGATGAGACTATCTGAACCTACAACATCAACATCCTGTTCATCCCAGAGACCTGGCTAAATGAGTCTTCCAATCCTCTGATCTGCATACTAATTGCTTTAAACATTGTGAGCAAATGACTAGCCTAAAAGGGCAGATCCATAGGGGAAGGGGATTCTAACTCATACACAGAAACTCAATCCAAATGAACTGCTTTGGAGTCATGAAATACTCCACATTTCAATTGTAATTGTAACTGTATTTATGTAGTGCTTACTACCGCTACCAGAGGCGTTGAAGTGCATTTTGGCAGTAGCATGCTACCCCTAGAACCAAAAAAGGATAAGTGGTGGATTATTATAGGGAGATATGAGTTAATTTGGGTGGTGTCTTTGAGTTGTATTAAATAGGACAATGGAGGGATAGAAGAGGGAAGAGTGTACATAGTGCTATTTGGGAGCTTATAGTATAAGATGTTGTTTGAGTAAAATGAGAGATGGAGTAGGGGAGAGGCTCTAGAAATGGATTAGTGAGATCATTGTAGTAAAGTGAGAGTTTGAGATGAGTTAAAGGAGGGATACATGAGGGAAGCATTTAAATGCATGGGAGTTCAACTTCAGGTTGTGAAATTAAATCCTTCCAGGATACACACTATTAACCATCAATTAGGAGACAAACACGTTTTTATTGAACAATTACTGGAGCTCATTACCAATAAAATCACGCTCATCCACTAATAACATCTTTGCAGGTGATTTTGATGTCCACTAAAGCAATCGAAAGGACTTTGAAGGGAGCCAAGTTAGATCCATTCTAAGGAAAAGTGAACTAACATAACACTGCATAAGTTTGACCATACAATACACTCACATCTCAACCTACTGACAGGAAAAGAAGGAATTCTATCAATTTACTCCATCTTACAAGTCAACTGGTCAGAAAAGAAAACTACTTTGTTCTTTTCTACCTTACCTCTGAAAGATTTTAACCAAAACACAAATCTATAGACCAAAACTGAGGACAAGAGACACAAGACAAATTAACAAAATTAGTTTGCCTCAAGATTTGTGTCACAGCTTCAATACCTGAAAACCCGAACAAACAGTGATTCACTTGCAGCACAATTTTATACGAAATATTGGATTAAATGGCACCCTTGAAACGTAAGAGACAAAATACAAAGGCCCTCATTACAACCCTGGCGGTCGGTGTTAAATCGGCGGTAACACCGCCAACAGGCCAGCAGAAAGAAAAATGGAATTACGAAAACGGCGGAAACCGCAAACATAGACAGCCACTTTAACACTCCGACCACCATGGCGGTAGAAACAAACAGCACGGCGGTCACCGCCAACAGACAGGAGGAAGGCAATGTATAGCCCACCCTATCACAGGATGCCAATCCGCCATCTTTTCCGGTGCGGAACCAGCGCAATCAAAAACACGGCGGAAACAGTACACAGAAGGGGAAATCACTCACCTCTCCACACCCCACAATGAACCAGGATGCCATGGAGCCAGAACTGCAGATCCTTCTGGCGATCGTCTTCCTGCTCCTCTATCAGGAGCTCCAGAGGCAGCGGCGACGACCACGGTGAGTACTGCACCTACAACACAGGGGAGGGGGAGAGGGAAAAGAGAGTGACACACACAGGCAACACGCAACACCCCCACCCCCATCCTCACCCACAACACCATACACACAAATACATGCAGCAACATTACATATACACCCCCCACCCTCCCTTCAATAACGCAAGGACAACAGGAATTGATTTGAACAATTGTAATCAATAAAAATCCAGTAGTCAAAACTATAAATACAGTATATACAATTATGTACACCATCTACACAAGTCCGGATAGTGCACAAATCATTCTCCGTGGACCACTGGGCCCAAAATGCATTGGCGGGGCTCACACTAGATACCTGACTCCAAACAGAGAGAACACTGGAGGGGCATCAGATGGAAAATTAACAGGCACCTCAGGGGGAGGGGGAGGGGAGGGGGGCACCTCAGTCTGATGAACGCACGACGCCACTGCTCCACGAGGGGGCTCCATGCCCGATGATGTATCCTGGGGAGTGCGAAGCCACAGTCTCTCAAGTCTTTTCAGTGGGTGGTTTGCCCACTGCATTATCCTGGGGAGTAAAAAGCCACAGTCTTCCAAGTCTCTCCAGTGGGTGGTTTGCCCACTGCATTATCCTGGGGGGTGCAAAGCCACAGTCTCTCAAGTCTTTTCAGTGGGTGGGTTGCGCACTGCTGCATCCTGGGGAATGCCAAGCCACAGTATCACAAGTGGATGCCTTTCTCCACTGGTTCTGGAGGGGGCTGTGTGCCCAGAGTGCTTCATCCTGCCAAGGACTGAGGTAGTGGATGCTTTTCTCAGCTGGTTCTGGGGGGGCTTTGTGCCCAGAGTGGTTCATCCTGCCAAGGACTAAGGTAGTGGATGCCTTTCTCCACTGGTTCTGGAGGGGGCTTTGTGCCCAGAGTGCTTCATCCTGCCAGGGACTGAGGTAGTGGATTCCTTTCTCCACTGGTTCTGGAGGGGGCTTTGTGCCCAGAGTGCTTCCTCCTGCCAAAGACTGAGGTAGTGGATGTATCTCTCCATTGGTTCTGGAGGGGGCTTGGTGCCCACAGTGCTTCGTTGGACGAATGACCACTGGGGATGGCAGCCATGTCTGCGGTGGTGCCACTGGCTCAGGATGTCACAGCGGTGTCAGTCGCGGCGGTGCTGGCTGAGGGCTCTGTGGCGGTGCTGGTGGCTGTGGGCTCTGTGGCAGCGGTGCTGGCTGTGAGCTCTGTGGCGGTGGTGTTGGCTGCAGGCTCTGTGGCTGCGGTGCTGGCTGCAGGCTCTGTGGCGGTGGTGCTGGCTGCGGGCTCTGTGGCAGCGGTGCTGGCGGCGGGCTCAATGACAGTGGTGCTGGCGGCGGGCTCAATGACAGTAGTGCTGGCGTCGGGCTCTGTGGCAGCAGTGCTGGCGACGGGCTCTGTGGCAGCGGTGCAGGCGGCGGGCTCTGTGCGGTGCAGGTGACGGTCTTCTCCGCCGTACAGGTTGGCGTCGACTTGGACAGAAGGTGTGTCACTGGTCCCCCAGTCGGTGCCAAAATGCCCTCTACTGACCTACCCTACAGTTTCCGGCCCTTCCCCACTTGGATGGTGGCACTGCTGTTTTGCCACTATCCCCTTTCGGTTTCCCTGAGCCCTTGGTGGCAGGTGTTTTCTGCTTCTCCCTCCGGATGTGGGCAACTTTTTAAGTTTTGCAGGGGGCGGAATGTCCTTGCCCTCGCTCCGAGGCACACTGGCAGCCCTGATGGTTGGCGCACTCCAATAGCCCGCAGTTGCTGGCACCGCTGGTGATGTGGTGGCTGAGGTGCTGGGTTGGGAACTGGAAAGCCTGGCCCTAGGGGACAGGCGGTGGAGGAGGTGTAGGGAAGAGGTCAATATTAGCCAAGAAAAATGTTTTTTAGACACAATGGGACAGGTTGATGGAGGTGGTTTGGGAGTGGAGGAACAGGTAGTAGTTGTAGAAGGTGTATGTCTGCTGAATATGGGTGAAGGCGCATAGGCTGGAGGCTGTTGTGAGGTGGATGGTTGTTGGGTGGGTGTGTGCCTGCGTTTGTGTACTTTGGGAGGAGGGCTCACAGACACACTGGGAGAGGACACAGGGGATGTGTGAATGGTAGTGGGGGTGGTGAGTGAACGTGAGCGGTGTGTGGTGATAGGCGTGTTGGTAATGGAGGTAGTGGCTGAAGATGTAGTGCATGCAGGTGTGAGTGGAGACAAGACTGGGAGGAAGGAGGGAGATGTAGAGGAGGGGGACACAGTGGAGGCAGTGGATGTTGGTATCTCTGCATGGGTATGATGCTTTGTGAGTGCCTGTGGGATGTGTGGTGCTTATGTTTGCCTGAGCCACTTTTGTGTGTTGAGGTGTGTGCATGCTGGTCTGATGGTGTGCTTGGGATAGGCTGAGGTACAGGGGATTGGGTCTGGGTGGAGGAAGTTGGAGGGGGGGAGGCTGGACACAGGGACAATGGCTGCCATCAGTGCTGAGGACAGAGCTGGAAATGCTCTCTGTTGGGCTGCCTGGCCAGAATGAAGCCCCTCCAGGTATGCATTTGTTTGTTGCAAATGCCTCTCAACACCCTGGATGGCATTCAGAATGGTTGACTGCCCAACAGTGAGGGATCTCAGGAGGTCAATAGCCTCCTCACTGAGGGCAGCAGGGCTGACTAGGGCAGGGTCTGAGGTGCCTGGGGCGAAGGAGATGCCCACCCTCCTGGGTGAGCGGGCACTGGACACATGCTAAGGGGCTGCTGGGAGGGCGGTGCTGGTACGGGGGTGGCGGCTGTACCTGTGGATGCTGGGGGCACAGAGGGGCACACAAGAACAGGGAGACCACAAAAGGGGGGGGGAGACAGAAGAAAGACATGTTCAGTGCATGCAATACCACTACAGTTGGCGGACACTACAGACACAGCAGACCTCAGCACTACGTCATGCACTAACAGTTCCTAGATTATTCACAAGGCCATGGGGTACAAGGCCTATGCCCGATTGCTGCACACACGGAAGTCACAGGATCCTGACTAGGTGTAGATAGCTTTTACCACTGGTGGGGTTGGGGTGCCACATAGCCTGCCTCACAATGAACCTTGCCTATCGACTTCGCCCTGGCCTAGGGGACCATGCCCACTTCCCCCACCCAGACACCTCGTAATGCGCGCAGAGTCAAATGAATGTGTCTGTACTCACCCTCTTGTGGCTGCATGTGATGCCCTCAAGCGCCCATCCAACTCCGGATACGCCACCCCCAGGATCAGCAACATCAGGGGGGTCATTGTGCGATGGGCACCCTTCCCACGTTGGGAGGCCATCCTCAGCTGGGCCTCTGGCGTCTTCTTGCTCCAGTGGCGAATGTCCTCCCATCTTTTACGGCAGTGGGTGCTCCATCTGTGGTGGACCCCCAGGTCCAGACTTCCTTGGAGATGGCACGCCAAATATCCTTCTTCTAGTGGGCGCTGACCTAGAGGAATAGAGCAGGGGAAAAGGTAAATCTTTCACCGTCCAGACCGTCATAGTCAATGGCCCACGTACCCACCCTTGTCCTGATGCACAGACACTCACCGTCCACTCATGCAGGGCTCAGTCCACCCACCCATGTATCTTCCATCCACACCACTCCAAACAGCCATTGCCCATGCAGCATGCTCACAGTGTACTCACCTGTTTGTCTGGAGGACCGTAGAGTAGCGTGTTCTGGGGAAGGACCCCATCCACTAACTTCTCCAACTCCTCTGAAGTGAAGGCAGGGGCCCTTTCCCCAGACACATGAGCCATCGTCGCTTCCAGACTGAGGTCCCAGCAGCACATGCAGTGTAGGTCCTCTCCTGTTGAAGGTCAGGTATCAAGTGAGTGAACAGAGAGAAAATGGTGGTCACGTCTGCGGGGGCGCGTACAGTCACCACCGGCGTACATCGTCATTGGCTCCTCGGACCCACAGGGTCCAATGTTAACCAATGCAGGATTGCTCCACAGTCTTCCACCGCCTACTGCGACGGTGTAGAATGCCAGCGCAGTTACCTCATATCTCCTTGTCCCACCTTACAGGTCAGGCAGCAGCCATTTCAGGGGGCCACATGGCAATGATAATAACTGCATCATACCTATGTAGGCCTTGCATGCACACAGTAACAGGAACATTGCGGATTAATAAATGTGTGCTAATGACAATTTGTGATACCTCAGTGTTGGCTGACTCTCTGCTCGCTGTCCATAGGGAAGGTGATGAGATGGTGGCATCCTCCGGTGTACAGACCACTGCTGGCCCTTTTTGACAATGGAAGAGAGACACGTAATAGTCACCTACAGACTTGATCGTGCAACAATCCATGAACCTTGTGCCCAGTTGGAGCCAGACCTGATGTCAGCTATCCACCATCCCACAGAGATACCCCCTCTAGTGCAGGTCCTGTCAGTACACCTTTTCCTGGCAAGTGGGTCTTTTCAAACAACAGTGGCCATTGCATCAGGGATGTCCCAGCCAATGTTCTCTAACGTGCTGTCCAGAGTGTTGTCTGCCCTGCTGAAACACATGTGCAGCTACATTGTTTTCCTTCAGGTGGAGGATTTGCCTAAAGTGAAAGGTAACTTCTATGTCCTGGGACATATCCCCAACATCATTGGTGCCATTGATGGGACACATGTGGCCTTGGTACCCCCCACAGGAGTGAACAGGTGTACAGTAACAGGAAGAGCTACCATTCAATGAATGTGCAGATGGTGTGTTTGGCCGACCAGTACATCCTCTATGTGAATGTCAAGTTTCCTGGCTCAGTGCATGGCGCTTACATTCTGAGGAATAGCAGCATCCCTTAAGTGATGGGGCAACTCCAGAGGCACAGTGTGTAGATAATAGGTGAGGACAAGGACCGTATACCTTGTGAATAGTTGTCTGGGTCTGGGGTTGTTCCTACAGGTTAGTGTGTGTCTAACAGTTGTCCCTCGACATTTGCAGGTGACTCTGAGAAATCCCAGGACAAGGGCAGAGGAACACTACAATGAAGCACATGGGTGTACTAGGAGGATTATAGAAAGAACCTTCGGCCTTCTGAAGGCCAGGTTCCGGTGCCTCCATATGACAGGTGGATCTCTCTGCCACTCACCAAAGAAGGTGTGCCAGATCATCGTGGCCTGCTGTATGCTGCACAACCTGGCTTTGCGACGACCGGTGCCTTTTCTGCATGAGGATGGTCCAGCTGGAGGTCTTGTGGCCGCTGTAGAGCCTGTGGACAGTGAAGAAGAGGAGGCAGAAGAAGAGGATATCGACAACAGAAACAACGTTATCCAGCAATACTTCCAGTGGGACATAGGTAAGAAGATATCAATGCCTCACACATCTCATACTATTGTTTGAACTATCATAGGTCTGTCACTTTCACCCAGTGTATGGACCCTCACTTGTCACTTTGCCTTTCTATTTGACACAGATGTGGGTCCCACTGTGTGACCTCTGCTATATTTCCTCATGGACTAGAGCTCTGTTACATCGGTATGTTGACAATAATATTGACATTGCTATATTCCATAGTTATTGTAAATACACATTTGTGAAAGCAGAGATTGACTCCAGATTGTTTTGTGATTGATGTGTGTTTATTTTTGTGCAAATAAGTGTAGGGGGTTGTAAAATGGTCAGGGGTGATGGTGGAGGAATGTCCATGGCAGAGTCCAGTCTATTTGTTTCACAGGTGCATTGTCCAAAGGGGCATAGGAAGTGGAGCTAGGGCAGTGTAAGGATGGACAGGGTGACAAAGTGGGACAGAAGGATGACATTCAGAGGGGTCTCATTTCGTGGCAGGGGTCTTGGGAATGTTTTCTGTCTTGTTCCTGGATCTCAGGGAGCGTTTGCGGGGTGGCTCTCTAGCTGCAGCGGGTGGGGTGCTGGTATTGTGGTCCTGTGTTGATGCCTCCAGTCCACTAGCGCTAGCGGAGGTGGGGGGCTGTTCTTCATCCAGGCTAGTGTCTGGGGCCCCTTGTTGTGCCACAGTGTCCCTCCTTATGTTGCCAAGGTCCTGCAGCACCCCTACAATGGTGACCAGGGTGGTGTTGATGGACTTGAGTTCCTCCCTGATCCCCAGATAGTATGGCTCCTGCAGCCGCTGGGTCTCCTAAAAGTTGGCCAGTACCGTTGCCATTGTCTCCTGGGAATGATGGTACGCTCCCATGATGTTGGAGAGTGCCTCATGGAGAGTGGGTTCCCTGGGCCTGTCCTTCCCCTGTCGCACAGCAGTCCTCCCAGTTCCCCTGTTTTCCTGTGCCTCTGTCCCCTGAGCCGTGTGCCCGCTGCCACTGTCCCCAGGTCCCTGATTTAATTGTGGTGGTGGGTTTGCCTGGGTTCCCGGTAGTGGTGGACACACTGCTGCTTGAAGTTTCCTGGGGACAGAGGGATGGGCCCACTGGGTGGGTGCTGTGGTGGTGTTTCCTGAGGAGGGAGGCTCTGTGGTGGCTTGTGCCAGTGTGAGGGGAACCGACTGTCCCGAGGTCCCAGATGGGCCGGGCTGGTCATCTTGATCCAGTTGTACAGAGCTGCTGTCATCACTGTGGGCCTCTTCTGTTGGGGGAGTGGACATGTCTGGAACCTTCTGTCCGGTGACGTTGGGTAGGGGTCCTGCAGGGGTTTAAAGGCATGATTATTGCATCTGTGTGTGCCATTGTGTGCAATAGGTGAGTGACCCTGTACTCCAATGCTTGCATTCATGTCTAGGTCCTTCTGTGATATTTGGTTTGGGTTCTGTGTGGGTATCTGTAGTGGACATGCATTGATGATGGGTGTCCATGCTTTTGTGTTGCATGCAGGGCTTGGTGTTGGGATGGGTGGTTTGTGATAATGGGACATATGTGAGGTGTTGGAGTGATGGGAGTGAGGGTGGGGGTATGTGTTGGTATGCAGGTAGTGTGGGGGATATAATAGTTAAGAGTTGACTTACCAGAGTCCATTCCTCCTGCTACTCCTGCGAGGCCCTCAGGATGCATTATTGCCAAGACTTGCTCCTCCCATGTTGTTAGTTGTGGGGGAGGAGGTGGCGGTCCACCTCCAGTCCTCTGTACTGCAATTTGGTATCTTGAGACCACGGAACACACCTTCCCTGTAGGTCGTTCCACCTCTTCCTAATGTCATTCCGTGTTCTTGGATGCTGTCCCACTGCGTGGACCCTGTTAATGATTCTGCACCATAGCTCCATCTTCCTTGCAATGGAGGTGTGCTGCACCTGTAATCCGAATAGCTGTGGCACTACCGGGACAATTTCCTCCACCATGACCCTGAGCTCCTCCTCAGAGAAGCTGGGGTGTCGTTGTGGTGCCATGATGTAGTGTGGGTGATGTGTGGGGTGGTGTGTGTTGTGATGTGTGAGGGGATGTGTTTGTGTGTGTTGTCTGAAGTATGTGGATGTTGTGTGAGTGATGATGTTGTGTGTCTGTGGATGCTAGTGTTGTTTCTGGTGGTGTCTCTCTCTGGCCTTCTTTCACAATTTTGGTAGTAGGGGTATGTGGGTGTGTGTTTTATATTGTATTGGTTGTGTGGGAGTGGTGTGTGTATATGTATCAGGTGTGTGTATTTTGAATTGTCCAATGTGGTTGTGTTTTGTATATGTGTGTGTATTTTGAGCGCAGCGGTGTGTACCGCCAATGGAATACCGCGGTTGAAAGGCCGCCACGTGGATTCGTGGGTCGTGATAGTGTGGGCGTATTCCCATTGGCGTGACGGTGGGGGTTTTGTTATCGCCAGTTTATCACTGATCTTTGGTGTGGCAGACTTCTGTGGGTGTCTGGATTTTGGCGGATTCCGAGCTGTGTGTTTTAATAGCTGTAGCGGAATTCCGCTGCCGCAGCGGTGTGTTAATGGTCTTCTGCACGGCAGTAAGCGAGATTTACCACCAGGGTTGTAATGAGGTCCAAAATCTCCTCCCATTGGTACAATATTCAACTAGAAAAGGGAGAAGAGAATTTAGATCAGTGGAACAAAGGTAAAAATATCTCAACCTATCTGATGGCATTTTGCAATGAAAGGCAATAGTGTAGCATGATAGCCTCCTTCTGCATAGCTTAATTAGTTCAAGTGAGAAACAAACCCAGAAAACTACTTGATATAATTAAGCAGTGAACCAGTCCAACAACTACATTTTGTTGTTGTTGACTCAAAGGAAAGGTTCGAAGAGCTGTCTGTTTTCTTTGCAGAAAAGATTAAAAAGATTTAATAGTCACTGCTCTGTAACCTTCTAGACTGCCAAGCCATCTTTCCCATTATCAACAACAATGCACTTTGGAATGACTTTGAAGAAGTCAATTAAAAAAAGCATATAAGGCCAGTAGCTAGCATGATACCAACTTCACACTTCAGGAAACCAGTCCTCTCTACCTTAATTAAATAGATCAGCAATCATATCTCCCTCAATGCAGTTGATTAACTTTTTTCTGGTCCCATGTGACGTTCCAGACTGTCTGAGAAAGAGGTTACCCCACTATTGGAAAATTCTAGAGTTGAGCCCGAAAACATGAAAAATGTCTGACAGAATTCTAAACTGAAGAGAATGGCTTGGCAAGACTGGGTGCATTTTTGAGCCAGGTATTTCGAGGTGAAACAACACAAGACTTTGGGGGTCATTCCTACATCGGCGGGCGGCGGTCACCGCCCGCCAAGCGGGAACCGCCGAATGACCGCACCGCGGTCAAAAGACCGCGGCGGCCATTGTGGCTTTCCCGCTGGGCCGGCGGGCGACCGCCAGAAGGCCGCCCGCCGGCCCAGCGGGAAACCCCCTTCTACGATGAAGCCGGCTCCGAATGGAGCCGGCGGAGTCGAAGGGGTGCGACGGGTGCAGTGGCACCCGTCGCGATTTTCAGTGTCTGCAAAGCAGACACTGAAAATCATTATGGGGCCCTGTTAGGGGGCCCCTGTACTGCCCATGCCTGTGCCCCACAGCACCCGTTCCCGCCATCCTGTTCCTGGCGGTTTTTACCGCCAGGACCAGGATGGCGGGAAGGGGGTCGGAATCCCCATGGCAGTGCTGCGAGCAGCGCCGCCATGGAGGATTCTTTGGGGCAGGGGAAAACCGTCAGGAAACAGCCGGTTTCCCTTTTCTGACCGCGGCTTTACCGCAGCGGTCAGAATGGCCCCAGAAGCACCGCCAGCCTGTTGGGGGTGCTTCCGCGGTCGTTGGCCCTGGCGGTCCATGACCGCCAGGGTCAGAATGACCCCCTTTGTGTGAAATGCTTGCTACTTTGAATATTCATCTATCTTCAATTGGGAGTCAGTTGACAGTTATGAGCATTGGAGTAATGTGATCAAAGTGTCATACTACTTAGATCATTCCTGCTGCAGCATTGAGGGTTGCCTACGCTGGAACTAGGTATGCTTTAGAGATTACAATGATTGGATTTATAGATGACTAGAGATTATACCACATATTTGAAATAAAGTATTGGAATTAAAGTTTTTTTTTAGTTTCACTCAAGTCTGAGTTGGTGTTGAGCACTCTTTGTTGTGGCATTTGTACACACTATTAAGTTCATGCTATTGTGGAGGGTGATGTCAAGATATTGGGAGATGTTGGGAGGTTGAGTATGAGTCTTGATGTGGAGTTCTGGATACTCTGAATTCCGTGTAGGAGCTGGATGGAGATTCCAGCGTAGATTGTGTTGAGTAGTGGAGTCTGCTTGTGATGAATGCTTCCATGTAAGTGCATCTTGTGTTATGTGGCAGCTACTTGAAGATCTTTCATAGCATATGTAGGATGTAGAAGCAGGCAGCGCTCACTGTGTGGACTTGTGGTGGCATGTTGAGCTAGTCGTCAAGGATGATCCCAAGATTTCTGGAATGGTCAATGGGTGTTGGTGTTGGTCCTAACTGTCAGCCACTACTCTGTCCCATGAAGCAGTACTGTAAGCAGTTGGTTCTTCTCCATTTTGCTACCATGGTCATGCAATTGGTGAGGTTCACTCTGGAGGTGATTGTCATGTCTGTCAGGGAGAGAAGAAGTGTATGTTGTCAAAGTAGGTGATGATCATGGTGCCTTGGCATTGGATAATGTTGTTGAGTCATGTAGATGCTGAACAGGATAGGGCTGATAAATTATCTCTGGGGGATTCTGCTGATCAGGTTCTTGGTCATCTATGAGAATGGTGACAGTCTGACATTTTGGGTTCTTCCACTGAGGAAGGAGCAAATCCATCTGAGTGCAGGTCCTTGTTTGCCAGTCTTGTGGAGTCTTCTCATGAATGTGTTGTGGGAGAACGTGTCAAATGCAGGATGTGGGCCACAGTTTCTCCTCAGTTAAGGATGGTCCAGATATTGATGATGGCTGCAATAAGTGCTGTTTCAGTGTTGTGTTTGTTTCTAAATCTTGATTGAGTGTTGTCCAGTAGGTGATGTTCTTTGAGGTGGATTGTGTGTTGCTTGTTGATGGCCTTCTCTATCACTTTAGCATGGTGGGGAGCAGAAAGATACAACAGAAATTTTGCAGTTGTCTCAGGTCATTCGACAGCTTCTTTATGAGGCTATTGACCACAGCATGCTTCCACTCTACCGCAAATGCGATATGTTAGAAATGGGATCTCTAGCTTGCAGAGGTATACACCAATTCTAGTCAGGGTAATTCACAAAACAATCTAAATTATTCTGTGCCAACCCTCTGGTAGCTTGGCACTGAACAGTCATGTTTCACTTAGAAGGCAATGTGTAAAGTATATGTGCAATTAATCATACAGGAACACAATGAAAACACCACAAAAATACACCACACAGGTTAAAAAAAATAGATAATATTTATCTGAATAATATAAGGTAAAAATGACAAGGATCCAAGAAACAGATGTTGAGATATCACTTTTTTTTTTTTTTAAAGAGTTGAGGGGCGTGGCCTGATCAGCAAACATGGTGGACGCGTGAACGCTCAGGCCTGACAAATATCCTGCCCATATTACCCCATTGGGGGTCTGAGGACTGGCACCAAAAGCTGGAGAGGAGAGGAGAAACACCAGAAGGGCTCCGGCAACGAGCGGAGGCACGGAGAGTGAGTTGTAGTGGAACTGAGTCTGCATGAAATCCGTCTGAGTCTGGTGAGGCAGAGCTCGAGGAATAGCGCGGGCCCGGAAAGGAGCAGCCGGGCTGCGTCAAACTCATGCAGTTCAGAGGGCTCAGGGGAGTCCCGGATGGTGGGGGGGAGTCATGGGAGGCCCTGCAATAGAGCAGCATCGGAGAGCTTCAGGGCCTTTCCATGGCACATCAAGGGACAGAGACTGACTCCTCACTGATGCCTGCGGGAGCTGACGAGAGGCCCGAGATGAGCAGAATTCATCAGGGGAGAGGCCGGGCCGGACTCTCCTATACCTACAGTGCGCAGTTAAGCCATCGAGTGGGGTGCCCTCCGGGGTGTTTGTATGGTCGGGCGTACAGGTGTGGTGAAGTGTGGAGGATTTGGTGAGAGCGACCGTGAGTACAGCGTGACCTTCACACAGGGCCCCTAGGGCAAGATAGGACATGTGGATCCGGGCCCTACAAAACTCACAATGCCATTGAGACCTGATGAGAGACATGAAGCGGTACCCCGGGGGGCAATTGGCAGTGCGCCCAACATTGGTGGCAAGATGCCACATCTGCCTTCCTCCCTCTTGGGTGGCATCACGGAGGGGAGACGGTAGAATATTAAGGAAGAGACCTGGTGGCGACTGTGCGCTCCGTAACACCGCTTCCATCGTTGGACAGCCCCACCTGGGGGGGGTAGTGTCTTTCACAAAGCTACGGGGGATCCTATCAGACTCCCCTTGACGGTGCCACTCACCGCACTGAATGACTACCAAAATCCAAAATACGAACTAAGCCACAGGTGAGGTGCAGAGTGAGCGACATGGCACAAACGAGCATTGCAAACCCCGTCCCGAACTCCTTACAGGCCACGATAGACAAGATCCTGGGAGCCGTAGAGGAATCAAAAACAACACTTCAGCATGAAATAGGTCAGGTATCCGCGGAATTGGGCCTGCTAAGAGCGGATCACCAGAAGCTAGCTGACAGAGTCCAGTGCACTGAAACCACGCTAACGAACCTAGCTCCAGCCCACCGGGCGATAAAAGCTACCATCTTACAGCTGACTGAATGTATCCACCGACTGGAACAACGGGCAGAGGATGCAGAAGGTTGGAATCGGAGGGACAGTGTGCGGATCATTGGTCTCCCGAAGGGCATTGAGGGCGCCAACATGGTGGTCTTCCTGGAGAGATGGCTGAGGACAGAGGTAGCCCCAGAGCAACTCACCCCCTTTTTTACAATAGAGAGGCCGCATCGGGTGCTGTCGAGACCACATGCCCCGGGTTGACCCCCACGAATGGTAGTCGCTATGTTATTGCATTATAGGGACAGAACACACTGCTGCAACAAGCCAGAGAAGTTGGGCCCTTCAGAGTGGAAAACAGGGCAGTAACCCTCTTCCCAGACTTCACGGCGGAGATACAGACCAGGTGGGCATCCTATGCAGTGGTGAAGCGGGCGCTACGTGAGGAGGGCATTCAGTACTCACTCTTGTTCCCAGCCATGCTGCAAGTGATCATAGAGGGGCACACCACCTTCTTCCAAACCCCCCTAGGAAGCATGGACATAGACCCGGCTGGCGACAGTAGCGGAGGAGAATCGGACCGACATACACATTCCACAGACTTGGACTTGCACCACAGCAATCAGACTCCAAGAGTGACCCCCCACAAACAGCAGATGACCTGGGATGATTTTGGCTAGATTTCACCGACCCCACGATGTGGGTTCCTGATAGAACTTCGGGCCATGACGGCCACGGACAACCCCAGCTCCTTGACTGCTATTTCACGACTGGCGAGAACACTATGGCCCTCATTACAACCCTGGCGGTTGGTGTGAAAGTGGTGGTAATACTGCCAACAGGCTGGTGGTAATTACCGCCAAATTAAGACCATGGCAGATAGATCTCAGATAGACAGCCACTTTAGCACACTGGCCGCCAGGGCGGAAACAACAGGCACCAGGGTGGTAGCCGCCTACAACCAGGCAGAAGTCAATGTTCTGCCCACCATATCATGACCTAGGAAACCGCCACCTTTTCCGGGGTGGTACAAACGACATCAAAAGCCTGTCAGAAACACTGCACAGAAGTGAAAGGACTCACCATTGGAGACACAGGGAACAACCACGCGGCCATGGAGCCTGAGCTGCATGTCTTTCCCATGGTCTTCTACGTGCTGTCCCACCATGAACACCAGAGACGGCGAAGATGATGACGGTGAGTAGAGCCGCCTAGCACACAAGGGAGGGTGGGAGGAAAATGAGAGTGACACGCACACGCACCACACACACACACCCCTAACACCATACACACAATCAGCTGTAGTACTATGAAATATTTACCCCGTACCTCGAATGAATAATGCAAGAACAAAACATTTTTGAAAAAGTGAATGTAATGAGATCAACACATCAGGGTAAATAAGTGAGGCAAGATCATAGATATATACATGTGTATATAAAAAGGGACACAGCCCAGTCCACAATGTATGATGTCCACATGGCCACAGGCCACATTCCAAGGCCACACATGGCACCAGCCTCAACACGGGGAGAACACTGCAGGGGCATCAGTTGGGGAAAGGCAGGCACCTCAGGGGGATGTGAGACGGGGGACACCTCAGCCGGCAAATGGAACAAGACCATTGGTTCTAGAGGGGGCAACCTGCCCTGTGCTTGGTCCTGGGGAGGGCAAGGCTACAATCTCTCAAGAGGGTGACTTGTCCCACATGCTCTGGAGGGGGCACTGTGCCCTGTGCTTGGTCCTCGGAGGGCAAGGCCACAGTCTCTCAAGAGGGTGACTTGTCCACATGCTCTGGAGGGGGCAATATGCCCTGTACTTGGTTCTGGGAAGTGCAAGGCCACAGTCTCTCAACTGGGTGGCTTGCTCACATGCTCTGGAGGGGGCAACATGCCCTGTGATTGGTCCTGGGAAGTGCAAGGCCACAGTCTCTCAAGTGGGTGACTTGCCCAAATGCTCTAGAGTGGGCAACATGCCCTGTGCTTGGTCCTTGGGAGTAAAAGGCCACAGTCTCTCATGTGGGTGTCTCCAACACTGGTTCTGGAGGGGGAATCGTGCCCTGTGGTCTTGTTCCTGGGAGGCTGGGGTAGGTGGATGTCTTACCCACTGGCTCTGGAAGGGGCATCGTGCCCTGTGCTCTTGATCCTGGGCAGTGCAAGGTCATAGTAAGTCAGGTGGGTGTCATACCCACTGGATTTGCAGGGGGCACGCCACACAGCAGCCTATGGACGCAGGATTACATACCGTCCGCTGGTGGTGATGGCTGCCACTGGGCGGTGGTGGTGCTGCTGCTGATGGGGGGGAGGCTCCTGCCCTTCCCCTGCAGCCTTGGACGGCTGCCCACTAGAGGTGGTGGTGGTGGTGGTTCTGCTGCTGGTGCGGGGAGGCTCTTGTCTATCCCCTTCAGCCTCAGATGGCTGCCCACTGGAGGTGATGGTGCTGCTGGTGTTGGAGGTTCCAGTCCATCCCTGCAGCCTCGGATCACTTCCCACTAGAGGTGGTGGTGCTGCTGCTGCCGGTGGGGGGAGGCTCCAGCCCATCCACTGCAGCCTTGAATGGCTGCACAACCATGGTTGGTGGTGGGGGCTTCGTCAGAGTTCTTGCACCAGGCCCCTTGCCCTTCCTGCCTGTTGGTGCTGGCCCCTTGGTCTTCCTTGCAGAAACTGGGGCAGGCTCCTTATTCTTCCCGGCAGCAGCTGGGGCAGGCTCCTTTGTCTTCCTGGCAGCAGCTGGGGCAGGCTTCTTTGTCTTCCCGGCAGCAGCTTGGGCAGGCTCCTTTGTCTTCCTGGCAGCAGCTGGGGCAGGCTTCTTTGTCTTCCTGGCAACAGCTTGGGCAGGCTCCTTTGTCTTCCTGGCAGCAGCTGGGGCAGGCTTCTTTGTCTTCCTGGCAGCAGCTTGGGCAGGCTCCTTTGTCTTCCTGTCAGCAGCTGGGGCAGGCTTCTTTTTCTTCCTGGCAGCAGCTTGGGCAGGCTCCTTTCCCTTGAGGCTGCCTGGTGCAGGCTCCATTATTCTCAGGACATGTACCCTAGATCCTTTCCCACCATGGGCCATGGACTGGGTGGCTGAGGTGCTTGGCTTGGTTTTTGCCACCCTGGCCAGACGTGCAAGACGGGGTGAGGGATAGGGAAGAGGTCAATGGTGGATTGAAAAAGCTTTTCAGGGACATTGGGGTGGGAAGAGGGAGAAGGTTTGAGAGTGGAGGAAGAGGGAGTGGTTATAGGAGGTTTGCTGATTTTGGTTGCAGGTGCATGGGCTAGATGCTGTTGTGAGGTGGATGGCTGCTGGGTGTCTAAGTGTTTGCATTTGTGTATCCTGGGGGGGAACAGACACAGTGGGAGAGGACACAGGGGACGTGTGCATGGCTGTTGTGGAGGTGTCTGCCAGTGAGGTGAGTGTTCTGCTAGGTGTGGTGGTGATGCTGGTAGTGGATGATGATGTAGTGCATGCAGGTGTGAGTGTAGACGCAACTGGGAGGGAGGTGAAGGAGGAGGAGAAGACAGAGGAAATAGGGGATGTTGGTATGCCTGCATCTGGATGGTGTTTGTGTGAGTGCCTGTGGGATGATGGGTGGTGCTTGTTTTTGTCTGTGCCACTCTTGTGTGTTGTCTTGTGTGCATGCTCGTCTGCCTGTGTGCTTGGGATAGGTTGTGGCTGAGGGGAATGGGATTGGGAAGAGGAAGTTGGAGGGGGGAAACTAGAAATAGGGACAATGGCTGCCATCCAAAAGGAGGCCAGAGCCTGGATCGATCTCTGTTGGGCAGCCATGCCAGTGTGAATGCCCCCCCGGAATGCATTAGTCTGTTGAATCTGGGATGCCCAGCCCCTGGATGGCATTCACAATGGTTGACTGACCTACAGAGAAAGGTCTCAGGAGGTCAAAAACCTCCTCACTCAGGGTAGCAGGGCTAACCTGGGAAGGGCCTGAGGTGCCTGGGGCGATGGAGATGCCCACGCTGCTAGGTGAGCGGGCATGGGCAACTCGATGAGGGGCTGCTGGGAGGGCGGTACTGCTACAGGGAGTGGCGGCTGTATCTGTAGCTGAGGTGGTCACAGAAGTGTCTGCCACCACCAGGGAACTTCCATCGGAGGAGGTATCTGTGTCTGAACTGTCCCTTCCAGTCTCCGCCGTGGTGCTCCCCTCACCCTCCATCCCACTGGTGCCCTCAGTGTCAGTGGACTCCACCTCCTGGGTGCTGTGGGATGCAGCTCCCTCCATCACCGGTGCCTCTGTTCCTCTGCCAGATGATGCTAATGCACATAAGGACAGGGTGACAAAACAAAAAAGGGGGCTAAGAGACAAAGGATACACTTGGTCAATGGCTGTACCAACACTACCGTTGGCGTACACAGCACCCTCACACACAGGGCACAGGCCTACGCAATATGCATTGCACTACCAGTGATACTGCTAGCCACCAAGGCATGGGGAGGGGCACACACCGCCAAATCCAGCACATCTGGGAGCCACGCAGCCTTGACTAGTAGTGGTTGCCTACGAGCTAGGTAGCAGGATTATCCCTTCAGAACCCTTGCCACCAGGGGATCTACGCTGCCTTGTCAGGCCTGGCCCAAGGGCTCCCACTAACACACATCCCCCACCGGATACCTCCCCACCAGGCGTTAGTAGTAAAGATGGGCACTGTATTCACCCCCTTGTGGCTGCTGTGATGCCCTCAAGCGCCCATCCAGCTCAGGATAGGCCACCCCCAGTATGCGGGCCATCAGGAGGGTCAGGGTTCAACGGGCACCCCTTCCTCGTTGGGAGGCCATTCCCAGCTTGACCTTTGACGTCTTCCATGGCCAGTGTCTCAGGTCCTCCCACTGTTTCTGACAGTGAGTGCTCCACCTGCCGTAGACCCCCAGGGTCTGCACGTCCTTGCCGATGGCACGCCACATACCCTTCTTTTGATGGGCGAAGACCTGCAGAGGAAATACACACAGGAAAATAGTATTAGTCAGACAGTCCTGCTTGTTACACTTATGGCCCACCATACCCCTTCACATCACCATTTCCACACACATGGCCCAGCACACAACCTGTATGCCGCCCAGGGGACATCCACCCACCCCCCTTTCACAAGGCCTTCACACACCACTCCATGCATTCATACCACATGCATCGTGCCCACAGTGTACTCACCTGTTGGTCTGGAGGCCCATACAGCAGTCCGTACTGGGGTAGGACCCCATCCACCAGTCTCTCCAACTCCGTGGAAGTGAAGGCATGGGCCCTTTCCCCAGTCACACGGGTCATGGTAGGTTCCAGACACAGGTCACAGCAGAACATGCAGTGTAAGTCCTCTCCTGTTGAAGGTCAGGTAGCAAGTGAGGGATCAGATAGAAAATGGCAGTTACGTCTGTGGCGGGGCATACCATCACCACTCACGTGCATCACCATTGGACACTGTAACCCATAGGGCACAATTATAACCAATGAGGAGTTGCATGGCGCTTCCTGACCACCTCCTGCAATGGTGCACGTCAGCGGAATGATCTCATTTCCACCTGTCCCTCCACACAGGACAGGTGAACGCCATTTCAGGGGGTGGAGGGACAGGCCCTGGATAATTTATGTGCCACTGTTTAAATTTGGACATACAGAACAATTCTCACTGACCCATTACAAGTTAACAGCATGCACTGTACTGTTGTTGCCCTATTGTTCAGTTTGTGACTGCCTCCTCACTCTCTCCCCCATAGATTGCTACCGCTGTGGTTGAATAGGAGATAGAGACATACCCCGGTGTACGGACCCCTGGTGGCCTTGGCAACAATGGAGGACAGGCACATCATCCTCACCTATAGACTGGACAGGGCCACAATCACAGAGCTGTGTGCCCAATTGGAACTTGACCTGATATCTGCTACACGTCACCCCACTGGGATCTCCCCTCTTGTGCAAGTTCTTGCAGTGCTCCATTTCTTGGCAACTGGTGCGTTCCAAGTGACAGTGGGTTTGGCAGTAGGAATGTCACTGCCAATGTTCTCAAACGTGCTGACAAGAGTGTTGTCTGACCTGATTAAACACATGTGCAGCTACATTGTATTTCCCCAGGTGGAAGATTTGGCCACAGTGAAGGCCGACGTCTATGCAATGGGACATATCCCCAACATAATTCGGGCGATTGGTGGAACACACATTGCATTTGTCCCCCATCAAAATGAACAGGTGTTCAGAAATCGTAGGAGTTTCCACTCAATGAAT
This sequence comes from Pleurodeles waltl, assembly GCF_031143425.1. Classification (NCBI taxonomy): domain Eukaryota; kingdom Metazoa; phylum Chordata; class Amphibia; order Caudata; family Salamandridae; genus Pleurodeles; species Pleurodeles waltl. The sequence goes on along the minus strand of NC_090440.1, from coordinate 642,680,061 downwards.
TTACAGATGGTGTGCTTGGCAGACCAGTACATCTCCCACGTCAATGCTAAGTATACTGGGTTGGTGCATGATGCCTTTGTCCTGAGGAAGAGCAGCATCCCAAATGTGATGGCCCAACTACAGAGGAACAGGGTGTGGCTAATAGGTGAGCCCTGTTTTCCACCCAGTATTTGTTGGTGTATGGGTATGGTGTGGACCATATGGGATAGTGTGTGTCTAAATGCTGTCCCTCAATATTTGCAGGTGACTCTGGTTACCCCAACCTTTCTTGGCTGTTGACCCCTGTGAGGAATGCCAGGACAAGGGCAGAAGAATGTTATAATAAGGCACATGGAACCAGAAGGTTAATTGAATGAAGCTTTGGCCTCCTGAAGGCCAGGTTCAGGTGCCTCCATCTAACAGGTGGATCCCTGTGCTACTCACCCAAAAAGGTCCTCCAGATAATAGTGGCATGCTGCATGTTGCACAACCTTGCCCTGAGACGCCATGTGCCTTTTCTGCAGGAGGAGGAGCTAGAGATGCCCTTGTGGCAGCAGTGGACCCTGTCGACAGTGAGGATGAGGAGGCAGAGGATAATGATGAGGATGAGGACAACAGAATGGCAGTGATCAGACAATACTTCCAATGACACACAGGTAGGCCAGTGTTAATTCATATTTCATTAACATGAATTTGAATTTCTTTGGCACTGGCATGCTGTTATTTCCCACTTCTATGCCCACTTACTCTTTGGCAATTCATTTCACAGATGTTGGTGCCTCACAATAGCTCCTGGTGTGAGCCAGCTACACATCATTCATACATGCTCATTTACTGTACAGTTGAATTGCAATGTTTGAACCCTGTTAAACGAATACATACTTAAAAAATGTGACATACTCCAGAAATCTATTTTTTCCAAGGGTATTTATTGAAGTGCTAAGATATTGAAGGGCAAGTGCAATGAGATGGAGTGATGATGGAGGAATTTCCAGGGTATTGTTCCAGCCTGTAGCACAGGAATATTGTCCAAGGGGACATAGGAAGGGGAGCAAGGGGAGCAATGGCAGCTCAAGGTGACAGGGTGACTGAGTGGGACGCAAGGGTGACAATCAGGAGAGTCTCATTTCTTGGGGGGGGTCTTGGGAAGTGTCTCTGGCTTCTGCCTGGATCACAGGGAACATTTGCTGGGTGGTTCTCCTTCCTCAGAGGGAGAGGTGCTGGGGCCTCCTGTCTACTAGCGGCAGTGGAGGTGGAAGGCAGTTCAGATGTCTGACTAGTGGCAGGGGCCCACTGTTGTGTGACTGCCTCCCTCATAATGTTGGCCATATTTGCCAGCACTCCTGCTATGGAGACCAGGGTGTTGTTGATGGCCTGCAAGTCCTCCCTGATCCCCTGGGACTGTCCCTCCTGCAGCTGCCTATTCTCCTGCATATTGTCCAGGATCTGGCCCATCATGTCCTGGGAATGTTGATAGGCTGCCAGGATCTCTGCAAGTGCCTCCTGGAGAGTCGGTTCCCTGGGCCTGTCCTCCCCCTGGCGCATAGCAGTCCTCCCATTTTCCCCGTTGGCCTGTGCCTCTGTCCCCTGAACGGTGTGCCCACTGCCACTGACCCCAGGTCCCTGTTTGTCTTGGGTCTGAGGTGTGCCCTTGGATCCCTGTAGAGGTGGACAAACTGCTGATTGACGAGTCCTGGGGACAGAGGTGTGGGTACACTGGGTGGGTGCTGTGATTGTGTTTCCAGATGGGGGAGGCTCTGTGGTGATGTGTGATTGGGCCTGGATAACAACTTTCCACAGGTCCCTGATTCGCCAGGTTGGTCATCCAGATCCAGGAGACCAGAGTTGCTGTCATCACTGTGGCCTCTTCTGTTGGGGGACTGGATATTGCTGGCACCTCCTCTCCAGTGACATTGGCTAGGGTATCTGTGGGGATGTAAATGATGCGTTATTGTTGCTGTGTCTGACATATTGTGCATCCATGGCTTGCCCTTTTTGCTTGTATTTACCCTGGCAGCTTTCACTTGTTTAAATTGGCATGTGGTGGGCTAGCTGATTCTCTCTAGTGTGCATGCTTTGGTGATAGGTGTTTATGCAGGGCTGTGAGTGGTGTCCATCAATTGGTATGGCATGCTGGGCTTGGCATTGGGATGAGTGAGATGTGATGGTGGGTTGTGTTGGAGGTGGTAGAGTGATGGGAGTGAGGGTGTGGCTGAGGGTGAGGGTATGTGAAGGCATGCAGGATAGGGGGTGATAGTCGTAAAAAGTTGACTTACCAGAGTCGAGTCCTTCTCCTACTCCTGCCAAGCCCTCAGGATGCATGATTTTCAAGACTTGCTCCTCCCATGCTGTTAGTTGTGGGGGAAGAGGTAGGGGTCTTCCGCCAGTCCTCTGTACAGTGAGTTGGTGTCTTGCTGCAATGGAACGTACCTTCCCCTGTAGGTCGTTCCAGCTCTTCCTGATGTTATCCTTAGTACTTGGGTGCTGTCCCATGGCATTGACCCTGTTCACGATTCTCCACCATTGCTCCATCTTCCCAGCTATCGATATCTACTGCACCTGTGCTTCAAATAGCTGTGGCTCTACCCTGATGATTTCCTCTACCATGACCCTTAGCTCCTCCTCTGTGAATTGGGGGTGTCTTTGTGGTGCCATGGGTGTTGTGCGAGGTGTGTAGGTGAGAATGAGTGGGGTAATGTGTTGGGGTGTGTGAGATGGGGTACGTGAGTGGTGTATAGGTGTTAATAGTGTGTGGCTCTGGTTGTGTCTGTGGTCTTGGTGTCTCTCTCTGGTGGCAATTGTTTGTAGTTGTAAAGGGTTGTGGATAATGTTGATGTGTGTTTTATAGTGGTGTTAGCGGGTGGGTGTGGTATGTGTATGGGTGTCAGGTGTGTGTTATTTGAATTGCCCAATGTGGTGTAGTTTTGTTTGTGTGTGTGTATTTTGAGCGTGGCAGTATGTACTGCCAATGGTTTACTGCCATTGAATGTCCACCGTGGTGATTCGTGTGTCATAATGTGGTGGGCGATATTCTGTTGGCATAACGGTGTGAGTTTTGATACCGCCAGTTTATCACTGACCTTTGGAGTGGCAGAATTGTGTATGTGGCTGAATAGTGACGGATTGGTGAGTGTGTCACAATATGGTGAACGGATATCCGCCGCAGCAGCGGTATGTTGGTACACTGGGCAACCAATGGGTGCAGTATTGCCTTGGGGACTGGGGTTGGGGATTGTTGTTGAATCTTTTTGCTGCACTTAGGAGGTTAGATATTGCTGATTCGATATAGATACTGGTGGTTAGGGACCATGAGGAGGAGACAATGGGCTTCTGTTATTTGTGAGAATGGGTGTCCCTCTCCGATTTCGACTCTCTCCGATGGTAGACTACAAATTTGTAACATGGGACATTCAAGGGATGGGGGTTATTGTTAAGGGCCACAAGATCCTGAAATATTTAAAAAGAAGGGGGTTGCACATAGCATTACTTCAAGAAACACACATCACTACACAAGAGGTGGACAGGCTGCAACGTAAATGGAGAGGGCAGATATTTGCCACCACATATTCGGCATTTGCAGAGGGCACACTGATATGGGTGAGGTCTGGGGTTCCGTTTGAGGTCATGGCCATAGATACAGACCAGGAAGTTCGGTACGTACTAGTGGATGGCAGGTTGCACGGTCGGCATGGCATACTGTGTTGTGTGTATAGCCCCAACCAGGAGCAGATCCCATTTTTGCAGACTCTTTTGGGATGTTTGGCCAGACTCTCAGGGGGACAGCTATTACTTGGGGGGGATTTTAACTGTGTACTGGACACTGCAATGGACCACTCCCTTCCCCTCTGCCTGGGGCGACAGCACATAAGATGAGCAAGGGACTGAACAAGTGGGTAACACACTGGGGGCTGGAGGACGTCTGGCGGGTTCAGCACCCTCAGGATAAAGACTACTCATACTACTCAGGCCTCCACCAACTGCATACTAGAATCGACCAGGTGTTGTGTACTGGAACCATTATCCCCGAAATCGTCAATTCTGAATACTTAGGATGAGCCATGCCAGACCACAGCCACTTACTGCTTACCTGGCACTGCACCAGAGTTAGAACCCCTATCCTGACATGGAGACTTTAGCTGATGGCAATAGAGGATTTGGCGTATAGAGACGCTCTTAGGTCCCACCTGCTGGAACACATTAGCATTTACAAGGGATCCACTGCAGCACGATACACAGAGTGAAAGACCTTAAAAGTAGCGACACAGGGACATTGTATGGGACAGTCATTAGGGATCAGACAAACCCGTGAGCTTGAACTAAACCGGCTAGAGAAGGAAATACATGATGGAGACAATGAACAAGGTGCGGATCAGAAGGCACGACTAAGAGTCCTTGAAGCAAAAGAGGCATATAATCAGACCCAGGAAAGGTTGAGCTATCATAATTACCAGAAGTACCTGGTGTCATTGCATGCAGAAGAAGGCAAATCCAGTAGAATGTTAGCGTGGCTGGTACATCCCAGAGGGGAGGGCACCCCGATCATGAGCATCTGTGGGGCAGATGAGGGGCATATGCACGCCCTGTCAGATATAAATGAAGCATTTAAAACATACTATATGACCCTTTATTGACAGCCTTAGGAAGATTTGCCTCAGTCACTGGAGCGCCACTTACAGTCTCTCCTAATGAGAACTCTCGCACAGATGGACAGGGACCCCCTGGGTGAGCCAATAACTCTGGAAGAGGTAAAGACCGCTATTACAAAATTGGCAGCGGGCAAAACACCGCACACCGATGGACTCCCTATGGAGTTTTATAAAACATACGCTGATATTCTTACACCCCTATTGGTTGAGCTTCACACAGAGGCATACGAAAGGGGCATACTCCCTGAGACATTGAGGGAGGCACTAGTGATCTCCTTGCCCAAAACCAAATCGCACGAGGCCTCAGTGACTGACTTCAGACCCCTGCCTAAGTTGAATTGCGATTTCAAGATCCTAAGTAAGGCTATGGCTAAACGGCTGCTCCCGCATGTCCCCCACCTCATACACGAGGTCCAGAATGGTTTCATACCTGCGCGCAATACATCCCTGAGCCCTAGATGGCTATTTTCACTTTTGCACATACAACACATGAAGCAACACCCCAATGCCGTGCTCCTGTCAGCAGACCTTGAGAAGGTGTTCGATTCACTGAGATGGGATTATCTGTGGGTGATAACGATTCAGATGGGCCTGGGGGAGAGGTGGGTGCGATGAGTCGAATTATCATACTACCTCCCAATGGCAAGGTTGCGGACTGGTAGGAGAGTATCGGACGCCTATCCCATATTTTGATGTGCCAGACAGGGATGCCGTCTCTCGCCCTTATTGTTCGCACTCACCGTCAAGCCCCTAGCGGCTCAGTTCTGTATGGAGGGGCGCACTAGGGGGTGCAGTAGGGCTCTGTGGACCATGTCATCTTGCTCTATGCAGATGACCTGTTAATTTATCTGCGGGATGGCGCATCTGGGATCCCTTGGGCACTCATTTTACTTGAGGAATTTGGAGACCCGTCGGGCCTCAGGATGAACAGGAAAAAGACATACGTCTTCCCACTGGTCACAGGTGCATAACGCCCTTCCTCCTGCCATTCCGATATTCCATGGTCCCTCTGTACGTTCAAATACTTGGGAATGCAGGTATTCCATGACATGGAGACGGCAACCTGGGTAAAACACTTTGGTTCTAACGATCATGCATGGCATTCTGACACTGTCTTAGGCTTTCCATGATGCCTTGAGTACCATTATCCAAAATGATTATGCAGCCCCGTCTTTTGTACTACTTCACTAATCTCCCAGTGAATATACCAGTGAGCTGGTTTAAAGAATTAGGGGTCAGATGTAGGAATGTTCTGAATTGCGACCGGCAAATTGCGAGTCAGAGCGACTCGCAATTTGCGAGTCGCAATTCAGAATGTTGGATGGTGTCCGTGACACCATCTGCGATTCACAAGGGGGTCGCAAAGGCCCACCTCGTGAATATTCATTTGCGACCCCCTTGCGAATGGCGGCCCTCACAGGGATGGTGGCCTGCCTCAGACAGCAGACCACCATGTCTATGACTGCTTTTTAATAAAGCATTTTTTTTCTTTTTTTTTTAATGCAGCCCGTTTTCCTTAAAAAACTAGATGCATTACAAAAACGAAAAATGAAACGTTTTCGTTTAATTTTTTCAGAGCAGGCAGTGGTCCATAGGACCACTGCCTGCTCTGGATTTTTTTTTGCAGTGCCATTCTCAACGGGGAAGGGGTCCGATGGGGACCTCTTCCCTTTTGCGAATGGGTTACCACCCATTTCAAAAGGGTGCAAACCGAGTTTGGTTTGCGACCGCGTTCACGGTCACAAAGCAATCCTGCATTGCACTGCGACTCACAATTAGGAAGGGAACACCCCTTCCTAATTGCGACTCGCAATCCCATTTTGCGATTCGGTAACCAGGTTACCGAATCGCAAAATGAGATTTGTGCATTGCAAAATGAGTTTTGCACATCGCAAACAGCAAAATTTGCTGTTTGCGACGTGCAAAAAGCTTTGTACACCTGGCCCCTGATGCGCTCCTCAGGGAGCTCCTCTAGTCCAGGGGTCGGGGATTACCGGAATTTGAATTATATTACCTGTCGAGCCAGCTTCAATGGGTAGCTAGATGGCTCATGGGCGGGGATCGGTTAGACTTGACCACATCCCGAGGCGACATCAGAGGAGATCTGTTGCTAGCGTGAATGCTCAGCCCCCAGATCACCCTACCAGTACGAAATGTCATGTTGACAGTGGTCCTGTCCTGCTGGCGATGGTGCCTGAGACGTACAGGTGTTACTGTTGCCTACTCCCCTGAAATACAACTGACCAGAATACCCTTGGGGACACCAACTCGCACTTTCTCAAGGAGCCAAATGATGAAGTGGATTGGGACAGGGGTGACAACAGTGGAGTCCCGGGGGGGGGACAATTTCTCTTGTACCACATGCTGACGCATGCTATAAGAGGATTCTGGCTTACAGTGAACGCAGAACCAGAGGTGCATGAAATACTCCAACTCTTATTGACAATAGGAGAGGAAAGCAAGCAGAAAAATAGGTGAACGACTGACAAAACTTGAAGAGAAAGAGCAAAAGGCACAGAAGGATGAAAGAATTTGGCAGAGGCACATAAGAAAGAGAAAAATTAAAAGGGCTGATCCTAGGTGATCAGCAGAAGAGAGAGCAGAAAGAGTGAGGTGGGAGCCCTGAGGTATGGGAGCTGGGTGCAAAAGGGTGTTGCCTGGTCAGAGGACGGGTCACAAGTAAGCGGAGGTTGGGCCTAGGAAAATCTTTGGGTTCCTCCACTTATTACAGATTAAGAATTGGCAAACCTGGTAAAATCATCAAAATTGTAAACATTTAAAAAAATTCAATTTTAATATTAAATTTATGGTAATCCGACCTATGTTGACCTGGCATCCTCGGCGTGTTTATCCCCCTAACATTTTGCTTAAGACCTACTGTTCTCACAGACTTCATTTTTGCTGGCCTTAGAACTCTGCACACTTTATAACTGCTAACTAGTGTGAAAGTGTTTGTGATCTCTCCATAAACATGGTAAAATTGACTAGGCACAAACCTCGAATTTCATTTAATGCCTAATATTATTTAAGCAAATACATAACATCGATTTATTAATGTGATGTTAATACATTTTATTCTACATGTGCACATTATACAAACTACAAGTGAGAATTCTTTATTCATTTTTCACACGCATAATGGTAGCCACTCAAGTGGGCACATTCTCCAAGTTACACAATCTTTTCTATGTTAGCCTAATTCATGTAAATTCTTAACCATTAATCAATGTAAATTTATTATTAATTAATTCAGCTTTCACATAAGCCAATCCCAACCCTCCTTTGCAGTCTGGTTTCTATTGTCTGCTGTTCTGCTGCTTTTGAGATCGCAGGTGAGGCTGGGGAGCATGTTCAAACTGCTGCAGGGGGCTGCAGCAGCATTGGGCTAGAGTGGGAGGAGACAGTGGCCTTATGGTATTACACGCATCCATACGTGTCCACTGCCATTCATAATTATTGATCTGTATTATGCCAATGACGCATCTGCTGTGTCATTGGGTTTTTTCACCCATTACTGATGTTGGAGAGTAAGTCCATGTAAATTGTTCATATCAAACACAAAGGTTAGAATTATTTAATCCAGTGATACATATTATAATAATCAACATTATCTGTATTACTTTCATGATTATACCTTTCCCTAGGTTGCCCAGCCAATTTAGCGTGACAGCAAAACCTTTGCCAACCTTTTCCCAAACTCCAGGTTCTTTCAGAACTTCTAAGTCAGAGTTAGTATTAGTCAAATTGTTAATAAAGATGCTAATTTATTTACTGTTGTTAGGAATAAATGTACAACAATGTTGCGATTTCAGCATTTTGCAAACTGTGCCCTCCTTTGCTAAAAGGATGTCGAACGCAAGGCAGTTCTGAAGAGTCATAGATGTTACCACAGCCATTTCTGTGTCCATTAAGATCCTGGCTCCTGAAAAACTTGTCAGCATGTTATCCACAGTAGTAGACAACTTGCTAATTTTCATAAAATTGAGAATAACTCCCACTGAGGGAATCATTGCTCCAAATATATCTCTAATTATGCCAGAGTAAAATTCTCTCTTTGGTCGAGCAAGGTGTAATTCATTCAGTTTAGGTGCTTCATTCAGGTTCTAAAGTTGATAAATCTTTGGGAAAACTATTCCCAAGTAACATGTGCCATACCATCCTCTCAGAAGATGGCAATCAGCATTTTGCCCACATATGTAATAAACCTCTGGAATCGCTGGGTCTTGTCCATTTAACATAAACGTACATTTACTCTGGAAAAGAAACACATGTCTGCATTCACTCGTTCCCACAAACATTGAATCAGTTCTTGATTTTGGCCTCCCTATGTGTTGGGCATCTAAGGCTAATTTCCCTTGTGTTTTTGTTTCACTAAATGCATAATCATTTCTAAATGTCCTTTTCACTGAGCCCTTATCTAACTTCTCCTGTAGTGCCTTTCTCCTGTCATCACTTTGATCTAGGAATTTATTTTCTATGGGTGTAAGCACACATGTCAGATTATTCCTGTGTGCATAAGCTGTGCGATCTGTCAAAGTAGGTCCAAAGAAACGTCTCACTAATTCTGTGTTATTTTCCTTAGCCACTCTACTTTGATACTTAACAATAGGAACAAACGGAAACACCAAATCATGATTTGAATACAAATACTGGAAGTTCTCTTGGGTGTAGATCCTTGTTAATAAAAACTGTAGCTGATTCTATACATTAGTGGCAAACTATAGTAAGTTATCCCTTCCTCTACTGATGAAGGAATTTGGTTGCAAGCATAACATTCTCTCACATCCATTGTCTAAACATATTCATGCAATAAGCAATAGAAAACTTTAAAGGAAAGATCTCCCTGTGAATTATATATGTGTACATATTTATCATCCCTTTTAAATTTGTCCAACTCTGTAAGTGTAGCAGTGGTTTCTTAAGCAGAGATATGATTAGCTACAGCTTTATTAAGGAAGCTCACACTCACAATCAATTAGCAAACACAGTATCATGAACAGAATAGCTAGGTCAGTACCTATGTATTAACAACACCTATTCTTTCTAATCTGCTTGTTGTGGTCACTCATGATCTGTAAAGAATCGGAAATTAGAAGCGGAAAAAACATAACTATGCAGCAAAACAAAAATCTTCTTTGCAAATATATACAGCTTTCAGTCTCTTTTCCTAGACCTTCTTGTCAAAAATCGTCAATCTGACAAAATAGTTTTAGCAGCTTGTCAAATCAGTTTTGTTTCAAAAGTCTCTTCAGGTTTCTTTCAATGCCTCTTTTTTTTCTTTCAATTGCACACATTTCTCAAAGTTCAGTTCTTTTGACCAACTTAACATGCCAAAATATTGAACTGGAATTTCACAATCAAAACAAAAAGACAAAAATTCACTTTGCCAAACACTAGTTGTGGCATATGCCCATTCAGGACCTGCATGCCCTTGATTTGTAATTCGTTTTCTTTTCAGTCATTGATCTTCACTTAATTCTCAACCTATCAAATCTTCCTTTCTTGTGGTGTCTACCTCTTCTTCGATTGTTGACACTGTAATCAATTTTTTTCTCTTAGCTTGTGATTTCAGCCACTTATCTCCTTTCAATGAACCCTTGGTTAATGATCTTTTCAATGTTGGACTTTCTTCGTCTTCTAGTTCTGCAGGATTTTGGCTGTGGTTTCTTTTGGAGGACTCATATCGGTTTGACTTTGATCCGACTCAACTCCTTCCTCCAGGTCTCTAGGTAGCCCTGTTTGTCTTTCAAGATCGTCTGCTTCTGGAAGAGTCCTCCTCTGACTAGACTCTCCTGCTACCTCTTTTGAGGTTTGTTCAATTTTCACTCTCCTGTAGGTCTCCTATTTCGTCTCTCACAGGACTGCTTGGATTGTCTTCGGTCTGCTAAGAGTCTGTCTCTGAATCTCCAGCTTCCCTCTCCAAATCCAGAGATTTTCTGGATGTTGTCGGTACTCTTAACAACCCTTATTCATTGTCTAGCGGACAGGGTACCTTCTGAGTATGGCTGGCATGAATCCAGTTCGCAACTTCTGGGCACTTCCCTGAAAAATCCTATACTTTCATCTTAACCATTCCCTGTAAGTCAGAAGGAAGATCTCGTACTATAAAAACAGGAAAGAAACTGATCAAGGGGTACTCTTCATTCACTAAGTCACAATCTGTTCTTTATGGCTGGTCATCTTCCTCATCATTGTCTGGATGGCAATCTCATCATTTGAACAGGTAATCGAACATCTCGCTTTGCATAGCAAATCCCTTTGCAATGAGGAAACTGGACTCAAGTCACAAACTATGAATTTGTGTAATCCTTTGAATCCTTTGAAATTTCCAATTTTAACTGTAACTGTAATCGGGTTTGTCAAATACTAGTTTGCAACTCCTACAATCTGTACTGTCCTCCCTGGAAGGGGCAAGTTGGGAACTTTTGCACTTTCCCTTCACATAAAGACCTTTCTAATCTACTTCTAATGAAGCTACTAGCACATATTCTTCTGCATCTGAACTCTCACTCACCCAGTACTCATTCGCTTCATCCTCACTGTGTAATGGGTATTGGTGTATTGTGTTTTTACTTGTGTTAAATCTTTGGCCTGTGCCCTGCTGAGGAAGCAACATCTGCTGCTGCTCCATTGGGGTTTAAAGTATCTGAATTTGTTGCCTTGGTACCATTTGGGGTTGCACTTGCTGTGACTGTGGCATCTGCAAACGTGGCATTTGCATTTTTTGCATGGGCTGAGGACCTTGCACATGGTTCAAATTATGTTGAAAATAAAAAATGTTACCCCTCCATGCTTGGTACTCTTGGTCCTCTTGTGTTTGGAAAAGAATTGACTTAATTCACCTGTGGAACAACACCTTTCTGTCCTAGCATAGGACACACCGGCTTCCAATGTCCGAGGCATCCGTAAGCGTGACAAGGTAATGTTCTTTTCATTGCCTGCATATCATTCTGAGTAACTACACAATTCAAATTGGGACCATGATTCACGTTTCCAATTCCACCACGACCTCTACCTTCCACCTGATTCTGAAACCACATGTTTCCCTGCTGTGGAAAACTCCCTTGCATTACTGATTGTGCCACTTTAGTCTGCATAACCATTGCCTTCTTTTTCATCTTTCTCTATTTCAATTAAATCTCATCACTACAGTACTTAGCATATTGCAGTACTTCATCAATTGGCTTTGCTTGCCAACAAATCAAAATACTCTCAATCATCTGGACAAATTCAGGTCTCAATCCTTCAATAAACCAGAACACAAAATGATTCATGTCCTTCGGCTCAATTGTTTCTGTATCACTGTAATGTTTAAATGCCTGCAACAATTTCTCATAATACACATCTACGGACTCCTTTCCTTCCTGAGCTGCCCTGTCTATTCTCTGCCAATCAATATTTTGGGGAGAAATTCTTGTTTTCAAATACCTTGTGATAGTACTTCATTACATCTGGAGAAGGTGCACCTGTAGCCAGATCTCCTGGAGGTTTTCTTCTTGGTCAATATACACTTCTTTTGCATTTCACCCATAAATGTGCTGGAGCCACTATTTCCAATAGGCTGTTTAAATCCTCCCACAGACACTTTGCAAGCTTCACAAACCTGTCTGTTTGCTGGTTCCATTCCATTAGTTTCTCTTTCAACCCAGGATAATCATTGGTAAATGACAGAATGTCACTTGTGCTCCAAGAGACATGGTCAAAATTCCCTCCCGGAATATCCCTCATTGGTAATATGTCCACCGGGTTATCAGTCTGCTGCACACCAGCAGTTAAATTTGCAGAATCCGTTTTCTTCTTTTCATGTTGCTTTACCCATCTGCCTTCCCAGTTGTCAAATGCTCCCCATGTTTGAACGTTCTGTATTAATTCCCTAATGTGAATTTTTATTCCCAGTATTCTCATGTTCTATATATCCTTTGAGTCAAATTCGAATCTGTAACTTCTTCTCAAATGCTTCGTTTTTTCAATCTCTATGTATTATTTACCTGCTAGGTCTAATAATTTCTGATGTAACAATCCTGCTTTGTTGGTAATTAGTTTGCACAGAAACTGCAACTCATCTCCTCGATATGAGTCAAGTCTGTTCAATCTAATTATTGCCTTGATTAATTCTTCTACTTCTAATTTAAGACTGGTCAAATTTATTGGACTGTCTCTATTTGAATCTCCTGGTATACTATTCGGCTTTTAAAGCCATTCAGTTGATTGCTGGCCCGTCAAGCCTTGTAACGAGATAGAGTTATTACTTACGTTGGGCAGTTGTTGCAACCTTAGGCATGGAGTCTCTGGTGTCACAAAATGTGGGTTGGGACCTATCTCTGGACTCCCAGGATTATTTGGTGGAGTCCTGGAATAATTCAAATCAATTAATGGGCCTGTCATATCAAACGTTGATTTTATTGGAGTCATCATTCCTTTATGTACATTGGACCTTTCCATTTCTACACTTGAATTCCAAATTTTCTGTTCACTGCTCTTATTGTTTCATTGGGCAAACAATGGTATAACTGGACCGATAGTAACGGTTACTGACACAGCTCTGTACTTGATCAAATGTTTTGATCTCTAGGGTACATTGCTCCTGTTTTCTGACTTGCTAATGCAGCCATGTCTGTCTATAACCCTGTTATAATGGTGTATCTCAGGATTATCTGAGCCTTAGAGACATCAAATTTGGGGTAGACTCTAGCTGAATCAGTGTCAGTTTCTGGTAAACCTGTCTCTTTTGGGAAACTTGTCCTGTGAGCACCATTAAGCTTGTTGCAGTATCTACAATAGGGGCATCTAGATAAATTTTCAGTACGTCAGCATACGGCATAAGTATCTGTGATGTGGAAGTGGTAGGAACATTGCGGCCAATCTGTTTCTGCCTCTGGGGAGTTTCAGTAGATAGCAGAGCTGTAGGGTCTGCCCTAGTACTTGGACCTGTCTCATGTGCGATATATGGTGAGGGACAACTTCTCAATAATTATAAAAAAACTCCTCATCATCTGAGTCTTCATCATAAGTCACAGATTATGTTCAGGTCTCTTTCCTCAGAAAGATACAAAACCCTCTTTTCGGTACTCTTTCTGGCCCTGCTCTCATTCTTTTGTATAATTTTGTGTTAATTCCCTGTAAAGTCTCAGTTCTCCAAAATTCTGCTCACTATCCCATCTCACCTCTGCTAAAGTTTTCTCAGCTTTTCTCTTTCTTCTCTCTAGTTTCTGTTGCTGCTTGTCCACTAACTCCCAAATAGCTAAAGCTTCAAACTGTGCATGTCTCGGAGGAGGTTTCAAATCATACAGTAGTCTCCTCAAATTTTCTGAGATTCTTAAATTAAATGTTCCATGAGCAGGAAACGTTAAACTCCCTTCTTTCACTGTCTCTTTGCACCATTGCTTTAACCAAAGACATGTCGCAGCACCTTGTTCTTCAAATACAATATATGTGGATGTACCTTCTGGTGGTGTAATCTCTCCTATTTTAATTAGAACTTATGCATCTCCCCTTAGGGCATACTTTGAAAATGTTTATTTCTGTATTTTATGCTAAGCTTCAATTGAATTAGGAAGTAAATTTCAATTACAAAATCCTTTTCACCTTCATCTCGGACAATAATACCTCACGGTTGTGGACTAATCTGTTCACGGCCTTTCTCACTAACCAACCTAACCCAGCACAACTCTAGTGACATCACACTCACACGTACAGAGGCTGACAAAGCTCCTCGTCTTCTTCAATTCAGAAGCGTGCCAAACTAAATGCAAATATTGCGAACACTAAATAAAATCAACACACAAACTTGTCTGTTTACTACAGGTAGGTAGCACAATCGCTTCAGAAACCTTACTGAATTTTCAACTGCAGCTTTTAGCTCTAACATATACTCCTTCTATATGTGTTTCCCTTACTTGCAAGAAAGATTTTACCTGCAAATTCTACTCTCAACTGATCATTGGATCCTCCTGGTGCATATAGGACTCACCAAATCTCCATCACTCACTTTAACACACACTCTGAGTTCGTTAACCACGGCTGATTGACTTATTAAACAGACAAATTCCAACATTAAACCAAGTGTCTCACACACTTATACAATACTCCGGAGTCATAGACCACACAGGGTCCATATACTAACAACCATGCGGGCAATGTTTGAGCACAAAGCGCCACACACATGTGAAATTCAACGACTTCCCTACACACACACTTTGCAGTACGCAAACTCCTTAAACAATTGCATTGGAAACCACAAACTCCCTATTCACTTGCACACATCAAAATTCACCTTCAATTAGCTTAAGCCGTGCAAGCGTAAAACCTATTCCATTCACACTCTCACTTGGAACACTGAGAACATCTTCAAACAAGCATTGGCAAACTCCAAGGTTCTGGGAAAGTCAGGGTAGGTTCTTAGGGAGACATAAGACATCATTACAACCCTGGTGGTCGGTGATAAAGTGGCGGTAATACCACAAACAGGCCGGTGGTAATACATGCAGGATTATGTCCACGGCAGAAACAGCTCATACAGACAGCCACTTTAACACACCGACTGCCAGGTGGAAGACAATGTTCCGCCCACAGTAAGATGACACACCTATCCGCCACTTTTTCTGGGGCAGTACCAACGACATCAAAAGCCTGGTGGAAACACTGGACAGAAGAGAAGCGACTCACCTCTGGAGACTCAAGGAAGAACCACGCCACTGTGGAGCCCAAGCTGCATGTCTTTCCGATGTTGTTTTACGTCCTGATCCATTACGAACACCAACGCCAGCAAAGACGACCAAGGTGAATACTGCCACCTAGCACACAGGGGAGGGGGTGAGGAAAAAGAGTGACACACACACACAACATGCAACACCCCCACCCCCAACACCACACACACAACCAGATGCAGTAACATAACATATCCACTCCATACCCCTCAGGAATAATGCAAGGACAACTATTATAGTGTAAAAAGGTTATAATAAGATAAATATTGGTGAAATACATGCATCCAAATCAAAACCTATATACATATTTACAATGCAAGGGCACTGCCGAGTCCTTAATGTCCGTGGCCCAAAGGGCCACATCACAAAGTCCAAGGCCCCACCTCACACATGCAACAACACAGAGAGAACACTGAAGGGACATCATGTCGAAATTAGCCAGGCACCTCAGGGGGATGGTGAACGGGGGGCACCTCAGCCGGAAGATGGTACAACACAAGATGCCACTAGTCCTGGAGGGGGCAACAAGCCCACAACTCTGTCCTGGGGAGTGCAAAGCCACAGTCTCTCAAGTGGGTGACTTGCCCACTGCCTCTGGATGGGGCAACATGCCCATTGCTCAGTCCTGGGGAGTTCAAGGCCACAGTCTTTCAAGTGGTTGGCTTCTCCACTGGTTCTGGAGGGGGCATCGTGCCCAGTGAGCTTCATCCTGGGGAGGATGGGGTGAGTGGATAGCTTCACCACTGGTTCTCGTGGGAGCATCGTGCCCAGTAAGCTTGATCCTGGGGAGGATGGGGTGAGTGATCCACTGGTTCTGCAGTGGGCATCATGCCCTGTTATGAAGCTCTTGGGGAGTGCGTGGTCACAGCCTCTCAGTTGGGTGTCATATCCACAGGATTTGCAGGGGCCAGGTCGCACTACAGCCCATGGACGCAGGATTACACAATGTCCGCCGGCGGTGACGGTTGTAAAGTGGTGGCAGTGGTGCTGCTGCTGCTGGTAGTGATGGGGGGAGGCTCCAGCCCATCCCATGCAGCCTCAAATGGCTACCCACTGCGGCTGCTGGTGACAGTGCTGGCAGTGGTGGGGGGAGGCTCCAGCTCATCCCCTGCAGCCTCGGACAGCTGCCCACTGGGGCTGCTGCTGCTGGTGGCGGTGCTGGCAGTTGTGGGGGGAAGCTCCAGCCCATCCCCTGCAACCTTGGATGGCTGCACCACCATGGTTGGTGGCGGGGTCACCAACTGAGTCCCAGCACCAGGACCCTTGTCCCCACGGTCTGCTGGTGCAGGCCTCTTGCCCTTACTGCCAGCAGCATGTGAAGGCTCCTTGCCCTTCTTTACTGCAGCACTTGGGTATGGCTCCTTGCCCTTCTTTCCTGGAGCACTTGGGGAGGGCTCCTTGCCCTTCTTACGTGCAGCACTTGGGGCTGCCTCCTTGCCCTTCCTACCTGCAGCACTTGGACCAGGCACCCTTTCTGGCTGGCTGGTGGCCAGGATCTTTTCCCACCACAAGTGGGTGTGGAGACTACTGTGCCAGTGGACTAGGTGGCTGAGGTGCTTGCCTGGGTTTTGACCACCCTGGCCTGACGTGAAGGACGTGGGGAGGGTTAGGGAAGAGGTCAACGGTGGAGAGGAAAAGCTTCTTAGGGACATTGGGGTGGGAAGAGGGAGATGGTTTGTGAGTGGAGGATGAGGGAGTGGTTGTAGGAGGTGTCAGTCTGCTGTAATTGGGTACAGGTGCATGGGCTCAATGCTGTTGTGAGGTGGATGGCTGTTGGGTGTCTGAGTGCCTGCGTTTGTGTACTTTGGGGGGGGCACAGACACAGTGGGTAAGGACACAGGGGGCGTGTGCATGGATGTGATGGTGGTGACTGCCAGTGAGGGGTGTGTTCTGATAGGTGTGCTGCTGATGGTGGTAGTGGATGAGGATGCAGTGCATGCAGGTGTGACTGGAGATGCAACTCGGAGGGAGGTGGACGACGAGGAGGACGGGGACACAATGGAGGCAGTGGATGTTGTTATGTCTGCATCTGGATGGTGTTTGTGTGAGTGACTGTGGGATGACGTGTGGTGCTTGTGTTTGCCAGGTCCACTCTTGTGTGTTGCCCTGGGTGCATGCTCGTCTGCCTGTGTGCGTGGGATAGGCTGGGGTTGAGGGAAATGGGATGCCGTAGGGGAAGTTGGAGGGTGGAAACAGGGACAATGGCTGCCATCAGAGAGGAGGCCAGAGCCTGGATTGATCTCAAGCCAGTGTGAATGCTCTCCAGGAATGCATTTGTCTGTTGCATTTGGGCTGCCAGCCCCTGGATGGTATTCACAATGGTTGACTGCCCAACAGAGATGGATCTCAGGAGGTCAATAGCCTCCTCACTCAGGGCAGCAGGCCTAACTGGGGCAGGGCCTGAGGTGCTGGGGGCAAAGGAGAAGCCCACCCTCCTGGGTGAGTGGGCACGGGAAACTCACTGAGAGGCTGCTAGGAGGGCGGTGCTGGTACGGGGTGGAGGCTGTACCTGTAGCTGGTTTGGGCACAGAGGTGTCTGCCACCATCAGGGCGCTTCCATCGGAGGAGGTATCCATGTCCAAACTGTCCCCTCCAGTTCCGAAGTGGTGCTCACCTCGCCCTCCATCCCACTGGTTCCCTCAGCGTCGGTTGACTCTGCCTCCAGGGTCCTGTGGGATACAGATCCCTCCGTCCCCGGTGCCTCTGCTCCTCCTTCAGATGATGTTAATGCACACAAGGACAGGCACTAACAGCACAGTTGGCGTACACAACACACTCATACACCGGGAACAGCTTTCCGCATTAGGCAATGCACTACCAGTAAAAATGCTAGTCACCAGCCCATGGATAGAGACACCTCACACCAATTGCAGAATATCTGAGACCCACAGACCACTAGCTAGTAGGGGATGCCTAATAGCTTGGTTGGCGGACTTTCACATATAAACCCTGCCCAACTTGGGACCTAATCTGCAATGTCAGGCCTGGCCTAGGGGCACCCACGGGCCCACATCCCCCACCCGGAGACTACCCCACCAGGTTTAAGTAGTAATGAAGGGCACTGTAACTCACCCCTTGTTGCTGCTATGATGCCCCCAAGCACCCTTCTAGCTCCAGATAGGCCACCGCCAGTATGTGGGCTGTCAGGGGTGTCAGGGTTCAACGGGAACCCCTTCCTCATTGGGAGACCATCCCCAGCTGGTCCTCCGCAGTCTTCCATGCTCAGCGTCTCAAGTCTTCCCACCGTTTTTGACAGTGGGTGCGACCCCAGGGTCCGAACGTCCTTGGCAATGGCAAGCCATATACCCTTCTTTTTTTGGCCGCTGACCTGCAGAGGAAATACACCCAGGAAAAGGTATAAGTCAAACCGTCCTGCCTGTTACACTCATGGCCCAAAATACCCCTTCCCATCCCCATCATCACATACATGGCCCAGCATACACGTGGCACGCTGCTCAGGGCCCAAACTCCCCCTACATGAGGCCTGCACACATAGCACTCCATGCATTCACGCCCCATGCATCGTACTCACAGTGTACTCATCGTTTGGTCTGGAGGCCCATGCAGCAGTAGTTACTGGGTAGGACCCCATCCACTAGTCTCTCCAACTCCACCGAGGTGAAGGCAGGGGCCCTTTCCCCAGTGACATGAGCCATGGTCGGTTCCAGACACAGGTCACAGCAGCACATGTAGTGTAGGTCCTCTCCTGTTGAAGGTCAGGTAGCAAGTGAGTGTACAGATAGAAAATGGTGGTCATGTCCGAGGCAGTGCATACCGTCACTACCGACGTCCATCACCATTGGCCACTCTAACCCACTGGGCCTAATGATAACCAATGAGGAGTTCTCGACTGCCTCCCGCAACGGAGCACAACATTAGCAGAATTACCTATTTTCCACCTGTTCCTCCATACAGGACAGGCAGACGCCATTTCGGGGGGGAGGGGGCAGGCCATGGATCTCAACTGGGTCACAGTACACAAATACACATTATGGACATATCCCACCACATTAATGTAGCACTCACAAAATGCATTGCTCTGTAGTGGTTAGAATGTACAGACAATGACCAACTACTCACTCCCTTGCCCCATAGATTGCACCCGCTGTGGCTGAATAGGAGATTGAGACATCCCCCGTGTACAGACCCTGGTGGACTTGGCAACAATGGAGGACAGGCACATCAACCTCTCCTATAGACTTGACAGGGCCACAATCACAGAGCTGAGTGCCCAATTGGAGCCTGACCTGATATCTGCTATTCGTCACCCCACTGGGATCCCCTCTCTTGTGCATGTGATACCTGTGCTCCATTGCCTAGCAACTGGTTCTTTTCAATGACAATGGGCTTGGCAGCAGGAATGTCCAAGCCAATGTTCTCAATGGTGCTGACCAGAGTGTTGTCTGCCCTGATTAAACACATGTGCAGCTACATTGTTTTCCCCCAGGTGGATGATTTGGCCACAGTGAAAGCTGACTTCTATGCAATGGGACATATCCCCAACATCATTGAGGCAATAGATGGGACACATATTGCATTTGTCCCCCTCCGGCGAAATGAACAAGTGTTCAGAAATCTAAAGAGTTTTCACTTCATGAATGTACAGATGGGGTGACTGGCGGACCAGTACATCTCCCATGTCAATGCTAAATATCCTGGATCTGTGCATGATGTTTTTATCCTGAGGAATAGCAGCATCCCAAATGTGATGCCCCAACTCCAGAGGCACCAGGTGTGGCTAATAAGGGAGCCCTGGTTCCCACCCAGTGGATGTTGGTGTATGGGTACGGTGTGGGCTCTAAGGGTGACTGTGAGGCTAACAGTTGTCCCTCAATATTTGCCGGTGACTCTGGTTACTCCAACCTCTCATGGCTACTGACCCCAGTGAGGAATCCCAGGACAAGGGCAGAAGAACGTTACAATGAGGCATATGGGCAAACAAGACCGATTATAGAATGGACCTTCGGCCTTCTGAAAACCAAGTTTCAGTGCCTCCATCTAACAGGTGGATCCCTGTGCTACTCACCACCTAGCCTTGCACCGCAAGGTGCCTTTTCTGCAGGAGGAGGAGGCTGGAGATGGCTGAGTGGTAGCAGTGAAACCTGTGGACAGTGAAGATGAGGAGGCAGAGGATGAGGATGAGGACAACAGAAGTACAGTCATTTGTCAATATTTCCAATGAGACACAGGTAAGACAGTCTAACTTCACTTTCTATTAACAGTTTGTGGTTTCACATTGTCACTGGCATGCTGTGAATTCCCACTTCTATGCCCACTCACTATACCCTTTGGCATCTCTTTTTGCAGATGTTGGTGCCCCCTATTGCTCCTGGTGTGTTCACTGCAGCCAACTACAGGTCTTGCCTATGTAAATATTACTGTACAGTTGAATTGCAATGTTTGAACCTTGTTAAACGAATACATTTTAAAATAATTTTACATATTCCATAATTGTATTATTTCAAAGTGTGTTTATTGCAGTGCTCTGAAGAAGAGGGGGTAGTGCAATGGGTTGGGGTGATGATGGAGGAAAGTCCAGGTTTGAGTCCAGTCTCTTTATAGCACAGGTGCATTGTTTAATGGGGCATAGGAAGGGGAGCAATGGCAGTTCAAGGTGGACAGGGTGACACAGTGGGACACAAGGGTGACAATCAAGAGAGTTTCATTTCCTGGTGGGGTCTTGGAAATAGTATCTGGCTTCTGCCTGGATCTCAGGGAATGTTTGCGGGGTGGTTCTCCTTCTGCAGGGGGAGGGGTGCTGGCGGCCTGTTGGTCCTGTGGCAGGGCCTCCTGTACAATAGCTGCAGCAGAGGTGGAGGTCTGTTCAGTGTTCTGGCTAGTGCCAGGGGCCCGCTGTTGTGCCACTGCCTCCCTCATACTGTTGGCCATGTCTGCCAGCACCCCTGTAATTTAGACCAGGGAGGTGTTGATGGACTTCAAGTCCTCCCTGATCCCCAGGTACTGTCCCTCCTGCAGCCGCATGTTCTCCTGCAACTTGTCCTGGCCCAGCTTATCCTAGGAATGTTGGTATGCTCCCAGGATCGCAGTGAGTGCCTCCTGGAGGGTCGGTTCCCGGGGCCTGTCGTCCCCCTGTTGCATAGCAGTCCTCCCAGCTTCCCTGTTGTCCTTTTCCTCTGTCCCCTGAACCATGTACCTACTGCCACTGACCCCAGGTCCCTGATTGTTTTGTGTTTGTGCGGTGGCCTGGGGTCCCTGTAGTGGTGGACACACTGCTGATTGACGTGTCCTGGGAACAGAGGTATGGTCCCGCTGTGTGCGTGATGTGGTGGTGTTTCCTGAGGGGGAGGCTCTGTGGTGGTGTGCGAGTGTGCCTGTGTAACTGACTGTCCGGAGGTCCCTGATTGGACAGGTTGGTCATCCAGATCCAGGTGACCAGAGCTGCTGTCATCACTGTGGGCCTCTTCTGGGGGGGAATTGATATTGCTGGCACCTCTTCTCAGGGGACATTGGCTGGGGTACCCGTGGGGATGTAAAAGCAGTGTTATTGTTTCTGTGTGTGACACATTGTGCATCGGTGTATTGCCCTCTATGGTTGTAATTGCCCTGGCAGCTTTACCTTGTGTGTGTAGTTATAAGGTGGGCTAGCTCATTGTCTCTAGTGTGCATACTTTAGTGAAAGGTATCCATGCAGGTCTGTGGGTGGTGTCCATGCATTGGTATGGCGTGCAGGGCTTGGCATTGGGATGAGTGGGTTGTGATGGTGGGGTGTGTGAGAGGCCGTGGAGTGATGGGAGTGAGGGTGATGTTGGGGGTATGTGTTGGCATGCAGGTGGGGGGTGAAAGTAGTAAAGAGTTGACTTACCAGAGTACAGTCCTCCTCCTGCCAGGCCCTCAGGATGAATTATTGCCAAGACTTGCTCCTCCCATGTTGTTAGTTGTGGGGGGAGGAGGTGGGGGTCCACCACCAGTCCTCTGTACTGCAAGATGGCGTCTTGTAGCAATGGAATGTACCTTCCCCCGTAGGTCATTCCAGCTCTCCCTGATGTCATCCCTTGTTCTAGGGTACTGTCCCACAGTGTTGACCTTGTCCACGATCCTCCACCATAGCTACATCTTCATAGTAATGGATATCTGCTGCACCTGTGCTCCAAATAGCTGTGGCTCGACCTGGATGATTTCCTCACCAAGACCGTTCGCTCCTCCTCAGAGAATCTGGGGTGTCGTTGTGGTGCCATGAATGTTGTGTGAGTGATGTGGGTGAGGGTGTGTAGGGTGATGCGGTGGGGTGTGTGATGTAAGGTGTCTGGGTGGTGTATAAGTGATGGTGGTGTGTGTCTCTGGTCTTGTCTGTGGTCGTGGTGTCTGTCTCGTGGCAATTGTTTGTATTCGTAAACGGTTGTTGGTAGGGTGGGTGTATGTTTAATACTGGTGTGGGTGTTGTGTGTGTACGGGTGCCAGGTGTGTTTTGTCCAATGTGATGTTTTGTTTGAGTCTGTGTAGTTTGTGCCCGGCGGTATGCACTGCCAATGGTTTACCGCCATTGAATGACCACCATGGTGATTCGTGGGTCATAATGTTGTGAGCGTTGTTCTGTTGGCGTAACGGTGTTGGTTTGGATACTATCAGTTTATCACTGACCTTTGATGTGGCGGATTTGTGTGTGTGGCTGAATAGTGACAGATTGATGTGTGTGTGCCATAATATGGTGAACGGATATCCGCAGTTGCCGTGGTATGTTGGCGGCAGTCAGCATGGCGGTAAGTGGGATTTACCACCAATGTCATAATGAGGGCCTTTATACTTTAGGAACAGAATGGTTTATTTTTATCATATGCTCTTTCTTGGCCAATTTTTGAGCCTCAATTATCTTTTTTGTTTAACACCTTACTATCTCCTGGTTGCAGAGCTTTTGCAGCTTTCTTCCATTCCTTAATATCTGTGTCTAAACATGACCATCCTTTCATTGAGCCTTTCCATGCCTGTTATGGGTTTCTTTGCTCGTGCCCCCTGATGACCCTAGGTTGCTTGCTAACTTCATATATGAATTGCCTTGAATTCTGTATTAAAGGCCTGAGTTGTATACAGATTTTAGCGGATCGCTGGTGAATCCTTTTGTCTTGGGATTACACTTCATAAGTAGCAGCAGATGTCTTCGAAAGTGTCCTTTAGCCGGCCCTTTATTTTGTCCTACGCATTTTCAGAGAGGGCTTCAAAGCGCCTTGAAATTTTCTGTGCCGGTGTGGAGTGTATTACATGCATTAAAATGAGATTTGCTTACGGATCCAAAGACAGGGGGTGTGTATCAGGCCTCAAATAATTCCACGTCTACCAACTCCCAGGTCTGTGCAGAAAATCGGTAAAACATCATTTGACAAACTAATTTAATCACCGCCCCTGTGCCTCATTTTCATGTTTAGGAAATGTAAAGGGAGCTACACTGGAGTCATCATGCATCTTGCAATGTTGAAATTGCCTAGGTTATGATTCACACCACTCAAGTTATTTTATTCAATTACAGAAATAGATAGTGAAAGTGTATACATCTTCATTCAAGGGCGTAGCTTCAGGCCAGGTGTTTGGGATTTTACACCCTCTTTATAAACGCATTATGTGGTAAAACGTTAGGCACGGGTGCTTTCAGTCGGGCATGGGCCAGGTGTCTGTCGGAGTTGCTAGTGCAGGTGTCTTATTAATAGAAATGTTAAGAGTGTTTATGTATTTTGAATAATGAGTTTATGTAGAAAATGAAATAACGTAGAAAAATAATGCACGCATTTGAAAATGTGACCTCGAAGAATGGCCACCTATGTTAACGAAGTGTACTGATCAATGATTAATACTTATAAAACATTGAATATGTGTTAAACTAATGTGGTAATATGTCATATTAAGGGGATGAAGTATGCTTTATAAACTGTAGGCCTTAACTTAGCGAGAGTCTTGGCCTATTTTGCCAGGCCTCATGCAGAAGCTGTATTTCTTAACGTTTAGTAAAAATGCTCATCAAGTGAATTAAACTGTGAAATATCTATTGTATTGTTTAAATGTGCTTAACGGAAGCTTTTCGTGAGAACCGACTGCTAGGAGATGATGTTCTTGCTAATGCAACATTTTATGCGTAATGTGTGTGAGACTGACTTTCCCTGGGCAAGAACAATGAAAATACTGACTAGAGTGGAAGCTGCAACAATATTGTTACCTGACAAGCCGGATGATGAGAAATCACAAGACGAACCAACCAACAATATGAGAAAGGAGAAATATTAGAATTCATAGATTTCGTATAATAATTTTATTGGAGTGTGAACATACAATTAACTGACCAATAGGGAATTAGGGGATAGTTTAGGTGACTTTGATATAACAATGCCACAGAGGAAAAAGGTTCCCAGACTTTAGCAGATTATGAGAGAGATTTTAGGAGACTTTAGATTTGAGGCATTCATTCTGACTTTGGGCTCATATTCCCTGACTGAGAGCCTGATGCCTTGCTGATTGACTGATGTCCTGAGGACGAAGACTGATTCTGCTTTGCTGACCCATACCGAGGATAGGTATAAATTGAAATGTGATTATTATGCATATTTGCCTTTTCTTTCTAGGTACTAAATTGTCTTGCATGAAGCCCAACATGCTGATGCTAATCTGATGTTAGTTGAGGATCCTGATTTATGAGAAAAGAGACTAATGCTTGATGGATTTCTTTGCTTAACTTCATGTATTTCATCTCGTTGACTCAGCTGACTCTGCTATTGATTTACACCGTAACTCTTGAATGTGTTATAGTTCAAGCTTTGATTAGACTGCGTTTCTTCTGCTGGTTTGGACAACCAGTGTTGTTTCGGTATGTGTTTCATTTGATATTATGATTAATCTACATGACGTTAGCATTGTTAATATAGGGAAATAAACATTCTAAACTTTTACTAAAGGTGTGGTTATTCATGACTGAAAGGTCATGGTGCGTGACAATTACTGACACCATTTATTATTGATTCATTGATTGCTAATGATTGGTGATTATTGTGTATTGATTATTGATTATGTACTGGAGCTATGGTAATAACTTCTTAATTGCGAGTCAAAAGGTTCATCGACCTATTCGCGTCCCCTTTTAAGTTTACTTATTAAGGTTTGACGCACTAACAGTTATGGTAGCAGACTGATGGTTAGTCTCCTTAAGAGCTTGCCATGGACATTCGATACGGACTGACAGGTGTTCCCAGAGATTGTAGCAGTTTGATGACTTGGTCCTTTGAGAATTCATTATTATTGAGATTTGGATTTTGTTTTTCAATGATGAGAATTGGAGAGAAAATGATGTTCCCTTAAGCCCAGAAATGACTTTCCCAGATCCTGGATCCTGCTAAAGGGTGTTTGAGGATGTTACTGGCGTTCTAGTGATAGTGCGAAAGAAATAGGTTGCGCTTGCGCAGCTTATTCAAATCACAGGTGAATTGTGAGGTTTGTGAGGATTTTAGGGAGTTTGCGCACTCCAAATGAAGTTGAAGTAGGAGTGTGCATACTCTGCAGTGTGAGAGTAGGGAAGTCGTTGAACTTCATATGTGTGTGGCACTTTGTGCTAAAAAATTGTCCATGTGGTTGTTGATGTACGGAACTTGCATGGTCTAAGACTCCGGAGTATATTGAAAAGTGTATGAAACACGGGTATATGTTGTAATTTGTCTGGTTTAGTAGGTTGATCGGGCGTGGTCAACAAGTCGGTGTGTGAGTTAAAGTGGGCGAGAGAAAATTTTGACTGAGATTTGGCAAGTTCTATGTGACCCATTGATCAGTTGAGAGTAAAATTTGCTGGTCGAATTTTGCTTGCGAATCTGGGAGACCGAGAAAGAGGAGTAGCTGTAAGTGCGGGAAGAGCCATCAGTGAAAAATCCATAAGGATCGTGTTACTTTTTCCTGTAGTAAACCAGCAGATTTGTTTTCGTTTTTTGTTTTTTGATTAGTGATAGCAATATTTTGTGTTAGTTTTTTGTGAGTTGAAGTTTAGGAGGATGAGCCGCAAGACTTTGTCAGCTGCAGTACGTGTGAGTGTGACGTCATTGGAGCCGCGATGAGATAGGTCGGTTAGTGAGAAGGGTTGTGCACGGATTGCCACCCGTCCTTGAGAAGCAATTGGTTGAGAACATGGGTGAAAGGAATCTTGGGATTAAAAGTCACTTCCTGATTTGATTTTGAATAAACAAAAAGTAGAAAAAGATTATGTTTTTCAAGGCGTTAAAGAGTGCCATATGGGGAGATACGTACTCTACACCGCCAGAGAATACACCAGCTTACATTGTAATTGAAGAGATAGGTGTCCCGCCATGTCTTTGGGTTGAAGCAGTAGTTGAAATTGACAGAGGAAGATGGGAGCTTAGCGTTTCCTACAAATGGCACGTCCAGTTTGAGTTTTGGAACATTTACAGATGGCGCTATATGAATCGAAGCCCCTTCCGAGACTAGCACAGTTTGAGGCGTTAGCAATTTGGGAGCTGGTAGCCTGACAGCAACAGCAATTGAAATTTGAGAGGAGGATGAGAAAGGCAGAAAAGACTCTAGCGGATGCTAGATGGGATTTAATTTAGAAGGTATGGAAAACAGAGACTTTGCAGGGGATTAAGTTGTTTCTGACAATTATGTCAGAGAATGAGAAGGAAGGAACGAAAGTGACTAGGAAGACTAATAAAAGTCCGTTTAAAAGTAAGAGAGCTAGAAAGTCTTTAATAGTAGAGGAAGAATCAGAGAATGATGAGTTCCGTACACAGTTTTTGAGTGATCAACCACCCCCGTATACAGTACATGAGAGTGGTCCGAGTATTAGTGTTTATCCAAAATCCCCCGACACAGGCTAATGGGACAGCGAGTCCGGTGCAGGTTAATGCTAACCTGACACAGAATGCGGTGCAAAGTGGTCTTAATTTGCCCACTTCTCCTGTAGTGCAAACCTAGATGCAACCACAGCAGGGACAGAGAATATATCCTGATGTGCCCATTATGGAAACGACTTTGAGCTTAGTGGTGCCGACGGAGCAGGTGATTCCGAAACCAATACCAGTTTAGACTGAGCCAACTCCGATTTTATTGCCTCAAGTGCAGCCACAGGTAACGGCGAGATTTACTCCAGTGACAGGGACACAGTCAGACATGACTCCCATGATGAATCAGAATATGGAAGTTACTCTCCCACAGAGTGTAGGTGCCAGAGCAGCCCCGGATGCTATATCGCTACCAATTACTGTTGGTCCAGCTGTACCATTATTTGCACAGAATAAACCAACTGTAAGTGAACAGGGAGCAATGACCCAGAGCCTAATGAGGGTAGGACCTAATGAACATGTTCAGGTAGTCTCTGCTGTGGGTCAGACTTTTGATAGACAAGATCATTGTTAGACTGTAGTCCACTTGTTGCACTTCCAGATGCTGTGACGGGAACAAATGTTAGCCAGAACTTGAAGTTATTGACACCGTAGACTCCAAATGCAGATGCACAGCAGGTGCCCCAGCTCAAGCGAGAAGCATTTTGTTACAGGGACCGACAGCTCAGCAATTAACTGAATGGTTAGACAAGCTGAACAACCCACAGAGTGCCCCTAAAGGAGAGGAGTATTTGAATTGTGCTAGGCTAAGCATTGAAGCAGGTGAACTCATCGAGGGAACACTTGGGGTGAATAGGTTAGAATCCTACACAGAAGCAGAATTGAGATATTTGTAACAAAGATTACGAGAGAAGTGAGCAGGGTGCATCAGAGATTGGCAGACTTGGCAGAGAAGTACGGCATAGAGCTAGAGAAAAAAAAGCATTTGAAGAGGAGTTACAGATTAGATTTTGAGATAAAAGATTTTGAACACGTGAGGTCAGCCGGAGTGAAAGCACACCTTAAAGAATTGCTGCAGAGTGCTGAGACCTGGGAGCATTAGGCAAATTGGAAGGCAGATGGGTAAAGAGAAGAGACAAGAGAAAAAGGGATTCTTTGGAGCTGACTGAAAATGTGCAGGAGGATAAAGATCCAGTAAAGATTTTACCAATGAGAGAGATTCCAGGGGGACATTGTGTTCATGTCTCTTGGAGCAAAAGTGACATTCTATCATTTACAAATGATTATCCAACATTGAGAGAAAAGCTAGTAGAGTTATATCAGCAGACAGACAGGTTTGAGAAACTTGCGAAGTGTTTTTGGGAAGACTTGAACACATTACTAGAGATAGTGGTTCCAGCTGATCTGTGTATCGAGTATAAGAGAAGTGTAGACTGGCCAACAAGTGAACCGGAGAGAGATAAAAATACAGGTGGACCGTCTACTGAAGTAATGAAATATTACTATAAGGTGATTGAGTTTTTGAAGTCAAGGATTTCACCTAAGAATATTGATTGGCAGATGACTGACAGGACAGCTGAGGAAGCAAAAGAGTCGATACATGCGTACTATGAGAGATTGTTAAAGGACATGCTACATTTTGTGTTCAGATTTGTGTAAGGATTGGGACGTGAAATCAGCCACATGATTAAGAGTCATTTGATTTGCTGGCAAGCAAAGCCGATTGATGAGGTGTTGCAGTCTGCAAAATACTGTAGTGATGAGATGGAATTGAAGCAGAAAAAGTGGAAAGAGAAAGCAATGGTGATGCAGATTAAATCAGCTCAAACAGGAGTGCAAGGGAATTTTTGATAGCCGTTACCACAACAGCAGCAGGGAAATATGATGTTTCAGCCTCAGATGAGAGGTAGAAGTCAGGGAAACAATATGAATTGTGGTCCAGATTTGAATACTGTAGTGGTTCGGAATAATGTGCAGGGAATGAAGAAGCTATTGCCATGTCACATGTGCGGGGCAGTGGGACATTGGAAACAGGAGTGTCCAATGATGGTGCACAAAGGTGTTGATCAGGAGAGTAATGACATCAATTCATTCCAGAATGTAAGAGGACCGAGAGTGAAGGGTTCCTAATCCAAATTTTCAGAATAATGTGAATCAAATACAAAATTTCCAGCCCATGCAGCAGGTGCAAATGCCCCACGCACAAATGTGATAGTTGAAGCCGATGCAACAGCAGGTTCCCATGGTACCTAGATGGCAAATTCAAATACCTCAAGCCCCAATTGAGCAGCAACAGATGATGGTTTCTCAACAGGTCACAGGTCTGAGGCAAAACCAAAACAGTAACACAGTGCATCAATTCCTGTTACACAGTGAGGATGGAATAATTGGTGAATGGACGAGTGATAGTTCAGATGAGGAGCCATGTGTGCTTGTGACTTCCTTAGAAGTAGATCAGAGAGGACCCTATGTGAAGGGAAAGGTTAGGGGTCACAGAGTTTCATTCTTGGTAGACACAGGAGCTACACGCTCTACAGTGAGAAGTGCAGAGGTTCAGAATTTGCCCCTTTCAGGTAGAACAGTTCAGGTTGTGGGAGTAGCAAACCAGTATTTGACAAACCCAATCACAGATCGAGTTCAAGTCAAGATTGGCATTTTTCAGGGATTGCATAAATTTGTAGTCTGCAATTCAAGTCCGGTATCCCTACTGGGAAGAGACTTGCTGTGTAAAACAATGGCCCTCATTATGAACACAGAAGTAAACACTGCCCCGCCGGCGGTGGCAGTAACTACCACCAATAGTCAGGCAGTCTGGACCACCAAATTATGAACCACCTCAAAAACAGGCAGCCTGAAAACCACTCACTGCCAGCAGAGGAGTGCCGACAACGATGGCAAAGCCCGCCCACAGGCCGACAGAAAGGGCCTACCCGCCCCTCAAATAATGAAGCACTAGACAGCCATCGGTTACGGGCGGGAACCACTGCCACGGTAAGCCAGGTGGAAACAAACCAAATATAAGGAAACACTCACCGGAGGATCACACTGCACGCCAAAGCACAAATGGATAGAGAGTTGCAAATCATGCCAGCCCTGCTTCTTGCCTTATACCTCCACAACCGAGACCGCTGAGGAAGACAACAACGGTAAGTACTGCAACCTACTAAACAAGGGAAGAAAGGGCACAGTTACATACCCACGCACTCCACCCACCCTGCAGTGCACCCACAACCCTTCACAACATCACAAGCCATACACCCCAGAGCAAGAGGTACCTACCCGATACAAGGCAAGTTAAACCTGCCCAAAGTACACACATGTGCCAAACACCCCCAACCAAAGAAATGATGAACCACGGATCCTGAGTGTGCCAAAACCAACAATGGCCACACAAACTTTAATTCAGCTCAATGAGCAACAGAAGTGCAACATAAGGCCAATGGCCAGTCCATAGTTCGTAGTCCAATGGGCCCAAATGGCCCCAACTTGACTCCAACAAGTGCAAAGGTACTCAACCTCATAGGGGCAACATTGGGGCATCCCGGCACCTCAGGAAACAGGGGCTGGTGGGGACTAACGACTGGGAGAGGGGGGCTTGGCTTTACATATGGGAGGAGGAGGGGGCTTTGGTCTAGTCCTTGAAGCTGGTGGAGCGGACTTGGCCTGGGGTGCGGAAGATGTTTCAGGGCCAGCATGGGGTCTCTTGCTTACAGAGAAGGTAGCATAGGAATAGGAATGGCAGACGGGGCGGGCTGTGATGTGGGAGGATTGGATAGGGCAAGGAGGAGTGCATGTTTAGGGACGAGACGGGGTGGGCCAGTGGGTTCAAATAGTTCAACACGCGATAGGAAACGTTTTTATGGGGCAATCGGGGTGGACCTGGAGGCAGGCGTGGGAATGGAGGTAGAGGGAGTGGTCGTGACAGGTGTAGGTGTGCGTGACGTGGGTGCAGGTGACTGTAAAGTATGCTGAGGAGTGGTGGATTTGTTTTGGGTGTGTGTTTTAGTGCTTTTGAGTGTTTTGGAGAAGGGGGGTTGGACACAGAGAGACAAGACAGGCTGCCAGTGTATATGGATGTTTTATGGGTGTCTGCAAGTTTAGTGAGTGTGCTGCACTTGTGAAAACTAAAGTCATTGTGGTGAGGGCAGGTGTGGTGTCTGGGGTGCATGAAAGGATGTCTGATTTTGTGGTGGCTGCAAGAATAGGGTCAGCAACATTGAATGAGGGTGCAGTGCCTGTGAGAGTGCATGTAGAGGGGACAGACAGGGAAGCGGAAGATGCGGACACAGTGGGGGAAGAGGATGTTGGTGTGTGTGCCTGTATATGATGGCTGTGTGTATGCCTGTGATGGGAAGTGTGGTGCTTGTGTTTTGAAGTGTGCTTCTTGTGTGTTGATGTGTGTGCCTACATTTCAGAAGGTGTGCTTGGGATGGGTTAAGAGAGTGGGGTGCTGGAAGGGGTAGAGGTGGTTGGAGTGGGGAATGATCAGGGATACTGGCTACCATCAAAGAGGATGCCAGAGCCTGAAAAGATCTCTGTAGGCCAGACACGACACCGTGAATGCATCCCAGGTAGGCATTGGTCTGCTGCACCTCTGATACTAGCCCCTGGATGGGTTGTCTGCCCTACAGAGATGTCTCTCAGGAGGTCAATATCCTCCTCCGTGAGGGCAGCAGGGCTGACTGGGGCAGGGGAGGAGGTGCCTGGGGTGAAGGAAACACCCACCCTTCAGGGTGAGCGGGCACGGGAAACTCGTGGGATGTAAATGGGAGGGTGGTGATGGTATGGGGGTGGCGGAAGGTGACACAGAATGGGTGAGCTCACTAATGTCCGCCACCACCAGGGAGCTCTCATCAGAGGAGGTATCAGAGTCACTACCTCCACTGGTAGTTGTCTCTCCCATGGTACTCCCCTCGCCCTCCAAGTCACTGGTCCACTTGGCGTCGGATGACTCTTCCTCCATGGAAGCGTGGGCTGCTGCATCCCCACTCGCCGGTGCCTCAGCTCCCTCGCCAGATGATGCTGATGTACTCAGACAACACAAGAGAACAGGGATGGGGAGACAAAACAGGAGAGACACTTGTAAATAGCTGAATGGAGGTACATAACTGGTTCACACATACACCCACTCTGCAAATATTCCACCACACAGCACCTACCACTATACACATGGCTATGCCCCTGACTAGTGGCCACAAACCTGCTCCACAGCCATTCCCTACAGCACTGAAGGACCTGAAGTAATGCAGACCTGATCCCTACAACCCTACTCCCCACGGGGGCCATTATTTAAAAGGACATCAGTCAGAGTCCCTGCCACTAGACAGCATACATACCATAGCACACTCATACATCCATCAAGGAAGCATACAATGGTTCATGTACTCACCCCCTTGTGTCTGCTGCACTGCCTTCAAGCGCCCATCCAGGTCTGGATACGCCACCACCAGAATGCGTTGCATTAGGGGGGTCAGTGACCGACGGGCACCCCTTCTTCGTTGGGAGGACTTCCCCAGCTGGGCCTAGCAGGTCTTCCTCGCCCAGCGCTGCAGGTCTTCCCACCACTTCCTGCAATTGGTGCTCTGCCTTATGTAGACCCCCAGGGTCCGCCCCTCCCTGGTGATGGTTTGCCACAGTCCCCTCTTCTGATGGCCTCTGACCTATATGGGACACAGAGAAAAAGGAACACAGAGGTCAGACAATGGCCATTACATACAGCTGGCTATACGTCCACTACGGGGTGGACATTTACAACAGCATAACAGGACACACACACACAGCATGCCAGGAACCCATGAGTGTACAGTGTCAAACTTGCACACGTTTACAGCCATCTCCCACCATTACACACATCCATGGCCCTCAATCCACCTACTCACCTGTACCTCTGGTCGACCGTAGAGCTTGGCGTACAGGGGCAGAACCCTGCCCACGAGCTTGTCCAGTTCCTCACTGGTGAAGGGCGGGGGCCTTTCCCCTGCCACATGTGCCATTTCCATGACCAGAGGCAGGACATAGCAGCACACTCAGTGGAGTACCTGCATGCACAAAATCCGGCAGTCAAGTGAAGTTGGGGTGACGAGTTAGCGAACGCTCAGGGCGGTGTGCACCGTCACCCCCAGCAGCGATCATGATATGCTAAGAATCCCCATTGACAACCATGTTAACCAATGAATGGTCGAACAGCAGTGAACACCGCCTTAGGATATTACGTCAACCGCTAGCGGTATGAGGTCACTTCCAATACAACATTTCTGGATTACAGGAGGCAGATATTTTGGCTATTTCTACGCAGTTATTAAATCCTCATATGCCCCATGTAGGTCCTTTTGTCCCCAACCCACATAGGCATGAAAAAATATACATTTACTCAGCACAACAGTCCTGATGTATCATTGAAGACATGTCACTCCAGTTTCACATCCTACTATGCATATGTGTCGTGGACTTGTATGCCAGCAGAGCTGAATATGAAACATTGTGGGTAGATGTATGTGTGATCATCACATGTGTTCTCAACTCCTCCTAGGCACAGACCCATGTGGCGAGGGAGGGCCCCATTGGTGAATAGATCACTTGTTGATTTGGGGACCATGGTGGAGCATCAAATCATTATCACATACAGACTCAACCGTGCTACTATTCATGAACTTTGCGCATTACTGGATCCAGCACTAAGACCGGCTAATCGGAATTAGCATGCCATCTCTACTAAAGTGCAGGTGCTCTCTGCACTCCATTTCAGGGCCACAGGCTAATTTCAGGTGACTGTGGGCATGGGTGCAGGTTTTTCACAGCCAGTGTTTAGCATTATACTGTCCCGATTCCTGAATGCATTTTTACGACACCTGCAGTCCTATGTGAGGTTTCCCCAAAGTGCTGACCTCCCTGCCATCAAGTTGGACTTCTATGTCTATGCCAACATTCCCCATGTGATAGGTGCCATCGATGGCACCCACATAGCTCTCATCCCAAGAGTCGGTGAACAGGTGTACAGAAACAGGAAAAACTTTCACTCCATGAACATTCAATTGGTGTGTGCTGCAGTCCAGTACATCTCCCATGTGAATGCCATGTTCCCTGGATAAGTCAATGAATCCTTTGTTCTGAGAAACAGTAGTGTGCCACACATGATGGAACAACTACAAGGGGACAGAGGACGGTCCATAGGTAAGTATGTCTGACACTTTTTGGCACATAGCAGACAGCCAGGCTGTCTGCAACTGAGGCTTGTCAATGACAGTCCTGTTTTGCGCACAATAGGTCTCCTGAAGGCTAGATTCCGTTGCCTCCATATCTCTGGGGGATCCCTGGCCTATGATCCTCAAAAGGTGTGTAGAATAATGGTGGCCTGTTGCATGCTGCACAAAGTGGCTGTGAGGAAATCTATTCCCCTCTTGGAGGAGGAGGGACGAGACCAGCTTCATCAGAGAGGGGATGAGAGTGATAGTGATGATGAGGAGGGGGAAGATGTACATTCCAGGAACCAACTGATACAACATTACTTCCAGTAACTATGTGGGACTATTCGATGATGGTGCAGCATACTGTCAGTGTGCCTTCTCCTCTATGGGGGCGTTGGGTCTGTAGACATTGTCACCGTGACCAGGTTTGCATGCAACATGTGACATTATGAATAAATTGTTTGACAATTATGTTGGCACAACCACATGCATGGGGTGCCATTCCTGCAACTCAGATAAGAATAAATGATTTCAAAGACAATTACATCCACAATCCCATTTGTTTCAACATAATGACAGGGGGCATTGACATTAGTGAACAGGTGTTTTATTTGGTGCAGGGATGCCATCGTGCAGTTTACAGTGATGGGAGTGGGCCACTGTTGGATGCCCATTTTGGCTACATGGTCACCACGTTTGTTAGCAGTGGTGATATGTCCATCTATCATTTACAGTTTTGGGGGTTTTATTGCACGATGTGGACGGTGGTTCAGTGGCACACTTGGAGGACAGTTCTTGTCAGAGTCACTTCTTTGAGGGGGCCTTGGTCTTGGCAGGTGTTCCAGTGCCATATCTGGGGATGAGGGACTGTTTGGATGCATGGTGTTGGCCTGTACAGGTTGAGATGCAGGTCTCCTGTGTGTCCTGAGATGGTGGCACAAGTCCAGTTGCTGCTGCTGCTGTTGTTGGCCGGTCTGTATCTTGGCCTGTGGTAGGGGCTTCCTGGTCTTTGGGGGTCTCAGGCTGGGTTGGTGCACCTGCTATGGTGGCCATGGTGGCATTGAGCAGCTTCCACTGCTCCATGGCCTCCTGGTGGTGTGTTACCTGCAGCCTTTGGCTCTGCTCCCGGGTGGAAGCAATCTAGGTCAATCTGTCCTGGGTATGGTGGTATGTTCCCAGGACCTCACATATCATGTCCTGGGCTGCAGCATCCATCCTTTGGCCTCCCCCCTGGGCCACTGATGCCCTCCCACTGGGCCTAGCCCCCTGTGCCTGTGTCCCCTGCACAGGTCAGGCGGTACCACTAGTACTGGGCCATCGTCTTCCTGCATGGTGGTAGGGGTGACTGTGGCCTCTGTCCATGTGTTTCACCAGTCTCTGGCCTGGATACACAGGTGTGGGGACGGTTGCCCTGGGCTGATGTTGTTGGCTGGTTGGTAGGGGTGTCAGTGGTCTCCTGGGTGGGGCTGCTAGATGGTGACAGTCTAGGACTGTGTGAGGGGCCAGGGTGTTCCTTGCTGTCCAGGGTTCCCTCTCCAATATCCTGGGTGGTGCCTCTGTCTCCATGTGTGGCACTTCCACTCCTTGTCCTGTCCGTCAGGGTGGCATGGGTGGTGGTGCCTGTTGGGGGGAATGGACATGTCTGTTACAGTTGCATGATTGGATGGGGTGCACAGGGCTGGGTGGTTTTGTGCAGGTTTTACACTTTGGGGCCATGCAGGGTGCCTTTGTGAGGTTGCCATTGCATTTTGCTTAGGATGTGGAGACGCATTGTGGGTGGTGTAGTGCCTTTGTGATTCCTTGCAGGGGTGGGTGGCTGTGCACAGGGGGAGGGATGTGGGCCTCTTAGTGAGTTTGTGGGCATGCAGGGTGTCTGGATGTAGTGCTTTTGGACTGGGTGGTGTAGTGGTCCTGGTGGCTCGAGGTGTGGGTGGTGCATGCATTACAGGTGTGATGGATATGGGGTAATTGTAGATGACTCACCTGAGTCCATTCCTCCAGTGAGTCCAGTGAGGCCCTCAGGGTGCAGGATGGCCAGTACCTTTTTCTCCCAGTCAGTGTAGTCAGGTGGTGTTGGTGGAGGTCCTCCCCTAGTCTTCTGGACTGCAATGTTGTGCTGGAATGCCATTGACCTCACCTTCCCGCGTAGGTCGTTCCAGCTCTTGCGGATGTGGTCCCTGGTGTGTGGATGGTGTCCACTGCATTGACCTTGTTTACTATTGTCTGCCATAACTCCATCTTCCTGGCGATGGGTGTGTGCTGGACCAGTGCCCCGAATAATTGTGGCTCAACCTTCAGTATCTCGTCTACCATGGTCCTTAGCTCCTTTTCTGTGAAGCGTGGGTGTGTGGGGGGGTGCCATGTTGGGTATTGTGAGTGGTGTGTTGTGTGGATCTAGGCGAGGGTGCTGTTGTGTGGTTGGGTGTGTGAATTGTGTATTGTGGCGTTCAGTGTCTGCTTCTAGAGTTCTCTATATCAGTTGTCCTAATGTCATAGCAAAGGATTGTGGGGTGTGTCTCTGAGTGTTTTATAGTGTTGTGGATGTGTGTCAGGTGTGTGGGTTTCAAACTTGCCAATGTGTGCAGTTATTACTGTTGGGTCCCATTGCTAGCTGTGGCAGTCTGTACCGCCAATGATCGTTCGACTTCCACTGACTGCCGCCGTGATTTGTGCATCATTATTTGGAAGGCGGGGGGTTTGTGTGGTTGGCGGTGGCGGGGTGGGAGGTCTTGCATTTCTGACTACAAGATCCTGGCGGTGACTGGTAGCTGGGACTTTTTTGACGGATTCTGATTTTTGCATCTTTACATGGTGGGTTCCTGTTTACCGCCAAAGGCAGTCTTCTGTTCACCGTCGCCACGGCCGGCGACGGTGTTTCCCGCCATGTTCATAATGAGCCCCAAAGTGTCTCCACTGAAGTTGCAGTACTGTCAGAAAGTAGTGAAATATTTGGGTCACCAGATTGAGAAGGGTTCAAGAAACATATCCAGAGAAAGGATTACAACGATACTGCCGATGAGCCCCCAACCACACAGAGAGATGTCAGGATGTTTTTGGGAATGGTGGGTTATTGTCTCCAATTGATTCCACATTTTTCAGTCATTTCAAGACTGCTGTAGAAGCTGACTCATAAGGAAGTCACTGATTCCATAGTGTTAGACCAGAATTAAATAAAAGCGTTCACTGAGTTGAGAGAGAGTTTGTGCAGAGCTCCAGCTTTGGGTATGCCTGATTACATGAAGCCTTTCACATTGTTTTATCATGAGCGTGATGCATGTTCTTTGTCTGTCTTGGCAAGGGTTCATGGAGGTGTAAATCGCCCAGTAGCCTATTTTTCGGCTACTTTGGATCCAGTTGCAGCAGCCTTACTGGGTTGTTTGCGTGCAGTTGCTACAGTTGGTCAAAGCATTACACAGTGTGAAGGAGTGGTGATGGGATATTCCCTGAATGTAATGGTCCCTCACTCTATTGAGATTCTACTGACAAGGAGGAAAACCCCTAACTTGACTGGTGTGAGGTTGACTAGATATAAAACAAGTATTTTGGGGTTGTCAAATGTAATATTGAAAAGATGTACAGTGCTGAACCAGGCAACCTTACTTCAGAGTGAAAATGCTGAAATTGAGAAAGAGGAAGAGGTTGAACATGATTGCCTCAAAGTAACTGATTTGTGCACAGAACTGAGACCTGACATTAGAGATACCCGATTGGAAGAAAATGACCAAATTATTTTTATTGATGGTTCTTGTCTGAGAGACAATACAGGGACACTAAAAGCAGGATATACTGTGTGCACAATTACATGCACCATGGAAGCTTCTAGGCTTTGAGGAGTGTATTCTGCTCAAGTAGCGGAACTGGTAGCCCTTACTAGAGCATGCCATGTTTCTGCACAGTTCAAAGTTACCATCTATACGGATAGCTAGTATGGATTTGGAATAGTCCATGATTTTTGTCAGTTGGGGTCACAAAGAGGTTTCCTGACCTCTTCTGGTTCACCAGTGAGAAATGGTGAAAGAATTAAAGAGTTGTTACATGCGATTCAAATGCCTGAAAACATTGCAGTGGTGAAATGCAGTGCACATCTGAAGTCGCAGGACCATATGTCATTAGGAAATGGATATGCAGGTTAAGTTGTACGATTTTACGCATTGAACTGTATGTCGTTCAAAGACAAGTAGGAACTGTTACCTGAAGAAGACAAAACTTGCACAAGCTATGTATTAAAAATAATTGACACTTTGGAAGAATTAAAATCATTGTAGAATAATGTTTCCAGGGAAGGGAAACATTCATGGAGAAAATTGAAATGCGTACAAAGACAAGATGAATTGCGTATTTCTGAGGAGGGTCAATTGGTCTTAACAAACAGCTTGTTATCTCAAATGGCAAGGTACTATCATGGTCAGGCACATATTGGAAGGGATGCCATGGTTTGTCTGTTCAAACATGATTGGTTCAGCCCAAAGTTTAGACAAGTTGCTGAAGCAGTTTGTCATCATTGTGCTATTTGCCAACAGCTAAACACAGGGAAAGGGACAGTGTTTAATTTGAGCCACATTGGAAGAGCAGGAGATCCATTCAGCAGAATGTAAATGGATTTTATTGAGATGCCTGTGTGTGGAGGTTTGAGATATGTGTTGGTGATTGTATGCATCTTTAGTCATTTGATTGAAGCGTACCCTACACGTAGAAATGATAATCTCACAGTAGCAAAATTATTGCTTAGGGAACTCATACCATGTTTTGGGTTCCCAATCTCCTTAGAATCACAGAGGGGAAGTCACTTCAATGGTGAAGTCATTAAATTACTGTGTGCAGCATTGAACATTGAACATAAGTTGCATTGTAGTTACTGCCCTGAAGCATCGGACTAGTGGAACAGATGAAAACCTCGAAGTCAAGAGTTGCAAAGATGTATGCATCTATGAATTTGAAATAGCCTGATGCGTTGTCTTTAGTATTGATGTCAATGAGAACCACACCTGACAGGAAGACAGGATTGTCACCCCATGAGATCCTCATGTGCAGAGCAATGAGGTTCCCAGCGGTGCCAGCAAATGCACTTGTCAACATTACAGATGATATGGTGTTAGATTACTGCAAGGGTCTGGCTGATGTAGTCAGCTCTTTCTCTCAGCAGGTGGAGGCCACCACACTGCCACCAATCCATGACTCAAGGCACAACCCGATAGCTGGGGACTGGGTTGTCATCCGAAAGCACGTGAGAAAGATGTGTTTGGAGCCTCGTTGGAAGAGACCCTATCAAGTGGTCCTGACAACTAGCACAGCTGTGAAGTGTGCTGGAATTCCAAACTGGATTCACACAAACCACACAAAGAAAGTGGCAAGTCCACTGGATCATGAAGAAGCGTTGTTGAGAATACCAACAACAGTATGACAAGTCTTAGGGCCAGAAGGACAACAAGGAGGAACTGAGACCCAATCTGAGCCCGTTGAGAACGGTTCAGTCACTAATGTGGGAGATGAGGGAGAAGACCTCCAGGAGGGTGACGGAGAGCCTATCTCTACTGAAGCAGCAGGAGAGCCTAGTCAGAGGAGGGCTTTCCCAGAAGCAGACGATCTTCGGATACAAACAAAGCAATTGTCAGACCCAGAAGGGGAAGGAGTTGAGGTGGATCAAAGTCAAGGTGATCCTGAGCCTGTTGCAGGTCCATCAAGAGAAAACACCACAGAACAAGGAAAGGGTTCAAGTTCAATCCTGAAGAGAATACTAACAAAGGGTTCACTGAAAGGAGATATATGCCCGGAATCACAAGTGGAGAAAGGGAAGGAGGTGGTTGTCGAATCAACAATCGATGAAGGAGTAGACACAACAAGGAAGGGAGATCTAAGTGATGGAGAGCTGAATGGTGATCAGAAATTGAAGAGAAAGAGAATAGCAAGTCGAAAATACGCAGGACCTGAATGGGCATATGCAATTACTAATGAATGGCAGCAGGAGTTTTTGTCTTTTTGTTTTGATAGAGAAGTTCCAGATCAGTATTTTGGCACGTAAGTTGAAACAATCTGAGAGAAAAAATTTGAGAAAGGGACTGTTGAAAGTAACTGGAAGAGACATAGATAATCTGATTTGACTTTTGAAACCTGATTTTGACAAAACTGCTAACCGATTTTGACAAGGGTTCCTAGAAAGTGAAACTGAACTGCTGGAAGAAGAGTTGTCTATTTTTGATTTTTGCTGCAAGTTTTTCTGAAAAAATTTCTGCTTTCTGATCCTTTACAGATCATGAGTAACATTAGTCAACAAGGTAGGGATGCTAGGCGCTATAAATATATTAGCATTGGTTTGGCGATTATTTGTAGGATATTGTTTGTGGTATTGATTGTGGGTATGTCTGTTCTTGATAAAAGGGAAGCCAACCATACTTTAGCTTTTGAGACGACCACTGCACTAACGGCAATAGAGACGTTTAAATTAGATGAGAAGTATTTGCATGAGTACACTAATGTGCAGGAAGAACTTTCTTCTAACGTTTTCTATCGCTTATTGAGTGAGTATGTTGAGACAATGGATGCGAAGAATTGTTTTGTGTGCACGCAGATTCCTTAATCAGTAGAGGAAGGAGTCACATATCATAGCTTACCTTTAACATACGCAATAAGGTGTAGTCTGTTACTTACAAGGTTTTATAACCAGGAGTATATTCAATACTTCTATTTAAATCATGATGTTGTGTTTTCATTTGTTCCTATAATTAGGTATTTGAGTAAAGTAGCTAAGGATAATGACATAGTATTAGTTAGAGGTTTCTTTGAACCTATATTGACGTGTGGCACAGCTTATGCACACAGAAATAATTTGACATGCTTGCTTACACCTTTAGAGAAAATCCTTTTAGGTCACACTGATGATAGGAGGAAGGCACTAAAAGAGAAATTAGAAAAAGGCTTAGAGAAAAGGACTTACAAGAATGATTATGCTTATAGTGCAATTAAAACGCAAGGGAAATTAGCTTTAGATGCACAACAAGTAGGGAAACATTGTATATATAGGCCTAAATCGTGCACTGACACTTTATTTGTGGGTACAAGTGAATGTAGGCATGTGTTTTTTGTTTCAGAGTAAATGGACATTTATGTTGAATGGACAGGATCCTGCAATTTCAGGGATTTACTATATTTGTGGACTTAGTGCTTATTACCGTCTTCCAAGACGATGCTTTGGGACCTGTTATTTGGGGATAGTTTTCCCAAAGATTTATAAAATGAAGGATTTGAAAAAGTTTCAGAAAGTGACTGAATTACATCATGAGAGACAGAGGAGGTGTAGTCTGTGGAATGATTAATTCTAGGCATTGTTGTTCGTATATTCCAGATAACAGTAAAGAGATAAGAGACTTATTTACTAATCTGACTAATGGAAGTGCTCATTGAAGGAATTGAAAGAAAAGGTTGGTAAAGGGTTTACTTCACTGGGAAACTGGCTGAGCAACAGTTGGAATGGGATTCTATTTAAAATACTGCAAGGGATATTAATGGTTGTGGTTTGTCTAATTGGAATATGGGGATTATGCAAATTATTCAAAAGGATTACATTGAAAAAGTCAAAGAATAATCAGAGGGAAGAAAAGAAAAGGGAAAACGTTTACAAGGAAAATTCGAGGGCAAAACGAAATTATGAAGGGATTAAATTAAGAGAGATTTAGCTGATGAGAAAAAATTGTAGGTAATAGTTTGTGTGATGACATATTTTGTCATCAGAGTCATACGGTGACTGCGGCTGTATATCGCGTTGGGTATTATGACCCACACAGAGAAATCCGCCACTATACAGAGACCCACACAAGTCCCCCAGACCAAAGGTCAGTGATTAAGTGGTGGTACCAAATCCCACACCGTTATGCCAACAGAAATACGCCCACAGCATCATGACCCACGAATCACCGCTGCGGACTTTCACCCGCGGTAATCCTTTGGCGGTACACATCGCCGTGCTTAAAATACACACACACTAACAAAACTACACCGCATTGGTCAATTCAAACTACGCACCTGACACACATACACACACCACACCCACACACACAATCAAAAATAAAACACACTCCCACAATACCCACAACCCCTTACAACGAAAAAAAATATTGCCAACTGAGAGGGAGAGACAAGCTAGGATCACCCACTAAATCTGAGCCACATAATCCATCACCCATACACCTTCCACGCACCTCACAACACACACCCCAAAACATCACCCCACACACCCTCACACATACCACTAACACTACACCCATAGCACCACAAAGACACCCCAGGTTCTCAGAGGAGGAGCTAAGGGTCATGGTGGAGGAAATCATCCAGGTAGTGCCACAGCTATGCAGATCACAGGTGCAGCAGATGTCCATTGCTAGGAAGATGGAGCTATGGTGGAGAGTCGTGAACAGGGTCAACGCCGTGGGACAGCACCCAAGAACAAGAGATCACATTAGGAAGAGGTGGAACGACCTACGGGGGAAGGTGCGTTCCGTGGTTACAAGACAACAGGTAGCTGCACAGAGGACTGGCGGAGGACCCCCACCTCCTCCCCAACAACTAACAACATGGGAGGAGCAGGTCTTAGCAATCATGCATCCTTAGGGGCTTGCAGGAGTAGCAGGAGGACTGGACACAGGTACGTCAAATCTTTACCACTTTATCCCCCACCCTACCTGCATGCCATCACAAACAACAGCCCCTACCCTCACCCCCATCACACTACCACCTCATATATACTCCACCATCACAACCCACCCATCCCAGTACCAAGCACT
This sequence comes from Pleurodeles waltl, assembly GCF_031143425.1. Taxonomy (NCBI): domain Eukaryota; kingdom Metazoa; phylum Chordata; class Amphibia; order Caudata; family Salamandridae; genus Pleurodeles; species Pleurodeles waltl. The sequence goes on along the minus strand of NC_090440.1, from coordinate 642,636,995 downwards.
GTATGCAACACCAATGCATGGACCCCCATCACAGACCTGCATGGACACTCATCACCACAGCATGCACACTAGTGAAAATTACTCTGTCAAGCCAAGTGAACTCTGTAGGAAAGTACCATCTTGCCTGGCATGTTACCCCCATTTTTCACTGTATATATGTTGTTTTAGTTGTATGTGTCACTGGGACCCTGCCAGCCAGGGCCCCAGTGCTCATAAGTGTGCCTGAAAGTGTTACCTGTGTTATGACTAACTGTCTCACTGAGGCTCTGCTATCCAGAACCTCAGTGGTTATGCTCTCTCATTTCTTTCCAAATTGTCACTAACAGGCTAGTGACCAATTTCACCAATTCACATTGGCATACTAGAACACCCTTATAATTCCCTAGTATATGGTACTGAGGTACCCAGGGTATTGGGGTTCCAGGAGATCCCTATGGGCTGCAGCATTTCTTTTGCCACCCATAGGGAGCTCTGACAATTCTTACACAGGCCTGCCACTGCAGCCTGAGTGAAATAACGTCCACGTTATTTCACAGCCAGTTACCACTGCACTTAAGTAAGTTATAAGTCACCTATATGTCTAACCTTTACCTGGTAAAGGTTAGGTGCAAAGTTACTTAGTCTATGGGCACCCTGGCACTAGCCAAGGTGCCCCCACATTGTTCAGGGCAAATTCCCCGGACTTTGTGAGTGCGGGGACACCATTACACGCGTGCACTACACATAAGTCACTACCTATGTGTAGCTTCACAATGGTAACTCCGAATATGGCCATGTAACATGTCTATGATCATGGAATTGCCCCCTCTATGCCATCCTGGCATAGTTGGCACAATCCCATGATCCCACTGGTCTGTAGCACAGACCCTGGTACTGCCAAACTGCCTTTCCTGGGGTTTCACTGCAGCTGCTGCTGCTGCCAACCCCTCAGACAGGTTTCTGCCCTCCTGGGGTCCAGCCAGGCTTGGCCCAGGATGGCAGAACAAAGGACTTCCTCAGAGAGAGGGTGTTACACCCTCTCCCTTTGGAAAAAGGTGTTAAGGCAGGGGAGGAGTAGCCTCCCCCAGCCTCTGGAAATGCTTTCATGGGCACGGATGGTGCCCATTTCTGCATAAGCCAGTCTACATCGGTTCAGGGACCCCTCAGCCCTGCTCTGGCGCGGAACTGGACAAAGGAAAGGGGAGTGACCACTCCCCTGACCTTCACCTCCCCTGGGAGGTGCCCAGAGCTCCTCCAGTGTGCTCCAGACCTCTGCCATCTTGGAAACAGAGGTGCTGCTGGCACACTGGACTGCTCTGAGTGGCCAGGGCCAGCAGGTGACGTCAGAGACTCCTTCTGATAGGCTCCTTCAGGTGTTGCTAGCCTATCCTCTCTCCTAAGTAGCCAAACCCTTTTTTCTGGCTATTTAGGGTCTCTGCTTTGGGGAATTCCTTAGATAACGAATGTAAGAGCTCATCAGAGTTCCTCTGCATCTCTCTCTTCACCTTCTGCCAAGGAATCGACTGCTGACCGCGCTGGAAGCCTGCAAAACTGCAACAAAGTAGCAAAGACGACTACTGCAACTCTGTAACGCTGATCCTGCCGCCTTCTCGACTGTTTTCCTGGTGGTGCATGCTGTGGGGGTAGTCTGCCTCCTCTCTGCACTAGAAGCTCCGAAGAAATCTCCCGTGGGTCGATGGAATCGTCCCCCTGCAACCGCAGGCACCAAAGAACTGCATCACCGGTCCCCTGGGTCTCCTCTCAGCACGACGAGCGAGGCCCCTTGAATCCAGCAACTCTGTCCAAGTGACTCCCACAGTCCAGTGACTCTTCAGTCCAAGTTTGGTGGAGGTAAGTCCTTGCCTCCCCACGCCAGACTGCATTGCTGGGAACCGCATCTTTTGCAGCTACTCCGGCCTCTGTGCACTTCCGGCGGAAATCCTTTGTGCACAGCCAAGCCTGGGTCCATGGCACTCTAACCTGTATTGCACGACTTTCTAAGTTGTCCTCCGGTGGCGTGGGACTCCTTTGTGCAACTTCGGGTGAGCACTGTTTCACTCCTCTTTGTAGTGCCTGTTCCGGCACTTCTGTGGGTGCTGCCTGCTTCTGAGAGGGCTCCTTGTCTTGCTCAACACCCTCTCTGTCCCCAGACGCAATTGGCGAGATCCTGGTCCCTGCTGGGCCACAGCAGCATCCAAAAACCCTAACCACATGATTTGCAGCTAGCAAGGCTTGTTGGCAGTCTTTCGGCGGGAAAACATTTCTGCACGACTCTTCATGACGTGGGCCATTCATCTTCCAAAGGGGAAGTTTCTAGCCCTTGTCGTTCCTGCAGAATCCTCAGCTTCTACTGTCCAGTAGCAGCTTCTTTGCACTCACAGCTGGCATTTCCTGGGCATCTGCCTATCTCCGACTTGCTTGTGACTTTTGGACTTGGTCCCCTTGTTCCACAGGTATCCTTGACTGGAAATCCATCATTGCTGCATTGCTGGTTTGTGTCTTTCCTGCAGAATTCCCCTATCACGACTTCTATGTCCTTTGGGGAACTTTAGTGCACTTTGCACTCACTTTTCAGGGTCTTGGGGTGGGCTATTTTTCTAACCCTCACTGTTTTCTTACAGTCCCAGTGACCCTCTACAAGGTCACATAGGTTTGGGGTCCATTCGTGGTTCGCATTCCACTTTTGGAGTATATGGTTTGTGTTGCCCCTATCCCTATGAGTCCCCATTGCAACCTATTGTAACTATACATTGTTTGCACTGTTTTCTAAGACTATACTGCATATTTTTGGTATTGTGTACATATATCTTGTGTATATTTGCTATCCTCATACTGAGGGTACTCACTGAGATACTTTGGCATATTGTCATAAAAATAAAGTACCTTTATTTTTAGTATATCTGTGTATTGTGTTTTCTTATGATATTGTGCAAGTGACACTAGTGGTACTGTAGGAGCTTCACTCGTCTCCTAGTTCAGCCTAAGCTGCTCTGCTAAGCTACCATTATCTATCAGCCTAAGCTGCTAGACACCCTATACACTAATAAGGGATACCTGGGCCTGGTGCAAGGTGTAAGTACCCCTTGGTACTCACTACAAGCCAGTCCAGCCTCCTACATCACACAAGCCAAAGCTGCCTAGCCAATAACAACCATAGAGGGAAACATATCCATGCACAAGATGGCACTCGCAGATACATTAACACTGCATTTACATCCCCACGGGACCTCCACTCAACGTCACCAGAAAGGAGGTGCCAGCCACATCCAGTCCCCCCCCCCCGAAGAGGCACACAGTGATGACAGCAGCCGATCTGTATGCCTGGATCACGATGACCAAACTGGCCCATCAGGGACCTCTGGACAGTCGGTGACCCAGCCACTGTCCCAAACCACCACAGAGCCTCCCCCATCTGGAAACACCACCACAGCACCCACCCAGCGGGCCCATACCACTGTTCCAAGGACATGTCAATCAGCAGTGTGTCCACCACTACAGGGACCCCAGGCAACCCCCACAAACAAAGGACGAGCAGGGACCTGGTGTCAGTGGCAGTAGGCACATGGTTCAGGGGACAGAAGCACAGGACAACAGGGAAGCTGGGAGGACTGATGTGCGACAGGGGGAGGACAGGCCCAGGGAACCAACTCTCCACGAGGCACTTACCAACATCCTGGGAGCAAACCACCATTCCCAGGATACAATGGGCCAGATACTGTACAAGTTGCAGGAGACCCAGCGGCTGCAGGAGAGACAGTACCTGAGAATCAGGGAGGACCTGAAAGACATCCACACCACCCTGGTCACCATTGCAGGGGTGCTGATTGACATGGCCAACACCATGAGGGAGGCAGTGGCCCACCAACGGGCCCCTGACACTAGCCATACCGAAGAACAGCCCTCCACCTCCACCGGCGCTAGTGGACAGGAGGCCCCACCACAGGAACAACAGGCCACCAGCACCCCACCCCCTGCAGAAGGAGAATCACCCCGCAAACGGTCCCTGCAATCCAGGCAGAAACCAGAGAACATTGCCAAGACCCCCCCCCCCGCAGGAAAAAGGGCTCCCATGATTGTCACCCTTCTGTCCCACTCTGTCACCCTGTCCACCCTGAACTGCCATTGCTACACTTCCTATGCCCTTTTGGACAATGCACCTGTGATACAAATAGAATGGACTCTACCCTGGACTTTCCTCCATCAGCAACCCAGCCCATTGCAATACCCCCTACACCTATTAGCACATAAATAAATACCCTTCCTTGGAACAAATTCAAGTATGGAGTCTGTGAGTTCTATGACAAATGTATTAGTTTCACAAACTGTAAACATTGCAATTCAAATGTACTGTAACATAAACATAGGTATGACCTGTAGTGGGCAGCAGTAAATACACTAGGAGCCAGAGTGGGGCACATAGATCTGAAAATAGAGATTCCAAAGGGTACAGAGAGTGGCCATAGAAATCGGGAAATCAGGCTGCCATGTTCAATATCAAACACAAAACTGCAATGGAAGGTGAAGTTACAGTGTCTTACCTGTGTGTCACTGGAAGTACTGTTGAATGAGTGTACTTCTGTTGCCCACCTCTTCTTCCTCTACCTCCTGTTCGTCACTGTCCACGGGCTCCACCACTGCCACACGACCATCCCCAGGCTCATCCTCCTGCAGAAAAGGCACCTGACATCTCAAGGCCAGGTTGTGCAAGATGCAACGATGATCTGGTACACCTTCTTGGGTGAGTAGTACAGGGATCCACCTGTCAGCTGGAGGCACTGGAATCTGGCCTTCAGGAGGCCAAAGATTCTCTCAATGATCCTCCTTGTTCGTCCATGTGCCTCATTGTACTGTTCCTCTGCCCTTGTCCTGGCATTCCTTACTGGGGTCAGTAGCCATGAGAGGTTGGGGTAACCAGAGTCACCTGCAAATATTCAAGGGTTACCTGTTAGCCAGACACTCACCCCTGGGGCCAACCCCACACCCATATACCTAGATCAATTTGGTGAGTACCATGGGCTCACCTATTATCCACACCCTGTGCCTCTGAAGTTGAGACATCACATATGGAATGCTGCTATTCCTCATGATAAAAGCATCATGCACAGAGCCAGGTTACTTTGCATTGACATGGGAAATGTACTGGTCCGCCAAACACACCATCTGCACATTCAGAGAGTGAAAGCTTTTCCTATTTCTGAACACTTGTTCATTTTTCCGGGGACACACAAATGCAATATGTGTACCATCAATGGTACCATTGATGTTGGGGATATGTCCCAGTGCATAAACGTCAGCCTTTACTGTGACCAAATCCTCCACCTGGGGGAATACGATGTGGCTGCGCATGTGTTTCAGCAGGGCAGACATCACTCTGGTCAGCACATTTGAGAACATTGGCTGAGACATTCCTGATGCCATGGCCACTGTCAATTGGAAGGAACCACTTACCAGGAAATGGAGCACTGACAGGACCTGCACTAGAGTGGGTATACCTCTGGGCTGGCGGATAGCTGAAATCAGGTCAGGCTCCAATTGGGCACACACCTCTTGGATTGTGGCCCTATCAAGTCTGTAGGTTAGGACGATGTGCCTGTCCTCCATTGTCGCCAGGTCCACCAGGGGTCTGTACACGGGGGATGTCTCCATCTCCTTTTCATCCTCAGCGGTTGAACTCTAGGGTGAAAACGGTGAGCAGAGGGTCATCTTCAAACATATGTCAACATTAATATGCATTTCTTCATTTACAGAAACAGTATGTGAAATTGAGAGTTAGTTGATGTGGCAATGTCTGCTGTGACGGAGTTAGGTGCCATGGCCTGTGCCCCCCTGAAATGGCGGCTCCCTGACCTGTGAGGAGGGACAAGTGGAAATGTGCGCCGTTGCGGGCAGTGTTCGATGACCGCTGCGCAAAATCGCATTGGCTATTATTGGGCCTTATGGGTTCCACGAGCCAATGGCGATGTACGCCGGAGGTGACGGTACACACCGCAGCGAACGTGACCGCCATTTTCTATCTGTTCACTCACTTGCTACCTGACCTTCAACAGGAGAGGACATACACTGCAAGTGCTGCTGTGACCTGTGTCTGGAAGCGGCAATGGCTCGAATGTCTGGGGAAAGGGCCCTCTGCCTTCACTTCAGAGGAGTTGGAGAGGCTATTGGATGGGGTCCTACCCCAGTACACTTTACTCTATGGTCCTCCAGACAAACAGGTGATTACCCTGTGAGCATGATGCGTGGCCATGAATGTATGGATTGGTGTGTGGGGGTGGGTCTGAGGGTTCCTTGGGCAGAGTACTGCATGTAAGGTGGGGAATGTATGTGCGTAAGAGAATGGGAGGGATATGGTGGGCCATGAGTTAGAAAGTCCGGATGGTATGACTAATCCCTTTTCTGCTGTATTTTATTTCTGCAGATCAGCATCCATCAGAAAAAGGGTATTTGGCGTGCCATTGCCAAGGAGGTGCGGACCCTGGGGGTCTTTGACAGGCGGAGCACCCACTGCCGTAAACGGTGGGAGGAACTGAGCCGCTGGGCAAGGAAGACGATGGAGGCCCAGCTGGGGTTGACCTCCCAACGAGGAAGGGGTGCCCGTCGTACCCTGACCCCCCTGATGTTCTGCATCCTGGCAGTGGCCTATCTGGAGTTGGATGGGCGGTTAAAGGCATCACAGCAGCCGCAAGGGGGTGAGTTCAGATTCAGAATCATGACTTTGCATGCGTTAAGGTATTACCTAGGTGAGGGATGTGGGCTGTGGGTACCCCTAGGCCAGGGCGAACATGGCAGGGTAGGCTCCATTATGGGCAAGCTCAGATGTACTCCAACCCTAATTATGTTAGTGGGACTCTACCAATGGGCAGGGTCCTGTGGGTTTCAGGCATGCAGCTAATGCTGTTAGGCATTGTACCCCATGGGCTGGTGACTAGCATTGTGACTGGTAGTGCATAGCCTAGTGCATAGGGCTGTACCCTGTGAGTTGTGTACACCAACGGTAGTGTTGTTGTTGGCATTAACCAAGTGTATCCTCTGTCTCTCCTCCCACCTTTTTGTTTTGTCACCCTGTCCTTGTGCATTAGCATCATCTGGCGGAGGAGCAGAGGCACCGGCTACAGAGCGAGCTGCATCCCACATGGGCCGGGAGGCCGAATCTACCAACGGTGAGGGCGCCAGTGGGACGGAGGGCCAGGGGAGCACCATGACGGGGACAGGAGGTGACACTACTGACAGCGACTTCTCCTCCAATGGAAACTCCCTGGTGGTGTCGGACATCTCTGTGCCTTCCCAACAACAGGTACAACCGCCAACCCCCATACCAGCACCGCCCTCCCAGCAGCCCATCGGCGTGTTTCCCGTGCCCGCTCACCCAGGAGGGTGGGCATCTCCTTCACCCCAGGCACCTCATGCCCTCCCCCAGTCAGCCCTGCTGCCCTCAGTGAGGAAGCTATTGATCTCCTGAGATCCCTCTCTGTTGGGCAGTCAACCATACTGAATGCCATCCAGGGTGTAGCAGGGCATTTGCAACAAACAAATGCATACCTGGAGGGCATTCACTCTGGCGTGGTGGCCCAACAGAGAGCATTCCAGGCTCTGGCCTCTGCACTGATGGCAGCCATTGTCCCTGTCTCCAGCCTCCCCCCTCCAACTTCCTCTACCCAGTCCCAATCCCCTCAACCCCAGCCTATCCCAAGCACACCTTCAGACCAGCAATCGCCCAAATTAACACACAGAAGTGGCTCAGACAAACACAAGCACCACACTTCATCTCACAGGTACTCACACAAGCACCATCCCCATGCAGACATATCAACCTCAACTGCCTCCACTGTGTCCCCCTCCTCCTCCTCGTCCACCCCCTCCCAGTAACGTCTCCCCTCACACCTGCATGCATTACATTCTCATCCACTACCTCCATCACCAGCACGCCTATCACTACACGCCCCTCACTGGCAGTCACCACCCCACATCCATGCACACGTCCCATGTGTCCTCTCCCACTGTGTCTGTGACCCCTCCTCCCAAAGTAAACAAACGCAAGCACTCACACACTCAACAGCCATCCACCTCACAACAGCATCCAGCCCATGCACCTGCACCCAATTAGAGCAGACTGACACCTCCTACAACCATTCCCTCTTCTGCCACTCCCAAACCTTCACCCTCTTCCCGCCCCAGTGTCCCTAAGAAGTGTTTTCCTCACAAACATTGACCTATTCCCTACCCCTCGCCCCCCGTCCTTCACCTCAGGCCAGGGTGGCCAGAACTCAGCCCAGCACCTCAGCCACCCAGTCCACAGCCACTGTGGTTTCTGCAGCTGTGAGAGGCTCCAAGGAGGGCAAGCCAGTGTGCCACCAACACCTGCCAAGGCCAAGAAGGGTCTGCCACCTGGCAAGGGCAAGAAGGGGACAGTGACCAGCAGGGGGAAGGAGGCACAACCTGCCAGCAAGACCAAGTCAAAGACTCCAGCTGGCAGAAGCAAGGAGGCACCACCATCTGCCAAGGGCAGGAAGAGGCACAGAACACCAGCCATGGCACTTCAGCCATCCGAGGCTGCAGGTGAAGGCCTTTAGCCTACCACCACAACTGCGAGCACCACCACCTGCACCGCAGCCAGCACCACCACCTGCACCGCCGCCAGCAGCACCACTGTCAGCAGCAGCAGCCCTAGTGGGCAGCCGTCCGAGGCTGCAGGTGAAGGTCTGGAGGATACTATCACCACTGGCAGCACCGCCACCTGCAGCGCAACTGCCATACACCGAGCAGCCATGACCACCGGAGAGCAGTGTGTAGTGGTAACTACATGGGCTGCAGTGCGTGCTGCCCCCTGCAAAAGCTGTTGTTGTGACACCCAGGTAAGAGACTGTGACCTTGCACTCCAAAACATCTTCATCACAGGGCGCAATGCCCACTCCAGAACCAGTGGAAGAAGGCATCCGCTCACCCCCTCCTTGGAAGGATGAAGCACACTGGGCAAAAAGCCCCCTCCAGAACCAGTGGAAGAAGACATCTACTCACCCCCTCCTTCACAGGATGAGGCACTCTGGGAACAAAGGCCCCTTCAGAACCAGTGGAAGAAGGCATCCACTCACCCCTCCTTGCCAGGATGAAGCACACTGGGCACAAGGCCCCCTCCAGAACCAGTGGAGAATCCATCCACTAGAGAGAATGTGCTTTGCCCTCCCCAGGACCAAGCAGTCGGAAAACCACCCACTTGAGAGACTGTGACTTTGCACTTCCCAGGACCAAGCAGTGGGCGAACCCCCCACTTGAGAGACTGTGACTTTGTACTCCCCAGGAGCAAGCAGTGGGCAAACCACCCACTTGAGAGTCTGTGGCTTTGCACTCCCCAGGACCAAGCAGTGGGTAAAACACCCACTAGAGAGACTGTGGCTTTGCACTCCCCAGGAGCAAGCAGTGGGCAAACCACCCACTATAGAGACTGTGGCTTTGCACTCCCCAGGACCAAGCAGTGGTCATGGAGCCCCCTTCAGGAGCAGTGGCGTTGTACCATCTTCAGGCTAAGGTGCCACCCCATTCTTCGTTGACCCGGAGCCTGAGCCTGTGTGTTTTTGACCCTATGCCCTTGCAGTGTTCTCTCCCTATTGAGGCAGGAGTCAAGTGTGGCCTTGGCCTATGTGTTTTGGCTCAGTCGGCCACGGACACATTCTGTGTGGGCATTGTCCCTCCTTTTGTATATATTGTATATATTTTACATACTGTTTATTCTTTATGAAAGTATTTCTTGAAATTACTAATATTACACTCGTTTTACTCCATTCCTTTTGTCCTTGCGTTATTCCAGAAGGTTACAGGGTGTATATGTAATGTTGTTGAAGGTGTTTATGTGTATAGTGTTGGGGGTGAGGGTGGGGATGGGAGTGTTGCATGTTACATGTGTGTGTCACTCTCTTTTTCCTCCCCCCACTTCCCTGTGTGCTAGGTGCAGTACTCACCGTGGTCGTCGTCGCCGGCGTTCATGTTTCTGGTGTATGAGAAGATACACCAGCATGGGTAACACCTGCAGCTTGGGCTCCATGGCGTCCTAGTTCTTCCTTGAGTGTCGAGAGGTGAGTTGTTTCCCTTCTGTGTTTGGTTTCCGCTGTGCTTTTGATGCCATTGGTACCACCCCAGAAAAGCTGGCGGATGGGGGGTTGTAATGCAGTGGGCGGTACATTGTCTTCAGCCTGCCTGTTGGGGGTTTCCACCGTGGTGTTTCTTGCTACTGCCATGGCAGTAGGAGTGTTAAAGTGTCTGTCTGTGTTGGCGGGTTCCGCCGTGGTTATGATTCCATTTTTTTTTACCGCCGACCTGTTGGCGGTGTTACCGCCGCTTTATCACTGATCACCAAGGTTGTAAGGGCCTAAATATATGTTAAACTAATGCAGTAATATGTCATATTAAGGGTTATGAAGTGTGCTTTAGCTTTATAAACTGTAGGCCTTAACTTAGCGAGTATCTTGGCCTATTTTGCCAGGCCTCATGCAGAAGCTGTATTTCTCAGCGTTTAGTAAAAATGCTGACCAAGTGAATTAAACTGTGAAATCTCTATTGTATTGTTTAAATGAGCTTAACAGAAGCTTTTCGTGAGAACCAACTGCTAGGAGATTATGTTTTTGCTAATGCAACAATTTATTCGTAATGTGTGTGAGACTGACCTTCTCAGGACAAGAACAATGAAGATACTGACTAGAGTGGAAGCTGCAACAATATTGTTACCTGACAAGCCGGATGATAAGGACATCACAAGACGAATCAATCAACAATATGAGAACGGAGAAATATTAGAATTCATAGATTTGGTATAATAGTTTTATTGGACAGAGTGTGATCATACTATTAACTGACCAATAGGGAATTAGGGGGTAGTTTAGGTGACTTTGATATAACAATGCCACAAAGGGAAAAAGTTCCCAGACTTTAGCAGATTATGAGAGAAATTTTATGAGACTTTAGGTTCCAAACATTCATTCCGACATTGGGCTAATATTTCCTGACTGAAATCCTGATGCCTTGCTGATCGACTAATGTCTTGAGGACGAAGACTGGTTCTGCTTTGCTGACCCATACCGGGGATAGGTATACATTGAAATGTGATTATTATGCATATTTGCTTTTTCTTTCTAGGTACCATCTGCGCCATTTTGATAAACTCATAGTTAGACGTTTTTACAAATTTGTGTTACTAAACTGTTTTGCATGAAGCCCAACATGCTGATGGTAATCTAATGTTAGTTGAGTATCCTGAATTATGAGAAAAGAGACTAATGCTTGATGGATTTCTCTGCTTAACTTCATATATTTCATCTAGTTGACCCAGCTGACTCTCCTATTGATTTGCATTGTAACGCTAGAATGTGTTGTAGTTCAAGCTTTGATTAGATTGCATTTCTTCTGCTGCTTTGGACAGCCAGTGTTGATTCTGTATGTGTTTCATTTGATATTGAGATTAATTTAGATGACTTTAGCATTGTTAATATAGGGAACTTAACATCCTAAACTTTTACTAAATGTGTGGTTATTCATGAGTAAAAGGTCATGGTGCGTGACAATTACTGACTCCATTTATTATTGATTCATTGATTACTAATGATTGTTGATTATTGTGTATTGATTATTGATTATGTACTGGAACTATGTAAATAACTTCTTAATTGCGAATGAAAAGGTTCATCGACCTATTTGCGTACCCCTTGTAAGTTTGCTTATTAAGATTTGACGCACTAACAGAGTTCACCAGGAATGTTTGCACACAGGCAAAAACGCACACACACTCTCCCCCCCTTTAGAAAGTCTTGAGAAATGTTGGTTATTTCACAAAATAATGTGCTTTCTCTCACTTAGGCCCATGTTTATACTTTTTGACGCTGAACTGTGCTAACACAGTTCAGCGTTAAAAGGTTTACCGCCGGCTAGCGCCATACCAAGACGCCAACCGGACATCATATTTATGGTATGATGCTAGCCGGCAGTAAGGTCCAGTTAGCGTTATACAAAAGGGTGCAGGAGTTGTTGGGGGAACAGGGGGTGTAGCATCAGAGGATGACCCTAGTACGGGCAGAGGCACAAAAAAATGCCTTTTCCCAGACTAGCATAATTTTTTGATGTTAAAACCCCATGGACATGACTCCTGTCTCAGTTAAGACAGGAGACATGCCCCGAGCCCATTGGATACCCAGAAGACTTATGTCCCATGGGCATGGCCATTGGGCACAGTGCCATGTAGTGGGGCCCAAGTTAGCCCCCCATGGCACTTTTAAAAAATGTAAAAATACTTACCTGGACTTACCTAGGATGCGTCCCCGCATTCTTAGATGTCCTCCAGGTGTGGGTGCAAGTGGATGGGGGTGTCCCTGGCGGAGGGATGGGCACTTGTGGGTTGTTTCAATGTTTTCTGACCATGGAAAAAGGCCCACAGGTCTCCTAACGCCTGCTCGTAACCTGGCGTTAAATAATGGCACTAAGCAGGCTTAGCGCCATTATTTAAGGCCCTCCTCCTCCCGTGCATGATTTTTGCATGGGACTATAAATAAGGCACTAGGGCCTTAGAGTCATTTTTTGCCCGGGAACGCCTACCTTGCATCTCATTAATGCAAGGTAGTTTTACGCAGGCAAAAAATGAATTTAACTCCAATATTTTGGTGCTATACATGTCTAGTGCCAAAATATAAATTTGGAGTTAAGTTTGCGCCGCATTTGCGTGAAAATAAAGTGACACAAATCCGGCACAAACAGAGTATAAATATCCCCCTTAGTGCCCCTACCAGTCCGTATTCCTCGCCCTCTCAGCTGCCGCTTAAGCCCTGTTGTGTGTCCTGCTGAAGCTCTCCACCCTTCCCCCCCCACCTTAATGAAGAAGCTACGCCCCTGTCTTCATTACAAGTATGGTAGAGCGATATCCATGTGGGGATACTGCTCCACCACAATGAGAGTGATCCAGTGTTTTCGGACCTGCAATTACCTGGCCTAAAAGAAGCGAACTTTGTTTATTGCGTGTGGGTCTGCCCCTACTACTGCCGTGGCTGCAGAGGGGCAGAGGTTGCAGACAGGGGCACAGCCCCAGCCCTTTCGAGCGCCAGGGAGAAGCTGACAATGCCAGAGAGTAAAGCTCAGCCTCCCACTGTCCCAGACTCCCTTTCTGTCCCAATCTGCGCTACCCACTGTAAAGTAAATCTGGCCAACTTGTAATGCAGGTGTAGGTGATGGACACCGTATGAACAAATTGTGATGGTGTTAGAGCCATCATTATTTTGACCATCTCTGTGGGCCTTTGACCTCCTCAACAACGGAATATTCCTTGACCATATGCAGAGTATCACTGTCCCACAGCAGCAAAATCTATCAAACTGTTTCCATTCATTTACATCTGGAATATGTTAGTTGAGAGGAACGCTTCATAATCATTCATTTTCTAAAATAATTAACTCTGATCCCCTTGACAAGATCATTTGCGTTTGTCTCATACACATATGCATAGAACACTCACTTCTTCCTTGAATAAGCAAAGGGAGATTCCACATGGTGACATTTTCATCAGAGTCATCAACGCCTGGATGCAACAAAACGTATTAACACTGAATAGCAGTAAGATAGAATGTCTGGTCGATAGCCACCACACTTTGCTTTAAATGTTTTGGTGACTGCCCATCACCTGTTCCAGCATTTAGATGTCACAATTTAAGCCCATCTATCTCTTGCCCAACCATATCTTTCACATATTACACTCTAAAACAAATCCTTTTTTTTCTCAACCCTACTTGTAAAATGACAAATGTCAACGCACCAATTTATTCAAGAATCTGCTGCAGAACTTCGAGTCTTGAATTCTAAGGTATGCCATCTCATGTAACTGGAATGGAGAGAAATGAGCATGATTTAGGTGGTCATTACGACCTCGGCAGTCTTTTCCGAAGACTGCCGAGGGACCACCGTACGCAAGTCTTCCGCACGGGCCATTATGACCGTTGGCAGCGCTCCGTCCTTTTACGGACGGAGAGCCGCCAACAGCCATACTGGCGGCAGGCGGGGAAGTGGAGGTAGCTCCACCTCCACCGCCACGCCAACAGAACACATCCTGTGATTCGCTGTGGCGGTGTTCTGTTGGCGTGGCGGTGGAGGTGGAGCTACCTCCACTTCGGCGGTGTTCTGTTGGCGTGGCGGTATCGGCGGAGCGGCCCCATGGGTCCCGTTCCCTCCCGGAGGATCACCAGAACAGGTAAGGTGATCGTCCGTTAGGGAAGGGGGTGGGGGGTGTTGTGTGTTGCATGCATGGGGGTGTGCATGTGTGTATGTTGAGGGGGCGTGTGAGTGCGTGCATGAATGCGGGGGTGTTGTGTGTATGTGAATGAGTGCGTGCATAAATGCGGGGGTGTTGTGTGTATGTGAATGAGTGCGTGCATGAATGCGGGGGTGTTGTGTGTATGTGAATGAGTGCCTGTATGCCTGCGTGCGTGTATGTGTGTATAAATCTTGGGGATCGGGGTGGGGAGGGGGGTCCTGCCACCTTTGGGGAGTGGCAGGGGTGGTGGGGAGTAGGGGGGGAGTCGGGTGGGGGTGGGGGTGACCCGTATCAGTGCCAGGGAAGGGATTCCCTGGCACTGATAGAGCTTACCACCATGGATTTCATGGTGGTCCCAAACCGTATGAAATCCATGGCGGTAAGCCGGGTCAGGCGGGTTGTGATACCGCCGGCAGTATAGTGACGACCGCCGGACCCAGGTCTCCAGCCCGGCGGGCGGAACGGTGAAGCGGCGTTTGGCCATTGGCGATAACCGCCATGGTCAAAATCTCATTTTTTAGACCGCCAGCCTGTTGGCGGTCTTACCGCCGCTTTACCGCCGTCCGCCAGGGTCGAAATGACCCCCTTAGTGTTTGGTGGACAAGGTACACTGTCATGATTGCCAAACTCTCGGTCTGCCCTATACATTGCAAGTCAAGTGGACTATCAGTTTACTGTTTCCAGTACCATCGATAGGAAGCTCACTACAATGGCCGTATGGAGGGCTGGCCTCCAAATTAAAGGCACATCCACCCCATTTAGTGGTGAAGGTTTGATGTTCTTTTTTCTGTCCGTTATGGCTGTGACAAACAGAAAACTTAAAAGCATAAATCCCACACTCAAGGAAAATCACCTCTCTGGAAGTTTGAAAAAACAACATATGGTGTTTGGTTGTCAAAACAAATAAGGGCCATTCACCAAACTTTGAGTACCTTCAGAGGAGCCAAGGAGCTATCCTGGCAGTACTCTATAAATATGGGGGTTCTGCGTCCATCACAGTGGTGGATGTTATGTCCTGTACTACCCTGACGGACAAAGTAAATGCAGCCACACCATCAGTCAGTCCGTATATCACCTTAGATTGGGCTAGTGTTCTTTGGCTATTAGCCAGTAAACCTATTCACTGTTTCCCTTCAAGGCCATATGTCAAATGCATCCTACATATTACAAAACCACGATTAGAGAGCCATTCAGACCTTCTTCACCTAATAAGGTAATGTGCTCTTCAAAAGTTCGTTTTTCACCATATCGTCTGTGCTTAACATCTTGGTGAGTAGGATGGCCTTCTCTTTCATTGCCAAATGTGGAGAGCCTTGCTCCTAGACAATGGATACTTTATGGACCTCTGATGGTGCCTTACAGCCTTACACACCTGACAGTAGCAATTTAAGCAACATATACGTCCATTCCACTCCTGGTTGATCCCATTAACCTACCACGGTGGCAGGTGAGCTCTATAAATGTGAAAACTCTTTTTTCACTTAAATCTACTTCTATATTACAATTTATAACTTCAGGGTGAGCTATTGTGGAGATTTTCTGTTATCAAAAACACAATGTATTAGCAGCATTAACATCCAATTGGATGCAGCTGCCTTTCAAAGGGTAGCATATTTGGGCCTAGAAGGGACCAATTTGGGTGGGTTGCAAATATTGGTTGGTCCCCTGTTTCCATTTAAGGAAGCTACCCAGCTTTTCTCTCCAACAATGTTGACTCCTCTAAAAATTTACCATTGTGAAGTCCAAATGCTTTTTGACAAGCCATACTACCTGAAAGGCTGATAGAATAATGTGACGTGAAAATAAAACAATGCTAGAGCGGTTGTCAAAGTGTATGTATTTTGTAAATACCTTCTCAGAGACAGGGCTGGCTGTCGGGCACCACGAATGGTGCGGCCGAACCGGGTACTGACCTGGATGGGGGGTGATGACCTACGGGGGGTGCTGTGTTTACCAATAACTTACAAAAATTGCGATTTAAAAGCACCTGCTGAAAGGTTACTTGTGTGTCCAGCCTTCAGGAAATGTCAAGATAACTCTTGTGATTATTGTTCTTGCAAGAGAGAAAGATTGGCATTTTGTCCAGTGTCAGTTTTGACTCGCCATAAGGTAGCACAGAGGGTTATTATGCCTGATGCAAAGAACATAACTATATTTTTTTTGCAGATAGCTAAGTGGATTAGGAAAGCCAGCCTTTACCAGCGCTTTAAAACAAATAAAATGTATGTGACAGGGGCTATGGAAAGATGAGGGGCAATTTTGCCTGGTGGTAGTGAGGGAATCCGAGGAGGCAGTCATGGGATGGAGGGCGCCAATAAAGATTGCTGCACCAGGCGCCACCACCAGCCCTGTTCAGATTGTTCCCGTTAAGAAACTTCAGGAGCATTGTGTCCCAGACTATCAGGAGTCAGATAAATCGGTGTAAAAGGTCGGTCATTCAAACCGTCCCTGTTTGAAGCCATTAAAATAATTAAAAGACATTATTGTCCAACTGTATATACTATGCTAATTCGCAAGGCTGAGATTTCAAATGCAGTCTGCTGTATCCATGTTCGCGACTTTCAAAGAAAGGAGTAATTTTTATGGTATTTTTCTAGACCGTCATCACATTTTTGGATTTGCTATTAATGTTTACAATTTACTATGTTGCTACTATAACTTTATAACTCAGCAGCAAGCAGCATGAACAATAATAAGCTTTCTCAATGTGCGTAATTTCATGACCTAAAAATCCGATTAATAATTATCCCTAAAACAGAGTGCAGTAATATTGTGATCATTATTCTTCCCTTATCCTGATTTGCACCGCTCAGTGCTGTACTTCATGCTCATACCCACCTCAACGCTAGTTAGAGGAAACAATGAAAATCTGGTACTCAATCCCCACCATACAACCACACCCCTTTACCTCTGGATTAAATTAAGATTAAAGAACCACCTTCCAGAAGCCTTATGATCTGATCATACTCCTCAGCCCACCTTAACCACTGAACAATGGCATACATCACTCTCGCCTAACTGTTCCTCTTTTAGTATTTACTTTTACCTTTGAAATAATTGAAAAACATAAACTCACTGCAACATATCATTGACTCTGTACCCTCCCTTTTTGTCCCCAACTAATTGCACTCACTGGATTGTGCTGTGATTGCAAGTTATCTACATAGATGCTCCTGCTAATGTACCCTCTCCTACAAGTAAATCATGATTGCATACACCTAGATGATGCATTTGCTATATCATCCTCCTCTGTTTGTACAGCTCTATGACACGCTATTTGCACTGAGCAGAAAACTAAATAAATAATTTCACTTGAGTTGGTATCACACATCACGATGAGTAATAATCCCTCCTAAATGTTGTTGATGGCATTTTGCTGAGAATGTCTACTTACTATGCAAAATAATGACCAAGATAATGAAATTAAGTAAATCGATCAAAACTCCCACGGTATATATTACAGTTATTTTGTTCTGTCAGATTTCTATATATTGATACAGTAGATGGTGTTTTGAGGTTGGGTGAATTGCGTGGAGGGATGCCTTTGAGTTTAATATGGAACTGTGATGCCATTTCCTTATAATTAACAACAATATTTCATATGAAGCCTCATTGTCAAGTTAATTATGAATTACGTAAAGTCATGCTCTTACCTAGTGAGCTACAAATGTCCAAACAATTCCTACTTCCAGTCATCACACAACAAGACAGGTATTTATGTATCTTTGTATTTTTGGGATTGATTGTTCATTAATTCCACTTTCGTAATGCTCCAGTACTCCAATTTCCTATTTGTAGGCTTGTATCTGAACCTTAGGCTTACTGCTTATTTTGTGGAGGTAGTTTCAGGTTTTGGGCATCACATTCATTTTATGGGCCTGGGACATATTTTTCATCATGGTAATCTAGCTCATACTAGGAGAACAAACAGCAGAAAAGTAAGAAAGGAGGCCAAAAATTAAGATACTGAACCAGTGACAAAGGAGAAAATACATCTCACCAGTATGATAAAATACCAAAGTCTAATTTATGTTCTACAAACAATCTGTAAAATCCCACTTGAAGGGCAAACTACATAACCATGAATCTGCTGCAAAACACAGCACAGAGATTGATGAGACTATCTGAACCTAAAATATCAACACCCTGTTGCTCCAAGAGACATGGCTAAATGAATCCTCCACTCCTCTGATCTGCATACTAATTGCTCTCAACTTTGTGAGCTAATGACTGGCCCAAAAGGGTGGATCTGTAGGGGAAGGGGATTTCCCATCATACACAGAAACTCAATCCAAATGAACTGCTTTGGTGTCATCAACTACTACACATTGCAAGTGGAACTGTATTTATATAGCACTTACTACCCCTGACAAGGCGGTGAAGATCTTTTCGGCAAGTAGCACAATACTCCTGAACCAAAAAAGGATTAGTGATGGATTAGTATAGGAAAATATGAGTTAAGTTGGGAGTGTCTGGTAGTTTAATTGAATAGGATAATGGAGAGATAGAAGAGGGAAGAGTGTAGATAGTGTTACTTGTGTGATCATAGTATAAGCTGTGGTTTGGAATGAGTAAAAGGAGAGAGGGAGTAGGAAAGAGTCTCTGGAAATGCATGAAGGAGTTTATAGAAGTAAAAAGAAGGAATCCTATTAAATGACTCCATCTTACTACTCAACTGGTCGAAAAAGAAAACTACTTTGTTCATTCTGTCTTACCTCTGAAATAGTTTAACCAAGGTAAAATCTATAGGCCAAAGTGTGAAAAATAGACACAAGACAAAGTAACAAAATGGAGCTTGCCTCAAAAATCGCGTCACAGCTTCAATTCCAGGCGATCAACATCACCCCATACACAACACAATGTTACAACTATCATGGATCACACACAGATGTCAAAGAGCTACTAACAGATACTCTTTATACCTACTGGTTACATTAGGATCTCGGAAGGTGTCAACTTTTCTCCAGGTGAATGGGACATAGCCACCTTCAAGGGAAAGATTTGAACATTGCATTGTAAATAGTGCAGCTCTACACGGTTGGAATTTTATGATGAATACTCTGATACTCTGACATCCTAGTGTATTTCAAAATTTCAACACACTTGACACACATATGTATACACTGTGTGAATATGGGCTGAGCTTACTGGAACTTGAAGGTCAGAGGTATCTAATTTGGCATGCCCAATCAACGTTCAGGCATGTGAAGTATTCCGTACTGCTGGTCAGCATCATCTCAGCCTCCCTTGCACCATGACACAAAGGGGAAAATATTGGCCCTAGGCAGACCAAAGTAGTCCTACGATAGGAACGGACAGGTATACCCTGTATGTGACATTGTAAGGATCATATCAGACTTTTCATGGCATTGGTGCACAAAGTGATGACTAGCAGCAATGCATGCAGCCTTCCAAAATGGTGCAAGAGTTCATGCCTTGCAAGCAGGTTAATATTGTTCTTTACTTGAAGGGGCACTGTCCTGCCCAAAAACAATTGCCTGAGGCATTTCCATCTGTCTATGTGTGCTGCACAATGCAGCACTCATAGACAGTTTAACATAAATGAAGATTAAACATATATTGCCTCCCTACCCATCACCTGAAAAGGTCTTGCATTTTTTAGCATTCCTGGTCCATAACCTATTTTAAGTGAGGGAATACTTATGAACCCATGTGTATTCAATGTGAGCAACCCATAGAACAGCCTCCTGGGGAAGAGTATAGCAACTCAGTTATTGGCCCTACATTGTTTTACACTGGATTTATGAAGCTACTCCAACTCACACAAAGTGTTCTTGTGTTGCTTGATTAATTTCACTTAAATGTTTTCATTGCACTTGAAGCAAGTTGCATAGTTCAAATTTGAATCAGGACATTAAAGCCCTCATTATGACATTGGCAGTAAGTCCCACTTACCGCCACGCTGACTGCTGACAACTTACTGCCACCCCGGTGATATCCGTTCACCATATTATGACACACACACACCCCAATCCGTCACTATTCAGCCACAGACACAATTCCGTCAGACCAAATGTCAGTGATAAAGTGGCGGTATCAATACCCACACCATTATGCCAACAGAACAACACCCATCACATTATGACACACGAATCATCATGGCAGACATTCAATGGTGGTAAACCATTGGAGGTACATACTGACACACTCAAAATGGACACACACATACAAAACAATATTACATTGGTCAATTTAAATAATACACCTGACACCCATACACACACCACTATAAAACACACAGCCACATTACCCACAACCCTTTACCATTTTAAACCATTGGCACAAGAAAGACACCAAGCCCAGCGACAAAACCAGAGCCACACACTCCCTATACCTATACACCACCCACGTGCCCCACATCACACACCCCAACACATTACCCTACACACCCTCACCTACACACCTCACACAACACCCATGGCACCACAAAGACACCCCCGTTTCACAGAGGAGGAGCTAAGGGTCATGGAGGAGGAAATCATCAGGGGAGAGCCACAGCTATATGGAGCACAGGTGTAGCAGATATCAATAGCTTGGAATATGGAGCATGGAGAATCGTGGACAGGGTCAACGCCCTGGGACAGCATCCAAGAACTAGGAATGACATCAGGAAGAGGTGAAACGACCTACGGGGAAAGGTATGTTCTACTACAGCAAGACACCAACGTGCTGTAAAGAGGACTGGCGGTGGACCCCCACCTCCTCCCCAACAACTCACAGCATGGGAGGAGCAAGTCTTGGCAATCATGCATCCTGAAGGCCTGGCTGGAGTAGGAGGAGGACTGGACTCTGGTAAGTCAACTCTTTACTACTATCACCCCCTACCTGCATGCCATCACATACCCCCCCCTCACCCTCACTCCTATCACTCCACCATGTCCCACACACCTCACATCACATCTCACTTATCCCAATGCCAGGTCCTGCATGCCATACCAATGCATGGACACCACTCACAGCTCTGCATGACCACCTATCACTAAAACATGCACACTAGAGAGAATCAGCTATCCCACCATATACCAACTTACACAAGTGAAAGCTGCCAGGGCAAATACAAACAAAGAGGGAAAGTCACAGATGCACAGTATGTCAGACACAGAAAAAAATAACACATCATTTACACCCCCACAAGTACCCCAGCCAATGTCACCAGAGAGGAGATGCCAGCACTATCCAGTCCCCCAACAGAAGAGGTCCACAGTGATGACGGCAACTCTGGTCTTCAGGATCTGGATGGCCAACCCGGCCCATCAGGGACCTCTGGACAGCCGGTTACCCAGGCCCAGTCACACACCACTACAGAGCCTCCCCCATCAGGAAACAAAACCACAGCACCCACCCAGCGTACCCATACCTCTGTCCCCCGGACACGTCAATCATCAGTGTGTCCACCTCTACAGGGACCCCAGGCCAGTCCCCGCGCACAAGACAACCTGGGGTCAGTGGCAGTGGGCACACTGTTCAGGGGACAGAGGCACAGGCCACAAGGGACACTGGGAGGACTGCTGTGTACCAGTGAGAGGACAGGCCCAGGAACGGACTCTCCAGGAGGCACTTGCAGAGATGCTGGGAGTATATCAACATATCCAGGACACAAGGGGCTAGATCCTGGACAATGTGCAGGAGAACAAGCGGGTGCAGGAGAGACAGCACCAAGGGATCAGGGAGGACTTGCAGGCTATCAACACCACCCTGGTCTCCATAGCAGGGGTGCTGGCAGACATGGCCAATATTATGAGGGCAGCAGTCACACAACAGCGAGCCCCTGCCACTAGCCAGACATCTGGACAGCCTTCCACCTCCACTGCCGCTAGTGGCCAGGAGGTCCCACCACAGGACCAGCAGGCTACCAGCACCCCTCCTCCTGCAGAAGGTGAACCACCCAGCAAACGTTCCCTGCGATCCAGACAGAAGCCAGAGACACTTGCCAAGACCCTGCCAGGAAATTAGACTCTCCTGATTGTCACCCTTGTGTCCCACTCAGTCACCCTGGCCACCTTAAACTGCCATTGAACCCCCTTCCTATGACCCCTTGGACAATGCACCCATGCTACAGACTGGAACAATACCCTGGACTTTCCTCCATCATCACCCCATCCCATTGCACTTGCCCTTAAATATTTTAGCACATCAATAAACACCCTTGCAAAAATATAAGTATAGAGTATGACACATTTTACAAGTATGGATTCATTTAGACAGTACAAATATTGCAATTCAATTGCACAGAAAATGAGCATAGGTAAATGATCTGTAGCTGGCTGCAGGGATCACACCAGGAGCATAAGTGAGGTCAGCAAGATCTGTAAAATGAATTGCTAAAGGGTACAGTAAGTGGGCATAGAAGTGGGAAACAACAGCATGCCAGTGCCACAGAAATTCCAAAAAATGTCATTGAAATGTGAAGTAACACTGTCTTACCTGTGTGTCATTGGAAGTATTGTCTGATGACTGGTGTTCTGTTGTCCTCATCCTCATCCTCTGCCTCCTCATCCTCACTGTCCACAGGATCCACTGTTGCCACACGGGCATCTCCAGCCTCCTCCTCCTGCAGGAAAGGCACATGGTGTCTCAGGGCAAGGTTGTGCAACATGCAGCATGCCACTATTATCTGGCAGACCTTCTTGGGTGAGTAGAACAGGGAACCACCTGTTAGATGGAGGCACCTGAACCTGGCCTTCAGGGGGCCAAAGGTCCGTTCTATTATCTTTCTGGTTTGCCCATGTGCCTCATTATAACGTTCTTCTCTTGTCCTTTCATTCCTCACAGGGGTCAGCAGCCATGATAGGTTGGGGTAACCAGAGTCACCTGCAATATTGAGGGACAACATTTAGCCACACACTATCCCATATGGCCCACACCATACCCATATGCCAACATATACTGGGTGGGGACCAGGGCTTACCTATTAGCCCCACCCTGTGCCTCTGTAGTTGGGACAGGATGCTGCTATTCCTCAGGACAAAGGAATCATACACCGACCCAGGATACTTAGCATTATAGCATTGACGTGGGAGATGTACTGGTCCGCCAAGCACACCATCTGTACATTCATATAGTGGAAACTCTTGCGATTTCTGAACACCTGTTCATTTTGACGGGGGGCAAATGCAATATATGTTCCATCAATTGCCCCAATTATGTTGGGGATATGTCCCATTGCATACAACTCTGTCTTCATTGCGGCCAAATCTTTCACCTGGGGAAATACACTGTAGCTGCACATGTGTTTTTAAACAGGGCAGACAACACTCTGGTCAGCACCTTTGAGAACGTTGGCTGTGACATTCCTACTGTCAAGCCCACTGTCACTTGGAAAGAACCAGTTGCCAGGAAATGGAGCACTGATAGAACTTGCACAAGATCCCAGTGGGGTGACGGATAGCAGATATCAGGTCAGGCTCGAATTGGGCACACAGCTCTGTGATTGCGGCTCTTTCAAGTCTGTAGGTGAGGATGATGTGCCTGACCTCCATTGTTGCCAAGTCCACCAGGGGTCTGTACACGGGGTTATGTCTCCAACTCCTATTCATCCGCAGCGGTAGCAATCTATGGGGCAAAAGAGTGAGGAGCCAGTCACTAACTGAACAATGGGGCTACAACAGAACTTTGCATGCTGTTAACTTGTAATGGGTAAGTGTGAATTGTCCAGTATGTCCAAAATTAACCAGTGACGCAGCAAATATTCAGGGCCTGCCCCCCTCCCCCGAAATGTCAAATGGCGTCCGCCTGTCCTGTGTGGAGGGACAGGTGGAAGTGAGGTAATTCTGCTGACGTTGAGCGCCGTTGCAGGAGGTGGTCGGGAACCGGTGTGCAAATCCTCATTGGTTAACATTGGGCCGCATGGGTTACAGTGGCCAATTGTGATCTACGCCGGCAGTGATGGTAAGCACCACTGCGGACATGACCGCCATTTTCTATCTGATTCCTCACTTGCTACCTGATCTTCAACAGGAGAGGACCTACACTGCATGTGCTGCTGTGACCTGTGTCTGGAACCTACCATGGCACGTGTGACTAGGGGAAGGGCCCCTGCCTTCACTTCAGCAGAGTTGGAGAGACTGGTGGATGGGGTCCTACCCCAGTACGGACTGCTGTATGGGCCTCCAGACCAACAGGTGAGTACACTGTGGGCAAGATGCATGTGGCATGAATGCATGGAGTGGTGTGTGAAGGCCTCATAAACGGGGGGATGTCCCCTGGGGGGGCATACAGGTTGTGTGCTGGGCCATGTGTGTGGAAATGGTTATGTGAAGGGGTATGGTGGGCCGTAAGTGTAACAAGCAGGACTGTCTGACTAATACTATTTTCCAGTGTGTATTTTCTCTGCAGGTCAGTGCCCGTCAAAAGAAAGGTATATGGCAGTCTATCACCAAGGACGTGCGGACACTGGGGGTCTACAGCAGGCGGAGCACCCACTGTTGCAAAAGGTGGGAGGACCTGAGACACTGGGCACGGAAGATGGCAGGGACCCAGCTGGGGATGGCCTCCCAATGAGGAAGGGGTGCCCATCGAACCCTGAGCCCCCTGATTGCCCGCATACTGGCAGTGGCCTATCCTGAGCTGGATGGGCGCTTGAGGGCATCACAGCAGCCACAAGGGGAGGAGTTAGTGCCCATCCTTACTACTTATGCCTGGTGGGGTGGTAGCCGGGTGGTGGATGTGTGTCAGTTGATGCCCCTACGCCAGGCCTTACGTTGCAGCGTAGGTCCCCTGGTGGCTAGGGTTCAGAAGGGAAAATCCTGCTAGCTAGCTTGTAGGCATCCACTACTGGTCAGGGCTGCGTGGTTCCCAGGTGTGTTGCATTTGGCGGTGTGTGACCCTCCCCATGCCTTGGTGGCAAGCTATTTGTCTGGTAGTGCAATGCATAGTGCGTAGGCCTGTTTCCTGTGTGTGAGGGTGCACTGTGCGCCAACAGTGGTGTTGGTGCAGCCATTGACCAAGTGTATCCTTTGTCTCTCCCCCACCTTCTTGTTTTGTTACCCTGTCCTTATGTGCATTAACATCATCTGGCGGAGGAGCAGAGGCACCCCCAATGGAGGAGAGCTGCATCCCACAGGACCCAGGAGGCAGAGAACACCAGTGAGACAGAGGGCAAGGGCAGCACCATGGCGGAGACTGGAGGGGACAGTTCTGACACAGATACCTCCTGTGATGGAAGCTCCCTGGTGGTGGCGGACACCCCTGTGACCACCCCAGCTACAGGTACAGCCGCCACCCCTGTACCATCACCGCCCTCCCAGCAGCCCCTCATCGAGTTGCCCATGCCCGCTCACCCAGGAGGGTGGGCATCTCCTTCGCCCCAGGCACCTCAGGCCCTGCCCCAGTGAGCCCTGCTGCCCTGAGTGAGGAGGCTATTGACCTCCTGAGATCCATCTCTGTAATGCAGTCAACCATTGTGAATGCCATCCAGGGGCTGGCAGCCCAAATTCAACAGACTAATGCATTCCTGGAGGGCAATCACACTGGCTTGGTGGCCCAACAGAGATCGATCCAGGCTCTGGCCTCCTCTCTGATGGCAGCCCTTGTCCCTGTTTCCACCATCCCCCTCCAACTTCCTCTTCCCAATCACATTCTCCTCAACCCAAACTTATCCCAAGCACACATGCAGATGAGCATGCACACAATAGAACACACAAGAGTGGTACAGGCAAATACAGTCACCACACTTCATCCCACAGGTACTTACACAAACACCATCCAGATGCAGACATACCAACATCCACAATTCCCACTGCCCCCCTCCTCCTCCTTCACCTCTCTTCTAGTTGTGTCTACACTCACACCTGCATGCACAACATCATCATCCAATACCAGCATCACCACCACACCAAGCAGAACACACACCTCACTGGCAGACAACTCCACAACAGCCATGCGCACAACCCCTGTGTCCTCTCCCACTATGTCTGTCCCCTCTCCTAAGGTACACAAACGCAAGCATTCAGATACCCAACAGCCATCCACATCACAACAACATACAGTCCATGCACCTGCACCCAAAATCAGCAGACAGACACCTCCTACAACCACTTCCTCTTCCTCCACTCCCAAACCTTCTCCCTCTTCCACCCCAATGTCCCTAAAAAACTGTTCTTATCCACCATTGACCTCTTCTCTACCCCTACCCCCATCCTGCATATCTGGCCAGGATGGGAAGAACCCAGCCAAGCACCTCAGCCACCCAGTCCACAGGCCCAGTCGTCACCACACCCACTCATGGTGGAAAAGGATTCAGGGCACATGTCCTGAGGTTGAAGGAGCCTGCACCAGGCAGCCTCACGGGAAAGGACCCTGCTGCAGCTGCCGGAATGAGCAAGGAGCCTGCCCCAGCTGCTGCTGCAAGGAAGACAAAGGAGCCTGTCCCAGCTGCTGCCAGGAAGACTAAGGAGCCTGCCCCAGCTGCCAGGAAGAGCAAGGAGCCTGCACCAGCAGGCAGGAAGAGCAAGGGGTCTGGGGCACGAACTGTGACAGAGCCCCTACCACCAACCATGGTTGTGCAGCCGTTTGAGGTTGCAGGGGACGGGCAGGTGCCTCCCCCCACCAGCAGCAGCACCACCACCACCAGTGAGCAGCCATCGAGGTTGCAGGGGATAGGCAGGTGCCTCCCCCCACCAGCAGCAGCAGCACCACCACAAGTGAGCAGCCATCCAAGGTTGCATGGGATGGGCTGGAGCCTCCCCCCACCAACAGCACCACCACCAGTGAGCAGCCATTCGAGGTTGCAGGGGATGGGCAGGAGCCTACCCCCATCAGCAGCACCACCACCTGCAGTTTGCAGCCATCACCATCAGGGGACGGTAAGTAATCCTGCCTCCATGGGCTGCTGTGCGGCCTGCCCCCTGCAAATCCAGTGGGTCCCCACCTGAGAGACTGTGACCTTGCACTCCCTAGGATCAAGAGCGCAGGGCACGATGCCCCCTCGAGAACCAGTGGGTGAGATACACACCTACCACAGATTCCCCAGGATCAAGAGCAGAGGGCATGATGCCCCCTCCTGAACAACTGGGCAAGTCACCCACTCGAGAGACTGTGGCCTTGCACTCCCCAGGACCAAGCACAGGGCATGTTGCCCCCTCCAGAGCAAGTGGGCAAGTCACCCACTTAGCACAAGGTATGTCGCCCCCTCCAGAGCAAGTGGGCAAGTCACCCACTTGAGAGACTGTGGCCTTGCACTCCCCAGGACCAAGCACAGGGCATTTTGCCCCCTCCAGAGCAAGTGGGCAAGTCACCCACTTGAGAGACTGTGGCCTTGCACTCCCCAGGACCAGCACAGGGTATGTTGCCACCTCCAGAGCAAGTGGGCAAGTCACCCACTCAAGAGACTGGGGCCTTGCTCTTCCCAGGACCAAGCACAGGGTATGTTGCCCCCTCCAGAACTGGTGTCTTGTTCCATCTGCCGGCTGAGGTGCCCCCCGTCCCCATCCTCCTGAGGTGCCTGCATATTTCCCAACTGATGCCCCTGCAGTGTTCTCTCTGTTTTGAGGCCGGTGCCATGTTTGGCCTTGGACTTTGGCCTGTGGCTATGTGGACAATGTGCATTGTGGACTGAGCTGTGTCCCTTTTTATGTGCATATGTATATATCTATTATCTTGCCTCACTTATTCATCTTGATGTGTTGATCTCATTATATTCACATTCTGAAATGTGTTTTGTCCTTGCATTATTCATCTGAGGTATGGGGTAAAATGTTTTAGTAATGCAGCTGATTGTGTGTATGGTGTTTTGTGGGGGGGGTTTCCTCACTCTGTCCCTTGTGTGCTAGGCAGCTGTACTCACCGTCATCGTCTTCGACGGCATTGGTGTTCGTGGTGGAGCAGCACATAGAAGATCATGGGGAAGACATGCAGCTCGGGCTCCATGGCGGCATGGTTGTTTCCTGTTTCTCCAATGGTGAGACCTTTCCCTTCTGAGGTCTGTTTTTGCCAGGCTTTTGATGTTGTTGGTACCGCCCCGGAAAAGGTGGCAGTTTCCTGGGTCATAATATGGTAGGTGGAACATTGGCTTCCACCTGGCTGTAGGCAGCTACCGCCGTGGTGGCTGTTGTTTCCGCCCTGGCAGTCGGTGTGGTACATTGGCTGTCTGTTGCGGTATTACCGCCACTTTAACACCAACCGCCATGGTTGTAATAGGGGCCTAAATGTTCTTCCCCTTCAATCTATCAGTAACATGACAAAGTTACTACATGCTGATGGTACCCAAATGCGTGCATATGGGGCCTCCGATCTCTAATCCCAGCAGGTCCACTAGATCAGCTTCAGCTCACCGAGGTTTGAGCTGGAAGATGGTGCGATTACCTCCAAAGACCTTGCACATGTGCCAATGTACCCGCTTCTTGCGATCTTTCTTGTCTTTTGGGGCATAGCTCTGGCTGATCCTACCCCCAGAGGCCACGATGGGGGTAGGTAATGCATAATAAGCTAGATCAGGCACTTCACCTCTCCCTCAGTGTAATTCTTACCTCTACCCTTCTCCGACATAACCCTATCCCTTTTTATCCTACTACACCCCAAATAAACTTCCCATAAACTAATACCTACACCTAATATATAACACACCTAAATTTACGAACACCTGACAATACAAAGACAACTACTAATACAATATACTATGAAAACACATGAAAGGTACACAGTTGACCCAAGACAGGAACAGCCACCAACTAGACCAAAAACAGCAAAATTCCATTAGACACTTTCCAAACACCAACAACCAGCTCAAACTAACAGAGTGTAAGAGAAAGTAAAACAAACTTTCACACTTACTCGTATGCCGTCTGTCATATCTATTTCTTCGTTTCCTGGGTATGTCCCACATGATTCCGACATATGTGTTGATTTGTCTGATGTATTGCAATGCAAGTGGACATTGCATGATAGTTGCAATGTGCAGTAGCACTTCTGCAACTACAGTAACTTCCATGCAATGAGTTTAGACCTGCGCAACTGGTGTGGGTTCAGACCCATGCAACCGAGGCGATGCATGGGTTCAGACCCATGCAACAGGGGGGGGGTGCGAGTTCAGAGCCATGCAGTAGGGGCAATAAGCAGGATCTACAATAGAAGCAAGGCTTCAGCTGGAGCAAAGACCTTATGCCCACTTCCATTGGTCCAGGGCTTTGGTGGCACCACGTGGCAGGTCAAAGTGATAGATGGCAGTGTCCGGGTGCTGAGGCAAGGTGGTTGGAAGTCTTTTATGTCCCTGAGACTTCATGACAGGAGGCTGGGCAGATTGCCTTTGAAGTCACTCTTGGTTCAAGGGATGCATGTGCAGTCCTAGTCACCCCGCCAGGGCAACAACAGGCAACATGGCTGCACAGCAAGGCAGGAATCAATAGCTGAATGCTCAAACATCAATTTTCACATGTGTTACCAGGCTACACACCTGGATGTCCCTCAAAGTCATACATGAATGTAAGGATTGTTCTTGGGGCCTATACCCCACTCTTTTTGATTCCTTAATCAGCCCAATCTCTGTTTTCATGCAATGTGTTGAAGCCCTTTTCCTGTGATGTATCACAAATGCAACACACATTTAGGAAAGCACAGAAACAGGCTGTCTCCCACATACTCTAGTGTGTGTCCGAACTAGCTTGCTGTACTGTCTAACTTAATCTGGTGTAATACCAATAATACTCTGGAAGCCAAGGTCCTCCATGTAATGTGGGGGGGCACCCAATCAAATTCAGTTCAACAAACATTTTTGGAATGTGTATTGTCATCCATAGAAGTGTACAAAACAGCATTAAATAACAGTCTCAGCATCACAAATATTGCAGAGAATAAAACATTAAAAGAACACAGATGTGAAAACAATTTAGACCTCTGAGCTCGTACAGCAGATTTTTAAAAAGATCCAACTTCCTCATTTATTAGCAATAACAGGAATCAACAAGCAGGACTGCATTGAGATCATAGCTGTATTTCTTTAAAAGAGGAAATTTAAAAAAGTCTGTCTTAGTTAGCATTACATTTACATAAAACATAAAATGGAGCATAGATTGTCCAGATAGATCATCAAATGGGCAGGGCTTGAAATCAAGATTATGTACAATGCCCAGGGGAAAACAAAGCAGATATTTCATAATACCAGACCTAAGGCGAAAAAGCAAGGAACAATCCCAACAAGCACGGGCAACCGTGATATAGTTAGTAGAGCAGTCCAATTCCCACAAATAGAGGTTTTGAAACACACACTAGTCTTCCCCTCCATAGCCCTAAGACGCCTAGATTCCTCATGGTCATAAAGTGCTTCAGCTACAGCTTTCTTGTTTGCACCTTCACAAGATGACGGGTCAGTAAACACAGTTTGGATCCCGACTTTGCTAAATTCATTCTTTACAAAGGAATTGCTAGTCGTTAATGTGAGGAAAGAGAGTCACTTATTATCTCTTTAATCGCATACTTTCGTCACATAGCAAACCATAAGAAGACTGGCTGCATCCTAATCAAGTTCACTATATAGAAAAGTCCAAGTTCCTTAGTGGCCAGTGAAATGCGAGGCTGAAATTGGGACAGATAAAAGTGTTCTGCAAAACCTGTTTTCATCATGCTGTAGAGTCACACTATTTGAGATCCCCCACACCTCGGCCACATACATAGCAATGGGTAGACTTTGTGAACTATATATTTGTGACATTGGAATAAGGTACTCCCCCCACCTTTGGGTTTTGGGAGACTACATAGCAACCCATGAGCTGATGACAATTTCGTAGCACATTGAGCAATATTAGGGGACCAGGAACCCTGGGCAGAAAAAAATATTGCCCGGGTAAGGAAAATTATTGATACTACTCAGGCACTGATTGTCAAATGACATGTTCGGGAAAAACCAAACTTGGGGCCCCAGGCATGATATGAGATTTTGTAAAACTAGTCTGGAGATCTAGGGAAGATATACAATCAACAAAAGCATGAACCAGCTGACGTAATTCCCTCGGGGTACAGCCAGGAGCACTGCATCATCTGGTTAGAGGAATTCTGAAAGTGATCCGCCTTTTATAACTGGTACATTAGGGCTGGCCCGTGTTAGATGTAAATGTAAATCATTAATGTAAAGAATAAATAAAAGAGGGGCCAGCACGCATCCCTGTCTCACTCCACAATGTATTCCAATGTCCACTGACACATTGCCCTGATATGAACCCAGGCCTTCATGTCCTTATGCAAGTAAGCAAGGAAATGGACTAGAACTATGTCCAGCACTTGAGCAGCAAGTAAATGCCATAATCTGGCCCGATTCACACAATTGAATACTGGTGAGTGTTCCATGAATTCTGAATAAAGAGAGAACTGCTTCACCATCGTATAGTTTCCTAAAACCAGGTTAGATTGAGACATTGCTCAAGGGTTTCAACTTTATGCCTAAACCTGTATTGAAAAATGGTGTAGAACAGACTCCTCTGAGACCTAATCCTGTTATAGATAATGCTGCGAAGTATCTTTGCAGTAGTATCAATAAGTGAAATTGGCCGATATCAGCCAGGGGTTGAGCATTCTTGTTTTTTTAAATATAGGGACTGTTGTTGATGTATCCCAAGCATCAGAAAGAGAAGGATGGGCTAGGATGTTAAGCAAGGGGACCTAAAAAACTGTATTACATTTAATAAGATCAATGGGGACCCTATTGGGCCTGGTGCTTTACTACCCACACTTTAGTTAACAGCATCCTCTACTTCCTCTATAGCTGTGTGAAAACAGGATACTCCGCAGTAATCTATGGTAAAAGAGATCGAAGATAAGGATGCTGCATATATTGTACTAAAATGTTACTCCCATATGCTACTAACTATATGACAGGAGATTGTGCTGCACGATCTATTGATACGCTTTAGGTCAGACACAGAGGCACATAACTTGCTATTAACCAAGTTAGAGGC
Source organism: Pleurodeles waltl (assembly GCF_031143425.1). NCBI lineage: Eukaryota > Metazoa > Chordata > Amphibia > Caudata > Salamandridae > Pleurodeles > Pleurodeles waltl. The sequence continues at coordinate 642,604,841 of NC_090440.1, read as the reverse complement.
CTGGGCTAATGCTTCCCACTTTGCAATCACAAGCTACTGCCTTTGCATGGCAGTGATTATTTTATATTGCTTAAGCAAATGAACCACTATGGCAGGATCCCTAGGGTTAGAGCCAATCAGGAGCTGGAGAGCCCAATTCGCTGGAGAGCAATTGGAGTTGAACCGTTTAGGGGTGTCGGGTGTAAACCTAGCTGGTTTCTGAAGAGCCTTCCTAATCCCTGAACACGACTTGGTGAAAGCTTCCACCACACGCGAGCCTCGACTGTCAGACACAAATTTGCCAGCTCTAGATTAGCTTTGATTGTCTCATTTAAGGTTTGAACGGGATGACACAATCTCCAAACCAATCTTGAATTGTCAGTACTAGGTTGTGAGTGGGCTGCTCCAATATCCTGTCTATAATTTTCTTTAAGACGCAAATATGGTGAGGCCTCAATGGGATTGTTGTTGCTATAATATGAAGAGATGACTCTGTCTTGTAGAAATAGGTCCTCAAGATTATGAGTAAGGAAAACATAATCTAGGGCCAGATGCAGGAAACACTTTGCGACTCGCAAACGGCAAAATTTGCCGTTTGCGACTCGCAAATGCGTGTTTCCTATGCAGAAATGCATTTTGCGAGTCGGGACCGACTCGCAAAATGCATTTCCGAATCGCAAATAGGAAGGGGTGTTCCCTTCCTATTTGCGATTAGCAGTGGTATGCAATACCATATGCGGTCGCAAATGGTATTGCATACCACAGCGAATCGCAAATAGGAAGGGAACACCCCTTCCTATTTGCGATTCGGAAATGCATTTTGCGAGTCGGTCCCAACTCGCAAAATGCATTTCTGCATTGGAAACACGCATTTGCGAGTCGCAAACGGCAAATTTTGCAGTTTGCGAGTCGCAAAGTGTTTCCTGCATCTGGCCCCTGGCCCCTAGTGTTGACGATCTACCATGCCCTTTAAAAGTGGGCATTTTACTGTTGGGCAAATGAGAAATAACTAGCACATTAACTGGATCGAAAGGAGCAAGAAAAGAAACTAATTCAGCACTCCGAGGATGAAGGCTAAAATGGGGTTCAAAATATAAATCCTCATAATCTATAGGAAGCCGCACATTAAAATCACCGGCTAGGCAAAGATAAAACTTATGTCCTAAACAGGCCCGATCACCTGCTAATTCAGCAATGATTTCGAATAATGGGGACATTTAGAATTGGGAATACCACTGAAATAATTGTTATAAAAATTCACAATGTGTAAAGTCAAAGGTATTTTGGCTGCTATAACTTGGAAACTGCTGTTGGTGTGCTCCAGGGGTGTAACATGCTACCCTAGTTCAGTACTAACCCAGATTGCCAACTCCCCTGATGTATGCCCGCTACATGAAGGAGTTTCAGGGACACTAAAACAGTCAAAGCCATCCACCGATACAGGCAATGTGTCCCAGGTTTCTTGGATCAAAAACCAACCACGCCTCAGCTGAAAATTCTAAGGTAGTCAATATCCTTATCCATGGAATTACTTTTTGCCCTTTCAAAAGCCACTGGATCAGACAATGGATACCACAAAATGCATATGAATTCTGAAAATGGGGACACAATGTGGGGGTCAGTGGTCTATGAAAGAATCCCAATGGAAGCTTAATAATCACAGTGTGGAATTCCTTTATTCTCAACATAGGTCAAACACAAGCAGGCCTTAAAAATGTATAACAATAAAATCTCCTATAAACCTTTTCGCTTAATGGCCAAGACAACCAACCAACCTCACCTTAATTATCTCGTTAGGCCCCCAATGGCTTATGCAAATATAACCAATGACCAACTTTGCTGCTACATTTTTCCCAGAATTCCTGTTGACTAGATTTAAGGGATGGGACGAGGCAGGTAGAGTTTCTTGCTGCACCCGTTGTATAACGTCACTGGCAACATGAAGTATGTTCTCGTTTTGGAATTCTCGCACAAACGCCAACATGTGGTTCGCATGGACGCAGCCATCTTGTTTTTTGCTTTGTTATGGTGCTGGGGCCTACTTTTATCCCTCTTCAATCTGTCCCATCCCACACTTTTAAAACTTATTTTTCCCTAATGTTTGTTTATTAAATTACCTTTTCTCCTTGTGTTTTATATTTTAACCTTTTTCCTTATTTCTTTTTTTGCAATTTGTTTACTTTTTTCAGTTTTTTGCTTTACTTTCTTTTTTTTTTACGTCCTTCCTTTTTTTCCTTCTGTATCTCTCCCCCCTCAAGTCCGCAGCACCATGTCAGAGCAGGGGAGCGGCAGCACCAGGCCCCCCAACCACCACCGGCAGCGGCGGAAGGCCCGGGTCTGGGTACGCCTCCGAGAGAGTCAGCAATGCTGGAAGAGGATGCGCCGGGCTGTGAGCACCAGCTCTGGGATATGGCGCACCAAACAACAGCTAACGCACTGGTGGGCCGATATCCTGGACAGTGAGACAAACCTGCTGGACCAGCTAGGCCTAGAGGTTGCTGGGCTCGGTGAGTAATAATTAATTATTATTAGTTCTGTTCTATGCTAATAGTTTCTTCCTGAATAGCAAGCATGCTGCTCACACGTAGGTAAGTTAACTTTATGTTACAAATATAATATTATGTGATTGTCTCATCTTCTAAACAGGTGCTCGACGCTGCCTAATTGTACTTGTTTTCAGAGCTTGCTTGGGCTGATTAAGAAGTAATGCAGAGACTCCTTCTGTGCCCTGTGATAGTTAATATTAGTATTAGTGAGTTAGCATGTTCTCTCATTTCTCTGTGCCTTTATTGTCTTGTAGCTTGTACAGTGCCAACTGCCAAGCAATTTCCCAGTGATGTGTAGTTTTGCACGCATCCATCCATCTAGCATTGAGAGATTGAGAATGAGATGAGAACTGTAGAAATCATTCATTACAATTTATTGGTAATTCCAAAATGTAGTTCAGGAAATGTGCAATAGGTTTAGGAAATTTGGAATAGGATGGTCCATGATACTAGTATTATTATAGAGGTGCTCTGATGTAGAAATGTTTCTGCATTTGCCTTTTCCTTTGAAAAAATGATATGCTTGGAGAGATTATTTATTTTTCTAATTTCCCTAAGTTTTTTCTTACAGCATCCAGGGGCAAAAGAAGAGGGCTGGTCAGGTGGGCGAGGGAGCTGAAGATGCCCATCCCTCAAGTGCCACAGTAGATGAGTCTGCTGGCCCCAGGAAGTCCTCCTCTTGTTGTTAATATTAATATTTATTTCCCTAAATTTTACAGCTCCACGTTTAGAATTATTTTTTATCGTTTTACTGTGCCTGTCTCCTAATTTCTTTCCAACTCCACTTCGATTTATCTATTTCGTAAATACTTCTTATCCCTGCATTGTCCTATTTACTTATTTTCTATATTTCAAGTTTCTTCACTTCAAACTGTCTGGCTGTACTAGTCTGTAGCTTCTTTTCTTCTGCTTTGTCAGTGACCTTTCCCTCTCTCCTTATAAATCTTGTGGACTGGTGGTAAGGCTCAGAGAACCCATGTACTGAAGATTGCATGCCCATGAAAGATATTCTACACATGTATTGTGAGAAGGATTTATTTTTCTTGCTCCAGCATAATCATTAAAAAAAGGGAAAAAAGGTGTTTTTGAACATGGTCATGTAATTGATTGCACCCTCCAAGATTGTGTATATTAATATAGCATACTAGCGGTTGATGACTCTGCACCATGGTTGGGACTATAAGGAAGATGGCCCCATTGCATTAGCCAACAAAGACCATATGTCCTTCATTGACCATTTCTCGCACCCTTTTATTTCTCTTGCAAAACTCAGATTTATCAATAGCTAGTTCTGCCCCTCCATTACAAAATGTTTTTGTTTGGCTTGACTAATTGGCTTTTACAAAATTGCCAACCAACAAAATGTCCACCTGACATTTTGATAGAAGATAAGTCTGTAACCAAAATATAGTGATGTATTGCGGTTGTGTTTTCCTATTAAAAAAAACAATGAAGGACATATCTGGCATGTAAAATGTGTAGTGTTTTTTTCTAGCTGCACCGACCACCAGTGCCGGGGCCAGCAGCGCCAGCACAGACGCGGCAATGGATGAGGGGTGAGTTTCAGCGGCGGCAGTGGCGGGCAGTGGTAAGTCATATTGCTTGCTTAGTGACAATTAGTAACATACTCAGTACAAGGGTGTGCTAGTGTTGTTGACTCGCTCGTCAACACCCTGGTTTAGCAGATACAGCAGGAGTTAAGTTAATGGCCTCTTCTATCTACAACTCAGCAGAGTAAGGTTCATAAAATGAACTTGAACTATTATGTGTTTTGGAAAATTGAAAGTAGAATGGAAGGAGAAAGGATGGGTGAAATATAAAATGAGTGAAAGGATGTGTGGGTGAACAGGTGCATGACAATCATATAGGTGGGTGATGATGATCGGATGCATGAGTAGGTGAAGGATGGAGGAAATGGTATACGGGTGAAAAGATGCCTGCCAAGATATGTGAAAGGATATGGGTGAAAGGATGCCTGCCTGCAAGGGTGAACAGAATCCTCAGTGGGTTGGAGCTCTTCCATGGGTGAATGGGTGAAAGGATGCATGGGTGGGTACTGGGTAAATGGATGTTGGTGAAAGATTAATTGAGAGCCATGTTTGGAATTTGGATGGTTTTAAAGGTTTAAATGGTGAAGGACTGGACAAGAGAAAGCTTAAATGTTGTGTATCAAAGACAAGGCAAGGATAAAGAATAAGAACACTAAAGAACAACTTTGCAATGATGAATAGATAAAAGTTTGGAATGAAGAAAGACGGGTGCTCTTCTGGGGAGGGGCGTTCTTCTCACCTACTTTACTTGCTTGGAATGTTTTTTATCGAAAGTTTGATTCAAAGGGTTGGGTGGTATTTCTGACTATTCCCTTGACTCACAATATTTTTCAAGCGAAGCAGGTAATATGTATCCCAGCATCCATTAACCATCACCTCCCTCCATATCTATAGCCTTTGACCAGTGCCACCCATGATGACCTAGCAGCTGCATGGTTCAATTCAGCAGAATCAGCACTGCAATGTTGGCTGTGCTATGTGCGTCTGTCTGCTTAAGTTAAGTTGTGGCAAACAGTTTTCAGTGCATGGCAATGCAAAAACAAGGTGTATTTCCCATTCCTCCCAGTGCCCACTCACTCAGTCACTTCCTAGTACTTCACTCCTTTAATCTTTCTTAAGTTCTGTCCCAGCCATCTGGATAATTTGAAAAATCCATTCTTTGCTTGTGCCACATTTTTCTAGCCAATTGATAAATAAATATAATAATTTATAGTGGCTTCCATAACGGATTTACTTCTGTTCAAATGTTTCCCTTTCAACATTTGCCAACCACAGTGACTCACACGACTAGCCAAACTTGATGATCATGTTGAATTGATCAGTAAAGTGTGTACTCTACCTACCCAGCTTAATCACCTCTACCTTACCCTGCAGTTGAGTAAGTTAAGAAGATTCCTTTCCTTACTGCAAAGCAAATGTATTTTTTGGAAAAAACTAAATATTACAAAGTGTGGTGGAAGAGGGTGATGAGGACAGTGAGTAAAGTGGGACTAAGTAAGTACCTTGACTTTCGTTGATGCGATTGTCTGTGAAAAATACAGTCTACATATGTGTAGGAGGCTGGCCTGGCTTATAGTGGGTACCTGATGGTACTTACACCTTGTGCCAGGTCCAGTTATCCCTTATTAGTAGATTAGTAGTGTTCTAGCAGCTTGGGCTGATAGAGATAGATATAGCAGAGCAGCTTAGGCTAAACTAGGAGACATACAAAGCTCCTACTATACCACTTATATCATATAGCACTATATCATAAGAATCACAATACTCAGAGTTACTAAAAATAAAGGTACTTTATATTAGTGACAATGTGCCAAAAATATCTCAGAGGATATACTCCCTTAGAAGGTAAGTAAAATACACAAAATATACACACAAACCAAAATCATGTAAGTAAACAGTTAGAAAAGAAGTGCAAACACTGTAGAATACAATAGGATGCAGTAGGCCTAGGGGCAACACAAACCATATACTAATAAAGTGGAACGCAAACCACTTAGGGACCCAAGGCCTAGTGTAGTGTGTAGAGGGTCACTGGGAGTGTTAGAAAACACTAAGGGTGTCCAAGATACCCCACCCCAAGACCCTGAAAAGTAGGAGTAAAGTTACCCTACTTCCCCAGAAACACACTAAAGTCATGATAGGAGATTCTGCAAAGACCACAACTGACTGTAAAGCACTGAAGACGGATTCCTGGACCTGAGGAAGAGTAAAGGAAGGGGACCAAGTCCAAGAGCCACGAAAGTGTCAGGGGGGGGGTCAGGAGCCAACTAAACCCCTTCTCCTTTACACAGAAGATGTCCAATGGCGTTCTGGACAATGATTTGTTGTTTACACGCAGAAAGACCGCAAACAAGCCTTGCTAGCTTCAAAGGACATGGTTGAAAAAAAGGGTGCTTCCCGGGCCCAGGAAGGACCAGGAGGTCGCCCCTTGGAGGAGGAGACTGAGGGGGTACTCAGCAACACCGAGAACCCACACAGAAGCAGGCAGCACCCGCAGAAGCACTTGAACACGGGTTTAAGAAAACTGAGCATGGCGGTCGTCTCAACACTACAAAGGAGGGTCCCACGAAGCCGGTGGTTAACTCAGCAAGTTGAGCAATGCAGGACGGAGCGCTGGGGACCTGGGCTATGCTGTGCATGAAGGAATCCTTGCAAAAGTGCACAGAAGCCCTAGCAGCTGAAGTTCATGCAGTACACAGGATTACTGTCTGGCGTGGGGAAGCAAGGACTTACCTCCACCAAATTTGGACAGATGGACCACTGGACTGTCGGGGTCACTTGTATCGAGCTCCTGTGTTCCAGGGACCATGCTTGTCACGAAGAGAGGGGACCCAGAGGACCGGTGAAGCAGAAGTTAGGTGCCTGTGTTAGCAGGGGGAAGATTCCGTCGATCCACTGGAGATTTCTTCTTGGTTTCCAGTGCAGGGTGAAGGCAGACAGCCCCCAGAGCATGTACCACCAGGAAATAGTCGAGAAAGCCAGCAGAATTAGGCGCTAAAATGTCGCTGGTAGTCTTTTTGCTACTTTGTCGCAGTTTGGCAGGCGTCCTGGGGCAGTCAGCGGTCGATCCTTGAAAGAAGTCGAAGAGGGAGATGCAGAGGAACTCTGGTGAGCTCTTGCATTCGTTATCTGATGAGAAGCCCACAGGAGAGACCCTAAATAGCCCTCAGTGGAGGATTGGCCACCTAGGGGGTCATTACGACCTCAGTGGTCTTTGAAAAAGACCGCTGAGGCCGCGGGAGACAGAATACCGCGATTGCCGGCGGTATTCCTGGCTCCCTATTATGACATTTCCGCTGGGCCAGCGGACGGTAACAGTGTTACCGTCCGCTGGCCCAGCGGAAATGTCACATCAACATTGCTGCCGGCTCATAATAGAGCCGGCGGCAATGCTGATGTGCAGCGGGTGCAGTAGCACCCGTCGTGCATTTCACCGCCCGAAATTCGGGCAGTGAAATGTGCGACGGGGCTATGCCTGGGGGCCCCTGCACTCCCCATGCCAAGTGCATGGGCAGTGCAGCGGCCCCCAGGGGCACCCCAAGTCCCCTTACCGCCAGCCTTTCAATGGCCACGGACAGGCTGGCGGTCGGGGACTCATAATCCCCAGGGCAGCGGTGCATGCACCGCTGCCCTGGGGATTATGACCAGCAGGCGCAATCCTGGCGGGAAAGTGGAGGGGCCGGCGGTATGGCCGTGGCTTTTCCGCCACGGTCATAATTGCTGGCGGAACACCGCCAGCCTGTTGGTGGTGTTACCGCCAACTTACCGCTGCCCGCCAGGGTCGTAATGACCCCCCTAGTCAGGTAAGCACCTATCAGGAGGGGTCTCTGATGTCACCTGCTGACTCTGGCCACTCAGAGGCCTCCATTGTCCACTCACACCTCTGCTTTCAAGATGGCAGAGGTCTGGGACACACTGGAGGAGCTCTGGGCACCACCCCTGGGGTGGTGATGGACAGGGGAGTTGTCAATCCCCTTTTCTTTGTCCAGTTTCACACCAGAGCAGGGGCTGGGGTATCCCTGAACTGGTGTATACTGGTTTATGCAAGTAGGGCACCATCTGTGCCCTGCAAAGCATTCCCAGAGGCCAAGAGAGGCTACTCCTCTCAGCCCTTAACACCTATTTCAAAAGGGAGAGGGTGTAACACCCTTTCTCAGAGGAAATCCTTTGTTCTGCCTTCCTGGGACTGGGCTGCCCAGACCCCAGGAGGGCAAGAGACTGTCTATGGGTTGACAGCAGCGACTGCTGCAGTGAAAACCCCAGAGAGCTGGTTTTGCAGTACCCGGGGTCCATGCTGGAGCCCCGGTGATGAATGGGATTGGCACCCCAATACCATATTTTGCATAGGGCGACAATTCCATGATCTTAGACATGTTACATGGCCAAATTCTAAGTTACCATTGTGAAGCTTCATATAGGTGAAACCTATATGTAGTGCACGTGTGTAATGGTGTCCCAGCACACACACAGATTTCGTGGAAATTGCCCTGAGCTATGTGGGGGCACCTTGGCTAGTGCCAGGGTGCCCTCACACTTAGTAACTTTGCACCTAACCATCACTAAGTGAGGGATAGACATATAGGTGACATATAACTTACTTAAGTGCAGTGTAAAATGGCTGTGAAATAACGTGGACGTTATCTCACTCAGGCTGCAGTGGCAGTCCTGTGTAAGAATTGTCTGAGCTCCCTATGGGTGGCAAATGAAATGCTGCAGCCCATAGGGATCTCCTGGAACCCCAGTACCCCGGGTACCTAGGTACCATATACTAGGGAATTATAAGGATTTTCCAGTGTGCCAATTAGAACTGGTAAAAATGGGCACTAGCCTGCAGTGACAATTTTAAAGGCAGAGACAGCATAAGCACTGAGGTTCTGATTAGCAGAGCCTCAGTGACACAGTTAGGCACCACACAGGGAACACACATTCAGGCCACAACTATGAGCACTGGGGTCCTGGTTAGCAGGATCACAGTGAGACAGGCAAAACAAATTGACACACATTTAAAAAAGGTGGTAACATGCCAGGCAAGATGGTACTTTTCTACAATATGTATATCCCATTCCTTAATCCTTTTCCTGTACTGCTGTACATCACTTTTCCCACTGTCTACGTTTGGCAGACAGGATGTCTGCATGATTGATTTTATTATATTAAGTGGCATGTTTAATTCTTAGTATTAATCGGCCTTGTAGTCTGGGTACAATTTAAAGGTATTTAAGAGAAGAACTGGGCCATAGGAATAAGATAATATTCTACCACAGCTGCACTAGCTGTAGACAGTAATGAGTGTGACTAGGGCACCAGCTGAGCTAGAATTCCACCATTAATTTAGGACAAGAGAGAGAAGAATACTTGTACTCCATAGTGCACAATGGCTGTGACTCTAATCACCTCAAAACTGAATGGTCTGAGATGACCAGCAAATGTACTACTACTGTGCCACTACATGATTTTAAACAAGTGTTATGCTCAGAGCATTGTTTACAATTTCTATATTTTGTTTCTTGATATAGCTATTCCTGCTGGTCCATATTCATAGCAGGAAATAGCAGCCCGAGTGTGGTGGCAGAAACTGGAGGCCATCATGGCAGAGTATCAGTGGCTGGTGGTCCACAAGTAGGAGGAGGCGTCTGTAGTAGTTGCTGCCAATGCTCAGGGCCCCAGCCAGCCCCCAGCACCACCAGCCCATGCTTAACACCAGCGCTGCAGTTCCAGGGTAGCCGCCATACCATCAATGTTGCCCCCCCTCAGACACTGCATTCCAACACCATTTCCTTAGAAGGCAGGTGGAAATAGAAGTCAAGTAGACATGCATGGAGGGGCTCCTCAAACAAGTCCTGGCCCACCTTAAGTGCCTTTTTCTGCCCCTTTTATTTTGGTGGGTGGGACTTTTTGTGGGTCGAGCTGGTGGGAAGGGTTTTTGGACTAGGACTTTTTCACTTTGTTTTCTTTTATAAATGGACCATAGGACATCGGTTTTTTGGACAGTGGTTGGGGAAAGAAATATTTGTTTGGGGCTAAGGGTGGGCCAGTTGTAAATGGAAGGGGTGGGTTTCTATTGTTTTTGTTAGGGACAGTGGTTTATAAATATTTATTTATAGTTGTTCATGCCTAAAATCTTTTTTGGGGTGTTTTACTTCGCAATCCTGCCTTTTAGTGCAGCATGATTTTAAAATCTGCTGATAGTGTATAACAATTAATTATGCAGTTAGGTACCCTTGTCCTACTACTCTCCCAGTCTCTGCAGTGTATTCTGCAAGCATAGTTGACCTATAATGAATGGGGGGAGAGATTTGCGATTGCCAATTATATTGCCAAAACTAAAAGTACAACGATTCTCCATAGTTCTCTTACCTAAATAGATGAAGGGAGAGCTGCATGGTTTCTCAAGGTGCCATAGTGGTGTAGTAGTAGCATGCTAGTGCACTACAGATGAAGGCATTGGAAGTGAGGCCTACTACACCTAGGTAAACTCAAATGAATCTCCTGCACACTGAGTTGGTATTGATTCTACCACATCTGCCCCACCAAGTGTGCGATTAATCAGTGGTGTAAATTATTAGGTAACACCTCAATAAATCATACAGCCTAGGTGAAGAGGGTTAGGGATTTGATAAATGGATGGGTAAGGAATTTAAGGAAAGGTGTGACAAAAAGTCAAACACTGAACAAACACTATATTTATCTGGGAAAGAATCTGCAGCATGTTGTGGGACGAATAGAAAAAAATCTGTATGTATGACTCAGTTAACATTATATTCCGCCAGCCCCAGTGAGACCCAAGTTAGTATATATCTAAACATGTTTGGTCACCAACATTTGCAAAATAGTAAAACTAATAATGTTGAGGTGAAGCTAACACACACAGTTCTAAAAAAAGATTATTAAAGAAAAATGATACTAGCCTGTAGTGCCAAATTGAGTGGTGTATCTGCATTCTTCTTGGATTGCCCTGTCAGTCTTCTTGGGCACCTGTGTGAAATGGTCAGTTAAGATAAGCATGAGTGTAATAGTGTAGGAGAAAAGAAGGCCTGCGGATTGTAAAAGAGAAATGATTATCATGATATTATAGAATCAAGAAGGATAGAATGGAAGGTAGGCTTCCTGAGAAGTAGTGTACCAAGAAGACTCATGGGCAGTAGAGCAAGAGCAAAGTCATTTGCAATCATTCATTTTATGACTGATCTGTGATCAGTTAAATGAGAGCAATTACAACAACCAACAATCACAGACAAGTGGCTGCCTGTAGTGGGATGATCATACTTACAACTGTCATGATCATCATAACATTTAGCCTAGAGCATGTGCAGTGCATAGTGGGACATCACCCATCATGTCTGTCTCCTCCAGTTGCCTACAACAACAGGCCCCCATCCAACCACAAAGTTTCAAATTTTAGCCAGCCAGCACACACATGCAGCTGCATTGCATTTCCCAAATCAAGTAATCAATGCACCTCTCACTACCAGTCTACAGACTGGAGTAGGCCTCTCAGACTCATCATCATCTATATTGATTTCCATGAAGTTGATAATTTCCTTCTTCTGGCAATTGTTTAAGTTTCAATTCACTCTCTGAGTCCTTCCATTATTCTTCAGACTCTGATTAAAGAGTTTGTCCAACTCCATACCAACTGCTCCCAAGAGTCACAATCTTTGGACCCAATTGAGATTGAGCAACCTTTGTTAGCTAAATGGACTGGTAGGGACTTTGACAACTATGAACCAGAAAACAAAGCACCAGAAAACAAAGCAGTGTGAAACCACCGGCAATCAAATCTCGCTAAGTGTCAAGGAGGAAGGAAAAAAAATTCACCTTCAGGAAAAAACATATTACCCAATATTAGGCCCCAAACATTGTAAATCAATCATGACCCAAACACAAGCAAGCGTAATATAGTTAAACAAAAAAAAACCACTCTCACTATCTTGCACCACTAGATATGAGTCACACAAACCATCTCAAGATTGAAACAAGAATCCCTCATATCACGCCATGGGGCCTATAACATTACTTACCTGTTTCAATAAAGAATAGTGGTGCATTGCTTATCCTCTTTGAGTCACAAAACGAAACACACATTGGTAAGTAAGTTGTAAATCAAATATCTGGCAGTCCTGCCAGGGGACAAAAACGAAGGATAGGCACAGAATGGAGGTGGCATTGTCTCTCAAATCTCCTTGAAGTGATTTTGGGGGTAGAGGTCTTCTTCATCGCACACTGGTACAACTCCAGTGCGGCCATACATGTGCCTAAAACGGCTGCAGTTCATTAGTCATTGAGAAAGAAACAAACAATATAAAATTTGAATGTACCCCCAGCTAGCTATATCCTTTTTTCTCAAAGCAGTTTGTAAATGGAAGAAAAAAAGAAAGTTCTAGGGTGGCCCTGGTCTAGTCAGGGAAGTAGAGTTCATCCCCAAACTCAGGTGGTTCACCCAGAAGTTTTTTAGCTAACACACTACACTGACTTGAGTCTGACCAATCACCCTCATCCACCTCCTGTTGTACTTCAGGTATGCTGTATTTTGCCGGTGTAAAGCACTGATTAATTTTGATCATGGTCAATCTCTCGATGTTTTGGGGCAAGAGACTGGTTCTTCTCACTGTGACAACTTCACCAGCTACACTGAACACAAGCTAAGCAGATACACTGGCTACGGGGCAATCCAGATATTTTATTGCCAGCCTGCTGAGCAGTAGCAATTGGTGCCTCTTCCCATAACAATACACCATTGGGTTTTGATTCAGATAGACCTCTTTTGGGACATCCAGGTACGCCTGGACCATCCTCTCAATAGTCATTGGTGCTCCACCTTGCTTGACCTCTTTTGCCTTTGCCTTTGCCCCTGCAGTGGTCTTAAGCCCTGCCTTTATAAACCAATCATGCAGATTTTGGGGCTGCTGCTCCTGTTCCTGGTGTTGTTGTTGTAGCTGGTGTTGGTTTTAGGCTGCTGTGAGCCAACAGCACTGTCCACAGGCTCTATGGAAGCTGTAGGCTTCTGCCTGTGAGTGGGCCTTCAAATCCCAGTTGTTATTTTTCTAGGTTGCTGGCTTGCTCAGTAATCCACTTCTTGTAGGTTGAAACATCCCCGGCTGAAAAAGGAATGAAAGTGGCTAGTAATTGTTTGTACCATGGGTCAAGGATTATGGCACAGATGTAATCTTTGGATGACACAATGTATTTTTGCAGCCTTGTAGATATAAGCGAAGGATTAGGCTTTCCACCAACTCCTGCGCATTTGTTTTTTTATCCACACCTTTAGCTGGTTCTGGAGCATATGCACCAATGGGATAGCTTGGCCCATATTACAATCCTCCATGTTGACCTCCCATGTGAAAATTTCAAAAGGAAGCAGCATCTCTTTCAGGCATTTGACCAGGCCCCAATTGTCCATCTCAATGATCATTCCTTTCACAGTGGTATCTCTTCTTTGCATGACATATTCATTGATTGGTTTGTGCTGCTTAAGCAGACGTTGCAACATGTAATAAGTCGAATTCCAATGTGTTGGCACCTCCCGTTTGAGGGCTTTAACTAGCATTCTATCATCACGCTGGATAATCCTCAAAAACTTGTGGGCTTTAAAAGAATGGCTAAAATGGGAGCAGATTCTCCTGCATGTGAACAGTAAATTGCTGACTCAGGGCCTTAACTAAATTACTGCCATTGTCTGTGGCAACAAATCCAATTTTAAGCCCTCTGGGGCGCAGCCATTCAAAGACCTTGTTAGTAAAGTTATCCAAGATGTTTGCAGCTGTATGTGATTTCTTCATGATGAACATAGCTACCGTTCCATACTTCTGAGCACCATTACAAACTTCAGCAGTGTCAACACCTGCAGATATAATTTCTCTAAGCTCCACAAAAGAGATCCAGTGTGCAGTGATGATCTAATCAGTGGCTTGGCATTTGGTCCACATGTCTGTTGTCAGGCGGATTGTGTGGACAGCACTCTGCTGCAAAGCTTGTCCAACCAATTCCAGCACATTGTGATGTAGCACTGGAACAGCAACTCTGGCGAAAAAGGTCCGGCTGGGAAACTTCAATTTCGGGCAGATGGCCACCACAAATTCTAGAAAAATCACTTTTTCCACAAAAGAAAAAGGGAGGAGTCCAACACTAACATTTTAGCCAGCTTCCAGTTGTACAAACGTGCCATTGGATGGTCGCATTCCTACTGCCCCTCCTGCCTAAACATCAGAGTAATAATAGCCCAGATTTTTTTTTTTTACTGGTGCCACTGATGTAGGTGACTTCAAAGCAGAAGGTGTTGGTAGGCTTAATGTGTGTCTCAGGGGGGCAGCCACTGTATGTTCTTACTTTGGTGTTTCGACCTGACTCTCAGTCTTCCTGTGCAATTGCAATGTTGCTACTGTAGGCACTGATACTACTGCACTGGTCTGGACAGGGCTGATTTGTGTAATGAAAATGTCACCCTCTTCACCCTCAACTTCCATCATGATGGGATCAAATTCCCTGCTTCAACACCTTCACCAACACTACTTGCAGGCTTTTGGCCACTAAGGCACGCCTCGCAGCGGTTTGGATGGTGTTTTCTCAAATAGGTTGTTTGGCCTCCAGTACCATAGTTTATACTAAGCTTACTCCAACTAACACTTGCTCAGCATACAGAGCATAATGCAATGTTTGGCTTCTTTTCACTAACCTTGAACAAGTCTCAAACTTGCCTCTCTGTGGTGCCTGCTTCTACTGAGGTGGCAGTTGATTTAGGTTGCAGCCGGGGCCTTGTAAATATGGAAGCTGGTGGGGATTGTGGTATCTGTGCCAAATCCCTCAGAGCAGGTTGAGAAGATGGGGTAATGGCAGGCTTGTCATCCTCCTCTTCTTAATCCATAACTCTAAGGCTTTTAGGAACCTTCCTTTTCACTTGTTGCCTCTGTGAGAAAGTAGCGTCTTTCTAGCATGGTTCCCCCACTTTTGTCCTGTTTGTGAGTGTGTGTCAGTGTGTTTTTACTGTCTCACTGGAATCCTGCTAGCCAGGATCCCAGTGCTCATAGTTAAAACTCTATTTGTCAGTCTGTTTTGCATGTCTCACTGGGATCCTGCTAGCCAGGACCCCATTGCTCACAGTTTGTGGCCTAATGTGTGTGTTGTCAGTAGTGCTTAACTGTGTCACTGAAGTTCTGCTAACCAGAATGTCAGTGTTTATGCTCTTTCTGCCTCCAAATTAGTCACTATAGTTTAGTGACTTCATTTACCAATTCCAATTGGCACACCGGAACCCCCTTATAAGTACCTAGTGTATGGTACCTAGGCACCCAGGGCATTGGGGTTAAAGGAGATCCTTATGGGCTGCAGCATTTCTTTTGCCACCCATAAAGAGCTCAGACAAACCCTTTCACAGGACTGCAGACTGTGAGACACACTATTTCACAGCCATTTTCACTGCGCTTAAGTAACTTTTAAGTCACCTATATATCTAATCTTCATTTACTGAAGGCTAGGTGCAAAGTTACTAAGTGTGAGGGCACACTTGCACTAGCAAAGGCACCCCCACCCAGTCCAGGGCCAAATCCCCAGACTTCGTGAGTGCAGGGACACCATTACATGTGTGCACTACATATAGGTCAATACCTGTATGTAGCTTCACAATATTAACTCAGAATCTGGCCCTGTAAGGTGTCTAAGATCTTGGAATTGTCCCCGCATTCCAGATATGGTATTGGGGGGCTAATCCCATGCACACTGGGGGCTTCACCATGAATCCGCAGTACTACAGCTGCTGCCACCTCACAGACAGGGTGCTGCCCTCCTGAGGTCTGAGCAGCTCAGTCCCAAGAAGGCAGAACAAAGCATTTCCTTTCGGAGGAGGGTGTTACTCCCTCTCCCTTTGGAAATAGGTGTTACAGGCTTGGGAGGGGTAGCCTCCAGAGCCTCTGGAAATGCTTTGAAGGGTGTAGATGGTGCCCTCCTTGCATAAGTCAGTCTACCCCAGTTCAGGGACCCCCAGTCCCTGCTCTGGCACGAAACTGGACAAAGGAAAGGGGAGTGACAACTCCTCTGTCCATCACCACCTCAGGGGTGGTGCCCAGAGCTCCTCCAGTGTCTCCCTGGCATTAGCCATCTAGTTTCCTAAGGTATGGGGACACTCTGGAGATCTCTGAGTGACCAGTGCCAGCAGATAACCTCAGATAACCATCCTGATAGGTGCATACCTGGTTAAGTAGCCAATCCCCCTCTCAGGGCTATTTAGGGTCTCTCCTGTGGGATCCTCTTCAGATTCAGATTCAGCTTGCAAGTTTCCACCAGGAATCCTCTGTAACTCCTGCTTCATCCTCTGACCGTCAGATCAACCGCAGACTGCTACAGGAACTGCTGTAACTGCAACAACATTTTCAGAAAGGCTACTGTGACCCTGCAACTTCAGCTCCAGCCAGCAACTGCAACAGTTTCTAAGATGTGCACGCTCTGGGGACTCCCTGTCTTCACCCTGCACCAGAAGGACCAAACAAATCTCCTGTGGAGTGATGGAATCCCTTTCCTGCTCCAGCAGGCACCTTCTAAGATGACAACTGGTACTCTGGGACTCCTCTCCTGACGACGAACGTACTCCCTGGAACACAGGTGGTGGACCTCTTCGACATAGACTGTCCTAAGGTCCAGCTGTCCAAATTTGGAGGAGGTAAGAGCTTGCCTTCCCCATTTGGGACACTATCCCTGTGCACCACATCATCTTCACCTCCTGAGGCCTCTGTACACTCTTTGCAAATATTATTTGTGCACAGCCTGGCCCAGGTCCCCAGTACTCTATCCTGTGATGTTCAACTTGCTGGGTTGTTCTCCAGCGGAGTGGGGCCTTCTTTTGCAGTGCTGCAACAACTGCAATTTTCACCTTCTTTGTCCCCAAGTCCTGGGACCTCCATGGGTACTGCCTGGTCATCTGTGGGTTCCCTTCAGTGTTGGGAGCCCTCTCTGCCTCCTCAGCCCGAGTTGAGGCCCCAGATCCCTCCTGGGTCCAGGCAGCGCCATTTTGACGCAATCCGCAACATTGCTTAAATCAAGCCTTGTTGGACGAATCAAGCGCTACAACTCACCTGCATCCAACATCTACACGTGGAACATCCTTTGCATCATTCAGGAACCTGCAGCCATCTTCTTTGGTGCTCTTCTTCAGGCTTCTTCCAACCAGAGAATCCTCTTTTACACCATTTTCTAGGTTGGCAGGGGCTCCTGTCCTTCCTGGAACCTTCTGTGACTTCTGGACTTGGTCTCCTCTCTTTACAAGTCTTCAGGTCCAGGAATGCACCATTTGTTGTTTAAAGTCTTGCTTGGTTCTTGCAATAACTCTAATCATGACTTGTAGTGTGTACTGAGGAAACTTGCAGTACTTTACTCCTACTTTCCCGGGCTCTGAGGTGAGATATTTTACTCACCTTTGTGGTTTTCTTACACTCCCAATGATCCTCTACACTTGCCTAGGGGGGAATTTGTGATTCGCATTCCACTTTCTTAGTACATGGTTTGTGCTGCCCCTAGGCCTATTTCTTCCTATTGCATTCTATGGTATTTTCTATTGTTTGCACTATCCGATGACTATTTACTTACCTGATTTTGGTGTCTGGTGTATATATTGTGTATAGTACTTACCTCCAGAAGGAGTATTGCCTCTAAGATATTTTTGGCATTGTGTCACTAAAATAAAGAACCTTTATTTTTGGTAACACTGAGTATTGTATTTTATTGTGTATAAGTACTGTGTAACTACAGTGGTATTGCAGGAGCTTTGCATGTCTCCTAGTTCAGCCTATGCTGCTCTTGTACAGCTACCTATATCAGCCTAAGCTGCTAGAACACTACTACATTTCACTAGTGAGGGATAATTGGACCTGGTGTAAGGTGTAGGTACCCAAGGTACCCACTACAAGCCAGGTCAGCCTCCCACAGCATTTCCTGGCGTGTCAGCCTGAGGTGGCATCCAAGTGGAGTCTTGATCATCAGAAGGGGAGCTTGAAGAAGAAGATCTCAGAGATCTAGAAGACAGTGGATCTTGTGAAAGAGGGTCTTCTTCAGCTTCCTCAGCATGAAGCTCAATATCCTGATGTGCTCCTAGTTCAGGAGGAACTGCTATTGCTGGCTGCAGCTATTGTTGTTGACTGGGCAGAGTTTCCAGCAACAATTGGGTACTACTTTAAGAAAGACATCACTGCTGATTGGCGTTGCTGTGATTTGAGAGGTTGCCTCTGTGCCAGGCATGGGCATAGTTGGGAGTGGGACCGCTGATGTGGGAGTGCTGCTCCCAGCTTTCTCCCCAGAGGCCAGTGCGGCAGGCACACGTTTTTGCCTGAAAAAGGTCTGGGGCAACATACCAGTGGTGCGAAGCTCCTTCTGATCACTGGCCACTTTCTTGGTAGCACCTTTCTTTGGGGCCGTCTTGAAGCTGTCAGTTGGCAGTAGCACTTAGCTTCACAAGCTGAAGATATGTCTGTGTAGTCGTGAGTGTGGTCACACATCACTTCGTGCACAGGTCTTCTGTCTGGCAGTACTGTGGGTGATGTCTTTTTCTCTTTCTGCACCTAAAAGCAAACATGCAAGGCAGATATAAGTGAACCTTTGCATTGTTGCAGTTGCATTAGTAGTAGAAACAATATCATTTAGTGGTTCCTTGAATCATAAATAATTATTAAATAATACAGTGCATCCATTCGTAAAACCAGACCATCATTAACTTTCATTATCATGTACACTTAGGAAGGATTTGAAAGAGAAACAGCTACAACATACAGAATGTATCTGTTAGCTTTATGTGCATCAAGTTGGCATGTGGCACTCAGGCGGGTGCTGATGACAAATTGAATAAACCTTGAATAATGCAATGTTGTGCAGCTGTACATCTATGGCAGACATAGGGTTAATGGACAAAATGAAAAAAATCCCCAAAAATTAAAATAATAAAAAATGGCATAGGAAATTGTAACATTTATTTTTTTGATTCTAAAACCAAGAAAAAAAATGAAAACATTAAAAGTGTTATTAATTATTATTATTATAAAATAAAATAAAATAACGTTTGTGAAACATAAAAAAAAAAAAGAATAACATGAAATAAAATGCAATTGCTGAAGTAATGTGAAAAACCACAGGTATTTCTGAGGCAAGAAGGGGTGCAGGTGAAAAATGCAAACAAAGTATATAATAAAATATAAAACACTGTTTATACAGTACATTTAGTAATAAGCATTGACCTACTAGGCCTCAAGCATAACACACAAAATAGCTGCCAGCCACATGGTCAAACAACAACCGTCAAGGAGGCATGACCACCACAACAAAGAAGAACACATGCAGGCCTAAAAGCACACTGGCTGCCTACACAAAATGGCCACCACCCACTGAGTTAAACAACAACCAGCAAGTAGGCATGGCCACCACAAGAAAGAAGAACACATGCAGGCCTAAAAGCACAATGGCTGCCTACACAAAATGGCCACCAGCCACATGGTCAAACAGCAACAACCAGCAAGGAGGCATGGCCACCACAACAAAGAAGAACTCTTGCAGGCCTAAAATCACACTGGTGGCTGCCTACACAAAAAGGCCTCCAGCCAAATGTTCAAATAACAATAACCAGCAAGGAGGCATGACCACCACAACAAAGAAGAACACTTGCAGACCTAAAAGCACACTGTCTGCCTATACAAAATGGCCGCCAGCCACATGGTCAAACAGCAGCAACTAGCAGGGAGGCATCACCACCACAATAAAGAAGAACACATGCAGGCCTCAAAGCACGCTGGCTGCCTACATAAAATGGCCACTAGCCACATGGTCAAACAACAACAACCAGCAAGAAGGCATGGACACCACAGCAACAAAAAAATAACACATGAAGGTATAAATCCCCCCTGGCTGCCTACACAAAATGGCTGCCTGCCACATGGTCAAACAACAACCTGCAAGCAGGCATTGTGACCACAACAAAGAAGAACACATGCATGCCTATTGGCTGCCTACACAAAATGGCCACCAGCCACATGGCCAAACAACAAGCAGAATGAAAAGAAAACAGAAAACACATGTAGGTTTAGGACTGCATTTGACTACACAAAAAGGGCCCCTGGCCATTTGGCATGGGGAACAAAGACAAACGGTGGCCTATGACAAACACTCTCATGTACAGGCCAGAGAAAGAAGGCATTGATTCCTGAAAAAACAGCATTAAGTCAGTGATTCCAAAAACGAAAATTAAAGGGGCTAAATCATTTACAACAACAACACACATTATCTAAAGGCATCAAGTATATAATGTTACCTCACAATACGCTGTTTGCAGAACAAAATGTGAAATACCGCCAAAGAACATTTTGTTATATTTTATACAATGCCATCCATGGTGTTTCACTTCAACAGACACCAGAAACAGTTTTTCATCATGCACCCATATCTAGTACTGGGCCTACAGCTGGAAAGACTATTCCATTAGCAGACTTGGCCACTTAACATTAACATAGTCAACTAAATGAATATTGCAAATTTATAAAACAAAACTTGAAGAAAAGGTAGTGAACGGTAAAAGATTTTTCCTTTATAGAAGAAAAATTACAAGTAAAACTATAACTAGGCCATAAATTCAGGCCACCCACCACAATAAATTAAAAAAATCAAATAAAAGTACATATACATCCTGGTGCATGCCCTCTATCAAACAAACAAGTTGTACAATACTCTTATACAAGTTGTTTTGAACTTGCTTTCGTAATCTCAAATACAACAAAGTTCTTAAATCCAATGATACATCCAGGAGACAAAAAAAATTATGCGTTCAGTTTGAAATCCAAATGAAAAGTGACCAGGGGATGGACAAAGCACTGGGAGGACCCTGCTGGATAGGAACAGGAAGTTGGAGTCTCTGGGGGTACTTCCTGTTGTTGAACAAAAGAGTACATTAAAAAAGAGTAAATTAAAAAAGAACTCCTTACACACAAAAATCAACGCAAGCGGTCCATTAGAGTAGATTTTTAACTCAGAGTTGTCTTTTTGAGGATATTTCAGCTGCTTAAACATTGCCAGGTTGAAGCTGTGGTCAATCGCATGCACTGGCACTCGCCTATGTCAAAAAAGATGTACCAGAAGTCTCTAGCATGGCGCTAAATCTTGTGGGTGGCTGAAAAATCTTGTTTATTCTTGTGAGTGACCGGTAGTCTCTCTTTTTGCTTTGAGCATGCCATCAATTGTGCACCAACAGGGGAAAAACTCCGGTCAGTTGTGGAGTGTGGAGTCTATCGGTAACTATGCAAACTCATCCAGCGGAGCAGAGTTATTCGCCCGGGTCAAGATGAGATCTCAGCCATAATTAACAGATAGGGAGAAAACGAAGGTGGGAGGCTCAATGTTACTGGAGATAGAGCAGCAACAGTACTACCACCAAGGGTGTGAATTGCGTTGAGTGGTCCAGAATTGCAAGCTAATTGATAGAGATCACCTCAGGTGGAATAAGTCCCAGGTCACCCCCTATCCAAAGAATTTGAAGAATGCCCACTGGTACCCGGAACAGTCATGGTTGCATTCCTGGACACACTCAGAGAAGGCTCGAGTAGGGTTGCTCCCATTCTGTTGATCGGATGCCAGCGAGAAAATAACCTTATAGCTAGTGCCCATAGGAGTGAACACAGTTAGGAACTCTGTTTAACAGGCCCTCACCTCGATCTAAGTGCTCAATCAAAGGCTTAAGTTTCTCATCAAGGATATTACCAACCCTCACACACAGAGATTCAATCAGAGGGGAATCAAAAAGCAAAGGGTTGCTAGTCTGAGAAGCCATAGATTGTTTGGAGGAGCTTGAATAAGATGTGGGTTGAGGTTGTGATAACACTGGGGGCTGAATCCAGGTAAGCAAGTATTAGAAGGGGAACACGCTTCACTGCCCCTAATCTTCCCAATTCACTTTTTCACTTCGAAGTAGCAGCAGAAACAGTCTGCAAACAAAAGGCGTTACCCCACTCGAGTGTGGACTCAACAACAATGTCCTAACCAGCATATTTATCAGGACAAACATCTTCCGGCTGGTGCTCAGCCCGATTCTCAGGTATAGGGCTGTTTATTGGAACACCATCAATTGCAGACGCAGATGGGGGCACCCAAGGTCCAAAGAAAGTTTGTGCTCTATCAGTTTGATGTAATTTGTTACAGTCCCAAGAACCCTTTCCAACATACTGTCAATAGACACAGTGGGGTATGCGGTAAAAGTCCTCTCATTAACCTTGCATTTCCCCACTGCAAACACCTTACCCGGAATAATACTTCTCATATGAGCACGATTAAAAGAGCCTTAGGTCATGGGTCAAAGAGGTGGGGCCTAGCCTAACCTCGTCTGGCCGCTGACAGACATAGACGGGCCCAATCTTGGCCCAGTCTATGCCAGGGCACACGCCCAGGTGCATCCTGTGCAGTGGGAGATTCTTGCTGGTGTAAATAATATAGGCCCTCATTACAACATTGGTGGTAACTGCTTCTTACCACCATGCTGACTGCCACCAACATACCATGACTGCGGCGGAATACCGCTACCTGTATTATGACACGGGTATAGAAATCCGCCACTATACAGACACCCACACAAGTCAGCCAGCTCAAAGGTCAGTGATAAACTGGCGGTACCAAAACCCACACCGTTACACCAACAGAAATACGCCCACAGCATCATGACCCATGAATCACGGTGGCAGACATTGAACCGTGGTAAACCATTGGCGGTACAGACTACGGCACTCAAAATACACACACACAAACAAAACTACACCACACTGGACAATTCACATTACACACATCTGACACACATATACACACAACACCCACAACACTATAAAACATACAACCACAATACCCACAACTCCTTATGACCCAAACATTTTGGCAAGTGAGAGAGAGACAAGCCAGGACCACCCACTGAATCTGAGCCACAAAACACCATCATCCATACACCATCTACGCACCACACACCCCAACACATCACCTCACACACCCTCACACATACCACTCACACTACACCCATGGCACCACAAAGACACCCCAGGTTCTCAGAGGAGGAGCTAAGGGTCATGATGGAGGAAATCATCTGGGTTGAGCCACAGCTATTCGGATCACAGGAGCAGCAGACGTCCATTACCAGGAAGATGGAGCTATGGCGGAGAGTCGTGGACAGAGTCAACGCCATGGGACAGCACCCAAGAACAAGAGATGACATCAGGAAGAGGTGGAACGACCTATGGGGAAGTTGTGTTCAGTGGTTGCAAGACACCAGGTAGCTGTACAGAGGACTGACGGTGGACCCCCACTTCCTTACCCGCAACTAACAACATGGGAGGAGCAAGTCTTGGCGATCATGCAACCCGTGGGCCTCGCAGGAGTAGCAGGAGGACTGGACTCTGGTAAGTCAAATCTTTACTGCTTAATCCCCCACCCTACCTGCATGCCATCACAAACAGCAACCCCTACCCTCACCCCCATCACACCACCAACTCACATAAAAACCACCATCACAACCCACCCATCCTAATACCAAGCCCTGAATGCAACAACAATGCATGGACCACCATCACAGACCTGTATGGACACCCATCACCACAGCATGCACACTAGTAACAATCACTTAGCCAAACCAAGCACAACTCACACAAGCCACAGCTGCCTTGCTAATAACAACCATAGAGGGAACATATCCATGCACAAGATGGCACACGCAGATACAATACTACTGCATTTACATCCCCACAGGACCCCACTCAACGTGACAGGAGAGGAGGTGCCAGCCACATCCAGTCCCCCCCGAAGAGGCCCACAGTGATGACAGCAGCTCTGCACGCCTGGATCACAATGACCTACCTGGCCCATCAGGGACTTCTGAACAGTGGGTGACCCAGCCACAGTCCCAACCCACCACAGAGCCTCCCCCTCAGGAAACACACCACAGCATCCACCCAGCGGGCCCATACCTCTGTCACCAGGACACGTCTATCAGCAGTGTGTCCACCACTACAAGGACCCAAGCAACCCCACAAATACAGGACGATCAGGGACCTGGGGTCAGTGGCAGTGGGCACACGGTTCAGGGGACAGAGGCACAGGACAACAGGGAAGCTGGGAGGACTGCTGTGCGACAGGGGGAGGACAGGCCCAGGGAACCGACTCTCCACAAGGCACTCACAAATATTCTGGAAGTATACCACCATTCCCAGGAGATGATGGGCCAGATACTGGCCAAGTTGCAGGAGACCCAGATGCTGCAGGAGGGAGAGTACCTGGGGATCAGGGAGGACTTGAGGGACATCCACACCACCCTGGTCACCATTGCAGGGGTGCTGGCTGACATGGCCAACACCATGAGGGAGGCAGTGGCACACCAACGGGCCCCTGACACTAGCCAAACCGAAGAACAGCCCTCCACCTCGGACGGCGCTAGTGGGCAGGAGGCCCCACCACAAGAACAGACCACCAGCACCCCACCCCCTGCAGAAGGAGAACCACTCCGCAAATGGTCCCTGCGATCCAGGCAGAAGCCAGAGAACATTGCCAAGACCCCCACCAGGAAATAAGACTCTCCTGATTGTCACCCTTCTGTCCCACTCTGTCACCCTGTCCACCTTGAACTGCCATTGCTCCACTTCCTATGCCCCCTTGGACAAGGCATCTGTGATACAAATAGACTGGAATCTACCCTGGACTTTCCTCCATCAGCAACCCAGCCCATTGCAGTACCCCCTACACTTATTAGCACCTAAATAAACACCCCTGGAACAAATTCAAGTATGGAGTCTGTGAATTCTATGACAAATGTATTAGTTTCGGAAACTGTAAATATTGCAATTCAAAAGTACTGTAATATTTACACAGGTATGACCTGTAGTGGGCAGCAGTAAACACATCAGGAGCCAGACTGGGGCACAGAAATCTGAAAATAGAGATGCCAAAGAGTACAGTAAGTGGATTTAGAAATAGGGAAATCAGGCTGCCATGTTCAATGTCAAACACAAAACTGCAATGGAAGGTGAAGTTACAGTGTCTTACCTGTGTGTCCCTGGAAGGACTGTTGAATTAGTGTACTTCTGTTGTCCACATCCTCTTCCTCTGCCTCCTGTTCGTCACTATCCACAAGCTCCACCACTGCCACACAACCATCCCCAGGCTCATCCTCCTGCATAAATGGCACCTGGTGTCTGAAGGCCAGGTTTTGCAACATGCAACATGCAACGATGATCTGGCACACCGTCTTAGGTGTGTAGTACAGGGATCAACCTGTCAGATGGAGGCACCAGAATCTGGCCTTCAGGAGGCCAAAGGTTCTCTCAATGATCCTCCTTGCTCGCCCATGTGCCTCATTGTAAAGTTCCTCTGCCCTTGTCCTGGCATTCCTCACTGGGGTCAGTAACCATGAGAGGTTGGGGTAACAAGAGTCACCTGTAAATATCGAGGGATACCTGTTAGCCACACACTCACCCTTAGGGCCAAAGCCACACCCATATACCTACATCAACTGGGTGGGTACCATGGGCTCACCTATTAGCCACACCCTGTGCCTCTGGAGTTGAGACATCACATATGGAATGCTGCTATTCCTCAATATAAATGCATCATGCACAGAGGCAGCATATTTGCCATTGGCATGGGAGATGTACTGGTCTGCCAAACACACCATCTTCACATTCAGAGAGTGAAATCTTTTCCTATTTCTGAACACTTTTTCATTTTTCCAGGGGGGGCAAATGCAATATGTGTACCATCAATGGCACCAATGATGTTGGGGATATGTCCCAGTGCATAAAAGTCAGTCTTCACTGTGGCCAAATCCTCCACCTGGGGGAATACGATGTAGCTGCGCATGTGTTTTAACAGGGCAGACAACACTCTGGTCAGCACATTTGAGAACATTGGCTGAGACATCCCTGATGCCACCGCCACTGTCGCTTGGATGGAACCACTTGCCAGGAAATGGAGCACTGACAGGACCTGCACTAGAAGGGGGATACCTGTGGGATGGCGGATAGCTGAAATCAGGTCTGGCTCCAATTGGGCACACATTTCTTGGATTGTGGCCCTATCAAGTCTGTAGGTTAGGATAATGTGCCTGTTCTCCATTGTCCCAGGTCCACCAGGGGTCTGTACACGGAAGGATGTCTCCATCTCCTATTCATCCTCAGCGGTTGAAATCTAGGGTGAAAAATGTTGAGCAGAAGGTCATATTCACACATATGTCAATAATAATATGCATTTCTCCCTTTACAGAAACAGTATGTGAACTTGTGAGTCAGTTGATGTGCCAATGTCTGCTGTGACGCAGTTAGTGCCATGGCCTGAGCCCCCCTGAAATGGCGGCTCCCTGACCTGTGAGGAGAGACAAGTGGAAATTAGGTAATTCCGCTGGCATTGTGCGCTGTTGCGGTCGGCGGTCAACGACTGACACGCAACATCGCATTGGTTATCATTGGGCCCTAAGGGTTCCAGGAGTCAATGGCGATGTACGCCGGTGGTGATAGTACGCACCGCCGCAGACATGACCGCCATTTTCTATCTGTTCACTCACTTGCTACCTGACCTTCAGCAGGAGAGGACCTACACTGCAAGTGCTGCTGTGACCTGTGTCTGGAAGCGACAATGGCTCGAGTGTCTGGGGAAAGGGCCCCTGCCTTCACTTCCGAGGAGTTGGCGAAACTAGTGGATGGGGTCCTACCCCAGTACATTTTACTCTATGGTACTCCAGCCAAACAGGTGAGTACACTAGGAGCATGATTCATGGGCCATGAATGTATGGATTGCTGTGTGTGTGTGTGTCTGTAAGCCCCGTGTAGGGGACGGTCTGAGGGGTCTCCTCCTCTCTTCGCCTTCCTTTCTGGAAGCTCCCTCGAAAGGGCTGTTCGCCCTTATTTTCCACTGTGCTTTCACACACTTACATGGGAATGGACATGTACAACATCCTTACATGGAATTTGAGAGGCATGGCTAGTGCCTCCAAGCGCTGCAGAGTATATGCATACCTCAGAAGACATAGAACGCACATAGCTATACTGCAGGAAACCCACCTAACTCCAGAAGACCTATGCAGCCTCAATAGAAAATGGCCTGGGTTAGTTTATGGTACCACCACCTCAGCATTCACTAAAGGTGTGCTGGTATGGATTGCCCCAGGGGTCCCCAACACAGTAAAAGACCATAGGATTGATGCGGATGGTCACTACGTCCAATTAGAGGGGTCTCTGGACAGTAGGCCACTATTCATAGTGGGATTATACACCCCAAACTTGAAACAGGGGGACTTCTTACTGTCAGTCACCCCCAACTCCTCCTTGATCCGTCGCTACACAGCATATGGGGCGGCGATCTGAATTGTGTGCCAGACGTAGACATGTATAGATCCCACCCCCCACTCGACAGCACCCCTAGCAGGAAAACTTATTTGGTGCTCCAGAATTGTATGATAGGGAATACTCCTTTTCACTGCCTCCATATCCGCATAGACTTGTTGTTCAGCTCGGCTGGGCTGACCAACAACTTTACCAAAGCCTCATACCTGGCGAAAACTATATCGGACCACTGCCCTTTGACGACTTCCATTTAATGGGGTAGGACGCATGCACACATTCCCTCTTGGTGCCTGCAGCCGAACTTGCTACTTGGTCCTCTGTTTCACCAAGAGTTGGTGGGGCACATCACTACTTCTTTTGCTACTAACGGGGGGACTACGTCTTTGCAGGCACTGGAATTGGACGCACATAAAGTGGTGGTGAGAGGCCTATGTCTATCGACGGCGGGTAAAGTGTAATGCATGCTCACACGCAAACTGCTGCTGACTGAGTCCTTACACACACCATGCGCGCCGTGGACTGAGGTCGACTTGCGCTTTCGAAAGTTCGAATACCGTCACTATGTCGCCCGGACACACTCTGAAGGAGACCTCTCCAGCAGGCTGCTAGCTTGGTTGGTGCAAGGAGAACAACAGCGCACCCCCATAGGAGCCATACGATTGGAATCAGGAGCTGTGGTTAACACACAATCAGAAATGAATTACATATTAAGGCAATATTACAACACTTTGTATGCGGCAAGGCCCCCCCAACACCAGCGCAGCTGGAGGACTTCTTTTACATGCTGCCACTGGCCTGCCTCTCCACACCCCAACAGCTGGAACTAGAGAGACGCATAGACCCTGAAGAGATTCAGCTGTCTTTGCGACAACTGGTCCACAACAAAGATTCGGGCAGCGACGGTCTCCCAGCTGAATATTATCATACATATTCCGTACAGCTAATTAAACCTTATCTGGAAATGCTGCAAGAGGCTTTTGCGAGGGGAAGGCTCCGGATTTGCAGTGCAAAGCAGTAATAGTGGTCCTCCCTAAGCCAGGTCATGACCCATTGGATGTCCACTCATACCGTCCCCTATCACTATTAAACCTAGACTGTAAACTACTGGGGAAGGTCCTAGCGAACCGTCTTCTTCCTCTGATGCAGTCTCTGGTTCATGAAGACCAGTCTGGATTCATGCCTGGTCGGAACACTTCCATTAATATACGATGCCTGCTAAGGCTCATGTTTGACGCCAGACGGAGTCAGAATATGAACGGGTCACGGTGTCCCTCGATATAGAGGAGGCGTTTGACACACTAGGCTGGCCCTTTTTAATGGATGCACTGGGGCGTATGGGTTTTGGGAAAGTATTCATGTGGTGGATCACCATTTTGTATTCTGGCCCAACTGCCCGAGTCAAGACAGGCGGGATCATATCAGATAGCGTTGCCATCGGAAAAGGCAGGAAACAGGGTTGCCCACTCTCGCCGCCATTATTCGCACTGGCGATCGAGCCTCTTGCCGCACAGCTCAGAAGAAGGGCTCAAGAGTGGGGCATACTTGGCGGCGAAAAGCACCAGATCGTCTCCCTCTATGTGGATGACGCACTGATGTAGCTACGCAATTGCATAGTGTCCCTCCAGGACCTTTTGCGGGTACTGGACCTATTCAGAGACCTGTCAGGCTTGCGCGTGAATTGGACAAAGTCCTGCCTGTTCCCATTGATATCGGTTCCCGAGACCCTTCGTCCCACTGCCTCGACACACGCTCTACTGCCTTCAAATACCTAGGGATACACATTTATCGTAGTGCAGCCGACCTCAAAAGGGGAATCTGGGATGCAGGGTCAGATCCGTTAGAGGCTCCTTGCCTTTTTGGCGCTTGCTCCCGTTATCCCCAATGGGGAAAGTGGCGTTCGCGAAGATGATTAGCCTTTCACGGCTGCTATATCACTTCTCTGCGCTGTGGATAGTAATCCCTCGAGTCCTCTTTAAAATGCTGAACAGTCTGTTGACTGACTTAATACGGGCTGCGGACGACGGCGAGTAGCACTTGCTGACACACACTTACTGCTCACGCAGGGGGGACTAGGCACCCTACACTATGAGCTGTATTATGCGGCAGCGTAAATACATTAGACTGTGCGTCTTCCATATGACGTGGGACTGCCCCCCATGCTGCGGTCCTGGGAAGCCATAACTTCACTAACTGCTGAATTGCTGGGTCACCCATAGTGCCCCACGCATAAACCGTGTTTGCTAGGTATCCGCCCAAGGTCCAAGGGAGGGAAACAGGTACACAGGTGCATCGAATTGGCATTCGTGCTGTTCAAACACCTCCTGATGATGCAATGGAAGGCACCGAACGTACTGGACATACACTGCTGGACAGGTGACCTGCTGAAATGGGCAAAAGCAGAGGCTTAGGTACTGCATTCACTCTGGGATGGGGGTTGATGATCAAGGGATTAGACACGTGGGACTCCCTCATTGCCTCAATTGAGAATAAAGAGAACACACGCCCCCCTTGCAACTACTAGCAGTCCTACTCGACACATATCACACATCCATTCTATTGCTAAGGTGCGGAGGCACTGGGGCAAGCCCACGGGAAGATGCTCCAACACAACGCATCACTCTCCACATGGCGGGGTATCAGATACCCCCTGGGCCCGACACAATTGTTGCCTGTAACCATGCCACTCAACATACATGGCGAGGAATGATGGACCCCGCACGCCCGCCAAGGCGGTCTCTTCCAGATCCACAGCACCCACATTAAGGAACTGGGCACCCTATCACCTGCAAGGCTCACAATGACAGAACAGTGTAGCTATCGGCCTTCAACCACTAATCGATGGTTAACTTCAATGAGTGAATTAGGTAACTGAGCAAAACTAACCCTGCCCCCTCCCTCCCACCATCCCACCCTGGGCCGCCCACAACCAGTCTCTAACTTATTCCTCTGTATGTTTCAACCTTTATCTTCACTTCTGTCGATCTCTAAATACAGTTATTTTGTTCTCTGATGTGGTTTTCCAAGTTGGTATTATGATACAGACAGCGCTGTTGCACTTAAATGCAAAGGACAAATGTGATGTAAAAATGTCAATAAAGAGATTTAAAAAAAAAAAGACTCAGAAAAGGTTTATATTTAAGAGTTATAACTATATTTCTACCATCTGTCTTTTTCAAGTTATTATTGCTTTAAATGTAGGTATTACTGCCAGTGTCCCATAATACTGTCTGAGAGGAAATTGAAGATTCCAATCACACTGGGATTACAAGACCTGAGTATTACTGCATTGGTAATAACGCTTCTGGACGAGAAAATATGAGGATCATTTGTTAATCTCTGGTAATATTGCATTGGAAATTGCGAATATCCTTGGTACTGGTGATACTAGGCATTGGATTACCCCCATGTAGGAAGGTAGCCTCTTTCTAGCCTTGTTACCCCCACTTTTGGCCTGTTTGTGAGTATATGTCAGGGTGTTTTTACTGTCTCTCTGGGGTCCTACTAGCCAGGACCGCAGTGCTCATAGTGGAAACCCTATTTGTCAGTATGTGTGATATGTGTCACTGGGGCTCTGCTAGCAAGGACCCCAGTGCTCATAGTTTGTGGCCTGAATGTGTTCCCTGTGTGGTGCCTAACTGTATCACTGAGGCTCTGCTATCCAGAACCGCAGTGTTTATGCTCTCTCTGCTTTTAAAATTGTCACTGCAGGCTAGTGACTATTTTCACCAATTCTGATTGGCACTCTGGAACACCCTTATAATTCCCTAGAATATGGTACCTAGGTACCCAGGATATTGGGGTTCCAAGAGATCCCTATGGGCTGCAGCATTTCTTTTGCCACCCATAGAGAGCTCAGATAATTCTTACACAGGACTGCCACTGCAGACTGAGTGAAATAACATCCACGTTATTTCACAGCCATTTTACACTGCACTTAAGTAACTTATAAGTCACCTATTTGTCTAACCCTCCGTTGGTGAAGGTTAGGTGCAAAGGTACTAAGTGTGAGGGCACCCTGGCACTAGCCAAGGTGCCCCCCACATTGTTCAGGGCAATTTTCCCGGACTTTGTGAGTGTGGGGACACCATTACACGTGTGCACTACATATAGGTCAATACCTATATGTAGCTTCACAATGGTAACTAGGAATATGGCCATGTAACATGTCTAAGATCATGGAATTGCCCCCCATGCCAAATCTGGTATTGGGGTGCCAATCCCATGCATCCCGCATGGCCCCCGGGTACTGCCACACCAGCTCTCTGGAGTTTTCTCTGCAGCTACCGCTGCTGCCAACCCTCAGACAGGTTTCTGCCCTCCTGGGGTCTGGGCAGCCAGTCCCAGGAAGGCAGAACAAAGGATTTCCTCTGAGAAAGGGTGTTACACCATCTCCCTTTGGAAATAGGTGTTAAGGGCTGGGGAGGAGTAGCCTCCCCCAGCCTCTGGAAATGCTTTGAAGAGCACAGATTGTGCCCTCCTTGCATAAGCCAGTCTACACCGGTTCAGGGATCCCCCAGCCCCTACTCTGGCACAAAACTAGACAAAGGAAAGGGGAGTGACCACTCCCCTGTCCATCACCACCCCAGGGGTGGTGCCCAGAGCTCCTCCAGTGTGTCCCAGTCCTCTGCCATATTGAATGCAGAGGTCTGAGGGCACAGTGGAGGCCTCTGAGTGGCCAGTGAAAGCAGGTGATGTCAGAGACCCCTCCTGATAGGTGCTTACCTGGTTAGGTGGCCAATCCTCCTCTGAGAGCTATTTAGGGTCTCTCCTATGGGTTTCTCTTTAGATGATGAATGCAAGAGCTCACCAGAGTTCCTCTGGACTTCCCTCTTCAACTTCTGCCAAGGATCGCCCGCTGACTGCTCCAGGACGCCTGCAAAACCGCAACAAAGTAGCAAAAAGACTACCAGCAACATTGTAGTGCCTGAACCTGTCGGCTTTCTAGACTGTTTCCTGGTGGTGCATGCCCTGAGGTCTGTCTGCCTTCACCCTGCACTGGAAGCCAACAAGAAATCTCCTGTGGGTCGAATGAATCTTCCCCCTGCTAACGCAGTCACCAAACTTCTGCATCACTGGTCCTCTGGGTCCCCTCTCATCTTGACGAGCGTGGTCCCTGGAACACAGGAGCTCGATCCAAGTGTCCCCGACAGTCTAGTGACCATTCTGTCCAAATTTGGTAGAGGTAAGTCCTTGCCTCCCCACGCCAGACAGTAATCCTGTGTACTGCGTGAACTGCAGCTGCTAGGACATTTGCAAGACTTCCTTTGTGCACAGCACAGCCCAGGTCCCCAGCACTCCGTTCTGCATTGCCTAACTCGCTGAGTTGGACTCCGACTTGGTGGGACCTTCTTTTGTTGTGCTGAGATGACCACCGTACTCAGATCTTCTGAGTGCCTATTCAGGTACTTCTGCGGGTGCTGCCTGCTTCTGCTTGGGCTCTCTCTGTTGCTGAGTGCCCCCTCTGTCTCCTCATCCAAGGGGCGACCTCCTTGTCCTTCCTGGGCCCTGGCAGCACCCAAAACCTTCAACTGTGACTCTTGCAGCTAGCAAGGCTTGTTTGCGGTCTTTCTGCGTGGAAACAACTCTGCATCCTCCAGCACACTGAGGGACATCTTCTGACCAAAGGAGAAGTTCCTGGTACCTTTTTGCAGAATCTTCAGCTTCTTCCACCCGGAGGCAGACCTTTTGCACCTTCATCCGGGGTTTACTGGGCTCCTCCCCCCCCCCCAAGACACTTGCATGACTCTGGGACTTGGTCCCCTTCCTTTGCAGGTCCTCAGGTCCAGGAATCCGTCTTCAGTGCTTTGCAGTCAGTTGTTGCCCTTGCAGAATCCCCTATCTCGACTTTTCTTGGCTATTGGGGTAACCTTACTCCTACTTTTCAGGGTCTTGGGGTGGGGTATCTTGGACACCGTTAGCATTTTCTTACACTCCCAGCGACCCTCTACACACTACACCAGGCCTGGAGTCCTTTCGTGGTTCGCATTCCACTTTTGGAGTATAAGGTTTGTGTTGTCCTTAGGCCTATTGCCTCCTCTTGCATTCTACTGTGTTCTACAGTGTTTGCACTACTTTTCTAAGTGTTTTACTTACCTGATTATGGTTTGTGTGTATATTTTGTATATTTTACTTACCTCCTAAGGGAGTATATCCTCTGAGATACTTTTGGCATATTATCATTAAAATACAGTACCTTTATATTTAGTAACTCAGAGTATTGTGTTTCAATTGATATAGTGCTATAGGATATAAGTGGTGTAGGAGGAGCTTGCATGTCTCCTAGTTCAGCCTAAGCCGCTCTGCTATAGATATCTCTATCAGCCTAAGCTGCTAGAACAATACTAATCTACTAATAAGGGATAACTGGACCTGGCACAAGGTGTAAGTACCATCAGGCACCCACTATAAGCCAGGCCAGCCTTCTACACACCACAAAACCACTGTGGAGTCCATAGTTGAGGCTTCAATGATGTTGTGTTACCCAACTGAGTCCTTCATTAAGAGTGACTTATAAATTCACATTCGTGGGATACCAGCTGAATTGGATTACAAGGTGAGTGAGAGACCTGAACCTTCAGGTATTTTGCCCAGATGTGTTATGATTGGTAAAATAAGGAGATTATCAGATAAAAGCAGGAAAATTGGGGAAATACATACAAGAAATGGTGTGGTAACAGAGATTCGCATGGTAATTCCATAATTCCTTGGCCAAAGCATTTTTAATGGTGTGATAACAGAATTTCTAATTATTGCATCCTGCTGTATTTCTAATTGCAGGCAGAGAATTACCATTGCACTTTACCTGCACAGTGCACACAGTGGAATAAGGGCCTAATTAGCACTCTTTTTACTTATAGACAGAAGGATAAAATGTTCAGAAGGACCCACTGATGCCAGAACCTCTGCATGGTCCTGAGCTGTCTTAGCAGTTTATTTTCCACTTCACAGTCTTAAAGGCTTTTACATTTCACCTCACATTAATAAATGTTATTTTGAACTGTAAGAAAGCAGGTTATTAATTGGGATGAATGTGAGGCATTCAAAACTAATACGGCCCAAATCTTGCTTTTACTGGCAACCAGATACCACTTTGAAGTACTTGCCTTGCAGGATAATGGTGCAGAGCAGTCCAATGCCAAATCAAACAAGGTGATGCGGGCAAGTGACTTAATTGTTAGGGACACAACACCTAATCAATCGTTGTTAAGCCAGTGCTTATAAAAAGTGCAAATACTTTATTGTTCACACACAACTCAATACTAGATATTCATTTGTAAATGCATTCATGATGGCAGGTTACAGCCTCTAATGGTTTGCACCCCTGCAAGTCTTCAAGCCTACTACCACAAATGCCCAACCACCCCATATGCTGAAGATAATTAAACTCAATATAATTTATAATAAGACTGCGTTAATATTCTCGTTGCTAATACAGCATTACAACATTAAAAGCAGCCCCAGGAACAATATTGGACATTCTCTTGGAGTTCAAGGGTGTCATGCACATGTGCATTCTTGGAATTTGTTTTCTCTATAATATAGCAAAAATACATTTATATGTGCCTAACCATGTGTCTGCTTACTCACTTACACAGGGGTGGTCGTCTTACAATTGCTTTTGTAACAAAGTACAACAAAACCCTTGCAAGATGGCTGCCTGTGTATATGAGCATAGGTGCATGCATACGTGCTCGAAGACAACCATCTTAGAATAGATTCAATTTAACAATAGCTAACTGTCCCAAGATCACAAATAGATGTTAACATTATATTTATTTCTTTTGGATTGTAGTTTACTGACTCAATTTGCTCCTGTAAAGCACTCCAGTGTGCACAAACACCAATTTCATACTTTGAATTGAAATATAACTAAATATTGTAATTGTGAAAAACTGGCTCAATGGTCCAAATCTGTGCTGTTTTTAGCACAAGGTAGACCTTCTGATACTTTGGAAAGCCCTAGGCAATAATACACAGATTCCTAAACTTCAGAACCTCTACTAATACTCGCTGGCAACCCGCCTGTCACTGGAAGTTCTCTCAGTCTAGGAGACTGTGTTTAACTAGAAAAATCAGTTTATTTGTTACATTGCTATGAATTCATCCCGGTGCTTGAATCCGTATTATTGGTGTTTGGATAGTCCTAGAAACTGGTTATCCATTGCAATTAGAACTTTGAAGATTTTGCATCCTGGAAAGAGGCTTTCGCCTGTGAAGAATATGTCGTTTCTGGCTCCTGAAGAATGGTATTTCCTTGTCACCAGCAGTCTCTCTAACCCTATCATTCAATGGCCAGTATCTCATCCATCTGGAAACAAATATGAGCTGCTCATGTCACAAAAATCTGCATGGAACGCAAGCCATTAGGCAACTTTGACTATTTCTGTCTACTGAAGTCCTGTTGGTGCCTGGAAGTTCCTGTCGGTGCTGCTAAACCTCACATACCAGGTGAGCCTAGTCAGTTTGGGATGGAGTTCTTCCCGTATACTTTTCTGTTGTTATGCTGGCCAGCCGTTGGCTTGAAAATCTCTTTAGACCATGTGATGAGTCCTTGAAAATTTAACTGGAACTCAGTAATACATATTACATATATATTAAGATAGTTTTCTTTTACATCCTGCCCAGTTATTCAACAAAATGTCACAACTGCGTGTGGTGCCTCCAGCTATGAACATTACCCCTGCCATACGCACCCTAGCTATATCCACTCCATCCTTTGAGCCTTATGGCTGTAGCCGTGTGTTTATGCATGTCAGAGTGTGGATGCTTACCCTTGTTGCATTAGCAATCCACACTCTTCAGTTGTTTATTCTTGTTTGGTTAATACAACTCCTTTCTGCTGGGCAGTAGAAATGTCTGCAATGATTATGCAGCATCAGGGAGATCCAGCATTCATCAGGATCACACAGCTTCATTTGTCCCGGGGGTGTGGGGGTGTGTAGGGAGGTGGGAGGGGGAGCACTAGTGATTGTGTTTACCACAGAAATGGTCCTGAAGGTTGTGGGGAACTCTGATGTGCAAAATGATGGTATCGCTCTAAGAGTTATTTTATCAATTTTCTGGAACAATGGTACAATGTCCCTCTTTTTTGCTCATGTACTTTACATACAATTAATTGTCCAACTACATTTCTAGTTATCTGAGAGGTCTGATCTGCAAGCAAAACAACATCCTCGCGACCGCCAAAGTCACAGGGAGGAGGCAATCGTCATACTGGCTGTCCCCCCTCCAGTCGTATTGCGATGTTCCCACCGGACTGACTGGCGGGAACATCGTATTACGACGTTGCCGCTAGTCAGACTGGTGGGAACAGTGCTACGGTATGGTCCTTGGCTCCCTTAAGGGAGCCGAGGCTAATATTGCAGCACTAGAGCACCCTTGGAATGCGCACTGTCTTCAAAGCAGACTGCGCATTGCAAGGGTGCTCGGTAGGGGGCCCCTGCACTATTTCCCCCAGCCTTTTCATGGCGGGTTCCCCACCATGGAAAGTCTGGTGGAAACAGGAGTTGTGATCAGCACAGCAGTGCTGTGTTCAGCGCTGCTGTAGTTGACCACGAGACTGCCCGCTGTCAGCCCGTCAGGAACCCTGTTCCCGGTGGTGACAGAGGTCCCCTGGCGGTCCAACCACCAGGGTCCTAATATAGTAGTCGGACCACCTGGAGTGCAGTGGTCTGACTGTCACTTCGGGGCTGGTGGACTCAAGACCACCAGACTCATAATGAGAGCCTTAGTCTTTTTCTTCTGCTTTATTAGCATGTTCTACATCGCATCTTGTTTTTAACTTGCACAATTTTTATAGTGTTTTACATAACCTTTGAAGGACTGCATCTGTGACTGTGTCTCATAATACTGGGTGTTGCATTCTGTTTTGTTTTTGTGATTGTTTTTAAAAGCAACAAATATTTTTCATTTTGTTCAATTTTTAAATGACACCATACCTTCTCAAAGAGTTGTTTTTCACATTTCCAGCTTTAGAATGTAACTTTTTAACCATTGTTTCTTTCTTCTCTGGCTATACCACCTAAAGTACTAAACTGGATTGAGAGGATTTAACAATTATCTTGTTTAGGCTGTTTGCCATTAAATTCTCCCTCAGAGAAAAGTGCCATATTATTTTATTAATTAGGTGACAGCAGAAAAGCAGAAATTTACTAACACTTTGCTCTGGGTTTACATCTCAAAAGGGGTGCAAACCCAACACAAAGTGCGTTTTCTTAGATTTACTTTCCAGTGCAATCACCTGTTTGAGAGAGGATAGGTGATGCCAATTGTTTCCCTCTTTTTCAATTGTTTTCTTGTGCTTGTTTTTTCCTGGTGGGCCTACGTTTGGACTAGAGGAGGCAGAGAAGGCCCATGTGCAATGAACATTTTGGCGGTATTGGAGGCCTCCTTTTCTTTTTGTTTTGGCCAGATTTGTTTAATACTGTGATGGATTACTATGTGTAGCCTAGTTTGCTGTTAGCCACAGTTGTTTGTCCCAGTTACATGACTGGATTTTTCACATTCTTACTGTCACTTTTCTAGAGACGTTTAAGGGGACCGTAGATGTATTTGGTTCAGGGCAAATGTGAAATATTTTCTGCATATAATTGATGGTGGCTGAGAGGTCTCCAGGCCGAGCACGCAGCCATCTGCATTTGTCCTCAGCCTTCCTGTTACTTGCCATGTGCTCATCTATTTTGTCAAATGAATACATGTATGTGAGATGGTTGATTAATGGGTATTTTCAGCAAATGTTTGGTCTTTTGTTTTGGAAATATTGTTTCTGGCTGTTATCTTTAGGAACATTTTGTTTTTTAATCAATTACTGAGAGTTCACATGTTTCTATTCTTGCATGGGGGATTTATTGAGCCTTTTTAGGGCCCACCAGTATTTGAACATTTTTAATTTTATAATTAATTTCTTAATGCTACTTTGCAGATAGTGTATGGTTTGTGGATGATTTTAGGCTCATTTTGGTTGTTTATTTGTGTAATGCAACATGTGATTGTTGGCAGTGGAGGTAAGGAGAGGGTGCATGACATGAGTTGCTCCTCAGTTTTGAAATCTGTGTGTGTTAGACAACCATTTTCTGTTAGTCCTTCATGCTTTATCGTTCCTTGTCACACCATGTGCCTTTCTGCCAGTTTGTGAAACCAGTGTATTTGTGTGTGCTAGCTTGCCATTTTCTATGTTCCTCCTTCTTCCTTGCCAAGCCTTGTTTGTCATCTATTTTCTGAAAAAGTGTATGTGTCTCCGTGTGTGTTTGTGCAGTAGTTAGCCTTTTACTCTTTATTCCCTGAGCCTTACAAAGCTATGTGCTTGTCTGTCATTTTGTGATACCAGTTAAATTGTGTGTGTTAATGTGTGCATACTAGCAAGGCATTTTCTCTTTGGTCTTCATTATTTCCTTGTGTGATTGTTGAATATTGACCATTCCCTGACTTTTTAAATACATTTCTGCACAGACCATTACATTTTGGGGCCCTTGAGAGTGCACAGAAATTGTGCCGTTTTTGTGAATTTACTTATTTTGTGACTATGGCCCAGGTGTAGTCTGTAGTCAAGGTTATATTTTATTCAATGAATCAATTTATGCCAGGCTCCCCCTTGCTCTCAGGTGTTTTTATGAGCCCTGAAGGAACATTTTGCATTATTAGATCGACATTTTTTGCCATGTGCATTGGGCCTACTGAGCCAAGGTGGGAGAAAATGGATTGTTAGTTTGAATTAATGGTAGTCCACCATAAGTAATAATGTCACTATACTTGTTAGACCTAGTAAAATGTTCAGTAATTTAAACCTGAGCTCATCCTGTAGTAACTATGGCACAGAGTAGGCAGACTTAACTAAAGACAATGTATAAACCGCATAGGTGCATGGATATCATGTCACCTACAATTGATAATACCTTACATGAGAAAATAAGAAAACATCAGAAATGAGAAAATAAGCTTACAAGGATAAAACCTCATGGATATCCACTGACCAAAGATTTACAATCCATTACAATCCCTAATAGGTCTACAGGTCAAAAACAAGCCTGCCATTTTTACAGATGACCCTACGTTCAGAGCAAATTCCAGTTTTGTAGCCAACAACTGTTCACAACATTGGATGTGATGGGA
Organism: Pleurodeles waltl; assembly: GCF_031143425.1. Classification (NCBI taxonomy): domain Eukaryota; kingdom Metazoa; phylum Chordata; class Amphibia; order Caudata; family Salamandridae; genus Pleurodeles; species Pleurodeles waltl. The sequence continues at coordinate 642,565,340 of NC_090440.1, read as the reverse complement.
AAGGACACTGCTTTGGAATATATTAAGAAGCTCAAAAAAGAAATAGCAGAGTTGAAACAAGATATTCTAGATGACCAAGCCCTGCCCAATGCAAGGAAGCATTAACCAAATTGGAGAAAAAAGTGCTAAAGTTTAGAATGATTACTTTGAACAGAAAATATCAGAAGACATTAAGAAATATGATAAAAATATTACCTACCCATACATTTTTGATGACTACTACAAATAAAGCAGCCAGGGGTGTTTCATAAATAGAGGGCAGTAGAGGAAAAATAAAACTGTCACTTTTTCTGAGTCCTGTGGTTCAAGTAGTTCTGAAACTGATAGTGAGCAACCTTGCAGTAGGTACTCTATTTTACAACCGGCTAAACAAGTAAAGCCTACTATCCAGCTCTTTTTTAAGGGAACATTCAGTGGGGTGGGAAAAGAGAGGGGGGGCAGGGCAGGAACAGAGTGCAGAGGAGATTCTCCCTCCACCTTCAGAATGTCACGGAGAAGTACAAACATGACACCAGTACTACAACATTTAGCCAATCCCATTAATGTTGAATCTCCTGCAGATTCTCTCTCCAGATGCAGTTTTCTGGAATGCATTCAATATAAAACTTGAATTACAACAGATTTTTCACAAGATCAGTTTAAGAAATTACTTTATCAAACATCCTGTGCATGGAAATCTAAATCACACCAGCCTCAGAATGCCCTGATTCTTCTCCCCTCCATCGCACTTGATTCCCGCAAATGTTATGGCTTTTAACATGTAGTCATGGGAGATGTTGACAATCTCCTGAACACTAGACAATACATTAAACAAGGTCTCTGCACAGCAGTAAAGCTATAAATATTGAGCACATGGACAAGGGAAGCACCTTTGTAATTCAAAACACTACAGATTACAAATCTGGAATACAAAAACAATTGTTCATTCCTGAAACGACTTTAACCAAGGACCTTAAAAAATAAATATGTAGCTATGGGAGCAGTCATCACACCAAATGTAGCTTACATACACATGGATATCTATGAACACCTATATATTTTACCCTAACAAAAGTTCATATTTACAAGACATCACACTATTGGCACGTCATATAGATGATATCTTCATTATTTGGACAGGTGACACAGACACATTCAGGTCCTGATTTAGAATTTGACAGAGGAGTTACTCCATCACAAAGGTGATGGAAATCCTGTCTGCTGTATTACAAGTTCCATAGACTATAATGGAAATGACACACAGGATATCTGTCAGGTTTGTTACAGCATAACCCCTCTGCCAAACTCTAAATCAGGCCTTAATTCTGTTTCTGAAATTGCTTTATGATCATACAACTGATAGTCAGACACTGACTCAAAGTGCATCTGGGAATAATTTTTAGGATATCACCATTAGGTACTTTAACAACCAACTGTGTCCGATGCTGTATAGGAAGCCTGCAGAGCACAACACTCTACCAATGTATTCAAGTAACCATTGCTGCAGCCTTAGGGACAATCTTCCTTTTGGCCAATTTCTTAGGATCTGTGGGAACTGTTTTAATAAATCAGATTTTTCACATACATCAGATATGCCAATTCAGAAATTGCTAGAGATAGTTCTATTCAAAAGATCCAGGAGGAGGGGTGTGGCATTACCCTAAGCAATTATGATTGAACCCAAAACTCAAAGTGAGGAAATTCCGGTATGTCACCACCTATTGCACAAAGAGTAACTACACCTGAAAGTAGTATACAAGCACCAGAACCTAGTCTCTGACAAACCCGATACTGAAGAGAAGCCGTTGTTTGTTTTGAGTAGAGGGAACAACATGAAACACGCTGTTGCAAAGGCATGATTACTCAGCCCAGCACAGCCTACCATGCAATCGTTATAGAATCTGCCACCTACCATAGGCCATTTTAAATATATCTTATGCACGGCACGTGCATTGTGAATAGAAAACAAGACATTCCATTTCCATGGCAATAACTATGTACCAAAATGTTTTACCAATTGTAACACTATGAACGTAATTTATGTAATTCAATTGCTATATAATTTCCGCTATATGGGCCAAACTCAACAAAGAATAAAGCAATGCATAGTACAGCACTGCAGCCGCATTCGCTGTGGTACTGTAGGAGCACATCTAGTGGAGCATTACAAGAGATTCAACCACAAACTCAAGACCTGAATGTCTGGTATTGGAATACGTGTGCCTAAATCCCCGGAGAGGGGATAACAGAATGTATATGGATGTATTTGTTGGATTCCATCACACAGGACTAACTGAAAAGAATAAAATGGTTGCGATGAGTGGACAGCTGGCAAATGGCTAAGTTGAGCCTTCCGAAAGACTTTACAGAGGAATCAGTGGATTGTATACAGTACTTTATATTATTTATTTCCTGTCTTATTTCGCATTTATTGTTTATAGACCTGTAACTTCACGGATGAATTAGTGGATTTTATACAGTCCTTTGTACTATTTATTCCTTTTTTATTTGGCAACAACTACTCCAATATTTACAGCATTTACAAAACTGACCCATATGTCCCTAATTCGAACATCATTCATGCACTGTTTCAGTATTGGGTTCACAGACCTTGTATTAATTAGCACCTCCCTCTGGACGTGGGCGTATTGCAGCCGGTGCTTCATATTTCCCCTCATAAAAAGTGGCTCACCGACTCCGCTAGGGGCTTGTAAATAAGCTGCATCTCTTTGTGCTTCGGCCACCATGCACATTGATGCGCAGCTGCAGCCACGAACGGCTGGTAGCTCAAGTCCGCGTTTTCCATCATGCTAGGATGACACAAAGGCCCATATTTACACTCGCTGAATTAGTGTCATTTTTTTTACACTAATTCAGCACAAACCTAATTCTATATTTATACTAAAGTTATGGAGTAAATGTCGTTTTCTGGACGGGAAAACCTACCTTGTGTCAATGAGATGCAAGGTAGGCGTTCCCGTGCAGAAAAGGTGGTTGTGGGCATGGTTCCTGTCTTTAATAAGACAGGAACCAAGTCCATGGGGGTTATGCGCCAGAAACTGGTGCTACACTGCTTAGAGGACATTTTTTTGCCTGTAAACAGTGTAGCGCCATAATTCGGTGCACAAGCTCTGGTTCCCCCTACGACTCCCAGACTTGTAAGCATCATTTCATAGGACGCTAACAGGGCATTAGCGCCTTCTGGCGCCATTCCTTAAATATGGCACCCAGCCGGTGTCTTAAAATGGCGCTAGCCAGTGCTATACTTTTTCACGCAAAACTACGCTAACGCAGTTTTGCATGAAAAAATATGAATCTACCTCAAAATATCTCTTCATGTCTTCGCTACCGTGCATGTTGATGGAAATCTGCATTCCATTTTCAAAAACAATTAACTTCTGGAAGGGTGTGCTTGCAGCACTTATCACCTGTTGAGCAGACGCACGATGAGATAATGTTTCTTCCTAAGTACCTTTTCTATACCTTTTACCCCATAACCCTCAAAATTTTGTATAGTGTTTATAGACTATCAAGGAGTATTTACCCCTGATAGCTTCTACAATGTGGTGAATAGATATGGTTTATATATCAATTTGCCAATTTTAAATAAGTTATTTATGATCAAGTGATCAATATTACCTTTGCCAATCTGCAGATATTCGGAAGCCTTAAGTTATTCCCATTAGTTATGGTCCTGTTTATGGCAATCATTGGAGAGTTATACCTTGATTCTTTATTATTGATGGTTTATATCGATGATTTCCATACCTTAGCACCCCTTACATATTTTCATTTCCTTTTTTCCTTAGGAGAGCTTTTTGAGTCCCCAAAACACTGCAATTTCCTTCTAACTACTTGAGATACTTTGTGTACTCGCTTCTCTCATGCACGCTTCTACCTGTCTTTCTTTGTAATGTAGGTTATCTCCAAAATTCCTTTTGCCTGATGAAGACCCTTTATCCAATTAGTGGAGTCTTACAGATCTAAACGTCAATGCATAACCATATCCATGCCTAGATGTGATGTTTTGTAGATTGACACAACAAGGGAACTGCTTCAGTGTTCTATTACACAATTGAAGAGCCACTAGACTATTGCATACTTTAGCCTGTTTGTGGTTTATATTCACTCATCACTCACAAGCACTGCGCTGCTGCACAAACCAGTGTCTTATTGGAGCACCGTTTTGCTTATCATTGATGAAATACATAGTCCATTATTATTCTGTCATTTGTGTATCATGAGTATTTGCATTAGATGCATATGGAGAGTGTTGGACCTGGCTATTTTTTGAAGGGTCATTCCCCACATTTTTTACTTTCCTCCTTCTATTTTCTCTCACCCTTTTTGCTGACTCTGGTCACTTTATCACTGCTTATCAGTGCTAAAGTGCATGTGCTTTCCCTTGTAAACTTGGTATGATTGTGTTATACCTGACTGGCACATTTAATTTACCTGTAAGTCCCTTGTGCAGTGGTATCCCCATACCCAGGGCCTGTAAATGAAATGCTACTAATGGGTCTGCAGTGCTGCTTGCACCACCCGCAGAAGTAGCTTTTCAAACCTGTCTCTGCCCTGCTAGTGCAGGGCCTGCATGTGCAGTTTACTGCCACAGGGACCTGGCATTTAAATTTACTTGCCAGGCCCAGAACTCCCTTTTTACTACATGTAAGTCACCCCTAAGCAATGCCCTAGCTAGACCTATGGACAGGGTGCTATGTATGTAGAAAGCAGGATATGTGCCTGGTTGTGTGGCCTGTCCTGGTAGTGACAAACAGCCTATTTGGTTTTTCACTGCTGTGAGTGCTGTCTTCTCATCGGATTTCATTAGCAATGCTCTGCCTTATATCTGGGTGATATTGTCTTATCTATGAGGGATAGCATTGGTATGTTTGGTATGGTTGTAATGGTATTGAGAAATGCTGCTTACTGGTGTAAGAGGAATTTTTATTACCATTATAGAAATGCCACTTCTAAAAAGTGAGTATTTCTCTGTGCTTATATCTCTGGTGTTTTGCAGCTTGACTCCAATCCATGTCTGGGGCAGAGTGACAGCTGGGCTTTGTGCATACTTTTCAGACAGCCTGCACACATGGAGGGTGTAGGTGTCGCAGAGGTGCATCTGCATATTGAATGGTCTTCCTGGGCTGAGAGAGCGAGAGGCTTCGCACATCTGCATTTGTAAAGGTGGTGCCCTAGCCTCACACAAAGGGCTTGTTTACCCCCCACTGAGGTCTAGAGCCTCTACTGGAGGAGAAAGGGAACACTCCTAGAACCAGTTAGAACTGGTTGGATCCCATTCTCCTTTTGTGAAGAATATGCAAAGTGAGTATAAGCACTGGGGGCTTTCCCCCACATTTTATATACTAATGGACTGGACACTGGATGCTGACTGGGCTTGCCAGGAACCTCCTTGTGACTACTCTGCTATGGTGCTGATCTATGACCTGCTAGGTCACTGAAAGGGACTGTTCCTGCCTTTTGAACCCTCATGCTGACCTACTTGTTTGGGCCCTACAGCCCTGTGCCCCCAGTGCTGTCTCCAGGGGCCGGGTGGTGTGTCCCTTTTCCCCCTGCACTCAGATTCATATGGCATGAGGGAAGTGCTATATACCTTTTTCTTGTAAAACACATGATGGGCATCCTACAAAGTATTTCTCCAGTGGAAAGGGAGGGCCCCCCTTGCTTGCTACAGCACATGAAGAGTGCTTTATTTTCTGGTATACTGCAGACTTGAGGCGTGAGGAAGTGCCAGTGTTGCATTGGGTGTGTGAGCGAGCCTCTCCCCCCCATGATGGAGGAGAAGGGTGTGAGAAGCAAAAAACACCAGCGCAGGCACACCACATTCTTGGAGGTGCCCCTGGGGCACTAGTAGGCATCAGCATTGGAGACCACCACGGCCCAAGCCGCAGCGCAAAACAACGCTAGCCGTACTGCAGGTGCCAGGAGCTGGGGAGGCTACAGACACCTGCCGTCGGATATAAGGAAGGAGCTGCGTGCCTCCGAGCCAGGGGGACACCCTGCCCTCCCCTCACCAACCTAAGAGAACCAGAGGGAGCGTAGCCATCCCCTGGACACTGCCCCAGCACAGGGTTGAGGGCAGCTGCTGAGACCAGCTTCGGACACGGGGAGACAGGGGAAGGTCTTTCCGCCAATGCGGAAGGTGTGGGGGCCCTTCTCCCCTTCATCCCTACCACACAAAGCCAAGATAGCTGCCCGCATTCTCGTGGGCAGCCACCCTTACAACATAACATGCAGTGGGATTAGGAAGAGGTCTCCCCACCAGAATTAACAAAGGTGGAGGTGCCACTTCCCCCCTTTCACCTTTTTTTGGGAGCAGTCAATATTCCTCCCGCAGGACGGGAAAGGCATTGGGAGATGTTTCATTTTATGTGCATTCTTGATGGTGCCTTGGTATCTCTGATATGTTTGTACTGACAGGTAAATTCTTGTTGATAATGACAACTTGACAACTGCTTATGTAGCAGGGTATTACTGACATATTGTGTTTGGTCTCAGGATGTTCTGTACAATACAGTTTATTTTTATATAACTTGGTGTTGTGTTTCCTTTGTGGTGGGGATAGTGCGTCACGTGTGTTGTGTGTTGTGCAAATGCTTTACACATTGCCTCCGGCTTAAGCCTGTCTGCTCATGCCAAGCTAGAGTGGGTGGGTTCTGCCTGGCTTAGGTGCATACCCTAGCCAGCCAGAAACCCAATTTCTAACAAATAGTAACTTTCTTTGATCACATTTATACGCCAAACATTTCCTGTAAAGGTCGGATTCAAAAGAATCAGTTTGTATTTATGATTGTTGTATTAGGCATTAAGGCTTAGCTAGGGGTAACCTAATAATATTTTAAAAGGAGGGTTTATGACTGTCCAAAGGGGTTATTTTGCCAAGTAGAATTTGTGATTTAAACTTCCACAGCCAGGCTACTGGTGGCAGGCCTGCAGTCATGTTTTGCATTGTCACATTAGTGGTAGCACAATATGTTGTATAGATATTAGTGATATTTAATTTAAAGACATTGGGTACTCTTTGTACTGTGTGCTAGGAATTTATAGGTAAGCAAAATATACAGGAGTATAACCAATTTCAACATGTTTTAGCGGGTAGGAGCAAATACACTGCAGTCTGGTTAGCAAAGTCTCAATACAAAGAGTCAAACAAACAGCAGCATCTGCTGAAAAAAGGCTGATGATTTTGCAAAGAAAAAGGGATTTACCCACACATGATTATTACTTCAATTAATTTAACAGATTTTTACGTAGATGATTTTATGTAATATCAATGTATCAAGGCAGACTTCTAATGCGTAAAAAGTTTAATATTTTTGTAATATCATGTTTTCATAAAGACATTTCATCATTCGTAGGGCCTAGTCTACCAGTTAGTTCAAATGTGGTTGAATTATATGCACTGACGACCTTTATTGCATGCACATTAATGGTCAATTGCAACAGTCTCCATTCATACATTTAGATTTTGCAGGCGGAAGTCTGTGAATTAGCTGACACTGAAGTTCACAGACATTTCTGCTACTTGCTACTAATAAATAGTAAAATGTTAGGAATGGCACCAAAGAATCATGTTCTTTTCAGAGCATGGCTAATAAGAAGCCTGTGACCACTCTGAAGAACAGCATCAAGCATGCTTCCTTTTTCTGCCAATGTGTGCCGCAGAGTGTCGTAGTTGCACCCACTTCTGAGCAGGGAAAGGCTGATATCATCCCTGGATCAATGAACCTTATACCAAAACCAAAACCCACTACTCTTAGTGTAATATTGACTGCAATCATGGCCGAGACCACTGAGACAGAAGTGAATTGCCCCACATCTTCCTAGCAAACATAACAGGAACACATCATTGAGTCTCCTAAGATAGGATCAGAGTAGAAAGTTGGGCTATCAGCACAACAGAATGTTGCACTGGCTGCATTGCAGGATGTTATGCCTTCTCTTCCATCATCATATTGTCTTCTCCATATTCTCCTTCGGGAAAAAGTGGGTGCAGCTCGTTCATCTTCTCCATGCTGTTCTTCAGATGAAGATGGCAAGGACTAGCTATCAACAACCATCCACGAAAGAAAAGGCAAAAAAAAAGTTATAGAAAACATAGTTGGCAGTGAAGAGGAGGAACTAGTCATTGTTTATATCCAGAGTGATATGAAGCTAATTCATGCAGCCTGTTCCCATACCATCACCACTTCCATCCATTGTCTTAAAATTCTGAAAAAATGCAACAACCAACATGATCTCACTTCCAACCCACCATAAACTAAAGAAAACACAGCCTAACTCTACTAAAATATTGTCAAGGTTTGGCTTTAAAGTAAAGTATTCGCTCTGGTTTGGATCTCCTTTACAGTTATGCTGAATAAGGAACACATTGATACAGCTTAACTTAATGGAAAAAAGTGCTTTGCAATACGCAAGGTGGGCATCTTGCCACTGAGGCCAATGCTTGTATGAAAACTGAACATTCCATTTCACAAGAGCAACATCTAACAAGGATGGGTGCTGCTGAGCCAGAAGAATCTAAACTGACAGAAGAAGGTGATGATGAAGATAACAAAGCAGACTGTGTTGTCAGGAAGACACCAATTCCTGTCACAATGTAATTCAACACCAGCAGCAGCCTTTATTTGGTACAACGATGAAGGAGATGACATTGTCACTCTGAAGCGTGCAAGCATTCTATCTACACGGATGTTTGTAGGAGGCTGGCCTGGCTTGTAGTGGGTACCTAAGGTACTTACACCTTATACCAGGTCCAGTTATCCCTTATTTGTGAAATGTAGTCAATGTTTAGAAGGCAGGTTCTCTAGGCAAGGTGTGGATGAGCAGACAAGGCCTAAGTGAGAGTCATGCAAAGTTCATGCAATACCGCTGTAGTCACACAGTACTCACTCACATGAAAGAAAATACTCAGTGTTACAAAAATAAAGGTACTTTATTTTGGTGACACAAATGCCAAAAATACCTTAGAGACTATACTCCTTTAGGAGGTAAGTTATATACGCAATGTATTCACTAGAATGCAGTAATAGCTGTAAAAACAGTTGGATAACAGTGCAAATAGTGAAAATCACAATAGTTAGAAATGGGCCTGGGGAACAGAAACCATATACGAAGAAAGTGGAATGCGAAAGTTGGTTTCCCACCTAGGCAAATGTAGTGTGTACAGGGGTGCTGGGAGTGTAAGAAAACACCAAAGGTAAATACTAAAACCCACCTCAGTGCCCAGGAAAGCAGGAGTCAATCAGATTAACTTCCCTAGAACACACAAGAACACATGATAAAAGATTTTGCAAAAACCAGAGGAGACTGCAAGACTCCAATGGTGGATTCTTGGCCCTGAAGACCTGTGGAAGAAGGGGACCAAGTCGAAGAAGCACTGAAGTGTCCAGGGAGAACAGGAGCTCCTGCTAACCTGGATGAAGGAGCAAAAGATGGACGGCCGGCGAAGAAGAACTTTCAGTACTGCACCCAAGAAGATGGATGTGGCTTCCTGGTTGCTGTAGATGATGTCCCATGCTGAATGGATGATTGCAGTCTGGTTTGTGTCACTGGGTGTCTCCAACAAGCCTTGGAACACACAAACACGCGGTTAGTGGAAAATGGCGCTGCCCGGGACCAGGAGGGATCTGGTGGCCTCTACCCAGGAGTGGAAGATAGAGGGGGCTCTCAGCAACTCTGAGAGCCCTCAGAAGAACAGGCAGCACGCACAGGAGTCCCACAGCACAGGTACAAAGAAGGTGCAAAAGTAGGCCCACACAGCACTACACAAATGGATCCCAAGCAGCCGGAGAACAACTCAGGAAGCTGTGCGTCACAGGACAGAGTGCTGGGGCTGGAGCTGCACGGTCCTTGAAGAACTTTGTGGAAGGATGCCAACTAGACTTGGCAACTGCAAAACATGTGGTGCACAAGGGAACTGTCTTGAGTGGGAAGGCAAGCTCTTACCTCCACCAAAGTAGGACAGCTGGACTTCAGGACAATTGGGACCACTTCAGTCTACCACCTGTGTTGCTGGATCCACACACTTCTTCAGGAGAAGGAACGCAAGCCACTGGTCGTCGCTGCAGAGTGGTGGCTGCTGAGGCAGGGAAGTGACTATTTCACTTCAAGGCAGATTCCTTCATTCTTCTGGAGCAGGCTAAAGACAGGCAGTCCTTAGAGGATGCACTACCTGGAAACAGTTGCAGTTTCTGGCAGGAGCTGAAGATACAATGTTGCAGAAGTCGTCTTTGCTTCTTTGTTGGAGTTTGTAGAGTTCCTGTAGGGTCCAGGTGCAGTTTTGTTGGTTGAAGGTGAAATAAAGGAGGCAGAGAATTTCTGCTGGAGTCTTGCAATCTGAATCTGAGGAAACACCCAGATGATAGTCCCTAAATAGCCCTGAAAACGGGGATTGGTGAGCTACACAGTTAAGCACCTATCAGCGGAGGGCTCTGACATCACCTGTTGGCACTGGCCACTCAGATGCTCCCAGAGTGCCCAGCCAACTTGGAATCCAAGATAGCAAAACCCAAGGGCAGTCTGGAGGAGTTCTGAGCACCAGCCCTGGGGTGGTGATGGACAGGGGAGTGGTGACTTCCATTTCCTTTGTCCAATTTCCCTCCAGAGAAGGGACTGGGGGTCCCTGAACTGGTGTAGACTGGATTATGCAAGGAGGGCACCATCCAAAGCATTTCCAGAGGCTCAGGGAGGCTACCCCTCCCATGCCTGAAACACCTATGTCCAAAGGAAATTCTTTGTTCTGCCTTCCTGGGCTTGAGCTGCTTGAGCAACAGGAGGGTAGAAACCTGTCTGTGAGGTGGCAGCAGCTGGGGCTGCCTGGAAAGCCTCAGAAGGCTGGTATGGCAGTATTAGGGCCCCCCAGAGTGCATGGAATCATACAACCAATGCTAGAATCAGCATTGGGATATAATTCCAAGATGTTAGACACCTTACATGGCCATATTCTGAGTTACCATTGTGGAGCTGGGCACCTGTGTCCAGTGCACGTGTAAAACGGGGTCCCTGCACTCGCAAAGTCAGGGAAAATGGTCCTGGACGATGTGCGGCCATCTCTGCCAGTGCATGGGTGCCCTCACACATAGGTACTCTGCACCCAGGCTTCAGGGTTGGATGGCCTGGTATATGGGTGACTTATAAGTGACCTGGTGCAGTGTAAATGGCTGTGAAATGGTGCATGCACCATTTCACACAGGCTGCAATGGCAGTCCTGAAGAAGCATTTGCATGGGCTCCCTGTGGGTGGCAAAAGTAATGCTGCAGCCCATAGGGATCCCCCGGAACCCCAATGCCCTTGGTACCTAAGTATCAAATACTAGAGACTTATAAGGGGTGACCATTATGCCAATTTGGAATGAAATACTGGGTTACCAATATGCAGTGTCATAATTTAGAGGCGAAAGAGCATAAGCACTGGGGTCCTGGTTAGCAGGATCCCAGTGAAACAATCAAACACACAGACAGCAGGCAAAAATTGGGGGTAACATGCCAAAGAGAAGGTACTTTCCTACAATGTTGCTTTAAGGTGGGAGTATAAGCAATACTATTGCTGCTATGCTCAAAAAGGACTAATGTAATCACAAAGACCAGCCCTATAAGTCTACTGGGACTCGGGTATAATTGTAATGATAATCACAACAGTCTAGTGGGTCTCTTTTTCTATGGTGTGCCTAGACAGAATTCATTAGAGGTACCCTGATTGAAACATTGAAACAATCTAATCAACTGTAGTAATTAGTACGGTATTCAGGCCTTCATTGTATAAATGCAATTCTTTTTATATATATTTTTTTCAAACATTAGGTAGGCAAAAAACATACAATATTTTGTAATGTCAAAAAGTGCAGAGGATGCAGTGAAGGTGAGGGGCATGCCTAAGTATATACAGTTCAAAAGCAACATAGGAAGGTTGATCTCATGTCGTCTTTGTACAGATAAGTACAGTCCTGTTTCCCATCACAGTTCTTTTAGACATCAGTCTCATAAATTTATGACCAGGGGATCTAATGTTACTGTTTCAACTCTTGGTCTAAAGGCTTTTCACATGGCTATACATTCCCAAGATGACTAGTCCTAAAGAGACCCCTCAAATAGCCCATCTCACCTTTCACAGCATTGTCTATACTTGGTGGCCTTCTACAAGAAATATCAGGTAGTATTTTATAAGGCTTTTTTTTAAACCATGAAAACATAGAAAATCTCCTGAAGGAAAATTGTTTGCCGCGCTATTAGTTTGAAGAGATGTGGTAAAAATATCCCCCAGAGACAGCCAAACTGCTCTGTTCTCCTTCTGTCACAGTCTTAAACTCAATTTTATAGAATCCAGGTTTTAGAAGTCTCTTCAAATGGCAATGGTGGTGGTCAATCTTTTGACGTTTTGGTCTGTAGACATCTAAAAAGTACTTGAGACTATCTTCAGGTTAAAATGTTGGGCTTTGTATAGGTATAGAAGACCCTTAGTTTAACGGAAACAGTGATTCAATCCTAATATGCGTCAAATACCAAAACATTTACATATTGATCACCACAATTTAAGACTGTGTCAGAAAGAGAACAGAGTGATTGGGTGGCCCCTGGTATGTCTTAAGATCATTCTTGGTTTACAACGAACTCTGGTGATCTTGTTGTGACACTGGGAGAGTGTGATTAATTTTGACACTTGTGGTATATGTATACACACTTGGATACACTGTGATTCAATAAAATAGCATTTTGTTTTACTAGTCAAAGAAATACGTCTTGTATATAATTACATGTATTATGCAGCATCTATTAGATTCTAGTTGTTAAATTTTAACTATTTGATGTCTGAGAATGTATATATTTACCACATCCCTTCACACTAACAACGGGGCATACATTTCTCCTTCAGGAGACCTTCTGTGCTTCATGTTTGTAGCCAGGATTATTGGGTTGCCCCATTCAGTTAAACATTATTTGAAACCAGATATGTTCAAACTTATGGTATCAAATATCACAGTAATAATGGTGAGTCAACTAAAATTAAAGTAATTAATATATGAATAAGTAAAATGTTATTCCATATAATTCCCCTTCCTACCTAATCTTTGATAATGATAATTGGCAGCAACAGATAACTGTATGGTTTAGGCATGCTGCCCATGGCCCTTGGGGTCAGGTTCTCTCTCTTTTTCTAGAACCCAGCCTATTATTAGCAAGTGTCTTTGGCTGTGGAGAAACAAGCTCAGTGGATGCTGAAATGCACCTCTCTTTTGGATGGAGCCGACAGCACAGTGGCCTATATTCACTAGCCTATTGAGTCATTATCCTCTGCTGTGCAGGGACTGAACATTGTGAGGGTGCTGCTGCACCCTGCGGTGGCAGCATTGCTGCCAGTTGGATCACGACAATGCTTCCTGCTGGGCTAGCAAGCGAAAACCTTGATTTCCTTCCGCCAGCCCAGCAGGAAATTCCTAATGGGTCCAGCAGGGAGGTAGCCAGTGTGGCAGCAACCTCCCCGCATGAAGTTCGGCAGTTCATACTGCCCGCCGCTCTCCTAATCAGGCCCTAGTGTGCAATATGCAACAAATGCCCAGTTTGTTTACAATATAATATATTCATTGTCCTAGCATAGGTCCCAGTTACATAAGTAGCAAACCACTACAATTTCCTTCTAGAATCTCCCTACTATCAGACACACAAACTTAGGCCCTCATTCTGACCTTGGCGGGCGGCGGAGGCCGCCCGCCAAAGTCCCGCCGTCAGGTTACCGTTCCGCGGTCGAAAGACCGCGGCGGTAATTCTGACTTTCCCGCTGGGCTGGCGGGCGGTCGCCTTCAGACCGCCAGCCAGCCCAGCGGGAAAGAGGCTTCCACGATGAAGCCGGCTCGGAATCGAGCCGGCGGAGTGGAAGCCGTGCGACGGGTGCAGTTGCACCCGTCGCGTATTTCACTGTCTGCGCAGCAGACAGTGAAATACATGTAGGGGCCCTCTTACGGGGGCCCCTGCAATGCCCATGCCAGTGGCATGGGCACTGCAGGGGCCCCCAGGGGCCCCGCGACCCCCCCTACCGCCATCCGGATCTCGGCGGTCCGACCGCCGGGATCTGGATGGCGGTAGGGGGGGTCGGAATCCCCGCGGCGGTGCAGCAAGCTGCGCCGCCGCGGAGGATTCAATGGGGCCGCGGTACACTGGCGGGACCCCGCCAGTGGTGCCGGTCCGACCGCGGCTTTACCGCCGCGGTCGGAATCCCCATTGGAGCACCGCCGGCCTGTCGGCGGTGCTCCCGCGGTCCTCCGCCCTGGCGGTCAAAGACCGCCAGGGTCAGAATGACCCCCTAAGTCATGTAAGGCACTATTTGAAACATAATTGGGTTGTCAAACTGCACTTGCCCAGTACCAGGCCTCTCCCAAGGATTTTGGAAGTGCTGCCCTTGCTGTGAGTACAGGTAGGCCCCAGAAGAGAAAGGGAAAACAAATGAAAAGAAAAAGTGGGCAGCCTTTAACCAAGGCACCAGAGAGCCGTGGAGTTTCTACTGCATTAGGGAAGAACTCCTCTCTTGGAACTGGTGAAGCCCAGCTTGACCCCCGAGAAATCCTGGCTAGTCAGGGCCCTCCTCTGTCTGAGTTGATAGCTCCTCAGCTGGCAGAAAAGAGAATGGAAGAATGGAGTTTCTTGCAGGATGTAGAGATTCCCCCACTCCCTTACAGCAGACACACACCCTGAACCCCAAGGAGCCTGTAAGTTAGCCCTGTCCCCTGTGGTTATGGAGCTGAAGATGTGGTTCTGGGCACTGCCAGCTGTCTATGGCCTTTACTGGGTGTTAGCCTTTATGACTTTGCTGTCCTTGGTTATTACATTTATAGGTGGTGTTAAACCTGACAGCCTTAGGGTGGTCATCCCTCAACTTTTTGCCTGAATCCCTCTACTTTTCTGACACTGTTTTTACTAGTTTTAGGACTCGCCACAGTTTGCCACTGCTAATAAGTGCTAAAGTGCATAGGCTCTCTCCCTTAAACGTGGTAACATTGGTTCATCCCCAATTGGCATATTTGATTTACTTATAAATCCCTAGTAAAGTACACTACATGTGCCTGTAAATTTACTGCTACTGGTGGGCTAGAAGCACTCATTGTGCCACTGACCTAAGTAGCTCCTTAAACATGTCTCAGGTCTGCCATTGCAAGGGCTATGTGTGCAGTTTTATTGCCACTTCGACTTGGCATTTAAAAGTAATTGCCAAGCCTTAAAATCCCAGTTTTCTACGTATGTTGCCCTTAAGGTAGGCCCTAGGTAACCAACAGGGCAGGGTGTTAAGTAGGTATTAGGTAGGGCATATGTGTTTTGTATGTCCTGGAAGTGGAAAACTCCTAAATTTGTTTTCCACTACTGTGAGGCCTGCTCCTTTCATAGACTGACATTAGGGCTGCCCTCATATAATATTTGAGCGGTAGAATCTGACCTTATTGGGCTAATCAGGTCATATTTAGTATGGCCAGAATGGTAATTGAACATCATGCTTAACGGTGAGGTTGGATTTAATATTACTATTTTATAAATGCCACTTTTAGAAAGTGTGCATTTTTCTGCACTTAAAACCATCTGTGCCTTACAGCCTGTCTCCAATCAACGTCTGGTCTGTGCTGGCTGACAGCTCCGTTGTGCATTTCACCAACACAAACACAGAACACATAGTCACATCTGCATTCATATTGAAGGTGAATTCCAGGGCTGGGAGGATGAAAGCCTGACACTTACATTTCAAAGGTCAGTAACCTGCTCTCACACAATGCACTGATAACTCACCACTGGGTCCCTTGCAGAGAGGACTAGCCTGAAAGGGGAACTTGTGCACTTCAAAACTACTCTTTGAAGTTTCCCCCACTTCAAAGTCATTTTGGGGTATATAAACTGGGTCTCTGACCCCACCAACTCAGACACTTCTGGACCTGCACCAGAAGGCCTGCCTGGCTGCCCAAAGGACTCTCTGGGCTGCTTTGCTGAGAAGGACTGCTGCCCTGCTGTTAACCTGCTGCCTGCTGGCCTCTGTCTGTGAATGAAGGACTCTGTCCTCCCCCCAAAAGTGCACTCCAAAGGCTTGGATTGAGCTAAGTCTTAGGGACAACAAAGACTTCAACTACTAGCTTTTTGGTAGGACCTGACTTCAGGGACTCTGGAACGACTTCAGAGATGCCAGAGATGCCGCAGCCTGCTCCCACTCTGTGGACCTCCAGGCATGCAACGACTGCGGCCTGCAGCACAAGTCTGACATTGCTATGAATCCGCTGACATCACTCGGAGTCCTCGCGACACTGCTAAGTCGACACATCAGTGAGCGACCTAGAGCAGCGACCCCGTCCGGTCACGGGGAATTGATGCATCGCGGATGACAATGCATCATCTCTCCCTGCATCCAGATGAAACCAACCGCTCACCTCCACCTGCTTCACAGCGCCGAACCTATGCCTCTTTCCTCTGAAGCCTTAAGGGACTGACGCTGCACCAACTCCGGTGACGCCTCTTTCCGACTCCGTGCAACATCCTTGTTCTTCATTTCCAAAAGGTACTGTACCTAGGGGTCTGTGTGACTCTGTGCCGGTGGTGTCAGATTGTTGGAAACGACTCCGTGATAGCCCTAGTTGGAGC
Source organism: Pleurodeles waltl (assembly GCF_031143425.1). Lineage (NCBI taxonomy): Eukaryota > Metazoa > Chordata > Amphibia > Caudata > Salamandridae > Pleurodeles > Pleurodeles waltl. The sequence continues at coordinate 642,548,736 of NC_090440.1, read as the reverse complement.
TATTGTGTTTTCTAGGCGCTTAAGTTGGATTTAGGCCCTTATTACGACCCTGGCAGTCAGTGATAAAGTGGTGGTAATACGCCCAACAGTCTGGAGGTAACTACCGCCAAATTATGACCATGGCGGTGATATCTCTGAAAGACAGCCAATGTACCACACCGACAGCCAGGGTGAAAACAACAGTCACCACTACGGTATCCACCTACAGCCAGGCGGAAGACAAAGTACCGCCCACCACATTAAGACACATCAGTCCTCCACCTTTTCTGGGGCGGTACCAGTGCCATCAAAAGCCTGGCGGAAATACATCACTGAAGAGAAAGGACTTACCTTCAGAGACACAGGGAAGAACCTCGCCGTCATGGAACCAGAATTGCAAGTTTTCCCGATGATCTTCTACGATATGCTCCACCTGGAACACCAATGCAGGAGAAGACACCGATGGTGAGTACAGCCGCCTAGCACTTTAGGGAAGGTGGGAGGAAAATGAGAGTGACACACACATTTGCACAACACACACCCCACACACACACACACACACCATAGACACAACCAGCTGCACAAGAAAATCAATTTGTCCCCAATAATTGGCAGAATAATGCAAGGAAAACAGGAATTCACTAAGATTAACATCAAAATCAAAACGTTGATGTGGCAATGCAACATATATGTACAAATGTACAAAAAAGGGACACTGCTCAGTCCATAGTACACAGTGCCCACATGGCCACAGGGCAAAGTCCAAGACCCCACTCGATTCGTGCCCCAATACAGAGAGAACACTGCAGGGGCATCAGTGGGCAAATAGGCAGGCACCTCGGTGGAGGCACCTCAGCCGGATGAGGAAACAAGACCACTTGTTCTGGAGGGGGCAACATGCCCTGTGCTTGGTCCTGGGGAGTGCAAGGTCACAGTCTCTCGAGTGGGTGAATACCCTGCTGGTCCTGGAGGGGGCAACATGCCCTGTCCTTGGTCCTGGGGAGTGCACGGCCACAGTCTCTCAAGGGGGTGTCTTGCCCACTGTTTCTGGAGAGGGCAGGCCAGACAGCAGCCCATGGAGGCATGGCCACAGGGCAAAGTCCAAGACCCCTCTCGATTCGTGCCCCAATACAGAGAGAACACTGCAGGGGTATCAGTGGGCTGGAGGGGGCAACATGCCCTGTGCTTGGTCCTGGGGAGTGCAAGGTCACAGTCTCTCGAGTGGGTGAATACCCTGCTGGTCCTGGAGGGGGCAACATGCCCTGTCCTTGGTCCTGGGGAGTGCACGGCCACAGTCTCTCAAGGGGGTGTCTTGCCCACTGGTTCTGGAGAGGGCAGGCCAGACAGCAGCCCATGGAGGCTGGACTATATGGCATTCACCAGCAGTGACGGCTGCAATGTGGTGGTGGTTGTGGGAGGCTCCTGCTCATCCCCTGCATCCTCCGATGGCTGCACTGTGGTGGTGGTTGTGGGAGGCTCCTCCTCAGCCCCTGCGCCCTGCGATGGCTGCACTGTGGTGGTGGTTGTGGGAGGCTCCTGCTCAGCCCCTGCACCATCCGATGGCTGCACTGTGGTGGTGGTTGTGGGAGGATCCTGCTCAGCCCCTGCACTCTCTGATGGCTAGACAACCATGGCTGGTGGTGGGGGCTCCATGACAGCTGCTGGTGCAGACTCCTTTCCCTTCCTGGTGGCTGAGGCAGGCTCCTTCCCCTTCTTTGTGGCTGGTGCAGACTCCTTCCTCTTCTTTGTGGCTGGAACAGGCTCCTTCCCCTTCTTTGTGGCTGGTGTAGGCTCCTTCCCCTTCTTTGTGGCTGGTGCAGACTCCTTCCCCTTCAGTATTTGTGGTCTGGAATCCTTTCTTCCATGAGTAGGTGCTGCTAACACTGGCCCCGTGCACTGTTTGGCTGAGGTGTTTGGCTGGGTCCCTGTTACCCTGGCCATATGTGCAGGACGGGGGGCAGGGGTAGGGAAAAGGTCAATCTGGGAAAGGAAAAGCTTTTTAGGGACATTGGGGCAGGAAGAGGGAGGAGTAATGGGAGTGGAGGATGAGAGAGTGGTTGTTGGAGGTGTTTGTCTGCTGGATTTGGGCGTAGGTGCATGGACTGTATGCTGTTGTGAGGTAGATGGCTGTTGGGTGTTTGATTGCTTGCGTTTGTGTACTTTAGGAGGTGGGGACAGACACAGTGGGAGAGGACACAGGGGACGTGTGCATGGATGTTGTGGAAGTGTCTGCCAGTGAGGTGTGTGTTCTGCTTGGAGTGGTGATGATGCTGGTAGTGAATGTAGATGTAGTGCATGCAGGTGTGAGTGTGGACGTAACTGGGTGGGAGGTGGGGGAGGAGGAGTAGGGGGAGACAGTAGAAATAGTGGATGTTGTTGTGTCTGCAACTTGATGGTGTTTGTGTGAGTGCCAGTGGGAGGAAGTGTGGTGCTTGTGTTTGCCTGTGACACTCTTGGGTGCTGTCTTGTGTGCATGCTCATCTGGCTGTGTGCTTGGGATGGGTTGGGGTTGAGGAGAATGGGACAGGCAAGTGGAAGTTAGAGAGGGGACAGTTGAAACAGGGGCAATGGCTGCCATCAGAGAGGAGGCCAGAGCCTGGATTGATCTTTGTTGGGCCGCCAATCCACCATGAATGCCCTCCATGAGTGCATTAGATTGCTGCATCTGGGCTCCCAGCCACTGGATAGCATTCGGAATGGTTGACTGCCCTACAGAGATGGATCTCAGGCGGTAAATAGCCTTATTACTCAAAGCAGAAGGGCTCACTGGGGCAGGGCCTGATGTGCCTGAGTGAAGGAGATGCCCACCCTCCTGAGTGAGTGGCACGGGCAACTCACTGAGGGGCTGCTGGGAGTACGGTGCTGGTACAGGGGTGACGGCTGTACCTGCAGCTGGATTTCTCGAAGAGGTATCCACCACCACCAGGGAGCTCCCATTGGAGGAGGAATATGAGTCTGTATTGTCCCCTACAGTCTCCACCGTGGTGCTTCCCTCACCCTCCATCCCAATGGTGTCCTCAGCATCGGTGGACTCTGCCTCCAGGGTCCTGTGGGATGCAGCTACCTCTGTCGCTGGTGCGTCTGCTCCTCCGCCAGATGATGCTAATGGACATAAGAACAGGGTGACAAAACAAAAAGGGGGGAAGAGACAAAGGATAAACTGGGTCAATGACTGTACCAATACCACTGTTGGCGTACACAGCACCCTCACACACAGGGAACAGGCCTACGCACTATGCATTGCACTACCAGTGATATTGCGAGCCACCAAGGCATGGAGAGGGGCAAACACTGGAAAATCCAGAACACCTGGGACCCACGCAGCCTTGAGCAGTTGTGGATGCTTACGATCTAGGTAGCAGGATTATCCCTTCAGAACCCTAAGCCACCAGAAGATCTATGCTGGTATGACTGGCCTGACCTAGGGGCACCCACTGACACACAACCACCACCTGGATACCACCCCTTCAGCCGTGAGCTTCAATGAAGACTAATGTACTCACCCCTTTGTGGCTGCTGTGATGCACTCAAGTGCCCATCCAGCTCAGGATAGGCCACCACCAGTAGCTGGGCCTCCGCGGTCCTCAATGCCCAGCGTCTCTTGTCCTCCCACCGTTTGCAACAGTGGGTGCTCTGCCTGCGATAGAACCCCAGGGTCCGCCCGTATTTGGCAATGGCACACCATATACCCTTCTTTTGATGGGCGCTGACCTGCAGAGGCAATACAAACAGGAGAACACCATTAGACAAACAGTCCAGCCAGTGACACAAAAGGCCCACCATACCTGTTTCCATCATCATTAGCTCACCGATAGCCCAGCACACAACGTGTATAATGCCAAGAGGACATTCATCCCCCCTTATACTATGCCTTCACACACAACTCCATGCATTCATGTCACATGCATCGTGCCCACAGTGCACTGACCTGTTGCTCTGGTGGCCCATACAGCAGTCCGTACTGGGTAGGACTCCATCCACCAGTCGCTCCAACTCCTCAGAAGTGAAGGCTGGGGCCCTTTCCCCAATCACACGGGCCATGATAGGTTCCAGACATAGGTCACAGCAGCACATGCAGTGTAGGTCCTCTACTGTGGAAGGTCAGGAAACAAGTGAGGAATAAGATAGAAAATGGCGGTCACATCTGTGGCAGTGGATACCGTCACTGCCTTCGTAGATCACCATTGGCCACTGTACCACACAGGGCTCAATATTAACCAATGAGGAGTTGCACGGCAGTTAACGACCGCCTACTGTCATGGCACACAATGTCAGTGGCATTACCTCACTTCCACCTGACCCTCCACACAGGGCAGTTGGACGCCACTTCAGGGGAGGGGGAACAGGCCTATGGATTAATTCTGCTCACAGGATAAATAGGCACATACTTGGCAAATTACACTGTCCCATAACATGTTTGCAGATTTCAGACTGCTGTTGTGGCACCATTGTTCAGTTTGTGACAGAGTCCTCACTCTTTTGTCCCTTAGATACCTGCCGCTGTGGATGAATAGGAGATGGAGACATACCCCTGTGTACAGACTCCTGGTGAACTTGGCTACACTGGAGTACAGGCACATAATACTCACCTATAGACTGGATAGGGCCACAATTACAGAGCTGTGTGCCCAATTGGAGCCTGACCTGATATCTGCTATCCGTCAGCCCACTGGGATCCCCCCCTCTTCTGCAAGTGTTATCAGTTCTCCATTTCCTGGCAACTGGCTCTTTCCAAGTGACAGTGGGCTTGGCAGCAGGAATGTCTCAGCCAATGTTCTCAATAGTGCTGACAAGAGTGTTGTCTGCCATTATAAAACACAAGTGCAGCTCCATTGCATCCCACAGGTTGAGGATGTGGCCACTGTGAAGGCTGGATTCTATGCAATGGGACATATCCCCAATATAATTGGTGCTATTGATGGTACACATATAGCATTTGTACCCCCCACCAAAGTGAACAGGTGTTCAGGAATCGTAAGAATTTCCACTCCATGAATGTGCAGATGGTGTGCTTGGTGGACCAGTACATCTCCCACGTCAATGCTAAGTATCCAGGGTCAGTGCATGATGCCTTTGTCATGAGGAATAGTAGCATCCCAAATGTGATGGCCCAACTACATAGGCCCAGGATGTGGCTAATAGGTGAGCCCTGGTTCCCACCAAGTATATGTTGGTGTATGCCTATGGTGTGGACCATATAGGATAGTGTGTGGCTAAATGTTGTCCCTCAATATTTGCAGGTGACTCTGGTTACCCAACCCTATCATGGCTGCTGACCCTGTGAGGAATGCCAGGACAAGGGCAGAAGAACGTTATAATGAGGCACATGGTCGAACCAGAAGGATCATTGAAAGGACCTTTGGCCTCCTGAAGGCCAGGTTCCAGTGCCTCCATCTGACAGGTGGATCCCTGTGTTACTCACCGAAGACAGTCTGCCAGATAGTAGTGGCATGCTGCATGTTGCACAAGCTGGCCCTCAGACGCCATGTACCTTTTCTGCAGGAGGAGAAGACTGGAGATGCCCATGTGGCAGCAGTGGACCCTGTGGACAGTGAGGACGAGAAGGCAGAGGGTGAGGATGTGGACAACAGAACATCTGTGACCAGTCAGTACTTCCAATGACACACAGGTGACACAGTGCAACTTTACATTTCAATGACTTTGGTTGTATCCTGTGTGACATTGGCATGTTGGTATTTCCCACTTCTTTTCCCACTTACTGTTACCTCTGGATATTCATTTTGCAGATGTTGGTGATTTGGCAAATAATACTGCTGTAATTACAACAGCCAGCTACAGGTCACTCATTCTATGTACAGTTAATTTGCAATGGTTGTAGCTGTTTCAATCAATACATATTTGAAATACATGAACCCATACAGAAGTGGAGGGCTGTTCAGATGACTGGCTAGTGGCATCGGCCTGCTGGTGTGACACTGCCTCCCTCATATGGCCATGTCTGCCAGCACGCCTGCTATGGCGATCAGGGTGTTGTTAATGGCCTGAAAGTCCTCCCTGATCCCCTGATACTGTCCCTCCTGCAGCCACCTGTTCTCCTGCACGTTGTCTAGGATCTGGCCCATCGTGAATGTTGATAGGCTCCAAGGATCTTGGAGAGCGCCTCCTGGAGAGTCGATTCCCTGCTCCTGTCCTCCCGCTGGTGCACAACAGTCCTCCCAGTGTCCCTGTTGGCCTGTGCCTCTGTCCCCTCAACTGTGTGCCCACTGCCACCGACCCCAGGTCCCTGATTGTCTTGTGTGCAAGATGTGGCCTGGGGTCCCTGTACAGGTGAGAACACTGCTGATCGATGTGTCCTGGAACAGAGCTTTGGATACACCGGATGGGTGCTGTGGTATTGATTCCTGATGGGAGAGGCTCTGTGGTGGTCTGTGAGTGGGCTTGGGTGACTGGCTGTCATGTGGTTTCTGATCGGCCAGGTAGATCATCCAGATCCTGAAGTCCAGAGTTACTGTCATCACTGTGGGCCTCTTCGGGTAGGGAACTGGATAGTGAAGGCACCTCCTCTCTGGTGACATTGGCTGGGGAACCTGTGGAGATGTAAATGTTGCATTATGCTTCATGTGTATGACATATTGTACATCCCTGGCTTCCCCTTTATGGTGTTTGTAGCCCTGACGGCTTTTCCTTGTGTATGTTGGTGTATGGTGGAATTGTTTGTTTCCCTATGCTGTGCATGCTTTAGTGATGAGTGTCAATGCAGGGCTGTGAGGGGGCGTCCATGCATTGGTATAGCATGCAGGGCTTGGCATTGGGATTAGTGTGATGTGATGGTGGAGTGTGTGGGATGGAGTGGAGTGATGGGATTGAGAGTGATGGTATGTGATGGCATGCAGGTATGGGTGGGGTTATAATTGTTGAAATTTGACCTACCAGAGTGCAGTGCTCTTCTGACTCCGTCTGGAACCTCAGGATGTAGTATTGCCAAGACTTGCTACTCCCATGCTGTGAGTTCTGGGGGAGGAGGTGGCGGTCCACCGCCAGTCCTCTGTATAGTGAGCTTGTGTCTTGCTGCTATGGAAAGTACCTTTCCCCGTAGGTCGTTCCACCTCTTCCTGATGTCATCCCTTGTTCTTGGGTGCTGTCCCATGGCACTGACCCTGTCCACAGTTCTCCACCCTAGCTCCATCTTCCTGGCTATTGATATTTGCAGCACCTGTGCTCCAAATAGCTGTGGCTCTACCCTGACTATTTCCTCTAACATGACCCTTAACTTCTTCTCATTGAAACAGGGGTGGTGCCATGGGTGTTGTGTGTTAGGTATTGGTGAGGGTGTGTTGGGTAATGTGGAGTGGTCTGTGATGTGGAGTGTGTGAGAGGTGAATGGGTGTGAGTGGTGTGTGGCTCTAGTTGTCACAGTGGTTTTGTTGTCAGTCTGGTGGCTACAATTTGAATTCATAAGGGGTTGCCGGTAGTGTGGGTGTGTGTTTTATAGTGGTGTGGTGTGTGTATGGGTGTCAGGTGTGTGTTGTTTGAATTGTGCAATGTGGTATTGTTTTGTCTGTGGGTGTCCATTCTGAGCGGTACAGTATGTACCGCCAATGGTTTACCTCTGTTGAATGTATGCCGTGGTGATTCGTGGGTCATACTGTGATGGGCGTTGTTCTGTTGGCGTAACGGTTTGGGTTTTAGGACCACCACTTTATCACTGACCTTTGGTCTGGCGGATTTGTGTATGTGGCTGTATTTTGTCAGATCGGTGTGTGTCATAATATGGTGAATGGATATCTGCCACCATGGCGGTAAGTTGGCGGGTGTTAGCATGGCGGTAAGCGGGATTTACTGCCAGTGTCAAAATGAAGGCCGTAATCTTTATAGATTCATAACTTCTCTTGGGTACATTGGATTTTCATTGTTTCAACAATATTTTTTTCAGATAAATATTCTCTATTTTTTTAAACCCATGTGATGTCTTTTTGTGGTGTTTCCACCGGTATTGTATAAGTTCTGCTCAAATAACTTACACATTGCCTTTTAAGTTAAGCCTTATTGCTCAGTGCCAAGCTACCAGAGGATGAGCACAGGATAATTTGGATTGTGTTGTGACTTACCCTGACTAGGATTGTGTTCCCTACTTGGATAAGAGTGTATACTTCTGCCAACTAGAGGCCCCATTTCCAACACTGGTGATCAGCGATGAGGCTAGGACTTGTGTTTGTGCAATGCCATACAAAAGCTACGTGTACACTGCCCACCCAAAGTCAAAGATAATTTTTTTATTTGTTTCTTTTTGCTACAAATTTCACTGCTTGACATTTTCTAATCTAATCCTATACAACACGTTTCTGGCTGGGTCCCATGTGGAGCTGGAGAGTTTAACCTAGCCAAGCTGGAGACATATATCATCAGCCAGCTGAAGGGTTTCTACAAAGGAATGGGGGTACCTACATGTGGAGCCTCCAAGAAGGAGGAGTACCAAAAGGCGCTGAGGGCCTGGGCAGAATAGTATGTTAAGTTGGGAGAGCAAGTGGATGGCTCCCCAGAGTATTTACCAGCAGTAGTGGGGGGTGACGCCCCTGACTTTGTTCCATCTGTGAGACCTGGAAGCAGTGTCTCCATTCATGGCCCTGCTGCAGAGGAAAGGAGGGAGGAAATACAATTTCAACGACAGTTGGCAAGATTATAAATAGAGGCAGAGGAGAGGAGAGCTGAGGCTGAGAGAGCCTTGGCAGAAAAGAAACTGATCTTGACACAGGACATGCTGGAGACAAGAAGGTTCGTATACCCAAGGATGTGATGCCAAGTTATGTGGGGGAAGATGACACTGACAAGTGGTTTTCTGCTTATGAAGTTGCACTAAGGGTTCATGGGGTTCCTGAAGAGCAGTGGGGGGGGCGGGCTTGTGGATACACGTGCCCATAGTTGGAATTGACATACTTCTCACATTAGAGTTTGCGGGCCAAACCAAGTATACCCTAATGAAGGCCATTTTAATTGCCAAATTTGGACTGACCCTTTAAAAGTATTGCAGAGACTCAGGGACAGTAACAAGCTCCCCAACAAAACCTGAGTACACCTTATTGATTTTTCCAGTAAGGCACTGAATGGCTGGGTGCGGAGCAGTAAAGTAAATGATTACATGGGTTTGTGCAATTTGTTTCTGAGAGAGCATATGCTCAGTATTAGCTTTACAGAGTTGCACCAGCACCTTGTTGACAGTAAGCTGACTGATCCCAGGAAGCTTGCTGAGGAGACGGACCTCTAGGCTAACACCAGAGTGTCCAAAAAGGTATCTGGGTGGGACACCCACAAAGGTGGTCAGGGTCCTCAACAGAAGAAAGAGGGGAGAGAAAAATTAAAAAATAAGCAGTTCTCAAAAGGCCCCCAAAATAATTCTCAAGGGAATAGTGGTAACCAGTCCCAGTCTGATTCTAAAAAGAAAAGGTTCTTTGACAATAAGACAGGGAGTTATGTACCCCAATGCAGAGAGTTCTCTAAGTATGGTCACTCTAAGGGCAACTTCAGATGTCCAAAAAGGGCACAGCCCCCCACTGGAGTGCAGACATCTGGGTTGGCTAGAATAGCGCTCAGGAAGAGGTAACCCAAGTGTCCCTGGGGGATCCAGAGATGGTGCCAAAAGCCCACATGCCTGCCAATGCTTCCAAATTGGCAATGGGTGGAGGCACTGTGTGATACAGGAGTCAGAAAGAGGATCTTTACCCATGTGGGATTCCCAAAGGAGATTGTGTTTTACAGAGGCACAAATTTCATGTCTGCAGGAAGTCCATGTGGGGTGACTTACAAGTTCACCACACCCTATCATACTCCACCCAATGGTCTTGTGGAGAGATTCAACAAGACCTTGAAGGGGCTGATCACAGGCCTCCCTGAGGCCGTGACACGTAAGTGGGGCGTCCGCTTACCATTCCTTCTCTTTGCTTATTGAGAGGTACCCCAGAAGGGGGTAGGGTTCAGTCCCTTTGAGCTTCTCTATGGGTACCCTGTCAGGGGACCCCTAAGCATTGTGAAAGAGGGGTGGGAGAAAGCACCCAAGGCACCCCCTCAGGATGTGGTCAGCTACATGGTGACCATCCGCAACCAGATGCACTGCTTCTGGAAGAAGGTCAAGAGCAACCTTGAGGCCAGTCAAGAGGTTATGAAACGCTGGTATGAACATAAGACCACCCAGGTGGAGTTTCAGCCTGAAGACAAAGTTCGAATGAAGGAGCTATCAAGGGTCAGCTGGTGTCAACAGAGCAGTTCCTACCGAACACATTCCACCAAGTCATAGCAACCGACAATCGTGATAGCCACCTACTGGTAACTTTAGTTCCCTTTGAGTGGGGGGGTGTTCCCTAGTACTCCGAAAGTAGCTGTGAGTCCTGCCATGCCTCTAAATTGCCTGTTAGGCAATGACCTTGAGCACACTACCTGGAGAGAGGTAGAGCTAAGGTCTCACTTGGAGATGTTGAGATTGCCTGAGTGGATCTGCATGACCACAAGATTCATTGCTGCCCGGGAGTGGGGTTCAAGGGCATCTGGATCCTGGAAGAATGGCCCAAACAGCTGCCAAGGAGGGGGACAAGGTGCACGGGAAACCGGTCTCAGAATTTCCCGCTGTGGTTGACGGGTCCCTGAGGAGGAGGCCCCTGAGCCAACTGGGGAGGACGTTGCTGCCCTGGGTGACCTACCTGAGCTATCTGGCTGGCAAGTTGAGGGTGGGCCAACCAGGAAAGAATTCTGCAAGGTGCAGAAAGAGTGCCCACTCTTGTGGGCTTGAGACAACATGCCTCAGCCTAAGCAGCAGGTGAAATCTCTGGGGGTCACCTTATCTATTGGGAGAATGATCTCCTTTACAGTAAGCCTAAGGTATCAGAGGCTGGGGCAAAAGGTGTGCTTGTGGCCCCCCAGTGTTACCGGGCCTTCCTACTGGGCCTGACTCACGACATTCCCCTGGCAGGAGATTTGGGGAAAGACAAGACCTTTGCCAGGCTTGTCACTCACTTCTATTGGCCCTGAATGCGGACAACCTTAGATGCATTCTGTAGGTCCTATCCTACCTGCCAGGTGAGTGGGAAGACAGGGAAAAAGCTCAGGGCCCCCCCATCCCACTCCCTGTTGTTGACACCCCCTTTGAAAAGGATGACATCAACATCATTGGTCCATTGGACCCAAAACTGCCCAAGTGAACAAGTTTATCTTGGTTTTGGTGGACCATGCCACCCCCTACCCAGAGGCAATCCCTCTGAGGTTGGTGACTGCACCGATGGTGACCAGAACTCTGATGGGGATCTTTACGCATGTGGGATTCCTAAAGGAGATTGTGTTTTACAAAGGCACAAATTTAATGTCTGCAGGAAGTCCATGTGGGGTGCATGTGGGGTGACTTACAAGTTCACCACACCCTATCATACTCCACCCAATGGTCTTGTGGAGAGATTCAACAAGACCTTGAAGGGGCTGATCACAGGCCTCCCTGAGGCTGTGACACGTAAGTGGGGCGTCCGCTTACCATTCCTTCTCTTTGCTTATTGAGAGGTACCCCAGAAGGGGGTAGGATTCAGTCCCTTTGAGCTTCTCTATGGGTACCCTGTCAGGGGACCCCTAAGCATTGTGAAAGAGGGGTGGGAGAAAGCACCCAAGGCACCCCCTCAGGATGTGGTCAGCTACATGCTGACCATCCGCAACCAGATGCACTGCTTCTGGAAGAAGGCCAAGAGCAACCTTGAGGCCAGCCAAGAGGTTATGAAACGCTGGTATGAACATAAGACCACCCAGGTGGAGTTTCAGCCTGAAGATAAAGTTCGAATGAAGGAGACAGTAGAATCTAGAGCTCACCAGGACTGCTGGAATGGCCCATATTAGACAAAGGAGTGTAAAGGGGAGGCCACTTACTTAGTGGACCTCAAGTCCCCTACGAACCCCTAAGGGTGCTCCATGGGAATCAACTGAAGCCTCATTTTTAGAGGACTGCAGTCAACATGCTTCTGGTGACAGATGAGGGTGTGGAGGAGGAGAGTGAACCTTTCCCCAACCTTCTCCGTGCCCAGGAAGTTGATGGGTAAGTGGAAAGTGTCAATCTCTCTGACTCCCTGGCCCTCGACCAGCGAAGGGAATGCTACCAGCTGTTGGAGCAGTACTCCTCCCTGTTTTCCCTCACCCCTGGACTCACATACCTGTGTGTCCATGACATTGACACAGGAAACAGCCAACTTGTAAAGAATAAAATTTACAGGTTGTCAGACAGGGTGAAAGCCAGTTACAAGGATGAAGTTGCCAAGACGCTAGCTCTAGGGGTAATTGAGAAATCCATCAGTCCCTGGTCCAGCCCTGTGGGGGGTGTTTTCTGAGGCTGCCCTACTCGGGATCAAGCCAGAACGTAGGTTCTGCGTGGTTTACCAGTGGTCTCAATTAAGTCACTAAAACTGACGCTCACCTCATCCCGAGTTGATGAGCTCATAGACAAATTAGGTGCTGCCAAATTCCTCAGTACTTTTGATCTCACATAAGGGTACTGGCAGATCACCTTGACTATAGGGGTGAAAGAGAGATCTGCTTTTTCAACTTCTGAGGGACATTACCAGTTCAGAGTGATGTCCTTTGGATAGAAAAATGCTCCCGCTACCTTACAGCCATTGGTTAATGGGGTCCTGGCTGGTAGCATTCTGCGCTACCTGTCTGGACCGCATTGCTGTTTACAGTCCCAGCTGGGAGGAACACCTGTTCCACCTCCAAGACGTGCTCCAGGCCCTGCAACAGGCAGGCCTGACAATCATGGCCAGTAAGTGCCAGATTTGGCGGGGTTCCCTGGTGTACTTGGGACACCTAGTTGGTGGTGGCAAGGCACAGCCCCTCTAGGCCAAGATTAAGACAATCACGGAATGGCAAACACCTAGAACTTAAACAGATGTGAGAGTCTTCCTAGGCCTTACTGGGTACTAGCCTAGGTTTGTTAAGAGTTATGGCACCAAGGTGCCCCCCTTAACAGAACTAACTTCAAAAAAGTAACCTAGGTTGGTGATTTGGACAAAGGCTTGTCAGAAGGTGGTCAGGGCCCCTGATTACTCCAAGGAGTTCATTGTGCAGATGCTTCAGACTATGGCATAGGGGTGGTTCTAGCACAGCTGAATGAGGAGGTCCTAGAACAACCAGTAGACTTTATTAACAGAAGGCTATTACCTCCGGAACAGATGTGGAGTGCTATTGAGAGAGAAGCATTTGTTGTGGTCTAGGCACCGAAGAAGCTGAGACCATACCTGTTTAGGACTCACTTCCAGGTTCAGACAGACCACAGGGCGCTCAAAAGGCTCATGCAGATGAGGGGTGAAAATCCTAAACTCTTGAGGTGGTCCATCTCCCTACAGGGAATGGACTTTACAGTGGAGTATCGCCCAGGGACTGACCACGCCAATGCTGATGGTCTCTCCAAATTCTTCTGCCTTAGTAATCAGAGCTCCCAGGGGTATGGGTAGCTCTCTCCACTTTCAGCTGGGGGACACATGTTGGACCTGACAGCCTTAGGGTTGTCATTCTCCAACATTTTACCTGCATTCAGCTACTATTCTGACACTGTTTTTGCTGGTTTCAGGAATCTGCAAAATTTACCACAGCTAACCAATGCTAAAGTGCATATGCTCTCTCCCTTAAACATGGTAACATTAGCTCATCCCCAGTTGGCATATTGTATTTTCTTATAAGTTCCTAGTAAAGTGCAGTACATGTGCCCTGGGCCCAGGGCCTGTAAAATAAATGTTACTTGTGGGCCTGCAACACTGACTATGCCACCCATATAAGTAGCCCGTTAACAATGTCTGAGGCCTGCCATTGCAAGGCCTGTGTGTGCTGTTTCAATGTCACTTCGACTTGGCATTTAAAAGTACTCACAAATCCATAAACTCCCCTTTTTCTACATATAATCCACCCTTAAGCTAGGACCTTGGTAACCTATAGGGCAGGATGCTATGTAGGTAAAAGGCAGGACATGTGCATATGTTTTTTATATGTCCTGGTAGTTCAAAACTCCTAAACTTGTTTTCCACTACTGTGAGGCCTGCTCCTTTCATGGACTAGCATTAGGACTGCCCTCATATACTTTTTGAGTGGTGGATTCTGATCTGAAAGGGGTAACCAGGTAATATTTAGTAAGACCAGAATGGAAATAGAAAATCATGCTTAATGGTAAGGTTGGATTTAATATTACTATTTTAGAAATTCCACTTTTAGAAAGTGAGCATTTCTCTGCACTGAAAACCATCTGTGCCTTACAGCCTGTCTCCAATCAATGTCTGATCTGTGCTGGTTGACAGCTCCCTTGTGCATTTCACCCAGACAACCACAAACATAGGACACTCAGTTACAACTGCATTCATATGCATACTGAATGGATGTTCCTGGGCTGGAAGGGTGGAGGGCCTGACACTTACATTTGAAAGGTCAGTAACTTGCTCTCACACAATGGACTAATAACCCCCGCTGGGTCCCTGGCAGACACGACTGGGCTTGAAGGTGAACTTATGCACTTCAAAACCACCCTTTGAAGTCTCCCCCAATTCAAAGGAATTTTGGGGTATATAAACTGGGTCTCTGACCCCACTAACTCAGACACTTCTGGGTATGCACCTCAAGTCTGTCAGAAGACCTGCCTGGATCTCTCTGGACTGCTTTGCTGAAAAGGACTGCAGCCCTACTGTTGCCCTGATGCCTGCTGGCCTCTGACTCTTCTGGAAGGACTCTGCCTTCACCCTGAAAAGTGCTCTGCAAGGGCTTGGATTGAGCTTGCCTCCTGTTCTGAAGTCTCTTGGACAACAAAGACTTCAACTACAAGCTATTTGCTATTACCTTACTCCAGTGACTCCGGAACGACCTCAGCGACGCCAGCAATTCCGCAACCTGCTCCTGTTCTGTGGGCCTCAATGAAATTGATGACTGCGGCCTGCAATGGAAGTCTGAAGTTGTGGCAACTCTGCTGACGTCACTCAGGGTCCTTGTGACACTGTAAAGTCGACACAGCATGTCCTGACGTACCAGGACCAGCGACCCCAGAGGGTCACACGGAATTGACGCATCACGGACGCTGCTGAATCATCTCCCCCTGCATTTGGACAAAACCAACACCTCACCACCTGCTTCGCAGTGCGGAACTGATGTCCCTTGTCTCAGATGCCAAAAGGGTCTGACGCTCACTGACTCTGGTGACACCTCTTTCCGACTCCATGCCATGTCCTTGTTCTTCGTTTTCAAAAGGTACTGTACCTGAGGGTCCGTTTGACTCTGTGACTGGCACTGGTGGTGTCGGATTTTTGGGAGTGACTCTGTCAATGATGCCGTGATAGCCCCAGTTGGAGCTATTGTATTTTCTAGGCACTATAGTTGAATTTAATCTTTAAAAATGTAAACCTTTGCTTGTGTACCTTGGATTTTCATTGTTTCAACAGTATTTATTTCAGATAAATATTCTGTATTTTTCTAAACCTGTGTGGTGTCGTTTTGTGGTGTTTTCACTGTGTTATTGTTCTGCACAAATACTTTACATATTGCCTTCTAATTTAAGCCTTACTGCTCAGTGCCAAGCTACCAGAGGGTGGGAACAGGATAATTTGGATTGTGTTGTGACTTACCCTGACTAGGATTGTGGTCCTTACTTGGACAAGGGTGTATGCCTCTGCCAACTAGAGACCCCATTTCTAACAGGTGGCCTCTTTGGTTATGGTAAGGGTTGCCCTGGCTAAGATAGGGATAGCAGAGGTGGACACCTCTAACCCCAAGACAGAAGGGAAAAGTGTAGACACTGTTGGTATAGGTATAAGACATTTCAGATTGGGTCCTATAGCTTTTGAGGTGGGTCAGTTCCCCAAAGGGAATGACCTGGATAGTAGGATGTGAGGCAGAGTAGGCCCTGCAAATAACCAGTCTGTTTCCCTTCTCTTCCTTGCTGGATAGACTAGGAAACCGATCCCAGATATTGGCTGAGTCTCCTGGCCTGTGCGCTGGGAGGGAGTTGTATGTGAAACGGGCACCTTGTTGCACTATCCCTCACTTTTTCCCTGCCTTCTGGATGCAACGTGAAGTGGAGTGCACTGGGAAGCTGCTAACCACAGTTCCAGTGTTCTTTCCCTAAAACATTGTAAAGGTAATTGGATGGACATTCCGCTACCACTATAAGTCCCTAGTAAAAGGTACTTAGGTACCCATGGCATGAGGTACAAAGGGTAAACCCCTAAGGGTAGCAGCACTAATTATGCCCATCCTCTAGGGCCATGCATCCAGATGCACCCTGCACTGCCATTGCAGGCTGGGTGTCCTGCTGCAAACCTAAAACACAAACTGGACATGACACACTACCTGTGTACCCTGTCCACCATACACCCTATACACCATGGATAAGACGCCCCTCTGGCAGGCCTTCCAGATTTCAGACAATGTGCGTCATATTATATGTGAGGGCATAGCCGCATGAGTATTATGCCTCCACTGTGTCCTTGCCAAACCTTGGACATAGTGAGTGAACAGAGCAGCCATTTTAATACATGTGCTGGACACTGGTCAACATGGGTTTCCCAGCTACATGATGTCCACTATGAACCCTGGGTTGTTTGGTATCAAACAACTCAGAATGATAAATCCACACTGGTGCCAGTGTTGGATTTATTATAACAATGTACCTAGGGATCACCTTAGAGGTGCTCCCTGCAAAAGTTAACTACCCTGGCATGGTTACTGACTGGTTCTATCCTTGGGGAAGGGGGGAGCCCTGTCTCTCTGGTTTGTAGAACAATGCCCTTCCTGGGTGGAGATACTAACGCCCTCTCAATCAGGAATGTGCACTGCCCTGGCGGTAAGCTTCAAAGAGCTTACCGCCTTTGAAACTCGACCCCCAAGCCTGCTGCTAGCAGCAGATGGTCAACCGCTTTGTAAACCCCCATGTTTGGTGGGAACAAAGGGGGAAAACTAAACAAAGGGTAGGAGGAGTGGCCCCACCTGGTATGCACTACCCCTAAGGTGTTGCCTGAGAGGTGAACACTCCATTTCTTTTTTCGTCCAGCTTATATGGAAGGAAAATAGTCAATTAGGGATAGGGAAGTGACTCTTCCCACAGGAAGTGGTCACTGTAGTGGCTGTGGCCAACCAAAGGTAAATGTCCCATTGGACACTACCAGGTTCCCCCTAAAAGCCCACCAAATACAGGCAATCAGATTTGAAGGACAAAAAGAAGACCAGCACCAACAAGATACAAGGCACAAGAACTGTGGAGCTGCTGCACAAAGAAAAGGCACCAAACCCTGCCTGCTGCACCCAAGACCCAACAATCTCTGCTGGGGAGCTGATGGCCAACTGGACTGACCTCAAGAACTCAGAGGATTTCCAGGCTTTGCCAATTGTCCAAGAACTCCCTCCAGAGTAGAGGTACCACTCTGCAACAAAGAAGAATCCAGCAACCCAGTGAGGGTCACTTCACTGAAAGGCTGCTTACTGGAAGTTGCAGTCAGACCCGATGACATACCAACAATCGTGAAGACAAATTTGCAAGTGTGCCAAGTTAAGTGGCACTGCGCCCTCCAGTAGCCAAACTGTACCACTACCTTGGTAACTGGTCAGCTGACATCGGACACCAGTAAAACCAGCCTGCCGGTGGCTGAAAAAAGAACCAAGAGAATGCCCCAGTTGAGGGGCTTCAGGAGCACCCAGGACCTTCTGCCAGAGTGTCCCCGTTGTCCTGCAAGTGACCCTTGAGGTGACTTACCTTCAGATCCAAAGGGCATCTTTGCGCACAGCTCCTGGCTCACCAATTCGTTCTGCATCTGGCCACCCTTTGCCCTGCAATGAAGAACCTGCTGTGCCCTAAGTGTCCCTTGCCCCTTGCAACCTATACGCTCCAAGGGGACCTCAAGGAACTATCTCTAAACGTACCTTTGTAGTGCTTTTCCAAGTGGTCCCCTGCAGTGGTCCTGCACCAGCTCCAGAGACTTTTCACCGCTGCTCCCGCCGGAACCGGGAGCCGCCTGAACTTCTCCAGCTGGCACAGTGTGCCCACAGACGACCGTAATCAACCTGCAGAAGAAGAGCTTGATAAAGCAACTATGTGATTTTATATGTATTTTTAAAGGTGATGTTCCATTGATTCCCATTGTGTGTAATTATAGACTAAAAGACTATGGCCCTCATTATGACATTGGTGTTAAATCCGACTTACCACCAATCTGACTGCTGCCAACATACCGCAGCTGCAGCGGATATCCGTTCACCATATTATGATACACACATACCAATCCGTCACTATTCAGCCACACACACAAGTCCACGAGCACAAAGTTCAGTGATAAACTGGTGGTATCAAAACCCACAACATTACGCCAACAGAACAATGCCCACAACATTATGACCCACGAATCAGCATGGCGGACATTAAATGGCGGTAAACCATTGGCGGTACATATCGCCGTGCTCAAAATACACATACACATACAAAAAAACACCACTTTGGACAATTCAAACTACACACACCTGAAACCCATATACACACCACGCCCACACACCCACACCACTATAAGACACAAACAAACATTACCCACAACCCTTTACGACTACAAATAATTGCCAGCAGAGAGAGACATCAAGAGCACTCACACAACCAGAGCCACATACCACCATCACCTATACACCACCCACGCACCTTACATCACCACCCCAACACATCATCCTACACACCCACAGTACTCACACAACACCCATAGCACCACAACGACACCCCAGATTCTCTGAGGAGGAGCTAAGGGTCATGGTGGAGGAAATCATCCAGGTAGAGCCACAGCTATCTGGATCACAGGTGCAGCAGATATCCATTCCAAGGAAGATGGAGCTATGGCGGAGAATCGTGGACAGGGTCAATGCCGTGGGACAGAATCCCAGAACAAGGGATGATATCAGGAAGAGGTGGAATGACCTACGGGGGTACCAGCTCGAAGTACAGAGGACTGGCGGTGGACCTCCCACCTCATCCCTAACAACTAACTACATGGGAGGAGCAAGTCTTGGCAATCATGCATCCTGATGTCCTGGCAGGAGTAGGGAGGAGGACTGGACTCTGGTAAGTCAACTTTCTATTACTATCACCCCCCTACCTGCATGCCCTTACATACCCCTACCCTTACCCTCACTCCCATCACTCCACCACCTCCCACACACCCCACTCATCCCAATGCCAAGCCCAGCATGCCATACTAATGCATGGACACCACTCACAGACCTGCATGGACACCTATCACTAAAGCATGCACACTAGAGAGAATCAGCTAGCCCACCACATAACAACTCACACAAGGTAAAGCTGCCAGGGCAATAACAACCATAGAGGGCAACCCTCCCATGCACAATATATCACACACAGAAAAATAACACTGCATTACTTCCCCACAGGCATCCCATCCAATATTACCGGAGAAGAGGTGCCAGCAACATCCATTCCCCCCACAGAAGAGGCCCACAGTGATGACAGCGACTCTGCTTGCCTGGATCTGGATGACCAACCTGGCCCATAAGGGACCTCCGGACAGTCGGTTACACAGGCACAGTCCCACACCACCACAGAGACTCTCCCCTCAGGAAACACCACCACAGCACCCACCCAGCATGCCCATACCTCTGTCCCCAAGACACGTCAATCAGCAGCATGTCCACCACTACAGGGAATCCAGGCCACACCACAAACCCAAGACAATCAGGGACCTGGGGTCACTGGCAGTGGGCACATGGTTCAGGGGACAGAGGCACAGGACAACAGGTAAGCTGGGAGGGCTGCTGTGTGCCAGTGGGAGGACAGGCCCAGAGAAGCGACTCTACAGGAGGCACTCACCACGATCCTGGGAGCATACTAACATTCCCAGGATAATCTGGGGCAGATCCTGGACAAGTTGCAGGAGAACATGCGTCTGCAGGAGGGACAGTACCAGGGGTTCAGGGAGGACTTGAAGTCCGTTAACACCACCCTGGTAGCCTTGCAGGGGTGCTGGCAGACATGGCCAACATTATGAGGGAGGTAGGGTCACACCTGCGGGCCCCTACCACTAGCCAGACTACTGAACAGCCCTCCACCTCTGCTGCCGCTAGTGGACAGGCGGCCCCACCACAGGACCAACTGCCCACCAGCACCCCTCCCCCTGCACAAGGAGAACCACCCCGCAAACGTTCCCTGCGATGGAGGCAGACGCCAGAGACTATTGCCAAGACCCACGCAAGGAAATGCGACTCTCCTGCTTGTCACCCTTGTGTCCCATTCTGTCACCCTGTCCACCTTGAACTGCCATTGCTCCCCTTCTTATGCCCCCTTGGACAATGCACCTGTGCTACAAATAGACTGGACTCTACCCTGGACTTTCCTCCATCATCCCCCCAGCCCACGGCACTTCCCCTTTTTCTTCAGAGCACTGCAATAAACACACTTTGAAAAATAACAAGTATGGAGTACGTCAAATGATTTAAGTATGTATTTGCTTAACAAGGTTTAAACATTGCAATTCAATTGTACAGTAATGTATACATAGGAAAGACCTGTAGTTGGCTGCAGTGAACACACCAGGAGAGATAGTGGGGCACCAACATCTGCAAAAAGAGTTGCCAAAGGGCACAGTGAATGGGCATAGAAGTGGGAATTCACAGCATACCAGTGGCAATGTGAAACAAAAAGATGTCAATGAAATGGGAAGTTACACTGTCTTAACTGTGTGTCAGTGGAAGAATTGTCTAATCATTGCAGTTCTGTTGTCTTCATCCTCATCCTCTGCCTCCTCATCTTCACAGTCCACAGGGTCCACTGCTGCCACACAGCCATCTCCAGCCTCCTCCTCCTGCAGAAAAGGCACATGGCATCTCAAGGCAAGGTTATGCAACATGCAGCATGCCATGATTATCTGGCAGACCTTCTTGGGTGAGTAACACAGGGATTCACCTGTTAGATGGAGGCACCGAAACCTGGCCTTTAGGAGGCCAAATGTACGTTTAATTATCCTTCTTGTTTGCCCATGTGCCTTATTGTGACGTTCCTCTGCCCTTGTCATGGGATTCCTCATAGGGGTCAGTAGCCATGAGAGGTTGGGGTAACCAGAGTCACCTGCAAATATCGAGGGACACATGTTAGTCACACACTAACCCTTATGGCCCACACCATATCCATACACCAATATCCACTGGGTGGGAAGCATTGCTCATCTATTAGCCACACTCTGTGCCTCTGTAGTTGGGCCACCACATTTGGGATGCTGCTATTCCTCAAGATAAAAGCATCCCGCACCGAGCCTAGATACTTAGCACTGACATGGGAGATGTACTGGTCAACCAAACACACCATCTGCACATTCATCGAATGAAAATGTTTTCAATTTCTGAAGACCTGTTCATTTTGCTGAGGGGGGGACAAATGCAATATGTGTTCCATCAGCCGCCCAATGATGTTGGGGATATGTCCTATTGCACAGAAGTCGTCCTTCACTGTGGCTAAATCCTCCGCTTGGGAAAAACAATGTAGCTGCACATGTGTTTAATCAGGGCAGACAGCACTCTGGTCAGCACTATTGAGAACATTGGCTGTGCCATTCCTGCTTCCAAGCCCACTATCACTTGGAAAGAATCAGGGGGATGTCTCCATCTCCTATTCATCCACAGCGGTTGCAATCTATGGGGCAAAAGAGTGAGGAGCTGGTCATAATCTGTACATTGTAGCCACTACAGTTCAATGCATGATGTGATTTTTATTATGTATTAGTGGCATATGTCCTTTATGTACAATTGTGATCTGTGACACAGTTATGATCCATGGCATGCCCCCCTCCCCTGAAATGGCATCTGCCTGTCCTGTATGGAGGGACAGGAGGAAGTGAGGTAATTCCGCAGATGTTGTGTGCCGTTGCGGGAGGCGGTCAGGAACTGCAGTGCAACTCCTCATTGGTTATTATTGGGCCCTATGGGGTACAATGGCCAATGGTGATGTACGCCAGTGGTGACAGTATGCACCGCCGCAGACGTCACCGCCATTTTCTATCTGTTCACTCACTTGCTACCTGACCTTCAACAGGAGAGGATCTATACTGCATGTGCTGCTGTGACCTGTGTTTGGAACCTACCATGGCCCGTGTGACTGGGGAAAGGGCCCCTGACTTCACCTTAGCAGAGTTGGAGAGACAAGTGGATGGGGTCCTACCCCAGTACGGACTGCTGTATGGGCCTCCAAACCAACAGGTGAGTACACTGTGAGCACGATCCTTTGGGCATGAATGCATGGAATGGTGTGTGTGAAGGCCTTGTATAAGGAGGGGTTGGTGGATGGGCCTGGGGCAGAGTGCAGCATGTATGCTGGGCCATGTCTGTGAGTAAGGGAATGGGAAGGGCTATGGTGCGCCATGGGTGTAACAGGCAGGATGGTCCAACTAATACCTTTCCCTGTGTATATTCCCTCTGCAGGTCAGCGCCCATCAAAAGAAGGGTATATGGCGTGCCATCGCCAAGGACGTGCGGACCCTGGGGGTCTACGGCAGGCAGAGCACCCACTATCAGAAACGGTGGGAGTACCTGAGATGCTGGGTACAGAAGACAGCAGAGGCCCAGCTGGGGATGGCCTCCCAATGAAGAAGGGGTGCCCATCGAATCCTTAGCCCCCTGATGGCCCGCATACTGGCGGTGGCCTATCTGGAGCTGGATGGACGCTTGGGGGCATCACAGCAGCAACAAGGGGTGAGTACAGTGCCCATCATTAGTACTTATGCCTGGTGGGGTGGTATCTGGGTGGGGGATGTGTGCCTGTGTTGCCCCTAGGCCAGGCCTGACATTGAAGAGTAGGTCCCATGTGGGGCAGGTTTCTGATGTGAAATTGCTCTAGTCTAGCTACTAGGCATCCACTACTGGGCAGGGGTGTGTGGGTCCCAGGTATTCTGCAGTTGGCGGTATGTGTCCCTGCCCATGCCCTGGTGACTAGCATTGTTACTGGTAGTGCATTGCATAATGCGTAGGGCTGTTCCTTGTGTGTGAGGGTGCTATGTACGATAACGATGGTGCAGCCATTGACCAAGTGTATCCTTTGTCTCCCCCCCTTTTTATTTTGTCATCCTGTCCTTATGTGCATTAGCATCATGTGGCAGAGCAGAGGCACCGGCGACGGAGGGAGCTGCATCCCACAGGATCCAGGAGGCAGAGTCCACCGACAGTGTGGGCACGAGTGGGACGGAGACCGAGGGGAGCACCACGGCAGAGACTCAAGAGGACAGTTCAGACACGGATACCTCCTCCGATGGAAGCTCCCTGGTTGTGGTGGACACCTATGTGCCCACCCCAGCTGCAGGTACAGAAGATACCCCCGTACCAGCACTGCCCTCCCAGCAGCCCCTGAGAGAGAGTTGCCCGTGCCAGGAGGCTTCACCCCAGGCACCTCAGGCCCTGCCCCAGTTAGCCCTGCTGCCCTGAGTGAGGAGGCTATTGACCTCTTGAGATCCATCTCTGTTTGGCAGTCAACCATTATGAATGCTATCCAGGGGCTGGCAGCCCAAATGCACCAGACCAAAGCATTTCTCAAGGGCATTCACACTGGTTTGGCAGCCCAACAGAGATGAATCCAGGCTCTGGCCACCTCTCTGATGGCAGCCATTGTCCCTGTGTCCACACTCCCCCTCCAACTCCCTCTACCCAATCCCCTCAACCCCAACCTATCCCAAGCACACAGGCAGACGAGAATGCACACAGGACAACACACAATAGTGGTACGGGCAAACACAGGCACCACAGGCACTCACACAAACACCATCCAAAAGTGGACATACCAACAACCACTGCCTCCACTGGGGCCCCCTCCTCCTCATCCTCCACCTCCCTCTCAGTTGCGTCTACACTACATCCAGCACACTTATCAGAACACACCTCACTGGCAGTCACCACCCCAACAGCCATGCAGCCGTTCCCTGTGTCCTCTCCCATTGTGTCTGTGCCCCCTCCTCCCAAAGTACACATATGCAAGCACTCAGACATCCAACAGCCATCCACCTCACAACAGCATCCAGCCCATGCACCTGCACCAAAAACACACTCCCTCTTCCTCCACTCCCAGACCTTCTCCCTCTCACAGCACCAATGTTCCTAACCAGCTTTTCCTCCCCACCCTCTTCCCTTCCCCATACTTCACACCTGCCAGGGTGTGTAAAACCCAGGCAAACCCCTCAGCAACCCAGTCCATGGGCCCAGTAGTGTACACAGCAACTTGTGGTGAGAAAGGATCCCAGGTACCAGGCAGCCACACCGAAAGGGTGCCTGCCCCAAGTGCTGCCAGGAAGGTCAAGGTGCCACCCCCAGCTGCTATCGTGAAGGTCAAGGTCCCACCCCCAGCTGCTGCCAAGAAAAGCAAGGAGCCATCCCCAGCTGCTGCCAAGAAGAGCAAGGAGCTATCTCCGGCTGCTGCCGAGAAGAGCAATGAACCATTCCCAGCTGCTGCCAGGAAGGGCAAGGGGCCTGCACCAGCAGACAGAAAGGACAAGCGGCCTTGTGCTGGGACTCAGTCAGATCCCCCACCACCAACCATGGTTGTGCAGCCGTCTGAGGCTGCAGGGGATGGGCTGGAGCCTCCCCCCACAACCACCAGCAGCAGCACCACCACCACCAGCAGCACCAGTGGGCAGCCATCTGAGGCTGCAGGGAATGGGCTGGAGCCTCCCCCCACCACCACCAGCAGTGGGCAGCCGTACGAGTCTGCAGGGGATGGGCAGGAGCTTCCTCCCACAATCACCAGCAGCAGCACCACCACCACCTTCAGTGGGCAGCTGTCAAATGGCTGCAGGGGATGGGCAGGAGCTTCCCCCCACAACCACCAGCAGCAGCAGCAGCACCACCAGCAGTAGGCAGCCGTCTGAGGCTTCAGGGGATAGGCTGGAGCTTCCCTCCACCACCACCGGCAGCAGCAGCACCAGTGGGCAGCTGCCCAAGGCTGCAGGGGATGGGCTGAAGCTTCCCCCCACCACCAGCGGCAACATCAGCATCACCACCAATGAGCAGCCGTCACCTCCAGCGGACAGTGTGTAGTCCTGCCCCCAGATAACAGGGCACAATGCCCCCTCTAGAACCAGTGGAGAACACACATCCTCTCCAGGATGAAGACCACAGGGCACGATGCTCCCTCCAGAACCAGTGGGGAACACACCCACTCACCCCATCCTCCCCAGGATGAAGATCACAGGGCACGATGCCCCCTCTAGAGCATGTGGGCAAGTCATCCACTTGAGACACTGTGGCCTTGCACTCCCCAGGACTGAGCACAGGGCATGTTGCCCCCTCCACAGCCAGTGGGCAAATCACCCACTTGAGAGACTGTGGCCTTGCACTCCCAGGGACCAAGCATAGGGCATGTTGCCCCCTCCAGAGCATGAGGGCAAATCACTCACTTGAGAGACTGTGGCCTTGCACTCCCCAGGACCAAGCACAGGGCATGTTGCCCCCCTGCAGGACCAGTGGTGTTGTTCCATCTACTGGCTGAGGTGTCCCCCCGTTCCCCATCCCCCTGAGGTGCCTGCCTATTTTCGAACTCATGTCACTGCACTGTTCTCTCCATGTTGTTGCAGGAGTCAAGTGGGGCATTGGACTTTGTAATGTGGCCCTGTGGCCCACGAACATTGAGGACTGGGCAGTGTCCCTTGATTTGTAAATATGTATATCCTTTTGGATTGGATGTACGTATTATTACTGTATTTATCTTATTACATTCACTTTCATCTATTCATGTTGTCCTTGCGTTGTTCCTGAGGGGTACGGAATAAATATGTTGTGTTACTGCATCTGCTTGTGTGTATGGTGTTGGGGTTGGGGGTGTTGCGTGTGTGTGTCACTCTCTTTCTCCTCCTCTCTCCCCTGTGTGCTAGGCAGCTGTACTCACCGTGGTCGTCTTCGCCGTTGTTGGTGTTCGTGGTGGAGCAGGACGTAGAAAATCATTGGGAATATATGCAGTTCAGGCTCCATGGCGACGTGGTGCTTCCCTGAGTCTCAAGAGGTTAGACGTTTTCTCTTCTGTGCATTGTTTCTGACAAGCTTTTAATGTCATTGGTACCGCCCCGGAAAAGGTGGTGGATTGGGCTGTCATAATACAATGGGCAGAACATTGGCTTCCTGCTGGCTGTAGGTGGCTATCGTCGTGGTGCCTGTTGATTCTGCCCTGGCGGTCGTTGTGGTAAAGTTCTGTCTGTCTGAGCTCTTTCTGCCATGGTCATCATTTGGCGGTATTCACCACCAGCCTGTTGGCAGTATTACCGCCACTTTATCACCGACCGCCAGGGTTGTAATGAGGGCCTAGTTTTCTTAAACTTCCAAAAACTACATCTCAAAAAGTACTTAGCCAATTTTGATAATCTTGGTCTTCAAATGACATAAACATCTGAAGTAATTTTATAAATTTGGTCTTCAGTTATTTCTTCGAATGTGTGAGTTGCATGATTGACACTATGAGTACAACAAATGGTATTTGGTATTCAAAAGTAGGGCATGTAGACATTTAATATTGCATATGTCCTTGCAGTAAAAAGGCCCCAAAAGCTATTTTAATTGTAGCAGTCTAGCTGTTGCATAGGAATACACTGAGATTCAATAATAAATGCAATAATGCTATCCCCAACTAGTAAACAGCTGGAAGTTTCATTGTCTTGCTACTTGTAGAATTTAATAAAAAGCCAATCCTGGTCAGATTTTGAATAAATATCAAGTAAATGTATCTTTTAGAAATGTATCTTTTCCCTGCCTAAAGCTTCTGGAGCCTAACTTGCATTAGCCTCCAGCTGCAGCCTTGTGAATGTTTAACCTTGAATGAGATGTGCAAACCTACTCCTAGAGAAGAGACAAAGGTATGGGTGTGGGGAGGTGTTTCTGTCGCTCTGGAACGATGATCATTTGGGCAATGCCAAGGAATGTAAATATATTCAAATGGGCCTTCCCTGTCACATCAAGATGTCAGGTGACACCTGCATAGGCCCCTTCTTTGTTCCTCCAGTCATCGAGGCTCCATTCATAGTGGGGAAGAAGTTGGCCCCAGAAGTGAGGAGGGGGTTGCTCATTTCCCTGGCACTCCTCTTCATAGAATGAGAAACCTGGAACAGAGAAGCGTTTTGGCTCCAAAGACCTCTAGAGGACCAAAACAAACCTGCCAACCTAATCCAACAAAGGTGCTGTAACACTGTGCTGAAGATTCAATTTTCCCCCCTTTTGAGCTTTTCCGCAGTTGCAAATCTGGAGACCTCCTCAGCTACAGCCTGCGGCCTTGCACCACAGGAGGAGTCTGTGCTCCAAAAAGAGGCAAACTACGAGCATTGAATCCTTTACTGGGTTAAGGCAACAAAAGTATTCTGGCAACAAGAGACATTCCTTTCGCGTGAAATTTGAATTACTCCCACTTGGAGCTTTCCATCCAAAGGTCAACTGCTTCATTAGACCTTGGAAAACAAAAGGCCGACCTCATGGAGCACTTTTCAGTCACAGCCTGCTGTCTTGCGCTGCCGAAGATTTTGGATTTACATTTCAGAGACTAAGGGCCAGACGTGTCAGTGTTCCATTTTGCATTTCCTAAATAGTGAATTTTAGGTAATCCCTATTTAGGAAATATAAAACGGAATGTAACAAAATAGCGATTCCCTAATAGCAATTCCAACAGAGTTTTAGGGCCAGATGTAGCAAAGTTTTGCGAGTCGCAAATGGCCCTATTCGCTATTTGCGACCTCGCAAAATCTGAAATGAGATGCAAAAATCTCATTTCCGAAATGCAAATAGCGATGCGACCTGTTACCGACTCTCAAAAATTGAGACCTGATTTTGCGACCCGCAAACAGGAAGTCGCAAACCATATGCAAAAGCCAGTCGCAAATTGCAACTAGACGCAAAAAGCCCATTTTGCACATCCAGATTACCACTGATTCAGAGCAGGTGGTAACCAGAACCAAATTATAAAAGGAGACCCAGAAGGCATCTGGGTGACTCAAAATGGCTAAACTGTACGTGATAGCATGGAGGAGGAGAGTCCAGGCTTCCCAGCAGAGGATGAGGAGGCAGAGAGAGGAGAGGATATTAGGAGCCAGGCAGACAGTATTTCAACAAACTGAGGAGGAGATTTATGACAAATACAGACTGAGCAGTGGTGCAATCTTAGAATTAATTGAACTACTGAATCCTCAGCTTGAACGACAGACAATGCGCAGCAGGGCCATCCCTACACATGTGCAAGTGCTATGCTCATTGCACCTCTTGGCCTCAGGTAGCTATCAGGGGGTGATTGCAGTGGCAGGTGGGGTATCCCAAAGTGCACTTTCACGATTCTTCAGATGTTTCCTAGATGCCATACTCACACACTTGTCCAGATATATATACCTACCCAGGAATGAGGCAGAAATTAACAGCACCATGTTGGACTTCTACAGAATTGCCAACTACCCCCATGTAATAGGGTGTGTGGAAGGGACACATATACAAATTTGCCCTCCTGCAAATCTGGAATATATGTTCTGCAATAGGAAATGTACCCACTCACTAAACATCCAGGTGGTATGTGACGCTCATAATGTCATTACTGACATTGTAGCGAAATATCCAGGGAGTACACATGACTCATACATATTCAGGCACAGTGGGATACACCAACGCCTAGAACGTGGGGAGTTTGGAGACAGATATCTATTAGGTATTGCTGACTACACCCTGAATCCATACATACAGGTCACTGAGTAACCCATTGATGCCCTGGTAAATTTGCCTTTTTTGTCAAACAGGTGACAGTGCATATGCCCTGAGACCATGGATACTCACCACATACCTAACACCTTGCAATCAGAACGAGAGGCAATATAACAGTGCACTTCGGCGGACCAGAACTGTAGTGGAGAGGACCTTTGGCTTGTTAAAGGCAAGATTCAGATGCCTCCACAAAAGTGGAGGTGCACTCCAGTATGCCCCAGAAACAGCATGCAAAATAGTTGCCGCCTGTGCCATCCTACACAACATTGCCACCAGACGTGGGCTACATCTCAACCCTGAAGACACAGACACGGAGGATGAGGAGCAAGAGCTACCACACCTACAGCCTGGGTATAGAAGCATTGCAAATGGGGGCAGACAGAGACGGAGCCACATTGAAACCCAATACTTTGGCAGTTACGTGGCAACCGTCACCACACTCACTAATGTCAGACACACATAGCCCAGTTATGTAGTGAAACAAACAAAACCTTTTTATTTCTACACTATATAAAAGATAGAAAATTGCTGTATGCCACAGTCTTGAATTGTCAAATGCAATTTAAGACACATTAAATTCATGTGCCTTATTCACAGTACAGTTTGGTGGCTCACACTCTCCTCCTATTGCGGCCACCATGGCTCATTCCTGGTGGGTCCCCTGACCCCTGCCGTGCACTTCTACTCCACAGCACATGGGAATCGTTGGCAGAAACACTACTAATGGTCGAACCCTCCTCACTATCTTGCAGGGTATCCCCTGTGCCCCTTGCAGCCTGCCTGCTCTCCATTAGGTCTACCGCATGGCTGATGCGGCCAAGTCCTCACGCCACATCCCCTGCAAAATGCCCAAGTTCTACCTGGAGGCTGACTGTACGCCTTGACAGGCATGTGGCATTAGTGGCAAGATGCCCAATAGATGCTGCCAGTCTGTCAAAGCATGTTGCAGTGTTGCGCTCCCTGCGCCTTGCCTGTGCCCTGTCTGCCACAAGTTCAGTCACCAAATGTTCAATGACCTGTGTTAAGTTCCCCAGATGTTGGTTCATGTGGTCGAACTAACTGTCCACATTTGCCATCCCATGTGTCATTGTGGTCTGTAGGCTATTCAGGCTTCTGTTAATTGCCCTTAATTGTCTGTGTTGCAGGCACTGACCCTGAATCAGTGAGGCCTCCAGATCTGCAAACTCCACTTCTGACACATCATCCTGGGGCACAGACTGAACTCTGCACCGGCGTCTGTGCACTCCTGCAGCTTGTGGCTCTGTGCGCCTCTCTGTGGGGCTGGGCCCTGGTGCTATTTCTGCTGCCTCCATGTCCTGCGTTGGATTTTCCATGGACCCTGGTGGTGTTCTGCTGGGCCCTGCTATGTCACCGGCAGCCTCCTGTAGTGGGTCTGGCCCATGTACCTCTCCCTGCCTTTGTTCGCTGCTGGGGGTGTCTTGTGGGAGACCTGTGGGACATAGGGGATACACTGTCAGTCTCGCACATCTGTTTTAAGCCTCATAATAAACATTTGCCTATATTTTTACTACTGTACTACATTGCCCATAATGCACTATTCTATAGGTTGCCATACTGGAATGGAACTGGTCTGGTGGTGCATGCTGATGTGTACTAGGATAGTGTATATACTGCATTTTTGGGTGTCAAAGCATGTCTCATGGTACTCACTTTTTGATGTCCCAGGTGCTGAACTGTCCAATTCTCCCATGCCAAGTACAGCCTCTGGCTCCAGTGTCTGCTCCACCATGCTTTCCAGGGCTGTGGGAGGTGGTACGTGGATTGGCCTCCTCCGGTGCCCCTCATCTCGCTCATGCGCTTCGCAACCCTCTCCTTGGTCCTGGAGCGCAGGTCGTACCACCTTTTGCGGATTTCCTCGAGAGTGCGGTGGCTTACCCCGATGGCATTGATTTTCTGTTGTATCTGGTTCCATAATCTTTTCTTCTGAGTGTCAGGGACACTCATTGCTGCCTTTCCGAAGAGTTCATCATGGTGCAGGCAGCATTCTTCTGTAAGGACCTCCAGCTCCGTGTCTGAAAATTTAAAATTTCTCCTTCTGCCAGCACTGCCTGTCTCCTCCATGGTTGCTGCAGCTCCTCTCCCCTGGGTGTAGCTCAGCAGTTGGAGATGGGTGTGGTCCTCCCTCCTGCCAGGTGTATTTGATGACTTCCTGGTTCTGATGTCATCACCAATAACCAGGAAGTGGTTTTCCCAACTGTTGTGGTGCACCTGCTGGCAATTTGCGAGTCACTCACAATTTGCGACACCCTTCTCACAAATTGCAATCTCGCTTTTAGCGAGGTTGCAAATTGCGACCTCGCTAAAAGCGGAAGTCGCAAAATGCGGTGCAACACCTCTGCGACTCACAATTTGGTATTGCAAGTCTTTCTTGCATTTGGTTTTGCGAGTCAGAAATAGCGATTCGCATGGAGTCGCTATTTCCGATTCCTAAAATTAGACCTACCTACATCTGACCCTTAATCACTGTTACGGAATCGTTATTAGGAAATGCAAGTCCATTCGTTCCTATGGGTCTTCAAGCCTGGTTTTGCATTGGTTTCCCTAATTTGCGATTTCTTATTAGGTAATCGCAAATTAGGAAATGCAAAACAAAGGGTGCCGGGGGCATAAGGCCCCCTTTCATGCACCCCAAAAATTAATTGTGAAAATCTGAAGTGCACACATGCCCTAGCGGCATGTGTGGGCTACATGGCACTTTTAAAACGCATTTTCAATGCATTTTCTAAAATTTTAACATTGATTCCATCATCTTTGAGTTGATGGTCATAGCATTTCCCAAATGCCCATTTCACGTTTAGGAAATGCTTGATACATGTGCTTATGAATTCGCAAATAGGTAATCCCTGTTTGCGATTTCATATTTAGTGAACTGCAAATTGTGATTCCCTATTTGGAGTTGCAAGTTTAGAGAATCACCAAAAATTGTGATTCCCTAAAATGGGACTGGCAGTGCCTTTCATGCATCGGTAAAAGCTATTTTGCATTTACAAATGGTGGAATTTTGTGATTCGCACCATTTGTGAATGCAAAACACTTTTATACATCTGTCCCTAAGTGCCTGAGTTACTTCTTGGAGGTAATGTTCCCGCTGTTGGTTTTCTGCTCGAAAAACCATCTAACGCTTTGGCTGTCTGCCCGATGTTAGCGGGACCATAGGCGAAAGACCGCCTGTGGCCGGCCAACTCCTCCAGGAATCTCCACCCGCATAAACAGTGCCATTGGAAATAGTGGTTAACAGCAGCTTTCCGCTATTCGTAGATTACAATGTGCCTTCCTGCGAAGGCAACTATGGCAGTGTAACCTCCACACCTAAGTTGGCCTATTGGTTCAGAAATTAGGAAGAAATCTACCTTTTTTCTAATTTCTACTTCTGTTTTTGACTGGACACTACTAGAAAAGACCTGTTGTTGTTGCTTCCAGTGGATCACGGAGGACACATGACCCTGCCGTCATCCAACTAGAAAGCATTTCCGCATTACCTGTGTATGATGTTTGGTCACATGAGCTCAGGACCATTGCAGTCACATACATGTCACAGTAATAAAAAAAAAATACCTAAGACTGTCTGGAAAACATCTGTGTTAGACATGGTTGGGGACACACTGGTATATGACACAAATAGATCACATACACAATTGTTATCTTGGTGGAAGTATTCATTACCAAATGAATGCTTGAACTAAAATACATCACTCTATTAACAATGTCCATATGTGCACATTGCAATGGGACCTTCTACTTCTAATATTGTGCTTCCACTTGTGCATGTGAGTCTGTGCATGTATGTGTGTGTGAGTGGAGTGGCTAGATGAGGTAGAGGGAGCTGGAGCTGGAGTGGGTGATGTGGTTGTGCCAGTATTTGTGCCACTTGCATGTGGGTCTGATGTTTGTTGTGTATGTTTGGTTGTGTGTTGTTTTGCTGTATGCAACATTTAGGTGATTGTCATTGTTGTGATGTAGTTATTCTCATGATGTGTGTAATTGCATTCTTCTGTGACTGCATTTGTGTAAGTGAATATGTAGTTGTGTTGGTTGTTGTGGTTGTGTTATATGTGGATGTAGTATCAATAGTGCGTGTATGTTGTGTCATGATTGTATGGTAATGTGTGCTTTCTGCATGTACTTGTGCTGTGGTGGAATTGGCAATGGAAATAGTGTGTGTGTAGTGTGTTGTGCAGGTGGACACATATGTCTAAGGTACAGTGTGTGTGCATAACTTACCTCTATTCCATGATCACTGCCATTTTACACAGAGCTTTGGCTCCCGCGACAGGCTCCCTCTGTCAGAAATCCACTGCAAGTGCACCGCCTGTACAACTGTAAATCTAAATATGGTCAAAGGCTAGAAAGAGCACTCCCTCATGGTGGTCAGCAGCAATATATCTAATTGTAGCAGCCAGAACTCTGCTGACTTGGTGGAATACACGGGTCCGCCCCTGCCGGCGGGACAGCAGTAATACCGTTAAGATCTAAATCAGGCCCCAAGTCCAAAGATAAAAATTCCAAAAGGGTTGAACCTAGTTACTATAGCCAACCCGCGCTCCATTGCAGTCGGTCTTAAATTGCATGTAGATCCTGACAGTCGACCATGTTTGATGCTTAAAGATTTTTGGCATCATTTTTAAATTACCCTTTAAAAATTCACATCTCCAGTTGCCCTTATTCAAATCATGCCGTTTGGCATCATTTCATTTATTTAAATGTACTCTAGTTTTCTAAAATGGTTTGGGATCTTTGTATTTTGACTTTCTTGCTCATTTGGTGGTGTGTACATTTTGCACTTTGCCTCTGTGTTGAGCTTGTTTCTCTGTGCCAGAGCTACCAGGGGGTTGAGCCCAGGTTAATTTAATGAGTTTAGCGATTCACATTAGTAAGGATTATGTTTCTTATTTGATGTTGGTAGCTACCCCCTCAACTAATACTCCCATTTCTTAGAATCAAAGTCCTGGATTTAGTTGAATAAGGCCCACAGAGCATATTATGTAGTTTAGAAAAGTGTCTACAAGCACACTGAGACCGGAAACGGCCTTAACAATGTGGCTCGAGTCACGTTGTGCCTTTACAATGGAGCCTGAACCACAAATGCGTCTTTACAATGTATTCCTTTACCACTCAAGTCATTACAACTTGCATGGTAAAAGAATGAGTTGAAGAGACACATTTGTGGTTCGGGCCGCATTCTTAAGGCAGGCGCGCTAAAGACCTGCGTCGTTCCGACACACAACCCCCTGAGACCATTTGAAATATGAGATAACAGCATAGCATTATTGGTGGGAAGAAGGGCAGGGATTGGTCTGTGGTCAACAAGTGACATACCTCAGCCCTTGGACAGCAGACAATAATTAGCATTATTGCTATACAAAATTAAATTGAGGCAAAAACTCAGCATTGCCAGAAGCCCCAATCCTGATTAAAAGAATCTGTACGCCCCCCACCCTTGTCCCATTGGCAAAACTGACAATAGCTCACAAATCAGCATGTAACATACACATAAAATCTACAAGTGACACATCAATCACCATCATGATAAGTATTTGTGTGGGGCATGGCTAAGAAAGTGACATGGATAGTTATCTTGTGGTGAGGCTCTGCTCCATTCTGGGCTCATCCACACTTATCCTAGCATTCCCTGCTTGAAGAGTCCTCCATCTGTTGGGACGGGCCCTCTGCTTGCGGATTGCTTATCTGCGGACAGAGCTTCCCCCACAAAGCAGGTACTAAGGACATACCCAGCAGGGACTGGACCACACTCACTGCTGCTCTAGGAACCCGCTGGGGGTAACATTGATTGAGCTGGTGAGGCCCCATCTTGCTAGATACATCAGCTGTGTTACCAGCAGAGGTGGAGTATGTGGTACTTCACCGTGGGACACCAGTGTGGGGGCCAGTGGGATTCGTGGCAACCCGGCTGCACCGATGACTCTGAGCAGCCGAGGTCTGAGTGCCACTTCATGAAGGGAGCAGCTTCTTGGGAGAACAGGAGGTCCACCTCAAGTATCACTGCAGATTGCAGATCGAAGAGTGGGACTAGTGGGGCACAGGTTGCTGGAGGCCCTGAGGTAAGCAGCGCAGCACCAAGGCCCCCACCCTTCTAGATTAAGGCCTGCCAGGTGATGAGCACCTGTACACAGGCAAAAAGGTGTAGCCACTGGTGGAGGTTAGAGGCCTTGAATGGGATAACGCTGCAGCAGGGCCCCTGTACTATTAGGGAGAGGCCTGCTGGGTGCTAGGCCCCCTTGCAAAGACAGCGAAGCCTGGCCACTAAAGGCAACTAAAGGCAACAGGAGGCCCTGCTTTGAACCATGCTGCAGTGTGTCCCTGCACTAAATGGAGATGGCTGCAGTGGGTATGGATGCATGGGGGCTCACTAGCTGCTGTTTTTTCCTTATGTGCTGCTGGCTGCCAAGCTGGGACTACTTCTAGAAACCCAAAAGGAGGGCCCACAATGCAGCCCTGAAGATCTACGATTAGGCACTCATATTGGTGAGTGCTGTGGACAGCCTAGGAGAAGGGGGACACAACATTTTTCCTGTGTCTCTCATGTCACAGGTAGCTCACTCTATGGACAATTCATAAGGGGGGGCACTGGAGTTGGCCAAAACTGTTTATTCTGGTGTGGTTCTGCTGGGATTAGTGCCCAGGTTGTCAGACTTTTCAGTACCTCCCTGAAACCAGTGAACTCCTGTCTCTTTTAACACCTGGTGTCACCAACTGCTGCACTATTGAAAGGTGTTCTGTAGAGTTAGCAAGAAGAGTTCTTCTGACACCGTACTTTTACCGTAGAGAGTGAAGGCACCCTATCAGGTGTACCATGACACCAGTTACCAAAGCTTCCATCCCAGAAGTCTCTCATGGCCATGCTGTCGACCATCCTGACTCAGGTAGCCCATTTTGCCAGTTGGAATGCACGCTAAAAAACATACAGGTTTGACAATGACTCAGAAGCTATACACGACTCCAAAATGGCCATGGAGGCCCAAACTATGTTACTGCGGGTGGACCATGCCAAACTTGCAGTGCAGGTGGACAAAACTGAATCATCTTTGACTTCAAATTGGTCATCTCTTTCAGTCATGCAAGACCAACTGAAAACGTTGATGTGCTGTGCCTAAAAACAAGGGCAGAGGATGCTAAAGGGTGCTCTCAGCACAACAATATCCACTTCCTAGGCTTCCCTGAAGGGTCTGAGGGACCAAACATTGAATTTTTCCTAGAAGATTTGCTGATAATGATGGTCCTAGCCACCTGGATCCCAAAGTTCTTGTCCATCAAGAGGGTGCATAGGATCCCTTGTCGTCCCCTTTGCCCCCGGGGCCTTACTGTGTCCAATCATAGCACACCTACTCAACTTCAGGGGCAGGGATTTATTGCTCCAAATGTTCCGGGCAAAGGGCCCCTAAACCTTCAATGGCAACACCATAATGGTATATCTAGACTACACAGCAGAGGTTCAGCAATGTTGTAACACTTTGGGGATGGTCAAAGCACAGCTGTGCACCTTGGGGCTATCATGTGCACTTCTACTTCTTCCAAGCTTTGAGTTGCGGATGTTGACGTGACCCATTTTTTTCCTGTCCCTCAAAGAGGCCTGAGTGTGGCTGCTCTCTAAGTGAGTATGCAAACCACCAGAGGTTTCTAGGGATGGCTTGTTGGTCTGGTCTGTTGGGAGGCCTAAACGCCACCGCCTGCACAAACGAGAATTCTGCCCTACTGAGAAACAAGCTGCTGAAGAGCGAGCGCAGGTGGTGGTGGAGGTCTCCACTCATAGCACCAAAAGATTCCACGTCCTATCCCTGGACACAGACCAGGATTTGGAGTTGGGGGCCCCTAGCTCAGTGAATTCCTGGGGGGGAGGCCCCTGCTCATGACAGTGGGATCACCTTGCAAGGGGATACCAGAACTGTGATACTGCCCTACTGGTAAGTGCTAAGAGACATGCATGCGGAGGATGGGTAGAAAAAGGCATGGAAGTCCCCAGCTGTCTTTCTGTAGATGGTGTGGGACTCTGTGGCTACAAGCTCCACAGGTGGGCCCAGAAGCAGATCGCTGAAGCAGCTCGCTGGAGTGCTGTTATTCTTCAATTCACCGTACTTAGCCCGTCCCTCAAGAGACTTCCGAATTGACTTTTTAGCATCAACTATAGTGGATCCTATTTTGTTTTATTGGGAATCAGGAGTTTGCTTAGCCTTCTGGCTTTCAGACCTGTGTCCTGTCAACTAGCGACTTTTAACCTACTTAAGGTGCTCTGTTTTAGAACATTTATTTAATTATTTCTTCTGAGATGGCTGTTATGTTTCTAATTAGGAAGTGTTTTGATTTCACGTTATTAGTGCCACTCTGTGAAGGCGTCACTATCAGTGTCAAAGACAAGTGATATACGTAGGTATTCACATCATGTCTGTTTCCCACTTATGTGAGACAGGAACATAATGTACTTTTGGAGGGAATTTTTTTTTTAATTGCTGCCCCAAGCATGCCTTCTTATCTATTGTTTGGAAACATACTTGCGTCAGGGGTCCACCAAGATCTGTATAAATACATCTCACGCAGACAAGATTATCAGAAGGATCCCAACCAGATGCCATTAACACTATCTATGCTACAATTCACCTTGATGCAGACCCAGCCTTCATGTCCCCACGGAGACTCATCTAGAGACCTCATTCCAAGGTAACGAGGGTTGGGGGTTGCTTCTCATGGACACAGTACTGGCAGATTAGGTTTATCACACCTAGCTCTCTTTAGGTTATATTTTTAATGCTAGGGTGTTAGGGCCTATTTGACATTTCATGTTGTGGCAATATGGTGGGGGTCTTTGGATTCACTACTCTCGTTTTTACAATTCTGCATCTTGCATTGTTCATCATCCTAATCCTTACAGCTCATGCATTTTACAGTAGATTGCAGTCTTGTTAATAGAAACTTTTGAAAACTTCACTGCATCTCCTTCGTTGCCTGTGTGTGACTGAGACTTATTTCTCATGTGAGAAAAGGGTACTATCCTTTAACAACGACTCCCCTGAGATGTTGCACTCTAGAATCCATGCATAAAGGCTATCAGCAATCACCTTTTACTGTTTGGCTTTTTGGAGAGGTACTGCTTGTGAGCAGGGAGGGTTGGGCCGACAGTTGCGACTTGTTGTAGGATTGGCTTAGTTGGCTACAAACAAAAGTGCTATCATCCCTAAACCAGCAGTCTTGCCTAGTGCAAGAGTCATACAACGACATGGCGCCACCAACAATGGTGTTTTGGAACTAATTTACGGATGCCCTGAGCATCTCTGAATCACACACAACAGGTACCCTAAGTACTATTCTACGTCATCCCAGAGGAGATCGTCACAGGAATCGCAGGACAGCACAGACTACCAGGAAACAACACATATGCACGGTAAGTTCCATGGGGGACCAAAATGCCTAAATGTTAACTGCAAGCAGGGGGAGGTACATACCTACTACACAATGCATGTCAGCCATGGAAATTAGGCAGCGGAAACGGCAAGGGGTCATGGTACGGGTTCATGGGCGGTGCAGGGGAGTCCATGGGCACAGCACAACACCAGCAACCTTTGCATGGGGGTACTCCCCCATGCCAAGGATGTTGGAAAAGCAAAGCCAGTCCAGGAGGGTAGGGTAGAACATAAAACTG
Organism: Pleurodeles waltl; assembly: GCF_031143425.1. Lineage (NCBI taxonomy): Eukaryota > Metazoa > Chordata > Amphibia > Caudata > Salamandridae > Pleurodeles > Pleurodeles waltl. The sequence goes on along the minus strand of NC_090440.1, from coordinate 642,510,401 downwards.
GGCTACTGTCACAGGACAGCTGGTATTGTCAGAACGTGAACTAGGGGACAATGTCCAGTCTCAGGCCATTTCCGCAAGTTGCATTTACCATTGACATCAGTTGCCACTACCACCTGTACTGTGTGTGCTGGTCAAGTAGCAAATGGCAGTTAGGTGCCCATGGAACAAACACACCCAAAATAGAGGGTTCAGGATGACGACGTGATAAATTAATTCAATTCCTAACAAAGTGTAAATCTTGTCAAATGTTCATGTCTATAGGCGCAATAAACATCATGTATTGTTACTTAAATTATGAAGTACACAGCAGTAACGTCATACCCATGCTGCCCATTCCAAGGTCTAACCTGTGCCGGTGTTACAGTAGCTGCAATGCCACCTTGCAACATCTCAGTTGTCATACTGCTAAGACAACAGCATTGAGAGGAAGGACATATGTGCCTAGCTAGTAAAACACACCCACACAGTCATAAGAGGAAATGGAACACTGCCAGGTCCATCAGAACAATCCAATGTAGCACACATTGGCAAACTCCAACATGACACAATACCAATGCAGACACCTGTATCATGTCATGCCAATGCAATACATGGTATGTGCTAGGTCTCAGCAACATATAGGTGTATGTGAAATATCATATACTGGGTCAGTCCCATATTGTTATATGTGGTGCAAGTGGCATCAGAACACCTACAGGCAATGCAAGGCCTCACCATGCTAATGGAAGTAGGGGGATGGTTGAGTAGGACAAGAATGTGGCAACACACAATTTGGACAGAACCTGCACCTAAAGGATGTGACGCAGGCAATTCCCCAAACTGCCCACTGTGACATGCAGGTGGGGCATAGGCCTGTGAGAATGCTAATATTAATGACAGGAACAATGAACAGGAACCAAGATTACAATGTTCCACTAATAGGAAGTCAATGACGTCACATTACAACTGCCACAACACAGACACAGTAATTGTACAATATCTCATTGCAGAGGACGATGGCTCTCCTGTGGATATGCCTGTCCTGGCCTACCCTGATGACATGGATGACGAGCTGACAACCATTAACCAGGAAACCCTCCAAGATGTCCTTGGAACCCGTCAGACCCCCACCTTCAGTCGCAAGGAGGAGCACATGTAGCAGCCATCACAGAGGACCCACCGCCACCCCAATAATACGACCAGCCAGCTCAAACACAGCTGAGGACTCTGATGACACTGGTGGTACCACCTTTGAGAGGACAGTAGTGGGAGTACAGCGGGAGCTGGACAAGGAGGTGTGGGTGGGGATGAAAAATATGGCAGCAAGCCTTGAGGGGATGCACATGTGCATGATGATGTCACGTAGGCTCTCATTATTCTAATGAGAGTACTGGATTTTTGGGCGACAAGATCGTTTACAGTGTGGGGGACTAAGTCTGACCCCACGGTAAAGGACCCTTGTCACCCCTAATCCGGGTTATGCTCCGGCTAACTAGCAGTGCCTTATCTCTCCCGAAGGGAAGAGACAATTGGGCAGCCGAGCGCATGACATCTTATTATTTCCCAGGGAAGTCGTGGTCACTCAGGTCACAACCAGTGCTCTCATACACAGTACGGTCCCATATAAAAATGACAAAGTCAGTTTAAGTTTTAAAGATTGGTTTAATAAAACGACTGCATTTTATAAGGTAAGGCGTGAGCTGCAATAACCAGAACGAAACAACACAGTAGGATTAAAATAGTAACGATGAGAGTGAAGCACAAGAATAAGGCTATCATAGTGCAACTATATTAAGTTCTCTCTAAGTTATATTATGAGCACAGCATGTGAAGCTCTAAGCCTGCGGTTCAGGTTCCCCCGGGAGGACATCAACCCTCATACCTGAGCAAAGGCCTGTAAGCTGCATCAGCATCTGCAACGGGGCAGTCAGCATCTAGTTGTAGGTTCCTGGTCAGAATCTCCCTCTTACCTGTACTAGGACTAGAAAGTGATTTTATAACTAACACGCAGATGTTCTAAGAAAATGTCCCTACGTAAGGATGTGTATCATCTACGAACACCAGAGACTAAACTTCTACCATGTGTACCGGCAATGTACCAGAGTGTAGCCTTGACTAAAGCACAGGGTGAGAAAGAATGCAGTGTTGGCGAACACAGTGCTGAACTAAGCTAAACAGTGTGATAGAAAAAATAAAACAAGACCGTAAAACTGGTTATTGTAAAATAACAGTGCGAGGCGAAATAAAACGTGTCTAGGGCAAAGTGCACGGAGGCCTAATATGTTAACCAAACGTGCGGAAAGCTATACTAAAAATGGCTACACTAAAATTACATCTGCAGAACAGTCAGCAGCCATGCAAGCACAACAATCCCTACTGCAAGAACTACAACAGTGGGTGAGGGGTTTCACCACAGCAGTTAGGGAGTTGCCACAACACCTGGCATCCCAAAAATTTTACTGCGTACACGACTACAATCATGACCCCCTCAGGGCCGACCTGGCTGCCTACCACAGTGATGTAGCTGCTATACTCAATAATCAGCAGCTCCTCCATGCTGCAGTTATGCCCTTAATAGGCCCACAGTTGGCAGCTACCTAGAATTCAGGGTCCACTTCTTCAAACACTGAAGTGTGTGTTTTGCCCCCTCAATCCCACCACCACCATGGGCAGAGGAGACGACACACACATCAGAAGATGAAGACGTGGAACAGATCACCTTCAACCGTAAGAGTACCCAGTAGCACCAGCCCTTGCCACATGGACAGTAATTTTCCTATGTCCTGTGCTTGATAACATGCCAGTCTTGCTACAGTTGGTAACATCCAGCGTTCTCCAACACACTGTTCACCTTACCACTATGGACTGCAATTGTGTCTCACTACCCAATTGGCAATTTATGTTCCGCCGCACTGAATGACACTCCATCACAGCATGTCCAATGACATGTCCCTCGCCATTGCACTTGTGTTGCGCCACAAAAGAAGGCGTCACACTAATGGACTAACTATCCTGGACTATGTAAATATTGCACTACATCACTTTAAAATAAACAGCACCTACACAATCACTTTGTCTCTGTGTAATGTGACACATCGACTGTGTAGATTTGTGATGCATGTAACATGTCAATGGCCAGAGAATGTCAATACAATAGTGTAGAAAGAATGTGGGCTGATATCTATGCACAAGGGTCTGGATTGTATCATCATCTGTGCTGCCTTTGGCTTATTTCTGAAGTTAAAGCATCACAAACAGTATATTGCTGTGTAGAAATGTCTATATCAGGCCCAAAGTATCTACAAGATGAAACTCAATGTGGCACACATTCCCTACAAGGAAACCATTTTGTATGTGACATATGACTCTAAACTTATCCTACACCCACACCATACAGCAGGAATGGATGTGTACGAGTGTATGGACAATAACGTCACCTGGGAGTACAATGTAATAAATCATAGTTGTGATTTATGTATACTGAACTTCATAAGATTATGACACCACTCAGTTTATCAGAGTTCACATGAACATAAGGCTGAAGGCAGATGTCCCACAGTGCCTAAGATTCTAACACAGGACTCAAACAATGACAGATTAAAATCACACCAACCTTTACAATACATTGGGAACCATAGTTACCTTGAGTGGTGGGTTCAATGGATGGCAGATGCATAGAGAAGTAGCTTTGTTGTAGTTGCCAGTGTGACAGCTCATTTGGAAGTGGGAATAACCATGTCAAGAATGGGATGTGGCTGCAGGATGGAACACACAGGCAAACAAAAATTTGACACTGTACACTCATGCAAAGGCCCTGATGCCCTAGCATATGACACATACTGTAAAGCAGTACATCAAACCTTATTGTATAGGTATGAAAGAAAACTTAAACTATGTCAAACACCTAAACTAACATAACCTATTTTAACTATACATTACCCACAACTGGCCCTAACTACCCTAAGCTAAACTTACTTACCACATGTAACTAAAGACTCTAAACATCAACCTACCTCCGCCCTTATATTACAGGGCACCTGTGGGACAACACATACTAACCTAAACACATACTAACTAATCCTAAACAAATATATATATATTTTTGTATTTTTGGGGGGTAATTTTTTTTTAAAATACATATAAACCCAAATATCAATAACAAAACAAACATGTAGTAATATAAGTCCCCCACCCCCTAAACCACTTATCCTAACTAAACCAACAGCCTACTCTAACCTATCATTAAGCCCCCTGAACCCACTAAAAAAAGTATGAGGAAAGAGGAGGGAGGGGACGGAATTAGGGGTAAGGAACAATAAATTCAAAGATTGGCCCTACTCAGGATTTTCTTTATCGCTTGCAGTCTCCTGCTGTTGCGGGCCACCTCCTGCTGTAGACTGTCCATGCGGCGCAACATACGTTGCATGTCACATTGGAGGTTGCGAAAATCTGCCATGTCCATTACTCCAGCTGTAGTGGTCTGAGTAGCACTTGATGCTGCAGCAGCTGGTGCCGTGGTTGGAGGTGGTGGTGCAGATGGTGCTGCTGTTGGGCCTTGTGCAGTCCAAATCACAGTACAGATGATAGAATGTCCCTGAGGAATGACATGCAAACACAGCCTACCCATCAACTATCTAACAGCACAGCAATGCACAACAAGGTGTGTACTTAATTAAATGCTGTGTGCATATATGTAGTGCTATTCGTCACATAACAATTGCTGCAAGTACTCAACATGTGACAGGCAAACTAATCCCAATCTTCTGGATCCAACTCAAGGCACACAAGAACTGTGATTTGCATAAGGAACTGGCAGGATGGTATGCAGTTGGTAATCATAAGGGGGAATTGCAGTTTGGCACACATGAATACTTGAATTACATGTCTGTCATCTACACTGTGACCATCACACCTAGCTACATATATTTTCTCCCCCTAACCCTGTGCCTCGGGGGAATGGGCATGCATGTGACAGGCCGCTGCTACAATACGCAGACCCGTCTTGCAGAGAGGAGAAAACTGACACTGTCTCTTCCGACCTGGAAGAACATGATGCCTCGCCCAATCCCCTTTCACTTCTGGGTGTAGAGGTGCAGGGGAAGTTGCTGCGCGCCTTGCACAGGCGTACAAAGGAGGACACGGGAATGGATGGCGGTGGCAGAGAATCAGGCGAGAAGAAGGAGACCCAAAGAACCACCGATGGCGACCGTGGAAAAGGAGGCATCGCGGAGACTGACTGCCGATCCAAAGGACTGCCCAAAGAGACAGCGGCGCGGGAGGTGCCCAGCGCATACTCTGGCCACGCTTGCGGGAAAGTGTGGTCACCTCAGGTGCATGGATATTCTAGATAAAGGAAGAGGAAGTGGAAGGAGAAGGGAATGCGAAGACGGCATGGGGATCAGAAAGAATCTGATAAATTGTTATGTTGATTTATTTCTTTTTTTTTTTTTCTTTTTTTTTTTTCCTTTATGGTTTCAAAGGGGCGGGTCAATCAAAACGGGAGCGAACACAGTAAATGGTTACATGAGATTGACGGGCACCTAAGCCGATTCCAGGGACAGGGCAAAGAGGCAAAGAAAAGGGAGGGGCCGCACGGGGAACAAAAAGAAAAGGGAAGAATACCAGAGCAGACAGAAACCCTGAGAGAAGAAGAGAGAGTACAAAGACATAAACCAAGGGCAATAGTGGGTAAATCTGTAGATAGGAAAACCCATAGCGCACCCAAAAGAGAAATAACAAACAAAGAGAGGAACAAAGGAGGAGATCTACAGAGCAGGTCATAGGGAAGGAGAAGGAGGGTCAGACAGTTACAGAAAAGGAAGGAAAGAGGCAGAAGAAAAGAAAAAGAGAGAAAAGAACAACTATAGGGAAGGAATAGAAACATAGCAAAGGACCAAACACTTACCTATATTTCTCTCTTTCTTGTTCCCACATGCGCCTCCTGGGAGCCCTGTAATGAGAAGACAAAGGGAAGAATGAAAGAGACATTCATCATCCGTAAGAAAAACCTGAACTGTATGAGATAAAACTAAACAACGAATAAAATTCAACATCATATGTGCCACTGGCTACTTGTCCTTATTGCGCCAACCTGTCACAATGCAACACATATTTTCAACCATCAAGGACAACCACAAATCTTTGTCCAGCTGTACATGGATTTAATCAGTCTACCACAGGTATGGAGGCCTGCCAACTAGGATTGAGTCAACCATTGGACAATCACATCTACATTCATGTTTCTATTTGTGGACAACCATCAACATCAGATCTCCATGACACATTTCCTAAATCCTCCACATTGATGCAAGCACCGTGGTACACTCACAGTTTGTTCAACTTGCATTACACATGTCCACAAACATTGAATGCAGCATGTCACAACATCTGCTACTGTCACTCCAGAGCATTGTACTGTACACATTAGTCAATTTGGTACTCATCAACTGGGCCACCAATCACCACACCAAGGTGGTCCAGCAGATCCTGCTCTTGCACCACTAGGACAGCCCAGCGATGCTTCGGTTGGTGATCATTACGTTGGGTGTTGAAAATTCTCCTCCAGTGGAACAGCACCCTTTCCCCCTCAGCCGTCTTGCTTCCGTATGAGGGTATCACACGGCCCCCAGCCTCCAACATCAGGGGGAGGAAGTGACACACCAGCCACACAAATGCCCCTAGCTCGTTCTGACCCATGTACCCCTGCCATGGCCTTCCCGACATCACACCAAAACAATAATTCAAAAGTAAAGAGGGAAAAACAGGGAAAGGAGGTAGAAAAAGGAAACGTATTTAACCCAAAGACAGCCCAAAACTACCCCAACTAATACTACCCACAAACAGACTCCCGAAAGTACAAAGACAATTCTAAACACAATTAATGACACAAATACACTTACACAGGATACAAATGACACTTACCAAACACCAAAAGACAAAATATAGAGCACATAGGAGACACAATCACAAAATCCACAGAAAGACAATACAAATCACACCCACACAGCCTAGAATAATCACAGACTGCAAAGTGAAAGTGAAAGTACACCCACTGTACCATTTCTGCAAACAGGATATCCTATTACATCACTTCCCGTCTCATTTGCAGACCATTTTGTTGTCTTGCATGTAAAGTTTTGGCGCTTACATGGTTTGCGTCAATATTTTTTGATGCATATACATTAAAATCCCACGTATTCATGGATCAATAAATTTTCAATGGATATGCGCATGCCTGGGGTGAGCTGGTGGAATTAACGCTAGGGACCAATTGATGTATAATGTGCGTGAGCGTCATTTTTTGATGCGTTTGCATCATAGTTTGATGCATATGCATCATATTTTGAAATGTTTGCGTAAAAAATCCTGTCTTCAACTGTGTTTGCATCATTTCTCAATTTTTAACATGCTTGCATCCTATAACTAGACAAAGATAGTATAGTATGACCTGCAGTGTGTGTTCTAGTGTTTGGGCACATGTGGCAGACCATACTACTGCGGCCCATTATACTCATGTTGTTGTGCAGGATCAGCTCTCTTAACTGACTCATCAGCAGCACAAACTTTGGAATGATTCATGGCCTGTTTGTTTTGTGTATGAATTGACTGTTAAAATTATTTGTGTGCCTCTGTGGGAATGGCATGAAAAACATTTGGTGTAATGTGCATGTATGAATGTGTTACAAATGGGTATAACCATCAGATGCCAAACAATGAGGTACATCAGTCATGATATGTGTTTGCAATATCTGTTGCCTCTTATGCTGTGTGTACTTGCTTGACAATGGGGTCAATACATTTCCCATGGCAAACTATACACAGGAAAGATCGAGGACGGATGATGAGGGCTATTTCAGATATGTTACCCCTCACATCTCATGAAATGATAGCTACCACTTCATGGTCACTTGTGTGTATACTACCCATGAGTCAGGCATTTGAACATGCTAGGTAGGTACAGTGTTTGTGACACAGAGTCTCAAATTCAATCCGTTTGACTAATGTAAATGACCTATGTTCCTCCTGTGGTTGTTGTGGACCAGCAGACCATGCTGCATGTGTTCACATATTTCCAGTGATTCATTGCACCAAAGTAACCAGTTCAAGTGTGTGGGCATGTGTACCCTGTGAGGGTATTTGCCTCCATGGTGTAACAGTTATGTGCAGGTCTAGTCAGGAGTCTGTGGAGCTAACCCTTGAATTATCCGAGTATCCTTTGAAGCAGATTTGACCTAAAGCCAAAGATCAGGTAACGGCATACAAGGGGATAGGGCAGCTATAGTACAGCAGAAATTTCAGAAGGGTGACGACAGAGCAACCTAGGTGTGGTCAAATACGTTATGGACCAGTATTAGACAAACAGGCAGGTTTTATCACTACATTTGTACACAGGGTAGTGCTCAGAAATTCCCACCGCAACAGGGAACATCTGTGTCTCTGTGCTGATTAATCTCACAGCTAGTCACCTTGCAAGCCCTATCAAAAGGTGGCGGCAGAAGTGAATCTGTGTCTGGACCATCAGAGCACAAACATGTACTGTCCTTACATACACATTAGCAGCCCTTGTTTGTTGGGCTGGAGGCACAGTACCAAATCCAGGCATACAGCCATAGCACGCTGTCACTGTTTGGCACCAATGAATATATGCAAAACCAGACAAGGGATGAGGGCTGGATTCGCCCCTGTAAAACATGTCCCAGAACAAAATAAGATCAGAAGACAAATTAAACTATTCTATACATTTGAGGACTGATCGTAGACCTACCAGACACAATACCCCAAGAGGAAACGGAGGGCATGGTAACCAACTATGAGGCAAATGTACCCACAGGGAACGTCTCTGGTTAACGCAAAGACTGGAACCAGTCTGGCTCGCAGGATGCAGGCTCTGTCAGGGACAAACATGAACAAGGCAAATATAGAGTGAGCAGAGTCTGACTGAAACAAGAAGGAACAACACTGTGGAAACAAAGAGCAGATTCTGGTGTACTCTGCACTGTAACACAATACTGTGAGAAAGTAGCCTCTTTCTAGCCTTGTTACCCCCACTTTTGGCCTGTTTGTGAGTGTATGTCAGGGTGTTTTCACTGTCTCACTGGGATCCTGCTAGCCAGGGCCCGGTGCTCATAGTGAAAACCCTATATTTTCAGTATGTTTCTTATGTGTCACTGGGACCCTGCTAGCCAGGAGCCCAGTGCTCATAAGTTTGTGACCTATATGTATGTGTTCCCTGTGTGATGCCTAACTGTCTCACTGAGGCTCTGCTAACCAGAACCTCAGTGGTTATGCTCTCTCTGTACAAATTGTCACTAACAGGCTAGTGACCAATTTCACCAATTTACATTGGCATACTGGAACACCCTTATAATTCCCTAGTATATGGTACTGAGGTACCCAAGGTATTGGGGTTCCAGGAGATCCCTATGGGCTGCAGCATTTCTTTGCCACCAATAGGGAGCTCTGACAATTCTTACACAGGCCTGCCACTGCAGCCTGAGTGAAATAACGTCCAAGTTATTTCACAGCCATTTACCACTGCACTTAAGTAACTTATAAGTCACCTATATGTCTAACCTTTACCTGGTAAAGGTTGGGTGCTAAGTTACTTAGTGTGTGGGCACCCTGGCACTAGCCAATGTGCCCCCACATTGTTCAGGGCAAATTCCCCGGACTTTGTGAGTGTGGGGACACCATTACACGTGTGCACTATACATATGTCACAACATATGTATAGCGTCACAATGGTAACTCCGAACATGGCCATGTAACATGTCTAAGATCATGGAATTGTCACCCCAATGCCATTCTGGCATTGGGGAGACAATTCCATGATCCCCGAGTCTCTAGCACAGACCCGGGTACTGCCAAACTACCTTTCCCGGGGTTTCACTGCAGCTGCTGCTGCTGCCAACCCTTCAGACGGGTTTCTGCCCTCCTGGGGTCCAGCCAGGCTTGGCCCAGGAAGGCAGAACAAAGGACTTCCTCAGAGAGAGGGTGTTACACCCTCTCTCTTTGGAAAAAGGTGTCAGGGCTGGGGAGGAGTAGCCTCCCCCAGCCTCTGGAAATGCTTTCATGGGCACAGATGGTGCCCATTTCTGCATAAGCCAGTCTACACCGGTTCAGGGATCCCCCAGCCCTGCTCTGGTGCGAAACTGGACAAAGGAAAGGGGAGTGACCACTCCCCTGACCTGCACCTCAACTGGTAGGTGCCCAGAGCTCCACCAGTGTGCTCCAGACCTCTGCCATCTTGGAAACAGAGGTGCTGCTGGCACACTGGACTGCTCTGAGTGGCCAGTGCTAGCAGGTGACGTCAGAGACTCCTTCTGATAGGCTCCTCCAGGTGTTGCTAGCCTATCCTCTCTCCTAGGTAGTCAAACCTCCTTTTCTGGCTATTTAGGGTCTCTGATTTGGGGAATTCTTTATATAACGAATGCAAGAGCTCATCAGAGTTCCTCTGTATCTCTCTCTTCACCTTCTGCCAAGGAATCGACCGCTGACTACTCTGGAAGCCTGCAAACCTGCAACAAAGTAGCAAAGATGACTACTGCAACCTTGTAATGCTGATCCGGCCACCTTCTCGACTGTTTTCCTGGTGGTGCATGCTGTGGAGGTAGTCTGCCTCCTCTCTGCACTAGAAGCTCCGAAGAAATCTCCTGTGGGTCGACAGAATCTTCCCCCTGCAACCGCAAGCACCAAAAGACTGCATCACCGGTCCTCTGGGTCTCCTCTCAGCACAACGAGCGAGGTCCCTTGAACTCAGCAACTCTGTCTAAGTGACTCCCACAGTCCAGTGACTCTTCAGTCCAAGTTTGGTGGAGGTAAGACCTTGCCTCCCCATGCTAGACTGCATTGCTTGGTACCACGTGATTTGCAGCTGCTCCGGCTCCTGTGCACTCTTCCAGCATTTCCTTTGTGCACAGCCAAGCCTGGGTCACCTACACTCTAACCTGCAGTGCACGACCTCCTGAGTTGTCCTCCGGCGTCGTGAGACCTTCTTTTGTGACTTCGGGTGAGCTCTGGTTCACTCCACTTCGTAGTGCCTGTTCTGGCACTTCTGTGGGTGCTGCTTGCTTCTGAGTGGGCTCTTTGTCTTGCTGGATGCCCCCTCTGTCTCCTCACGCAATTGGCGACATCCTGGTCCCTCCTGGGCCACAGCAGCATCCAAAAACCCTAACCGCGACCCTTGCAGCTAGCAAGGATTGTTTGTGGTCTTTCTGCATGGAAACACCTCTGCAAGCTTCTTCATGACGTGGGACATCCATCCTCCAAAGGGGAAGTACCTAGTCCTCTTTGTTCTTGCAGAATCCACAGCTTCTACCATCCAGTGGCAGCTTCTTTGCACCCACAGGTGGCATTTCCTGGGCATCTGCCCACTCCCGACTTGATCGTGACTTTTGGACTTGGTCCCCTTGTTCCACAGGTACTCTCGTCTGGAAATCCATTGTTGTTGCATTGCTGGTTTTGGTCTTCCTTGCAGAATTCCCCTATCACGACTTCTGTGCTCTCTGGGGAACTTAGGTGCACTTTGTACCCACTTTTCAGAGTCTTGGGGTGGGCTATTTTTCTAACCCTCACTGTTTTCTTACAGTCCCAGTGACCCTCTACAAGGTCACATAGGTTTGGGGTCCATTCGTGGTTCGCATTCCACTTCTAGAGTGTATGGTTTGTGTTGCCCCTATCCCTATGTGCCCTCATTGCAATCTATTGTGACTGTACATTGCTTGCATTGCTTTCTATTGCTATTTCTGCATATTTTTGGTATTGTGTACATATATCTTGTGTATATTTGCTATCCTCATAGTGAGGGTACTCACTGAGATACTTTTAGCATATTGTCATAAAAATAAAGTACCTTTATTTTTAGTATATCTGTGTATTGTGTTTTCTTATGATATTGTGCATATGACAGCAGTGGTATAGTAGGAGCTTTACACGCCTCCTAGTTCAGCCTAAGCTGCTCTGCTAAGCTACCTTTTCTATCAGCCTAAGCTGCTAGACACCCCTCTACACTAATAAGGGATACCTGGACCTGGTGCAAGGTGTAAGTACCCCTTGGTACCCACTACAAGCCAGGCCAGCCTCCTACAAATACCACAAGGGCTCTGGTACACAAATGATTTGTACTCCAATGCACAACAAGGAGATTGAGGAAATGGCATCTTCTAAGCAGTTCCAGGCAGCAGCAAGGGCAGGGCAGAGTCAAATGGCTGAGCTGTATGAGAGAGCTCACAGGTGTGTGCAGCTTCAGTCTCTCTCAAGTCTAGGAGTTGAGAGACCAGTATAAGGGGCCAACCAGCCCTTTCACATGGGAAGCAATAGACAGCAGATTACAGGTCTTACCGACTACTAGGCAGAGCATTATGGGACAAGAAGTCCATGCAGACTGATGAAGTAGAACTATGGCATGCCATACTTAAAAGGGAAGCACACAGGACTCAGAATGGGAGTCTGGGTGAGTGTAGATGATGATTCCCAGGGTACAGATAGTCCATTTACAGCACCCCCTAGAGAAGGGTGGGCAGAGACTTAAAACATGGCAGTGGCAAGACTTCTTATCTGGGACGGACTGCACAGGGCATGTCTTGTGAACATTGCTTGTCTTACCTGGGGCACTTGTGCTATCCATTTTCTGGTTTGATGCACTTCTTGTCACACATGCTCCTTGCAGAGATAGCTGATGTAACACTGCTGTCAAGGGCCTGGTCATACATTCCTGTTACCAATGCAATTTCACATCTACTGCCTCATGTATAATGCACTTTTTTACCTTATGATTGTTGGATGTCATATGCTGCAATGAACCTTGTTGGCAACATGAATGTGTTTCATAATTGTGGTCCTATGAAATTGCTCTTCAAATGTGAAATAGACAGGATGTATTTCATGAAAACTGTGTGTGATGTTTGCTGTACATTCATACCCATCAAAAGTGATGTGGCATCTGAAGTATGCAAAATTGTCTTTGCATACTTTGCAATGCTCCATGAGGCAATACTCTGATTATGATTCCTAGAGATCATGTGATGCATAAATAATTACCCAGAGCATGATTGAGTGATGAAGTGAGGTGTTTATTTCCATATCATAACAAAGTGGTGATAGTGACTATTGTTGGAAACATTTTTGTACTACATGCTGTCTGCGATGCATTCCTGCATCTGTGTTAGGATGTTCTCCCTCATTTTCCTGGGCTGCATCCTCCTCCTCCTCCTCTTCAGGCAGTTGTTGTTCAGGTTCATATAGGGGAATGTTCCTCCTAACACAAATGTTGTGCAGGATGGCACAGATCAAAATGATCTTGCTGATCATTTCTGGAGAATACAGGAGGCTGCCTCAGGTGATGTCCAGGCACCTGAATCTGGACTTCAGGATGCCAAAAGTCAGTTCAACTATGGTGTGTGTCCTACATTATAGGAACGCTCTGCTGCTGTGCCTGGGATGGCAAATGGGGTCATGATCCATGGACGAATCCCGTAACCCTGATCAGATGAAAGAGAAAATGTGGGTAAGTATTTTGTTGTTGGTTGCACCAGAAATGTCACTTTGCATGGCAGTTGTTATCTTGTGTCGTCTGTGACTTATATGTGTTTCTGGTATTGTGTGGGATCCTAGGCTCCTGTGAGGTTCTTTCTGCATTGGATTGCTTGACTAGAAAAACTGGTGTTTTGCTATTTGACCTGATATCTCTATTGTATATTTAGAAACATGCAGTTCAGTGTGTATCTCCCATGCGGTATGTATTGAGAAAGATGTGTCCCTTTGCATTCACTGGAGGTGACATGATACTTCCACACACATAATAGATTACTCTGTGGTGGTAACATTGTTGCACTACATGGCCTGGACATCCCATCCAATTAGACATATGTAATTGGAGGGGAAATGCAACAGTGCGGCCGTTTGATTTGGCTAGGTGACAGTGCGCAACACATCTCCATTAGTTGGCAGCACTGAAGTTTTCAGTATTGACAATGCATAATTATCCCATGTGTGACTAGTTCTATGCAAACCTGTTTTTGTTCCCTCTGCCAGTTGGCTCATGTGCAACCATGCACCTACACTACTGAACTTGCTCCAGGTGACCTAGCTAACGTGGTTGTGGGGGTCAAGGTTTTAGTGTAGGAAGGTCCATCTCCCTGTACATCTGTTATGTAGATGGGGAATTGTCTCATTCAGTATGTGTAGCAGTGTGCACTTTGCATTAGTGTCACATCAACATATTTTCATTGCACAGTCCACTTCCTTATTATTAGCTGGCAATGTCACCCCAAGAGTGATGTCGGATGTTGGTACTGCCTCAATAATTTAATTTCACCTTCATTTGAGTCAGTGTCATCATGCTATGTGTCTCATGGTGTTTGACCTGCAGCAACACACATTGCACACCCCTTACACACGACCTATTGCTTGGAAGGGTGTGGGATTGACTGTGGCCTTATGTGATGTTGAATGGTTAATCTTCCAAGTAGTACTGCCAGTTCAGGCCATGTCATTGTCACTGTGTGGGTTTAAATTGGTCCCTTGTGGCGCTAGAGTGCCATCTATTGTTATTGGCAGCCGTTATTTGTCCATAAGTGTGAATCTCATTGGGTCAGGAATAAAACATAACTACCAGTATCACACCTCAGTGTCTTCCTGCCCATGTGTCAATGTATTGGTGTAAGTCTTATGTGTCCTACAGGGTTGCTGTGCTGTGTGTATATTAGTAGGTTTCTGGACTTACCGACAAGAAGGCCATTTCCATATCGTCCATCCTGGAAGTGCCAATTGATGGTGCAGTGGCGGAAGATGAAGGAATCCTGTGCACTCCCAGGATACTTTGCTATGATGTTGGTGAACCCTCCCTGGTGATCAACAATGGCCTGCACATTGATGGAGTGGGTGTGCTTTCTGTTGAGGTATAGGTGCTCAGTTGGAGCAGGTGGCACAATCCCGACATGAGTGCAGTCAATGGCACCAAGCATGTGCAGGAAGCCATTAATTAGGTAAAACCCCTGTTTGGTCTCCTGCTGCTTCTGCTGTGTGTTGGGGACGCAGATGTGGCAGGGTGTGAGGGAGATGATGGCATCAAGTACCTTGGGAAGGAAGGTGGAGAATGAGGGATGAGAGACCCCAGCAACCAGGGCACCAGTAGTTTATAATGAGCCACTTGCCAACATGTGCAGGACAGCTAGCAGCTTGGTCTCGGTGGAATAATGTGGGGTGTCTGCAAGGTGGCTGTTAACTGTGGCTCAGTTTGGCATAGCAGCTGCTGTATTGCTTGCCAGTTGAGTCTGTACATCTGGATGATATCATGTTCCCTGAGGCCCAGGAGGGTTGTCTAGGTCCTGAATAGCCTCTCCTGTCTTCTGTGTTGCCTTTGGGGTTCACGTTGGTGTGGTGGTACTGCTGCTGTTGGCCCTGTGCTCTGCGTCTTCTGGCATGCTGCATGAGTAGCACCTCCATGTCGTCCTCCTTGAGCAATGATGTTACTTGTGTGAGTTTTCCTTAAGTAGTGGTTTGTTTGCCCCATTTTAACGCATGCCCTGACCCAGGTGTTAAAATTTGACGCAAATCGGGATTTGCACCATTTTCCAGATCCACCTCCCACACGTGCAGCATTTTAGCCCAGTTGGATAAATATGGCGCACGGGTGTTTGAGTCATTTTTTGGACGGGATCGCCTCCCTTGCATCTCATTGATGCAAGGCAGTTTCACGCATCCAGAAAATGACGCACACTCTGATATGTTGACTCTAGATGGGTCTAGCGTAAAAATATAAATATGGTGTTAAGTTTGCGACCGATTAGCGTAAAAAAATGAGGATGACTCTGGGAGGGGGAGGGGGTAGGGGAGACCCCTATCAGTGCCAGGGAAGGAATTCCCTGGCACTGATAGTGCCTACCGCCATGGATTTTGTGGCAGTACAGAACCTCACAAAATCCATGGAGGTATGCGGGGTCGTGATACCACCAGCAGTGTAGTGACGGCCGCTGGGCTGGAGACTGAAGTCTCCAGCCCAGCAGTCTTTACCACCCTGGCAGTCGGGTGGAGAAGTGGCGGTTTGGCATGGCGGTCACCGCCACGCTTGTATTTAATTTTTTTACCGTTGGCCTGTTGTTGGTATTACCTCCACTTCTCCACCGACCACCAGGGTTGGAATGAGGGCCTAGGTCTCCACCCCAGCCTCAACCCAATATCCTGTTAAACACGTAGCTAAAACTCCATTGAGGGAGATCCTCTCTCAACTCGAGTACAAGGGTTTAAATGAGCTCTGTGTCTCTGCAATGAATAACCCGTTATTCCCCGTTGCAAAAGCTGACCATTCATATAGAATTGTCTTAAACTACAGGCACTTAAACAGTCATACACACACATATGCAATACAAAATTCACACAGCAAAGTGCGTAAGAAATACAAAACAACCTTCGATAGTCCCAACATTTTTTCTGTAAGAACTTAGCACATGAAAGTCGAGACCTGAATTAATTCTCATTTGGCTCATAAGAACACTTCTTTCGTTTGCCCAGGGTACTTTTCAGCCAATATTGCATGATATTGACCCCAAGGCATTGTCGTATGTGGATGATATCTATCTCACAGATTACGTCCTCAACATTCTTCTTGCCAGGGTCGATCGGATTGTTCTAGGATTGGCAGCTCTTAGCTATAAATTCAATTTCTAGAAAACTAAAATAGCCTTTCTCAGTGTATTGTTCCTGTCATATGAGCTATCAAATGAAAGTAAGAGCCTGGGCCTGTAATGTTAGAAAAATGTGCTCAATTACAACCACCAAACACTATCAAGAAAGTGCAGTCTTTACTTGGTTTTGCAGCACTTACATTCCGGACTATGCACAATTCATCATCTAATTCACCCTGATTTCTCAAGCATAAACTTTACATTTGAATACACGCGCATCCTTAGAGCATTACAGCAGGACATGGTTGAAGCAAAACACTTACACACCCGTGACAACAAAACAAATTTGGTCATCAGAATAATTGCTGGTTGTGGGAAAGTACCATCTTGCCTGGCATATTACCCCCATTCTTACTTATGTCTCAGTTTGTTTTTGCCTGTGTCACTGGGATCCTGCTAGCCAGGACACCAGTGCTCATAGTTTGTGGCCTGAATGTGTTTCCTGTGTGGTGCCAAACTGTGTCACTGAAGCTCTGATAACCAGAACCTCAGTGTTTATGCTCTCTCTGTCTATAAAATGTTCACTGCAGGCTAGTGACCATTTTTACCAATTCTGATTGGCACACTGGAACACCCGTATAATTCCCTAGTATATGGTACCCAGGTACCCAGGGTAGTGGGGTTCCAGGAGATCCCTAAGGGCTGCAGCATTTCTTTTGCCACCCATAGGGAGCTCAGACAATTCTTACACATGACTGCCACTGCAGTCTGAGTGAAATAACGTCCACTTTATTTCACAGCCATTTTACACTGCACTTAAGTAACTTATAAGTCACCTATATGTCTAACCCTCACCTAGTGAATGTTAGGTTCAAAGTTACTAAGTGTGAGGGCACCCTGGCACTAGCCAAGGTGCCCCCACATTGTTCAGGGCAATTTCCCCAGACTTTGTGAGTGTGGGGACACCATTACACCCATGCACTACATATAGGTCAATACCTATATGTAGCTTCACAATGGTAACTCCGAATATGGCCATGTAACATGTCTAAGATCATGGAATTGTTCCCCCATGCCAAATCTGGTATTGGGGTGCCAATACAATGCATCCCTGGGGCTCCAGCATGGACGCCGGGTACTGACAAACTAGCTTTCTGGGGCTTTCACTGCAGCTACTGCTGCTTCCCACCCACAGACAGGCTCCTGCCCTCCTGGGGTCTGGGCAGCCCAGTCCCAGGAAGGCAGAACAAAGGATTTCCTCTGAGAGAAGGTGTTACACCCTCTCCCTTTGGAAATAGGCGTTAAGGGCTGGGGAGGAGTAGCCTCCCCCGGCCTCTGGAAATGCTTTGAAGGGCACAGATAGTGCCCTCCTTGCATAAGCCGGTATACACCGGTTCAGGGATCCCCCAGCCCCTGCTCTGGCGCGATACTGGACAAAGGAAAGGGGAGTGACCACTCCCCTGTCCATCACCACCCCAGGAGTGGTGCCCATAGCTCCTCAAGTGTGTCCCAGACCTCTGCCATCTTGAATCCAGAAGTGTGAGGGCACAATGGAGGCCTCTGAGTGGTCAGTGCCAGCAGGTGACGTCAGAGACCCCTCCTGATAGGTGCTTATCTGGTTAGGTGGCCAATCCTCCTCTGGGGGCTATTTAGGGTCTCTCCTGTGGGTTTCTCATCAGACAACAAATGCAAGAGCTCACCAGAGTTCCACTGCATCTCCCCGTTTAACTTCTGCCAAGGATCGACAACTGACTGCTAGAGGACGCCTGCAAAACCGCAACAAAGTAGCAAGAAGACTACCAGCAACATTGTAGCACCTAATCCTGCCGGATTTCTTGACTGTTTCCTGGTGGCGCATGCTCTGAGGGCTGTCTGCCTTCACCCTGCACTGGAAGCCAAGAGGAAATCTCCCGTGGGTTGACAGAATCTTCCCCCTGCTACCACAGGCACCAAACCTCTGCTTCACTCGTCCTCTGGGTCCCTTCTCATCTTGATGAGAGTGGTCCCTGGAACACAGGAGCAGGATCCAAGTAACCCCGACAGTCCAGTGGTCCATCTGTCCAAATTTCGTGGAGGTAAGTCCTTGCCTCCCCACGCCAGGCAGTAATCCTGTTTACTCTGTGAACTGCAGCTGCTAGGGCTTCTGTGCACTCTTGCAAGGAATCCTTTGTGCACAGCATAGCCCAGGTCCACAGCACTCAGTCCTGCATTGTTTAGCTTGCTGAGTTGACTACTGGCTTGGTAGGACCATCCTTTGTAGTGTTGAGACGACTGCCATGCTCAGTTTTCTTGAAACCCTGTTCAAGTGTTTCTGCGGGTGCTGCCTGCTTTTGCATGGGCTTTTTGTACTGCGGAGCACCCTCTCTGTCTCCTCCTCCAATGGGCGACCTCCTGGCCCTTCCTGGGCCCAGGTAGCACCCATTTGCTTCAACTGTGACCTTTGCAGCTAGCAAGGCTTGGTTGTAGTTTTTTTGCATGGAAACAATTCTGCATCCTCTAGCACACTGTGGTACATCTTCTGTGCAAAGGAGAAGTTCCTGGCATATTCTTCCATCCAGAGGCAGCCCTTTTGCACCTTCATCCGGGGTTTAGTGGGCTCCTGCCCCCCTGGACACTTTCCTGACTCTTGTACTTGGTACCCATCCTTTGCAGGTCCTCAGGCCCAGGAATCCGTCTTCAGCGCTTTGCAGTCAGTTGTTTTCTTTGTAGAATCTCCTATCACGACTTTAGTGTGTTTCTGGGGAAGTAGGGTCACGTAACTCCTACTTTTCAGGGTCTTGGGGTGGGGTATCTTGGACATCCTTAGGCCCGTATTTATACTTATTTTAGCGCCGCATTTGCGCCGCTTTTTGACGCAAAACGGCGCAAACCTACAAAATACAATGGTATTTTGCAAGTTTGCGCCGTTTTTGCGTCAAAAAACTACGCAAATGCGGCGCTAAAAAAGTATAAATACGGGCCTTAGTGTTTTCTTACCCTCCCAATGACCCTCTCCACACTACACTAGGCCTTGGGTCCCTAAGTTGTTCACATTCCACTTTCTTAGTATATGGTTTGCCCCTAGGCCTGCTGCATCCTGTTGTATTCTACAGCGTTTGCACTACTTTTATAACTGTTTACTTACCTGATTTTGGTTTGTGTGTATATTTTGTGTATTTTACTTGCCTCCTAAGGGAGTATATCCTCTGAGATATTTCTGACACATTGTCACTAAAATAAAGTACCTTTATGTTTAGTAACTCTGAGTATTATGCTTCTTATGAAATAGTGCTATATGATTTAAGTGGTATATTAGGAGCTTTGCATGTCTCCTAGTTCAGCCTAAGCTGCTCTGCTATAGCTTCCTCTATTAGCCTAAGCTGATATAACACTACTAATTAACTAATAAGGGATAACTGGACCTGGCACAAGGTGTAAGTACCATCAGGTACCCACTATAAGCCAGGCCAGTCTCCTACACTGTGGCATTGGGTTCACCTATGTCACTTTTAACAAAGGCGACACGGTGCCCATAGCATATAACTCACATTTATACTCGAATACAGAGCAACGCCTTGCACCCACAGAAAAAGCTCTAACTGCAGTACAGATGGCTGTCATCAAGGAGAGCCCACTTGCCCAAGGGAAACACATTGTTGTTGTTACCCCGGTGCCAGCCTTAGAGGCTGTTGCCAAAGTAAGTGTTCCTAACTCTAAACCATTACATCCACGTTGGACTCAATGGCCAACCTCTCTGACTGCCACCAATGTTGATTACATCTTTGATCCAAAACTTCAAACAAAAAAATGTCTCCAATACCAACAGGAGTGCCCCGCACCTCTTATCATCTTGCCACTTGACAGATACCACACTGTCATTTCCACTGATGGCTCAGCACAACCAGCAGTAGGTACAAAACATCAATATTCAACCGCTTGCACAGCTGTGAGTAGAGTGGTGAAGGATGATGTATTCTACCCTCATAATGCATAACACTCGTGCGCAGCACAATTGGCTGAACTCAAAGCCCTCTGGAGCACACGGATCCAAGACACCTTACATTGATAGTGTGTGATTCGTACTATTGCATCCAGTCCTATAATGGTTATCTTAATCATTGGGGTTTGAATGGGTTCTGAGACTCAAGGGGAACACCATAAAATATAGAATTCTGTGTGAGAGGATAGCTGATCATAAGGATAGGCTACCTGATGCTCATGTAGTCTATACTCCAACGAGTAGGTGTATATGCTATTGGCAACACCTTGGCTGATGAAACAGCCAAATCCACCGCAGCTATGGCTTCTGTTGCTGCAGTGACTCAGATGAGATTGAAATATTGGCTGCAGTGAAAGCTTCGGCTGAAGGCAAGCCTCTCCCGAAAGCATACCCTACTAAATATTCTTACCACATCAGTGCACAGATTGTTGCCTTTGTAACAATTCCTCGGGTTGGTGATCGAGTGATCCCCAACCAAGGCAAGAGATTAGATTTCATGAAAGCAGTGCATGAGGATGTTGCTTCTGCTCATGCTGGTGTTGCGGCAACAATATCATGTCACAATTTACAATTCAGACCAGATGGGGATGGCGTACGGCCTTGGTTCTTGCAAGTCCTACACTGGCCGAGGTAGAGGCAACCATTTTCGGTAGCCACGGAGCTGCTGACAGTATTATGCCACCACAGTCCGTGCCCTCCAGAAGAAGTCCCAGACGAAAAACCCCAAAGGGAAAAAACCTCCAGACAGGAACTCCCTGAAACTGAAAGGAGGACACAAGAAAATCAGAACTTCAATGCTTGGAAAATCACTGGAAAGACAGGGGAAAAACAGGAGCAAAAACTGGAGTCCAAGAGAAAACCAGCTGTAACGTGACCACCAGAAGAGAAGTTTCGCAACGCAAAGAGAAGAAGAATCTATCCTCCTATATACTCCTTGAGAGGAAGTGACACGCAGGAAGAAGTAGGACTGCCATCTTGGATTGGAAAAGGGGCTATAGAACCAGATACAAAAATACACCATTGTAGTAAGGGAAACAGATGCATGCAGGGAAGGTGATGGAGAATGGTATGCTGGGAAAGAGAAATCTTGGCTCCTCCAGGAAGAAGAAGAAACAAGAGAAGGCCCTAGAATGGGGCACCAGGTAAATAGAAGGACCGAGGGGGGTTGCGCAGGCACCCTATAACAACACCCGAACCGTGCATTATAAGCGGTGACGGCTGACGCCCAATCCTGGGCCTCTGGCCTCACCACGGTAAAGGAAACAGAGAGCGGACGGAAAAAAGGGCAGCCGTGGGCCCCGTGATCTGGAAAACAGACCCCGGCCCCCACCGTGGCCCAAGCAGGAGATTTCGCAGAAGCCCACAGCAGGACAGTAGGTCACCCCTGAGGTACCAGGTTTGTGTGGGAAAAGACGGAAAAAGCGATGGACCAGAAGAGGGGCATGAACCGAAGAGGTGTCCTCCCAGGAGCATTCACTCATAGGATAGCCCTTCCAATGGATGAGAAACTGGAGACGTCCATGGAAGAACCAAGGGTCAGAGATCTCCTGGACCTCATATTCAGGCACATCATCAACCAATTGAGGAGGAGGAGAGGAGAATTGTCTGTGAAAAGGATCAGGTACATAGGGCTTTAGCTGAGACACATGAAACACAGGATGTATTTTCCAAGTCCGAGGCAAACGAAGACAAACTGAAACAGGATTGATCTTTTGGAGGATCAGAAATGGACCATAATACTGGGGTTTAAACTTGTTTCGGGACAATCAGAGAGGTAAGAATTTAGAAGAAAGCTAGACTTTATCATTGATTTGATAAGACAGGGCATCACAACCTCTTTTATCACCCATCCTTTTCATGAGTATCTTGGTGGCTTGAAGATTAGTATGTATAACTCTTGGATACAGCATAGTTGTCAAACAAATGTTGTGATGGCAGGGAGTGTAGATGATTCTAGTAACACGAAAGTTCTTAGGATGGAACCCCTAAGAGCAACAAAATGGAGAGACCTTTGAAGCACTATGCACTGCGTTGTTATACGAGAAGTCGGCAAGTGGTAAGTACATAGACCAATTACTTTGCGTAGCATTGCAGAAACTACGTAGATATTGTTCAAGATCTTGGTTTTGGCATTCTGTCTGTCCATTTGTTTGGGGATGGAAGCCAGATGACAGATCCACATCTATTTTCAGTGTTTTACAGAATTGTTTCCAAAAGCTAGAATGTATTGGGAACCACGGTCTGAGACGATGACTTGAGGGAAGCCATGAATCCGAAGATCTCCTTAATAAAGATTTGACTTAATTCTTTTGCAGTGGGTAATTTCTTTAATGCAGGGAAATGTGCCAATTTGGTGAATGAGTCAACTGTCACCAATACTACTCAATTCCCAGCTGAGGGAGGCAGAGAACACATGAAGTCAGTAGATACAGTAAGCCACGGAGCCGGTGGAACAGGTGAAGGACGGAGCAACCCTGCTGGTCTATTACAAGGTGTCTTTGCTTGTGCACAGATGGGACAAGAAGTCACATAGCTGTCAGTGTCTGTTTTAAGTGTGGGCCACCAAAAAGAGCGAAGAAGGTGGTCTTGGGTGGCCTTTATACCGCGATGACCGGCGATTGGAGAATGGTAGCACATTGGTAGGGCCTCTGTTTGGACTGTTTTAGTAGGTAGGAACAATGCTTTCTTGTGATAATAGTATCCCTTATCTTCATGTAACTGTGGATGTAATTTATTCATTTCAGTTTTATCGAGATTAGAATACTCAGATTTGACTTTTTCAACAAAGGATTGTACTAATCCGATGATTCTATCAGGTTCAATTAAGTTTTGCGTAGTAGAATCACTACATTCAGGATAGCGTTGTGACAGGGCATCTGCCAAAATATTTTGGGAACCAGGCATATATGTTATTTAGAAGTCGTATTGACTGAAAAAGAAAGCCCATCGGGCTTGCTGACTATTTTGGCATTGGAAGTTTCTTAAACACTGCAAATTCTGGTGATCTGTTCTCACCTAAAAGAGTTCTTTAGATCCCATAAGAAATTGTCTCCATTCCATACAAGCTGTCTCCAAGGCGAGCAGTTCTTGTTCTGAAACCTAGTAATTGTGTTCAGAGTCGGACAGTATGTGGTAAAGGTAAAATAGGGCTGTTCTAACCCATCATCACTTTTTTTTGCAGTAAGGAGACCCCTATTGCCTTTTCTGAGGCATCTGTGACAACAATTAACTGTTTGGTGGTATCCGGATGCCATAAAACGGGAGCATGTGTGAAGGCATGTTTTAGTGCTTGAAATGCAGTTTCTGCATCTTTGGTCCAACAAAAACCTTTCCGTAGATTTTCTTTCTTGATATGACTGATTTGCTGGGTGAAGTCAGCTATGAATTGACAATAGAAACTGGCAAATCCAGGAAAACATTGGATTTCTTTGATGGAGGAGAGAGATGGGCAATCCAGAATGGCTTGGACGTTGTCTAAGTCCTTAGCAGTAACTACTTGGTTGATATGATACCCCAAGTATTTCACTTCAGTATGATCAAATTCACATTTTTTCTGGTTTGCAGAATAGATGATGTTGCCTAAGCCTTTCTAGTACTTGAAGTACATGTTTAGTAAGATGTTCTGGACGAGTGGAAAATATTAGAATACCATCCAAATAGACAACCACTGTTTGGTGTAAAGAACATAAAAGATAGTGTCCATAAATCTCTGAAATGTGGCGGGAGTGTTGGTTAGCCCAAAGGGCATTACCCGATACTCATAATGGCGAAAAGGACTTCTGAAGGCAGTCTTCCATTCATCACCCTCTTTTATCGTTAAAAGATGGTAGGCTCCCCTAAGATCTAATTTGGTGAATCTCTTTGCTCCTCTGACGGCTTCCAAAATATCTTTAATGATGAGCAGAGGATAGCGATCTTTAGTTGTGATCCTATTTAATCCGTGAAAGTCTATACAAGGACGTAAGTCCTTCGTCTTCTTTGGTGTGAAAAAGAGGGGAACCCTTTCAGGTCAAGAGGAAGGGGCAATCAGACCACTCAGTATGTTCTCCTCTAGATATTCTTTGAGGATCTTCTTTTCAGGCTCGGTAAGAGAATACATTCTTCCAGAGGGAACTACGGCATTAGGTTCCAAAGGAATGGCACAATCATATTCTCTAAGAGGTGGTAGTACTAGTTTTTCAGGATTCTGAAATACGTCTGCATATTTCAAATAATGACTGGGTACTCCTTGAAGGAGGTTAATGCAACAACCCACTTTAGGTGGCGTTAATAACGTATTCTTCATGGACCAATACGTTCCTGATAAATAACAGTGCTGTTGACAGAATTGGGAAGAAAGTGAAATGGTTTTAGTTTCCCAATTAATATAGGGATTGTGCTGGGTTAGCCATGGAATACCTAGAATCATGACATGATTTGGTGAAGATATCAGATTGAAAGAAACATTTTCCTGGTGTTTCCCGAATTGTAAACACAAGGTAGGAGTAGTATTGATGACAGGTCCAGAAGCTAGAGGAGAATCATCCACTGTATGAACTTGCTCTGGTATGTCCTTGGGTATCCGAAGGATTTTCCTTTCCAGAGCCCATGTTTCATCTAAGTAAATACCACTGCCCCCACAATCCATCAAGGCTAATGCTCTTTCTTCTCGGCCATCTGCTAATTGTAAAGTGATGGCTGTTACTTCTTCTCTGGAGGAACAAATGGAAGGTATCTCGGAACATCCTGTCCTCTCCCTTCTCACAGAGGACAGGTGATGGCGTTTCCCAAGGGCTTTGACGGACGAATGGGGAAGGTATGGATTAGATGACCAGACACACCACAATAAAGACACAGGCCCTCATTATGAACATGGCGGTAAAGACCGCACCACCGGCGGTGGCGGTAACTACCTCCAACAGTCAGGCGGTCTGGGCCGCCAAATTATGAAGCACGTGAAAAACAGGCAACCTGAAAACCACTTACTGCCAGCAGAGGAGTGCTGACAATGACGGAAGAGGCCACCCACAGGTCGACAGAAAGGCCCTACCCGCCCATCAAATAATGAAGCACTAGACCGCTGTCAGTTCCGGGGCGGGAACCAAGCCAGGCGGAAACAATCAAAATAAAAGGAAACACTCACCGTAGGCTCACACAACATGCCGAAGCAGACATGGAGAGAGAGTTACAAATCATGCCAGTCCTGCTCCTTGCCATATACCTCCACGACTGAGACCACCGACGAAGACGACGATGGTAAGTACCGCAACCTACTAAGCAAGGAAAGAAAGGGCACAGTTATATAACCACCCACTCCACCCAGCCCGCAACGCACCCACAACCCCTAACAACAGCAAAAGCCATACAGACCTGAACAAGAGGTACGTACCCGACACAAGGCCAAGACAACCTGTCCAAAGTACACACGTGCACAACACCCTCCCACAAAGAAACGATGAACCACGGATCCAGAGTGTGCCAAAACCAACACTGGCCACACAAACATTTATTAAGCTCCAGGAGCAACAGAAGTCCAACAGAAGGCCAATGGCCAGTCCATAGTCCAAAGTCTGATGGGCCCAAATGGCCCCAACTTGACTCCCACATGTGCAAATGGTACTCCACCATAAAGGGGCATCAATGGGGCATCTAGGCACCTCAGGGAACTCAGTGGCTGTGACGTGGGAGGAGTGGACAGGGCCAAGAGGTGGGTTCGTTTAGATGATGAGACAGGGTGGACCAGTGGGTTCGAATAGGTCAACACGGGATAGGAAAAGTTTTTTAAGGGCAGTCGCGGTGGACCTGGAGGAAGGTGTGGGAGTGGAGGTAGAGGGAGTGGTCATGACAAGTGTAGGTGTGTGTGACGTTGATGCAGGTGACTGTACAGTATGCTGAGGTGTGGTGGATGTGTGTTGGGTGGGTGTCTGGGAACGTTTGAGTGTATTGGGGGGGTGGACACAGTGGGACAAGATAGGCTGCCAGTGTAAATGTATGTTTTCTGTGTGTCTGCAAGTTTGGTGAGTGTGCTGCATGTGTTACTCAAAGTCTTTTTGTTGAGTGGAGGTGTGGTGTCTGGGATGCATGACTGGATGTCTCATGTTGTGGTGACTGCCAGAATGGGGTCATCAACAGAGAATGAGGGTGGAGTGCTTGTGAGTGTGCATGTAGAGGTGTCAGACAGGGAGGAGGAAGAGGTTGACACACTGGGGGAAGTGGATGATGGTGTCTGTGCCTTTGTCTGTTGGATGTGTGTATGCCTGTGGTAGGAAGTGTGGTGCTTGTGTTTTTCAGTGTGCTTCTTGTGTGTTGAGGTGTGTGCATGGCTGTCAGAATGTGTGCTTGGGACGGGTGAAAGGAGTGGGGTGCTGGAAGGGGTAGAGTTAGTTGGAGGGGGGACCGAATGACATGGGACACTGGTTGCCATCAAAGAGGAGGGCAGAGTCTGAAAAGATCTCTGTAGGCTAGTCACGGCACCGTGAATGCCATCCAGGTATACATTGGTCTGCTGCACCTGGGCTGTGAGCCCCTGGATGGCATTGACGATGGTTGTCTGCCCTAAAGAGATGGGCCTCAGGAGGTCAATAACCTCTTTTGTGAGGGCAGCAGGGCTAACTAGGACATATGATGAGGTGCCTGGGGCGACGGAGACGTCCACCCTTCTAGGTGAGCAGGCACGAGCAACTCGGTGGGGAGAAAATGGGAGGGCGGTGATGGTATGGGGTGGCAGAAGATGACACAGAATGAGTAGACCCACTAGGGTCCGCCGCCAAGAGGGAGCTCGCATTGGAGGAGGTATCAGAGTCACTACCACCAGTGGTGGTTGCTTCCCCTGTGGTACTTCCCTCGCACTCCAACCCACTGGTCCCCTTGGCGTTGCTTGACTCTGTACAGACCACTTGTTGATTTGGGGACCATGGTGGAGCGTCAAAACATTATCAATTACATGTGCTACTATTTATAAACTTTGTGCATTACTGGATCCAGCACTGAGACCGGCAAATTGGAATCAGCATGCCATCCCTACTGAAGTGCAAGTGCTCACCGCACTCCATTTCTGGCCACGGGCTCATTTCAGGTGACTGTGGGCATGTGGCAGGTTTTTAACAGCCAATGTTTAGCCTCATATTGTCCAGATTCCTTAATTTATTTGTACGACACCTGCAGTCCCATGTGAGCTTTCCCCAAAGTGCTGAACTCTCTGCCATCAAGTCAGACTTTTATGCCTTTGCCATCATTCCCTATGTGATAGGTGCCATTGATGGCACCCATATAGCTCTCATCCCCCGCAAGAGTAAGCGAACAGGTGTACAGAAAAAGGAAGAACTTTCACTCCATGAACATTAAATTGGTTTGTACTGCAGACCCGTACATCTCTAATGTGAATGTCATGTTCCCTGGATCAGTCCATGATTCCTTTGAGCTGAGGAACAGCAGTGTGCCACACATGATAGAACAACTACAAGGGGACAGAGGATGGATCATAGGTAGGTGTGTCTGACACTTTTTGGCACATAGCTGACAGCCAGGCTGTCTGGAACTAAGGGTTGTCAGTGACAGTCCTGTTTTGCCCACTTTTGCAGGTGATTCTGGCTACCCCAAAATGCATTGGCTCCTGACACCAGTGAGGAATCCTAGGACAGATGCGAGAGGAATTACAATGAGGCCCATGGACGTACTAGGAGGGTGATAAAGCGCACTATAGGTCTCCCGAAGGCTAGATTACGTTGCCTCCATATCTCTGGGGGATCCCTGGCCTATGACCCTGAGAAGGTGTGTAGAATAGTGGTGGCCTGCTGCATGCTGCACAACGTGGCTGTGAGGAAATTTTGGGGGTCATTACAACATTGGCGGTAAATGCCGCTGACCGCCGTGTAGAAGACTGCCAACACACCACCGCGGCCGCACAAGTCCGCCACACCAAAGGTCAGAGAAAAACTGGCGATGACAAAACCTCCACCGTCACGCCAACATGAATACGCCCACACTATCACGACCCACGAATCCACGCAGCGGTCTTTCAACCGCGGTAAACCATTGGTGGTACACACCGCAGCGCTCAAAATACACACATATTTATAAAACACTACCACATTGGACAATTCGAAATACACACACCTGATACACATACACACACCACTCCCACACACCCAATACAATATAAAACACCTGCCCACATCACCCACAAACCCTTACTACCAAAATTTAGACGAAGGTCAGAGAGACAACACAGCAAAGACAACACCAGCATACAGAGGCACACAACACCATCACACATACACATCCATGCACAAAACACCCCTAAACATCACCCCACACATCACAACACACACCACCTCACACATCATCCACACCACCCCACGGCACCTCAAAGACACCCCAGGTTTTCAGAGGAGGAGCTCAGGGTCATGGTGGAGGAAATCATCCAGGTAGACCCACAGCTATTCGGATCACAGGTGCTGCACACCACCATAACTAGGAAAATGGAGCTATGGCGCAGAATCGTGGACAGGGTCAATGAAGTGGGACAGCACCCAAGAACTAGGGATGACATCAGAAAGAGGTGGAACAACCTACGGGGGAAGGTGCATTCCGTGGCCTCAAGACACCACATTGACGTTCAGAGGACTGGCAGCGGACCCCTACCTCCTCCCCCACAACTAACAACATGGGAGGAGCAGGTCTTGACTATACTGCATCCTGAGGGCCTCGCAGGAGTAGCTGGAGGAATGGACTCTGGTAAATCAAATCTTTAACTACTTCATCCCCCACCCTACCTGCATGCTATCAGATACCTCCATCCTCGCCCTCACCCCCATCACTCCAACTCCTCACATATGTCCCACTAGCACAAACCACACATCCCCACACCAAGCCCTGCATGCAACAACAAAGCATGGACACCCATCACAAATGCATGGCCACTACACATACCCACACAGACCCCTAAACAATTATCACACAAGGTCCTAAACAGGAATACAAGCAGTGGGATACAGGGTCACCCACCCATTGCACACCATGGCACACACAGATGCAATAATCATGCATTTACACCCCTGCAGGATCTTTACCCAACATCACCTGACAGGAGGTTCCAGGCATGTCCACTCCACCCACAGAAGAGGCCCATATTGATGACAGCAGCTCTGTCCAACTAGATCTAGATGACCAGCCCAGCCCAGCCCATCTGGGACCTCAAGACAGTCGGTTCCCCTCACACTGGCACAAGCCACAACAGAGCCCCCCCCCTCAGGAAATACCAGCACAGCACCCACCCAGCAGGCCCACACCTCTGTCCCCAGGAAACGTCAAGCAGCAGTGTGTCCACCACTACAGGGAACCCAGGCTAACCCACCACCCCAAGAACAGCGGGGACCTGGGGGCAGTGGTAGTGGGCACACAGTTCAGGGGACAGAGGCCCAGGAACACAGGGGAACTGGGATGGCTGCTGTGAGACAGGGGGAGGACAGGCCCAGGGAACCCACTCTCCACGAGGCCCTCTCCAACATAATGGGAGCCTACCACCATTCCCAGGAGACGATGGCAACGGTACTGGCCAAGTTTCAGGAGACCCAGAGGCTGCAGGAGGAACAGTATTTGGAATTCAGAGAGGAACTCAAATCCATCAATACCACCCTGGGCACCATTGTAGGGGTGCTGAAGGACCTCGTGAATACCAAGAGGGACACTGTGGCACAACAAGGGGCCCCTGACACTTGCCTGGATGAAGAATTGCCCACCACATCCGCTGGTGCTAGTGGACAGGATGCACCGCCAAAGGACCACGGCACCAGCACCCCACCCCCTGCAGATGGAGAACTGCCTCGCAATCGGTCCCTGAGATCCAGGACGAAGACAGAGAACAATGCCAAGACCCCTTCCAAGAAATGAGACCACCCTGATTGTCATCCTTCTGTCCCACTTTGTCACCCTGTCCATCCTTAAACTGCCCCAGCTCCACTTCCTATGCCCCTTCGGACAATGCACCTGTGAGACTAATAGACTGGACTCTGCCATGGACATTCCTCCACCATCACCCCTGACCATTTTACAACCCCCTCCACTATTTAGCACTTAAATAAACACCCTTAAATCACAAAACTATCTGGAGTCAGTCTGTGCTTTCACAAATGTGTATTTGCAATAACTGAGGGAAAACGCAATGTCCATTGTATTGTCAACATACCTATGTCACACAGCTCTAGTCCATGAGGTAACATAGCAGAGGTCACACAGTGGGACCCACATCTGTGAAATTTAAAGGGAAAGTGACAAATCAGGGTCCATACACTGGGTGAAAGTGACAGACAGATGAGAGGTAGAACAAGTGTATCAGATGTAGGAGGCAGTGATGTCTTCTTACCTGTGTCTCACTATAAGTATTGATGAATCATGGTGTTTCTGTTGTCGATATCTTCTTCTGCCTCCTCTTCTTCACTTTCCACAGGCTCCACAGTAGTCACAACACCTCCTTCAGGACCATCCTCCTGCAGAAAAGGCACTTGTTGTCGCAAAGCCAAGTTGTGCAGCATATAGCAGGCCACGATGATCTGGCACACCTTCTTTGGTGAGTAGAATAGGGAACCACCTGTCATACAGAGGCACCTGAACCTGGCCTTAAGGAGGCCGAAGGTTCTCTCTATAACCCTCCTAGTTCACCCATGTGCCTCATTGTACTGTTCCTCTGCCCTTGTCTTGGGATTCCTCACTGGGGTCAGTAGCCATGACAGGTTGGGGTATCCAGAGTCACCTGCAAGCGTAGAGGGACAACTGTTAGACACACACTAACCCTTAGGGACAACCCCAGACCCAGACAAATATTCACACTGTATAGGGTCCATGTCCTCACATAATAGCCACACACAGTGCCTCTGGAGTTGCCCCATCACATAAGGGATGCTGCTAATCCTCAGAATGTAAGTGTCATTCACTGAGCCAGGAAACTTGGCATTCACATGGGAGATGTACTGGTCGGCCAAACACACCATCTGCACATTCATCGAATGGTAACTCTTCCGGTTTCTGTATACCTGTTCACTCCTGCAGGGGGGACCGAGGCCACATGTGTCACATCAATGGCACCTATGATGTTGGGGATATGCCCCAAAGCATAGAAGTCACATTTCCTCCATCTGAGGGAAAACAATGTAGCTGCGCATGTGTTTCAGCAGGGCAGACAACACTCTGGACAACACGTTGGAGAAAATAGGCTGGGACATCCCTGATGCTATGGCCACTGTAGTTTGAAAACACCCACTTGCAAGGAAATGGAGTACTAACAGGACCTGCACTAGAGGGGGGATACCTGTGGGATGGCGGATAGCTGACATCAGGTCTGGCTCCAACTGGGCACACAGTTCATGGATTGTGGCATGGTCAAGTCTGTAGCTGACAATTACGTGTCGTTCTTCCATTGTCAACAGGTCCACCAGCAGTCTGTACACCAGAGGATGCCGCCATCTCCTCACCGGCCCCAGTGGACGTGCTCTATAGATGAGAACAGCGAGGAGAGGGTGAGCCAACACTGAGGTACGAAATAAGCAACTTTATTCCACACATTTGTCAATCCGCTACGTGCCTGTCTTAGTGTGTATTCTATGCCTAGATATGTGTGACACAGTTATTATTAATGCCATGTGGCCCCCTGAAATGGCGGCTGCCTGAGCTGTAAGGTGGGACAAGGGGATATGAGATAACAGCGCTGGCGTTGTTCACCGTCGCGGTAGGCAGTCTAAGATCGCAGCGCAATCCTGCATTGGTTAACATTGGACCCTTTGGGTCCCAGGAACCAATGACAAGGTACACCGGCGGTGACGGTATGCACCACCGCGGATGTGACCGCCATTTTCTCTCTGTTCACTCACTTGATACCTGATCTTCGACAGGAGAGGACCTATACTGCAAGTGCTGCTGTGACCTCAGTCTGGAAGCGACAATGGCTCAATTGTCTGGGGAATGGGCATGCCTTCACATCGATGGAGATGGACAAGCTAGTGGATGGGTCCTCCCCCAGTACACGCTACTCTACGGTCCTCCAGACAAACAGGTGAGTACACTGTGAGCATGCTGTATGGGCAATGCCTGTTTGGAGTGGTGTGGATGGCAGATGGGGGGGGAATGAGGCATGCATGAAACAACGGTGAGTGTATGTGCATCATGGCAAGGGTAGGAACGTGAGCCAATGACTGTGACGGTCCCGACAGTTAAATCTTCTCCTTTTCCCCTGCACTATTCCTGTAGGTCAGCGCCCACCAGAAGAAGGATATTTGGCATGCCATCACCAAGGAAGTCCGGACCCTGGGGGTCCACCACCGACGGAGCACCCACTGTCGTAAAAGATGGGAGGGCATTCGCCGCTGGAGCAAGAAGACGGCAGAGGCCCAGCTGGGGATGGCCTCCCAATGGGGTGCACATCGCACCATGACCCCTCTGATGTTCCGAATCCTGGCGGTGGTGTATCCGGAGTTGGGTGGGCTCTTGAGGGCATCACAGCAGCCACAAGGGGGTGAGTAAAGTCACATTCATCTGATTCAGCGCGCATGGGAGGTGTCTGGGTGTGGGAAGTGACTGTGGCTACCCCTAGGCCAGGGCGAGTTTTGTAGGCAAGGTCCCTTCGTAAGGCAGGTCATGTGGTACTTCACCCCACCAGTGTTCAGAGCCATCTACCCCTTGTCAGGCTCCTGTGACTTCCATGTGTGCAGCAATCGGGCATAGGCCTTGTACCCCATGGCCCTGTGATTAATTAGGGAACTCTAAGTGCATGTTCTAGTGCAGAGGGCTGCTGTGTCTGTAGTGTCCGCCAACAGTAGCGGTATTGCATGCACTGAACATGTACTGAACATGTCTTTCTACTTTCTTTTCCCCCCTTTTTGTGGTCTCCCTGTTCTTGTGTGCATTAGCGTCCTCACATGGAGGAGCATGGCCCCCGGAGCAGGAGGGGGCTGCATCCCACATGGCCCTGGGGGGCGACACTACAGACTCCGAATTCACCAGTGGGATGGAGGGTGAGGGGAGATCCACGGCGGGGACAAGAGCTGAGACCAGCGACACCGACTCCTCCTCTGATGGGAGCTCCCTTGCGGTGGCAGGCCCCGCTGTGCCCCCGCATGTACAGGCACAGCCGCTACTCCCCTACCAGCACCGCCCTCCCAGCAGCCCCTCAGCGTGTGCCCCGTGGCCGCTCACCAAGGAGGGTGGGCATCTCCTTCACCCCAGGCACCTCATCCCTCTGCCCCTGTCAGCCCTGCTGCCCTCAGTGAGGAGGCCATTGACCTCCTCAGATCCCTCACTGTTGGGCAGTCTACCATTCTGAATGCCATCCAGGGTGTAGAGAGGCAGTTGCAACAGACGAATGCATACCTGGAGGGCATTCATTCTGGTCAGGCAGCCCAACAGCGAGCTTTTCACACTCTGGCCTCAGCACTGATGGCAACCATTGTCCCTGTGTCCAGCCTTCCCCCTCCAACTTCCTCCACCCAGTCCCAATCCCCAGTACATCAGCCTATCCCAAGCACACCATCAGACCAGCATGCACACACCTCAACACACAAGGGTAGCTCTGGCAAACATAAGCACCACACATCCCACAGGCACTCCAACAAGCATCATACCAATGCACACATACCAACATCCACTGCCTCCACTGTGTCCCCCTCCTCCTTCTCTCCCTCCTCCCTCTCTGTCACGTCTCCACTCACACCTGTATGCACTACATATTCAGCCACTACGTCCATCACCAGCACGCCCATCAACACACACCACTCACGTGCACTCACCACCCCCACTACCATTCACACATCCCCTGTGTCCTCTACCAGTGTGTCTGTGAGCCCACTTCCCAAACTACACAAACAAAGTCACACACCCACCCAACAGCCATCCACCTCACAACAGCCTACAGCCCATGCTCCTTCACCCAAAGTCAGCAAACGAACATCTCCTACAACCACAACCTCTTCCTCCACTCCCAAACCCCCTCCATCTACCCGTCCCAGTGTGTCAAAAAAACTTTTCCTCTTAAATGTTGACCTCTTCCCTACACCTCCCCCACCCCTTCCATCCCCTAGGGCACGCCTTTCCAGGTCCCAACCCAGCACCTCAGCCACCACATCAACGGGAACAGTGGTGCAAGCAGTAACTGGCTTCTGGAGTGCCCCAAGCAGCAGGGCAGCCAGTGTGCCAAGGAGCCAGGCCAAGGACAGTCCCCCACCTCAGAAACATAAGAAGTTGGCCACAGCCCAGAGGGAGAAGGGCAAAACACCTGCTATCAAGGGCTCTCCCAGGACTACAGTTGTGAGTGGCAAGACAGCTGCGCCACCATCCAAGGTGGGGAATGGGCAGAGAAAGAAAGGGAAGTCGCCCCCAACCTGCACGGCAGACAAGACCGCCACTTGCACCACCGCCACCAGCACTGCTTCCCAGGACACCACCGCTGCCCAGGACACCGCTGCCACCAGCACCGCTGGCCAGGACACCGCCGCCACCAGCACTGCTCCCCAGGACACCACCGCCACCAGCAACGCTGCCCAGGACACCGCCGCACCAGCACTGCTGCCCAGGACACCGCCGCCAGCAGCACGCTCACTGAGCCACCCACCAGCACCACTGGCCAATGAGCGCCACAAGCACCGCCGTTACTGAGGCCGCCACAAGCACCGCCAGCGGCCACACCACATCATGTGCCAGTGGCACCACCGCAGACATGGCTGCCATCCCCAGTGGTCAGTCGTACGAAGCTGGTGGTCAGTTCCAGAGGCCTGGACAGCTTCCATGTAGGCCCACCGTCAGTGGAGTGTCACATCCACTACCTCAGTCCTTGGCAGGATGAAGCACTCTGGGCACAAAGCCCCCTGCAGAACCAGTGGAGTATCACATCCACTACCTAAGACCTTGGCAGGATGAAGCACTCTGGGCACAAAGCCCCCTCCAGAACCAGTGGAGTATCACATCCATTACCTCAGTCCTTGGCAGGATGAAGCACTCTGGGCACAAAGCCCCCTCCAAAACCAATGGAGTATCACATCCACTACCTCAGTCCTTGGCAGAATGAAGCACTCTGGGCACCAACCCACCTCCAGAACCAGTGAAGAAAGGCATCCACTACCTTTGTCCTTGGCAGGATTAAGCACTCCGGGCACAAAGCACCCTCCCTGGGTGACTGAGACTGTTGCTTTGCACTCCCCAGGATGCAGCAGTGGTCAAACCACCCACTGGAGAGACTTGAGAGACTGTGGCTTTGCACTCCCCAGGATAAAGCAGTGGGCAAACCACCCACTGGAAAGACTTGAGAGACTGTGGCTTTGCACTCCGCAGGATAAAGCAGTGGGCAAACCACCCACTGGAGAGACTTGAGAGACTGTGGCTTTGCACTCCCCAGGATAAAGCAGTGGGCAAACCACCCACTGGAGAGACTTGAGAGACTGTGGCTTTGCACTCCCCTGGATACATCAATGGGCATGTTGCCCCCTCATGGAGCTGGCGTCGTGCACTCATCCGGCTGAGGTGCCCTCCCTTCTCTTCCCCCTGAGGTGCCTGTTTTATTTTCTGATGCCCCTGCAGTGTTCTCTCTGTTTTGATAGGGTATCTTGCCTGGGCCTTGCCCATGCATTTTGGGCCCAGTGGTCCACGGACTATGTAGGTGCAGTACATTGGCTTGAATTCTTGGTGTATATATTTGTTAATAGTGTATATATATTTGTGAATAATGGATTTATATTGATTACAATCGTTCACCTCATTTCCTTTTGCCCTTGCGTTCTTCCAAGGGGGGGGGGGGGGTAAATGTAATGTATCAACATGTATTTGTGTGTGTGTTGTAGTAAGTGAGGGTGGGGGTTTTGCGTGTTGCGTGTGTGTGTCACTCTCTTTTCCCTCCGCTCCCCTGTGTCGTAGGTGCAGTACTCACCGTGGTCGTCACCGCCGGCATTCGTGCTCCTGGTAGAGGAGCAGGAAGACAATGGCAGGTAGAATTTGGAGTTCTGGCTCCATGGCGTCCTGGTTCCTCGTGGGGTGTGTAGAGGTGAGCGTTTTCCCTTCCAAGTCCTGTTTCTGCAGTTTTTTGTTCGCAGTGAATCCGCCCCAGAAAAGGTGGTGGATTGGCCTCTCTTGATACTGTGGGCGGTACATTGTCTTCCGCCTGTCTGTTGGTGGTGACCGCCACGCTGTTTGTTTGTACCGCCGTGGCGGTCGGAGAGTTAAAGTGCCTGTCTATGTTGGCGGTTTCCGCCAGGGTCGTGATTCCATTTTTTTTACCGCCGGCCTGTTGGCGGTTTTACCGCCGCTTTAACACCAACCGCCAGGGTTGTAATGAGGGACTTAGTCTGTTGTTGTCTGTGCTGCATACTGGCGGTATGCCTTCTCCTCTATGGGGGTCTTGGGTCTATACACATTGTCACTGTGACCAGGTTTGCATGTGACATGTGACATGATGGACAACTTGTTAGACATTTCTGTTGACACCACCCCATGTTATGCGTGGGGTGCCATTCCTGCAATAAAGTTATGAATAAATGATTTCAATGACAATTGCATGCACACTTCGATTTGATTCAACGTACTGACAGGGGGCATTTACATTGGTGAACATGTGTTTTATTTGGTGTCAGGGATGCTATGGTGCTCTTTACAGTGATGGGAGTGGGCTACTGGTGGATGCCCATATTGGCTACATGGTCTCAGAGATTGTTGGCAGTGGTAATATGTCCATCTGTTTTCACAAGTTTTTGGGTTGCTATTGCACGGTGGGAATGGTGATTCAGTGGCACACTTGGGGGACAGATCTTGTCTGAGTCAGTTCTTAGAGGGGGCCTTGGTCTTGGCAGGTGTTCTAGTGCCATATCTGGGCCTGAGGAACCCTTTGGGTGTCTGGTGTTGGCCTGTATGGGTTGAGGTGCTGTTCTCCTGTGTGTCGTCAGATGGTGGTACCAGTCCAGTTGCTGCTGCTGATTTTGCTGTCTGGTCTGTGCCCTGGTCTGTGGTAGGCACTTCCTGGTCTGTGGCGATCTCAGGATGGGTTGGGACATGGTGTAACAGCGCACCTGCTATGGTGGCCATGGTGGTATTGAGCAGTTTCCACTGCCCCATGGTCTCTTGATGTTGGGCTATCTGCAGCCTTTGACTCTGCTCCAGGGTGGCCACAATCTGGCCCATCTTTTCCTGGGTATGGTGGTATGTTCCCAGGACCTCAGAGATCTTGTCCTGGGCTGCAGCATTCAACCTGTGGCCGTCTGGGCCACTGATGCCTTCCCACTGGCCCTAGCTCCCTGTGCCTATGTCCCCTGCACAAGTCTGGCGGTACCACTTGTACTGGGGCCATCGTCTTCCTGCCTGGTGGTAGGTGGCAACTGTGGCCTCTGTCCTTGTCCTTGTGTTTCACCAGTGGCCTGGATACACAGGTGTTGGGCCGGTTGCCCTGGGCTGATGTTGGTGGCTAGGTGGTAGGGGTATCAGTGGTTTCCTGGGTGAGGCTGCTGGATGGTGACAGTCCAGGACTGTGTGAGGGGCCAGGGTATTCATCACTGCCCTGATTTCCCTCTCCAGTGTCCTGGGTGGTGCCTCTGTCTCAATGTGAGGCACTGCCACTCCTTGTCCTGTCCATCAGGGTGGCGTGGGTAGTGGTGCCTGTTGGGGGCAATGGACATGTCTGTTACAATTGCAAATTCGAATGGGGTGCACAGGGCTGGGCTTTTTTGTGCATGTTTTACACTGATTGGCCATGCGGGGTGCCTTTGTGAGTTTGCCATTGCATTTTGCTTGGGATGTGGAGGTGCATTGTGCGTGGTTTAGTGTCATTGTGATTCCTTTCAGGGGTAGGCGGCTGTGCACAGGGGAGGGATGTGGACCTGTTGGTGGAGTTGTGGCCATGCAGGGTGACTGGATTGTGATGGTTGCCTGGATGGGGTAGTGGTCCTGGTGGCTGTTGGAGGGGTGGAGTGGTGCATGCATTACAGGAGTGATGGATATGGGGTAATTGTAGATGACTTACCCGAGTCCATTTCTCCAGTGAGTCCAGTGAGGCCCTCAGGGTGCAGGATGGCCAGTACTTTTTCCTCTCAGTCAGTGTAGTCGGGTGGTGTTGATGGAGGTCCTCCCCCAGTCCTCTGGACCGCAACGTTGTGCTGGGATGCAATAGACCTCACCTTCCCACGCAGGTTGTTCCATCTCTTGCGAATGTCATCCCTCGTGCGTGGATGGTTTCCCACTGTGTTGACCTTGTTGACAATGGTCTGCCATAACCCCATCTTCCTGGTGATGGGTGTGTGCTGGACCTGGGCCCTGAATAATTGTGGCTAGATCTTCAGT
The DNA here is from genome assembly GCF_031143425.1 of Pleurodeles waltl. NCBI lineage: Eukaryota > Metazoa > Chordata > Amphibia > Caudata > Salamandridae > Pleurodeles > Pleurodeles waltl. The sequence goes on along the minus strand of NC_090440.1, from coordinate 642,471,542 downwards.
ATCTCGTCCACCATGGTCCTTAGCTCCCTTTCTGTGAAGTGTGGGTGCTTGGGTGGTGACATGGTGTGAGTTGTGAGTGGTGTGTTGTGTGTTGGGTGGATCTAGGTGAAGGTGCTGTTGTGTGGTTGGGTGTATGATTCGTGTGTTGTGACGTTCAGTGTCTGCTTGTGGAGTTTTTGGTTTCAGTTGTCCTTCTGGCAATGCAAAGGATTGTGGGGTGTGTCTGTGAGTGTTTTATAGTGTTGTGGATGTGTGTCAGGTGTGTGGGTTTCAAACTTGCCAAGGTGTGAATTTCTTACTGTTGGGTCACATTTCTAGCCGTGGCGGTGTGTACTGCCAATGGTCATTCGACTTCCACTGACCGCCACCGTGTGATTTGTGCTTCATTATTTGGAGGGTGCGGAATTTGTGTGCTCGGAGGAGGCGGGGTTGGATGTCCAGCATTTTCGCCGACAAGGCCATGGTAGTGACTGGTGAAAGGAAAATGTTTGGAGGATTCTGATTTTTGCATCGTTATATGGTGGGTTTTCTGTTCACCGCCAATGGTAGGATTCTGTTCATTGTCGCCACAGCGGTGTCAAAGTAAGCCTCGGCAAGGCCTACTAGTGCAAGGGGTTCGCCCTTCTCTGCACAAAGTCCTCAGACCATATAGAAAGAAGTTGCCACAGAAACTGAAATAAAAGACAAAGTTTATTAAACCTCATGAGGTGGCACCACAGTTCAAACAGCACACTTCGGTAATGTTTGAAGTAGCACACTGAACTAAGAGAGTATGGTCCTAAAAGAAGGTGGTACAATTTTAGAAGCAAGACTTATATACATATAAGGTCATATGGAAATGCACAGTTGACAGGTAGGAGGGGCTAACAGTTTTCATGGACTAGTAGACACATTACTGTCAGTTGCTAATTACTAACAGCTGCATGTGCAAAGTGGGAGATGCTAAATATAACTTGTCACTAGACAGATTTTCAAGAGTAGTAGGACAGAGCACATGGCAGGATGTGGCAGAGATAATGGCTGCCATGAATACAAAATGGATTCCGCGAAATGTTCATAATAGTTGCTAAATACAAGATGTCTTCTGCTAATGCTTAATCTAATTGCTACTAAATTACAACAGACGACCCTTTCAGCATTAGCTGAAGATATTTGTCTTTCTGGGATAATCTAAATATTCTTCTTGTATATTTATGCTCATCATTTCAGCTATTTCCTTATCTAACATGTGCTGTGCTTTCATTTCCGTAATATTTATTTTGGTAGGCATACAAGCAGTAATACACATGGAGCAGAACATTGGACCACACTGAATACAGATACAGCATGTGAAAAATATTGCAATCATTACACACAGGATAGTCAGTAGTTTCCAGCCCCAAGCGGAAACAAGAGCCCAAAACCATCCAGAAAAAGTCCAAGTACCAGTCTCTGTGTGAATTTCTCCAGCAATTTTATGCAATTTAGATATTGCATCATCTACTGAAGGTGAGTGATCTGGAATGAAAATGCAGCAACTATTACCGATGATACGCCATGCACCACCTCGATCAGCTAATATGACATCTAGTATCATACGATTTTTGAGCGCTACAATCCTCGCAATTTGGAGCTCCTCAGTAATATTCCCAAGTGCCAGAGCTGCCTGATTGGTAAAAGCTTTCACAACCCTAGTCAATCGTCTCATTTTCCTACTGTTTAACACAGCACTCACAAAGGAGAACAACCTAAAATTAAAATCAACATATTGTTGCAGGCTAGTGTCCGTTTGGTCTACCTCATTTGTACTTATTGTCCTTTTATATCTATTTTTAATGATGTCATTGAACAGTTTAAAATCTCAGTGATATGATGCAGGTGCCAAAAACACAGGGGGTAATAGAAAAGATACATAACACCTGACCACCTAACAGGTAGTTGGTAATATCCATAGTTACCACAAACAAAATATGTATTATGTGAAGCTATAAAACTACTATTATTTACACCCTCAATAGTTAAAATCAAGGTACAATTGCTTGTCCCCACTGGAACTCGCCCAATGCTACATATACATAAATCTGCTTTAGTTTTTGTAACAGAAATCACAAATTGTTCTTTCTTGTCAGAGTCTCTTATATTTGTGAAGACATATGGGGGGTCATTCTGACCCCGGCGGTCTCTGACCGCCGGGGGCAGGGTCGGCGGGAGCACCGCCGACAGACCAGCGGTGCCCCGCAGGGCATTCTGACCGCGGCGGTTCGGCCACGGTCAGATGCGGGAAACCGGCGGTCTCCCGCCGGTTTCCCGCTGCCCTGCAGAATCCCCCATGGCGGCGGAGCGCGCTCCGCCGCCATGGGGATTCTGACACCCCCTACCGCCATCCTGTTCCTGGCGGGTCTCCCGCCAGGAACAGGATGGCGGTAGGGGGTGCCGCGGGGCCCCCGTAAGAGGGCCCCAAAAAGAATTTCAGTGTCTGCCTTGCAGACACTGAAATTCGCGACGGGTGCTACTGCACCCGTCGCACTCCAGCAACTCCGCCGGCTCCATTCGGAGCCGGCTTCATCGTTGCTGGGTCTTTCCCGCTGTGCTGGCGGGCGGCCTTTTGGCGGTCGCCCGCCAGCACAGCGGGAAAGCCAGAATGGCCGCCGCGGTCTGGTGACCGCGGTGCGGTCATTTGGCGGTAACCGCATGGCGGGCGGCAACCGCCGCCCGCCGCGGTTAAAATCAGGCCCATGGTATTGAAACATTGTCCGGTTGATACTCTTCCCATTCCCATTTAGTTCCTTTGGCTTGGGGATACCCATCTTTGTCTTGGTAGCATACTTTATTAGGGCGAAAAAGAAGTCCGCCCTCTGTACATTTTCCAGATGCAAACAAAAGTGTATAATAAGCTTGACAAGAACCATTGTCTGAAAAAGAAAGAGGAATGAAAGGTGTTCCTCCTTTCTTTTGATGTGCAGGTGTCATTCCAAATACCAAACAGTTAGTAGTATTGGAAGCATTATGAGTATGGTGCAGCATCTGAGTGAAAGTATTATTGAAGTACGATTGACGGTGCTTCTGCTCCTGATAGGGAAGCGTAAAGTAATAGTGATCCTCTGGTACTGGAGTAGTGGCAACAAAAAACTCACTAGCAGGAGCCATCTTTTCAACAAACCAGGTGATTATTGCCATAACCACCAAAACAACAACAAACCCCATAGTACTAATGATCACTTTGTTATTCACTTTAGCAACAGTGATAATCGACCCTTCCAGAAATTAATTAAAAACAATAGTCGGAGCTCTTATCCCTGGGCAGCCGCTGATTTCTTCACCACGGGCCAAGACGGGTGTCACTACTCTAATGCATGGCTGATCCCCCCCTTTGCCACATTGGCTCTCCGTTTCACTAACCCAGGGCGGTAGCTCAACTAGAGTTTTTCAGCACTACAGATTCTTTTCTCAGTCTTAAATTATATCGCGATACTCCAGAAATCATATGGTCCAGGAAGAACTCCACAGATTCGTCAGGTGATATAGCACGGCCTTTCTCCGTAGTCAAAATCTCTCGATGATCGGTCAGCACAGCAGGTTCCACCAGGGTAGGTAGCACTCTCTTGCAGTGAGTACTATGGACCTTATTCTTTCGGTTCGTCACTCGAACTGTTTGTCGCAAGGAGCACCTGCTCTGGGCCTCGACACCTTTGTTCCAAGCTGCTTGATCTTTCAAAGGACTTAATCATCACCTGGTCACCAGGTCGGAGTTCATGGCCTTCACCTGTAGATCTGTCAGGAGGTGCTTCTCAAACCTGTTGATGAATAGAAACCAAATTGTCGGTTAACTGTGCCAAATAATCATTCATCAGACACAAGGTACATCATATACAGAATTTGGCTTAGGAACTCCCCAAATGTTCATTGGCCTTCCAAATACTATTTCACAGGGGGTCAGGCCTGTTCGAGAGTGTGGCACTGACCTAATAGACAATAATGGCAACGGTAATGCATCCGGCCAATTTAAAGATGTGGAAGTCTGTATCTTCGCTAACTTCAGCTTCAAAGTAGCATTATACCTTTCCACCAACCCTGCTGATTGTGGGTGGAAAACCGCATGGAACTTCTGTTTGATCCCTAATCCTTTTAGGACACACTTAATAAATTCCCCAACAAAATGAGGTCCGTTATCATTCCATAAAAGTCTGCAAACACCAAACCTAGGGAAAAATTGTTTCAAAAGCCCCTTCGCTGTGGTAATGGCAGTATTATCCTTTGTGGGGTACGCCTCTATCCATTTACTAAAGGCACATACGACCACCAAGACATACTTTAAATTGTTGCAGCGTACAAGCTGAATATAATCCATTTGTAGAACTTCGAAAGGTGCAGTTGGTGTAGCAAACCCTCCTGCTGGAGTTCGTGTCCCTTTTCCAGGATTGTATTGTAAACAGATCAAAGAAGATTGTACTACTCTCTTAGCTGTACTGGAAATTTCTGAATGCTCCCAAACTTGCGTAAGCAACTTCGTTATTGTTGAAGCTCCAACATATGCCAGCCCATGTGCCATCTGAACCATAGGTTGTACAAAAACTATAGGCAATTTCAATTTATCCATCTGCTTATTCCGCCAACAGCCCTCATCATCCAATTCTCCTTGTTCAGACCATTGCTCATGTTCTTTCACAGAAGCAGATTTCTGTATATCTAATATGTCTTGTCTAGCATTATGCCAGCGTTCAGCTTGTGACTTCACTACATACATAGAAGTAGTACTTCGCTGCATCGCAGTTTCAAGTGCTACGCGGTCCGCAAGGGCATTACCTTGCCCTATCTTATCGGTCACTCTCTTGTGTGTACTACATTTCACAATAGCTATTTTCTTTGGATATGTCAATGCATTCAAGAGGTTATGCACTAATTCTCTGTGCATTATATGCATCCCGTGGGATGTGAGAAAGCCTCTCTCCTTCCAAAGGAAACCAAAATCATGAGCCACTCCAAAAGCATAGCAGCTGTCTGTATAAATATTCACACATAAGTCAGTACTAAGCTCACATGCTTGTGTCAAAGCTATTAGTTCAGCTGCTTGAGCTGACTTCTGTGGTATATGAGCTGTCTCCACTACTGTGTGTATTGTGGTGATTGCATATGCAGCTGAGGTTGTACCGTCTGGCAACTTCAAACAAGACCCATCAACCCACAATTCCCCTTCTACATCTGAAAGGGGCGTATCTTGGAAATCAATACGACCCTTTGTCTGTTCTTCAGTAAGGAATATAGAATCATGTGTTTCTTGTGATTGAGGCTGAGTCACTGGATATGGCAACAAAGTGGCTGGATTTAGTGTTGCACATCTCTTCAGTGTAATGTGAGGAGCCAGCAATGTCAATTTATATCCTGTCAGATGAGCGCTAGTTAAATGTTGTGTCTTTGTTTGATTTAAAAGAGAATCAACCACATGGGGTACTAAAACCAACAGCTTATGTGACAAAACTATCCCTTCACTCTGACGTATTGACACAGCTGTTGCCGCAACTGAACGAAAACACCCAGGCAACGCTCAAGCGACAGGATCAAGTACTGCTGAAAACTATGCACAGGGATGCTGCTTATCACCATGTGTCTGTACTAAAACTGACAATGCACATCCATCTTTTTCATGTACATAAAGTGCAAAAGGCTTCGTGTAATCTGGAGTACCTAACACTGGTGCTGAACAAAGGGCTTGTCGTAGCTGCCGTAAAGCAGTCTCACATTCATCTGTCTATGGGAGGGGCATTGGAGTATCTTTAGTCAAAAGTGCTAGCAAAGGTTTGACAATGTGTGAAAACCCTAATATCCATTGCCTACAAAAAGTAGTAAGACCAAGGAATGCACGACCATCTTTCTCAGTAGAGGGTACTGGTGTGTCTAAAATTGCTTGAATACGATCTGATGTAAGTGCACGGCCCTCCTTAGACAAAAGGTGACCTAAATAGGTTACCTTTGGTCTACAATATTGCAATTTCTTTCGTGACACTTTATGATGGTGTGAAGCAAGAAAAGAAAGTAAGGACAAAGTGCACTTTTCACATTGCTCAGGGGTATCAGCTGCCAACAAAATATCATTGACATACTGTATGAGAGCCACACCTTCAGGCAAAACAAAAGAATCAAGTTGTTGTTTTAACGCTTGACTATAAATACTAGGACTCTCAGTATAGCCTTGAGGAACTCTGCAAAATCTACTCAATCGTTTATTCAAAGTAAAACCAAACAAATATTGGCTGTCAGGATGAATAGGGATCGAAAAGAAAGCATTGTTCAAGTCTATCACAGAGAACATAGTTGCTGTTGGGGGAACCAAAGTAAGAAGTGTTGTGATGTCAGATACCACAGGATATTGTGGTACCACAACCTTATTCCCTTCTCGTAAATCAATAATGAATCGGTAAATCCTAGTATAATTCTCCTTTTTCAGAATAGGAAGAATCGGACTGTTACAAACATTATACGGAACATCCTCAACAACTCCCACTGCAATAATATCATGCACAATTTGTGTAAGTGCTTCTTCGCCTTCCTGTGAAATTTTGTGTTGAGGCACACATGGCAATACAGCTCCCTCCTTGACACTAATATGTACCGGTGGAATAATCATTTGTCCCACATCAGTATCTGAAGTAGCTCACAAAGTACTAGGGAGTGAAGCTAATGCAATATCCTCTCTAACAAGGCAAACTCTTTCCATCACAGGATGATTATCATTCAAAATAACATGCACCCCTTCAGGAGAGCATCATATTGTAGCACTGAAATACTTGAGCATATCAAGACCCACAATATTGTATGGTGTATTTGGAGAAAGCAAAAACGGAAATGGATATGGCACAAACCATATATTAAGAAAGTGGAATGCAAATGTCGGTTTCCCACCTGGGCAAGTGTAGTGTGTAGTGAGGCGAAGGGAGTATTAGAAAACGCCTAAGGTAAGTACTAGAACCCACCCCAGAGCCCAGGAAAGCAGGAGTAAAACACAGTAACTTTCCCAGAACACACAGCAACACAAGAAATAAGAATATGCAAGAACCAGAAGAGACTGCAAGACACTAACAGTGGATTCCTGAACCTGAAGACCTGTGGAAGAAGGGGACCAGGTCCAAGAAGCACAGAAGAGTCAAAGGAGAACAGGAGCCCCTGCTAACCCAGATGAAGGTGCTAAAGAAGAGCCACTGGTGAAGAACAACAGTCAGTACTGCACCCAAGAAGACGGATTCGGGATCCTGGTTGGTGGAGATGGTGTCCCATGCCGGATGGAGTATTGCAGTATGGTTTACATCATTGGAGTCGGCCAACAAGCCTTGGCACAAGCAAAGCTTGTGGTTAGCAGAAAATGGTGCTGTCTGGGACCTGGAAGGACCTGGTGGACTCTACCCGGGGGGGGGGGGGGGGGAGCCAAAAGGGGCTGTCAGCAACTCAGAGAGCCCACAAAAGACCAGGCAGCGTGCACAGGAGTCCCACACCATGGGGACAAAGGAGGTACAAATGGAGACCCATGCAGCACTATGGCAAAGTCTCCCACGCAGCTGGAAAACCACTCAGGAAGATGTGCATCACAGGATGGAGGGCTGGGGGCTGTAGCAGCACACAGCATGAAGAACTTCGTGGAAGGATGCCAACAAAGCTTGGTAACTGCAAAACACGCAGTGGAAGGGGGTATCGTCTTGTGTGGGGAGGCAAGCTCTTACCTCCACCAAAGTTGGAGCTCAGGACTGTTGGGACTTTTTTCAGTCCACCACCCGTGATGCAGGATCCATGCAGCTCATCAGGAGAGGGGATTGACGCAGCTGGTCGTAGATGCAGAGAGGTATCTGCTGAAGCATGTGAGTGACTCCTTCACTCCACGGGAGATTCCTTTGCTCTTCTTGTGAGAAAGTAGCCTCTTCCTGGCATGGTTACCCCCATTTTTGGCCTGTTTGTCAGAGTGTTTGACTGTGTCAGTAGGGTCCTGCTAACCAGGACCCCAGTGCTTATGATGTTTGGCCTGTTTGTTAGTGTGTTTGACTGTGTCAGTGGGATCCTGCTAATCAGGACCCCAGTGCTTATGCTCTCTCCCCTTTAAATGTGGTTGTTGGATACTGTTAACACAGTATTCCACTCATAATTTGAATACTAGTGCCCCCTTATAAGTCCCTAGCATATGGTACCTAGGTACCCAGGGCATTGGAGTTACAGGGGATCCCTATTGGCTGCAGCATTACTTTTGACACTAAGAGGGAGCCCATGCAAAGGCTTCTACAGGACTGCGATTGCAGCCTCTGTGAAATGGTGCATTCACCATTTCACAGCCATTTACTCTGCACCGTGTCACTTATAACTCACCCATATACTAGGCCTTCCAATCATGAAGGCTGGGTACAAAGTACCTCTTTTTGAGGGCACCCCTGCACCCCTCAACTAGCAGAGGTGCCCCCACGTTTTCCAGAACCCCTGACCACCACCACCCCAGGGGTGGTGCACAGAGTTCCTTCAGAGTGTCCTTGGGTTTTGCCATTTTGGATTCCCAGGTGGTGGGGCACTCTGGGAGCATCTTAGTGGCCAGTGCCACCAGGTGACGTCAGAGCCCTCCCCTGATAGGTGCTTACCTGTGTAGCTGACCAATCCCCCTTTTAAGGCTATTTAGGGTCTCTCCTCTGGGTGTTTCATCAGATTCGGATTGCAGGACTCCAGCAGGAATCCCCTGCATCCTTTACTTCACCTTCTACCGACAAAAGTGCATTTGGACCCTCCAGGAATTCTGCAAACTGCAACGGAGAAGCATGGATGACTTTTGCAACATTGTATCTTCAGCACCTGCCAGCAACTGCAACTGTTTGCAGGTCATGCATCCTCTAAGGACTGCCTGTCTTCATCCTGCACAAGAAGAACAACGGAATCTCCCTTGAAGTGAAAGAGTCACTTCCCTTAGCAGCGACAACCTGTGGGGCATGGGTCCCCTCTTCTGACAAAGTACGTGGATCCAGCAACACGAGTGCTGGACTGAAGTGGTCCCGACGTTTCTAAGGTCCAGCTGTCCAATTTTAGTGGAGATAAGTGCTTGCCTCCCCACTCAAGACAGTACCACAGTGCACTGCATGTTTTTCAGTTGCCAAGGCTTTGGTGTGACTTCCCCTAAAGTTCTTCATGCACCGATCCAGCCGCCAATGCTCCTTCTTGTGATGCACACCTTCCTGAGTGGTTCTTCGGCAGCGTGGGATCTCTTTGTGTAGTGCTGCATGGGTCTCCATTTGTGCGTGGGTTTCCATTTGCACCTTTTTTGTCCCCGTGCTATGGGACTCCTGTGCATGCTGCCTGGTCTTCTGAGGGCTCTCTGTGTTGCTGAGAGCCCCTCCTGTCTTCCCCTCCAGAGTAAAGGCCACCAGGTCCCTCCTGGTCCCAGGCAGCCCCAATTTCTCCTAACTGTGAGCTTTTTGTGTGCCAAGGCTTGTTGGGGGAATCCAGCAATACAAAGCAGACAGCAATCATCCATCTGGCGTGGAACATCATCTGCACCAACCAGGAACCCGAATCCATCTTCTTGGGTGCAGTACTTACTGTTCTTCTTTACCAGTTGTTCTTCTTTGGCACCTCCATACAGGTTAGCAAGGGCTCCTGTTCTCCCTGGACTCTTCAGTGATTCTTGGACTTGGTCCCCTTCTTCCACAGGTCCTCAGGTCCAGGAATCCATCATTGGTGTCTTGCAGTCTCTTCTGGTTCAGGCAAAAACTTCTATCATGTGTTTTTGAGTATTCTAGCAAACTTGCTGTGATTTACTCCTGCTTTCCTGGGCACTGGGGTGGGTTCTATTACTTACCTTTGGTGTTTTCATACACTCCCAGCACCCCCCTACACACTACACTTGCCTAGGTGGGAAACCAACTTTCACATTCCACTATTTTAGTATATGGGTTGTGTTACCCCTAGGCCCATTGCTTTCTATTGTGATTTTCACTATTTGCACTGTTTTCTAACTGTTTTTACAGCTAATTCTGCATTCTAGTGTATATACTGTGTATACTTCTTACCTCCTAAGGGAGTATAGGGGGTCATTACAACATTGGCGGTAAAAGACACTTACCGCCATGCAGAAGACCACCAATACACCGCCGCGACCGCGGAATTCCACCACAGCTATTATGACCCACATCTCGGAATCCGCCGAAAGTCAGACACCCACAGAAGTCCGCCACACGAAAGGTCAGTGATAAACTGGTGAAAACAAAACCTCCACCGTCACGCCAACAGAAACACGCCCATGCTATCACGACCCATGAATCCACGCAGCGGTCTTTCAACCGCGGTATTCCATTGGCGGTACACACCGCCGCGCTCAAAATACACACACATCTCTAAAACACCGCCACATTGGACAAATCAAAATACACACAACTGACACACATACAAACACCACTCCCACACACCCAATACAATAAAAAACACACACCCACATCACCCACAAACCCCTACGACAAAAAATTTGAGACGAAGGCCAGACAGAGACTACAGCAATAGACAACCCCACCACACAGAGGAAGACAACACCATCACCCATACAACATCCACGCTCAAAACACCCCACACATCACCACACTCATCAACACATACACCACCCCATACATCACCTACACCACCCCATGTCACACCAAAGACACCCCCGGTTTTCCGAGGAGGAGCTCAGGGTCATGGTGGAGGAAATCCTACGGGTAGAGCCACAGCTATTTGGAGCACAGGTGCAGCACACCTCCATAGCCAGGAAGATGGAGCTATGGCGAAGAATCGTCGACAGGGTCAACGCTGTGGGACAGCATCCAAGAAATCGGGATGACATCCGGAAGAGGTGGAACGACCTACGGGGGAAAGTGCGTTCAGTGGTCTCCAGGCACAACATTGCGGTACAGCGGACTGGTGGCGGACCCACACCTCCTCCCCCACAACTAACAACATGGGAGGAGCAGGTCTTGACCATCATGCATCCAGAGGGCATCAGAGGAGTCGGTGGAGGAATGGACACTGGTAAGTCAAATCTTAACTATCATATCCCCCACCCTACCTGCTTGCTACCACACACTCCCACCCTCACCCCCTCCCCTATCACTCTGACTCTTCACTAATGTACTAATAACATAAACCACACATCCCAACACCAAGCCCTGCATGACACAACTAAGCATGGTCACCCCTCACCAAAGCATGCTCACTGCACATACCCAGAGCAACCCCCTAACCATCATCACACAAACCCACACACAGGAATGCTTGTACTGGGGTACACAAACACACACCCATAGCACACCATTACACACACAGATGCAATAATCATGCTCTTATATCCCTCCAGGACAACTAAGGAACGTCACCACCCAAGAGGGTCCAGACATCTCCACTCCACCCACAGAAGAGGCCCACAGTGACGACAGCAGCTCTGCCCTACTGGATCCTGATGACCAGCCCGGACCATTGTGGGCCTCGGGACAGTCGGTTCCCATTGCACAGGCACAGCCCAACACTGACCTTCCATGCTCTGGTAACACCAGCACAGGACCCACCCAGCGGGCCCATGCCTCCGTATCCAGGACACGTCAATCAGCGGTGTGTCCACCACTACAGGGAACCCAGGATAACCCACCACCCCAACAACAACAGGGACCTGGGGGCAGTGGTAGTGGGCACACGGTCCAAGGGACGGAGGCACAGGAACACAGGGGAACTGGGAGGGCTGCTGTGCGACAGGGGGCGGACAGGCCAAGGGAACCCACTCTCCACGAGGCCCTCTCCTCCATCATGGGAGCATACCACCACTCCCAGGAGACGATGGCGACGGTCCTGGCCAAGTTTCAGGAGACCCAGCGCCTGCAGGATGAGCAGTATTTGGGGTTCAGGGAGAAGCTCAGGACCATCAGCTCCGCCCTGGGCACCATCGTAGGGGTGCTGAAGGACATACAGCAGACCATGAGGGACACCGTGGCACTCCAAGGGGCCCCTGACACTAGCATGGACGATGAACTGCCCACCACCTCCGCCGGCGCTAGTAGACAGGACGCCCCGCCACAGGACCACCACACCAGCACCCCACCCCCTGCAGACAGACAACCACCACACAAGCGGTCCCTGAGATCCAGGAACCGGACAGAGGAAGATGGCAAGACCCCCGCCAGGAAATGAGACCACCCTGATTGTCCCCCCACTGTCCCACTTTGTTACCCTGTCCATACTTAAACTGCCCCAGCTCCACTTCTTATGCCCATATGGGCAGTGCACCTGTGTGACCAATAGACTGGACTCTGCCCTGGACATTCCTCCACCGTCCCCCATCACCATTTTCCAACCCCCCTCCATTTTTTAGCACTTAAATAAACACCTTTGAACCATAAAACAATCTGGAGTCAGTCTGTGATTTGGTAAATTTGTATTATCAATGACAGTGTCAAAATGCATTCTCAATTGTAAAGCCAACATACCTATGTCACACATCACAAGTCCTTGAAGGATGCAAGCAGATGACACACATTGGTAACCGCACCTGTGAAACCGTAATGGAAAGGTACAACTCAGTGGCCAAATACTGCTATTAAATGACAAACAGGATAGAGGTAGAAGTGTGAACGTGAATGTAATGGTAAAAAAAAATGATCTCACCTGTCTGTCTCTGGAAATATTGCTGTATGACTGACTCCCTGTTGTCTATGTCTTCTTCCTCAGCTTCCTCCTCATCACTGTCCACAGGCTCCACAGGCTCCACAGCTGCCACAACACCGCCATCTGGACCATCCTCCTGCAGAAAACGCACCTGGTGTCGCAAAGCAAGATCGTGAAGCATCGAGCAGGCGATGATGATCTGGCACACCTTCTTCGGTGAGTAGAATAGAGAACCACCTGTCATATGGAGGCACCTGAACCTGGCCTTCAGGAGGCCAAAGGTGCGTTCGATCACCCTCCTAGTCCGCCCATGGGCCTCATTGTACCGTTCCTCTGCCCTGGTCCTGGGATTCCTCACTGGGGTCAATAGCCAGGACAGGTTGGGGTAACCAGAGTCCCCTAATAGCCACACACGGTGCCTCTGGAGTTGACCCATCATATAAGGGATGCTGCTATTCCGCAGGATGTAGGCGTCATGCACAGAGCCAGGGAACATAGCATTTACCTGAGAGATGTACTGCCAAACAGACCATCTGTACATTCATCGAATGATAACTCTTCAGGTTTCTGTACACCTGTTCACTCCTGTGGGGGGGGACCAGAGCTACATGGGTCCCATCAATAGCACCGATGATGTTGGGGATATGTCCAAGGGCATAGAAGTCACCTTTCACTGAGGGCAAATCTTCCACCTCAGGGAAAACGATGTAGCTCCTTACGTGTTTCAGCAGGGCAGACAACACTCTGAACAACACGTTGGAAAACATAGGCTGGGACATGCCTGATGCCATGGCTACTGTTGTCTGAAAAGACCCACTAGCAAGGAAATGGAGCACTGACAGCACCTGCACATCAGGGGGTATTCCAGTGGGATGTCGGATTGGTGACATCAGGTCTGGCTCCAACTGGGTACATAGTTCCTGGATAGTGGCACGGTCAAACCTGTAGGTGACGATTAAATGTCGCTCCTCCATTGTCAACAGGTCCACCAGCGGTCGGTACACCAGAGGATTCCGCCATCTTCTCAAAAGTCCCAGCTGACGGTGCCTAGAAAGGACAACAGCGACCACAGAGTCAACAAATTCCCAGGTATGTACCCACAGATACACAGAACACGACACCAAACACAAAACCCTTCCTGTATGTGTGTTGACTGTAGGCCTAGCTATGTGTGACGCAGTAGTAAATGAAGCCATGTGGGCCCCTGAAATGGCGGCTGCCTGACCTCTAAACTGGGACAATGGGAATGTGAGGTCACTGTGCTGGCGTTGTACCCCGTCGCGGTATGCGGTGGTAGACCGCAGCGCAATGCTGCATTGGTTAACATTGGACCCTATGGGTCCCAGGAGCCAATGACGAAGTGCGCCGGCGGTGATGATACGCACCGCCACGGACGTCACTGCTGCGGACGTGACCGCCATTTTCTATCTGTTCAATCACTTGATACCTGATCTTCGACAGGAGAGTACCTACACTGCAAGTGCTGCTGTGACCTCGGTCTGGAAGAGACAATGGCTGCTGCGTCTGGAGAAAGGGCCCCTGCCTTCACTGCTCAGGAGTTGGAGAAGCTAGTAGACGGGGTCCTCCCCCAGTACACGCTACTCTACGGTCCTCCAGACCAACAGGTAAGTACACAGGGAGCACGTTGTATGGGCTATGCCTGGGTGGAGAGGGCCGGTTGGAAGAGGGAACGGGGCAGAGTTCAAGGAAGATGAATGCATGTGCCACATGGCAAGGGTAGGGATGGGGGCCACTCACATCGGCGGTGCAGTTGGTAATGACTTCTCTTCTTCCCTTGTGCATGTCATGTAGGTCAGCGCCCACCAGAAGAAGGACATTTGGCGTGCCATCGCCAAGGAAGTCCGGACCCTGGGGATCCACCAGAGACAGGGCACCCACTGCCGGAAAAGATGGGAGGACATTCGCCTGGGGATGGCCTCCCAACGTGGGAGGGGTGCCTGTCGCACCATGACCCCCCTGATGTTCCGGATCCTGGCGGTGGCCCACCCGGAGTTGGATGGGCGCTTGAGGGCATCACAGCAGACACAAGGGGGTGAGTACACTCTCATTCTGGGGACTTGGCGCGCAGTTGAGGGGTCTGGGTGGGGGAGGAGGGCTGTGGGTGTACCTAGGCCAGGCAGAAATACGTAGGCTAGGCCCCTCCATAATGCAGGGCATGTGGCACTCCACCCCACCTCAGTAGTGGGCCAAGTACAGGTATACATGCCCCTGTGGCATCCATGTGTGCAGATGTCCACCATAGCCATGTAGGCCATATCCCAGCAATTGCATCTGTAGAGTCCAAGAGCACGGCGTAGTGCAGGGGGCTGCTGTGTCTGTATTGTCGGCCAACGGTAGCGGTAAGCCATGCACTCAACCTGTCTTTCTTCTGTCGTCCCCTCCCCCTTTTTCTGCTTTCCCTGTTCTTTTGTGCATCAGCATCATCAGGCGTTGGTACAGTGGCACCGGGGCACGAGGGAGCTGAGTCCCACATGGCCATGGAGGGCCACACCACGGACTCAGAATGCACCAGTGGGACGGAGGGCGAGGGGAGCTGCACGTCGGTCACCGGATCACCAACCAGCGACACGGACTCGTCCGCCGATGGGATCTCCCTTGTGGTGGCGGCACCATCTGTGCCCCCCACTTCTACAGGTACAGCCGCCACCTCCCCTACCAGCACCGCCCTCCCAGGAGCCCCTCAGCGTTCGCTCCATGCCCGCTCACCCAGGAGGGTGGGCATCACCTTCGCCCTAGGCACCTCAGGCCCTGCCCCAGTCACCCCTGCTGCCCTCAGGTCACTCACTGTTGGGCAGTCTACCATTGTGAATGCCATCGAGGGTGTAGAAAGGGAGTTGCAACACACTAATGCATTTCTGGAGGGCATTCATTCTGGTCAGGCTGCCCATTATCGAACCCTGCAATCTCTGGCCTCAGCACTGATGGCAGCCATTGTCCCTGTCTCTAGCCACCCCCTTCCAACTTCCTCCACCCAGACCCAATCCCCTGTACCCCAGCCTGTCCCAAGCACACCATCAGACAAGCATGCATACACCTCAGCACCCAAAAGTAGCTCAGGCAAGCATAGGCACCACACAACCCACGGGCACTCACACAAGCATCACCCACATGCAGACACAACAACATCCACTGCCTCCACTGTGTCCCTCTCCTTGTCGTCTCCCTCCTCCCTCCCAGTATCATCTATACTCTCACCTGCATGCACTACATCTACAGGCACTAGGACTCGCACCAGAACACCCAGCACCACACCCCGCTCACCTGCACTCACCACCCCCACTCCCATTTACACGTCCCCTGTGTCCTCTCCCAGTGTGTCTGTGACGCCCCCTCCCAAAGTGCACAAACGCGGGCACCCACACACCCAACATCCATCCACCTCACGACAGCCTCCAGTACCTGCACCTGCACCCAAAACACTTAAAGTGACACCTCCTACAACCACCTAGTCTTCCACCACTCCCAGACCCCCTACAGCTACCCATCCCAGTGTTCGTCAGAAACTGTCCTCTGCAACGTTGACCTCTTTGCCCCCACCTCCACCCCTCCAATTCATCAGTCCCGTCTTAGCGCCTCAGCCAAAAAGACTCCAATACCAGTGGTGTGTGTTAAAGGTGTGTGGAGTGCACCGGCCACCAGGGCAGGCAGTGTGACACAGAGCCAAGGCACTGTCAGTCCACCCCCTGTAAAGCATCTCAAGTTGGAAAGTGGCCGACGGGACAGGGTGAAGACTCCTGGAGGCAAAACTACTCACAAGGGTCCCAGGGGGATTGCAGAGTCAGCTGTGACTCCTCCAAAGGTGGGGAAGGGCCAGAAAAAGTCTGCACAGCCTGGTGTGAGCAGCAAGGGCGGCATCCTTCCCGGTGGCCGGGACACCACCGCCAGCACCGTCGTCACTGGTTAGGAGACCACCGCCACCGCCGGAGTCAGTGCCCAGGAGGGCACAAGTATCGTCACTGGTCAGGAGACACCGCCGGAGTCATTGCCCAGGAGGGCACAAGGATCATCACTGGTCAGGAGACCACCGCCGGAGTCAGTGCCCAGGAGGGCACAAGTATCGTCACTGGTCAGGAGACCACCGCCGGAGTCAGTGCCCAGGAGGGCCCCGGCTGCCACAGCCCCGCTGGGCAATGAGGGACCGTCATGCCACACACCAATGCACAGCCCAGAGACCGCTATGCCAAAGCACCGCTGAACAGGGCAAGCACCGCGGAACAGCCCAGAGACCGCAATGGCAAAGCACCGCTGAACAGCCCAGAGACCGCCATGGCAAAGCACACCTGAACAGGGCAGAGCACCACTGAACAGCCCAGAGACCACCATGGCAAAGCACCGCTGAACAAGGCAAGCACTGCTGAACAGCCCAGAGACCGCCATGGCAAAGCACCACTGAACAGGGCAAAGCACAGCTGAACAGCCCAGAGACCGCCATGGCAAAGCACAGCTGAACAGGGCAAGCACCGCTGAACAGCCCAGAGACCGCCATGGCACAGCACCGATGAACAGGGCAGAGCATCGCTGAACAGCCCAGAGACCGCCATGGCAAAGCACCGCTGAACAGGGCAGAGCACTGCTGGACAGCCCAGAGACCGCCGTGGCAAAGCACCGCTGAACAGGGCAAGCACCGCTGAACAGCCCAGAGACTGCCGTGGCAAAGCACCGCTGAACAGGGCAGAGCACCGCTGAACAGCCCAGAGACCGCCATGGCAAAGCACCGCTGAACAGGGCAAGCACCGCTGAACAGCCCAGAGACCGCCATGGCAAAGCACCGCTGAACAGGGCAGAGCACCGCTGAACAGCCCAGAGACCGCCATGCAAAGCACCGCTGAACAGGGCAACATCGCTGAACAGCCCAGAGACCGCCATGGCAAAGCACCGCTGAACAGGGCAGAGCACCGCTGAACAGCCCAGAGACCGCCATGACAAAGCACCGCTGAGCAGGGCAAGGACCGCTTAACAGCCCAGAGACCGCCATGGCAAAGCACCGCTGAACAGGGCAGAGCACCGCTGCAGAAGGAAAAGACCGCCACATCAAGCATCGTTATCCCATGTACAGCTGGGACAGTGACAGGACAGGAACTGTCACGGGGAGTCTAATCCAGTCTAGGCACCATTCCCCCTCCAGAACCAGTGGAGAGATCCATCCACTACCTCTGTCCTGAAAACAGGATGAAGCACTCTGGGCACCGGTCCCCCTCCAGAACCAGTGGAGGTTGTTATCCACTTGAGAGACTGTGGCTTTGCACTCCCCAGGATTGAACAGTGGGCAACCCACCCACTGTAGAGACTTTCGAGACTGTGGCTTTGCATTCCCCAGGGTGGTACAGTGGGCAAACCACCCACTGGAGAGACTTGAGAGACTGTGGCTTTGCACTCCCCAGGATGGTACAGTGGGCAACCCACCCACTGTAGAGACTTGAGATACTGTGGCTTTGCACTCCCCAGGATACATCAATGGGCATGGAGCCCCATCGTGGATCTGGCGTGGTGCTGTAATCCGACTGAGGTGCCCCCCCTTCCCTTCCCCCTAAGGTGCCTGTTGTATTTCTATCTGATGCCCCTGCAGTGTTCTCCCTGTTTGCGGACAGGTATCTAGTGTGGGCCTCACCCATGCATTTTGGGCCCAGTGGTCCACGGACATTGATATGTGCATACCTGCAGTACTAATCGTGATGTATGATTTTCGACTGTTTATAAATATCTGTATATATTTGGTTACTGTATTTTGATACATTACAATGTTTGAAGTGATTTCCTTTTGTCTTTGCATTCTTCCGGGGGGGTTGTGGGTTGTTACTGTGCTGTTTGGAAATGCATTGGTGTGTGTGTTGTAGTGGGTGAGGGTCGGGTTGGGGTGGGGGTGTTGTGTGTGTGTCCCCCTGACTTTTGCCTCCCCCCTCCCATATGTCATAGGTGCAGTACTCACCGTTGTCTTCGGCGCCTACGTTGCTGGTGTTCGTAGAGGAGCAGGAAGACAAGCGCAGGGAGTATTTGTAGTTCGGGCCCCATGGTGGCCTCCTTCCTCGTGGCGTGTGTTAAGGTGAGCGTTTTCCCATTGCAAAAGCTGTTTCCGCCATGTTTTTATCCACGGTGCATCCACACTGGAAAAGGTGGCGGATTGGTGGGTTGTGATACTGTGGGCGGTACATTGTCTTCCGCCTGCCTGTTGGCGGTGACCGTTGCGCTGCTTGTCTGTACCGCCGTGGCGGTCGGAGTGTTAAAGTGGCTGTCTATGTTGGCGGTTTCCGCCACGGTCATAATTCCCTTTTTTTGTTGGCCGGCCTGTTTGCGGTATTACCGCAGCTTTAACACCGACCGCCAGGGTTGTGATGACCAACTAAGTAACCTGTCTGCCAAACTCTTAATCAGGCCTTTACTTTTTATATGTTATTGGCTACTCTTCTGCATACGTCTTAATGGCTTGAACTGCAATATTATGGTATTGGAACAACGCAGTGTTGTTTAATAATGTTGTATCCTTCATTTGCCATATGCTGGTTTGTCATAGTTCTTTATATATCTTTGATGTAGACCACCATGCTGAAATTCTGTTAGCCATGTATGCTACTGAACTTTGTAAAGTGTCAAAAACGAAATATTTTTAAAATGATGAGTATTTGTTAGAGTTTTGAACCCTCAAGCACTGTTTAGGTCCAGAAAAGCAAAGTAGATAGCACCCTTTTTGACCATCGTATACCTGCAGGACACGAAATAACACTTTGTTTCACGGTCCTTCGTACCTCTCTAAACATGTACTGATAATTCGTGGTCCCCAGCACCTCTCTAAATATGTACTCATCATTTGCTATTTTAATACAATCTTCGGTTCGGAACCATAAACTTTTCAAGAATACCCATTCAGCAACCGTGACAATTGAATGGATTGGTAATCTTGTGCTAAAGAATTTAGGATTGTGGTGGTCACCCGTTTTAAAATATAGGAATAAAGAACTTAAGGATGTATCAAACCCAAGAAATGTACAGTTAACCTCAGTACATTATTTCTATTTTTTTCAAAGTAGGAATGTGATGAATGAAAGAGCATGTTCAGGCAAAAAGTAACTGTGAAGGAATATCATCGCTATAGCAACCAACCAAGGGTGTGCGCCTTACAAACAGAATTCTGTTACATGAAGCCATGTTAAAATTCGTGTTTTTGGACAGCCAATGTACCACATTATTTTATTTGAACAAGCTAGGAGAAAACGGCGAACCATTTGCCGAGAGTAAAACATAAGAACTAGCTTCAAACGATTCATACTTGGTGACTGAAGTAGTTACATGAGCTGAACCAATTTTATACAAATTGGTTGGTTAACAAAGGTGCACAAAACCGGTGATCAGCCACCACTCTCCAAATTACGTAGCGCAACTGAGCTACACTCGCATACAAACAGATACAGTTGGTTCTCAGACAACCTTACTGGCTACTTAGTTTATCATGTATCAAAAATAAATTCTGCGACAAACATTGTACATTAGTCTATATCATGAAGAAAAGTGTATCCTTTGTTTTTATTCAACAATGCATATCTTTATAAAGCGTGGTTTTCTCTTTGTAGTTTACGCATTTTATTCCGATGAGGTTCTTCAGTGCTGCAAGATAAACACAAAAAATCAACATTGTACATCTCAAGGACGACAACATAAAAGCATTGTGTGCAATTAAACTAATTTGTTGTTAAATTGATAACTCTGCAATGCGAGCATTAGCTGATTCAAATGTATCATACTAATGCATGCAATTCATGTAAACTTTGACATCAAATTACATTATTATTCATAATTACAAGCAATTAACAGAGTTTTTATGAGGTACTTTATAAACGTGCTCAAGTGATTAAATATAGCCTTCATTGGTCAATATTATTGTCATTTTGTTCATGGACATGGCAATCATGTTGAGTCATTGAATGTATTTCAATAAAGTGTAAATCAGTTAATGAGGGTCAATCAGGGTCTGATTGGAGTTTTACAGATGAGTTACTCCGTCACAAACATGACGGATATCCATCCCATCCGCCGCATTACAATGTCCATAGGATGCATTTGTAGCCTCTTCTGCCAAACTCTAAATCAGTCCCAAAGTTCTCAAATTTTAGTTAACCATTTGATGTAAAGTTCTCCTTGACAAGTGGAAGATATACAATCTACAAAATATGGTGCAATTACTATGTCATGATAGCCTACTGTTAGAAATGGGGTCTTTGGTTGACAGTCAGGTTACCCCGTGTTCAAGCAAGGACCTTCACTCTAGTCAGGGTAAAAGAGAATCACCCTCAGCTAACCCCTGCTTACCCCCTTGGTAGCTTGGCAGAGCAGTAGGCTTAACTTCAGAGCGTTAGGTGTAAAGTATTTGTACCAATACACACAGTAACTTAATGAAAACACTACAAAATGACACAACACCAGTTTAGAAAAATAGGAAATATTTATCTAAACAAAACAAGACCAAAACGACAAATATCCGACATACACAAGTCAAGTTATGAATTTTTAGAGATTAAACTCAAAAATAGCGCTTAGAAACAAAAATGCTTCGATGAGATGTTAACAAGGCGTCGTGACAAAGTCGTTCCCAACAAGCTGACAATCACTGCGCCGGACACGGAGTCGTGTAAACTCCCAAGTACAGTACCTTTGGTGAAGAGTGAAAACAAGCCGATGCGCGAAGTCGGGAATCGCGGCGTCTGTGCGAAACGTTGAATCCGTGCACTTCGAGCGGCGTCAGTCACGACATGGTGCGGCGACTTCCACGGAGGCATCGGGCCTGCGAAGAGCGTCGCGTTCCAGCAAAGGTCGCGGCGTCGGGTGCAGGCGGCGTTACCAGATTCAGCAGCGGCTTCTGTCCGAAGTCGTCCGAAGTCGATTTCCTTGGATTTCCACCAGCTTTCCTTTCAAGGGCCCAGGGACTGGATAGGGAACCACTTGTCAGAGCAGGAGTCTCTCCAGAGACCCCAGGTGCTGGCAGAGAGAAGTCTTTGCTGTCCCTGAGACTTCAAACAACAGGAGGCAAGCTCTAACTCAAGCCCTTGGAGATTTCTTCACAAGATGGAAGGCACACAAAGTCCAGTCTTTGCCCTCTTACTCTGGCAGAAGCAGAACTGCAGGAAAGCTCCACAAAGCACAGTCACAGGCAGGGCAGCACTTCTTCCTCAGCTATCAGCTCTTCTCCAGGCAGAGGTTCCTCTTGGTTCCAGAAGTGTTTCTAAAGTCTGTAGATTTGGGTGCCCTTCTTATACCCATTTTAGTCTTTGAAGTCACCTTTCTTCAAAGGGGACTCACACCTACTTGTGAAATCCTGCCTTGCCCAGGCAAGACATCAGACACACAGCAGGGGGTTGGAGCCGGCATTGTCAGAGGCAGGCACAGTCCTTTCAGATGAGAGTGACCACTCCACCCCTCCCTCCTAGCAGAGATGACTAATCAGGAAATGCAGGTTACACCCCAGCCCCCTTTGTGTCACTGTCTAGTGCGAGGTGAAAAACAACCCAACTGTCAAACTGACCCAGACAGGGAATCCACAAACAAGGCAGAGTCACAGAATGGTTTAAGCAAGAAAATGCTCACTTTCTAAAAGTGGCATTTTTAAACGCACAATCTTAAAATCAACTTTACTAAAAGATGTATTTTTTAATTGTGAGTACAGGGACCCCAAACTCCACATGTCCATCTACTCTCTAGGGGAATCTACACTTTAATCATATTTAAAGGTAGCCCCCATACTATCCTATGAGAGAGACAGGCCTTGCAACAGTGAAAAACGAAATTGGCAGTATTTCACTGTCAGGACATATAAACCACATTACTATGGGGGTCATTCCAACCTCGGCGGTAAAAGGGGCATACCGCCGTGCAGAAGACCGCCATAACACTGCCGCGGTCGCGGTAAACTGCCACGGTCATTCTGACCCACAACAGGCAAACCGCCAAAATACAGACATCCACAAAAGTCCGCCACACCAAAGGCCAGCGATAAACTGGCGATTACCAAACCTCCACCGTCACACCAACAGAAATATGTCCACACTATCACGACACACGAATCCACGCGGCGGTCATTCAACAGCGGTATTCCATTGGCGGTACACACCACCGCGCTCAAAATACACACACTCTTACAAAACACAGCCACATTGGACAATTCAAAATACACACACCTGATACACATACACACACCACTCCCACACACCCAATACAATATAAAATACACACCCACATCACCCACAAACCTCCACTCCTAGAGATTCGTGAACACGCACAGAGAAAAGATATCCGAGCACCCAGACGCCCAATTCACTGTTACCCAGCAATATTTGCACGCACTTCACACAACACAACAATACACATCACCACACTTAGCACCACACAATCCATCCTACACATCACCCACACCACCCCATGGCACCGCAAAGACACCCCAGGTTCTCTGATGATGAACTCAGGGTCATGGTGGAGGAAATTGTACGAGTAGAGCCACAGCTGTTCGGGACACAGGTGCAGCACACCACCATTGCCAGGAAGATCGAGCTATGAAGCAGAATAGTCGACAGGGTCAATGCTGTGGGACAGCACCCTAGAAATCGGGACGGCATCAGGAAGAGGTGGAATGACCTACGGGGGAAGGTGCGTTCCATGGTATCCAGGCACAACATCGCAGTGCAGCGGACTGACGGCGGACCCAAACCTACTCCCCCAGAATTTACAACATGGGAGGAGCAGGTCTTGAACATCCTGCATCCTGAGGGCCTCGCAGGAGTAGCTGGAGGAATGGACTCTGGTAAGTCAAATCTTTACTACTTCATCCCCCCCACCCCACCTGCAAGCCAACTCATACCCCCACCCTCACCCCCACCCCCATCACACCTACTCCTTGCAAATGTCTCACCATCACAACCCACCCATCCCAACACCTAGCCCTGCATGCGTCCACAAAGCATGGACACCCATCACCAAAGCATGCCCACTGCGCATACACATACAACCTCTCCCCCCCCCAAACCACCATCACAACAGCCCCCACAAAGGAATGCCAGCACTGGGGTATACCCATTGCACGCTATGGCACACACAGAACCAATAACCATACTTTTATACCCCTGCAGGACCTGAACGCCAGGTCACCGCGCAGGAGGGTCCACAAATGTCCACTCCACCCCCAGAAGAGGCCCACAGTGAGGACAGCAGCTCTGTCTCCCTGGATCTAGATGACCAGCCCGGTCCATCGGGGACCTCGGGACAGTCGGTTCCCCTCAGACAGCCACAGGCCACAGCAGACCTTCCCCCCTCTGGGAACACCAGCACAGCACCCACCCAGCGGGCCCATACCTTTGTCCCCAGGACACGTCAAGCAGCGGTGTGTCCACCACTACAGGGAACCCATGCTAACCCAACACCCCAACAACAACAGGGACCTGGGGGCAGTGGTAGTGGGCACACGGTCCAGGGGACAGAGGCCCAGGGAAACAGGGGAACTGGAAGGGCTGCTGTGCGACAGGGGGGGGACAGGCCCAGGGAACCCACTCTCCACGAGGCCCTCTCCTCCATCATGGGAGCATACCACCACTCCCAGGAGATGATGGCGACGGTCCTGGCCAGGTTTTAGGAGATCCAGCTTCTGCAGGAGCAACAGTATATGGGGTTCAGGGAGGAACTAAGAAACATCAGTCCGCCATGGGTACCATCGTAGTGGCCCTGAATCAGGTAGTCACCACATTGCGGGACACTGTGGCACCTCAAAGGGCCCCTGACACTAGCATGGACCAAGAACTGCCTACCACATCTGCCGGCGCTAGTGGACAGGAGGCCCCGACACAAGACCAACAGGCCACCAGAACCCCACCCCCTGCTGAAGGAGAACCACCCCGCAAGCGAGCCCTGAGATCCAGGAAGAAGACAGAGTAAGATGTCAAGACCCCCGCCAGCAAAGGATACCGCCCTGATTGTCAATCCACTGTCCCCCATTGACACTCTGTCCAACCTTAAACTGCCCCTGCTCCACTTTCCACAGGCATTTGGACAATGCACCTGTGATACTGATAGTCTGGAATCTGCCATGGACAATCCTCCACCATCACCCCTCACCGATTTGCAACCACCCACCAATTTAGAGCACTTGAATAAACACACTCATTGCACAAAACAATCTGGAGTCTGGCTGTGATTTTGAACAAATGTATTAGACATGACCGTGCCAAAATGTTCATTTACATTGCGATGCCAACAAACCACTGTCACACAGCTGTAGTCCAGGGGGAAACAAAGCAGATGTCACACAGTGGGGCCCACATCTCTGAAAACGGAAGGGAAAGTCACAACACAGTTACCATACACTGGGGAAAAAAATCAGACAGTAGAGAGGTAGGAGTCTTGAAGTAAATGTAATATGCCGGTGTGTATTCTTACCTGTGTGTCATTGAAAATACTGCTGTATTACTGTGTTCCTGTTCTCTATGTCGTCCTCTTCGGCTTCCTCCTCTTCAGTCTCCACAGGCTCCACAGCTGCTACAACACCACCATCTGGACCATCCTCCTGCAGAAAAGGCACCTGGCATCGCAAAGCCAGGTTGTGAAGCATACAGCAGGCCACAATGATCTGGCACACCTTCTTTGGTGAGTACATTAGGGATCCACCTGTCATATGGAGGCACCTGAACCTGGCCTTCAGGAGGCCAAAGGTTTGCTCGATCACCCTCCTAGTCTGCCCATCTGCACATTCATGGAATGATAACTCTTCCTGTTCCTGTACACCTGTTCACTCCTTCTGGGGGTGACCAAAGCAACATGTGTCCCATCAATGGCACCAATGATGTTGGGAATATGTCCAAGGGCATAGAAATCACCCTTCACTGTAACCAAACCCCCCACCTCAGGGAAAATGATGTAGCTCCGCATGTGTTTGAGCAGGGCAGCCAACACTCTGGACAACACCTTGGAAAACATGGGCTGGGACATCCCTGATGATATGGCCACTGTTGTTTGAAATGACCCACTTGCAAAGAAATGGAGTACTGACAGCACCTGCACTAGAGGGGGGATCCCTGTGGGTTGGCGGATGGGTGACATCAGGTCTGGCTCCAGCTGGGCACACAGTTCCTGTATAGTGGCTCGGTCAAGCCTGTATGTCAGTATGACATGTCGTTCCTCCATTGTTGACAGGTCCACCAGCGTTCTGTACACAGGAAGATTCCTCCATCTCCTCGCATGTCCCAGCGGACGGTGCCTATGAAGGACAACAGAGAGCACAGAGTCAAACAACCTACGTTCCCACAGCTTGCACATAACACGATTCCCAATGCATTGAAAGGTTTTTATGAGTGTTGATGCAAGGCCTAGGTATGTGTGACGCAGTAGAAATTAAGCCATGTGGGCCCTTGAAATGGCGGCTGCCTGACCTGTGAAGTGCGACAATGGGATGTGAGGTCAATGCGCTGGCGTGGCACACCGTGGCGGTAGGCGGTCGAAGACCGTGGCGCAAAGCTGCATTGGTTAACATTGAACCCTATGGGTTTCAGGAGCCAATGACGATGAGCACCGGCGGTACGCACCGCCGCGATACGCACCGCCGCGGGCGTGACCGCCATTTTCTATCTGCTTAATCACTCGATACCTGATCTTCCACAGGAGAGGACCTATACTGCAAGTGCTGCTGTGACCTCGGTCTGGAAGAGACAATGGCTCATGCGACTGGAGAAAGGGCCCCTGCCTTCACTGCGGAGGAGTTGGAGAAACTTGTGGATGGGGTCCTCCCCCAGTATGCGCTACTCTACGGTCCTCCAGCCCAACAGGTAAGTACACTGGGACCATGCTTAGTGGGCAATGCCTGTGTTGAGTGGAGTGGATGAAAGATGGTGGGGAGGGGAGCGATTGAGGCATGCATCAAACGACAGATGAGAGCATGTGCCACATGGCAAGGGTGGGGATGGGGGGCCACTCACATCGAGCATGCAGAAGGTGATGACTATTTTTCTCTCCCTGTACATGTCACATAGGTCAGTGCCCACCAGAAAGTCGCTATTTGGCGTGCCATCACCAAGGACGTCCGGACCCTAGGGGTCCACAACAGACGGGGCACCCACTGCCGGAAGAGGTGGGAGGACATCCGACGCTGGAGCAGGAAGACGGCGGAGGCTCAGCTGGGGATGGCCTCCCAACGTGGGAGGGGTGCCAGTCGTACTTTGACCCCCCCTGATGTCCCGGATCCTGGCGGTGGCCTACCCCGATTTGGATGGGCGCATGAGGACATCACAGCAGACACAAGGGGGTGAGTACAAACACATTCTGAAGACTTTGCACGCAGTGGAGGTGTCTGGGTGGGGGAGGAAGGCTGTGGGTATCCCTAGGCCAGGGCGATTTCTGTAGGATAGGCCCCTCCGTAAGGCATGGCCCTGTGCCCCGCCCCTCACCTCTGTAGGGTGCCAAGTACAGGTATCCATGGCCCTGTGTCATCTATGTGTGCAATTGTCATCCATAGGCTTGTAGGCCATGTCCCACGGATTGCGTAGTGGACCCCAAGTGCGCGGCGTAGTGCAGGGGGCTTCTGTGTCTGTCCTCTCCGCCAACAGTGTCGCCAATGCATGCACTCAACATGTCTTTATTCCCCCCCCCCTTTTTTGTGGTCTTCCTGTTCATGTGTGCATAAGCATCATCAGGCGGAGGAGAAGGGGCATCGGAGCACGAGGGAGCTGCATCCCACATGGCCCTGGAGGGCCATGCAACAGAGTCCGAATACACCAGTGGGACGGAGGGCGAGGGGAGCTCCACAGCGGGGACTCGTGCGGATGTCAGTGACAGCGACTCGTCCTCTGAAGGGAGCTCCCTTGTGGTGGCGGCAACATCCGTGCCCCCCGCAACAACAGGTACAGCCGCCACCTAGCGCACCAGCACCGCCCTCCCAGCAGCACCTCAGCGTTTGCCCCGTGCCCGCTCACCCAGGAAGGTGGGCATCTCCTTCGCCCCAGGCACCTCAGGTCCTGCCCTTGTCACCCCTGCTGCCCTCAGTGAGGAGGTCATTGACCTCCTGAGGACCATCATTGTTGGGCAGTCTACCCTTTTGAATGCCATCCAGGGTGTAGAAAGGGAGGTGCACCAGAGTAATGCATAACTGGAGGGCATTCATTCTGGTCAGGCTGCCCATCAGCGATCGTTCAACGCTCTGGCCTCAGCACTGACGGCAGCCATTGTCCCTGTCTCTAGCCTCCCCCCTCCAACTTCCTCCACCCAGACCTAATCCCCTGTACCTCTGCCTATCCCAGACACACCATCAGACCAGCCTGCACACACCTCAACACCCAAGGGAAGCTCATCCAGACATAAGCACCACACATCACACAAGCATTCACACAAGCAACAACCACATGCAGACATACCAACACCCACTGCCTCCACTGTGTCCCCCTCCTCCTCGTCTCCCTCCTCCCTCCCTGTGACGTCTCCACTCACACTTGCATGCACAACATCTTCAGCCACTACGTCCATCATCAGCACACCCACCAGAACACTCCGCACACATGCAGTCACCACCCCCACTACCATTTACACGTCCCCTGTGTCCTCTCCCAGTGTGTCTGTCACCCCCTCTTCCAAACTACACAAAGGCAGGCAGCCACCCACCCAACAGCCATCCACCTCACGACAGCCTCCAGCCCAAGCACCTGCACCCAAAGACACCAGACTTCACACTCCTACAACCACATCCTCTTCCTCCACTCCCATACCCACTACACCTACCCGTCTCTCTCTTTCGAAATTGCTTTTCCTTTCCAACCTTAACCTCTTTCCAACAACTCCCCCACCCCGTCCATCTCATAAGACTCCAACCAGCACCTCAGCCACCACTAAACCGGGACCTATAAAGACTGTTTGCCATGGACTGTGGAGTCCCCCACCCTCAAGGGCAGCCAGTTCAGCTAGGAGCCAAGGCACGGCCAGCCCACCCCCAGAAAAGCATCCGAAGATTGCCAGTGCCCGGCGCGAGAGGCCAAAGACACCAGGGACCAAAATCCCTACCATGGCTCCGGCAGGCAGTGGGGTGCCACCTGGCACACCGCCAAAGGTGGGAAAGGGCCACAGGCGAACAGGGAAGGGTGGGAAGGGCAGCACGCCTGACAAGTCTGGCAGCAGGCCAGCTGGCCAGGAGGGCCCCACCAGCCCCATCCCAGGTGTGCAGGAGGACACCCAGAGGCCCGGTACTGCAGCCCAGGAGGACCCCGCAAGCCACGTCCCAGGTGGGCAGGAGGACACCCAGAAGCCCGGTACTGCAGCCCAGGAGGACCCCGCAAGCCACCAGACAGATGGGCAGGAAGGCCCCGCCAGCCACATATCAGGTGGCGAGTGACATCCATGCCATGGCCAGTTCCGCTGACCTAGACAATCATCTCAAGCACCGCTGAACAGGGCACCATCGTCTCATGCACTGCTAAACAGGGCCCTTCATCTCAAGCACCGCTGAACAGGGCACCGCCGTCTCAAGCACCGCGGAACAGGGCACTGCCGTCTCAAGCACCGCTGAACAGGGCCCTTCATCTCAAGCACCGCTGAACAGGGCACCGCCGTCTCAAGCACCGCTGAACTGTGCCCTTCATCTCAAGCACCGCTGAACAGGGCACCGCCATCTCAAGCATCGCTGAACAGGGCCCTTCATCTCAAGCACCGCTGAACAGGGCACTGCCGTCTCAAGCACCGCTGAACAGAGCCCTTCATCTCAAGCACCGCTGAACAGGGCACTGCCGTCTCAAGCACCGCTGAACAGGGCCCTTCATCTCAAGCACCGCTGAACAGGGCACCGCCGTCTCAAGCACCGCTGAACAGGGCACCGCCGTCTCAAGCACCGCTGACCAGGGCCCTTCATCTCAAGCACCGCTGAACAGGGCACTGCCATCTCAAGCACCGCTGAACAGAGCCCTTCATCTCAAGCACCACTGAACAGGGCACTGCCGTCTCAAGCACCTCTGAACAGGGCCCTTCATCTCAAGCACCGCTGAACAGGGCACCGCCGTCTCAAGCACCGCTGAACAGGGCACTGCCGTCTCAAGCACCGCTGAACAGGGCCCTTCATCTCAAGCACCGCTGAACAGGGCACCGCCGTCTCAAGCACCACTGAACAGGGCACCGCAGTCTCAAGCACCGCTGACCAGGGCCCTTCATCTCAAGCACCGCTGAACAGGGCACCGCCGTCTCAAGCACCGCTGAACTGGGCCCTTCATCTCAAGCACCGCTGAACAGGGGCCTTCATCTCAAGCACCGCTGAACAGGGCCCTTCATATCAAGCACCGCTGAACAGGGCACCGCCGTCTCAAGCACCGCTGAACAGGGCCCTTCATCTCAAGCACCGCTGAACAGGGCACCGCCGTCTCAAGCACCGCTGAACAGGGCACTGCCGTCTCAAGCACCGCTGAACAGGGCCCTTCATCTCAAGCACCGCTGAACAGGGCACCGCCGTCTCAAGCACCACTGAACAGGGCACCGCAGTCTCAAGCACCGCTGACCAGGGCCCTTCATCTCAAGCACCGCTGAACAGGGCACCGCCGTCTCAAGCACCGCTGAACTGGGCCCTTCATCTCAAGCACCGCTGAACAGGGGCCTTCATCTCAAGCACCGCTGAACAGGGCCCTTCATATCAAGCACCGCTGAACAGGGCACCGCCGTCTCAAGCACCGCTGAACAGGGCCCTTCATCTCAAGCACCGCTGAACAGGGCACCGCCGTCTCAAGCACCGCTGAACAGGGCACCGCCGTCTCAAGCACCGCTGAACAGGGCACCGCCGTCTCAAGCACCGCTGAATTGGGCCCTTCATCTCAAGCACCGCTGAACAGGGCACCACCATCTCAAGCACCGCTGAACAGGGCCCTTCATCTCAAGCACCGCTGAACAGGGCACCGCCGTCTCAAGCACCGCTGAACAGGGCACCGCCGTCTCAAGCACCGCTGAACAGGGCACCGCCGTCTCAAGCACCGCTGAATTGGGCCCTTCATCTCAAGCACCGCTGAACAGGGCACTGCCGTCTCAAGCACCGCTGAACAGGGCCCTTCATCTCAAGCACCGCTGAACAGGGCACAGCCATCTCAAGCACCGCTGAACTGGGCCCTTCATCTCAAGCACCGCTGAACTGGGCCCTTCATCTCAAGCACCGCTGAACAGGGCCCTTCATCTCAAGCACCGCTGAACAGGGCCCTTCATCTCAAGCACCGCTGAAC
Organism: Pleurodeles waltl; assembly: GCF_031143425.1. Taxonomy (NCBI): domain Eukaryota; kingdom Metazoa; phylum Chordata; class Amphibia; order Caudata; family Salamandridae; genus Pleurodeles; species Pleurodeles waltl. The sequence goes on along the minus strand of NC_090440.1, from coordinate 642,440,712 downwards.
AGGGCACCGCCGTCTCAAGCACCGCTGAACAGGGCCCTTCATCTCAAGCACCGCTGAACAGGGCACCGCCGTCTCAAGCACCGCTGAACAGGGCACTGCCGTCTCAAGCACCGCTGAACTGGGCCCTTCATCTCAAGCACCGCTGAACAGGGCACCGCCGTCTCAAGCACCGCTGAACAGGGCCCTTCATCTCAAGCATCGCTGAACAGGGCACTGCCGTCTCAAGCACCGCTGAACAGGGCCCTTCATCTCAAGCACCGCTGAACAGGGCACCGCCGTCTCAAGCACCGCTGAACTGGGCCCTTCATCTCAAGCACCGCTGAACAGGGCACTGGCGTCTCAAGCACCGCTGATCAGGGCACCGCCGTCTCAAGCACCGCTGGTCCATTGGCAGAAGGGGCAGGCCCTCATCTGTGTCGGGCAGGGCTGCACGAAGCACTCTGGGCACCAAGCCCCCTCCAGAACCAGTGGAGACTGTCATCCACTTGTGAGACTGTGGCTTTGCACTCCCCAGGATGGAACAGTGGGCAACAGACCCACTGCAGAGACTTGAGAGACTGTGGCTTTGCACTCCCCAGGATGGCACAGTGGGCAACCCACCCACTGCAGAGACTTGAGAGACTGTGGCTTTGCACTCCCCAGGATGGCACAGTGGGCAACCCACCAACTGTATAGACTTGAGAGACTGTGGCTTTGCACTCCCCAGGATGGAACAGTGGGCAACCCACCCACATGGGAGACTTGAGAGACTGTGGCTTTGCACTCCCCAGGATGGAAAAGTGGGCAACCCACCCACTGCAGAGACTTGGAAAATGTGGCTTTGCTCTCCCCAGGATGGAACAGTGGGCAACCCACCCAATGCAGAGACTTGAGAGACTGTGGCTTTGCACTCCCCAGGATGGCACAGTGGGCAACGCACCCACTGCAGAGACTTGAGAGACTGTGGCTTTGCACTCCCCAGGATGGAACAGTGGCCATGGAGGCCCCTTGTGGATCTGGCGTTGTGGACTCATCTGGCTGAGGTGCCCCCCCTTCCCTTCCCCCTGAGGTGCCTGTAGTTTTGCTATCTGATGCCCCTGCAGTGTTCTCTCCGTTGGTGTCAGGTATCCTGTGTGGCCTTTGCCCATGTGATTTGGGCCCAGTGGTCCACGGACAATGCCTGCAGAAATTATCGGACTTTTAATATTTATGTATATAATAGTTTTAGATGTGTGATATATTTATAAGCCAGTGATACAATATATTCGACTGTTTATGATCATTTCCTTTTGTCTTTGCATTCTTTCGGGGGGCTTGGGGGGTGTAACTGTGATGTATTGCTATGCATTGATGTATGTGTTGTAGTGGGTGAGGGTGGGGGTGGGTGTTTGGCGTATGTGTGTCCCCATAATTTTTTGCCTCCCCCCTCCCCTGTGTCATAGGTGCAGTACTCACCGTAGTCTTCTGCGCCGGCGTTCGTGCTCCTGGTAGAGGAGCAGGAAGACAATAGCTGGGAGGATGTGGAGTTCGGGTTCCATGCTGTCCAGATTCCTCGTGGGGTGTATGGAGGTGAGCGTTTTCAGTTCGAAATGGCTGTTTCCGCTGTGTTTTTATCGGCGGGGCTACCGCCACGGAAAAGGTGTCGGATTGGTGGGTTGTGATAGGGTGGGCGGTACATTGTCTCCCGCCTGTCTGTTGGCGGTGACCGCCGCGCTGTTTGTTTGTCCCGCCGTGGCGGTCGGAGTGTTGAAGTGGCGGTCTCTGTTGGCGGTTTCCGCCAGGGTCGGAATTCCATTTTTTTAACCACCAGCCTGTTGGCGGGTTAGCCGCCGCTTTAACACCGACCGCCAGGGTTGGAATGACCCCCTATATGTCCTACCTTATCCAAACACTGCACCCTGCCCTTGGGGCTACCTAGGGCCTACCTTAAGGGTGCTTTACATGTAAGAAAAGGGAAGGTTTAGGCCTGGCAAGTGGATACACTTGCCAAGTCGAATTTACAGTGTCAAAATACACTTACAGACACTGCAGTGGCAGGTCTGAGACATGATTACAGAGCTACTTATGTGGGTGGCACAACCAGTGCTGCAGGCCCACTAGTAGCATTTGATTTACAGGCCCTGGCACCTCTAGTGCACCTTACTAGGGACTTACTAGTAAATCAAATAGGCCAATCATGGATAAACCAATTACATACAATTTACACGGAGAGCATATGCACTTTAGCACTGGTTAGCAGTGGTAAAGTGCTCAGAGTTTAAAAGCCAACAGCAACAGGTCAGAAAAAAATAGGAGGCAGGAGGCAAAAAGACTGGGGATAAGCAAAAGTCCAATACGTACCATATGTGTTAGTTCTATATACATTACTACCATAGTATGAGGCTCATCTGTTATGTATCTTGTTATATCGTGTGTTATTGACATTGTTAGAAATTGGATCTTTGGTTGGCAGTCAGGTTACCCTCTATCCAAGCAAGGACCCTCACTCTAGTCAGGGTAAAAGAGAATCACCCACAGCTAACCCCTGCTTACCCACTTGGTAGCTTGGCACGAGCAGTAGAATTAACTTCAGAGGGCTAGGTGTAAAGTATTTGTACCAACACACACAGTAACTTAATGAAAACTCTACAAAATGACACAACATAGGTTTAGAAAAATAGGAAATATTTATCTAAACAAAACAAGACCAAAACAAGAAAAATCCACAATAAACAAGTCAAGCTAGCAATTAAAAAGCAAAAAAAGTCTTCATGTAGTTTTAAACACACACTAACACTGTTAGCATGAAAATGTATTTTGGGTGCATCAAAAAAAAAACAGCATGGGTGAGTGTGTGTCAAAAGGGCTTGCGATGCGTCGATTTCACTCATGAGCGTCGTTTCTCCTTTCGTCAGGTCGGGGTGCGCCATTTCTTCTCTCCAGAGGAGAGCGATGCGTCGATCTGGTCAGCACTCTTGGGTCCAGGCAGGCCTTGCGTTGTTTTTACACGGCCAGCGGTGTTTGCATTAGAAATTCAGCCGCACGATGATCCGAAATCCACACAGCACGGGTTTCGATCTCACCAGCCTCCGTCAGAGTTGCTGCGCGTTGTTTCCCTAGCTCCGTGCGTCCATTCTTCGGTCGCGTTACAGGCGATTATCGATTTTTGGCAGTGAAGCCGGCCGTGTCTTTTCTTCAGCAGCAGATCGGAGTCGCGTTGATCTTTTCCCCGCATGGCATTCTGTGCGTGGATTTCTTCCTCTTAGGTTGCCAGATTCTCCTTTCAGGGTCCCAGTAACTGGATGGGCACCACAGGGCAGAGTAGGAGTCTCTCCAGAGACTCCAGGTGCTGGCAGAGAGAAGTCTTTGCTGACCCTGAGACTTCAAACAACAGGAGGCAAGCTCTAAATCAAGCCGTTGGAGCTCTTCACAAGATGGAAGGCACACAAAGTCCAATCTTTGCCCTCTTACTCTGGCAGAAGCTGTAACTGCAGGATAGCTCCACAAAGCACAGTCACAGGCAAGGCAGCTCTTCTTCCTCAGTTCTTCTGCTCTTCTCCAGGCAGAGGTTCCACTTGGTTTCCAGTGCTCTAAAGTCTGTGGTTTTGGGTGCCCTTCTTATACCCAATTTCTCCTTTGAAGTAGGCCTACTTCAAAGTAAAGTCTCTTTTGAATGTGAAATCCTGCCTTGCCCTGACCTGGCCCTAGACATTCACCAGGGGGCTGGGGACTGCATTATGTGAGGGCTGGCACAGCCCTTTCAGATGTAAGTGACCACTCCTCTGCTCCCTCCAAGCATAGATGGTTCATCAGGAAATGCAGACTACACCCCAGCTCTTTTTGTGTCACTGTCTAGTGTGAGGTACAACCAGCCCACTGTCAAACTTGACCAATCTTAAAATCAACTTTACGAAAAAATTTATTTTTAAATTGTGAGCTCAGAGATCCCAAATTCCACATGTCCATCCGCTCCCAAAGGGAATCTTCGCTTTAACCAGATTTAAAGGTAGCCCCCTTGTTAACCTATGAGAGGGACAGGCCTTGCTGCATTGAAAAACTAATTTAGCGATATTTCACTATCAGGACATATAAAACACATTACTATATATCCTACCTTAACCATACACTGCACCCTGCCCTTGGGGCTACCTAGGGTCTTACTTAGCGGTGCCTTACATGTAAGAAAAGGGAAGGGTTAGGCCTGGCAAGTGGGTACACTTGCCAAATCGAATTTATAGTTAAAACTACACACACAGACACTGCAGTGGCAGGTCTGAGACATGATTTCAGAGCTACTTATGTGGGTGTCACAACCAGTGCTGCAGGCCTACTAGTAGCATTTGATTTACAGTCCCTGGCACCTCTGGTGCACTTTACTAGGGACTTACTAGTAAACCAAATATGCCAATCATGGATAAACCAATTACATACACATTTTGAAAAGGGACACTGGTTAGCTGTGGTAAAGTGCCCAGAGTAACTAAAACAGCAAAAACAGAGTCCGGCACACATCAACAACCTGGGAAACAGAGGCAGAAAGGTAAGGGAGACCACGCCAAGTCTAACAGACATCACATGCGTTTCTTGTGTATGATGTCATAATAGCGGTAACTGGAATGTTGGGGGCAAGTCGAGGATTTGGACAGTTTATAGAGAGAAGGCAAGGGAGTAGTTCATGTTGTAGATGGCTTGCAATAAACGGAAATAAGCATCCTTAGCGTGGGCTTAACTTAATTTTGGCGACGAACGTCTGCCCTCCAACCATTAGAAATTATTTATGCGGGGAACCTAGATGCTAGGAGCAGCATGAGGCAAACATGTACTTTGTAATGTCCTTTTAACATACCTGCCGAATGCGGAGGAAAACACGCAAAGTGCGCATTATCGAAGCCCATAGAGGGCTGAGGAGAATGCATAGAGTGCCAAGGAGATTCAAGTTGTGCACATTCATGCACAGTTTTATAAGCTGTTGAGTGGCGAGTATTCAGTAATTTTGCCTGTTTCCGAGGAAACAAGCATTTCGTTAGTTCATTTTCCAATGCCTTTGCTATGGAGGGCTTTCAGGCATGCCATTTATATAAAAGAAGGACCAGCAGAACTGAATGAAGCTTGAAATCGGCAGCCATATTGATTGGGAAAAAGTGTGCAAATCAATTCAATAGCTATCTGAGGGGTTTCTGGCAGTACCTGAGGAGATGCAATTGAAATAAAAGAAGGATCAGCAGAACTGCACGAAACTGTAAGCCGCGGCCATATTGGATTGGGAATAGTATATTTCAATCCAATAGAATATATACATCATCATCATATTAATCAAATTAATTCTGGCAGTGGAAATTAAATAATATTCTATATACATTTTCTACCTTGAACATTTTTGTCTAGTTAATTCCATTATTTAATATGGATATTCTCTCAGTGCAAGCAGTATCTGCACCACCCACGTTTTTAGACCAAACTGTGTCGCCTCCTATTGAATGGGAAGAATGGATTGCAAATTTTGAAAATTATTAAGAGGAAACAGATGGATTACATTTTCGAACATTCAGAAAAAAGCTCTATTAATAAATGCTTTAGGGAAAGAGGGCCAGCATTTGTTCAAGTATGTACCAGAGGCTGTTGATGGGGATAACAAAGAAATAGAAAACCCATGCGTGGATGCAAAAAAAAAGACTGGAGATTTATTTTGGCATGAATATTGTCATGTAAAGACATATACAACCACAAAAATCTATTGAGCAATTCATGACACGTTTAAGAAAACTGGCTTTGAAGTGTGATTGTAGTCCGGACTGAAGTCAATTTTTTTTTAAATGAAATTAAAATAGAAGGGATTATTGAACCAGTGGAAGCGTCTGAGTGGTTGTCCTCGGTGGTAATTACAAAAAAATCAGATTGCAATTTAGTATTCTGTGTGGATTTGAGGTCACTGAACCAGTGCATACAAACTGAGTGTTTCCCATACCGAGTACATCTGCAATAGTTTTACTTTTAGACAGAGCAAAATACTTTATGAGATTAGATTTAAAATATGCATATCACCAGATCAAATTGCATGAACATTCTAAAAACTTAACAGATGTCATCATAATGGAGGGTGTGTTGAACTTTACCAGATTACCATTTGGTTTATCATCAGCCTCCAGAGTGTTTCAAAGAATAATGAATAAATTGTTTGGTGGTATTCAGAAAGTACGTTTCTTTCAAGATGACATTTTGGTTTATTGTTCAACAACAGAAGAGCATAATAGTACTCTTGTTAAGGTGTTGGAGATATTGAATGAAGCAGGCGTGACTTTACGCAAGGGGAAATGTCCATTCTTGTTGGAAGAGATAGAGTACTTAGGATACACTATTTCAGGACAGAAGTCAGTCCGAAAAAGGATTTAATCAAGTCTATTGAAGAAGCTCCAGCACCGACGCGGAAAGATCAATTAATGTCCTTCAGGGGGTTGATGGAGTATTACTCAAAGTTTGTTGGGGGTTTTGCAGAAAAGACAGAGGTATTAAAAGAACTGCTTAGTAAGGGTAAGGAGTGGGTGGGGTGGAAGGCAGGGACAACGATTTGAGAGTATTAAAGAAGAGATTGCTAATGCAAAAACTTTAACTACATTCAAACCTACATGTATAACAGTGCTAATGGCAGATGCGAGTGCTCATGGATTAGGTGCTGTTTTTTCCCAGTACAAGGATGTGATAGAAAAAACTGTGGCACTTGACTCAAGATCCCTGAGTAGTACTGAGAGGAATTAAGCCGTAATTGGAAAGGAAGCATTGGCTTGGGGAATGGAACATTTCTGTACATATGTATGGGGTGTTTATTTCACTTTAAGCACAGACCACAAACCTTTATTGAAAGTACTGCAATCTGGTGGGGTCAACAACGTATCCACTAGACTAGCTCATTTGCCATCCCAACTCCAAGAATAATGTAGAGTATGTACCTGGCTGGAAGAAAATATAAGCGGATTGTTTCTTTGTCAAGGTTGCCTGTGAGTCGGGAAAACGAGGACCAGTTGGATCAAGAGGGGGTGTGTGTGGTTGATGATGTGGAAGATGCTTTGGAGGGTGATTTTGAGGCGATCACACAGGAAGAGTGGGAGGCAGCAGTGCGTGAAGAAGGGTTATAGAAAGAATTGGCTAAGTGTATTTGTGAATATTTGGAGCGTGATGATGATCTCAAGACAGGTTTAAAGAAATATGTAAACTTGAAGGTTGAGTTGAAGCCATACTTGAGTACAAGAAGAGAGATTGAGCTACATCTAATGTCCACTGCTATTTACAATTGTAGAACAACAACAACAATCAAGATAACTGAAATACACAAAATGATATTTATTACATATGTATGTACAACAACAAAAGAACACAATGATCAAGATTAAATGTAAAATATTTACATATTCACAGGGACGACACATACATTTATATATAGTGAATAGACAGAGACAAAGAATTATGCAAAACAAAAACACAACAAATAATGAAAAATAATAGAAAAATAACATTGAAAAAAGGAGCAAAAAATCCAAGTTGTCCAAAATACAATACAATACAATTTAGATATATACTTTCCCTACAACATTATTTGAAAGCCTTACTAGTATTCACAATTTTAACATGTTAACTTAGAACCAGACCACCTAATTCAAAAAAGAAAAATTACTTGGACCCTAAAATTCATATTCCATTATAACAACTGTAGGAACTAAGCCTACGCGCGTTTCGGCGGTAAACCTCTGTTTTGTAAAGCCGCCTTCATCAGGGCAGTTCCTTTTTAATGTTAGGTAGCTGATATCGCAGATCTTTTAGATTCTCGTCTTTCCCATCCGAATCACATCTGATAAACATAAAAAATAACAATAAGGAATACCATAGTCATACGTTTAATCTAATTCCTTGAGATTCCGCCATCCTACCTACATAATACCACAATCCAAGAATAATCAAAAGGAATACCAAAGTGCACGAACAAAGAAATCAAGTGAAAAGATTTAAAAACAAAAATTAAAGGACAATAGAAGCCAAGAAAAGATTCCACACCAAGAAACAGTGCAAGAGAATTCAAACACCCACTACATGCAGAAAACCATAAAACCTATGTGGTTTCCCAAACTACTCTCCACAATAAATGTATTAACAATATTAAATACCAGATGACAATGTTGATGCGTTCTCTCATAAAGAGAACACGGAAAGGTTGGTTCTCTAGCTTCAACTTTTGATCACACGGGGCTCCCCATATAGGCCCACAGTCAGATTCACAAATCCATCTCTATTTCAAAACAGAAAACCTCAAATCAATAAAAGAGATCCATAAGTCTAATAGGCCAACTGTTAGAAATGGGGTCTTTGGTTGACAGTCAGGTTACCCCCTGTTCAAGCAAGGACCCTCACTCTAGTCAGGGTAAAAGAGAATCACCCTCAGCTAACCCCTGCTTACCCCATTGGTAGCTTGGCAGAGCAGTAGGCTTAACCTCAGAGTGCTAGGTGTAAAGTATTTGTACCAACACACACAGTAACTTAATGAAAACACTACAAAATGACACAACACCAGTTTAGAAAAATAGGAAATATTTATCTAAACAAAACAAGACCAAAACGACAAATATCCGACATACACAAGTCAAGTTATGAATGTTTAAAGATTAAACTCAAAAATAGCGCTTAGAAACAAAAATGCTTCAATGAGATGTTAACACGGCGTCGTGACGGAGTCGTTCCCAACAAGCCGACACCAGCGGCACCGGACACGGAGTCGTGTAGACCCCCAAGTACAGTACCTTTGGTGAAGAGTGAAAACAAGCCGAGGCGCGAAGTCAGGAATCGCGGCGTCTGTGCGAAACGTTGAATCCGTGCACTTCAAGCGGTGTCGGTCACGACGTGGTGCGGCGACTTCCACGGAGTCGCGGACTTCAGCGGGGCTGCTGCAGCGACGGGCCTGCGAAGAGTGTCGCGTTCCAGCGAAGGTCACGGCGTCAGGTGCAGGCGGCGTTACCGGATTCAGCAGCGGCGTCGGTCCGGAGTCGTCCGAAGTCGATTTCATTGGATTCCACCAGCTTTCCTTTCAAGGGCCCAGGGACTGGATAAGGCACCACTTGTCAGAGCAGGAGTCTCTCCAGAGACTCCAGGTGCTGGCAGAGAGAAGTCTTTGCTATCCCTGAGACTTCAAACAACAGGAGGTAAGTTCTAAATCAAGCCCTTGGAGATTTCTTCACAAGATGGAAGGCACACAAAGTCCAGTCTTTGCCCTCTTACTCTGGCAGAAGCAGCACTGCAGGAAAGCTCCACAAAGCACAGTCACAGGCAGGGCAGCACGTCTTCCTCAGCTATCAGCTCTTCTCCAGGCAGAGGTTCCTCTTGGTTCCAGAAGTGTTTCTAAAGTCTGTAGATTTGGGTGCCCTTCTTATACCCATTTTAGTCTTTGAAGTCACCTTTCTTCAAAGGGGACTCACACCTACTTGTGAAATCCTGCCTTGCCCAGGCAAGGCCTCAGACACACACCAGGGGGTTGGAGCCGGCATTGTTAGAGGCAGGCACAGTCCTTTCAGATGAGAGTGACCACTCCACCCCTCCCTCCTAGCAGAGATGGCTAATCAGGAAATGCAGGTTACACCCCAGATCCCTTTGTGTCACTGTCTGGTGTGAGGTGAAAAACAACCAACTGTCAAACTGACCCAGACAGGGAATCCACAAACAAGGCAGAGTCACAGAATGGTTTAAGCAAGAAAATGCTCACTTTCTAAAAGTGGCATTTTCAAACGCACAATCTTAAAATCAACTTTACTAAAAGATGTATTTTTAAATTGTGAGTTCAGGGACCCCAAACTCCACATGTCCATCTACTCTCTAGGGGAATCTACACTTTAATCATATTTAAAGGTAGCCCCCATATTATCCTATGAGAGAGACAGGCTTTGCAACAGTGAAAAACGAAATTGGCAGTATTTAACTGTCAGGACATATAAACCACATTACTATATGTCCTACCTTATCCATACACTGCACCCTGCCCTTGGGGCTACCTAGGGCCTACCTTAGGGGTGCCTTACATGTAAGAAAAGGGAAGGTTTAGGCGTGGCAAGTGGGTACACTTGCCAAGTTGAATTTACAGTGTAAAAATACACACACAGACACTGCAGTGGCAGGTCTGAGACATGATTACAGAGCTACTTATGTGGGTGGCACAACCAGTGCTGCAGGCCCACTAGTAGCATTTGATTTACAGGCCCTGGCACCTCTAGTGCACCTTACTAGGGACTTACTAGTAAATCAAATAGGCCAATCATGGATAAACCAATTACATACAATTTACACGGAGAACATATGCACTTTAGCACTGGTTAGCGGTGGGAAAGTGCTCAGAGTTCAAAAGCCAACAGCAACAGGTCAGAAAAAAAATAGGAGGCAGGAGGCAAAAAGACTGGGGATGACCCTGCATAAGCAAAAGTCCAACATGACCCCCTACCAGCCTAAAGCCAGGGGAGAACAATCAATACCTTGATGTACTTCCCTGATTGGGGCGATAGAACAAGGACCCAGGCCCACAACAGCAGGGGCATGTTCCAGTTCTACGCCTTCCTGACTCCAGTTGGATCCCTCTGTCCATACTCTCAGGGCCCACTAAGCTAACCCATGGGGAACCCTTCTCCACATCTACAGACACCATCTGTGCAGCACCTAACTTTACTTTGCTCACAGATGTATTGCAATGGGCAGATAGTACCACCAGGGCCAACACAGTGGTGTTGCCCACTCCACCCCCGGGGTGTGACTCTCGTCCCCCCCCCCCAGGGGCAACTCTGTCCACCAGGACAGCAAGCCACGGTGGGCCCAGACAACTGTCAGGGATGAGAGCCCGACCTCAGGCCTCTCCAACCACTGTGACTGCGGAGAGTGGGGGGCAGTAGCCCCAGGTGCCTGGCACCCTTTGACCACTCTCTCTTCCACCAGGACAGGGATGACAACCTGACCCTGGTCCTCCCCTTTGGGGCTCTGTACCCTCCCTGCAGAAGCGGCACCCCCAGAGTCAAAAACTGTCAGGGTGCTTGTAGAAGCAGTCCTGCACAATTCTTCCACCAGTGTAGGGCTGGTAACCTGCAACTGGTCCGCCAACCTGGGGTCTGTACCTTCAGGTTGGACCATGGCCAGGGGTGAGGCTTCCCTCCCCCTGCCCTCCCTTCTGGGGTCCTGCACCCCCCAACTAGGAGTGGCCCCCTCAGAAGGCAACATGGGGTGGGCACTGTTAGCAGTAGCCCCTTCCTCCAGGTCAGGGGGGACACCCTGAACCTGATCCTCCAGTCCAGGGTCTGTACCCACAGACTGGACCACCGCCTGGCAACCCAGGACTTCCTGGGGGGCATACCTACCCCCCACCAGGTCAGAGTTTCCCCTCTGAACCTGGCCATCCAACCTAGAGTCACCACCCTGCGGTTGAACAACTGCCTGACACACCAGGACTTCCTTGGGAGCACACTTACCACCCATCAGGTCAGAGTTTACCCCCTGAACCTGATCATTCAACCCAGAGTCACCACCCTGCGGTTGAACCTTTGCCTGGCACACCAGGACTTCCAGGGGAGCACACTTACCCCCCTCTAGGGACACACTGTCCCCAAGGCCACACAAGAGTCTGGCTGGCGCAGGTCCCCTGACCTCTGCCCATCTGACAGAGTCTGGATTCCCCCCAACCCAGAAATGGTCTCACCAAGGTCATTCCTGGGGGGCTCTGCTGTCAGAGCTGACCCCTGACCCTCCAGGTTCTCCACTGGGGTCCGCAACCCCCTCTCAACCCTCTGTCTGGACTTCTGCACACCCTCACTAGGAGTGGTACTGCCAGACATCAGAACTGGTGGGACGCTGGCTACAGCCGCCCCCACCAAGTTCTCCTGACACTGTGGGGTCTCCCTCAACAGATGGCCCTATGGTACAGGCTAGGCTCCCCTCCTGGTGTTCCCTCATGGAACCCTCCAGGACCTGGGACCGGATCTCAGGCACCTTGGGTTTTAACCCATCCCCATTCCCTCTCCTCTGAGACTGGACATGGGCTCCCTCACCCATCCCACTACACTGGGACCTACCTGGGACACTACAATCCTTCCCTACCTCACCTGGTTGGGAACTACCTAGACCACTCAGGAGCACCCCCAAATGCCTCTTAAGACTCTCTGGTACTCACCCAGAAGTCTGCCTCCATTGTAAGCTCCCTGGGGTCAGAGAACTCACACTCCACATGGTGTTGGCATAGCTCTGGAAAATAAGGACTAGACATATGCTCTCCAGCAATTACATCACTCAGCCCCTCACATGAATTAACCAAAGTACCCTTCACCCAACCATCCAGTGACTCTGCTTTGAAAAAGCACCCCACATCACCCTCCTGAGACTGGTGAGACAGTACCTGACTGTCCCTGACACTCAACCCACACTCTTCTGGGATGTCTTCACACTCCATAACCAGGACTTCTACCTGGGGGGAACCCCTCTCCCTGTCATTCTTACCTAGAGTCAGTAGAGTGTCCCTCCCACCAGTAGGAATATGACTCCCCATGCCAGTTCCCCAATCCACCTCAGGGACCCTGTGCATCACTGGAGCTACATCATACCCCTGAACCTCCTGGTGTGTGTTAACTCCCTCCTTCAAGTAGGGCACCAAATCTCTGGGCATGTGCACTTCTTCAGCAGCACTAGATATAAAATTGTTGCTGCCACCATTCCAGATGGATTCAGCCCTCATGACTTCCAGCTCCTTCATTTTGAGCTCATAAGCCCAAATCCTCTTTTTGATCTCTAAGTCCCTCCTCCTTTCTTCCAACTCCTTCTCCCTTTGCATCCTCAACTCCTTGAACCGGTGAGCCCTCTCTGCCTGTCTGTCCTGTAACTCTTCAGGAGTCAGACCCTTGGATGACACCCTGCTACCCCTCCTGGGGACCCTCCCCCCAGGCGTAACAGGTACCTCCACTACACCACTGTGTATCCTCTGCACTTCCCCACCCACATTCTCCTCCTCTGTGTGCCCTCCAGCCTTCTTGATTGTCACCCAGGCCCTCTGTGCCTTTTGCAGCTCCCCCTCCCTGGTGGAGCTCTCAGTGGGACAGTCAAGATCTTTAAGGAACTGTTTCAATTGAGCAACTGAGTACTCCTTCAGTTTCTCTATTTCAAACACAGCTCCAGCTGTTGCATCTCCAGATTGAGACATGGTGGTCACAAGTGCAAAGTTCCAAAGGCAGAAAATAAGTTCCCAATGAAGTAAAAAGAATCCGTCAAGGGATCAGCAAAATCATGGAAGTAGAACAAAAAGGAGTCCTTAAGAGAAAAAGCAACAGATCACCAAACAAGTAGTATGTGGTCACGTAGTGGTCTGAACTCAAATAGTAGTGTACACTTAATCACTGTATGTCAAGTACAAATACAAGTCCAAATCCCAACCGCTGATCACCAATGTTAGAAATGGGGTCTTTGGTTGACAGTCAGGTTACCCCCTGTTCAAGCAAGGACCCTCACTCTAGTCAGGGTAAAAGAGAATCACCCTCAGCTAACCCCTGCTTACCCCCTTGGTAGCTTGGCAGAGCAGTAGGCTTAACCTCAGAGTGCTAGGTGTAAAGTATTTGTACCAACACACACAGTAACTTAATGAAAACACTACAAAATGACACAACACCGGTTTAGAAAAATAGGAAATATTTATCTAAACAAAACAAGACCAAAACGACAAAAATCCGACATACACAAGTCAAGTTATGAATTTTTAAAGATTAAACTCAAAAATAGCGCTTAGAAACAAAAATGCTTCAATGAGATGTTAACACGACGTCGTGACGGAGTCGTTCCCAACAAGCCGACACCAGCGGCGCCGGACACGGAGTCGTGTAGACCCCCAAGTACAGTACCTTTGGTGAAGAGTGAAAACAAGCCGAGGCGCGAAGTCAGGAATCGCGGCGTCTGTGCGAAACGTTGAATCCGTGCACTTCAAGCGGCGTCGGTCACGACGTGGTGCGGCGACTTCCACGGAGTCGCGGACTTCAGCGGGGCTGCTGCTGCGACGGGCCTGCGAAGAGTGTCGCATTCCAGCGAAGGTCACGGCGTCAGGTGCAGGCGGCGTTACCGGATTCAGCAGCGGCGTCGGTCCGGAGTCGTCCGAAGTCGATTTCCTTGGATTCCACCAGCTTTCCTTTCAAGGGCCCAGGGACTGGATAGGGCACCACTTGTCAGAGCAGGAGTCTCTCCAGAGACTCCAGGTGCTGGCAGAGAGAAGTCTTTGCTATCCCTGAGACTTCAAACAACAGGAGGCAAGTTCTAAATCAAGCCCTTGGAGATTTCTTCACAAGATGGAAGGCACACAAAGTCCAGTCTTTGCCCTCTTACTCTGGCAGAAGCAGCACTGCAGGAAAGCTCCACAAAGCACAGTCACAGGCAGGGCAGCACGTCTTCCTCAGCTATCAGCTCTTCTCCAGGCAGAGGTTCCTCTTGGTTCCAGAAGTGTTTCTAAAGTCTGTAGATTTGGGTGCCCTTCTTATACCCATTTTAGTCTTTGATGTCACCTTTCTTCAAAGGGGACTCACACCTACTTGTGAAATCCTGCCTTGCCCAGGCAAGGCCTCAGACACACACCAGGGGGTTGGAGCCGGCATTGTTAGAGGCAGGCACAGTCCTTTCAGATGAGAGTGACCACTCCACCCCTCCCTCCTAGCAGAGATGGCTAATCAGGAAATGCAGGTTACACCCCAGATCCCTTTGTGTCACTGTCTGGTGTGAGGTGAAAAACAACCAACTGTCAAACTGACCCAGACAGGGAATCCACAAACAAGGCAGAGTCACAGAATGGTTTAAGCAAGAAAATGCTCACTTTCTAAAAGTGGCATTTTCAAACGCACAATCTTAAAATCAACTTTACTAAAAGATGTATTTTTAAATTGTGAGTTCAGGGACCCCAAACTCCACATGCCCATCTACTCTCTAGGGGAATCTACACTTTAATCATATTTAAAGGTAGCCCCCATATTATCCTATGAGAGAGACAGGCTTTGCAACAGTGAAAAACGAAATTGGCAGTATTTCACTGTCAGGACATATAAACCACATTACTATATGTCCTACCTTATCCAAACACTGCACCCTGCCCTTGGGGCTACCTGGGGCCTACCTTAGGGGTGCATTACATGTAAGAAAAGGGAAGGTTTAGGCCTGGCAAGTGGGTACACTTGCCAAGTTGAATTTACAGTGTAAATATACACACACAGACACTGCAGTGGCAGGTCTGAGACATGATTACAGAGCTACTTATGTGGGTGGCACAACCAGTGCTGCAGGCCCACTAGTAGCATTTGATTTACAGGCCCTGGCACCTCTAGTGCACCTTACTAGGGACTTACTAGTAAATCAAATAGGCCAATCATGGATAAACCAATTACATACAATTTACACGGAGAACATATGCACTTTAGCACTGGTTAGCAGTGGGAAAGTGCTCAGAGTTCAAAAGCCAACAGCAACAGGTCAGAAAAAAAATAGGAGGCAGGAGGCAAAAAGACTGGGGATGACCCTGCATAAGCAAAATTCCAACACCAACCTTGTACCTATAGGAGCAGTAGCTTGTTCCTAAACATACCCAAATGGTCTTCAAAATAACCGGATTCCTAGAAGGATAAATATCACAGCTTCCATCAGTCTTTCACCTATATATAAAAAAAGAAAGAAAAGAACGGAAAAAACGAAAATCACAAATATAACAAAAATAGGATTCCCCTATCACAAATATTCTCTCTTATCTCTTATTTTATAACATTAACTAGAGTCCCTTATTCCTAATAGTACAGAAAGCAGCTCAGATGTATTTGGAACTTTCTTAGATACAATTTCACCATCCAACTTAATTCAAGATTGAGTGGCCAAAATTCCTCAATGTATACCAGATAGTAATCGCATTCACTGAAAACCTGCTCCTTTCAGATTCAGCAATGTTATAATTCTTAAAGGGGAAATGCCTTACCTTCCAACGCACCGATTTTAAATAGCGAGTGCTAAAGAAACACGCCCGATAAAAGATTGCCGAATGCAGCGTTCTCCATTTTAAAGTCAGGCACTGAATTACCAATCGCGGTAGAAGCCGCCAAACGACTAAAAACCACGAGATTTCGTACTAAAAGAGCCTCATGGGATAGCGTCGGCCATCTTGGAATGGTTATAAATGCAGCCTACTGATACGGCAAAAAGACTAAAATTAAGTCAAACAGATAGTCCGGATTGCAACGAACATGCCGTCAGAAAACAATGTCGGCCATCTTAGAATGGTCATAAATATAGCTAGCTAATAAGGAAAAAAACACCTACCATAATAGGAATATAAAATAAACACTAAAGAATAAACAATAAAAAAATAATAAATAATAAGTGAAAAACGGCATAACAACACATCTATAGAGGATCCTGACCTACCCCAAAGAAAGTTCAAATTAAGGCATTCTCCCACGGTATACACTCATTAAGACCCTTCTCATATGTGTCCAGGGTAAAAATCCAAAACACTTCCTGCTTCTTCCTTATGTTTTCCATTACTTTACCTGGGACGTCCTTAATCTTTTCCAAGATCGTCCATGTCAAATCGTCAAGGTCATGTTTTTCTTTCAACCAATGTTGAACCAAAGGAGCTCCCTCCCTTTTGTTTCGAATACTCCATAGATGTTCTGAGATTCGTACTCTGATTTCACGTCCAGTTTCTCCCACATACCCCACTGAGCAGGGACAGATGATCAAATACACACAATTAGAGGTTCTACAGTTAGTCATGTCACACAGTTTGTATTTCTTATGTCCCCATACCAATAGATCACTAACAATGGCTTTGGGGCATACTTTGCAGGTTCCACACTGGTGATTTCCCAAAACTGGGACAGCACCGGTAATGGACTTTTGACAAAATTCTTTATCTCTAGGAAGGGCTGTCTTAACTAATTTATTGTGGATGTTCTGATTCTTTTTGAAAGCCAAAAGAGGTCTCTCTAATGGTTGAAGAGTTTGGTCACTATTCAGAATTTGCCAATTGCTATTAATTATTCTCCTGATTTTATCATTCATATTTGAATGTTGAATGACACAAACTAATCGTTGTTTAGATTCTTTCGTGCATTGTTGAAACATACTCTCTCTATTGTAGTATTTTGCCCGTTTGTACGAATCTCTGACCAATCTCTTAGGGTATCCCCTCAGAAGGAGCTTTTCTTGAAGCACATCTGCATGTAAGTTAAAATCACTCAATTCCGTGCAGTTTCTACGAATGCGTAGAAACTGACTAAAGGGAACCCCTTGTTTCTGACTTCTGGGGTGGTAGCTATCAAAATGGAGAATAGTATTCTTTGCCGTGGGTTTTGTATATAATGATACCTCTAGCTGGGAATTTGGACTTTTTATCCAAATGTCCAGGAACTCAATTCTGTTCCTGCTTTTATGGATAGAAATTTTAAGATTAGTATCACATAAATTAACCCATTTGCAGAACTCCTCTAGTTGTTCTTCACGTCCTGACCAGATAAAAAAGACATCATCTATATACCTCAACCAAAGCCTGATATTTTCATAAAAAGGGGCAATTTCATTGTATATATGGGTCTGTTCAAATAGGCCTACATAAATATTGGCAACACTTGGAGCACAAGCTGCTCCCATACTGACTCCCTTCTTCTGCTGATACGTTTCTCCATCAAATTCCAAAAAATTACTTTCCAATACAATCTTAAGGCAATCAAGAACAAACAACAGGTGGTCCGTCATACCTTCCTTATCAAAAATTTGTCGAACCGCCTGCCAGGCTTCATGTTGGGGGATATTTGTATACAGGGCCTCAATGTCCATAGTAACCAGAAATTCACTATCTGGATTGAACCTAGCCCCTTCCAGGATTGAAATAATATGTCCGTGTCTTTCACATATGCAGGAAGTTGTACTACTCTTGTTTTGAGAAATGTTTCCACATATTTTGATAATGGTTCCGTAATGGACCCTACTGTGGACACAATGGGTCGAAAAGGAGGATCTGTCTCACTTTTATGAACTTTCGGAAGACCATATAGAATAGGAACTCTAGTGGTCGTAGGATTCAAATATACGTACTCTTTTTCACAAATCAATCCATCATTGTATGCCTTCAAACTAACTTCCTGAATTATCTTTTTTACTTCCCTTTGCCAACCACTGTTGGCTTTACTGTAATGTTCTGGTATTCCTAAAAAAAGTCTAACCTTATGTTTGTACTGATCCACATCCAGGAGGGCAATTCCTCCCCCTTTATCACAAGGTTTAATAACCATGTTTTTATTCTGCTGTAATCTTAGGAGCGCCTGATGTTCATTTCTCGTCAGATTACAGTTGGGTTTAGGAGTGAATTTACACAGTTTTTTAACCTTCTCGAGGACCAGGTTCTCAAAGATTCTTATTTCGGGTCCCACCATATCAAGGCTCGGGGTGAAAGTGGATATAGGTTTCAACCCAGACAGATTATTCTCTACAGTATTATTTCTGTTCTCAAAAAATCTGCTAAGCCTGATACGCCTAAAAAATGCATATAGGTCAGTAAGAAGTCCAAAACAGTTGATCGAAACACTAGGGACAAAAGATAAACCTTTTTTCAAAATAGCTTCCATATCCGCATCCAAAGTACAAGAAGTGAGATTGAATACTGGTATGGGATCTAATCCCTCCCGTATTGTTGTCTCCTTGTTTGCAGGAAATGTGTAGGGCTGTCTGTATTGTAATACCTGCCCCTCTGCTGATTTCTGTACCTGGCACGTTGTGATCCTCGCCGAGATAAAAAACGATTGGATTGATTGAAACCTTCCTGATATGAACTTCTATTACCCAATTGTTCGGATTTATCACTAGTGCCTTCACCCTCAGACTCTGATGTATCGGAAAAATAAAAAAAATTTTACTAGTCCAAAATTGTCGGTCTAACGGTTGGCCGGTTTGATTATATTCCTGATAATATTTCTCTGACAAATAGGGGTAAGCTTTCTCTTGGGTAAACCACCTAATGTCCTTTCTAAGTTTATCTGACTTCCTTTTTATCAGGTAAGCGCCAAAAGAGTCTAATTCCTGGTTTACCATCTCTAGTTGTTTTTTGGCTTCCTGTACAGAATCTTGGGTTTTTAATTCATCTTCCAATGTCTGTATTTCTACGGCTAGTATTTCAATCAATTCCCTAGCAGTCTCCACAATAAGGATCATCCAATCCCGGGAACATCTATTCGATATTAAAGACCACTTCTCTAGAAATTTACGAATTTCTGTAAACAGACCAGGTATATTTCTCACCCTTAGTCCTGCTGGTATTACTCCAGCCCTCAAATATTCCAACATAAAGTCTGCATGCAATTCTGTTCATTTTACTTTCTTTTTCAATTCCACCAATTTAAACCACCCTTCCTTAGGTTGATTAAAACCTGAGTTCGATCCTGATCCTGTCCTAGGTTGCCCTAATAGTTTAATCAAATCATCTTCCGAGAATCCAAATATTTTTATCCCATCCATAGTTAAAAGATGAGAAAAGAATAGTGAAAAAAGAAGAAAAAAGAAGAAAAAAGAAAAATAAACACCTGAGTGAGGGAAGTGCACAAGGTAGAAGGAGGAATCTCAAGAGAATAAATATTAAATAGACAGAATTCAGACATACATCAAAAACCTATATACATATGACCCTCTCGACAATTTTGTCGTATCACAAGAAGAAAAGACTATCAAGGGTCCCTGGTATAATGTGTAGCCCATCCAGGGAAATACTTGAGTACAAGAAGAGAGATTGAGCTACAACTAATGTCCACTGCTATCTACAATTGTAGAACAACAACAACAATCAAGATAACTGAAATACACAAAATGATATTTATTACATATGTATGTACAACAAAAAAAGAACACAATGATCAAGATTAAATATAAAATATTTACATATTCACAGGGAACGACACATACATTTATATATAGTGAATAGACAGAGACAAAGAATTATGCAAAAAAAAACCGCAACAAATAAAGAAAAATAATAGAAACATAACATTGAAAAAAGGAGCAAAAAATCCATGTTGTCCAAAATACAATACAATACAATTTAGATATATACTTTCTCTACAACATTATTTTAAAGCCTTACTAGTATTCACAATTTTAACATGTTAACTTAGAACCAGATCGCGTCTCCACCTAATTCAAAAAAGAAAAATTACTTGGACCCTAAAATTCATATTCCATTATAACAACTGTAGGAACTAAGCCTACGCGCGTTTTGGCGGTAAACCTCTGTTTTGTAAAGCTGCCTTCATCAGGGCAGTTCCTTTTTAATGTTAGGTAACTGATATCGCCGATCTTTTAGATTCTCGTCTTTCCCATCCGAATCACATCTGATAAACATAAAAAATAACAATAAGGAATACCATAGTCATACGTTTAATCTAATTCCTTGAGATTCCGCCATCCTACCTACATAATACCACAATCCAAGAATAATCAAAAGGAATACCAAAGTGCACGAACGAAGAAATCAAGTGAAAAGATTCAAAAACAAAAATTAAAGGACATTAGAAACCAAGAAAAGATTCCACACCAAGAAACAGTGCAAGAGAATTCAAACACCCACTACATGCAGAAAACCATAAAACCTATGTGGTTTCCCAAACTACTCTCCACAATAAATGTATTAACAATATTAAATACCAGATGACAATGTTGATGCGTCCTCTCATAAAGAGAACAAGGAAAGGTTGGTTCTCTAGCTTCAACTTTTGATCACACGGGGCTCCCCATATAGGCCCACAGTCAGATTCACAAATCCATCTCTATTTCAAAACAGAAAACCTCAAATCAATAAAAGAGATCCATAAGTCTAATAGGCCAACCTTGTACCTATAGGAGCAGTAGCTTGTTCCTAAACATACCCAAATGGTCTTCAAAATAACCGGATTCCTAGAAGGAATAATCATGAGAGAGGAGAGGTATGTCCCTCCAGAAGGAGTAAAGAAAAAACGTACAATGTTAGCACACAACGGTAATTTGGGACAGACACTTAAAAAAAAGGTTGAAGGAAAAGTTTTGGTGGCTAGGTGTGGACAGTAAAATTAATGAGTATGTAGTAAATTGTGAAATGTCTAAAAAGAGTGAAAAGTGTCTCAAGGTAGAAAGTGGAGGTAAAGGTTTCTGGATTTGATTGGTCCAATGAATTAATTGAGAGAAGCGGAGTGGTTTGCTGTAGTAATGGTATACATTTGTTCCAATTGGGTGGCGGTTGAGTTTGTCAGTGAAAACACCACACAAAAACATACCTCATCAGAAATATAGAACCTAATCTAATAAATAAAACAAGACCAAGGTGACAAAAATCAAATAAGTAGAACTTGCACTATGCATTCTTTAAGAGTAAACTGTAAATTGTGCTTAGAAGCAGGAAGCCAACTGGAGCAAAGTCAAAAGTTCAGGCCGACCACAGTGGAGCATGGGCTTGCCACAGGGACCCGTTGGGCCCACTGAACCAAAATACCTTAAATCATAGTGCAGGAGTATTGCGTTGGCTCCAAATCACACTGTCAAGGAGAGGCATCGATTTTCTCCACGCAGTTGAGGAGATACATTGAGGTTTCCCACACATCGGTTGTGATGCATTGGAGACGAGATGCAAAGGAGTTTTGGTCCAGGTGCCACCTGCATTGACGTCAAGTTGATGCACAAGTTTTGATGAGTTCAGTTGCTGCCATTCATAGTTCGCCATTGTCGTCAAGGCTGTCGTTGATGGGGATGTAGGGACCTCATGCCAAAGAAAATGCTGCAGTGTTGGTGCCAAATGTAATACACCACATCTGCCCACTCAACCACACAGATGTACCCGTTCTGTCTATGCAATGGCAGAGATGCATTGGTTCTGCTGGACCAGCACCTCAGCTCTATTTCTAAGGGTCTAGGGCTGGGGTGGCATCATTTTGCAGGATAGGCTCACAGCTGGCAGAGGCCAGTTGCGGTAGTAGGTTGGATAGAAGTCTTTAATGTCCATGAGACTTCAGATCTGAATGCCAGGTGGCTGGACCTTGAGTCACTCTGCATTCTGGGGTGGAGAGAAGCAGGTCTAGCCCTTCTCACTCCCAGGCTAGAGGGCAGTAGGCATCAGATCACCACAGCAAAGCAGGAGTCCAGAAGATTTGCAATCTAGCAGAGCGGCATTCCTTGTAGCAGCACACAGCTCTTTCTTCCTATTAGACTATCCACAGGTCCTGAGTGTACTGAATTGGTAGGGCCTGAGATCCAGTTCTTATACCCAGTGGTATCTCTGAAGTGGAGGAGACTTCATGGAAGGGTTTTTGAAGTGAACAGAAGTCCTGCCGTTCCTGCCTTGCTCCAGACTCAATAAGGTGGCTTTGCATCCTTTTGTGTGGGGACAGGACACAGCCTATTTAGGTGTAAGTGAGGCTGTGGCCAGCTTCTCCCTCCCATCCTGCCATGGTGATCCACCAAGGCCCATCAAGTCACACCTAGGCTCCCATTGTGTGTAGCTGTCTAAGGGGAATATATACAAATCCCAGCTGTTGCCCACCCCAGACATGTGATCGGAGACAGGCACCAAATAGCTATGTCAAAAAAATGCCTACTTTCCAAAAGTAACATTTTCAGAAATGCAATTTAAAATCATACTTTACTATAAGCTGTGATTTTAAATTGTAAATCCAGAAACATCAAACTCAACAAGTTTATCCCTTCGAGATTGTGAATTACACTTATAAAATGTAATTAAATAAATCCAATGTTAACCTAAGGAAGGGAGATTGTCCCCTTGTTCACTGTGACACTGGATTCATCCTAGCCTGGCTAATGAGGGGTGATATCCCGAAACCGGCCCCAGGATGCTTGTTTCCAGTCCAGGGAGGACCTGGCCTGGCAGTTAGGGCTGGACTGTTCTAATGTGGAGCAGGGTCAAGACTGATTTGCAAATGGCAGGGTCCAAACTGGTGTGAAATGATGAGCAAAAGAACAACGGATTCAAACCAGATCTGTGACTGGGGGTGAGTGTTTGAAAAGTTTTAGCCCTCCATCCATCATCCTTTTGTGTTACTAAAGTACCTTTTCTATTTGCATGATAATTTTCTTTCACATGCCACAAATTCACAGTTGCTTTTCATGCTTTATAAACAAATAACCATTCATCGCTTTCACCCTGGCAAAAGCCCCATGAATTTCTTTGTCTTATGCAAGCTTCCTCTATCTCTCATTCAACAAATAAAGGGATCTCTTTCACAGCAAACCTTACCTTCTTTCTACATGCCACAGCATGCCATGAATTTCTAACATGCGGTGCCATGACTAAATAGGGCACAAATTTCCCAGAGAGTCCTTGGGGGTGAATCACAAAGGGACAACTTTCATTTGGGTAAAATAAAACACACAAAAACAAATTTCTACAGATGGGGTTTGAACCCTTGTAAAAAGCAATGCAAACCCATCACATTAATCACTCTACCAACTAAGATATTGTTAGCAAACTTTACTAAGGGCCCTATTTCATTTGGGTAAAAAAAAAAAAAAAATTGTAAAACACCAAGGGGGTCATTACAACCCTGGCGGATGGCGGAGAACCGGCGGTAAGACCGCCAACAGGCTGGCGGTCTTACCTTGGTGTATTATGACAATGGCGGTTACCGCCATGGTCATCTGCCAGTTCTCTGTCCGTCCCGCCGGGCTGGAGACCTGGGTCTCCAGCCCGGCGGCCGTCAGTATACCGCCGGCGGTATTTGGACCCGGCTTACCGCTGTGGATTTCATGCGGTTTCAACCGCCATGAAATCCATGGCGGTAAGCACTACCAGTGCCAGGGAATTCCTTCCCTGGCACTGATAGGGGTCTCCCCCACCCCCCACCCCCACCCCAACTCCCTCCCCTACACCCCCCACCAACCCTGCCACCCCCCAAAGGTGGCAGGACCCCCTCCCCACCCCAACCCCCAACATAACATTACTCACACACACCATGCAGGCACCACCAACACACACACGCACACACCCCGACATACATGCCTACATCCACACACACAGTCAGACACGCACACCCACATTCAAACATACACGCACACATCCATACAGATATACACACAGCCATACACGCACTCATTCCCATACACACAACACCCCCGCAAGCATCCACACACTCACACACCCCCTCTACATACACACATGCACACCCCCATTCACGCACACAACACACAACACCACCCCCACCCCCTCCCCTAACGGACAATCAACTTACCTGGTCCGTCGATCCTCCGGGAGGGGATGGGAGCCATGGGGGCAGCTCGCCGACACCACACTGCCAACAGAACACCGCCACGGCGAATCACAGGACGTGGGCTGGGCGGTGTTCTGTTGGTGTGGCGGTGGAGGTGGAGCAACCTCCACTTCCCCGCCGCCCGCAAGTATGGCTGTTGGCGGCTCTCCGTCGGAATAACGACGGAGAACAGCCAACAGTCATAATACGCCGAGCGGCAAACCGCCTGGACAGGCGGTCTTCCGCACAGCAGTCCCTCGGCGGTCTTGCAAAAAGACCGCTGAGGTCGTACCGACCCCCCAAATCCTATTTTTCAATGTTGGGTTTAAAGTAGAAGAACTACCACACCATGGTGGTCATTACAACCCTGGCAGACGGTGTTAAAACTGCGGAAATACCGCAAACAGGGTGTCGGACAAAAAAAGGGAATTATGACCCTGACGGTAACCGCCAACAAAGACAGCCATTTTAACACACCGCCCGCCACGGCGGTACAGACAAGCAGCGCGGCGGTCACCGCCAACAGACAGGCGGGAGACAATGTACCGCCCACACTATTACAACCCGCCAATCCGCCACCTTTTCAGGGGCGGATTCACCGTGGATAAAAACACGGCTGAAACAGCTTTTGCTATGGGAAAACGCTCACCTCAACACGAGGAAGGAGGACACCATGGAGGCTGAATTACAAATCCTACCTGCCCTTGTCTTTCTGCTCCTCTACGACCAACAGCTACATAGGCGCCGAAGACACCGGTGAGTACTGCATCTACGACACGGGGAGGGGGGAGGCAAAAGTTAGGGGGACACCCACCAAACACCCCCACCCCCACCCTCGCATATCACAACATACACACCAATGCATTCACAAAAATCACAGTAACAACCCACAATCCCCCCGGAAGAATGAAAAGACAATGCGAAATTCGGTCAGACATTGTAATGTGCCAATATACATGTCAAACAAAAATATACATATATATATACATCAAAATCACTCTTATTTACACATACAATCCGAGAAATAGTGCAGATATGTATACAACAATGTCCATGCACCAACAGTCCAAAAATGCATGGGCGAGGCCCACAAACTATACCTGACCAAAATCGGAGAGAACACTGCCGGGGCATCAGATAGAAACACTACAGGCACCTCAGGGGGAAGGGAAGGGGGGCACCTCAGCCCAATGAATGCGAAGCCAGATCCACGACGGGGCTCCATGCCCATTGATGTACCCTGGGGAGTGCAAAGCCACAGTCTTTCAAGTCTCTACAGTGGGTGGGTTGCCCACTGTGCCATCCTTGGGAGTGCAAAGCCACAGTCTCTCAAGTCTCTACAGTGGGTGGTTTGCCCACTGTGCCATCCTGGGGAGTGCAAAGCCACAGTCTCTCAAGTAGATGCAGTTCTCTACTGGTACTGGGGGGGACTGGTGCCCAGACTGGATGAGTCTCCCTGTGAAAGTTCATGTCCTGTCACTGTCCCAGCTGCACATGGGAGAAGGATGCCTGATGTGGCAGCCTTTTCATTCCTACACACTGCATGCCCTGTTCAGCGGTGCTTTGCCATGGCGGTTTTTGCCCTGTTCAGCGGTGCTAGGCCATGGCGGTCTATGGACTGTTCAGGGGTGCTTTGCCATAGCGGTCTTTGCCCTGTTCAGCGGTGCTTTGCCTTGGCGGTCTTTGCCCTGTTCAGCGGTGCTTTGCCATGGCAGTTCTGGACTGTTCAGCGGTGCTTTGCCATGGCGTTCTATGGACTGTTCAGTGGTGCTTTGCCATGGCGGTTCTGGACTGTTCAGCGGTGCTTTGCCATGGCGGTCTTTGCCCTGTTCAGCGGTGCTTTGCCATGGCGGTCTATGGACTGTTCAGCGGTGCTCTGCCATGGTGGTCTTTGCCCTGTTCAGCGGTGCTTTGCCATGGCGGTCTATGGACTGTTCAACGGTGCTTTGCCATGGCGGTCTTTGCCCTGTTCACCGGCGCTTTGCCATGGCGGTCTTTGCTCTGATCAGCAGTGCTTTGCCATGGTGGTTCTGGACTGTTCAGCAGTGCTTTGCCATGGCGGTTCTGGACTGTTCAGCGGTGCTTTGCCATGGCGGTCTTTGCCCTGTTCTGCGGTGCTTTGCCATGGCGGTCTATGGACTGTTCAGCGGTGCTCTGCCATGGCGGTCTTCGCCCTGTTCAGCGGTGCTTTGCCATGGTGGTCTATGGACTGTTCAGCGGTGCTTTGCCATGGAGGTTCTTGACTGTTCAGCGGTGCTTTGCCATGGCGGTCTTCGCCCTGTTCAGCGGTGCTTTGCCATGGCGGTCTTTGCCCTGTTCAGCAGTGCTTTGTCATGGCGGTTCTGGACTGTTCAGCGGTGCTTTGCCATGGCGGTCTATGGACTGTTCAGCGTTGCTTTGCCATGGCGGTTCTGGACTGTTCAGCGGTGCTTTGCCATGGCGGTCTATGGACTGTTCAGCGGTGCTTTGCCATGGCGGTTCTGGACTGTTCAGCAGTGCTTTGCCACGGCGGTCTTTGCCCTGTTCAGCGGTGCTTTGCCATGGCGGTCTTTGCCCGGTTCAGCAGTGCTTTGCCATGGCAGTCCTGGACTGTTCAGAGGTGCTTTGCCATGGCGGTCTATGGACTGTTCAGCGGTGCTTTGCCATGGCGGTTCTGGACTGTTCAGCAGTGCTTTGCCATGGCGGTCTATGGACTGTTCAGCGGTGCTTTACCATGGCGGTTCTGGACTGTTCAGCGGTGCTTTGCCATGGCGGTCTATGGACTGTTCAGCGGTGCTTTGCCATGGCGGTTCTGATACGGACATTGGTGTGTGGCATGACGATCTCTACACTGGGCATTGGTGTGTGGCATGACGTTCTCTCCAATGGGCATTGGTGGGTGGCATGACGTTCTCTACAATGAGCATTGGTGGGTGGCATGATGTTCCATCATTGCCCAGCGGGGCTGTGGCATCCGGGCCCCTCCTGGGCTGTGACTCCGGCGGTGGTCTCCTGACCAGTGACGATACTTGGGCCCTCTTGGGCTGTGACTCCGGTGGTGGTCTCCTGACCAGTGACGATACTTGGGCCCTCCTGGGCTGTGACTCTGGCGGTGGTCTTTGGACCAGTGACGATACTTGTGCCCTCCTGGGCTGTGACTCCGGCGGTGGTCTCCTGACCAGTGACGATACTTGGGCCCTCCTGGGCTGTGACTCCGGCGGTGGTCTCCTGACCAGTGACGATACTTGGGCCCCCCTGGGCTGTGACTCCGTAGGTGGCGGTGGTCTCCTGACCAGTGACGATACTTGGGCCCTCCTGGGCTGTGACTCCGGCGGTGGTCTCCTGACCAGTGACGATACTTGGGCACTCCTGGGCTGTGACTCCGGCGGTGGCGGTAGTCTCCTGACCAGTGACGATACTTGGGCTCTCCTGGGCTGTGACTCCAGCAGTCGTCTCTGGACCAGTGACGGTACTTGTGCCCTCCTGGGCTGTGACTCTGGCGGTGGTCTCTGGACCAGTGACGATACTTGTGCCCTCCTGGGCTGTGACTCTGGCGGTGGTCTCTGGACCAGTGACGACGGTGCTGGCGGTTGTGTCTGGACCGCCGGAAATGATGGCACACTTCTCCGCCGTGACACTCACAACAGGCTGGGCAGACTTCCTCTGGACCTTCCCCACCTTTGTTGGAGTTACAGCTGACTCACCAATCCCCTTCGAACCCATGTCACTTGTTGTCCCACCAGGAGTCTTAACACGGTCCCGTGGTCCACTCTCCAATTTTAGAGCCTTTACAGGGGGTGGGCTGCCAGTGCCTTGGCTCTGGGTCCTACTGCCTGCCCTGGTGGCCGGTGCACTCCAAAAACCTTGAACAGGCACCACTGGTATTGGAGGCTTTTTGGCTGAGGCGCTACGACAGGACTGATGAATTGGAGGGGGGGGTGGGGGCAAAAAGGTCAATTTGACATAGGGACAGTTTCTGACAGACACTGGGATGGGTATCTGGAGGGGGTGTGGGAGTGGAGGAAGAGGAGGTGGTTGTAGGAGGTGTCACTTTAGGTGTTTTGGGTGCAGGTGCTGGTACTGGAGGCTGTCGTAAGGTGGATGAATGTTGGGTGAGTGATTGCCGGCGTTTGTGTACTTTGGGAGGGGGCGTCACAGACACATTGGGAGAGGACACAGGGGATGTGTAAATGGGAGTGGAGGTGGTGAGTGCAGGTGAGCGGCTTGTGGTGCTGGGTTTCCTGGTGCGAGTCCTAGTGCCTGTAGATGTGGTGCATGCAGGTATGTGTGTAGACGAGACTGGGAGGGAGGAGGGAGAAGAGGAGGAGGGGGACACAGTGGAGACAGTGGATGTTGCTGTGTCTGTATGTGGGTGAGGCTTGCATGAGTGCCCGGTGTGTGTGGTGCCTATGTTTGCTTGAGCTACTTGTGTGTGTTGAGTTGTGTGCATGCTGGTCTGTAGGTGTGCTTGGGATGGGCTGGGGTACAGGGGATTGGGTCAGGGTGGAGGAAGTTAGAGGGGGAGGCTGGACACAGGGACAATGGCTGCCATCAGTGCTGAGGCCAGAGATTGCAGGGTTCGCTGAAGGACAGCCTGACCAGAATGAATGCCCTCCAGGAGTGCATTACAGTGTTGCAACTCTCGTTCTACACCCTGGATGGCATTCACAATGGTAGACTGCCCAACAGTCAGTGACCTGAGGAGGTCAATGGCCTCCTCACTGAGGGCAGCAGGGGTGACTGGGGCAGGGCCTGAGTTGCCTGGGGCGAAGGTGATGCCCACCCTCCTGGGTGAGTGGGCACGGGGCGAACGCTGAGGGGCTCCTGGGAAGGCGGTGCTGGTAGTGGAGGTGGCGGCTGTACCTGTAGAAGTGGGGTGCACAGATGGTGCCGCCACCACAGGGGAGCTCCCATCGGCGAACAAGTCTGTGTCGCTGATTGGTGATCCGGTGGCCCACGTGAAGCTCCCTCGCCCTCCGTCCCACTGGTGCATTCAGAGTCTGTGGTGTGGCCCTCCATGGCCATGTGGGATGCAGCTCCCTCGTGCTCCGGTGCCACTGTACCTCCGCCTGATGATGCTGATGTACAAAAGGACAGGGAGAGCAGGAAAAGGGGGGAGACAGAAGAAAGAGAGTTTTAGTGCATGGCATTCCACTACCGTTGGCGGACAAGACAGACGCAGCAGCCCCCTGCATTACGCCGTGCTCCTGCCCTCTGCACATGCAATTTCTGGGATATGGCCTACATGGCAATGGTGGACATCTGCGCACATGGATGCCACAGGGGCAACTATACCTCAACTTGGCACTCTGGTGAGGTGGGGTAAAGTGCCACATGGCCTACATTACGGAGGGGGCTTGCCTACCGAATTCGCCCTGGCCTAGAGACACCTACAGCCCACCCCCCCACCCAGACCCCTCCACTGCACGCAAAGCCCACAGAATGAGGTTGTACTCACCCCCTTGTGTCTGCTGTGATGTCCTCAAGCGCCCATTCAACTCCGGGTAGGCCACCGCCAGGATCCGGAACATCAGGGGGGTCATGGTGCGACGGGCACCATTCCCACGTTGGGAGGCCATCCCCAGCTGAGCCTCCGCCGTCTTTTTGCTGCAGCGGCGAATGTCCTCCCATCTCTTCTGGCAGTGGGTGACCCGTCTCTGGTGGGCCCCCAGGGTCTGGACGTCCTTGGCGATGGCACGCCAAATGTCCCTCTTCTGGTGGGCGCTGACCTACATGACATGCACAAGGGAAGAGGTACAGTCATTACCAGCTGCACTTTCAATGTGAGTGGCCCCCTCCCTACTCTGGCCATGTGGCCCATTCATTCCCATGCATAACTGTTCTATGTACTCTGCTTCTCCAACTCCTGTGCAGTGAAGGCAGGGGCCCTTTCCCCAGACGCAGCAGCCATCGTCGCTTCCAGACCGAGGTCACAGCAGCACTAGCAGTGAAGGTCCTCTCCTGTCGAAGGTCAGGTATCTAGTGATTGAACAGATAGAAAATGGCGGTGACGTCCGCAGCAGTGACATCCGCGGTGGTGACTTCCGCGGCGGTGCGCATCATCACCGCCAGCGCACCTGTTCATTGGCTCCTGGGACCCATAGGGTCCAATGTTAACCAATGCAGCATCGCTCCGCGGTCTACGACCGCCTACCGCAACGGTGTGGAACGCCAGCACAGTTACTCCACAATCCCATTGTCCCAGTTTAGAGGTCAGGCAGCCGCCATTTCAGGGGCCCACATGGCTTCATTTACTACTGCGTGACACATAGCTAGGCCTACACTCAACACACAGGGTTTTGTGTCTGGTGTAGTCTTGTGTGTAACAGGGGGTACATACCTGGAGGATTAATGACTGGTTCTTCGCTGTTGTCCTTCGTAGGCACCGTCAGCTGGGACATATGAGAAGATGGCGGAATCCTCCGGTGTACTGACCGCTGGTGGACCTGTTGACAATGGAAGAAAGACATGTCATCGTCACCTACAGGTTTGACCGTGCCACAATCCAAGAACTATGTACCCAGTTGGAGCCAGACCTGATGTCACCGATCCGCAATCCGACTGGAATCCCCCCTGACATGCAGGTGCTGTCAGTGCTCCATTTCCTTGCAAGTGGGTCATTTCAGACAACAATGGCAATGGCATCAGGGATGTCCCAGCCTATGTTTTCCAACGTCTTGTCCAGAGTGTTGTCTGCCCTGCTGAAATACGTAAGGAGATACATCATATTCCCTCAGGTGGAGGATTTACCTACAGTGAAAGGTGACTTCTATGCCCTTGGACATATCCCCAACGTCATAGGTGCCATTGATGGGACCATGTAGCTCTGGTCCCCCCCGCTGGAGTGAACAGGTGTACAGGAACAGGAAGAGTTATCATTCTATGAGTGTCCAGATGGTCTGTTTGGCAGACCAGTACATCTCCCAGGTAAATGCTATGTTCCCTGGCTCAGTGCATGACGCCTACATCCTGTGCAATAGCAGCATCCCTGATATGATGGGTCAACTCCAGAGGCACCGTGTATGGCTATTGGGGGACTTTGGTTACCATAACCTTTCCTGGCTATTGACCCCAGTGAGGAATCCCTGGACCAGGGCAGAGAAACGGTACAATGATGCCCATGGGCGGACTAGGAGGGTTATCGAACGCACCTTTGGCCTCCTTAAGGCCAGGTTCAGGGGCCTCCATATGACAGGTGGATCCCTATTCTACTCACCGAAGAAGGTGTGCGACATCATCGTCGCCTGCTCCATGCTCCATAATTTGGCATTGCGAAGCCAGGTGCCTTTTCTGTAGGAGGATGATCCAGATGATGGTGTTGTAGCAGCTGTGGAGCCTGTGGACAGTGATGAGGATGAAGCTGAGGAAGAAGAAAACGACAACACGGATTCAGTCATACAGCAATATTTCCAGTGACACACAGGTGAGAACATTTTCTGGTTTAACATTACATTTAGTTTCACACATCTACCTCTATCCTGTACCTACATTTCACTCACTATTTGTTAATTGAGTTGTACCCTTCCATTTCAGTTTCACAAGTGTGGTAACCTACGTGTCAACTGCTTGCATCCTTCAAGGGCTTGTGATGTGTGACATAGGTATGTTAGCCTTACAATGGGTAACCCATTATGACACTGTGATTGATAATACAAAGTACCAAATCATAGACTGACTACAGATTTTTTGGTGTTTCAAGGGTGTTTATTTAAGTGCTCAAAAAATGAAGGGGGGTTGTAAAATGGTGATGGGTGATGGTGGAGGAATGTCCATGGCAGAGTCCAGTCTATTAGTCTCACAGGTGCACTGCCCATCTGGGCATAGGAAGTGGAGCTGGGGCAGTTCGAATATGGACAGGGTAACAAAGTGGGACAGTGGGAGGACAATCAGGGTGGTCTTATTTCCTGGCAGGGGTCTTGCCATCTTGCTCTGTCCTGTTCCTGGATCTCAGGGACCGCCAGCGTGGTGGTTGTCCGTCTGCAGGGGGTGGGGTGCTGGTGTGGTGGTCCTGTGGCGGGGCGTCCTGTCCACTAGCGCTGGCGGAGGTGGTCGGCAGTTCATCATCGTGGCTAGTGTCAGGGGCCCCTTGGAGTGCAACAGTGTCCCTCAAGGTCTTTTGAATGTCCGTCAGCACCCCTACGATGGTGCCCAGGGAGGAGCCGATGGTCCTGAGCTCCTCCCTGAACCCCAAATACTGCTCCTCCTGCAGGCGCAGGGTCTCCTGCAACTTGTCCAGGACCGTCGCCATTGTTTCCTGTGAGTGGTGGTATGCTCCCATGATGGAGGAGAGGGCCTCGTGGAGAGTTGGTTCCCTTGGCCTGTCCTACCTCTGTCGCACAGCAGCCCTCCCAGTTCCCCGGTGTTCCTGTGCCTCCGTCCCCTGGACTGTGTGTCCACTACCACTGCCCCCAGGTCCCTGTTGTTGTTGGGGTGTTGGGTTAGCCTGGGCACACTGTAGTGGTGGACACACCGCTGATTGACCTGTCCTGGGTAGGGAGGTTTGGGCCCGCTGGGTGGGTGCTGTGCTGGTGTTAGCAGAGGGTGGCAGTTGCTGGACAAGGGTAACCGACTGTCCTGAGGCCCACAATGGTCCGGGCTGGTCATCAAGATCCAGTGGGGCAGAGCTGCTGTCGTCACTGTGGGCCTCTTCTGGGGGTGGAGTGGTGTTGTCTGCACCCTCTGGTGTGGTGACGGTCCTTTGAGTTCCTGCAGGGGTATGAGAACATGATTATTGCATGTGTGTGTTTCATGGTGTGCAATGGGTGGGTGTTTGTGTACCCCAGTGCAAGCATTCCTGTGTGGGGGCTTGTGTGATGATGATTGGGGGGGTGTTCTGGGTATGTGAAGTGAGCATGCTTTAGTGAGGGGTGCCCATGCTTAGTTGTGTCATGCAGGGCTTGGTGTTGGGATGGGTGGTTTGTGTTATGGGTACATTACTGAGGATTTGGGGTGATAGGGGAGGGTGTGAGGGTGGGGGTGTGTGATAGCATGCAGGTAGGGTGGGGGATGCGATAGTTAAGATTTGACTTAGCAGTGTCCCGTCCTCCAACGACTCCTCCGAGGCCCTCAGGATGCAAGATGGTCAAGACTTGCTCCTCCCATGTTGTTAGTTGTGGGGGAGGAGGTAGGGGCCCGCCGCCAGTCTGCTGCACCGCGATGTTGTGCCTGGATACCGTGGAACGCACCTTCCCCCGTAGGTCGTTCCACCTCTTCCTGATGTCCTCCCTATTTCTTGGGTGCTGTCCCACGGCGTTGACCCTGTCCACTATTCTGCGCCATAGCTCCATCTTCCTGGCTATTGATGTGTGCTGTACCTGTGAGCCAAATAGCTGTGGCTCTACCCGTACGATTTCCTCCACCATGACTCTGAGCTCCTCCTCCTTGGAGAAGCGGGGGTGTCTTTGGCATGACATGGGGTGAGGTGTGGGGTGGTGTATGTGGTGATGAGTGTGGTGAGTGTAGTGGTATGTGGTGTTTTGTGCGTGGATGTTGTGTGGGTGATGGTGTTGTGTGCCTCTGTGTGATGGGGTTGTCAATAGCTGTGCTCTCTCTCTGGCCTTCTCTCTGAATTTCTGGTTGTAGGGGTTTGTGGGTGATGTGGGTGTGTGTTTTATATTGTGTTGGGTGTGTGGGAGTGTTGTTTGTATGTGTATCAGGTGTGTGTATTTGGAATTGTCCAATGTGGCGATGTTTTGGAGATGTGTGTGTATTTTGAGCGCGGCGGTGTGTACGGAAAGACCGCAGCGTGGATTCGTGGGTCGTAATAGCATGGGCGTGTTTCTGTTGGCGTGGAGGTGGAGGATTTGTTTCTGCATGTTTATCGCTGACCTTTGGTGTGGCGGGGTTGTGGGTGTCTGAATTTCGGCGGATTCTGTGATGTGTGCCATAATAGCTGTGGCTTATACCGCCTTATACCGCCAATGTTGTAATGACCCCCTATGTGGGTTATTACAACTTTGGAGGAGGTGTTAAACCGTCCCAAAAGTGACGGTAAAGTGACGGATATACCACCAGCCGTATTACGAGTCCATTATATCCTATGGAACTTGTAAATACTGCTGGTGGTATATCCGTCACTTTACCGTCACTTTTGGGACGGATTAACACCTCCTCCAAAGTTGTAATAACCCCCTATATCTTTTTTTCTTGTTTTTATTAAATAGTAGCCAAGAACAAACTGCATTACCCGTGATGCCCATATAAACACCTATCAAGTGAGGTCACAATGATACCAACCAAT
Organism: Pleurodeles waltl; assembly: GCF_031143425.1. NCBI lineage: Eukaryota > Metazoa > Chordata > Amphibia > Caudata > Salamandridae > Pleurodeles > Pleurodeles waltl. Next base: position 642,406,251 of record NC_090440.1, on the reverse strand, counting down.
CAAACACTAGGAGTATTATAAAATTCCTACCTGGGAGCAACATGTTCTCTTTTCTTGCATGGGTAGATTAAGGAGCTTGTAGTAACAGAAATGAAGCAATAACAATAGTTAAAGCCAACAGAAAGGTGAACACGTCTCTGGCAAAATCCATCATAAAACTACTGTGATGATCCTCTGCAGGTGCAGAGCTGGACAAGGTGAGAACATCTTTTTTTACTTAATATCCTTGTAAATAAGAACAAGATGAATCTTGAAGGATGGTCTCATCCCAGAAGTTTTTCTCATGACATCAGTTTTGAATTTTTGACAGGCACTTTTAAAATGATGGTAGGGTGTTAGAGGAGAATGTAAGGATAATACTTCCCTCTGTGTCTTTAATAAAATTAAGACTTTCTTTTACTGAAGCAAAGAAAATATCTATTTTATTGTAAAACCGCAGGCTCCTACTATGCTTGTTTAAAGCATAGCAACAATAGAATTAGACATGTGAGGAATAGGTTTACAGTAGAACATTCTAAAGGTAGAACCATTAGGCCAATCAGCAGATTTGAAAACGCTGTCCATACTTTCTCAGGAACAACAGGATTTAGATGCCACAGCACCCCTGGTGGAATTTACCCTGAAAACATAAGTGTTGATACCTGCCAAATGAATTTCCTATCTGACCCAATGTGCTGGGGTAGGAGAAGAAACTGCTTTCTGAGAGAACCTGAAAGATATGAGGAGTTGACATGAGAAGTACATTCTCAAATCTTTGGTGTTTGTAATATACTTTCTTAGACAATTACCCACACAAAGTTTAGACTGAAGAGGATATTATGGATAGAAAACAGAGAAGTTTGTTTTAGTTCCTCAGCGAACATGAAAATCTACCCCAGATGGACTGTATTGAACAGAAAAGGCATTCAAAGTTTTAAGATAACAAAGATATTTCAACGAGACCAGACAAAAAAGAACATTCAGTTTTGCAGAAAGGATTTTGAGAAAAAGAGGGGTATTTTCAGCCCAATTAAAAAACAAATTGAGGATAACAATAACATCTCACATATGATTATATTTATTTTGGCAAAGGAGGATTAGAAAATCTTACTTTCTTTTACAGTTGGCACATCAAGAGATGTTCTGCTGAAATTGCTGATCTTGCTAGTTCAGCTAGTGTTGCTACTTCTTTATGCCTTATCTTGAGGAAGTAAGCCACGAGTGCACCAACATAGAGTGACGAACCGTGCCATAACCTTTGTAATGGTGCACAGTTCTGATCTCTCCCATTCATGTATCACAGTGCAGCAATTTGTCTTGCTGCATTATGTTTTGTGCACTTTTTGAAAATCTGCCCCTACGTTTTTGACATGCCCTTCTTTTAAATACCAAGCATCATGCTTAGTGGGCAGAAAGGGTTGACTTGTAATATTTTAAAGGAAAGTTCTGATCAGTGAAAAGGTAACTTTGATAGGTCAGATTTCAATATTTAAACTGCTGCACTCAGGCTATAATGTTCAGCCTGAAATCATGTTTTACACCATCAGTTTAGTGGACTGTACATTGGATGCTACAGACCAATAGCAACATTTAACTTGCAGGCCAAGGGTTCATGTACTAGGGGCTTAGAGATAAGGGTAAATATGCCAATTCTGAGTATACCACTTTCATGATGTTAGAAGAGGGGCACACAGACACTGCACCACTGGTTAACAGCTGTAACATACGCTAGCAAAAACAAATTTGGCAAGAATCTGGGTTTACATAAAGCAAAAGATGTTCATTGCCTGAAGTTAAATAACACATTTTGGTGGTCATTACAACCCTGGCGGACGGTGTTAAAGTGGCGGTAAGACCGAATGGAACTACGACTGTGCGGAAACCGCCAACAAAGACAGCCACTTTAACACTCCGACCGCCACGGCAGTACAATCAAACAGCATGGCGGTCACCGCCAACAGACAGGCGGAGGACAATGTACTGCCCACAGTATCACAACCTACCAATCCGCCACCTTTTCCGGGGCAGATTCACAGCGGACAAAAACACAGCGGAAACAGGACTTCGAAGGGAAAACGCTCACCTCTACACACCCCACGAGGAAGCAGGACACCATGGAACCAGAGCTGCAGATCCTGCCAGTCCTTATCTTCTTGCTCCTCTAAAAGGAGCACGAACACTGGTGGCGAAGACCACGGTGAGTACTGCACCTATGACACAGGGGAGGCAAAAAACAGGGACACACACGCAACACGCAACTCCCCCACCCCCACCCTCACCCACCACAACACACACACCAATACAGCATGATACATTACAGGTACACCCACCAACCCCCCCGGAAGAATGCAAAGACAATAGAAAATGAGTGTAACCATTGTAATATAATAAAATCCAGTATGCAAAAATATATATAAACACCATAAACAAATATATACATCAACAATAGTAGTCCAGGTAGTGCTCCATTGAAGTCCGTGGAACACTGGGCCCACACGGTATGGGCGAGGCCCAAACAAGATCTCCGACCATGACAGAGAGAACACTGCAGGGGCATAAGATTCCAATAAAACAGGCACCTCAGGGGGAGGGAAAGGGGGGGCACCTCAGCCGCTTGAGTGCACAACACAAAATTCATGAGGGGGCCACATGCCCACTGTTCCATCCTGGGGAGTGCAAAGCCACAGTCTCTCAAGTCTATAGAGTGGGTGGGTTGCCCACTGTTCCATCCTAGGGAGTGCAAAGCCACAGCCTCTCAAATGGATAACAGTCTCCACTGGTTCTGGAGGGGGCCTTGTGCCCAGAGTGCTTCATCCTGCCAAGGACAGAGGTAGTGGATGTATCTCTCCACTGGTTCTGGAGGGGGCCTTGTGCCCAGAGTGCTGGTCTTATCCAGGCGGTTGGTTGACACCTGTTCGGTATAAGTCAATAAGGATGCTAAATGAAGGACTACACGCCAATTATGAATACATTTAGCTTTACTAGAATTTCAGGTAAATGCAGACATTTAGCACATTAACAATAGTGAAATAAGAATGGCAATGAAAAGCATCTATTCATATATATGTACACTACAGATAATATCTATGTATACGAATGAGCAAATAGTTCATTGACAGAATAAGAATAGTAAATTAAAAGAAAATCTATATAAATGTTTATATATATAAGTACGCTACAAAGAGCATCTAAGCATACATCTGAGTAAAGAGTTCATTGACAGATATAAACTTGGAATAACTGTATACCAACATGTGATACACTATGATGTTCAGGGAGCAGAATATTAACGAGTTGAATACTTCAGATAAGCTTTGATTTACTGCACACAAAAATGCACATTTCAATTACTGTGGCAGACTCACACTACGATGTTCAGTAAGGCAGGAAAAAAATATAAACGAGCTGAATTTCTCAGATTATAAACACAGTGCAAATATAATAATCAATCATAATAATAGAGCAGAGAAACAAAAAGCCTTTCATCCCTGGGTGGAACTTAACTTAGTCCACGAATGCTGGGAAGCCCTCTACCACCCGCTTGGACCTCTCTCCCCCTCGAGCGTCACGGTCTTGGAACAGCAAAACAGGGAGGCAGCTCTGGGTCTGATGATGACAGTTTCATAATTCCATCTGCGAGCTTCAAAATTCTCTCACTCACCTTTCAGTGTTTAAATAACCTGAAGCTTGGATTCTAACCCATTCAAGTATTTTCTAGCTATGTTATCAGTATATGTCTCTTGGCTGCCTTGCCATTCCCTGGCCATTGTTTTCATTCCATCTTTTACTGTGGTCTTGTTCTCAAGCTTGAGACTGACTCTCCTTTACAGCCTGTTTCTCACACATGCAGCTGCGAATAAGTTTATCTACGGAATGTCAGAAGAAAACAAGCTTGAAAGCGAACATTGTGAATTTATTTCATATTGTTCTGGCTTGGCTTCGGCAGGCATCACGCTCATCTACACTGTTCAAGCTAATTAACCCTTCACGTTACAATGTCTTCCACATCTTTTCCTACTACTACACTGATCACTCCATCCCTTAGATGAGTGCGATGCATGCGAAGCCAGAAGTATTTATTGTGATGCTTTGCTAGCTAGATTGCTACGAATACTTGTTAGCATTATTCTGAGCGCCTGCATTTTAGTATAAAGCTGGTTTGTGCGTACATATAGTCTACATAATATAATCATTAACGTGACACAGACAATCAGTAACCAGATTAGCGGATGTAACACTATGGGGGTCATTACAACATTGGCGGTATAAGACGCTTACCGCCATGCAGAAGACCGCCAATACACCGCCGCGGCCGCGGTAGACTGCCACAGCTATTATGACACACATCACGGAATCTGCCGAAATTCAGACACCCACACAATACCACCACACCAAAGGTCAGCGAGAAACTGGCAGAAACACATCCTCCACCTCCACGCCAACAGAAACACGCCCATGCCATTACGACCCACGAATCCAGGCGGCGGTCTTTCAACCGCGGTATTCCATTGGCGGTACACACCGCCGCGCTCAAAATACACACACATCTCCAAAACACCGCCACATTGGACAATTACAAATACACATACCTGATACACATACACACCACTCCCACGCACCCAACACAATATAAAACACACACCCACATCACCCACAAACCCCTACTACCAAAAATTCAGAGAGAAGGCCAGAGAGACAGCACAGAACAGACAACCCCATCACACAGAGGCACACAACACCATCATCCACGCAACATCCAAGCACAAAACACCACATACCACTACACTCACCACACTCATCAACACATACACCACCCCACACATCAGCTACAACACCCCATGTCACGCCAAAGACACCCCCGCTTCTCCGAGGAGGAGCTCAGGGTCATGGTGGAGGAAATCATCCGGGTAGAACCACAGCTATTTGGCTCACAGGTACAGCACACATCCATAGCCAGGAAGATGGAGCTATGGCAAAGAATAGTGGACAGGGTCAACGCTGTGGGACAGCACCCAAGAAATAGGGAGGACATCAGGAAGAGGTGGAACGACCTACGGGGGAAGGTGCGTTCCACAGTATCCAGGCACCAGATCGCGGTACAGCGGACTGGCAGCGGACCCCCACCTCCTCCCCCACAACTAACAACATGGGAGGAGCAAGTCTTGTCCATCTTGCATCCTGAGGGCCTCGGAGGAGTCGTTGGAGGAACGGACACTGGTAAGTCTAATCTTAACCATCATACCCCCCACCCTATCTGCATATCACACACCCCCACCATCACACCCTCCCCTATCACCCCAAATCCTCACCTATCTACCCATAACACCAACCACCCATCCCAACCTCAAGACCTGCATGACATAACTAAGCATGGACACCCATCACCAAAGCATGCCCACTGCACAGATCCACAACACCCCCAACCATCAGCACACATGCCCCCACACAGGAATGCCTGCACTGGGGTTCACGAACACCCAACCATTCCACTCCATGAAACACACACATGCAATAATCATGTACTTATACCCCCGCAGGAACCGAAGGAACGTCACCACACCAGAGGGTCCAGACAACACCACTCCACCCCAGAAGAGGCCCACAGTGACGACGGAAGCTCTGCCCCACTGGATCTTGATGACCAGGCCGGACCATCGTGGGCCTCAGGACAGTCGGTTCCCCTTGCCCAGCCACAGCCCAACACCGAGCTTCCACCCTCTAGTAACACCAGCACAGCACCCACCCAGCGGGCCCAAACCTCCCTACCCAGCACAGGTCAATCAGCGGTGTGTCCACCACTACAGGGCACCCAGGCGAACCCACCACCCCAACAACAACAGGGACCTGGGGGCAGTGGTAGTGGGCACATGGTCCAGGGGACGGAGGCACAGGAACACAGGGGAACTGGGAGGGCTGCTGTGCGACAGAGGGAGGACAGGCCAAGGGAACCAACTCTCAACGAGGCCCTCTCCTCCATCATGGGAGCATACCACCAGTCCCAGGAGACGATTGCCACGGTCCTGGACAAGTTGCAGGAGACCCTGCGTCTGCAGGAGGAACAATATTTGGGGTTCAGGGAGGAGCTCAGGACCATCGGCTCCGCCCTGGGCACCATCGTAGGGGTGCTGACGGACATTCAAAAGACCTTGAGGGACACCGTGGCACTCCAAGGGGCCCCTGACACTAGCCACGATGATGAAATGCCCACCACCTCCGCCGGCGCTAGTGGACAGGACGCCCCGCCACAGGACCAACACACCAGCACCCCATCCCCTGCCGACGGACAACCACACGCAAGCGGGCCCTGAGATCCAGGAACAGGACAGAGCAAGATGGCAAGACCCCCGCCAGGAAATAAGACCACCCTGATTGTCCCCCCACTGTCCCAGTTTGTTACCCTGTCCAAATCAGAACTGACCTAGCTCCACTTTCAATACCCAGATGTGCAATGTACCTGTGAGACTAATAGACTGGACTCTGCCATGGACATTCCTCCACCATTACCCATCACCAGTTTACAACCCCCTATCATTTAATGAGCACTTAAATAAACACCCTTGAAACACTAAAAACAAATGGAGTCAGTCTATGAATTGTAAATCTGTATTATAAATTACAGTTTCATAATGGGTTACCCATTGGAAGGCTAACATACCTATGTCACACATCACAAGCCCTTCAAGAATGCAAACAGTTGACACGTAGGTTACCACATTTGTGAAACTGAAATGGAAGGGGACAACTCAGTTAACAAATAGTGAGTGAAATGGAGCTACAGGATAGAGGTAGATGTGTGAAAGTTAATGTAATGGTAAAAATGAAAATGTTCTCACCTGTGTCTCACTGGAAATATTGCTGTATGATTGACTCCCTGTTGTCGTTTTCGTCTTCCTCAGCTTCATCCTCATCACTGTCCACAGGCTCCACAGGCTCCACAGCTGCCACAACACCGTCATCTGGATCATCCTCCTGAAGAAAAGGCACCTGGCATCGCAATGCCAAGTAATGGAGCATGGAGCAGGCAATGATGATGTCGCACACCTTCTTCAGCGAGTAGAATAGGGATCCACCTGTCATATGGAGGCACCTGAACCTGGCCTTAAGGAGGCCGAAGGTGCATTCGATAACCCTCCTAGTCCACCCATGGGCATCATTGTACCGTTCCTCTGCCCTGGTCCTGGGATTCCTCACTGGGGTCAATAGCCAGGAAAGGTTGGGGTAACCAGAGTCCCCAAATAGCCATACACGGTGGCTCTGGAGTTCACCCATCATATCAGGGATGCTGCTATTCCGCAGGATGTAGGCATCATGCACTGAGCCAGGGAACATAGCATTTACCTGCGAGATGTACTGGTCTGCCAAACAGACCATGTGGACATTCATTGAATGATAACTCTTCCTGTTCCTGTACACATGTTCACTCCTGCGGGGGGGGACCAGAGCTACATGGGTCCCATCAATGGCACCTATGACTTTGGGGATATGTCCAAGGGCATAGAAGTCACCTTTCACTGTAGGCAAATCCTCCACCTGAGGGAATATGATGTATCTCCTTACATGTTTCAGCAGGGTAGACAACACTCTGGACAACACGTTGGAAAACATAGGCTGGGACATCCCTGATGCCATGGCCACTGTTATTTGAAATGACCCACTTGCAAGGAAATGGAGCACTGACAGCACCTGCACGTCAGGGGGGATTCCAGTCGGATGGGGGATTGGTGACATCAGGTCTGGCTCCAACTGGGTACATAGTTTCTGGATTGTAGCACGGTCAAACCGGTAGGTCACGATCAAATGTCTCTCTTCCATTGTCAACAGGTCCACCAGCGCTCGGTACACCGGAGGATTCCGTCATCTTCTCATATGTCCCAGCTGACGGTTCCTAAGAAGGACAACAGTGAAGAACCAGTCACTATTCCTCCAGGTATGTACCCACCGTTACACACAAGACTACAGCAGACACAAAACCCTTCCTGTATGTTTGTTGAGTGTAGGCCTCAGTATGTGTGACGCAGTTGAAAATTAATCCATGTGGACCCCTGAAATGGCAGCAGCCTGACCTCTAAACTGGGACAATGGGATTGTGGGGTAACAGCGCTGGCGTTGCACACCGTTGCGGTAGGCGGTCGTAGATCGCGGCGCAATGCTGCATTGGTTAACATTGGACCCTATGAGTCCCAGGAGACAATGAACAGGTGCGCCGGCGGTGATGATGCGCCTCGCCACGGACGTCACCGCCGCGGACGTCACCACCATTTTCTATCTCTTCAATCACTAGATACCTGACCTTCGACAGGAGAGGACCTACACTGCTAGTGCTGCTGTGACCTCGGTCTGGAAGCGACGATGGCTGCTGCGTCTGGGGAAAGGGCCCCTACCTTCACTGCACAAGAGTTGGAGAAACTTGTGGATGGGGTCCTCCCCCAGTACATGCTACTCTACGGTCCTCCAGACCAACAGGTTAGTACACAGGGAGCACGTTGTAGGGGCTAGGCCTGGGTGGACAGGGCTGGGTGGAAGAGGGAAGGGGACAGAAGTCATACTACAGTAAAGCATGGGAATTAATGGGCCACATGGTCAGAGTAGGGAGGGGTTACCATTCACATTGATGGTGCAGTTGGTAATGACTGTTCCTCTTTTCTTGTGCATGTCATGTAGGTCAGTGATCACCAGAAGAGGGACATTTGGCGTGCCATCGCCAAGGAGGTCCGGACCATGGGGGCCCACCAGAGACAGGGCACCCACTGCCGTAAGAGATGGGAGGACATTCACCGCTGCAGCAAGAAGACGGCGGAGGCTCAGCTGGGGATGGCCTCCCAACGTGGGAGGGGTGCCCGTCGTACCATGACCCCTCTGATGTTCCGGATCCTGGCAGTGGCCTACCCGGAGTTGGATGGGCGCTTAAGGACATCACAGCAGACACAAGGGGGTGAGTACACTCTCATTCTGTGGACTTTGCGTGCAGTGGAGGTGTCTGGGTGGGGGAGGTGGGCTCTGGGTGTCCCTAGGCCAGGGCGAGTTAAGTAGGCAAGGCCCCTCCGTAATGTAGGCCATGTGGCACTCTACCCCACCTTAGTAAATTATCAAGTTGAGGTATAGTTGCCCCTGTGGCATCCATGTGCACAGATTTCCACCAATGCCATGTAGGCCATATCCCAGAAATTGCATGTGCAGAGGGCAGGAGCGCGGCGTTGTGCATGGGGCTGCTGCGTCTGTCTTGTCAGCCAACGGTAGCGGTATGCCATGCACTAAAACTCTCTTTGTTCTGTCTCCCCCCCTTTTCCTGCTCTCCCTGTCCTTTTGTACATCATCATCAACAGGCGGAGGTACAGTGGCACCGGAGCACAAGGGAGCTGCATCCCACATGGCCATGGAGGGCCACACCACAGACTCTGAATACACCAGTGGGACGGAGGGCGAGGGGAGCTTCACGTCGGCCACCGGATCACCAACCAGTGACACAGACTCGTCCGCCGATGTGAGCACCCCTGTGGTGGCGGCACCATCTGTGCACCCCACTTCTACAGGTACAGCCGCCACCCCCCCTACCAGCTTCGCCCTCCCAGCAGCCCCTCAGCGTTCACCCCGTGCCTGCTCACCCAGGAGGGTGGGCCTCACCTTCGCCCCAGGCACCTCAGGCCCTGCCCCAGTCACCCCTGCTGCCCTCAGTGAGGAGGCCATTAACCTCCTCAGGTCACTCACTGTTGGGCAGTCTACCATTGTGAATGCCATCCAGGGTGTAGAAAGGGCGTTACAACACGGTAATGCATTCCTGGAGGGCATTCATTCTGGTCAGGCTGTCCTTCGGCGAATCCTGCAATCTCTGGCCTCAGCACTGATGCCAGCAATTGTCCCTGTGTCCAGCCTCCCCCCTCCAACTTCCTCCACCCAGACCCAATCCCCTGTACCCCAGCCCATCCCAAGCACACCTACAGACCAGCATGCACACAAGTCAACACCCAAAAGTAGCTCAGGGAAACATAGGCACCATACATCCCACAGGCACTCACACAAGCATCACACCCATACAGACACAGCAACAGCCACTGTCTCCACTGTGTCCCCCTCCTCCTCTTCTCCCTCCTCCCTCCCAGTCTCATCTACACACACACCTGCATGCACCACATCTACAGGCACTAGGACTCGCACCAGGACACCCAGCACCACACGCCGCTCACCTGCACTCACCACCTCCACTGCCATTTACACGTTCCTTGTGTCCTCTCCCAGTGTGTCTGTGACGCCCCCTCCCAAAGTACCCAAACGCCGGCAATCACTCACCCAACATCCATCCACCTCACGACAGCCTCCAGTACCTGCACCTGCACCCAAAACAGCTAAAGTGACACCTCCTACAACCACCTCCTCTTCCTCCACTCCCAGACCCCCTCCAGCTACCCATCCCAGTGTTCGTCAGAAACTGTCCCTCTGTCAAATTGACCTTTTTGCCCCCCCTCCAATTCATCAGTCCCGTCATAGAGCCTCAGCCAAAAAGCCACCAGTACCAGTGGTGCGTGTTCCAGGTTTTTGGAGTGCACCGTCCACCAGGGCAGGCAGTAGGAACCGGAGCCAAGGCACTGGCAGCCCACCCCCTGTAAAGGCCCTGAAATTGGAGAGTGGACGACGGGACCGTGGCAAGCCTGCTGGTGGGACAACAAGTGAAATGGGATCGAAGGCGATTGGTGAGTCAGCTGTAACTCCAAAAAAGGTGGGGAAGGTCCCGAGGAAGTCTGCCCAGCCTGTTGTGAGTGTCACGGCGGAGAAGTGCGCCATCATTTCCGGCAGACCAGACACAACCGCCAGCACTGTCGTCACTGGTCCAGAGCCCACCGCCAGAGTCAGTGCCCAGGAGGGCCCTAGTATCGTAACGGGTCCAGAGCCCACCACCAGAGTCAGTGCCCAGGAGGGCCCAAGTATCGTTACTGGTCCTGAGACCACCGCACAAGACACAGCCCAGGAGGGCCCAAGTATCGTCACTGGTCCTGAGACCACTGCACAAGACACAACCCAGGAGGGCCCAAGTATCGTCACTGGTCCTGAGACCACCGTACAAGACACAGCCCAGGAGGGCCCAAGTATTGTCACTGGTCCTGAGACCACCGCACAAGACACAGCCCAGGAGGGCCCAAGTATCGTCGCGGGGCCAGGATGCCACAGCCCCGCTGGGCAATGATGCCACAGCCCCGCTGGGCAATGATGGAACGTCATGCCACACACCAATGTCCAGTATGGAGATCGTAATGCCACACACCAATGTCCAGTGTGGAGTTTGTCATGCCACACACCAGTGTCTAGTATGGAGATCGTCATGCCACACACCAATGTCCAGTGTGGAGTTCGTCATGCCATACACCAATGTCCAGTATGGAGATTGTCATGCCACACACCAATGTCCAGTATGGAGATCGTCATGCCACACACCAATGTCCGTATCAGAACCGCCATGTCAAAGCACCGCTCAACAGTCCAGAGACTGCCATGGCAAAGCACCGCTGAACAGTCCAGAGACCGCCATGGCAAAGCACCGCTGAACAAGGCAAAGACCGCCATGGTGAAGACCGCTGAACAGTCCAGAGACCGCCATGGCAAAGCACCGCTGAACAGGGCAAAGACCGCCATGACAAAGCACCGCTGAACAGGGCAAAGACCGCCATGTCAAAGCACCGCTGAACAGTCCAGACCCACCATGGCAAAGCACCGCTGAACAGGGCAAAGACCGCAATGTCAAAGCACCGCTGAACAGGGCAAAGACCGCAATGGTGAAGACCGCTGAACAGGGCAAAGACCGCCATGGCAAAGCACCGCTGAACAGGACAAAGACCGCCATGGCAAAGCACCGCTGAACAGGGCAAGGACCGCCATGTCTAAGCACCGCTGAACAGTCCAGAACCGCCATGGCAAAGCACCACTGAACAGGGCAAAGACCGCCATGGCAAAGCACCGCTGAACAGGGCAAAGACCGCCATGGCAAAGCACTGCTGAACAGTCCAGAGACCGCCATGGCAAAGCACCGCTGAACAGGGCAAAGACCGCCATGGCAAAGCACCGCTGAACAGTCCAGAGACCGCCATGGCAAAGCACCTCTGAACAGTCCAGAACCGCCATGGCAAAGCACCGCTGAACAGGGCAAAGACCGCCATGGCAAAGAACCGCTGAACAGGGCAAAGACTGACATGTCAAAGCACCGCTGAACAGTCCAGAGACCGCCATGTCAAAGCACCGCTAAACAGTCCAGAACCGCCATGGCAAAGCACCGCTGAACAGGGCAAAGACCTCCATGGCAAAGCACCGCTGTACAAGGCAATGCACCAGGTAGGAATGAATGGCCCACCACATCAGGCATCCTTATCCCATGTGCAGCTGGGACAGTGACAGGACACTACCTTTCACGGGGAGACTCATCCAGTCGGGGCACCAGCCACCCCCCACTACCAGTATGGACCTGCATCCACTTGAGAGACTGTGGCTTTGCACTCCCCAGGATGTAACAGTGGGCAACCCACCCACTGTAGAGACTTGAGAGACTGTGGCTTTGCACTCCCCAGGATGGCACAGTGGGCAACCCACCCACTGAAGAGACTTGAGAGACTGTGGCTTTGCACTCCCCAGGATGGCACAGTGGGCGACCCACCCACTGTAGAGACTTGAGAGACTGTGGCTTTGCACTCCCCAGGATACATCGATGGGCATGGAGCCCCGTCGTAGATCTGGCTTTGCATTCATCTGGCTGAGGTTCCCCGCCTTCCCTTCCCCCTGAGGTGCCTGTAGTGTTTCTATCTGATGCCCCGGCAGTTTTCTCTCGGATTTTGGACAGGTATCTCTTGTGGGCCTCGCCCATGCATTTTTGGACTGTTTGTGCACGGACATTGTTGTGTACATATCTGCAATACTTATCGGATTATTTATGTAAATATGAGTGATTTTGGAATACATGTATTTGTATATTTTTGGATGACATGTATATTGGCACATTATAATGTTTGCCCGAAATTCGCATTGTCTTTGCATTCTTCCGGGGGGATTGTGGGTTGTTAATGTGACTTTTGTGACTGCATTGGTGTGTATGTTGTACTATGTGAGGGTGGGGGTGTTTGGTGGGTGTCCCCCTAACTTTTGCCTCCCCCCTCCCCCGTGTCATAGGGGCAGTACTCACCGGTATCTTCTGCGCCTACGTCGCTGTTGGTCGTGAAGGAGCAGAAAGACAAGGGCAGGAAGTATTTGGAGTTCCGGCTCCATGGAGTCTTCGTTCCTCGTGGGATGTGTAGAAGTTGAGCGTTTTCCCATAGCAAAAGCTGTTTCCGCCGTGTTTTTATCCACGGTGAATCCGCCCCGGAAAAGGTGGCGGATTGGCCTGTTGTGATACTGTGGGCGGTACATTGTCTCCCGCCTGTCTGTTGGCGGTGACCGCCGCGCTGCTTGTCTGTACCGCCGTGGCGGGCGGTGTGTTAAAGTGGCTGTCTTTGTTGGCGGTTTCTGCCAGGATCAGAATTCCCTTTTTTTGTCCGTCTGACTGTTTTCGGTATTACCGCATCTTTAACACCGTCCGCCAGGGTTGTAATGACCACCTATAATTAGCGTTTTCGTAGCTCCTGGTGCCCAACCTAAGAAGATGTCATACCAATGGTGCTCAGTTTCTTGCTGGATACATGTAGCAGTGTGCATAAGCTGTTTGGCGTCTATGGTCATCTGTATGGCTGCATCTTTGGTATATTTAGCTGTCATGTCGAATTTAGCAAATGTGATTTGTGCGTAGCGCCTGATTGCTTCTAATCTAGGTAGCTTCACAACAAGCGGAATGTTCCATTCCAACTGTGCTTGCATTTGTGTCTGTAATGTGGTTGTGGTGAACTTAGTCGGTTGGTATAGGATGTGAGTACTTATGTCAATAATGCTGGTAATATTGCACATACACATTACCTGCTCTCCGGTGGTTTGTACAAATCCATTAATAAGTAAGGGGTGATTAGTAACGTAACATATACTCTCTGTTCCTATCTGATATAAGTCTGTGCCATTGATAGGATAAGGTAACCATTCACATTCTCCTGGTATTGGGCGAAGGCATGGGTCTAGTGCCCGTCCAGTGTGGGTACATACCCACCCCTTAGACCAATCTGCACATCTAGTGGGATCTACGGTGTTATTTGTTTGATCAATCCATTTTTTGTCAGTGTGAGGTATCCACCATTCTTCACCTATTACTACAGGGAGCAATATAAAGGGGCATCATATTTCAGGAGGGATATTACTTCTAGCTATATCGAAATGAGCATAACACATCTCTCCCTCACAATGGAATTGTATAGGCTTTACCCATATTTCTTCAGGCAAATGCAATTGTTGTCTCCAATATTCACCTTGAAGCTGTCCCCATTCTACCTTGAAGTCTACATACTGTTGATTAATAATACTTTGCCATAGAATGCACTGAATTCCTTTGGACATTGTTTGGGTGCTTTGAAAGCTTTTTCCAAATTGTTCCTAAGTAAAATTATGCCATTGCCAATCACTATACAACCCACGCAGAACCTTCCATACTTCTTGTGACTGTGTGGGCCCCCATTGTGAAATTACTTTTATGGCTTCCCCTGTATTATATCATGTTGAAGATAGCTTATTCCTGATGGCTTCAATATCAAAAGCATTTAGGGCCCCTACCCCAATTCCGGTGGCCCCGGCTATCATGGATCCTAGATCTCTTCTGATGCGTAACTTCGGCAAGAGCCATAACTGTAGTGTCCATGGTGTGCATAATTGATCGTACTTAGAGACATTCCCCTTAGCAACAGTTATCTGTAACACAATATGGTTAATTATGCTTGCATGTAAAGCTTGCTTACATCCTATTCTATATCGAACAATGGAAACGTTGCCTAAATTGCTGACCATGCGTCTTTCGGCTTCATAAAACATAAAGGCAGGCGGTTTGGAGTATCGAACTCCTGTAGTTCTATTAGACATTGTAACAACCACCATATGTCCTGGTAAAATGTTTTGTTTGTCTAAACAATCATAGGATCTACACGGATATGTCCGTACTGGTGTAAAAGGTACAATGGTATCACAATATTTACATATCATGTTTAGCGTATAATTCAAAGCCTGTACCGTTGCGGGCATTCCCTGCAACTCGTTCAGTCCATAGGCATGTCGGATTTGCTGTCCAGTTACCTTCCATGTTACAGCTTTGGCAGCCATCCATTTGCCTCCAGGTACCTTCACGTTGCAGAGTGAAACATTTCCCTGGTCATCAGTTACCTTAGCGGCTTGAGGTGGACAAGTGACATGAAGGTCCGTGATGACATTCTCTGCCACATTTGGTCGGACTAATATACTTTTTTCGGTTATAATCATGACTGCAAACAGGAACCACGTCATTGATGCAGAAGTCATCATCTACGACCATGGTGTAAGTCTCACTGCAGGTACAAATACAGGTACATTAGAATTCTTTAAAAGTACAATATATGTACTCCCCAACCCTTGACTCAATATCTCTCCTGCCTCTGGCTTTTTCCCTGGATGATGCACACATACTCTTCTTCCTGTGCTTCCAAATCCTCCTTCACCTCTCTGAGTGTTATCGGAGGGGCAGATCTTTCTTCAATGTGGGGGGTATACGCTTGTTCACAAATCAATTGGGCAAGTCTATCATGTGCTTGATACGATACAGTAGCATCTCCTTGGTTCAATAATACTACTTTAACCTCTCCTCTAAAATATGGGTCTATGACTCCCCCTAGCACCGACACTCCCTTGATGGCTAGACTGGATCGAGGGGCAATTCTACCATATGTTCCGGATGATACTCTCACTCCTATTCCTAGGGGAATAGTCATCACCTGTCCTACGGGTATTTCTCCATCCTCTGGAGCAAACAGATCCAGTCCTATACAGCCAGAAGTAGCCTGTAAAGGTAATCGAGCTCGAAGGTCTGTTTTCCAGACAATCATTGTGTGGGTGATTTCTTTATCATGCCCTGTCATCCGAATGAAAGGAGTCTGTGCCCAACTGGTCTATTTTTCAATTCAAACAAGGCTTTGTCTAAATTACTACTCCATCCTTTTAGAGTCTGATGTGCTGATAACTTTTTTAGCTGTTCTTTCAACAATCCGTTATATCTCTCAATCATGCCTGCAGCTTGTGGATAATAACTAAGGTGTAAAATCCACCAAAATCCCTGTTCCTGCGCCCAATCCTGCACTGTTTTCCCTGAAAAGTGTGTGCCCCTATCTGTTTGGATTTCATCAGGTACCCCATAATGTTTTATCAGGAAGTTTAGCCCTCGCAAAGTGGACTTTTGGTCTGCAGACTTACAGGGCATACCCAACATAAGGCCAGAGTAGGTGTCCACCATGATCAATACGTAGCTTTTTCCTCCTTCCTTTGGTAGCGGCCCAATATAGTCCAGTTGCCACACTGTAGCGGCTGCGGGTACACTACTGATGTGGCCGCTAGGCTTCTTTTGCAGGGGCATTTGTTTTATCTGGTTACATGTGGGGCACTCTTTTACTGCTTGTTGGACCTGTTCTTTAGTGACTGGAATCTGTCGCTGCTGTGCCCATGCATAAGTGACATTCTCTCCTAGATGTCCCGATGTTGCATGAGCCCAGTTTGCTAGAGCAGCTTCAGCCTCCTCATTGATGATTACTGTTCGTGTTTTGGCCATCTGATCTGTGGTGTTGTTGAATAGAGTTGCAAGAGAGGTGTCTGATGTGCAATGGGCGTCCACATGTCCCACATAGATTTGACATTTGTGCCCTTTCTCCCACATCTCTTCCCATATCTGCTCACCTCCCCAAATGGGGGTGCCTTTGATTTTCCATCCATCCTTGCACCAAGTCGGGCCCAGATTACTAGTCCTTGGTAGGTGGCCCAGCTGTCAGTGTACACAAACGTTTTCTCTCCGATGGGGGCCTGCTCGATTACTGCTGCTACCCCCTGCAGTTCTGCAAGCTGACTTGATCCATTATTTCCTCCTCGCAGCAACAGCGTTTCTGTGGCAGGCTGGAATGCGACTGTTTGCCATTGTCTCTTTCCTTGATGGTATCGGGCGGTACCATCTGTAAACCATGCATTTTGCTGTTCTTCTTCTGTGAGCTGTTCAAAAGGTGGGGCTGTTTTAAATGGTGAGAACTCCATCTCAGATGGCTCTGGCGAGGGGACCATTGCTTGTAAGTCCACTGCCCCCAGCATATCTTCTTGCAACTTCGACACTCCTGTTGGCCCCGGTTTTGCCCTCTGCTGCAGATACCATTTCCACTTTACGATGGTAGACTCCTGCACCCTGCCTACTTTAGTACCAACCCCTCCTTCACTTATCCAGCCTAGTAAGGGGACCCGTGTTCTTAGGGTAACCGGCCGGTCACCAGTTATGCGCTCTGTTTCTACTAATGCCCAATATGCTCCTGCTAGTTCTTTTTCTAACGGGGTGTAATTGCTCATGGAGGGAGTTAATCTCTTCGACCAAAATCCCTGTGGCACTCTCTTTTTTCCTTGCCTGTGCCATAAACTCCACATCACTACATCATCCTGTACTATCATTTCCAGCTCAAATGGATCTCCTTCTGTGATGGGACCTAATGCTAAATAGTTCTGTAATGTATCTTTTGCTCCCTCAAAGGCCTCTTGCTGTTCAGGTCCCCATTGGAAAGGGTGCTTTTTTCGTGTAACTTGATATAGTGGTCTCAATATTAATCCTAAGTGAGGGATATGTTGTCTCCAGAATCCCATCAAACCAATAAATCGTTGTGCTTCTGCCTTAGTTGAAGGAGTCTTTAGCTGCTGTACCGTATCAATCAACTTCTGTGGTATTCTTTTTACTGGTCCTGACCAAATAGCGCCCAGGAATTTTGCCTCTTGTGCCGGGCCTTGGACCTTTTTTGGGTTAATAGCCCATCCCCTCTTCTGTAAGTATTCAATTAATCTTTCCAGCGTGTCTGTGACTTGCTCTTTAGTGTCCCCAGTGATCATGATGTCATCTATGTAATGTGCAAGTCGGGTGTCTCCAGCTGAGAAATTGGCTAAATCTCTGGCTATCAGCCCATGACACAATGTGGGACTATGCACGTACCCCTGGGGCAACTTCCTGAATGTGAATTGTCTGTCCTGCCAGCTTATTGCAAATTGGTCTTGACTGGCCTCATCGATATCAATTGAAAAGAAGTCGTTTGCTAGATCAATCACGGCATGCCATTCCCCCACATCTTTACTCAACTGTTCCACCAGTGTGATGATGTCTGGGACGGTGGCTGCCAAAGGTGGAGCCAGTTTATTCAGTTGTCGATAGTCGACAGTCATTCGATATGTATCATCTGGTTTCTTCACGGGCCATATAGGAGAGTTAAATGGGCTCACAGCCGGCCTTAACACACCTGCATCTAGCAACCCCTCTATGGTTTCTGAAATCTCTTTATGACCTCCGGGTATGCGGTACTGTTTAATGCACACCGGCTCCTTTGGAGGAGGCACATGTAATGGACTCCACTATGCATGCCCAACCAGAACTGTCCTAGATTTCTTTATGTGTACGCTCCTCACACCAAAAGTAAATGTTCCCCATTGCGTATCACTAGTTTTACCTAGTAACAAATCCATGCCAATAATGTAATCTGGTACTTCAGCTATTAAAACTTCTGCCGTGAACGGGGGTCCTTTACCGATTGACAATTTAAGCTTAACAGGTTTGGCCTCTGTCTCTGCACCCCCGTAACCATTAATGATCACATCCTTCCCTGGCAGCCTCTTAGGGTTTCCATTTATCAAAGTTACTTCCGCACCTGTGTCGAGCAGTGCCATAACATGTTGTGTTCCTTTGTGCCAATGAATGATGAGAAGTACATATGGCCGCCTGTCCCAGGGGCTTACCTCTTGTACTGCTCTGACCCCCTGACCTTCATAATAAGGGGTCTGGGACTTCCCAGCCATCGCTGGACAAGTCAGGATATAGAGTTGAGACAGGCACCTTTCTATTTTTCCCTGATTCTGTTTTTTCCTTATCAGACTCTTCCATGAGTGGTGCTGAGGGCTGTTTCTCATCAACTGCCTCTTTCTCTTTCTGTCTACGCTGCAATTCTTTCCATTTATTAAGCAGATAAGGGGTAGGATTTCCATCTATCTCTTCTTTCTTCACCCCAGCATTCAACAAATCTATCCACATTTGTCGTCTGGTCACTTTTATTGTAGATTCTCTTCCCTTATACTTATTGTCCTGCCCCACTGCTCTTGCTGATTTTTGTCTATCCAGCCCTTCTAATTGTGCCATTAATAATACCACATCCCCCACTGGTCTTCCCTGAGCGGGTCGTAGAAGGGCCAACAAGGCACCTTTCATATGCAGAGGGGCATTTCTGATTAACCGTGCCCGTATCCCTGCTGTCACGGGTTCAACATCAGGTCCTAAAAATAGCTGGGAGTATACTGCGTTCTGCATCCCCATTTCTCGCAGTTGTTCATTTGCCTCTGAAATCGTATGCCAAGGACCCCAACTCTCCTCCATATCTATAGCATTTGGGTACAATTGCTTCACTCCTTCCATCAACCAACCCATTAGAGAGAAAGCTTGTTGCCCCTGTGCACCTCGTAACCGTTGCCCTAACATAGCGTGTGTAGTTACTGATCCCATTTTCAAAAGTTCAGTTGGTGATAAATATGTACCGTCTGCTCCAGTGTCCCACACTCTCACCAACCATTTAAACAAGGGCTCTGTAGGCATTTGTCTAAACATACAAGTTATTTCTAACTATTCACTCTGTGTATAATCTCTTACCAAAAGTGAATTCTGTATTTGCCCACCATTCACCCTCTTTGATTTATTCTGCACGAGTGGGCGAACCTCCATTACACTTCCCCTTTCACCTTCAATTTCACCTGCACGTCCTTCTCCACTTTCAACTCCACCTAGTTCTGCTACACGTAGTTCCACCTCATCCTCCCAATTCCAGTCATGATCATTATCTGAAACTGTTCCATCCCAAGTATGAGGATCCCAGTTTTCTTTGCGTACCAATGCCCTCACTTGCACAGCTGAGGGTATTTTAGGCTTCTGCCTGCTCTTCTGTTTTGCTACTCGTACTGCTAATGCGGTGCACCTTGCCTCCGTTTGATCACCCCAAGTCACTGCACTTTCTATAGTTTCTTTCATAAGTAACTGCCCTTCCTGCAAGGCTGCAACCTCATCCCGCAGTTTTCTTATTTCTGCATCTTGTGTGAATGTTTTCCTGTATACCGTACGGAGGGTAGACAGGAAAAGCCATCGCACTTGCCCTGCTGCTTTCAGCTCCAGCTTTGCCCCTTTTAGCTTCACACTCTCAACCGCACCTTCCACTAAAAGGGGAGTCACTTTCTCATCTAATGTCTCCCATAACACCGGCGCTGCCCACTGGTTCAGGAGCCCTGCCACACCAGAGAACGGGTCAGTTGTTAACCACCCGGGAATGGATCTGGCTTCTGCCCCATGCTGCCTTCCGCTCTCTGCTTCACTTTTCTTACGTCCCCAAAGAGGCATTATTGACTTATACCCCACTCCTGGTACCAAATGTCTTATCCAGGTGGCTGGTTGACACCTGTTCGGTATAAGTCAATAAGGACGCTCAATGAAGGACTACACGCCAATTATGAATAAATTTAGCTTTACTATAATTTCAGGTAAATGCAGGCATTTAGCACATTAACAATAGTGAAATAAGAATGGCAATGAAAAGCATCTATTCATATATATGTACACTACAGATAGTATCTATGTATACAAATGAGCAAAGAGTTCATTGACAGAATAAGAATAGTAAATAAAAAAAACATCTATATAAATGTTTATATATATAAGTACACTACAAAGAGCATCTATGCATACATCTGAGTAAAAAGTTCATTGACAGATATAAACTTGGTATAACTGTATACCAACATTTGATACACTATGATGTTCAGGGAGCAGAATATTAACGAGTTGAATACTTCAGATAAGCTTCGATTTACTGCACACAAAAATGCACATTTCAATTACTGTGGCAGACTCACACTACGATGTTCAGTAAGGCAGGAAAAAACTATAAACGAGCTGAATTTCTCAGATTATAAACACAGTGCAAATATAATAATCAATCATAATAATAGAGCAGAGAAACAAAAAGCCTTTCATCCCTGGGTGGAACTTAACTTAGTCCACGAATGCTGGGAAGCCCTCTACCGCCCCCTTGGACCTCTCTCCCCCTCGAGCGTCACTGTCTTGGAACAGCAAAACAGGGAGGCAGCTCTGGGTCTGAAGATGACAGTTTCATAACTCCATCTGCGAGCTTCAAAATTCCCTCACCCACCTTTCAGTGTTTAAATAACCTGAAGCTTGGATTCTACCCCCTTCCAGTATTTTCTAGCTGTTATCAGTATATGTCTCTTGGCTGCCTTGCCATTCCCTGGCCATTGTTTTCATTCCATCTTTTACTGTGGTCTCGTTCTCAAGGTTGAGACTGACTCTCCTTTACAGCCTGTTTCTCACACATGCAGCTGCGAATAAGTTTACCTATGGAATGTCAGAAGAAAACAAGCTTGAAAGCGAACATCGTGAATTTCTTTCACGTTGTTCTGGCTTGGCTTCGGCAGGCATCACGCTCATCTACACTGTTCAAGCTAATTAACCCTTTGCGTTACAATGTCTTCCGCATCTTTCTCTACTACTACACTGATCACTGCTTCATCCTGCCAAGGACAGAGGTAGTGGATGTATCTCTCCACTGGTTCTGGAGGGGGCCTTGTGCCCAGAGTGCTTCATCCTGCCAAGGACAGAAATAGTGGATGTCAAGCTCCACTGGTTCTGGAGGGGGCCTTGTGCCCAGAGTGCTTCATCCTACCAAGGACAGAGGTAGTGGATGTATCTCTCCACTGGTTCTGGAGGGGGTCTTGTGCCCAGAGTGCTTCATCCTGCTCGTGGTGGCCTCAGTAGCGTCAGAGATTTTGGCGCTCATGGGCCTGCAGTGCTTGTAGCGGCGGTGCCTGTTCAGTGGTGCATGTAGCGGCGGTGCCCTGTTCAGCGATGCTTGAGGCGGCGGCGCCTTTGGCAGCGGTGCTTGAGGCGGTGGTGCCCTGTTCAGTGGTGCTTGTAGTGGCGGTGCCCCGTTCAGCGGTGCTTGTAGTGCCTGTGTCCTTGGCAGCGGTGCTTTAAGCTGCGGTGCCCTGTTCAGCGGTGCTTGTAGCGGTGGTGCCCTGTTCAGCAGTGCTTGTAGCGGCGGTGCCCTGTTCAGCGGTGCTTGAGGCAGCGATGCCATGTTCAGCGGTGCTTGTTAGCGGCGGTGCCCTGTTCAGCGGTGCTTGAGGCGGCGGTGCCCTGTTCAGCGGTGCTTGTAGCGGCGGGCTCCTTTGCAGTGACTCAGCTTCTGGCGGTCCTCTCTGGCCCAGCGGGGCTTGTGCTGGCGGTCCTCTCTAGCCCAGCGGGGCTTGTGCTGGCGGTCCTCTCTAGCCCAGCGGGGCTTGTGCTGGCGGTCCTCTCTAGCCTAGCGGGGTTAGTGCTGCTGGTCCTCTCTGGCCCAGCGGGGCTTGTGCTGGCGATGGCCTCCTGGGCAGCGGGGATGATGGCGGTGGCCTCTTGGGCAGCAGGGCAGGTGCTGGCGGTGGCCTCCAGGGCAGCGGGGATGATGGCGGTTGCCTCCTGGGCAGCGGGGATGATGGCGGTGGCCTCTTGGGCAGCAAGGCAGGTGCTTGCAGTGGTCTCCTGGGCAGCAGGAATGATGGCGGTGGCCTCTTGGGCAGCGGGGATGAGGGCGATGGCCTCTTGGGCAGCAGGGCTGGTGCTGGCGGTGGCCTCCTGGGCAGCCGTGATGATGGCGGTGGCCTCCTGGGCAGCCGGGATGATGGCGGTCTTCTCTGCCGTGCTGCTCTTCCCAGACTTGCCGGGTTTCTTGTGGCCCTTCCCCACCTTGGAAGGTGTCGCAGCTGACTCAACACTCCCCTGGGATCGGCTTTGGTGGCTGGAGTCTTCCCCCCTCCCGCTGGGCACTGGCCAACTTTTGATGCTTGACAGGTGGGGGACTGTCCGTGCTGTGGCTCCGTGCCACACTGGGTGCCCTGGTGGCCGATGCACTCCAGATTCCGGTGACTACAGGCACCACTGTTCCCGGAGATGTTGTGGCTGAGGTGCTAGGTTGGGACCGGAAGAGTTGGGCCCTAGGAGACGGACGAGGTGGGGAGGTGTGGGGAAGAGGTCAAGGTTGGACAGGAAAAGCTTTTTGGAGACACTGGGACGGGTAGCTGGAGGGGGTTTGGGAGTGGAGGAAGAGGTTGTGGTTGTAGGAGGAGTACGTTTGGTGACTTTGGGTGAAGGTGTATGCGCTGTAGGCTGTCGTGAGGTGGATGGCTGTTGGGTGGGTGTGTGCCTGCGTTTGTGTATCTTGGGAGGTGGCATCACAGACACACTGGGAGAGGACACAGGGGACGTGTGAATGGCAGTGGGGGTGGTGACTGCACATGAGCGGGGTGTGGTGGTGTGTGTGCTGGTGATGGCAGTAGTGGCTGTAGATGTAGTGCATGCAGGTGTGAGTGTAGACGAGACAGGGAGGGAGGAGGGAGACGAGGAGGAGGGGGACACAGTGGAGGCAGTGGATGTTGGTGTGTCTGCATGTGTGTGATGTGTGCATGAGTGCCTGTGGGATGTGTGGTGCTTATGTTTACCTGAGCTTCCCTTGTGTGTTGACTTGTGTGCATGCTGGTCTGAAGGTGTGCTTGGGATAGGCTGAGGTAGAGGGGATTGGGTCTGGGTGGAGGAAGTTGGAGGGGGGCGGCTAGAGACAGGGACAATGGCTGCCATCAGTGCTGAGGCCAGAGTCTGAAAAGCTCGCTGAGGGTCGCCTGACCAGAATGAATGCCTTCCAGGAATGCATTTGTTTGTTGCAACTGCCTTTCTACACTCAGGATGGCATTCAAAATGGTAGACTGCCCAACAGTGAGGGACCTGAGGAGGTCAATGGCCTCCTCACTGAGGGCAGCAGGGGTGACTGGGGCAGGGGCTGAGGTGCCTGGGGCGAAGGTGATGCCCACCCTCCTGGGTGAGCAGGCATGGGGAAAAGGCTGAGGGGCTGCTGTGAGGGCGGTGCTGGTAGGGGGGGTGGCGGCTGTACCTGTAGATGCGGGGGGCACAGATGTTGCTGCCACCACAAGGGAGCTCCTGTCAGAGGACGAGTCAGTGTCACTGGTGTCAGCTCCTGTCCCCGCCGTGGAGCTCGCCTCGCCCTCAGTCCCAGTGGTGAAATCCGACTCTGTAGTGTCACCGTACAGGGCCATGTGGGATGCAGCTCCCTCCTGCTCCGGTGCCACTGCGCCTCCGCCTGATGATGCTAATGCACACAAGAACAGGGAGACCACAAAAAGGGAGGGGACGACAGAAGAAAAACATGTTGAGTGCATGCATTACCGCTACCGTTGGCAGACACGACAGACATAGAAGCCCCCTGCACTATGCCGCGCTCTTGGCCTCCACTGTTCAATCCCTGGGACATGGCCTACAAGGCTATGGACGACATCTGCACACATGGATGACACAGGGGCATGACTAGGTGTACTTGGCACTCTGCAGAGGTGGGGTTGGGTGCCACATGGCCTGCCTTACGGAGGGACCTTGCCCACTAAACTCGCCTTGGCCTAGGGAAATCCACAGCCCACCTCCCCCACCCAGACACCTCCACTGCATGCAAAATCAGCAGGATGAGAATGTACTCACCCCCTTGTGGCTGCTGTGATGCCCCCAAGCACCCATCCAACTCCCGGTACGCCACAGCCAGGATCCTGAACATCAGGGGGGGTCATGCTGGGACGGGCACCCCTCCCACGTTGGGAGGCCATCCCCAGCTGAGCCTCTGCCGTCTTCTTGCTCCAGCGGCGAATGTCCTCCCATCTTTTCCGGCAGTGGGTGCTCCGTCTGTCGTAGACCTCCAGGGTCCGTACGTCCTTGGCGATGGCACGCCAAATATCTTTTTTCTGGTGGGCGCTGACCTACATGAATTATACAGGGGGAAGAGAAATGTTATTACCAACTGCACCATCACAGTCTGTGGCCCCCTTCCCTACCCTTGCCATGTGGCACATGCATTTATCGTCGTTTCATGCAAGCCTCAATCCCCCCCCATCTTTTATCCACCCCACTCCACACAGGCATAGCCCATACAGCCTGCTCCCAGTATACTTACCTGTTTGTCTGGAGGACTGTAGAGTAGCGTGTACTGGGGGAGGACCCCATCCACAAGTTTCTCCAACTCCTCCGATGTGAAGGCAGGGGCCCTTTTCCCAGACACTCGAGCCATTGTCTCTTCAAGACCGAGGTCAAAGGAGCACTTGCAGTGTAGGTCCTCTCCTGTCGAAGATCAGGTATCGAGTGATTGAACAGTTAGAAAATGGCGGTCGTCGGCGGTGCGTACTGTCACCGCCTGCGTACATCGTCATTGGCTCCTGGGACCCATAGGGTCCAATGTTACCCAATGCAGCATTGTGCTGCGGTCTTCGACCGCCTACCGCGATGGTGTACAGCGCCAGCGCAGTCACCTCACATCCCATTATCCCACTTTAGAGGACAGGCAGCCGCCATTTCAGGGGTCCACATGGCTTAATTTTTAACTGTGTCACACATACCTAGGCCTAGCCTCAACAATCAATCAATCAATCATTCGCATTTATAAAGCGTGCTACTCACCCATAAAGGGTCTCAAGGCGCTGGGGGGGGGGTCAGTGCTTGAAGAGCCAGGTCTTGAGCTGCCTTCTGAAGGAGAGGTGTTCAGGTATGGCGCGAAGGTGGCTGGGCAGAGAGTTCCAGGTCTTCGCTGCCAGGAAAGAAAAGGATCTTCCTCCGGCGGTGGCTTTGCGGATGCGGGGTACGGCTGCCAGGGCCTGTCCGGCGGATCGTAGAGTGCGCGGAGGAGTGTAGAAGGAGACGCGGTTGTTGATGAGTTTGGGTCCGAGGTTGTGAAGGGCTTTGTGTGCGTGGGTGAGGAGTCGGAAGGTGATCCTCTTGTTGACGGGGAGCCAATGGAGTTTTTTCAAGTGTCCTGAGATGTGGTGGTGGCGAGGGATGTCCAGGATGAGTCTTGCGGCAGCGTTCTGGATCCGTTGGAGTTTCCTCAGCAGCTTGGTGGTGATGCCCGCGTACAGGGTGTTCCCGTAGTCCAAGCGACTGGTGACGAGGGCGTGGGTGACAGTCTTCCTGGTGTCGGTGGGGATCCAGCGGAAGATCTTGCGGAGCATGCGTAGGGTGTTGAAGCATGCTGAGGTCACCGAGTTCACCTGTCTGGTCATGGTGAGGGATGAGTCCAGGATGAAGCCGAGGTTGCGTGCGTGGTCGGTGGGTTGGGGAGTGCTGCCTAGGGCGGGGGGCCACCAGGAGTCGTCCCATGCGGTGGGGGTGGGGCCGAGGATGAGGACCTCCGTCTTGTCGGCGTTCAGTTTCAGGCGGCTGTCTGTCATCCAGTTCGCCACTTCCTTCATTCCTTCATGAAATCTGGTCCTAGCTGAGGTGGGGTTGTTTGTGAGGGATAAGATGAGCTGGGTGTCGTCGGCGTATGATATTAGGTCGAGTCCGTGTTTGCGTGCGATGTTCGCCAGGGGGGTCATGTAGATGTTGAAGAGAGTGGGGCTGAGGGAGGATCCTTGAGGTACGCCGCAGATGATCTCCGTGGCTGTGGATCTGAAGGGGGGCAGGCGGACTCTCTGAGTCCTTCCGGAGAGGAAGGAGATGATCCATTCGAGGGCCTTGCCTCTGATGCCGGCGTTGCTGAGGTGTCGTATCAGGGTGCGGTGGCAGACCGTGTCTAAGGCTGCGGAGAGGTCCAGGAGTACGAGGGCCACGGTCTCACCCTTGTCGGTCAGCGCTCTGATGTTGTCCGTGGCTGCGATGAGGGCGGTTTCGGTGCTGTGGTTGGTCCTGAAACCGAACTGTGTGGGGTCGAGGGAGTCGTTGGTTTCCAGGGCGTTGGTGAGTTGAGTGTTGACAATTTTCTCAATCACTTTGGCGGGGAACGGCAGGAGAGAGATGGGCCGGAAGTTTTTGAGTTCGGTGGGGTCTGCTATGGGTTT
This sequence comes from Pleurodeles waltl, assembly GCF_031143425.1. Classification (NCBI taxonomy): domain Eukaryota; kingdom Metazoa; phylum Chordata; class Amphibia; order Caudata; family Salamandridae; genus Pleurodeles; species Pleurodeles waltl. The sequence goes on along the minus strand of NC_090440.1, from coordinate 642,379,224 downwards.
CTTTAAGAGGGCATTGAGCTCTGCGTGTTTCCAGCTCTCCGGGAAGGTGGCGGTGGTGAGGGAGGCGTTGATGACATCTCGGAGGTGCGGTGCGATGATGTCGTCGGCTTTGTTGTAGATGTGGTGCGGGCAGGGGTCCGATGGGGATCCGGAGTGGATCGAGTTCATGACGCGGGTGGTCTCCTCAGTGGTGGTTGGGCTCCAGGTGAGGATGGTGGCAATGTCGGTAGCGGGTTCCGGGGGGGGTTCACGTCGGTGGTCGGGAAGCTGTTGTATATGTCGGTGATCTTGTGGTGGAAGAAGGTCGAGAGGGAGTCGCAGAGGTCCTGTGATGGAGGGATGGAGTTGTTTTCTGCGTCCGGGTTGGAGAGCTCTTTGACGATGCCAAATAGTTCCTTGCTGTTGTGGGCGTTGTTGTCAAGTCTGATCCGGTAGGCTGTTTTTCGTGCGGCGCGGAGGCGTTGGTGGTGTTGGCGGGTGGCGTCCTTGAGAGCTGACATGTTCTCTTCGGTCTGGTTGAGGCGCCACGTCTTCTCGCGGGCGCGGCATTCTTTCTTGGAGTCCTTGAGGTCGAGGGTGAACCAGGAGTTTTTCTTGTGGTTGTTGGTGCTGGCTTGAGTTTTCAGGGGGGCCAGGAGGTTGGCGCAGTCGGAGATCCAGTTGGTGAGGTTGTTGGCGGCTTCGTTTGGGTCGGTGGTGCTGGTGGGTCGGTTCTGGGAGAGGGTTGATGCGAGCTGATCCGTGGTGATACGATTCCAGTGTCTTCTTGGTGGTTGCTGGGTGTGGTGGTGCACAGTGGTCTTCTTGAAGATGAAGTGGACGCAGCTGTGGTCCGACCAGGTGAGTTCGGTGGTGTGGCTGAAGGTGATGTGTTTGCTGGAGGAGAAGATGGGGTCGAGCGTGTGTCCGGCGTAGTGGGTGGGGGTGTTGACTAGCTGATTCAGTCCCAGGTTGGTGAGATTGTCCAGTAAGGCGGTGGTGTTGTTGTCGGTGAGGTTCTCCAGGTGAAAGTTGAGGTCTCCTAGGAGGATGTAGTCGGTGGGCGAGAGTGCGTGAGGGTTGACGAAGTCTGCGATGTCTTCGCTGAACTTGGTGCGGGGTCCTGGTGGTCTGTACATGAGGGTGCCTCTGAGGGTGGTCTTGGGGTCGCTGTGGATCGTGAAGTGGAGATGTTCGGCGTCGGGGGTGAGTTGTCGGTGTCGGTTGAGATGCGGATGGAGTTTTTGTGTGCGATGGCGATGCCTCCTCCGATGCGGTTGGTGCGGTCTTTCCGGATGATTTTGTAGCCGTCGGGGATGGCTATGGCGATGTCGGGTGCCGAGGAGGGATTCATCCAGGTCTCGGTGAGGAAGGCGATGTCCGGGTTCGTAGAGTTGATGAGGTTCCACAGTTCGATGGCGTGCCTGTGGACGGATCGGGTGTTGACCAGGATGCAGTGGAGATTGCTTCCGGGGGAGTCGTTCTTGACGGGTGCGGTGTTGGTCCGTAGGCAGGTGAAGTGACAGTTGCTGCGGTGAAGGGTCCGTGGGTCCGTTTGGGGGGGGCGCGGTAGCAGCCCGGAGTGAGGCCGGGGTTGAGGTTGACGAGGGTGGCGGAGTCGTAGGACAGGCGGGGGCGCGGGGGCCAGGGGTTCGGGCGCTGTGCGCGGTCCAGGCGCGGACGGGCGCAGACGGGCTTGCCTTAGGCGCGCCAAAAAAAAGCGGCGGGAAAAAGGCTCCGAAGGCGAGGAGGCCTAGAAAAATGGCGAAGTGCCGAAAGGCGCAGAAAAACAGGAAAAACAAGGGGGAGACAGCGGGAGGGCAAGGGGGACGGCACTCAGAAGATGCAGGCACTCGGGGATACAGAAGAAAACCAGGGGAGCGCGATCACACAACACAGGCACTCGGGGATACAGAAGGAAAAAAGGGGAGCGCGATCACACAGCACAGGCACTCGGGGATACAGAAGGAAAAAAAGGGGAGCGCGAACGCAGACACACGGCAACACAGACACTCGGGGCACAGGCAGTGATGCAGGCAAAAGAGAAGGCAGAACAGGGGATCTGGATCTGGTGGCGCTGTGAGGACAGGGGAGCGACCTACATACAGGACACTTTTCGGATTATGAATCGTGTTCTGTGTAAGCTGTGGGTACGTACCTCTGAGTTGGTTGACTCTGTCCTCGCTGTTGTCCTTCATAGTCACCGTCCGCTGGGACATGTGAGGAGATGGCGGCATCCTCCGGTGTACAGACAGCTGGAGGACCTGTCGACAATGGAGGAAAGACATGTGATCATCACATACAGGCTTGACCATGCCACAATCCAGGAACTGTGTACCGAGCTGGAGCCAAACCTGATGTCAGCTATCCACCATCCCACAGGAATCCCCCCTCAAGTGCAGGTGCTGTCAGTACTCCATTTCCTTGTAAGTGGGTCATTTAAAACAACAGTGGCCATAGCATCAGGGATTTCCCATCCTATGTTTTCCAACGTGTTGTCCAGAGTGTTGTCTTTCCTGCTGAAACACAAGCGCAGCTACATTTTTTTCCCTCAGGTGGAGGATTTGCCTACAGTGAAAGGTGATTTCTATGCCCTGGGACATATCCCCAACATCATAGGTGCCATTGATAGGACCCATGTGGCTTTGGTCCCCCCGCAGGAGTGAACAGGTGTACAGAAACCGGAAGAGTTATCATTCCATGAATGTGCAGATGGTGTGTTTGGCAGACCAGTACATCTCCCATGCGAATGCCAAGTTCCCTGGCTCAGTGCATGACGCCTACATCCTGCGGAATAGCAGCATCCCTTATGTGATGGGTCAACTCCAGAGGCACCGCGTGTGGCTATTAGGTGAGTACCTGGAAGAAAGACAGTGGGAATGGTTGTCTGGGTCTGGGGTTGTCTCTAAGGGTTAGTGTGTGTCTCACAGTTGTCCCTCACCATTTTCAGGTGACTCTGGTTACCCCAACCTGTCATGGCTACTGACCCCAGTAAGGAATCCCAGGACAAGGGCAGAGGAACACTACAATGAGGCACATGGGCGAACTCGGCGGATTATAGAACGGACCTTCGGGCTCCTGAAGGCCCGGTTCAGGTGCCTCCATATGACAGGTGGATCCCTATTCTACTCACCAAAGAAGGTGTGCCAGATCATCGTGGCCTGCTGTATGCTTCACAACTTAGCTTTGCGACAACAGGTACCTTTTCTGCAGGAGGATGGTCCAGATGGCGGTGTTGTTGCAGCTGTGGAGCCTGTGGACAGTGAAGATGAGGAAGCAGAAGAAGAGGACATGGACAACAGGAACTCGGTGATCCTGCAATATTTCCAGTGAGACACAGGTAAGAGTACAGACCTGCCTCCTACATGTACTTTAACACTACTACCTCTCTCCTGTCTGTCGTTTTCACCCAGTGTATGGTCACTGAGTTGTCACTTTCCCTTACGATTTCACAGATGTGGGTCCCACTGTGTGACATCTGCTTTGTTTCCTCATGGACTAGAGCTGTGTGACATAGGTATGTTGACATTACAATTGAAAGAGCAATTTGTCACTGTAATTGCTAATACACTATTTCAAAATCACAGATTGACTCCAGATTGTTTTGTGCTTCAAGGGTGTTTATTGAAGTGCTCAATATTGGAGGGGGTTGTCAAATGGTGAGGGGGGATGGTGGAGGAATGTCCATGGCAGAGTCCAGTCTATTAGTCTCAGAGGTGCATTGCCCAAATGGGCATAGGAAGTGGAGCTGGGGCAGTTTGAGGATGGACAGGGTGACAAAGTGGGACAGAAGGATCACATTCAGGGTGGTCTCATTTCTTGGCAGGGGTCTTGGCATTGTTGTCTGTCTTTGTCCTGGATCTCAGGGACCATTTGCGGGGTGGTTCTCCCTCTGCAGGGGGTGGGGTGCTGGTGTGGTGGTCCTGTGGCTGGGCGTCCTGTCCACTAGCGCCGGCGGAGGTGGTGGGCAGTTCATCATCCATGCTAGTGTCAAGGGACCCTTGTTGTGCCACAGTGTCCCTCCTGGTGTTGAGTACTTCCTTCAGCACCCCTATGATGGTGCCCAGGGTAGAATTGATGGTTCTGAGTTCATCCCTGAAGCCCAAATACTGCTCCTCCTGCAGATGTTGGGTCTCCTGAAACTTGGCCATTACCGTTGCCATCATCTCCTGGGAGTGGTGGTAGGCTCCCATGATGGAGGAGAGGGCCTCGTGGAGAGTGGGTTCCCTTGGCCTGTCCTCCCCCTGTCGCACAGCAACCCTCCCAGTTCCCCTGTGTTCCTGGGCCTCCGTCCCATGGACCGTGTGCCCACTAACACTGCCCCCAGGTCCCTGTTGTTGTTGGGGTGGTGGGTTAGCCTGGGTTCCCTGTAGTGGTGGACACACTGCTGATTGACGTGTCCTGGAGACATAGGTATGGGTCCGCTGGGTGGGTGCTGTGCTGGTGTTTCCAGAAGGGGGAAGCTGTGTGGTGGCTTGTGACTGTGTTATGGGAACCGACTGTCCTGAGGTCCCAGATGGGCCGGGCTGGTCATCTAGATCCAGTTGGACAGAGCTGCTGTCATCACTGTGGGCCTCTTCTGTTGGTGGTGTGGACATGTGTGGACCCTCCTGTCCGGTGACGTTGGGTAGGGGTCCTGCAGGGGTGTAAAAGCATGTTTATTGCATCTGTGTGTGGCATGGTGTGCAATGGGTGGGTGACTGTGTGCCCAAGTGCTTGCATTCCTGTGTGGGACCTTGTGTGATGGTGGTTTAGGGGGGTGTATGGGTATGTGCAGTGGCCATGCTTTGGTGATGGGTATCTATGCTTTGTTGTTGCATGCAGGGCTTGGTGTTAGGATGTGTGGTTTGTGATGTTGGGACATTTGTGAGGAGGTGGAGTGATGGGGGGTGAGGGTGAGGGTGGGGATATGTGATAGCATGCAAGTAGGGTGGGGGATGTAATAGTTAAGAATTGACTTACCAGAGTCCATTCCTCCATCTACTCCTGCGAGGCCCTCAGGATGCAGAATCGCCAAGACTTGTTCCTCCCATGTTGTTAGTTGTGGGGGAGGAGGTGGGGATCCGCCGCCAGTCCGCTGAACCACTATGTGGCGTCTTGAGACCACGGAACACACCTTCCCCATAGATCGTTCCACCTCTTCCTGATGTCATCCTGACTTCTTGGGTGCTGTCCCACGTTGACCCTGTCCACTATACTTCACCATAGCTCCATCTTCCTAGCTATGGAGGTGTGCTGCACCTGTGATCCGAATAGCTGGGGCTCTACCCGAATGATTTCCTCCACCATGACCCTTAATTCCTACTCATAGAACCTGGGGTGTCTTTGCCATGCCATGGGGTGGTGTGGGTGATGTGTGGGGTGTTGTGTGTGGTGATAGGTGTGCTGATATGTAGTGGTGTGTTGTGTGAGGTGCGTGGAAGTTCTGTGGGTGATGGTATTTTGTGCCTGTGGATGCTTGGTAGTTGTTTGTGGTGTTTCTCTCTGGCCTTCTCTCGGTAATTGTGGTAGTAGGGGTTTGTGGGTGATGTGGGTGTGTGTTTTATATAGTATTGGGTGTGTGGGAGTGGTGTGTGTATGTGTATCAGGTGTGTGTATTTGTAATTGTCCAATGTGGCTGTGTTTTGTAAAAGTGTGTGTGTTTTGAGCGCAGCGATGTGTACCGCGAATGGAATACCGCAGTTGAAAGACCGCTGCGTGGATTCGTGGGTTGAGATAGTGTGGGCGTATTTCTGTTGGGGTGACGGTGGAGGATTTGTTTTCGACAGTTTATCACTTACCTTTGGTGTGGCGGACTTGTGTGGGTGTCTGAATTTTGGCGGATTCCATGCTGTGGGTCATAATAACTGTGGCGGATTTCCACAGCCGTGGCACTGTGTTGGCGGTCTTCTGCATGGCGGTAAGCGGCTTTTACCGCCAATGTTGTAATGACCGCCTTCATTTTTTACCAACATCTTCAATTTTACTCACATAAATTACTCCGGTTATTTAGTTTCAGTTTCTCATCCCTCAAACTCCACTAAAATACTTGCCCTTTTTAATTGTTACAGACAAGTAATTTTCTGCCTTTTTGCAAACAGAAATCATCCTGTCACATAGCAAGGGTCAAAATGACAAACACATTCAGTTTTGTTCAGCAAGGTCTTAAAGGATTTGTTTATGCAAACTTGCTTTTATGTGTGCAGCAAGGCTGGGATTAGGTGTGGGTTGAGGAGTTTTAGCTGGAGCTGGGTGGGGGATGGTAGGCACTTACACAGGTGTGTCATCATGCATTTTTGCCTCATCGGGCCCAAGTGCAGATGATCCGGCCCGAGTGCTGTTGATCTGCCCCGAGTGTGGACGTAAAAATACTACTCTGAACTTACCTTTGAGAATACCTAAAAGTCGTAAATTTACACCTTTGGTCTAAACTTAGGCCAAAAGTGTGAGTTTAACTTTGTGAATTGGGCTCTTGATGTATAGATATAATTTCTGTTGTCTTTGTCTGAAGATGTGTTTTAACCTCTTTGGTGTGTGTGTTGGCCACTGGCAGACACACGCGCACCCTCCCTGGTGTGGGCCACGATCAGTGGCCAATGTGAGGGCTGATCTTTTTTTTGTCCCTCAGGAGATGCGGAGGAGCTTCTGCGTCTCCCCCCTCCCCCCTGCTGCCCATATGTGACGTCTGTGTGCCGTGAGGTGTGCTGACTTCACAGTTTCCCACCGGAGCTGCAGAGCAGACGAGGTGAGTGTCCTCTCCCTTCTTTGTGGGGAAAAAAGCCAAAACGGCCTCCCCAAATGCCAGGGAGGCATTGATGGAATACCTCCCCTTTCCATCAATGCCTTCCTGGCATCGTTTCCTGGCCATGGCCAGGAAACAGCCCTAGGCATGAGGGATCGTGTTTGGGGGGATCGGCCTCTGTGAAGAGTGCCACCTCTCCACCCCAACCCCATAGGGGCATTATTTATTTATTTTAAATTTAAAAGACTGGTTTTCCCCTGGGAGGCAATCGTGCTCCCACAGGGAATAAAAATATGTTTTACTTAAATATATATTTTTTTTTAAACAAAATGGTAGGGTCAGTCATTCTGACATGGGCCAACCCCGTATGGGAGCATATTTATTTTCTATACATGTGTGGTTTGCCTTGGGGTCGTGATCAGCCCCATGGAAAGCACACATATATAAAAAAAAAGTTATATAGAGAGAGAGAGAGTATCTCTGTATCACTATCTATATAGTGAGTCTCTCTCTCGCTCTCTCTCTCTCTCTATATATATATATATATATATATATATATATATATATATATATATATATATTTATATAACTTTTTTACATGTGTTGTTTTCGGGAAGCCACGATTAGCCCCCAGGGAAACCACAAATACATATATGTATAAAAAAGTGAATTATTTATTTATATATATATATATATATATTTTTTTTTTCTAGAGCTAGATCCTCTCTAAATAGAAAGAGACATGACTTTTGTCCAGTGGTGGTTTTGATGCCATAAAGTAGTGCAGATAGTTCATATGACTGCGGCAAAGTATTGATATGTATTTCGCTGAGTGGATTATTAAAGCCAGGTGTTGCCTGTGCTTTAAAGTAAATGAAACGTATGTGCACAGGGGGTTATAGAGAGATGAGGGACACTTTTGCTGGGTGGAAGTGAGGGAATTCGAGGAGGAGGAGGTCATGGGAGGGGAAGCACCAAAAATGACTGTTGCACTGGGTGCCACCAGTGCTAAAGGCTGTGATGATGGGTATGTGATAAGGTGAAGTAATAGTGTGTCTTCTTTGTTTTTGTGAGTGTGTTCAGAGAATCTGCTGATTCAGAGAAGAAGCGAAGGTAAGGTGACTGACATTTACTGTTACACACATCACACACACACACATCCACAAGCAATTTTGTGACCCTATCTTCCTTCTATGTAGGCTAATGCTTTAAAGGGACAGTTTAGCCAGTAGCAGACACGCCGTCTTGTTGGATGACTGCTGCTGAAGCTGTAACTCGGGTTATGGCGGACATCTCTGAGGCAGTATCAGAGACTGTGGCAGCAGATACTGAGGCAACATCTGAGGAAGAGGACAATGGGGCAGAATCTGGAAGTGATTTTTCATTCGGGGGAGACCGATCCTACGACACCTCTTCCAGTGATTCGGAGTGAGTCTATGAGGACAGTCATGTTGTCTCTTCGCAAGCACAGTCTGTGCAGCGGTACAACAATGGGTTAGCCCAACCCAAAGAGAAGGTGCATGTGCCATCAAGCACAGAGAGAGTGCTCTCTTGGCAGCACCCCGATTTAGTTCAGCCCCGAAATCCACCTGTTACTAGTAAGGCTGGATGTAAAGTAGATCCAGCCAATTTTTTGCCAGTCCGACTACGTCCATCTCTTTTTTGATGTTGACTTCCTTCAGAAAATTGTGCAGCAAACAAATTTGCGTGCAGAACTATTTCTGAGGGAACATGGAGGCTCTCTATGGCCCCATTCCAGGGCATGCCAGAGACTCTCACTTCGCTGGCAGTGCTGAAGATATTTTTGGGCCTTACGCTCAAAATGGGGTTAGTGCAGAAACTCACCTTGCAGCCCTACTGGACAACCCGTGCAGTTTGGGTAACCCCCATCTTTGCTCCGTACATGAGCAAAGATCGTTTTTTGCTATTGCAGTGCATGTTGCATTTCAATGACAATTCTGCTGCATTGCTCCGGAACCATCCAGACCATGACAGGTTATTCAAAATGCGGCCTGTTGTGGAAAATTTGTCTGCCAGGTTTCCAGAGATCTATACTCCTAGAAAAAAGATAGCCGTTGATGAGTCTTTGATCCTGTGCCAAGAACAGCTGCTGTTCAGACAGTACATTGCGAGCAAAAGAGCTTGGTATGGCATCAAGCTGTGCATGCTGTGTGAGAGATCTTCCTGCTATGTGTACAGCTTTAGAGGGAACACAGGGAAGGACTCCACCCTAAACCTATTAGGTTGCCCTCCCACGTTAGGGATCACAGGGAAGATTGTATGAGAGCTTGTCCAGCCACTCCTTCACAAAGGTTATAACTTTTATGTGGACAATTTCTATACAGGAGTAGAGCTGTTCAGTGAGCTCTACAAAGCTGACACTGTAGCCTGTGGTACAGTTTGTTGTAACAGCAAAGTATTCCTGCAGGAGCTTGTTTGCCTGAAGCTCTAGAAATCCCAGAGTGCTGTTTTGTGTTCCAACAAACTGCTTGCAGTCAAGTTCTCAGATAGGTGTGATGTATACGTGCTCACTACAATTCATGCTGACAGCACTTCCCCCAATCCCAGTTTGGGGTCAGATGGCTGAAGTCCACAGACCCACCTTTATACTTGATTACAATAGGTACATAGTTGGATTGGACAAGAATGATCATGTTCTTCAACCATACAATGAATGTCGTAAAACTCACACTTGGTACAAGAAAGTATTTACCCACCTGATCCAGATGGCAACATATAATGTGCATGTTGTTTATCATCAAAAAGCGGAAGGAGAGTCAGTATTACTGTCCCCAGTGCCCATCTCAGCCAGCCCTTTGTGTCTCTACTTGCTTCATGTTGTATCATACTGAAGCTAAGTTCTGGAAAATTGACTGAGGTGGAGCTGCCGTTGGGTAAACCTTTCAGTGGCTGTGCATAGATACCGAACGTCCATGGGCCACTGCTTCATTAGGCAAGGAGCCACAGAATTTTACTTCATCTACTTCAGGAAATCATTGACATCCTTATGGCCTGCTCAACACCTTTATCCACTGTCAGAACGTGGTAGGTGGTCTGTTTGATTAACGTGCATTATAGTCCCCACACTACACATACTAGTGGACAGAACATATGCCACATTGTCAGGGAGTACCCTGTGTGACAATATGTTAAAGGCATGACTGAATTTTAAAGTGCTTGTTTGGGAACTTGTGTATGCTACACAAGGACCACCATGATTGCCAACGAGAACCAAAGTAAGTGTAATAAGTCAAACAAATGTGCTGTGGAACATATTTACCAACATTTCTACTTGTTTGAACATGTACAAACTCAGTTTGTAGCTTCACTTTCAAAGCAAAAGTAGAAGTGTTGGTGAATGAGTTCCACAGGATATTTGTTTGACTTTTTACTTTAGAGACCTTAGGATGTATTCACCATCCTGTCTGCCTTAGTTTCAATGGTAGATATGCTCTCTCAGCTCAAGGAATAGGCCTCCCAAGGCCTACTCGAACACCCCCAACTTGCATCCACAAACAGGAAGGAGTTGGATTTAGTTAAGTGGGCTGAGTAAGTGGGCTGATGTTGCATGAAAGGCATGTTTCCTTGAGCTTCAAGTAGCTGATTAAGGAAGGCGTTAGTATAGGTTCACTTGGCAACGATACAGGATTAGTCAGGACTTTGATGAGGACAGAGACATGAACGGGTAAGAAAAGCTTATGGTAGTTGTGTTTTCACAGGGATATTGCACAGATAGAAGGCAGATATTAAAGGTAGAACGGATGCACATCATCTATACCTATGGATTCAAACCCATTGGTGCCACCTTGGCACTGAAGGATAATGACACATATGGGTCAGTGTTTGACCTGCTTGCCATGTTCATCCTCCATCAGAACTTAGTAGATGTTCAATTTGTTGTATGAGAAGTGCATTAAAGTCACAGCACTGCACATAATGGTGGCTGGGACATGTGCTCTGTTCTCACGGACTACCCTGTGTGCCAAACAGTACTTTTCTTCATAGTTTATGACGTTCTCTTTAGGGAACTTTGTGAAAATTCCCCAGGATGTCTGCCTTGTTTTCAAAGGTAGATACGCTTGCTCAGTTTGAGGAATAGGCCTCCCAAGGCATGCTAGGACACCCCGAACTTCCATCCACAAACTGGAAGGAGTTGAATTTAGCACAGTGAGTGCGCTAAAGGTGCATGAAAAACTTGTCTTCCTGAGCCTGGCTGTCATGGGAGTCATTAGTAAAGGTACCTTATGCATACTTTTGGTAATATTCCGGAAGAAGGAGGCGGTTACTTGACAGGTGGTATAAGGTAGTCAAACATATTCTGTCTTGTGGTGTGTGAATGTGATGGGCCCTTGTCTGGCAGCGGTAATTTGATGTGAGTGCAGTGACTGGTTTTATTGGACCTGTGGACGGCTGTATGAAAGTATTGTGTGTTGTGCATGAATGGCGTATGAATGGACCATAAACCTGTTGGTGCCTTGAAGTGGCTTTATGTCTCACCTTCAGAAGGCTTGGTTTTAGTATTCAGATATTTTGATAAGTATTCATGCTTTGAAACCATCATTTCTGGAGGTGCTAAAACCAACCAGTGTGAGTGGTGGATTAACTTTAAAATACTAGTACCATTGGAGTCCAAGGGTGCAGGACTTGCATGGCTCTCACCAGTTTTTCTTCACCAAGAAACCCAGTAAAATCACAAACGTTGCTTAAAAAATACATTTGCCTTGCATTTCAGTGAAGGAAAGTCCTGGAATTTGCAGGCAGCCACAAATTTTCTACCACCCAGCATTCCACTAAGTCTCCATTGAAAAACATTGCCTCACTTGTGTGGGTGGGCATGTGACCACGACAGTTAAGTGCTCAAAATGGATTGTGGAGGCATCAAAATAACCTACCACAAAATAGCGTGGTTTTGTAAGAGAGTCACCTGTGTATTTGGTCCTTGGTTCAGCGGCCATATAGGGAAACCTACCAAACCTAGACATTTCTGAAAACTAGATACCCAGGGCAGCCCACAGAAGTGTGGCGGGTGTGGATTCCACAATGTTTTCTACCCATAATACCCTGCAAAGGTGAAACGTTGATTACCATTTTTTCCTTGTTTTTTTATCATGTAAACTACAGGAATGTGCAGGGATCCACAAAATTACTACCACCCAGTATTTCCCCACTTGTCCTGATAAAAACACAACCCCACTTGTATGCCTCTGCCTAGTGCGCACGTCAGGAATGGGTCACTCCAGGGTCACTGGTAGCCCTCATTCAAGGACTACCATTGACCCTTCTGTGATCCATTCCTGTCATGGGCACTAGGCCCAGGCACACCAGTAGGGTACCGTTTTTATCAGAACAATTGAGGAATGCTAGGTGATAAGATGTTTGTGGATCCATGCATATTCTTATAGTTTACTTCACAAAAATGCAAGGAAAAATACTGTTTTTATTCAATGTTTCACCTTTGCAGGATATTCTGGGTATACAAACGTTGTGGAATTCACAGAAGCCACACCTCCATGGACTCCCCTGGGTGTCTATTTTTTTAGAAATGTCTGGGTTTGGTAGGTTTCCTTAAATGGTTCCAGATCCCAGGACTAATTAGTACACTCAGCTCAGTTATCATTATCACCACAGTAAGTTTTGGGCATTTCCTGTTGCAGGCACTAGGCCGACCCACACAAGTGATGTACCATTTTATCGGGAGACTTTAGAAAATTCTGGGTAGAAGAAAGTTTGTGGCTCCCCTCAGATTCCTGAACTTTTCAACACCGAAATGTGAGGAAAAAGCATTTTGTAGCCCAATATTCAGGTTTGCACAGGATTCTGGGTGGCAGAACTAATGGGAGCCCTACAAGTCATCCCATGCTGGATTCTCCTAGCTGACTTTTTTCCAAAAATGTACAGATTTTCTAGGTTTCCATAGGTGCCAGCTGAGCTACAGACCAAAATCCACAGCTAGGCACTTTGCAAAAAACACATCTGTTTTTGTTGGGAAAATGTGATGTGTCCATGTTGCGTTTTGGGGGATGTCCTATCACGAGCACTAGGCCTACCCACACAAGTGAGGTACCATTTTTATCAGAAGACTTGGAGGAAGGCTGGGTGGACAGAAGTTTGTGGATCCCCTCAGATTCCAGAACTTTGCAGCTCTGAAATTTGAGGAAAAAGTGTTTTTTTAGCCCAATTTTGAGTTTTACAAAGGATTCTGGATGACAGAACCAGTGAGAGCCCCACAAGTCACCCCATCGTGGATTCCCCTAGATATCTAATTTTGAAAAATGTACAGGTTTGGTAGGTTTTCCTAGATGTCGGCTGAGCTAGAGGTCAAAATCCACAACAAGGCACTTTGCAAAATATGCATCCGTATTAATTGGAAGAATATGATGTGTGGACATTGTGTTTGGAGGCATTTCTTGTTGTGGGCACTAGACCTACCCACACAAGTGAGGGACTATTTGGGGGAATGTTGGGTGGAAGTAAGCATTTGCTCCCTTCAGATTCCAAAACATTGCAGCACCAAAATGTGAGGAAAAAAGTTTTTTTATCCCAGTTATGAGGTTTGCAAAGGATTCAGGGTAGAAGAACCCAGTGAGAGTCCCACAAGTCACCCCATCCTGGATTCCCCTAGGGGTCTACTTTCCAAAACTGTACAGGCTTGGTATGTTCTCCTAGTTGTCGGCTGAGCTAGAGGCCAAAATGCACAGCTAGGCACTTTGCAATAAGCATATCCGTTTTCATTGGAAAAATGTGAAGTGTCCATGATGTGTTTTGGGGCATTTCCTGTCACAGGTACTAGGCTTACCCCCGCAAGTGAGGTACCATTTTTATGGGAGACTTGGGGGAATGCTGAGTGGAAGTAGGTTTTAGGTCCCCTCAGATTCCAGAACTTTGCAGCACCGAAATGTGAGGAAAAGGTTTTTTATCGCAATTCTGAGGTTTGCAAATGATTCTGGGTGAAAGAACCCAGTGAGAGCCCCACAAGTCACACCCAAAATGGATTCCCCTAGGTGTCTACTTTCCAAAATTGTACAGGCTTGTTAGGTTTCCTTAGATGCTGGCTGAGCTAGAGGCCAAAATCCACAGCTACGCACTTTGCAATAAACATATCCGTTTTCATTGGAAAAATGTGAAGTGCCCATGTTGTGTTTTGAGGCATTTCTTGTCACAGGCACTAGGCCTACCCCAACAAGTGAGTTAACATTTTTATGGGGAGACTTGGAGGAATGCTGGGTGAAAGTAAGTTTTTGCTCCCCTCAGATTCCAGAACTTTGCAGCACTAAAATGTGAGGAAAAAGTGTTTTTTTTGTGCCCAATTTTGAGTTTTGCTAAGAATTCTGGGTCACAGAACCAGTGAGAGTCCCACAAGTCACACCATCCTAGATTCCCATAGATGTCTAATTTTAAAAAATGTACAGACTTGGTAGGTTTCCGTTGGTGCCCGCTTAGCTAGAAGCCAAAATCCACAACTAGACACTTTGCAAAAAACACATCCGTTTTCATTGGAAAATAGTGATGTGTCCGCATTGAGTTTTGGGGCATTACCTGTTGTGTGCACTAGTCCTACCCAAACAAGTGAGCTACTATTTTTATGAGGAGACTTGGGGGAATGCTGGGTGAAAGCACGTTTTTGCTCCCCTCAGATTCCAGAACTTTGCAGCACTGAAATGTGAGGAAAAAGTGTTTTTTTAGCCAAATTTTTAGTTCATCAAAGGATTCTGGGTGACAGAATCAGTAAGAGCCCCACAAGTCACCCCATCCTGGATTCACCTAGATGTCTAATTATTAAAAATCTACAAACTCTGTAGCTTTCCCTGAGTGCCGTCTGACCTAGAGGCCAAAATCTACAGCTGGCACTTTGTAAACAAAAATCTGTTTTCATTGCAAAATGTGATCTGTCCTTGTTGTGTTTTGGGGCATTTCCTATCTCAGGCACCAGGCCTACCCACACAAGTGAGGTACCATTTGTATGGGGAGAGTTGGGGAATGTTGATTGGAAAGAAGTTTGTGGCTCCACTCAAATCTCAGCACATTGCAGCCCCGAAATGTAAGGAAAAAATGTTTTTTTACCTAAATGTTTAGGTTTACAAAGGATTCTGGGAGACAGAACCCAGTGAGAGCCCCACACGTCAGCACACCCCGGATGCCCCTAGATGTCTACTTTTCAAAAATGTACAGGCTTGGTAGGTTTCCCTAGGTGCCGGCTGAGCTAGAGGCCAAAATCCACAGCTAGGCACTTTGCAAAAAATATATCCAATTTCATTGGAAAAATGTGATATGTCCACATTGTGTTTTGGGGTCTTCACTGTCACGGGCACTAGGCCTAGTGAGGTACCATTTTTATCAGGAGAATTGGGGAGATGCTGGGTGAAAGGAAGTTTGTGGCTCCCTGTAGGAGGCCAGCCTGGTTTGTAATGGGTACTTAAGGTACTTACACCTTATACAAGGTCAAGTTATCCCTTATTAGTGAAATGTAGACAGTCTCTAGAAGCCAGGCTCTCTAAGGGTAGTGTGGATGAGCATCCAAGGCCTAACTAGGAGACATGCAAAGCTCATGCAATACCACTGTAGTCACACAGTACTCACACACATGAAAGAAAATACTCAGTGTAATAAAAATAAAGGTACTTTATTTTAGTGACACAAATGCACAAAAATACCATAGAGATTATACTCCCTTAGGAGGTAAGTAATACACAAATTATATACACTTGTATGCAGAAATAGCTGTAAAAACAGTTAGAAAACAGTGAAAATAGTGATAATCACAATAGTTAGAAATAGGCCTGGGGGAACACAAACCATATACTAAGAAAGTGGAATGCGAAAGTCAGTTTCCATCTAGGCAAGTGTAGAATGTACAGGGGCCCTGGAAGTATCAGAAAACACCAAAGGTAAGTAACAGAACCCACCCCAAAGCCCAGGAAAGCAGGAGTAAATCACAGTAACTTTCCTAGAACACAGAAGAACACGAGAAAGAAGATTATGCAAGAACCAGAAGAGACTGCAAGACATCAACGATCGATTCCTGGACCTGAAGACCTGTGGAAGAAGGAGACCAAAACCAAGAAGCACTGAAGAATCCAGGGAGAACAGGAGCCCCTGCAAACCCAGATGAAGGTACAAAAGAAAAACCACCGGTAGGGAAACAACAGTCAGTACTGCACCCAAGAAGACAGATATACGTTCCTGGTTGGTGCAGAAGATGTCCCTCACCTGATGGATGATTGCAATCTGGTTTGCGTCACTGGATTCTGCCAAGAAGCCTTGGTACACGCATAGCTTGAGGTTAGTGGAAAATGGCACTGCCCGGGGCAAGGAGGGACCCAGAGGACTCTACCAAGGAGTTGGGGTCAGATGAGGCTCTCAGCAACTCACAGAGTTCTCAGATGACCAGGCAGCATGCAACCCAGTCCCACAACACAAGGCATAGAAGGTGTGAAAGGAGGCCCATGCAGCATCATACAAAGGAATCCCACACCGCCAGAGAACCTCTCAGGAAGCTTTGCATCTGAGGAAGGAGTGCTGGAGGCCAGAGCTGCATGGTGCACTAAGAACTTCGTGGAAGGATGCCAACAAACCTTGGCAACTGCAAAACATGTGGTACATGGGGGACTGTCTTACGTGGGGAGGCAGGCTGTTACCTCTACCAAAATCAGACAGTAAGACGTCAAGGCTGTTTGGGCCACTTCAGTCCATGACCCGTGATGCTGGATTCAAGCACTTCATCAGGAGAGGGGACCCACACCACCGGTCGTCGCTTCACAGAGGTAGTGCTGAAGCAGGGAAGTGACTCCTTCACTACAAGGGAGATTCCTTTGTTCTTCAGGTACAGGCTGAAGACAGGTAGTCCTTGGAGGATGCACAACCTGGAAATAGTTGCAGTTGCTAGCAGTAGCTGAAGAGACAATGTTGCAGAAGTAATCTTTGCTTCATTGTTGCAGTTTGTAGAGTTCCTGGAGGGTCCAATTGTCATTTCTTTGGTAAGAATGTGAAATAAAGAATGCAGAGGATTCCTGCTGGAGTCTTGCAATCCGAACCTGAAGAACCACCGAGGTGAGAGACCCTAAATAGTCCTAAAAGGGGGATTGGTCAGCTAAACAGGTAAGCATCTATCAGGGGAGGGTTCTGACGTAACCTGCTGGCACTGGCCACTCAGATGTTCCCAGAGTGCCCTGCCAACTTGGAATCCAAGATGGCAAAACATAGGGCCCTCTGGAGGAGCTCTGAGCACCACCTCTAGGGTGGTGATGGATAGGGGAGTGATCACTCCCCTTTATTTTGTCCAGCTTCTCGCCAGAGCAGGCAATCAGGGTCCCTGAACCGGTGTAGACCGGATTATGCAAAGAGGGCACAATCTGTGTCCTTCAAAGCATTTCCAGAGGCTTGGGGAGGCTACCCCTCCCAAGCCTGTAATACCTATTTCCAAAGGGAGAGGGTGTAACACCCTCTCCCAAAGGAAATCCTTTGTTCTGCCTTCGTGGGCTCGAGCTGCTCAAGGTACAGGAGGGCAGAAACCTGTCTGGGAGGTGGCAGCAGCTGGGGCTGCCTGGAAAACCTCAATAGGCTGGAATGGCCATACTGGGGGTCCCTTGGGGGTCCCCAGAGTGCATGGAATCATAAACCCAATGCTTGCAAAAGCATTGGGGTATGATTCCAAAATGTTTGATACCAAAAATGCCTATGTTCTGTAGCTGGACATAGGTAGTGACCTATGTCCAGTACACGCATAAAATGACGTCCTGCACTCACAAAGTCTGGGAAAATGGTCCTGGAGGTCGTGGGGGCACCTCTGCTAGTGCAGGGGTGCCCTCACACACAGGTACTATGCACCGACCCTCAGGGCTGAAGGGCCTGCTATAGGGGTGACTTATAAGTGACCTGGTGCAGTGTAATTGGCAGTGAAAGGGTGCATGCACCTTTTCTCCCAGGCTACAATTGCAGTCCTGCAGAAGCCTTTGCATGGGCTCCCTATCAGTGGCAAAACAAATACTGCAGCCTATAGGGATCCCCTGGAACCCCAATGCCATGGGTACTAAGTGCCATGTACTAGGGATATATAAGGGGGCATCAGTATGCCAATTTGGGGTGAAATACTGGGTTGTCAGTATGCAGAGACAACATTTTGAGGAGAGAGAGCATAATCACTGGGGTCCTGGTTAGCAGGATTCCAGTGAACACAGTCAAACACAATGACATCAGGCAGAATAAGGGGGTAACATGCCAAAAAAGAGGGTACTTTCTTACACATCTTTCCCCCCCAAATGAGGGACAATAAGGCTAACCATGCCCAGATGAGTCTTTATTGTCTAAATGGAAATATCTGGAGAGCACATCTGCATTGGAGTGGTTACACCCAGGTCTATGTTCCTGTAGGGAAATGTACCAACTCAACAATTTACGGTTTTCACCTTTCATTTGTTTTAACCAAAAGAGAGGTTTGTGGCCTGTTTGACACAATGAAGTGAGTCCCAAAGAGGTATGGTCTCAAGTTCTTCAAGGCCCAGACCACAGCAAAGGCCTCCCTCTCTATCGCTTACTACCGCTTTTATCTAGGGGTCTACCTTCTACTGATAAAAGCAACACGTTGATCCCGACCCTTTGAATTTAGTTGTGATAGCACAGCCTAAACCCCTACCTCTGAAGCATCAGTTTGGACAATAAACTTCTTTGAGTAGTTTGGGCTTTTTAGGACAGGTGCAGTACACATAGCCTGCTTTAGCTCCTCAAAAGCTTTCTGACAGCTAGCTGTCCACAATGCCTTTTGAGGCATCTTCTTTGAGGAGAAGTCATTAAGAGGGGCAACAATGGAGCCATAATTCTTAATAAATCTCCTGTAATACCCAGTGAGACCATACAAGGCTCTGGCCTGGGGCTCAGTTATAGGGGGAGCCCAGTCCAAAATAGTCTGGATCTTCCCCTGCAGTGGTTCAATCTGTTCTCCACCTACCGGGTGTCCCAGATAAACCACTTTCCCCTGCCCTATCTGGCACTTTGAAGCGTTGATATTGAGTCCTGCATTTTGCAGGGCCTCAAAGCTTTCATAGGTGGACCAGGTTGTCATCCAAGGTGGAGCTGAAGACAGCAATATCATCAAGATATGCTGCACTAAAAGCTTCCTGACCTTGGAGGACTGTGTTCACCAACCTCTGAAAAGTGGCAGGTGCATTCTTCAAACCAAAGGGCATAACAGTAAGCCGATAATGCCCTCCAATGGTAGAGAAAGCTGTTTTGGGTTTTGCATATTCTGATAGCTTGATCTGCCAATACTCTGCAGTCAAATCAAAAGTGCTGAGATACTTGGCAGATGCCAGTGTATTAATAAGCTCATCTGCCCTGGGTATAGGGTGAGCTTCAGTCTTTGTGACTGTATGGAGCCCTCTATAATCTACACAGAACCTCATCTCCTTTTTTCCATTCTGAGAATGAGGTTTGGCCACAAGCACCACTGGGCTGGCCAGGTGCTATCAGAGTGCTCAATCACTCCTAGGTCAAGCATTTTCTGAACCTCTGATTTAATGCAGTCTCTGACATGGCCAGGCTGTCTATAAATCTTACTTTTGACAGGTAAACTGTCTCTAGTACCTATGGTGTGTTCACACCAAGTGGTCTGACCAGGTGTCAGAGAAAAGAGTTCTGAAAATTGTGCCAGGAGGTTCCTGCAATCCTCCTTCTGCTCTTCAGAGAGGCAGTCTGCAAAAATAACTCCTTCCACTAAGCCATCATCTGCAGTGTTGGAGAAGAGATCAGGGAGAGCGTCACTTTCAACTTCCTGTCCGTCATCAGTGGCCATGAACAGGGTTAAGTCAGCCCTGTCATAGTAGGGCCGCAGGCAGTTCACATGAAGTACTCTAAGAGGACTTCTACCAGTGCCTAGGTACACTAAATAGGTGACCTCACCCTTCTTGTCCACTATTGTGTGTGGCCCCTTCCATTTCTACTGGAGTGCCCTTGGTGCCACAGGCTCCCGTACCCACACCCTCTGTCCTGGTTGGTACACAGTCGGGGAAGCCTTCTGGTCATGCCATTGTTTCTGTAACTCCTGGCTTGCCTGCAGGTTTTTAGTGGCCTTTTTCATGTACGCAGTCATTCTAGATCTTAAGCCAAGTACATAGTCCACTATATCTTGTTTAGGGGCCTTCAAGGGTAGCTCCCACCTGTCATTCACAAGAGCTAATGGACCCCTAACAGGGTGACCAAAAAGGAGTTCAAAGGGGCTATAGCCCACTCCCTTCTTGGGTACCTCCCCATAGGCAACAATTAGACATGGTAACAAGATATCCCATCTCCTTCTGAGCTTTTCAGAGAGTCCCATAATCATACTTTTGAGAGTTTTATTTAACCTCTCAACCAACCCATTAGTCTGAAGATGATAAGGTGTGGTTACACCACACTCTTTCCACATTGCTTTTAGGTATGCAGATATGAAGTTACTACCTCTGTCTGACACCACCTCTTTTGGAAAGCCCACTCTGGAAAATATTCCTAGGAGGTCCTTTGCCACTGCAGGAGCTGTACTGGTCCTCAGAGGTATTGCTTCTAGGTATCTAGTGGCATGGTCCACTCCTACTAAAATGAACCTATTACCAGAAGCAGTGGGAGGATCAAGGGGGCCAACAATGTCAAACCCCGCCCTTTCAAAGGGCACCTCAACTACTGGCAGTGGGATCAAGTTGGCCTTTGGGGTGCCATCAGTCTTAACACTGGATTGGCAAGTGACACAAGAGCGACAAAACTCTTTTGTGTCTTTTGGCATGTGAGGCCAGTGAAAGTGAGGGACCAGTCTGTCTCAGGTCTTGCTTTGCCCCAGATGTCCAGCAAGGGGAATACCATGTGCAAAGATCAAAAGAAACTCCCCATACAGCAAGGGAATGGCGAGTCTCCTGGTGGCACCAGGGTATGTGCCCCTTTCCTCTGTGTATAGGAGTTTATTTTCACAAAACACCATATTGGTGTCTCTGACATTCCCTGCTTCTTGTTTGACAGCTTGCTGCATTAACCCCCCAAGTGAGGGACAGGTCTGCTGAGCCAAACTTAACTCCTCCCTGGCAGGCTCCCTGCACCCAAGAGTTCAGCTGTGTAAGCCTGTGCTAGGTTAGGCACAGGGAGTAGACTCCTCCTCCTCAAAAGGGGAATCTTCAGCAGAGGGAGGGATAGTGGAAAACTTTACACCCTTTCTTATACCCTGCTTATGGGAAGCTCTTGGTCCATTGTTCCAGGATCCAAATTTCCCTGTCCTATTTGCTTTTTGGCCTGAGACCTTGTTAAGGCAAAGATATGTCCAGGAATGCCAAGCATGGCTGCATGAGCCTCCAACTCCACCTCAGCCCAAGCCGAAGTCTCTAAGTCACTCTACAGGTATGTCTGTGAATATCAAAACTTTCTTTGGACCAGTAACCCCTCCGGATGAGATCAATAAAAGCCATGGGGTGGCTAACAGTGTTATCATGGGTGTCAGTCACTTGGTACTGATGACCAACTAGGTGTTGTTCAGGGGCCACCATTTTTTCAGTCACCATTGTGACACTGGCACATGTGCCCCTGTAGGACTCAACCTTATCAGCATTTATTAGGGGTTGTTGCTTGTGCTCATCCACATTAAGGGGACAAGCAACAATAGTGGCAAGGTCAATGCCACCATCAGAGACTAAAACAGCCTCAGTGGTTTCCCTAACTAAAGAAACCCCCACTACATTACCCAGAGTGAGCCCTGCTACACCTTTGGACTGGCTATTTGTAGTTTTATTTTTCCCATCTCCACTGCTATTACTAGAGGCACTAGTGGAAGCAGTGGGGGTTGTGGTTGTCAGAGCTTTGGTGTTTTTCTTTGGACAAGTACTGTCAATTGCCCAATGACCTTTGTTTTTACACATATAACACCAAGGATTGTTATTCTGATGGTTAGAAGAGGATTTAGACGCACCCCCTGAGGATTTTGTGGGCCTGATGAAAACTCCACATTTTTATCTTTGCCTCCACCTTTGTCATTAGACTTACCATCCTTCTTCTTGTCTTTGTCACCCCCTGTATGAGCTTTCCTGCTCACCCTTGTTCTGACCAATTTGCCTGACGTCTTTCCCAATTCTTGGGGAGAGGTCAGATCTGTCTGAGTCTACCAAGTATTGGTGTAACAAATCAGACACACAGTTATTCAAAATATGCTCTCTCAAAATTAGACTATATAAGTCCTCATAGTCAGACACTTTGTTGCCACGTAATCAATCTTTCAAAGCCTTCGGTGAACAGTCCACAAAGTCTACCCAATATTGTGAAGACTCTTTTCCGGTTTCTCTGAACTCAATTCTGTATTGTTCAGTGGTTAAGCCAAATCCATCCAAGAGTTCAGTTTTGAGAATATTGTAGTTGTCTGAGTCTTCTTCTCTGACAGTGAGAAGTCTATCCCTCCCCTTGTCAAAAAAGGTCAACTACAGAAGAGCAGCCCACTGCCTTTGAGGGACCTTCTGAACTTTGCAAGCCCTCACAAGTGCAGCAAACCACTTGCAGATATCATCCTGAACCTTGTATGGGGGAACAATTTTATGCACGTTTCTAGAGTCAATGGTGTCCTCCCTAACTCCATAACTCCTGAAACTGCTGCCACTAATACAGAAACAAACCTCAACCCCTGCCTTTCCCTTTCCACCGCCAAGGCCTCCCTATCTAGGGCTATGTGTTGCTGCCTTAGTGTGGCTTCCTCCAGTCTCAGTTTACTGAGCTGCCTATCTATGGAGTAATCACCTGGAGGTGATCCATGGGATCCCTCAGAAACTGAGGTGATATAGGAACGGGCAGAAGCAGATCTTTCCCTAGTTTTGCTAACTCTAGTGACTTGACCTCTAGGTGTGAAGGGAGCCCTTCCTGAGTGACTACCCCTCTCACTGCCAGCTATACTAGTAACTATTTCAGGGGGGAGATCTTTGGAAGAACCCTCCCCTGAATCTACAGGATGATTCACTAACTCTAAGGGGCATATTTATACTCCGTTTGCGCCGAATTTGCGTCGTTTTTTTCGACGCAAATTCAACGCAAAACTAACTCCATATTTATACTTTGGTGTTAGACGCGTCTAGCGCCAAAGTTCATGGAGTTAGCGTCATTTTTTGGCGTGAACACCTTCCTTGCGTTAATGAGATGCAAGGTAGGCGTTCCCGTCTTAAAAAATGACTCCCAGGCATGTGCGTGGTATTTATACTCCCGGGCAAAAATGACGCCCGGGAGTGTGCGGGGCAAAAAAACCCACATTTGCTCCTCTTTTTAACGCCTGGGTCAGGGCAGGCGTTAAGGGACCTGTGGGCTCAGAATGAGCCCAGAGGTGCCCTCCCCTGCCCCCAGGGACACCCCCTGCCACCCTTGCCCAACCCAGAAGGACACCCAAGGATGGAGGGACCCATCCCAGGGAAGAAAAGGTAAGTTGTAGTAAGTATGTTTTGAAATTTTTTTTGTGGCATAGGGGGGCCTGATTTGTGCCCCCCTACATGCCACTATGCCCAATGACCATGCCCAGGGGACAGAAGTCCCCTGGGCATGGCCATTGGGCAAGGGGTCATGACTCCTGTCTTTGCTAAGACAGGAGTCATGTTAATGGTGTCTGGGCGCCAAAAAAAAATGGCGCAAATCGGGTTAAGACGATTTTTTTGCCTCAGCCTGACTTGCCCCATTTTTGGACGCCCAAACGCCATTTTTCCCTACGCTGGCGCTGCCTGGTGTACGTCGTTTTTTTTCACGCACACCAGGCAGCGCCGGTCGGCTAACGCCGGCTGACGCCATTCAATAAATACGGCGCCCGCATGGCGCTTCAGAATGGCGTTAGCCGGCACTAATTTTTTTGGCGCAAAACTGCGTTAGCGCAGTTTTGCGTCAAAAAGTATAAATATGGCCCTAAGGGTGTAGAATCTTCCTCTTCCTCCTGGCTACCAGTATGTTCCTGGTCATCCTGAAGAAGGAGACTCAGAAGAAAATTCTTGCTAGGGGTCTTCCCTACATCTAGGCTTCTCTCTGAGCAAAGCCCCTTCAGTTCTTTGAAGGTCATGCCCTCATAGGGAGTACCCATGACCTCAGAGCTAGGCACAGCAGTAGACATGATGTGGTGTGGGTGTTAGTGTAGTGTAGGGAATAAAACCTAACTAACTTAACTTCTAGTCTCTTGGAAAGGAAAGTAAGAGAATAGACCCCTGTAACTATGTATATGTGTATAGCTCTAGGTACACAGTAGTCTTTCCTATGGAAAGCACCGGTGACAGAGTGATAAGGCAATTACAAGTACTTATCCCACAACTGACACCGATGTAGGAGGCTGGCCTGGTTTGTAATGGGTACCTAAGGTACGTACATCTTCTACCAAGTCCAGTTATCCCTTAGTAGTGAAATGTAGACAGTGTCTAGAAGCCAGGCTCTCTAGGGGTAGTGTGGAGGAGCAGGCAAGGCCTAACTAGAAGACACAGTACTCACACACATGAATGAAAATATTCAGTGTTACAAAAATAAAGGTACTTTATTTTGGTGACGAAAATGACAAAAATACCATAGAGAATATACTCCCTTAGGAGGTATGCATTACACACATTTTATACACTGGTCTGCAGAAATAGCTTTAAAAACAGTCAGAAAGCAGTACAAATAGTGAAAATCACAATAGTTTTAAATGGGCGTAGGGGGAACTCAAATCATATACTAAGAAAGTGGAATGCAAAAGTTGATTTCCCACCTAGGCAAATGTAGTGTGTACTGGGGGTATTAGAAAACACCAAAGGTAAGTAATAGAACTGTAGGAGGCTGGCCTGGTATGTAGTGGATACCTGTGAGAAAGTAGCCTCTTTCTAGCATGGCTACTCCCACTTTTGGCCTGTTTGTGAGTGTGTCAGTGTGTTTTTACAGTCTAACTGGGATCCTGCTAGCCAGGAACTCAGTGCTCATAGATAGAAACCTATATGTCAGTACGTTTTGCCTGTCTCACTGGGATCCTGCTTGCCAGGACCCCAGTGCTCATAGGTTGTGGCCTAATGTATATGCCTGTGTAGTGCCTAATTGTGTCACTGAGGCTCTGCTAATCAGAACCTCAGTGCTTATGCTATCTCTTGCTCTCTCTGCTTTTAAAATTGTCACTGTAGGCCAGTAACTTCACTAGTCCCTAGTATATTGTACCAAGGTACCCAGGGCATTGGGGTTCCAGGAGATCCATATGGGCTGCAGAATTTCTTTTGCCACCCATAGGGAGCTCAGACAAACCCCTGCACAGCACTGCCATTGCAGACTGTGTGAAATAACGCTATTTCAAAGCCATTTTCCCTGCACTTAAGTAACTTATACATCACCTATATTTCTAACCTTCGCTTGCTGAAGGTTAGGTGCAAAGTTACTAAGTGTGAGGGCACCCTTGCACTGGCAAAGGTGCCCCCACATGATTCAGGGCCATTTCCCCAAACTTTGTGAGTGTGGGAATGCCATTACACACGTGCACTTCATATAGGTCAGTAACTATATGTAGCTTCACAATGGTAACTCCGAATATGGCTATGCAACATATCTAAGATTATGGAATTGTCCCCCCTTCTAAATCTGGTATTGGGGAGCCAATTCCATGCATCCTGGGGGCCCCATCATGGACCCCCAGTACTGCCAAACCAGCTCACTGCAGCTACAGCTGCTGCCACCTCACAGACAGGGTTCTGCCCTCCAGGGGTCTGGGCAGCCCAGTCCCAGGAAGGTAGGACATAGCATTTCCTCTGAGAGCAGCGTGTTACACCCTCTCTCTTTGGAAATAGGTGTTACAGGCCGGGAAGGGGTAGCCTCCCCCAGCCTCTGGAAATGCTTTGAAGGGCACAGATGGTGCCCTCCTTGCATAAACCAGTCTACACCGGTTCAGGGACCCCTTTTCCCCAGCTCTTGCAGGAAACTGGACATACAAAAGGGGAGTCACCACTCCCCTGTCCATCACTACCTGAGGGGTGTTGCCCAGAGCTCCTCCAGTGTGTCCCAGACTTCAGCCATCTTGCTTTGCAAGGTGTGGGGGCACTCTGGAGGGCTCTGAGTGGCCAGTGCCAGCAGGTGATGTCAGAGACCCCTCCTGATAGGTCCTTAACTGATAAGGTAGCCCATCTCCCTCTCAGGGCTATTTAGGGTCTCTCCTTTAGGTTCTCTGCAGATTTTGCTTGCAAGTTTCCTTCAGGAACCCTCTGCAAAAACTTCAGACTCTTCTGACCTCGGATCAACCACAGCCTCCTCCAAGAAATGCTGTAACTGCAACAAAGTGTCTACAGGAGACACTTTTCTTCAGCAACCTCAGCTCCAACTCAGCAACTGCAACAGTTTCCACGTTGTACACGCTCTGGGGACTACCTGTCTTCATTCTGAACCAGAAGAAACAAAGAATTCTCCCATGGATTGATGTAGTCATTCCCCTGCTCCAAGCAGACACCTTCCAAAACAATTACCGGTACCCTGGGACTCCTCTCACAACAACGAGCATGCTCCTAAGGATACAGAGGGTAGATATTATCGACATAGACTGTCCTGAGGTCCTGCTGACACAATTTGGAGGAGGTAAGACCTTGCCTGTGTAGTGGATCTTCTTCGCCTCCTGAGGCCTCTGTGCACTTTTTGCAAAATTCCTTTGTGAACAGCCTGGCCCAGGTCCCCAGCACTCCATCCTGTGACGCTCAACTCGTTGAGTTGTTCTCCTGCGGCGTGGGACCTTCTTTTGTTGTGCTGCATCAACCGCATTTTGCACCTCTTTTAAACCTGGATTCTGTGGCTTCTGGGGTTGTTGGCTGGCATCCTGAGGGCTCTCTCAAGTGCTGAGAGCCCCATCTTCCTCGAAACAGAGTTGAGGCCTTTAGGCTCTTCCTGGGTCTATGAAGTGCCATTTTGACAAAAACACACTTTTTGTCGTAGCCAAGGCTTGCTGGTGACTTCCAACACGAAATCTTGTCTGCAACAATCTTCACGCCGAGGGACATCTTTTGCATCATGCAGAAACCCACTGGCATCTTCCTAGGGTGCAATTCTGCAGTCTCAGACTAACTGTGGACTCTTCTATTGCACCCTTTTCTGGGTTGCTGGGGCTCCTTTCCCTCCTTGAACTTCTTTCGACTTCGGGACTTGGTCCCCTTCCTTTGCAGGTCTTCAGGTCCAATAATCCAGCAGTTGTTCTTTGAAGACTTGGTTGGCTGTTGCAAAATCCCAAAAATGAGGGGTTGTGTGTCCTAAGGAAACTTGCAGTACTTTACTCTTACTTTTCTGGGCTCTGGGGTGGGGTAATTTACTTACCTTTACTGTATTCTTACTCTCCCAGCTATTCTGCACGCACTACAATTGTCTAGGGGGGAATTTGTGATTCACATTCCACTTTCTTAATATATGGTTTGTGTTGCCCCTAGACCTATTTTCTCCCATTGCATTCTATAGCATTTGCTATTGTTTGCACTATTCTATGTCTAATTACTTACCTTATTTTGGTGTCTAGTGTATATATTGTGTATAATACTTACCTCCAGAAGGAGTATTGTCTCTAAGCTATTTTTGGTACTGTATCACCCTAATAAATACCTTTATTTTTTGTATCACTGAGTATTGTCTTTACTTGTGTATAAGTACTGTGTAACTATAAGTGGTATTGCATGAGCTGTGCATGTTTCCTAGTTAAGCCTAAGCTGCTCTGTTATAGCTACCTCTATCAACCTAAGCTTCTTGAACACTATTACTTCACTAATAAGGGATAACTGGACCCAAGGTACCCACTACAAACCAGGCCAGCCTCCTACAGTACCAAAGGTACTTACACCTTACACCAGGACCCGTTATCCCTTATTAGTGAAATGTAGTCAGTGTCTTAAAGCCAGGCTGTCTAGAACTAGCTGTAGGCAGAGAAGCCAAGGATGAAGTAGGAGACATGCAAAGCTCTTGCAATACCACTGTAGTCACACAGTACTCACACACATGAAAGACATAATGGCAAAAATACTTTGGAGACTATACTCCCTTCGGAGGTAAGTAAATTACACAATATATACACTAGTAACCAAAAACAGGTAATTAAATTGTCAGACAATAGTGCAAATAGTGAAAATCAAAATAGGTTGCAATGAGCCTAGGTGGAACAAAAACCATATACTAAAATAGTGGAATGTGAAAGTCGGTTTCCCACCTAGGTGAGTGTAGTTTGTAGAGAAGCACTGGGTGTGTAAGAAAACACCAAAGGTAAGTAAATGACATCACCCCAGAGCCCAGGAAAGCAGGAGTAAAACACAGAAAGTTTTAAAAAAACAGACTAGAAGTCGTGATAGAAGAAAATGCAAGAACCAGAA
Source organism: Pleurodeles waltl (assembly GCF_031143425.1). Lineage (NCBI taxonomy): Eukaryota > Metazoa > Chordata > Amphibia > Caudata > Salamandridae > Pleurodeles > Pleurodeles waltl. The sequence continues at coordinate 642,351,231 of NC_090440.1, read as the reverse complement.
GAGACTGCAAGACACCAACAATGGATTCCTGGACCTGAAGACCTGTGGAAGAAGGGGGCCAAGTCCAAGAAGCATTGAAGAGACCAGGGAGAATAGGGGCCCCTGCTAACCCGGATGAATGTGCAAAAGAGGAACCAACGATGAGAAGACAAAGTCAGTATTGCACCAAAGAAGACAGATGGTTGGTGCAGAGGATGTCCCACACCGGATGGATGAATGCAGTCTGGTTTGCATCGCTGGATTCCACAAAACAGCCTTGGCACATGCAAAGCTCGCAGTTAGCTAAAAATGGTGCTGCCCAGGACCAGGAGGGTCCTGGTGGCCTCTTCCCAGGAGGAGGAGACAGAGGGGGCTCTCAGCAACTGAGATATCCCTCATAAGACCAGGCAGCATGCACAGGAGTCCCACAGCACGGGGACAAAGAAGGTGCTAATTGAGGCCCATGCAGGACAACACAAAGGATTCCCGAGCCACCGGAGCACCACTCAAGAAGCAGTGCATTGCAGTATGGAGTGCTGGGGGCCTAAGCTGTGCTGTGCACAAAAAACTTTAAGGAAGGTCGCACGCAAGCCTTGGTAACTGCAAGTCACGGGGAGCACAGTGGCACTGTCTTGCGTAGGGAGGCAAGCTCTTAACGCCACCAAATTTGGACAGCTGGACATTGGGACTGGTCGAGTCACTTTAGTCCACCACCCGTGTCGCTGGATTCAAGCCTGTCATCTGGAGAGGGGACCCAAGCCACTGGTTGTCGCTGCAGAGAGGTGCCTGCTGAAACAGGGAAGTGACTATGGCACTCCCTGGGAGATTCCTTTGGTTCTTCTGGTGCAGGCTGAAGACAGGCAGTCCTCGGAGGATGCACGACCTGGAAACTGTTGCAGTTGCACGCAGGAGCTGAAGATACAATGTTGCAGAACTAGTCTTAGCTTCTTTGTTGCAGTTTTGTAGAGTTCCTGGACCAGTCAGCGGTTGATCCATCAGTAGAAGATGAAGTAAAGGATGCAGAGGATTCCTGCTGAAGTCTTGCAATCCGAATCTGAAGAAGCACCCAGAGGAGAGACCCTAAATAGCCCTGAAAGGGGGATTGATCACCTAACCAGGAGGGGTCTCTGACGTCACCTGCTGGCACTGGCCACTCAGATGCTCTCAGAGTGCCCCACCATCTTGGAATCCAAGATGGCAAAACCCATGGACACTGTGAAGGAGCTCTGGGCACCACGCCTGGGATGGTGATGGACATGGGATTGGTCACTCCCCTTTTCTTTGTCCAGTTTCGCACCAGAGCAGGGACTGTCGGTCCCTGAACCGGTGTAGACTGGACTATGCAAGGAGGCACCATCTGTGTCCTTCAAAGCATTGCCAGAGGCTCAGGGAGGGTACCTCTCCCATGCCTGTAACACCCATTTCCAAAGGGAGAGGCTGTAACCCCCCTATCCAAAAGGAAATCCTTTGTTCTGCATTTCTGGGCTTGAGCTGCTCAAGCAACAGGAGGGCTGAAACCTGTCTGTGAGGGGGCAGCAGATGGGGCTGCTTGGAAAACCTCAGAAGGTTGATATGGCAGTGCTGGGGGTCCACTGTGGGGCCCCCAGAGTGCATTGGATTGTGTAACCAATACTGGAATCAGTATTGGGGTACAATTCCCAGTTGTTAGACACCTTACAGGCCATATTCTGAGTTACCATTGTGAAGCTGGAGAGAGGTATTGACCTATGTTCAGTGCAAGCTTAAAATGGTGTCCCCACACTCATGAAGTCTGGGAAAATGGTCCTGGACGATGTGGGGCACCTCTGCTAGTGCAGTGGTGCCCTTACACTCAGGTACTTTGCACCCAGCCTTCAAGGTTGGAAGGCCTGACATATAGGTGACTTATGACTGACATGGTACAGTGAAAATGGCTGGAAATAGTGCATGCACTATTTCACACAGGCTGCAATGGCTGTCCTGTAAGAGACTTTGCATGGGCTTCCTATGGGTGACAAAGGTAATACTGCAGCCCATAGGGATCCCATGGAACCCTAATGCCCTGGGTACCTAGGTACCATATACTAGGGACTTATAAGGGAGGACCAGTATGTCAATTTGGAGTGAAAAATACCAGGTTGCCAGTAGGTAAGGACAAATGTGGAACCAGAGAGAGCATGAGCACTGGGGTCCTGGTTAGCAGGACTCCATTGACACTGTCAAGCAGTATAACATACTGACAAGTAGGCCACAAACTATAAGCATTGGGGTCCTGACTAGCAGGATTCCAATGACACAATCAAAACACATTGACAAACAGGCCAAAAATGGGGGTAACTATGCTAGAAAGAGGCTACTTTCTCACACTGCAACCACTAGGAAAGGGGTCAAAACAAAATCTGGGCTCCAAACAATGGAGCTTCAGGCTTACATGAGTAAAATTTAAGACAGTTCTTATTCATCCATGTGTTGACCATCTACATGCAAAAACAGAATCTGAGCCCTGTGTCAGTGTCATTGCTGGCAAGAGAGTCGGCAATCTGTGTATCGTCTGCATAAGATGTAACAGAAAAACCAAAGAATCTAATTAGACCAGCCAATGAAGTGACATTTGCATTCAAAAGAGTTGGACTAAGCGAGAAGCCCTGGGGGACTCCACAAGGAAGGGAGAATTGTGGTGAGACAAATTCACCCAGAAAAAAAGGAATTAAACAGATCCCATGCCACTCCAGTGATTCCGATGTTGGCTAGATGATCCATCAGCAGCCCATTGTTGACCATATGTAAGGCTGCTGATAGATCAAGCAGGATGAGAGCTGCCCCTCTTCCCTTGTCAAGAGATCATCTGATCTCCTCAGTGACCTTGATCAGTGCTGTCTCTTTACTATGGCCACTGCAAAAGCCAAACTGGGTAGTATCCAGGAAATTGTTGGAGCTGATGTAGTCCACAAGTTGTTTATTGATTACATTTTCAACAGTTTTGGCCAGTAGGACTAGGCAGGGTATGGGGTGGTAGCTGTTGGGGTCCTTAGGATCCAGGTTGTTGGTTTTTTTATGAGCAGGAACACCAAGGCTTGCTACCAGGTCTCATAAAAAAACCCAGACAAACATCAGTTGAAAAATGTCCAAAGGATTGAGGGCAATAGTCTTGGCTGCGAGCTTGGCCACCCTTGTGACTTCCCTCAAAGAGGGAGAAAACTAACTCTCTAAGAATCAGGCCCTCATCTGAGGGATTTAGTTTGGCTGAATCAATTGGTGGGAGGGGGTCAAGGAGGAGAAATGTCTGTAAACAGCTTGAACATTATGCCAGAAAACGTTGGCCACCGATTGATATGTCAGGAAGATTGTTAGTTGATGCTGTTGTCAGTTTGGTGGCTGTTTGAAACATTTCTTTGGTTAGATTTTTGGATGCTTCTATTTTATTGGTAAAATATGCCACTCGTTAGTAAATATTGCTTTTATAAGCTGCCATACAGTTCTTGTACTTAGCCTTCACTCCCTCATTATACTCTGATCTCCATCTCCTCTCCTGCCCGCTGTGGCTTTGTTAAGCTCTTATGAAAACCAAGGAGAGGAGATGTTGCATTACTTGAATTTTACCAATTTGGCTGGTGCCAGAGAGCAGGCAGCTGAATCTAGCCAATTAATATAATGAGATACGGCTGTGTCAGTGTCTTCTGAGTGGTCACAGGATGAGTATATTAGCATTTTATTAAAAAGGACTGGTTGAATATTGTTACAGGCATGTCGCCTGGGCTTTGGCATTGTGCTCCAGGTGGTTTATACTTATATCAAATGGAACTGCACTGAGATCTGTCTAAGCCATAGAAAGAATCCTCATGTTAGATAATGAGGTGTTATTAATAAAAATTTCATCTGGATATGCCCTGCTCTGTGTGTGGGACCGACTATGGTTTATGAGAATCCTAAACCTGACATAGGCCCTCATTACAACCCTGGTGGTAAATCCCGCTTACCTCTGTGCAGAAGACCGCCAACATATCGCTGCAGCCGTGGAATTCCGCTACAGGTATTACGACCCGCAGCTCGGAATACGCCACAATATAGACACCCACACAAGTCCGCCACACCAAAGGTCAGAGATAAACTGGCGATAACAAAACCAATACCGGCACGCCAACAAGAATACGCCCACACTATCACGACCCACGAATCAACAAGGCAGACTTTCAACTGCGGTAATCCATTGGCGGTACACACCTCTGCGCTCAAAATTCACACACATATATAAAACACAACCACATTGGACAATTTGAAATACACAAACCTGATACACATACACACACCACTCCCACACACCCCATCCAATATAAAACACACACCCACATTACCCACAAACCCTTACAACCAGAAATTTAAAGCAGGCCAGAGAGATACACTACCTTAAACAACAGCAGCATCCACAGACACACAACACCATCACTTACAATTACACAACATCAACGCACCTCAAACAACACACACCAACACATCCCCTCACACATCACAACACACACCACCTCACACATCACCCACACCACATCATGACACCTCAACGACACCTCAGGTTCTCTGAGGAGGAGCTCAGGGTCATGGTGGAGGAAATCGTCTGGGCGGAGCCACAGCTATTCAGATCACAAGTGCAGCACACCTCCATTGCAAGGAAGATGGAGCTATGGTGGAGAATTGTCGACATGGTCAATGCAGTGGGACAGCATCCAAGAACACAGGATTGCATCAGGTAGAGGTGGAATGACCTACGGGGGAAAGTGCATTCTGTGGTCTCCAGACACCAGATTGCAGTACAGCGGACTGGTGGTGGACCCCCACCTCCTCCCCCACAACTAACAACATGGGAGGAGCAAGTCTTGGCAATACTGCATCCTGAGGACGTTGCAGGAGTAGCAGGAGGACTGGGCTCTGGTAAGTCAAATCTTTACTACTTTATCCCCCACCCTACCTGCATGCCATCACATACCCCACCCTTACCCTCACACCCATCACCCCAACAACCCACAGATACCCCACCAACACAACCCACACATCCCAAAATCAAGCCGTGCATGTAACACCAATGCATGGATACCTATCACCAAAGCATGTCCAGTACAGATACCCACACAGACCCTAAACCAACTATCCCACAAGGACCAAGCCAAGAATGCAAGCACTGGAGTAGAGGGTCACTCACCCATTGCACACAATGGCACACACAGATGCAATAATTATGCTTTTACACCCCTACCAGACCCCTACCCAACGTCACCGGACAGGAGGTGCCAGACATATCCAGTCCCCCCACAGGAGAGACCCACAGTGATTAGAGTAGCTCTGCATGCCTGGATCAAGATGACCAGCCCAGCCCATCAGGGACCTCAAGACAGTCGGTTCCCCTGACACATTCACAAGCCACCACAGAGCCACAGAGCCTCCCCCCTCAGGAAACACCAGCACAGCACCCACCCAGCGGGCCCATCCATCTGTCCACAGGACACTTCAATCAGCAGTGTGTTCACCACTACAGGGAACCCAGGCAACCCCACTAACACAGGACGATCAGGGACCTGGGGGCAGTGGCAGTGGGCACACAGTTCGAGGGACAAAAGCACAGGACAACAGGGAAGCTGGGAGGACTGTTGTGCAACAGGGGGAAGACAGGCCCAGGGAACCCACTCTCCACGAGGCCCTCTCCAACATCATGGGAGCTTACCATCATTCCCAGAAGACGATGGCAACGGTACTGGCTAAGTTTCAGGAGACCCAGCGGCTGCAGGAGGAACACTACCTTGGGATCAAGGCAGACCTGAAGTCCATTAACAACACCCTGGTCCCCATTGCAGGGGTGCTGCAAGACCTTGTCAACACCAGGAGAGACACAGTGGCACATCAAGGGGCCCCTGACACTAGCCTGGACGATGAACAGCTCTCCACCTCCGCCGGTGCTAGTAGACAGGAGGCAGCGCCACAGGAACACAACACCAGCACCCCACCCCCTGCAGATTGAGAACCACCCCGCAACTGGTACCTGAGATCCAGGAACAAGACAGAGAACATTGCCAAGACCCCCACCAGGAAATGAGACCCTCCTGATGTCATCTTTCTGTCCCACTTTGTCACCCTGTCCATCCTTAAACTGCCATTGCACCACTTCCTATGCCCCTTTGGACAATGCACCTGTGAAAAAAACAGCTGTAGGCCAGGAGGAAACATAGCAAAAGGCACAAAGCGGGACCCACATCTGTGAAATGGAAAGGCAAAGTGAAAAGTCAGGGTCCATACACTGAGTGAAAATGACAGACTTATGCTAGTTCCTACAATAGTATGAGATGTAGGAGGCAGTGACATCTGTGTCTCACTGGAGGTATTGAATGATTATGTTGTTTCGGTTGTCGATATCCTCTTCTTCTGCCTCCTCTTCTTCACTGTCCACAGGCTCCACAGCTGCCACAAGACAACCATCTGGCACATTCTCCTGCAGAAAAGGCACCTGCCGTCGCAAGACCATGTTGTGCAGCATACAGCAGGCCACGATGATCTGGCACACCTTCTTTGGTGAGTAGTATAGGGAACCACCTGTCATATGCTGGCACCGGAATTTGGCCTTCAGGAGGCCGAAGGTGCGTTCGATCACCCTCCTTGTTCGCCCATGTGCCTTATTGTAGCATTCCTCTGCCCTTGTCCTTGGATTCCTCACTGGAGTCAGTAGCCATGACAGGTTGGGGTAGCCAGAGACACCTGCAAATATCGAGGGACAACTGTTAGACACACACTAACCCTTAGGGACAACCCCAGACACAGACACCTATTCACACTGTATTGGGTCCTTGGCTTCACCTATTAGCCACACACGGTGCCTCTGGAGTTGCCCCATCACATAAGGGATGCTGCTATTCCTCAAAATGTAAGCTTCATGCACTTGGCCAGGAAACATGGCATTCACATGGGAGATGTACTGGTCTGCCAAACACACCATCTGCACATTCATCGAATGGTAGCTCTTCCGGTTTCTGTACACCTGTTCACTCCTGCGTGGGGGTACTACTGCCAAATGTGTCCCATCAATGGCATCAATGATGTTGGGGATATGTCCCAGGGCATAGAAGTCACCTTTCACTGTGGCAAATCCTCCACCTGTGGGAACACGATGTAGCTGCGCATGTGTTTCAGCAGGGCAGACAACACTCTGGACAACACGCTGGAGAACATTGTCTGGGACATCCCTGATGCAATGGCCACTGTTGTTTGAAAGGAACCACTTGCCAGGAAATGGAATACTGACAGGACCTGCACTAGGGGGAGTATCCCTGTGGGATGGCGGATAGCTGACATCAGGTTTGGCTCCAACTGGGTACACACTTCCTGGATTGTTGCACGGTCAAGTCTGTATGTTACTATGATGTGTCTCTCTTCCATTGTCGAAAGGTCCACCAGGGGTCTGTACACCGGAGGATGCCGCCATCTCATCACCTGCCCCAGCAGACGTGCCCTATGGAGGAGAACAGTGATCAGAGAGTCAGCCAACACTGAGGTATTACAAAATGTTATTTGCTGAAAATTTATCAATCCTAAATGTTCCTGTAACTGTGTGTATTCCAGGCCTAGATAGGTGTGACGCAGTTATTATTAATGCCATGTGACTCCCTGAAATGGCGGCTGCCTGACCTGTGAGGTGGGACAAGGGGATATGAGGTAACTGCGCTGGCGTTATACACCGTCGCAGTGGGTGGTCGAAGAACGGGGCACAATTCAGCATTGGTTAACATTGGGCCCTATGGGTCTGAGGAGCCAACGACGATGTGCACCGCCGTGACGGTACGCACCGCCGCGGACGTGACTGCCATTCTCTGTCTGTTCACTCACTTGATACCTGACCTTCAAAAGGAGAGGACCTACACTGCAAGTGCTGCTGTGACCTGTGTCTGGAAGTGACAATGGCTACAGTGTCTGGGAAAGGGCACCTGCCTTCACTTCAGAGGAGTTGGAGAAACTAGTGGATGGGGTCCTCCCCCAGTACACGCAACTGTATGGTCCTCCAGATAAACAGGTGAGTACACTGTGAGCATGCTGAATGGGCAATGTCTGCTTTGAGTGGTGTGGCTGGAAGAAACATGGGGGTGCTGAGGCCTACATGTGTGGATGGTGAGTGTATGTGCATCACGGCATGGGTGGGAACTGGTGGGCAATGAGTATGATGGTCCGGCCGGGTGAGTAATGTCCTTTCCCCCTGTACCCTTCCTCTAGGTCAGCGCCCACAAGAAGAAGGGTATTTAGCGTGCCATCGCCAAGGACGTCCGGACCCTGGGGGTCTACCACAGACAGAGCACCCACTGCCGTAAAAGATGGGAGTGCCTGCGCCGCTGGAGCAAGAAGACAGCAGAGGCCCAGCTGGGGATGGCCTCACAACGTGGAAATGGTGCCCGTCGCACCATGACCCCCCTGATGTTTCGGATCCTGGTGGTGTCCTATCCAGAGTTGGATGGGCGGTTGAGGGCATCACAGCAGCCACAAGGGGGTGAGTACACTCTCATTCAGCTAACTCTGCGTGCATTACGAGGTGTCTTTGTGGGGGAGGTGGGCAGTGGGTTCCCCTAGGCCAGGGCGATCTTGGTAGTCAAGATCCCTTGTGAGGCAGGTTATGTGGCACCCCAATCCCACTAGTGGTAAGAGCGATTTACCCCTAGTCAGGCTCCTGTGACTTCCAGGTGTGCAGCAATTGGGCTTAGGCCTCATACCCCATGGGCATGTGAAAAATCTAGGAACTATAAGTGCATGGCGTACTGCAGAGGGCTGCTCACTGTCTGTTGTGTCTGCCAACAGTAGTGGTGTTGCATGTACTGAACATGTCTTTCTTCTGTGTCCCCCCCTTTTTGTGGTCTCCCTGTTCTTGTGTGCAATAGCATCATCAGGCAGATGAGCATTGGCACCGGAGCAGGAGGGAGCTGCATCCCACTTGGCCCTGGAGGGTGAAGCAAAGGAGTCGGAAGCCACCAGTGGGACAGAGAGCGAGGGGAGCTCCACAACAGGGACAGGATCAGAGACCAGCGACAGTGACTCCTCCTCTGATGGGAGCTCCCTTGCGGTGGTAGGCCCCTCTGTGCCCACCGCATCAACAGGTACAGCCACCACCTCCCCCTACCAGCACTGCCCTCCCAGCAGTCCCTCAGCGTCTGTCCCGTGCCTGCTCACTCAGGAGGGTAGGCATCTCCTTTTCCCCAGGCACCTCAGGCCCTGCCATAGTCAGCCCTGCTGCCCTCAGTGAGGAGGCTATTGACCGCCTGTGATCCCTCACTGTTTGGCAATCTACCACTTTGAATGCCATCTAGGGTGTTGAGAGGCATTTGCAACAAACAAATGCATACCTGGAGGGCATTCATTCTGTCCAGACAGCCCAACAGAGAGCATTTCAGGCTCTGGCCTCAGCACTGATGGCAGCCATTGTCCCTGTGTCCAGCCTTCCCCCTCCAACCTCCTCCACCCAGACCCAATCCCCTGTACCTCAGCCTATCCCAAGCACACCATCAGACAAGCATGCACACACCTCAACACACAAAAGCGTCTCAGGCAAACATAAGCACCACACATCCCACAGGCACTCACAGAAGCCTCATAGCCACGCAGAGATACCAACATCCACTGTCTCCTCTGTGTCCCCCTCATCCACATCTCCCTCCTCCCTCCCAGTCTTGTCTCCACTCACACCTGCATGCACTACATCTTCAGCCACTACCTCTATCACCAGCACACCCACCACCACACCCCGCTCACATGCAGTCACCACCCCACTACCATTCACACATCCCCAGTGTCCTCTACCAGTGTGTCTGTGAGCCCTCCTCCCAAAGTACACAAACGCAAGCACACACCCACCCAACAGCCATCTACCTCACAACAGCTTCCAGCCCATGCACCTTCACCCATATTCAGCAGACATATACCTCCTACAACCCAACGCTCCTGGCAGAGAATGCAATGTGTACAGAGAGCTGATGACTTATGGGTCTTAAAGGAGGGGACAATGGTTTTGCCAAACAGTGTTCTGTCACAGTTTGTGAGGTTTTATCATGGCCGATCCCATATAGGGAGAGACGCAATGATCAGGTTTTTCAAAATCGATTGGTTTGATCCAAAATTCAGACAAGCTGCAGAGGTTATCTGCCACAGGTGCATCATCTGTCAGCAGATGAATGCGGGAAAAGGGACTGTGGTGAATATGAGCCACGTTGGGAGAGCTGGTGGTCCATTTAGCAGGATGCAGATGACTTCATTGAAATGCCTGTGTGTGGAGGATTGAGGTACGTGTTGATGATTGTGTACGCTTTCAGTCACTGGATTGAAGCTTACCCTACACGTAGAAATAACAGCCTCACAGTAGCAAAGCTGTTGCTTAGGGAGTTAATACCACCTTTCGGATTCCCGATCTCTTTAGAATCAGATAGGGGCAGACACTTTGACAATGAGGTGATTAAGCTCTTGTGTGCCGCATTAAACATTGAGCAGAAGCTGCATTGTAGCTATCACCCTGAAGCATCAGGACTAGTGGAACAGATGAATGGTACTTTGAAGTCGAGAGTGGCAAAAATGTTCACCGCTACCAATTTGAAATGGGCAGATGCATTGCCCTTAGTATTGATGTCAATGAGAAATACACCTGACAAGAAAACAGGACTATCTCCACATGAGATTCTGATGGGTCGAGCTATGCGATTGCCCGCAGTGCCTGCAAATGCTCTTGTGAATATCACGGATTATATGGTGTTGGACTACTGCAAGGGTCTGGCTGATGTGGTCCGCTCTTTTTCTCACCAGGTGGAGGCTACCACATTGCCACCGATAAGCGATCCAGGTCACACCCTGAAAGCCGGTGACTGGGTGGTTGTCAAGAAACACGTGAGGAAGTCGTGTTTGGAGCCGCGTTGGAAGGGGCCATATCAAGTAATACTGACAACAACTACTGCTGTGAAATGTGAAGGCCTTCCGAATTGGATACATGCCAGTCACACAAAGAAAGTGATGTGCCCAACTGATGAGGAACTTGAAGTGTCCAAAAAAACAACTGCAGAAAAGGAAGTCTCAGGGCCGGCGAGTATTCAAAGGGGAACTGAGACTGAAGGAAAGCCCACTGAGGACAGCTTAGTAACTCAAAGCGAGTTCCAGAGGAGTGACAGTGAGCCTATCTCAGCTGAGATAACAGGGGAACCGACACAAAGAGAGGTTCTCCCAAAAGCAAACGGATACAAGTTTGAAGTTGAGCCCGTAACAGACCCTGAAGGCGAGGGGGAAGAGGCAGAGGGAGGTCAAAGTGTTCTGAATCCTCCTGAGCCGCTTGCAAAGCCATCAAGAGAAAACACCATAGCACAAGAGGAGGGCGCTGTTCAACGTTCTGAAAGGCCAAGTAGGAAGAAAACACATAAAGGAGATAACTGGCCGAAGCCACAAGCTGCAGGAGAGAAAGTGGTCCCTAGTGAAACAATAGAGGAAGAAGTTGACACAACCAGAAAAGAGGATCTCAGTGAAGGAGAGTTGCAAAGTGAACGTAAACTGAAAAGAAAGAGAGTTGCGAACAGAAGGTACGCAGGTCCTGAATGGGCATATGCAACACCAGCTGAATGGAAACAAGAATTCTTGGTGTTCTATTTTGATCGGGAGGTTCCAGGTCAATACTACGGCACCTGAATTCAACTCTAGAAAGAGACTGGGTTAAGTTGAAATTAAAATCGAAAGTGAGAAGCTGAGAAAGAGACTGATAAATTATCGGATGTGACACTGATAACCTGAATTGACTTTGAAAAAACGATTATGACAAGCTGCTAACCTGAATTGACAAAGGGGTCCTGGAGTGAGTGAAACGCTGTAAATACTGGCAGAGAGAGAGACTTTACACAGAGAGAAAATAAAAAAGAGCTTAATATCATCCTCAAGTTGATTGTTTGTTTTGTATTATTCTGCTTTCTGATTCTTTACAGATCATGAGTTACTCTAGAGGTAATAGTAATAAGGGTAGGATGTGTGGTTGGTTGAGTGTTGTTTTGGCTATTGTATGTGCAATAATAATTATAGGTGTGATTGTGGGAATGCCATTTGTGAATAAGAAAGTGACTAACAATGCTTCAAATGCTGAGACTGCTACATTAACACCATGGGAGAGGTTTGAGCAGGATGCAAAATACTTGCATGAGGGAACTAATCCAAAGGGGGAACTATCTACTAATGTCTTCTATCGCTTGCTGAATCGGTATGTTGACACAATGGATGCAAAGAATTGTTATGTGTCCACAAAGATTCCTTCATCAGTGCAAGAAAGGGTTACTTACCATAGTCTGCCATTAACCTACGGGATAAGTTGTAGTTTGCTGTTAACAAGATTATATGATCAAGAACATGTGCAATACTTCTACTCTAACTTAGATGTAGTATTTTCTTTTGTGCCTGTGATTGAGTTTCGAAACAAATTAGCTAAAGAGCATAGCATAAAATTAGTTAGGGGTTTCTTTGAGCTGACACTGACATTTGGGACAGCTTATGCACATCACAATAATCTAACCTGCTTACTAACACCTGTAGAAAAGAGCTTCTTAGATCACACTGATGATAGACGAAAGGCATTAAAGGAAAGGCTAGAAAAGGGGCTAGAAAAATGCATGCTTACAAATGATTATGCTTACACCGCAATAAAGACGCAGGGCAAATTAGCTATAGATGCATTACATGTAGGGAGGCTTTGTATATATAGGCCAAAATCTGAGCACAACACTTTATTTGTGGGAACAAGTGAATGCAGGCATGTATTTTTGTTTCAGAGTAAATGGACATTCATGTTAAATGGACAGGATCCAGCGATCCCTGTTTATTATTATATATATGTGGGCTTAATGCTTATTACCGTCTTCCTAAAGGATGGTATGGAACATGCTATTTGGGAATAGTTTTCCCAAAGATTTTTCAAATTGATGACTTAAAGCAAATTCCTAAAATGTCTGAATTACAACATACTAGACAAATGAGAGAGACAGCGGCTGCTGTCGTAGGTGACATATTTGGAGCCATAATTCCTTCAGTAGGCGTTATCTTAAACTCCATAAAGATTCTAAAGATGTCTACTATTGTGGATAACATGCTGACAAACTTCACAGAGGCTATACTCCTGATGGATACTGAACTTGCTGCGGAAAGAGCTATGACTCTTCAAAACCGGCTTGCTTTAGAGATTCTTTTAGCAAAGAGTGACGGAGTCTGTAAGATGCTTAATGAGCGCCATTGTTGTGCATTCATTCCTGACAATAGTAAAAAGATTAGAGGTATGCTTACTAACCTAACAAGAGATAGTGCAGATTTGAAGGAGCTGAAGGAATCTGGAGTTTGGGAAAGAGTTGGGAAAGGAATTACAAAAGTAGGGAACTGGTTTTGTAGTTTTTGGAATGGGGTTCTTGCAAAAAATATTAGAGGGTCTATTGATTGTCCTGATATGCTTATTGGGATTATGGTTATCATGCAAAGTTAATGAAAGAATTAAAAGAAATTTGGCAAAATGAAACAAAAGAAATGAAGAAAGAGAAAAGGAGAAAATGTTCAAAGAAATTTGGGAAAAATAACACAGGGGGGATGATGTTGAAATGCGTGTATTAGGAAAAATGAAAGGTTGAGAAGGGAAAGGTTTTGTGTGATGACAAGTGTCATCAGAGGAGGGACTGAGAGAGCGTAGCTTATATATATATTCTATATTAACATGAAATGTTTATGAACTAATGTGTAATAATGCTGCATAGAAAATTTATCAATGTATTTATGCTAAAACGTGCACTTGAAATGTGCCCAGAGGGAGTGGCCGCCAATATATACGGGGAATAATGAAACTGACTAATAATGTTGAAATGTTATATTAAGAGATGATTTTGAACTAATAATAATAGGTTATATGTTAAGTTTTTGTTAATAAATCATTAGGCCTTAGTTAGCATGAGTCGAGGCCTAGCTGCCTGGTTTTCATATTAAATGTGTTTTTCTAACGTACAATGTGCTGACTTGTTGAAGGACATGAACTCTTGTTTATTTTCTCCAAACTAGAAGCTGATTGTAACTGTAGTAGATCTGTTCTCATGAAATTCGATTTGCTTGTAGAAACAATTTAGCTGAATGCAACAGTGTAGATTAATAGCAGGTACAAGGTCGCCTGAACCTGTACAGACAATGGAGCCACTGACTGAAAATGCGCAAAGGACCACGAGAGTATGAAATCATACCGGACATTCCACCCGCTAAAGACGTCAATCATAAGGACCAATAAACTACGTGAAAACTTTTATGGGGTGACAAATTTGATGAGCTAATTGAAACTCTTTTGGAGGGAGATAGTGGGGTGCAACCCCTCATTCAACCAAATTTTAGGGGAATGTACAACAAAAATGGGATAAAAACCCTTGAAACCAGGAAATAAATCAGAACAGGAGAGAATAGGATACTAGGAGAGAGTTAGGGAGATGCTGCTGTGATTTGCTATGACCCAGACACTGTATAGAGACTTCGCTGCTTGGTTCTTAAAATCATTCTTGCCTTATATTGCCCATTTACAATTTACCTCTTTATGAGGGAAGTGCCCGCTGATTGCTGAATTCCTAATGGCGAACCAACTGATGTCCTGAGGACGAAGACTGAACCTGAGTGCTGACCCAAATACAGAGGGTAACTATATGACAATGAAATTGTAATTGTCTGTTTGCTTTTCCTTTCTAGGTGCCAACTGCTTCTTTTGACAGAGACCATAGTTAGATATTTTCCAAATTGGTGTTACTAATTTGTTTTGCATGAAGCCCAACATGCCAATGCTAATTCGAGGTTAGGAGAGGGATTCATTATACTGACGCCAATAGACAAATGACTGAATCTATGCTTTGTTGAATAACGTGATGATACTCTGCTAAAGTGAATCTATGTTCACGCCGTTTTATGTTCTAATATTCATGATTCTTGCTTTGATGAAATCTTGTCAGAATTGCCATATTGTGACTATGCTAATGTACTTCTTGGTTTTGAGATTAATAAACTTGCTAGTAGAATTGTAATCAATAGGGAATAAACTTCACAAAATCATACTAAACTGGTGTGGTTATTCATGACTGAAAGGTCATGGTGGTTTGCAAGGTCTATTAAATGTCTTTGATCAATTTGAATTGTCATATTACTGTAAACTTTGATGACATTATTGACATATTGATTGACATGTTGATTAGCTATCTCGTCCTAAGGTGTATTCAATCAGGGTCCCAAAGTGAGTAAATTAGTCATAAAGGGACGCGTTAACAGTGACACTATACCATTCTAGGATGTGCTATCCCAGGCTTGGAGAGGGAACAAAATGAACTACATAACACAAGAAAAAGATTCCATGAGTAAGTTCTCAAACATGGCATGAGTTTGTGTCCCATAATGAGAGGAAGATCACCAACTCTTTAAAGCCCATCAGGTTCTCAATCAGCTTTTTATCTTTAAAATCTTAATATTCGTGATATAACTGCCAATATATCTCTCAAAACAGTTATTATTTAGTTTTGGAGCAATTCATCGAAAAATTCTTGATGTACTAATTGCAAATAAATAAAAATACTGTGGGTACAGGTCTATGAAATTTTTCCAAGTTTGATACGCACTTGTCCAGCCCTAAGAAAGACCGGTTGTAAAATGAGCAGGGCTGCCACTGCAACTCTTTCTAGCCCTAAATAGCTGGCAGATAGCCATGCCTCGCATGTTTCCCACGTTAGTCCAAGACCTGAAGTTGATAGTATCATGATTCAAAATGTTTGGACTAACTGAACGGAAAAATAAAATAATCACTGCACGTTACATGTCAGGCCATGTGCTGCCTTTTACATTCATTTGGACAAGAACCCTGATTATTGCAAGAAACAGCTCAGTATTTCTTGCATGCATTTCCTCTGGTATTCCTGTACATTTCCTTTTGCGCCGTCATTGTGGTCGATCAATTTCACTTTCTTTTCCTATCCTCACTCCACAATGTATTTCCTGTGAATCTCCATAGTTATTTCTCCCTACACTCTAGCACTTTACTGGCTTTTCCTCTGTTCAATTTATTTCTTCTCCATTTCCACAGTTCTCTTGCAAAAGATCTCTCTCTGATAACTGTGAGAAACAGGATTATTTGTTGAAGGATGCGAGAAACCACATCAAAGACTAATCAGAGTCCTTGTCAGGGGGGACCACAAACGTCACTAAATAAACTTGCGCTTAACCCTGTGGTAGCTTGGCACACAAGTAGTCTGACTTAATTTATAGGCAATGTGTAAAGTTTTTACGCAGTATTTAAACAGTGCAAACACAACACAAGAATAACCCCAAACTAGTTTTGAAAAATAGAGTGAATTTTAATTAATAGAATTACACCAAAAAGACAAAAAAATCGGTAAAACTGGAGTTATGAGATTTTAGAGTTTTAGGTAAAAAAAAGCTCCAAAAACCTTGAAATGTCAACAACCGGTATCTGGCTATGCTGTAACAGGACAAAGTCTCAAGTTCAGGCCAACCATCAGTGCTGGCTTTAGCGCTGATGGTGCCCCGTGCGACGATGTTTGTTGGCGCCCCGCACTGACCACCTTCGCCACAGATTCCCTCACTACCAGCCTTTTACACTGCCCTCAAGTTTCCATAACCACTCTCTCTCTCAGATGCATTTAATTAGTTTTATATGGCCACTCCAACTAGTGTAGCGTGTCAGAGCACTTTACATCACAATCTCATTATAAAGATGCAAATCAATCATATGTTTGTAAATCAGTATATAGGAAATGCTACATAAGACAGATGACTACAAGGCATAGGAGTCACATCATCCATACAGGCAGGCAGTATAGTTTAAGTGTGCTTAATCTGAAAAAGCAAAAACTCAGACTTTTAAAAGTGCCACTATGAGAACTGATTTCTCCCTAAATTAACCTTTTTGCAACATGAGGATAATGGAAGACTGGGGAAAAAATCATAACACTCTAGCCTACACCTTTCAGTTTCCATGCAGATCTTTGAGGGCAGTTTCTCGCTCACTGTTCTGTCAGGATTTTAACTCATAAATTACAGGTAATAACTAAAGGATATCCCCAACAAGAGCAATAATCTACTGACCTATTTACATTGTATGCACTTTGTGATCTGCATTGTAAATGTACTTTGCAGTATGCATATTAACCCTCTGTGCTACCTTATGATGAGTTAAAACTTCTACAAGACGAAACTCAATCCCTCTCCAGACGCTTCATTAATCACCAGTCATCTTGATATTTTAATTTTAATTGCTGGAAGTTGCTGGAGCCAGGTAAGGGGCAGGAGGTGCTTTCAAAACCATAGAATACTTGCGAACACAGCACTCCCACCCCAAGTCATCTCTCAGTGCAGTGGCACCAGTTACACTGCCCTAGAGCCACCCTTGCCAACCGCAACTGAGCACAGGCTAGATACAGGACCAGGTTCAGCCCACTGGGTGTTTTATCTTCTGACTTAGTTGTGGGATCAGTACAGCATTGCTTTGTGGAGCTATGCATCTATTGCTTGGTGTCTGATTCAGTCAGTCTTCCAATAGGAGTAGTGTATCTCTATAGTGCTTTGCATCACTTTGTGTAAGATCCTTGAACCTTGCAGTCAGGATCAGCACAGTGTGGCTTTGCAGAGCACTGCATGACTTGCTAACGGATCAAGTGAAGACCTCAATGAGTAACTGCATGGCTCCATGATATTTTTCATTACTTCGTGTCAGATCTAATGAGACCTTTAGTTAGGCAGGCAGAAGTGCACTCTGATTACATCCAAGGGTCAAGGACCTTGAAGGCAGCACTTGAGGGATAAGACTCACTCATTCAGAGATCAATAGAGGGGACTTGGTCCACTTGGGTCTAGTCAGCTGGAAAGTAAGAAAGGCCTCTGGAAGCCCACTGTGTCCCTGTAGCTCTAATAGAAGTTTAGGCAACTGACCCATGGGTCACTTTTCCAGGTTTGGGTTCAAGGCAAGCAGCTGCAGTCTTCCTTCAGCAGGCAGCAGGACTGTCCTGAATTTTCTCAGGAGTGTTCTGATGAGAGTTTCTAGGGTTTCCACTTTTATGCTCAGTGCCAGCCAGTGTGTGGGGTACACTTGCTTTGTCTAATCTTAAACTGATTCTGGCCAGTTCCTCCCTTTACCTTAGGTCAGGCTCCAGCCTGGCTATTAAAATAAAGGGCTGGTATGCCCAGGTGTCACCTACATCTGCAAGAAACAAGGGAGGCTATTTCTGAAGTCAGGAAGGGTACAGCCCCCAGGCTGCAACTTGAAGTTCAATCAGTGCGGGAGCTGAGCTCTTCCCCTACCACCCTGTCGCACAGGTGCTCACCTCTCAACACTCAATCCCTTTTGTCTATTGTCTGCAATGAATACACATTGCACTACAGGAGGGCCATTAACAGTTAAATGACCCTCGAAGCTGGAAGAGAGGCACACTTGGCATAGGTGCAGAAATGCCAAGTTTCCAAATTAGTAATTTAAAATCTGATATTGCCACTAAAGACAATTTTAAATTACTATTCAAATGAGTGGAAGAAGTATTTTTCTAACTGTTCAAAAAGTGAATTTGGTTCTTCTTAAGTGTGATAATGTAAACCAGCATTAGTCTATTGGAGACACAGGAAAGTGAAGGTTTTCGCTCCCAGGAAATGTAAACCATTAAATAAACATGCCCTTATTTGTAAAAACCATGCACCCTGCCCAATGAGCATATCGGGGTTATCTTAGGAGTGACTTATAAGTATTTTAAAAGAAGGTATAGGTTTGGCAAAAGGTATATTTTGCCATGTTGAAATAAAATACACACAGGCTGCGTGGACAGGATCGGAGATATGTTTTACAGGGTTACTTTACTGAATGGCACAATTAGTGCTGCAGCCCACCAGTTGTAATGTACAGACCCTGTGTACATGTAGCGCCATATGCAAGGGATTTATAAGTAAGTTAAAAAATCCAGTCAGCTGTGCACCAATTTGACCATGTTTGGAAGGGAGAACACAAGCACTTTACTGCTGATTAGTAGAGATAAAGTGCATAGAGTTCTAATGCCAACAGAAATGGGTGCAACAAAAGAAGGCAACATTCTGGGAGAATACCATGCAAAAAGATGGTCATCTCCAATAATAGCTCTTGTTTGCCTCCATGTGTGCATCATTGCATCCTCCCTGTAGTTTTCCCCAGTCGGGGCAGAACAGGCATTTTATTCCAATGCCATTTCCCCTCTGAGATGGAGCCCTGGTAGGATGGTTTTGAAAGAACAGGGCTGCTCCTAGTGTCTTTATCACTTTCCCTAGCCCAGAAGGGTAAATCATCTGTCAAAAAGAGGCTTCAGGAGAGGGAGGCAGGGAAAGGTAAAGACAGAGTGATCAGACGTGAGACAGGAGAAAAGAAGAAAAATAATGAATGGATGGGAAGAGAGAGATAGCATGAAGAAACAAAAGGAGCAGGGCTGGTATTACCATTTTTTCCAGGGCTGCTTTTGGCTCCCCTTTCCAGCCATGTTTCTGGTTATCTCTTTCATGCTCATTCTGCCACTGCTCTTTGTATGCTCCCTTTAACCAGGAAGTCATGACATATGATCTTGACCATGAGAACATCACAAAACATTGAATTTTCTGAATTCCTATAATAGTTAAAAGATTATCATCACAACACAGATAAACATATTTTGAATACCCTTAATATTATAATGCTGACTTGATCTTTAAAAGTTTGAGTACACAATACTTACCCTGTATTGTTGTCATTGAGTGGAGTGAAAAAGCCAGATCTCTACTAGGGAGTTTCTCTCCCTGAGAAAATGCTAAAAAGAATGAGGTCATAAAATTACCTCAGTATATCAGGACCAGCATTTTGTCATGGTTGCCCCCTTTCCTAAATGTCAGGTTGTTATCCTATGTGTTAAGAAATACCACAAATCTGCTAGTTCCAGCACTTTTCACAGTTTCCTCATATGAAGAATTACTTCTAGTATGCTATTATCAGTATTTTAAAATGGATGCCCATTATGAAAAGAAGTACCTTCAATGTGCCAGTACCCGTACTTTGACACAGGTGTCATGCAAGCTTGGAACTGCCGCAAGTAAGCCAGCACCAATATTTTACCACCAGTGTCTCTATTAAGGCAAAAATTAACTTGTGCATGGCAGGGCCAACGACAGATCTGAAACCATATTACCACATTTTCACTTACTTATCTTCACTCACTGACACACGCTGTCTCTTCTATAAATATACTCTCACTCACACGCACTGACACACAACATACACTTAAATGCATCTTTCACTTACCTTAGCTGCCACCAAAGGTCCATTACAGCTAGTTGTGCTCCATTTTTTATTACACTAATAGTGAATATTATTTACTATCAGTTTACCGAAAAATTGAGAGAAAATAAAGAGTTTGAGTCACCCCTGTGTTCATGGCACTGTTTTGCCACCTCTGAGGCCAGGGGTCAGAAAGGCAGTGCCAGAGGTAGAAGCTGTGACATCTGTCACCCCCTATATGAGGTTCATACTCCACACTGCTCTCTCTCGTTTCTTTTTTGCTTAAGCAATCCACAAATCTAAGTGTTTTCCAGCTGTCTACCTCATGTGCTTCTCTCTCTCTCCTGCTCTGTGTTTTTTCTCCGTCTATCTCTGCTTTTCTCTGCTCTCCTGCTTTCCATGGTGATCTAGTACTTCTTTTTTTTTTTTTTTACTCCACCAGTGCATGTATTTTCCAGTTCTCACTTGTGCGCTTCTCTCCCCCTCTTTGCTCCATGTTGTTGTCTGTCCTCCATGTTTCTCTTTCCCATCCCACCTCCATGTGCTCCTTCTCTCTGCCAATTACCTTGGCCATATTTAGGCCCATATTTATACTTTTTTAGCGCCAGATTTGTGTCGTTTTTTGATGCAAAATCAGCAAAAACTTACAAAATACAATTATATTTTGTAAGTTTTCACCGATTTTGCGATAAAAAACAATGCAAATTCAGCACTAAAAATGTATAAATATGGGACCTTAATGCTTAAAAATCTATGTCAATAAAGTAACGGGGTTTCCCCTTCCACACTGCTCTGCTCAGTGCCAAGTGACACTTAGTACAAATTATGTACACATCATTGTTACTGTCCGACGACAAGCCCACGTTAGGGTAGACATGCAGGGAGAGAGCTATAAATTATGCAAAATAATATATTTTTGAATTTCTGAGAAAACAATGTGAAGTCTTGCAGGTGAAATCCTACACAGCACTCCAGTTCCAATCTTCCTCTAAAATGTGCTAATATTCTAGGGGCCATTTGAGCCCTGTCCACCATATTCTGCATATGTTATAGGTGAGTCACCCCTCTAGCAGGCCTTTCAGCCCTAAGGCAGGGTGCACCATACTATATGTGATGGAATAGCTGCATGAGCAATATGCCCCCACTGTGTCCTTGCTAAACCTAGGACATAGTGAGTGAACAGAGCAGCCATTTTAATGTATGTACTGGGCACTGGTCAAACATAAGTTCCCCAGCTATATAATGGCCACTCTGCACCCTGGGTTGTTTGGTATCAAACAACTCAGAATGTTAATTCCAAACTGATCCCAGTATTGGATTCAACCCTAAATGTGCCCAGAGCCACCTTAGATGTGCCCCCTGCAAAAGCTAACCCTAACTGGCAGAGTTGCTGGCTGGTTCCATCCAGCTACCACTCCAGACAGCCAATATACAATCCTGGGGGAGAGCCCTGGCTCTCTGGTTTGTAAGACAAAGCCCTTCCTGGGTGGAGGAGCTAACACCCCCTCCCTCAGGAATGTGCAACAACCTGGCGGTGAGCTTCATAGGGCTACAGCCCCTGACACTCGAGCCTCCGGGTCTGCTGCTAGCAGCAGAGGGCTTCCCCCTTTGCAAACCCCCACTTTTGGCGGGAACAAAGGCAGGAATCCAGACAAAGGGTAGGAGGAGTGGCCTCACCCCTAAGGGCTTGCATGCGAAGTGGACCCTCTGATTCAGTTTTCTCCATCTTTGAATGGTGAAAAACAGCCAATGAGGTTTAGGGAAGTGACCCTTCCCACAAGAAGTGGTCACTATAGTAGCTGTAGCCACACAAGGGTGAGTGCCCCATTAGACACTACCATGTTCCCCCTAAAATGCCCACTAAATTCTGTATTTAGTGGGCTTCCCTAGACCAAGACTTTACATTTGAAAAGGAGTCCAAGAAGACAAGAAGACAAGAAGACCAGCACTAGAGTAGCTGCCAGGATGAGAACTGAGGACCTGCTGCACCAGAAGAAGCTCAAAGACCCCTGTTTGCTGAACCAGAGTCCCAACAATCGGGACAGCGGAGGAGCTGAACACTGGACTGACCCCAAGAAACACAGGGGACCATCAGGCCTCAAGGATCACCCCAGATCTCCCTCCTGAGTGGAGGCACCACTTAGGAAAAGCAAGTAAACTGCAAAGGACCAAGAAACCAGTGAGGGCCATTTCACTGACTCGCCGATATCTCTGCAACCTGAGGTAACAGCTGGACCCAACAACACACAGACACAGAACAGAAATGCCCCCCAACTGTACCAAGTTTGGTGGTGCTGTGACCCCCCAGTGGCTGAGATAGAGCAATACCCTGGGTCCTGGTCAGCTGACATCGGACCAGGAGAAAACCAGCTCCCCCAAAGCTGACAAAAGATCAGGCGGAAGCCCTAGTCGAGGGACTTCAGCAACACCCAGGACCTCTGACCAGAGTGCCCCCATTGTCCTGTAAGCAGCCCTCAAAGGGACTTACCTCCAGCTCCAGTGGACTTCATTGCATACAGAATCCAAGACCTCCAAAACGTCCTGCACCTGGCCTCCCTGGGCCTTGCATTGTGGGATCTGCTCTGTGCCCCAGGTCCTCAACCCATTGTGACCTGGACAGCCAAAAGGGCCTTCCAGGCACCACTTTGAATTTGCAAACCAGCTCCTTTTTCAAGTGGCCCATCCAGGAGGCCCTGTGACTGTGCCAAGAACTTTTCCAATGCTGCTCTCGCCGGAACCGAGAGCTGCCTCAAGCTCTCGAACTGGCACGAGGTACCCACCAACCACTGTGACCACCCTGCAAAGGAAGAGACTTGTAACTCTTATTTTTTTTTTTTTTTTTAACTTTTAAATAGTTTAATGTAAAGTGCAGCTGTGCAATCCTAGAAGGTGCAGTGCAGGTTTTTTTATTTTATTTTATTACCAGGATAAAGAAACACCAAAACAAGATACATTGTCACTTTCAGAAAACGAAACAAAATCAGCCAAAATTATCTAAGAAATAACCCCCCAGATCAGAGAGAACTTTTTAACACTACCTATTCTGCTAGCATATCTCATCCCCTGAAGTCTAACTTGCACCATTTTACAATGCCATTCTTGACTATTAGGAGACAGCTCGGAACACCAATTTCTCAGCTGAAGCGACCTAGCAACCGCAGTGGCTATGAATATGAGCTTCTCCCATCTAGAAGAGAGCCTTGCCTCGGGATCGTAGCCCAAGCTCATTAACCGAATGCTGGGAGATATGGCTACCGAAGCTATAGTTGTTAACATCGCAAAAACTCCCTCCCAATATCCCTGTATACATTGGCATGTTGCAATCATATGGATCCAACCTGCTGCTTCTACTTCCTTGCAGCGAAAACACATATTAGGATAGCCAGTCCCCATGTGAGATAGGGCCTGCGGGGTTCGATACAGTAACCATTTACTAAAAAATATCATTTGGTGCCAGTTAGCCCCTCGAAGCACGCAGAAATTCAGGCGATTAATGGTCTCCCAGTAATCACTTGAAACCTCTAGGCACTCCTGATGAGCCCTGAGATTTTGTCCCAAGATCTGCTTTGACCCTTTCTGCCAGAATCCTTCTCCATGACCCTGCATTCCTTATCCCAGGAGGGTCGACTAATTCTTTCTCCAATGGCTGGACGTTAACGATAGAATTAACGTCTAAATCCCGAAAAAAAGTAACAAAATATTATAAGATCCGACCAACCAAAAAATCATTTTTAACAGTAATCAGGATATTTAATGAAGTTTCCCAGTTGTCCTTAGCACGAAAATCTCCAATCTTACTGAATCCAGGGCCAGATGTAGCAAAGGGTTTGCGCCTCGCAAACGGTGAAAATCGCCGTTTGCGAGGCGCAAAAGCCTCTTTGCTATTCAGAAATGCATATTGCGAGTCGGGACCGACTCGCAATATGCATTTCAGAATCGCAAATAGGAAGGGGTGTTCCCTTCCTATTTGCGATTCGGAGTGGAATGCAATTCCATTTGCGACTGCATATGCGGTCGCAAATGGAGTCGCAGTTACCATCCACTTGAAGTGGATGGTAACCCACTCGCAAATTGGAAGGGGTCCCCATGGGACCCATTCCACTTTGTGAATGGACCCACAAATATTTTTTCAGGGCAGGGAGTGGTCCAAGGGACCACTCCCTGCCCTGAAAAAATACCGAAACTAAAGGTTTCGTTTTTTTTTTTAAGTGCAGCTCGTTTTCCTTTAACCACTTCGCTGCCAGGCCTTTTCCCCCTCCTGTGCCAGGCCTTTTTTTGCCTATTTGGGGCAGTTCGCGCTTAGGCCCTCATAACTTTTTGTCCACATAAGCTAACCAAGCCAAATTTGCGTCCTTTTTTTCCAACATCCTAGCGATTCTAAAGGTACCCAGACTTTGTGGGTTCCCCTGAAGGAGGCCAAGAAATTGGCCAAAATACAGTGAAAATTTCGTTTTTTTTAAAAAAATTGGAAAAAGGGGCTGCAGAAGAAGGCTTGTGGTTTTTCCCCTGAAAATGGCATCAACAAAGGGTTTGCGGTGCTAAACTCAGCAGCTTCCCAGCTTTCAGGAACAGGCAGACTTGAATCCGAAAACCCAATTTTTCAACACAATTTTGGTATTTTACTGGGGCATACCCCATTTGTGCAATTTTTTGTGCTTTCAGCCTCCTTCCAGTCAGTGACCGGAATGGTCATGAAACCAATGCTGGATCCCAGAAACCTAAACATTTCTGAAAAGTAGACAAAATTCTGAATTCAGCAAGGGGTCATTTGTGTAGATCCTACAAGGGTTTCCTACAGAAAATAACAGCTGAAAAAGAAAAATATTGAAATTGAGGTGAAAAAAACATCAATTTTTCTCTACTTTTTACTCTGTAACTTTTCCCTGCAATGTCAGATTATCGAAAGCAATATACCGTTACGTCTGCTGGACTCCTCTGGTTGCGGGGATATATAGGGTTTGTAGGTTCATCAAGAACCCGAGGAACCCAGAGCCAATAAATGAGCTGCACCCTGCAGTGCGTTTTCATTCTATACCGGGTATACAGTAATTCATTTGCTGAAATATAAGGAGTAAAAAATAGCTATCAAGAAAACCTTTGCATTTCCAAAAAGGGCACAAGATAAGGTGTTGAGGAGCAGTGGTTATTTGCACATCTCTGAATTCCGGGGTGACCATAGTAGCACGTGAATTACATGGAATTTCTCAAATAGATGTCTTTTTTACACATACCCCTATATTTGGAAGGAATAAATGTAGAGAAAGACAAGGGGCAATAACACTTGTTTTGCTATTCTATGTTCCCCCAAGTCTCCCGATAAAAATGATACCTCCCTTGTAGCGCCCGCGACAGGATATGCCCCAAAACACAACGTGGACACATCACAGAAAACAGAGCTGTTTTTAGCAAAGTGACTACCTGTAGATTTTGGCCTCTAGCTCAGCCGGCACCTAGGGAAACCTACCAAACCTGTGCATTTCTGAAAACTAGAGACCTAGGGGAATCCAAGGAGGGGTGACTTGTGTGGCTCGGACCAGGTTCTGTTACCCAGAATCCTTTGCAAACCTCAAAATTTGGCTAAAAAAACACATGTTCCACACATTTCTGTGGCAGAAAGTTCTGGAATCTGAGAGGAGCGACAAATTTCCTTCCACCCAGCATTCCCCCACGTCTCCCGATAAAAATGATACCTCACTTGTGTGGGTAGGCCTAGCGCCCGCGACAGGATATGCCCCAAAACACAACCTGGACACATCACAGAAAACAGAGCTGTTTTTAGCATAGTGACTACCTGTAGATTTTGGCCTCTAGCTCAGCCGCCACCTAGGGAAACCTACCAAACCTGTGCATTTCTGAAAACTAGAGACCTAGGGGAATCCAAGGAGGGGTGACTTGTGTGGCTCGGACCAGGTTCGGTTACCCAGAATCCTTTGCAAACCTCAAAATTTGGCTAAAAAAACACATGTTCCTCACATTTCTGTGGCAGAAAGTTCTGGAATCTGAGAGGAGCCACAAATTTCCTTCCACCTAGCGTTCCCCCACGTATCCCGATAAAAATGATACCTCACTTGTGTGGGTAGGCCTAGCGCCCGCGACAGGATATGCCCCAAAACACAACGTGGACAAATCACAGAAAACAGAGCTGTTTTTAGCAAAGTGACTACCTGTAGATTTTGGCCTCTAGCTCAGCCGCCACCTAGGGAAACCTACCAAACCTGTGCATTTCTGAAAACTAGAGACCTAGGGGGATCCAAGGAGGGGTGACTTGCGGGGCTCGGACCAGGTTCTGTTACCCAGAATCCTTTGCAAACCTCAAAATTTGGCTAAAAAAACACATGTTCCTCACATTTCTGTGGCAGAAAGTTCTGGAATCTGAGAGGAGCTACAAATTTCCTTCCACCCAGTGTTCCCCCAAGTCTCCCGATAAAAATGATACCTCACTTGCGTGGGTAGGCCTAGCGCCGGCGACAGGAAACACCCCAAAGCGCAACGTGGACACATCCTAAATTTTGGAAAAAAACAGAGGTGTTTTTTGCGAAGTGCCTACCTGTAGATTTTGGCCTCTAGCTCAGCCGGCACCTAGGGAAACCTACCAAACCTGTGCATTTCTGAAAACTAGAGACCTAGGGGAATCCAAGGAGGGGTAAATTGCGGGGCTCGGACCAGGTTCTGTTACCCAGAATCCTTTGCACACCTCAGAATTTGGCTAAAAAAACACATGTTCCTCACATTTCTGTGGCAGAAAGTTCTGGAATCTGAGAGGAGCTACAAATTTCCTTCCACCCAGCGTTCCCCCACGTCTCCCGATAAAAATGATACCTCACTTGTGTGGGTAGGCCTAGCGCACGCGACAGGATATGCCCCAAAACACAACGTGGACATATCACAGAAAACAGAGCTGTTTTTAGCAAAGTGACTACCTGTAGATTTTGGCCTCTAGCTCAGCCGCCACCTAGGGAAACCTACCAAACCTGTGCATTTCTGAAAACTAGAGACCTAGGGGGATCCAAGGAGGGGTGACTTGCGGGGCTCGGCCAGGTTCTGTTACCCAGAATCCTTTGCAAACCTCAAAATTTGGCTAAAAAAACACATGTTCCTCACATTTCTGTGGCAGAAAGTTCTGGAATCTGAGAGGAGCTACAAATTTCCTTCCACCCAGCGTTCCCCCACGTCTCCCGATAAAAATGATACCTCACTTGTGTGGGTAGGCCTAGCGCCCGCGACAGGATATGCCCCAAAACACAACGTGGACATATCACAGAAAACAGAGCTGTTTTTAGCAAAGTGACTACCTGTAGATTTTGGCCTCTAGCTCAGCCGCCACCTAGGGAAACCTACCAAACCTGTGCATTTCTGA
Source organism: Pleurodeles waltl (assembly GCF_031143425.1). NCBI lineage: Eukaryota > Metazoa > Chordata > Amphibia > Caudata > Salamandridae > Pleurodeles > Pleurodeles waltl. The sequence continues at coordinate 642,323,620 of NC_090440.1, read as the reverse complement.
AAACTAGAGACCTAGGGGGATCCAAGGAGGGGTGACTTGCGGGGCTCGGACCAGGTTCTGTTACCCAGAATCCTTTGCAAACCTCAAAATTTGGCTAAAAAAACACATGTTCCTCACATTTCTGTGGCAGAAAGTTCTGGAATCTGAGAGGAGCCACAAATTTCCTTCCACCCAGCGTTCCCCCACGTCTCCCGATAAAAATGATACCTTACTTGTGTGGGTAGGCCTAGCGCCCGCGACAGGATATGCCCCAAAACACAACGTGGACATATCACAGAAAACAGAGCTGTTTTTAGCAAAGTGACTACCTGTAGATTTTGGCCTCTAGCTCAGCCGCCACCTAGGGAAACCTACCAAACCTGTGCATTTCTGAAAACTAGAGACCTAGGGGGATCCAAGGAGGGGTGACTTGCGGGGCTCGGACCAGGTTCTGTTCCCAAGAATCCTTTGCAAACCTCAAAATTTGGCTAAAAAAACACATGTCCCTCACATTTCTGTGGCAGAAAGTTCTGGAATCTGAGAGGAGCTACAAATTTCCTTCCACCCAGCGTTCCCCCAAGTCTCCCGATAAAAATGATACCTCACTTGCGTGGGTAGGCCTAGCGCCGGCGACAGGAAACACCCCAAAGCGCAACGTGGACACATCCTAAATTTTGGAAAAAAACAGAGGTGTTTTTTGCGAAGTGCCTACCTGTAGATTTTGGCCTCTAGCTCAGCCGCCACCTAGGGAAACCTACCAAACCTGTGCATTTCTGAAAACTAGAGACCTAGGGGAATCCAAGGAGGGGTGACTTGCGGGGCTCGGACCAGGTTCTGTTACCCAGAATCCTTTGCAAACCTCAAAATTTGGCTAAAATAACACATGTTCCTCACATTTCTGTGGCAGAAAGTTCTGGAATCTGAGAGGAGCTACAAATTTCCTTCCAACCAGCGTTCCCCCATGTCTCCCGATAAAAATGATACCTCACTTGTGTGGGTAGGCCTAGCGCCCGCGACAGGATATGCCCCAAAACACAATGTGGACATATCACAGAAAACAGAGCTGTTTTTAGCAAAGTGACTACCTGTAGATTTTGGCCTCTAGCTCAGCCGCCACCTAGGGAAACCTACCAAACCTGTGCATTTCTGAAAACTAGAGACCTAGGGGGATCCAAGGAGGGGTGAGTTGTGGGGCTCGGACCAGGTTCTGTTACCCAGAATCCTTTGCAAACCTCAAAATTTGGCTAAAAAAACACATGTTCCTCACATTTCTGTGGCAGAAAGTTCTGGAATCTGAGAGGAGCCACAAATTTCCTTCCACCCAGCGTTCCCCCACGTCTCCCGATAAAAATGATACCTCACTTGTGTGGGTAGGCCTAGCGCCCGCGACAGGATATGCCCCAAAACACAACGTGGACATATCACAGAAAACAGAGCTGTTTTTAGCAAAGTGACTACCTGTAGATTTTGGCCTCTAGCTCAGCCGCCACCTAGGGAAACCTACCAAACCTGTGCATTTCTGAAAACTAGAGACCTAGGGGGATCCAAGGAGGGGTGACTTGCGGGGCTCGGACCAGGTTCTGTTACCCAGAATCCTTTGCAAACCTCAAAATTTGGCTAAAAAAACACATGTTCCTCACATTTCTGTGGCAGAAAGTTCTGGAATCTGAGAGGAGCTACAAATTTCCTTCCACCCAGCGTTCCCCCAAGTCTCCCGATAAAAATGATACCTCACTTGCGTGGGTAGGCCTAGCGCCGGCGACAAGAAACACCCCAAAGCGCAACGTGGACACATCCTAAATTTTGGAAAAAAACAGAGGTGTTTTTTGCGAAGTGCCTACCTTTAGATTTTGGCCTCTAGCTCAGCCGCCACCTAGGGAAACCTACCAAACCTGTGCATTTCTGAAAACTAGAGACCTAGGGGAATCCAAGGAGGGGTGACTTGCGGGGCTCGGACCAGGTTCTGTTACCCAGAATCCTTTGCAAACCTCAAAATTTGGCTAAAATAACACATGTTCCTCACATTTCTGTGGCAGAAAGTTCTGGAATCTGAGAGGAGCTACAAATTTCCTTCCACCCAGCGTTCCCCCACGTCTCCCGATAAAAATGATACCTCACTTGTGTGGGTAGGCCTAGCGCCCGCGACAGGATATGCCCCAAAACACAACGTGGACATATCACAGAAAACAGAGCTGTTTTTAGCAAAGTGACTACCTGTAGATTTTGGCCTCTAGCTCAGCCGCCACCTAGGGAAACCTACCAAACCTGTGCATTTCTGAAAACTAGAGAGCTAGGGGGATCCAAGGAGGGGTGACTTGCGGGGCTCGGACCAGGTTCTGTTACCCAGAATCCTTTGCAAACCTCAAAATTTGGCTAAAAAAACACATGTTCCTCACATTTCTGTGGCAGAAAGTTCTGGAATCTGAGAGGAGCCACAAATTTCCTTCCACCCAGCGTTCCCCCACGTCTCCCGATAAAAATGATACCTCACTTGTGTGGGTAGGCCTAGCGCCCGCGACAGGATATGCCCCAAAACACAACGTGGACATATCACAGAAAACAGAGCTGTTTTTAGCAAAGTGACTACCTGTAGATTTTGGCCTCTAGCTCAGCCGCCACCTAGGGAAACCTACCAAACCTGTGCATTTCTGAAAACTAGAGACCTAGGGGGATCCAAGGAGGGGTGACTTGCGGGGCTCGGACCAGGTTCTGTTACCCAGAATCCTTTGCAAACCTCAAAATTTGGCTAAAAAAACACATGTTCCTCACATTTCTGTGGCAGAAAGTTCTGGAATCTGAGAGGAGCTACAAATTTCCTTCCACCCAGCGTTCCCCCAAGTCTCCCGATAAAAATGATACCTCACTTGCGTGGGTAGGCCTAGCGCCTGCGACAGGAAACACCCCAAAGCACAACGTGGACACATCCACAATTTTGGGAGAAAACAGTGCCTACCTGCGGATTTTGGCCTGTAGCTCACCCGGCGCCTAGGGAAACCTACCAAACCAGTGCATTTCTGAAAACTAGAGACCTAGGGGAATCCAAGGAGGGGTGACTTGCGGGGCTCGGACCAGGTTCTGTTACCCAGAATCCTTTGCAAACCTCAAAATTTGGCTAAAAAAACACATGTTCCTCACATTTCTGTGGCAGAAAGTTCTGGAATCTGATAGGAGCCACAAATTTCCTTCCACCCAGCGTTCCCCCAAGTCTCCCGATAAAAATGATACCTCACTTGTGTGGGTGGCCCAGGTGCCTGCAACATAATAAGGCCCAAAACCTGAAGGGATAGAAGGGATAGCACAGCAAGTTTATAAGGGCATATTCTTTTATACATCTTTAGACGGACTCTGCTTTGGGGACCCACATAAGTGAGGTGTCATTTTACTTGGGAGACTGAGGGGAAAACTGGGGAGTAGGAATTTTGTGCTGGAGCAGTGATCCTACTAAGAAAAATCAGGAAAATATGCTTTTTTATGCAAATTGTGAGGTTTACAGAGGAGTCTGGGTAAGAAAATGTTGGGGGAGCCACACAAGCCACACCTCCCTAGACTCCTTGGGGTGCCTAGTTTTAAAAAGTTTCTGGGTTTTGTAGGTTTCCCTACATGACGGCCGCACCCAGGACCAAAAACATAGGTGGGCCCTCCCCCCCAAACACAGGTATTTTTGGAATATATCACTTTGATGTGTGCACATACGTCCGTGATGTGCCAAACACTAAAATTGTGAAAAGAAACACACTTAGGTTATGTGAAGAAGACCCCTCACCCACCAACCAAGTTGGTGGCATGCTTCATCATCGGGGTCCCACCTGAGGCACCTAGCGTGTCTCAAGTGTGCTGCGACGCCTGATTACAGCGGAGCAGGTTTTGTCATTTGTACCACACATACTGGTTGGATTTGGCACGAGGGTGAGTGATGGTTCAGTAGATCAAATTTTATTAACAAGAGATTTCACAAAAGTGAAATGCACTGGTAATAACTGAAAGGCCAAAAAACTGAACCAATGACTCACAGCTCGTGAGCTGTAAAGCCACGACAAGGCACCAACCGCTTTACAGTCCATTCACACACCTTTCATACATGACATGCACTAGACCATTCACGCCGCCAGCCACGGGCCCAGCACATTACAAGACTCGCATCCACAGACAGCGCCAGTCAAGGGCCCATCACTTTCATACGCCCACATGCCTGATACAGCAATCACACCAGCTGATGAGTGTGTGGACTGGCGTTTGGCCGGCACTGCCAGCCAAGCGCCACCCCACCCACACCACCAGCCAAGCGCCACCCCACACACACCGCCAGCCCAGCGACACCCCACACACACCGCCAGCCCAGCGCCACCCCACACACACCGCCAGCCAAGCGCCACCCCACACACACCGCCAGCCAAGCGCCACCCCACACACACCGCCAGCCAAGCGCCACCACACCCACGCCGCCAGCCAAGCGCCACTCTACACATGCCATCCCCTTTTTTTTGTTTTTAAACAACAAAGAAACCACTAATCATAAATTAGTACAAAACTACAAACACAAAAGCTCTAACTGAATACATGACTAATGCCAACCGTGAAACCGAACATATAAAAATATAAAACACCAGTTTACGCTCACGGAATTTCCCAATAATTCTTCTGTGTGTGGTAGCTCCTGAAACAGCCACCCACACACAGCCCAGGCTTTGAAGGACAATCAGGGCAGTACATCCTAGTCTCCGTCCTGATACCTCTTCGAGCACAGACTCTACATCTCTTAGCAGGAAAGTTTTTTTTGGCCGTGGGAGGAATGTGCTCAGCAAAGTGACGATCTTTCAATCTAGCCACATCCTCCACCACTGCTTCTCTGGGAACTCTTGCCTGTTCCAGCACAACAAGGCTAGCTATGATAGACTCCTGAAATTTCACAAATGTCATCCTTGACTCTGGAGAACTATCCTTAAACACAACAAAAGCATTAAAAGATGCCAAGTGGAACAAGTGAAGCGCTAATTTCTTATACCACACATAAGACTTACGAGCAGCAGTGTAAGGTTCTAACCTCTGATCTACTCTATCAACACAACCCATGTGCTTATTATAGTCTAAGATGCACACAGGTTTGCGCACTTCGGCAACCTGACCCCAAACAGCCACAGGTGAAGTACTCTCATCATGGATGGTGCTTAGCATGTATACATCCCTCTTGTCTACAAATTTCAGAGCTAGCAGCTCATCATTCCGCAAGGCACTGCACTGTCCCTTCTCAAGTTTTTTACAGACAAGCTCTTTTGGATAGCCTTTCCGATTAGAGCGGATTGTGCCACAAGCAACAGTGTCCACTCTGAACAACTCCTTGAACAACCGAACTCCAGTGTAGAAGTTATCTACATATAAATGGTGACCTTTGTTAAACAGTCGTCTACCAAGTTCCCACACAATTTTCTCACTAACTCCAAAAGTGGGAGGACAACCAGGGGGGTCAATATTGGAATCCCTACCAGTGTAGACCCGGAAATTATAAACATATCCTGTACTACTTTCTGACAGCATATACAATTTAATTCCATACCGTGCCCTCTTGCTAGGAATGTACTGCCTAAAAACCAAACGACCCTTGAACAGGACCAAAGACTCATCTACAGATATTTCTTTCCCTGGAACATAGATCTCTGAAAACCGATCTACCAAATGATCAAGGACAGGTCTAATCTTAAAAAGACGGTCAGAATCAGGATGATCTCGTAGCAAGGCTAAAGCATTATCTACAAAATGCAACATCCGAAGAAGAAGCTCATACCGGTTACGACTCATGATGGCAGGAAATATAGCAGTTGCCATCAAGGGACTAGTAGACCAATATGAAGACAGCGACGGCTTCCTTATCAGCCCCATCAAAAAAGTTAAACCCAAGAACTTTTTCAACTCTTCCAGATTTGTGGGAATCCACCGGCTAGCTCTAGAGTGTGGCCTAAGTCTGGCAGCGTTGTCCCTCAAAAACTGCTCTGCATACAAATTAGTCTGCTCAACAATCTCTTCCAAAAATATATCATCCATAAACAACTCAAAAAAGTTGACGGGCAAAAAGTTTTCCGTATTAACTCGACACCCTGGAAAACCAGTAAACGCAGGCAACTGTGGCTGCTCCATGTTTGTTGCAACCCATGCGTCAGGTCTTCCAATGGGAAGCCTTTCAGCCGCTGGCTCCTGCACCATTGGCACATCACTGTCCTCCTCTAAAACAGGCCCTTCATCAGCACTGAGAGTGGCTTCATCATCAGATGATTCATCTCTGACAGAAAATTCACTTCCAGAATCCTGCACTTCCTCCTCTGCCTCAGATGCAGAGTCAGTCTCATATTCATGGTCAGAAGATGACTCAAAAAGCACACTAACAACCTGCTGAGCGGTCATCCTACGGCTGGCCATGATCCTTCCTACTAAAATTAACTGGACAAATACACCACCAACAACCAGCACTGTGTAAGATAAGTAACAAAGTATAGGTTTATCACTAAGAATTATAAACTCAAAAACTATACTGCTCACTTGCCTGAAAAAGCTTGACTCACTAGCAACTACTCTGCACAGCCACAGCAATCACCAACGATATCCCACTAAAAAGAGAGAAAAAAAAAGCAAATTAGACATAAGACAACACAATAATCATTGTGCATAACTCTAAGGACAATTTCACACACAATCCTGCATTCAGTACACCACCTACAAACATGTCATTCATGCATTGCAACAATACTCACTTGGAGTAAATTTATTTACTTACCTAAAACATGCAACTACGCAAACCGCAGGACAACTACTGCCAAAACTGCAACAAGCCACAGCAAAGTCAGCAAAAGCTTTGAACTAAAACAAAAAGGAGAAAAACTGTTATTATCATAAAAGTAAATACTTCGCCAGTTGACAAACACTCCGCCACTAACCATTTTTTCATTTTCCCGTGTCTAGTCTTCTCTGCTTGGGGGAAGATGGGCCTAAAAAAAAAATAGGCCAATCTACCCCCAAGGGGAGGGGGCAGAAATCACCCAGATTACATTGCACCCTTTGGGGGGGGGCGACTCTTGCCCAAGGTGCCACACCCCCACACAAAGCACACACACACATACATAGTATCCCTGGCGCTATGGGGATTCTGCCCCCCTTGGGGACAGAAAGGCCTAAAAAATAGGCATATCTGCCCCCTAGGGGGGCAGAACTGCCCAAAAATACATGTGGGCCCCTGGGGGCGACCCTTGCCCAAGGGGCCACCCCCCAACACAAAAAATAAAAATCAACAATAAAATCCCTGGTGTCTAGTGGCTTTCTGCCCCCCTTGGGGGCAGATCGGCCTAAAAATAGGGCCAATCTGCCCCCAAGGGGGGCAGAAACGACAATAAATACATTGCGCCCCTGGGGGGAGCGACCCTTGCCCAAGGGGCCACCCCCCAACACAAAGCACACATACATACATACTATTTCTGGCGCTATTGGGATTCTGCCCCCCTTGGGGGCAGAAAGGCCTAAAAAAAATAGGCCTCTCTGCCCCCAAGGGGGGCAGAACTGCCCAAAAATACATGAGGGCCCCTGGGGGCGACCCTTGCCCAAGGGGCCGCCCCCCAACACAAAAAATACACATCAACAATAAAATCCCTGGTGTCTAGTGGCTTTCTGCCCCCCTTGGGGGCAGATCGGCCTAAAAATAGGGCCAATCTGCCCCCAAGGGGGGCAGAAACGACAATAAATACATTGCGCCCCTGGGGGGAGCGACCCTTGCCCAAGGGGCCACCCCCCAACACAAAGCACACATACATACATACTATTTCTTGCGCTATTGGGATTCTGCCCCCCTTGGGGGCAGAAAGGCCTAAAAAAAATAGGCCTCTCTGCCCCCAAGGGGGGCAGAACTGCCCAAAAATACATGAGGGCCCCTGGGGGCGACCCTTGCCCAAGGGGCCGCCCCCAACACAAAAAATACACATCAAAAATAAAATCCCTGGTGTCTAGTGGCTTTCTGCCCCCCTTGGGGGCAGATCGGCCTAAAAATAGGGCCAATCTGCCCCCAGGGGAGGCAGAAACGACGTAAAATACATTTGCCCCCAAAGGGGAGCGACCCTTGCCCAAGGGGCCGCCCCCCAACACAAAAAATACAAATCAACAATAAAATCCCTGGTGTCTAGTGGCTTTCTGCCCCCCTTGGGGGCAGATCGGCCTAAAAATAGGGCCAATCTGCCCCCAGGGGGGGCAGAAACGACGTAAAATACATGTGCCCCCAAAGGGGAGCGACCCTTGCCCAAGGGGCCGCCCCCCAACACAAAAAATACACAGCAACAATAAAATCCCTGGTGTCTAGTGGCTTTCTGCCCCCCTTGGGGGCAGATCGGCCTAAAAATAGGGCCAATCTGCCCCCAGGGGGGGCAGAAACGACGTAAAAAGCATGTGCCCCCAAAGGGGAGCGACCCTTGCCCAAGGGGTCGCTCCCCTACACTAATATTCACTCACACACACACACATACAGAAATCCCTGGTGTCTAGTGGGCATTCCTGCTGCCCGATCGCATCGCGATCGGGCAGCAGGAATGCTCAAAGAGACATCAAGGGAAAGGAAAACCCTTTCCTTTCCCTCGATGCCTCTCTGAGAGCACCCCCACCCCGCACGAAGGTGAAATACTCACCTTCTCCCTTGACGCGCTGGAAGCAAATGGCTTCCAGCGCGTCATTCCCCGTTTCCATGAAATCAGCGCGCGATCGCGCGCTGACGTCATGGGGGGGGGCGGGGGGGCGGGGGGGAGGGGTGGGCGTGAAAGGGGAAGGGATTCCCCTTTCAGCCCTGGCCTGGGGGTGTTGGGGGGCGGCCCTCGGGGGAAGCGCTAGCGCTTCCCCCGACTGCCAGTCCCTGGACGTAATGGTTACGTCCATGGCGCCACACGGGCGCTGCCATGGACGTATCATTACGTCCGTGGCGGGGAAGGGGTTAAGAAAAACGGGCTACACTTAAAAAAAAAAAACTGCTTTATTTAAAAGCAGTCACGAACATGGAGGTCTGCTGACTACAGCAGGCCTCCATGTTTGCGAGTGCCTAGACTCGCTATGGGGCCGCAATTTGCGACCCACCTCATTAATATTAATGAGGTGGGTCATTGCGACCCCATAGCAACTCGCAGACGGTGTCTGAGACACAGTTCTGCATGCCAATTTGCGACTTGCAAATTGCGAGTCGCAGGGACTCGCAATTTGCAAGTCGCAAATTGGCGTTTTGCTACATCTGGCCCCCAATGAGCTCCCACCTCTTTACTAAGTTTTCATTAAGCTGAGCCCCGGAGTGCAGAAAAATCTGTGAAAGTGGAGTGTCAAAATGTAAAGAAGGGACTGAATATTTTCTAAAGAAGTCTGATCTTCTCTTGAAAAACCATTTAAAAATCTTGTAACAAACTTTTTTAGGTGATTTCGCCAAGAGTGCTGGGTTCAGAATATTATGCTCCCTACATATTAATACCCGGAACTCAATAAAAAACCTGGAGTATGCGAAATGATCCAAATTGAAGCTGGCATAATAATATGCAAAAAATGCATAATAATAATCTTTGAAATTTGCCAAGGCCAGTCCCCCCCTTTTTTTTATCGGCATACAGTTTACTTTAAGCGGCTCAGGCCTTTTGGTTCAGCCAAATAAATGGACGAAATAGGGATTCCAGTTTTCTAAAAATTTTTGCGTTAGAACACACGGAATAGCCGCAAACAAGAAATTGAAAAGTGGTAAAATTGACATTTTAATTATCGCGATTCGGCCTAATATAGATAGGGGGAGAGACCCCCAACGAGTCAGCAGAGCCTGAGTTTTCTGAAGTAAAGGAGCAAAATTCAAATCGTAGAGATCTCCTATATTAGCTGAGAAATAAATCCCTAAATATCTCTTTGGATTGGTATTTACACAACCTCCTAATTCATGAAGAAGATAAATAGGAGAAGTGCCACAAACAATAATATCAGTCTTACTCATATTAATATTATAGTCACCAATTTGCTGAAATTCACTAAATATATTAAAGGCTTCTTCCTGAGATGAATGTTCTGTGTCTAAAAACAAAATGATATAGTCTACGGAAAGTTTGATATTTCCCATTGGGGGGTGAATCTGACTATGTTGTCTAATTTTAATAGCGAGAGGCTCAATAAAAAGCGCAAATAAAATGGGGGATAAAGGACATCCCTGTCTAGTCCCTCGTTGTATTTGAAGTTGTCCGACACACTTCGAGTTTATAATGATATTGGCCTCAGAGTTTGAGTACAACCTTTGAATTAGTGCGATGACCTGAGAAGGTATCTTGTAGCTAGACAAGACTGAGAAAAGCGTGTCCCAAACAACCAAGTCAAATGTTTTTTCCGCATCCAGCAGAAGAATAATAGCAGGGACTTTATTAGTAGCAAAATAATCAAGAGCCTCAGCTAAATAATGTGTGTTTGTAGCCAGTTGTCGGCCAGTCACAAACCCATTTTGATCTGGATGCACCAGTTTATTAACTACTCCATTAAGCCTATTAGCCAATAGTTTTGTCATTATTTTATAGTCTGAGTTTAACAGCGAAATTGGACGATATGCATTTGGATCCTCCCTATCCTTGTTTTTCTTGGGGAAGCTAACCACGTTTCCTGAATGCCAAGTCTTAGGGATCTGTGCGCCCTGCAGCAGGCCATTAAATAAGATCAAAAAATTCTCGGCGAATGCATTTATAAAAGTCTTGTAGAACTCTGCTGAAAAGTCGTCCGGTCCACAGGCTTTCCCCTGGGAAGGTTCTTAACAATGTCTAGAAGTTCTGGCTTTGTAAATGGTTGAGACAGTGCCACACAGTCTTCCTCTGAGAGGCGAGGAATATCGAGGTCTGTCAAGAACTTCTCAATAGTCCTGGGATCTATAACTGGGGCATCAATATAGATTTGTCTATAATGTTCCAGCATAATTTTATCGAGATCTCCGGGGTCAGTACGTCCAGTGCTGGTGACCGGGCATCTTAGAGCGTGTATGACATTACCAGCAATACGATCTCGCACTTGCCATGGCAAAACTTTTCCTGTTAAGTTACTCTCTTCGTAGACCTTTTGTTTATAGGTCTGATATTCTATATCCACCTTCTTTAAAAAAATATTCTGCCAGCACTTTCTTTGCAGCTTTGAAGGCCTGCCTATTAATGTCCGAGGGGGCATATAAATAGGTAGTTAAACATTTTTGAACTGCATCTTCCAATACAACAATTAGTTGTCTCAGGAACCGTTTATCAGCTGCCTCTTTGGCAATTACCCAGCCCCTAAAGAAGGCCTTAAATGCATCCCAGACTACCGCTGGAGTTGAGGACCCCTGATTGCATTGGAAAAAATCCCTTATTTCGGCCTGTGAAGTCTGTATCCACCCCTCATCCGAAAGGAGACGGAGATAAAAAAAATCCACCTTTTAGTCTGGGCTATATAAGCTGTAGAATAGAGAGAAACTTCCAGCAGCAGAGGGGCAAGGTCTGAAAGACCAGAGTGCTGGACTGACTGAGAACGATAGCACAATGTTTCTGAAAAAAATCTATGCGTGAGGAGCTTTTAAACAGAGAGGAAATACAAGTATATTCCCTCGCATCGGGAGTGTTCGTTCTCCAGGGATCGCACAGCATCAAAACCTTAACATATTCTCTGAATATCTTTGTTACTTTAGGTTTGTGCTGTCTTTTACCTCTTACCATATTATCTAAAACTGGGTCCTGAAGGAAATTGAAATCCCCTCCAATAAAATTTTTTGCTGCCAATTGTAAGAGGGAGTGAAACAGGCCTATATAAGGGACTGGGTCATCTATCAGAGGAGCATAAAAACTAACAAAAATGAATCTCCCCTTAGCGACTAAACACTGAACCCAACACCAATGTCCATCAGGGTCAGAAGAAAAGTCCAATGGTTGTGCATTGAGGGCTTTGGCTAAAAAGACTGCCACACCTCTATGAGCCGCTGAAGCCGCAGCAACCACTTTAAAATCAGCCATTTTTTAAAACATGCAAAAGCCTGAAACTTTATTAAGTGGAATATGAGTTTCCTGAAGAAGTATAACTGAGGGAATGAAAGCAGATACCCTTTCCTCAATAGCAGACCTTTTCCTATGGTTATTTAATCCAGTAACATTCCAGGAAAGTATTCTTAATGGAAGAAAAGATGTTGTCATTGATTTATACCTTGAGTTAGTCTGCATGTGGTCCCCCCTAATCTGGAGTAAAATACACTATCCCAGACATAACAATCCTCTAAAGTGACAAAAACGGATCCTGGTGACCATACCTCTCACCCCTCCCACCCAACCCCCCCTCCTTGCCCCCCACCCCTCACCCTTAGTGGCCCACACCTGGAGCCTTCCCGCCTGGACAAATCCGGGACCACATCCCTCCCCCACCCCCTGTCCCCATCCTTCCCTAGCGTGGTGCCTTTTCATATCACCCTAGGCCATAGACTAGAGAGACAAAAAATAGAATAGCCTGAACATGCGCTGTGGGCAAAAAAGAAAAAAGGGGGGCATATTTTCTTACAATATCATTATCTTCACTCTCACTATCCTCATAGTTCAATATGTCACCCTTGTAGTCTTTTATTAAGTTTTTTCCGCCCCGCCCCGTCCCACCATCCCTTACTCGTCCCAGCTGCTCAGAGTTCTGAATTACATGCAACAAGGACTTAGCAGCATCAACTGTGTGAAAAACATTTGAGCGACCCTGAAAAAATACTTTAAGTTTGGATTGTTGCACAAGACCAGCCTGGGCCCCTGCTTTTTGAAATGCTGAAATCATCCCTTTCAATTCTGTTCTCCGATGCGCTGCCACCACCGACATGTCTGAGAAAATCTTGAACGCATAGTCGCCGGGGATCTGGAAGATTTTAGTCTTAATTGCTTTCTGGAAGATCTGTTCCTTTTTACGAAAGTCACCAAAGTTCACTAGAATAGTGCGAGGATACTTAGAGTTTGGCGGCTGGACTGCAGGGACCCGATGAGCCCGCATAATTGTGAGATCTGGATGCTTGTCCATTAGTCCTACTAAAACATGACTTTTAATAAGATCAGTTACCAAATCTATGACTGTCTGGCCGTTTTCACATCCTTCAGGGACTCCCGTGAATTGCAGATTGGATCTACGTGATCGATTTTCGGCGGCATCAAGTCGAATTTGTAGATCTAGCAGATCAGCTTGACATTTTGCCAGAGATGGTTCTACAGTTACCCGGATATCCTCAAGATCGGAAACTCGTTGCTCGATAACCGTGATCTGTGAGTTAGGTAGCTGGAAATTACTACAAATCAAGTTCAATTGTGATTCTATTCTCTGATTTGGAAACTTTCAACGTTTTTAACTCGCTTAATATCTGCAGAAGTAAGTTTTCCGGGGGAGCGCTAGGGCTTGCTGTATCTTTCGGCCCCTGAGAAAGAGCCCCATTTTGCCCATTACATCCGGAAGACGCAGCAGGAGTAGCAATGTGGGCAGAAGATTCAGCTGCTGCGTCTGTCCCACCCCTGCTGATTAACTCGTGCGCTAGTAAAGAGGCAGAGCTGTTTACCAGAGGGGCAGAATTGCAGCTGACAATTGGTGCAGGGGTACCCTCCTTATGATTTTCCCTCCCCCAAACAAGGGATAGAGAGGTCTGGAAGCAGATCCCATGACCGTCGTCTGATCGCAAGAGGTCTCAGAGTTCCAGCCGGGGGTCAACTGAGTGAGCAATGGAGAGTCTTCGAATGACCCCAGGCTAGGATCTGAATCCGCTGGCAGAGCCCTTGATTTGTCAGATGGGCAGTCCAAGCTGAGGGGAGGGCTTGACAAGTTAGTTCCGGAGGATGGTAGATTAAGAGGTTGGGGTGAAATAGGGTTAGAGGCTTAATCTATAGTGGAAGGTAGGGGAGGTACGAAAGCTGGAGCCTTGTGCAAATGATTATCTGAAGGTACAGGGTGTTTCTGTTTGGCAGAACGTGTTGCTCTAGGGACCCTGGCGGCAGAGCGACCTGCATAATGTGGAGAACGCCGCATCTTCCCAGAAAACCACTGAGCAGCAGTGTAATGATGAAAGAGAAATAAAAGGGGGGGGGGCTCCTTCCCTGTCCCCCTCAGGTGTGATTAGATTGAGTTATTAGCTAAGTGTCAAGGGGGGTCCGGCAGGTCGTACCAAGGACCAGCCTCAAAATCCATGCCTTAAATTGATACTTCTTGTCTCTCAAAATGACAGCATCCAGATATGACTGAGCTTACATGACTCACAGGGGGGCAGAATAACCGAGAAATAAAACACATGAATTTTATCCCCCTTCCCTCCTTTACTCTTTTTCAAATGCAATCTCCCTAGCAACTGGGGCGATGACAAACAGACTCCCTCACAAGAAAGAGAAAAAAAAAGGAGGGAAAAGAAAAAAAAAAAACCTTTTTTGTAAAAATTATATAGCAGTCTTTTTTTATTTCCCCTGCCCCCCTTCTTCCCTTCTTTCCTAGCTCAATCTTTCCCTTATTTTCTCTCCTTGGAGCCTCTAGCTCTGTATACTAGACGGGGCGAGGCTGAAAGCTTGGTGATCAGCAGGGATCAAGTCAAACCAAATATAGGGGGTCATTACAACCCTGGCGGACGGTGTTAAAGCGGCGGTAAGACCGCAAACAGGCCCGCGGTAAAAAAAAAAGGAATTAAGACCATGACCGTGGCGGAAACCACCAACATAGACAGCCACTTTAACACTCCGACTGCCACGGTGGTACAGACAAGCAGCGCGGCGGTCACCGCCAACAGACAGGCGGAAGACAAAGTACCGCCCACAGTATTACAACAGGCCAATCCGCCACTTTTTCCGGGGCGGATTCACTGTGGATAAAAACATGGCGGAAACAGCCATTTCAATGGGAAAATGCTCACCTTAACACACTCCACGAGGAAGGAGGGCACCATGGAGCCAGAACTCCAAATACTCCCTGCGATTGTCTTCCTGCTCCTCTACGAACATCAGCAACGCCGGCGCCGAAGACAACTGTGAGTACTGCACCTACAACATAGGGAAGGGGGAGGCAAAAGTCAGGGGCACACACACGCAACACCCCCACCCCCACCCTGACCCTCGCACACTACAACACACACCAATGCATTTCCAAACATCACAGTAACAACCCCCCCGGAAGAATGCAAAGACAAAAGGAAATGAGTACAACCATTGTAATGTATCAAAATACAGTAAGCTAATATATACAGAAATATATACACATTCCAAAAATATAATTCACAATTAGTAGTGCAGGTATTCACCATTCAATGTCCGTGGACCACTGGGCTCAAAATGCATGGGCGAGGCCCACACACGATACCTGTCCAGAAACAGAGAGAACACTGCTGGGGCATCAGATCGAAACAGGCACCTCAGGGAGAAGGGAAGGGGGGGCACCTCAGCTGGATGACTGCACCACGCTAGATCCACGACAGGGCTCCATGCCCATTGATGTATCCTGGGGAGTACAAAGCCACAGTCTCACAAGTCTCTACAGTGGGTGGTTTGCCCACTGTACCATCCTGGGGAGTGCAAAGCCACAGTCTCACAAGTCTCTATAGTCGGTGGTTTGCCCACTGTACCATCCTGGGGAGTGCAAAGCCACAGTCTCACAAGTCTCTACAGTGGGTGGTTTGCCCACTGTACCATCCTGGGGAGTGCAAAGCCACAGTCTCACAAGTCTCTACAGTGGGTGGTTTGCCCACTGTATCATCCTGGGGAGTGCAAAGCCACAGTCTCACAAGTGAATGACAGTCTCCACTGGTTCTGGAGGGGGACTGGTGCCCCGAGTGCTTCATCCTGTTAAGGACTGAGGTAGCGGATGCTGTTGTCCACTGGTTCTGGAGGGGGACTGGTGCCCAGAATGCATCACTCTCCCCTTGACGGTCCCAGTTCCGCCACTGCCCCTGCCGCACATGGGCTACCGGTGATTGAGTTGGCGGTGCTTGCCTTGTTCAGCGGTGCTTGCCATGGCGGCCTTTGCCCTGTTCAGCGGTGCTTGACTTTGCAGTTCCTGACCTGTCCAGCGCTGCTTGCCATGGCGGTCTTAGCCCTGTTCAGCGGTGCTTGACTTTGCAGTTCCTGACCTGTTCAGTGGTGCTTGCCATGGCGATCTTTGCCCTGTTCAGCGGTGCTTGCCCTGTTCACCGGTGCTTGACTTTGTCCCCTGTCTCGGACCTGTGCAGCAGTGTGTGCCATGGCGGCCATAGCCCAGCGGGGCTGTGGCTGCCGGGGCCCTCCTGGGCACTGACTCTGGCGTTGGTCTCCTGACCAGTGACGATTGTGCTGCCCTCCTGGGCACTGACTCCGGCGGTGGTCTCCTGACCAGTGACGATTGTGCTGCCCTCCTGGGCACTGACTCTGGCGGTGGTCTCCTGACCAGTGACGATTGTACTGCCCTCCTGGGCACTGACTCTGGCAGTGGTCTCCTCCTGGGCACTGACTCTGGCGGTGGTCTCCTGACCAGTGACGATTGTGCTGCCCTCCTGGGCACGGACTCTGGCGGTGGTCTCCTGACCAGTGACGTTGGGGCTGGCGGTGGCGTCCTGGGCAGCGGGGATGATGGCGGCCTTCTCCGCCGTGCTGCTCTTCCTAGACTTTGGCGATTTCCTCTGCCCCTTCCCCACCTTGGGAGGAGTCACAGCTGACTCGACACTCCCCCCGAGACCCTTGTGAACGGCTTTTCTGGCAGGAGTCTTCACCCTCTCCCGTCGGTCACTGTCCAAATTCTGGTGCTTCATAGGGGGGATCTGGCTGTGCTTTGGCTCCGTGTCACACTGGCTGCCCTGGTGCCCGGTGCACTCCACATACCTCTAACAGGCACCACTGGTACCGGACATTTTTTGGCTGAGGTGCTACTATGGGACCTATGAATTGGAGGGGGGGGTGGTGGGAAAGAGGTCAACATTGCTCAGGAAAAGTTTCTGCTGAACACTGGGACGGGTAGCTGGAGGGGGTCTGGGAGTGGAGGAAGAGGAGGTGGTTGTAGGAGGTGTAACTTTAGATGATTTGGGTGCAGGTGCATGCTCTGGAGGCTGTAGAGAGGTGGATGGATGTTGGGTGTGTGTTTGCCCGCGTTTGTGGGAGGGGGCGTCACAGATACACTGGGAGAGGACACAGGGGACGTGTAAATGGTAGTGGGGGTGGTGAGTGCAGGTGAGCGGGGTGTGGTTGTGGGTGTTCTGGTGTGAGTCCTAGTGGCTGTAGTGGTAGTGCATTCAGGTGAGAGTGTAGACAACACTGGGAGGGAGGAGGGAGACGACGAGGAGGGGGACACAGTGGAGGCAGTGGATGTTGGTGTGTGTGTATGTGTGTGATGCTTGTGTGAGTGCCTGTGGGATGTGTGGTGCCTATGTTTGCCTGAGCTGCCGTTGTGTGTTGAGGTGTGTGCAGGCTGGTCTGATGGTGTGCTTGGGATAGGCTGAGGTACAGGGGATTGGGTCTGGGTGGAGGAAGTTGGGGGGGGAAGCCAGACACAGGGACAATGGCTGCCATCAGTGCTGAGGCCAGAGATTGCAGGGTTTGATGATGGGCAGCCTGACCAGAATGAATGCCCTCCAGGAATGCATTAGTGTGTTGCAACTCCCTTTCTACACCCTGGATGGCATTCACAATGGTAGACTGCCCAACAGTGAGTGACCTGAGGAGGTCAAGGGCCTCCTCACTGAGGGCAGCAGGGGTGACAGGGGCAGGGGCTGAGGTGCTTGGGGCGAAGGTGATGCCCACCCTCCTGGGTGAGCAGGCACGGGGCGAAGGCTGAGGGGCTGCTGGGAGGCCGGTGCTGGTAGGGGGGGGTGGCAGCTGTACCTATAGAAGTGTTGGGCACAGATGGTGCCGCCACCACAAGGGAGCTCCCATCGGAGGACGAGTCTGTGTCGCTGGTTGGTGATCCGGTGACCGCCGTGAAGCTCCCCTCGCCCTCCATCCCACTGGTGTATTCTGAGTCCGTGGTGTGGCCCTCCATGGCCATGTGGGATGCAGCTCCCTCGTGCTCCGGTGCCACTGTACCTCCACCTGATGATGCTGATGCACAAAAGAACAGGGAGAGCACAAAAAGGGGTGGGGAACAGAAGAAAGACGGTTGAGTGCATGGCTTACCGCTACCTTTGGCGGACAATACAGGCACAGCAGCCCCCTGCACTACGCCGCGCACGTGGGCTCTACAGATGCAGTACCTGGGATATGGCCTACATGGCTATGGTGAACATCTGCACACATAGATGACACAGGGGACTGTATACCTGTACTTGGCACTCTACTGAGGTGGGGTGGAGTGGCACATGGCCTGCATTACGGAGGGGCCTAGGCTACGGAACTCGTCCTGGCCTAGGGAAACCCACAGCCCTCCTCCCCCACCCAGGCACCTCCACTGCACGCAAAGTCAGCAGAATGAGAGTGTACTCACCCCCTTGTGTCTGCTGAGATGCCCTCATGCGCCCATCCAACTCAGGGTAGGTGACCGCCAAGATCCGGAACATCAGGGGGGTCATGGAGCGACGGGCACCCTCCCACGTTGGGAGGCCATCCCCAGCTGAGCCTCTGCCGTCTTCTTGCTCCAGCGGCGAATGTCCTCCCATCTTTTACAGCAGTGGGTGCTCCGTCTCTGGTGGACCCCCAGGGTCCGGATGTCCTTGGTGATGGCACGCCAAATATCCTTCTTCTGGTGGGCGCTGACCTACATGTAGAGGGGGAGAAGAGATGTCATTAGCAACTGCACCGTCGAAGTGAGTGGCCCACATCCCTGCCCTTGCCATGTGGAATATGCATTCACAGTCCTTCATGCTCGCAGAACTCTGCCCCCTTCCTTCTTACATCCAGCCCTCTCCACCCAGGCATAGCCCATACAACTTGCACCCTATGTACTCACCTGTTGGTCTGGAGGACCGTAGAGTAGCGTGTACTGGGGGAGGACCCCGTCCATGAGCTTCTCCAAGTCCTGTGCAGTGAAGGCAGGGGCCCTTTCCCCAGACGCACAAGCCATTGTCTCCTCCAGACCGAGGTCACAGCAGCACTTGCAGTGTAGTTCCTCTCCTGTTGAAGATCAGGTATCGAGTGATTGAACAGATAGAAAATGGCGGTCACGTCCGCGACGGTGACGTCCGCAGCGGTGCGTATCATGACCGCCGGCGCACTTCTTCATTGGCTCCTGGGACCCAAAGAGTCCAATGTTAACCAATGCAGCATTGCGCCGCGGTCTACGACCGCCTACTGCGACAGTGTACAAAACCAGCGCAGTTACCTCACATCCCATTGTCCCACTTTAGGGGTCAGGCAGCTGCCATTTCAGGGGCCCACATGGCTTAATTTGTAACTGTGTCACACATACCTAGGCCTGGACTCAACACACATACAGACAACTTTTGGGATTTTGTTTCGTGTTCTGTGTAGCTGTGGGTACATACCTCTAAATTGCTTGACTCTGTGGTCGCTGTTGTCCTTCCTAGGCACCGTCAGCTGGGACATGTGAGGAGATGGCGGAATCCACCAGTGTACCGTCCGCTGGTGGACCTGTTGATAATGGAGGAGCGACATTTAATCATCACCTACAGGTTTGACCGTGCCACAATCCAGGAACTGTGTACCCAGTTGGAGCCAGACCTTATGTCACCAATCCGCCATCCCACAGGAATCCCCCCTCAAGTGGAGGTGCTATAAGTGCTCCATTTCCTTGTAAGTGGGTCATTTCAAACAACAGTGGCCATGGCATCAGGGATGTCCCAGCCTATGTTTTCCAACGTGTTGTCCAGACTGTTGTCTGCCCTGCTGAAACACATGAGGAGCTACATCGTTTTCCCTCAGGTGGAGGATTTTGCTACAGTTAAAGGTGACTTCTATGCCCTGGGACATATCCCTAACATCATCAGTGCCATTGATGGAACCCATGTAGATCTGGTCCACCCCCCACAGGAGTGAACAGGTGTACAGGAACCGGAAGAGTTATCATTTGATGAATGTACAGATGGTATGTTTGGCAGACCAGTACATCTCCCAGGTAAATGCTATGTTCCCTGGCTCTGTGCATGACGCCTACATCCTGCGGAATAGCATCATCCCATATGTGATGGGTCAACTCCAGAGGCACCATGTGTGGCTAATAGGGGACTCTGGTTACCCCAACCTTTCATGGCTACTGACCCCAGTGAGGAATCCCAGGGCAGAGGAACGCTACAATGAGGCCCATGGGTAGACTAGGAGGGTGATCTAACGTACCTTCGGCCTCCTGAAGGCCAGGTTCAGGTGCCTCCATATGACAGGTGGTTCCCTATTCTACTCACCAAGGAAGGTGTGCCGGATCATCATCGCCTGCTCGATGCTTCACAATCTTGCTTTGCGATGCCAGGTGCCTTTTCTGCAGGAGGATGGTCCAGATGACGGTGTTGTGGCAGCTGTGGAGCCTGTGGACAGTGATGAGGAGGAAGCAGAGGAAGAAGACATTGACAACAGGGACTCAGTCATACAGCAATATTTCCAGTGACACACAGGTGAGAACACTTTCTTTACTAATACATTTACTTTCACACTTCTACCTCTATCCTGTCTGTCAATTTCAAGCAGTCTTTGGTAACTGAGTTTTACATTTCCATTACAGTTTCACAGGTGTGGTTACCTACGTGTATCATCTGCTTGCGTCCTTCATGGACTTGTGATGTGTGACATAGGTATGTTGACATTACTATTGAGAACGGACTTTGTCATTGTCAAAGCTAATACACATTTTATAAATCACAGACTGACTCCAGATTGTTTTGTGGTTCAAGGGTGTTTATTGAAGTGCAAATTATTGGAGGGGGTGGTAAAATGGTGATGGGTGATGGTGGAGGAATGTCCATGGCAGAGTCCAGTCTATTAGTCTCACAGGTGCAGTGCCCATATGGGCATAGGAAGTGGAGCTGGGGCAGTTTAATTATGGACAGGGTTACAAAGTGGGACAGTGGGATGACAATCAGGGTGGTCTTATTTCTTGGCGGGGTCTTGCCATCGTGTTCTGTCCTGTTCCTGGATCTCAGGGACCGCTTGCGGGGTGGTTCTCCCTCTGCAGGGGGTAGGGTGCTGGTGTGGTGGTCCTGTGGCAGGGCGTCCTGTCCACTAGCGCCGGAGGAGGTGGTGGGCAGTTCATCGTCCATGCTAGTGTCAGGGGCCCCTTGGAGTGCCACGGTGTCCCTCGTGGTGTTCTGTATGTCCTTCAGCACCCCTACGATG
The DNA here is from genome assembly GCF_031143425.1 of Pleurodeles waltl. Classification (NCBI taxonomy): domain Eukaryota; kingdom Metazoa; phylum Chordata; class Amphibia; order Caudata; family Salamandridae; genus Pleurodeles; species Pleurodeles waltl. Next base: position 642,302,438 of record NC_090440.1, on the reverse strand, counting down.
GTGCCCAGGGCGGAGCTGATGGTTCTGAGTTCCTCCCTGAACCCCAAATACTGTTCTTCCTGCAGGCGCTGGGTCTCCTGAAACTTGGCCAGGACCGTGGCCATCGTCTCCTGGGAGTGGTGGTATGCTCCCATGATGGAGGAGAGGGCCTCATGGAGAGTGGGTTGCCTTGGCCTGTCCGCCCCCTGTCGCACAGCAGCCCTCCCAGTTCCCCTGTGTTCCTGGGCCTCCGTCCCCTGGACCGTGTGCCCACTGCCACTGCCCCCAGGTCCCTGTTGTTGTTGGGGTGGTGAGTTATCCTGGGTTCCCTGTAGTGGTGGACACACAGCTTATTGACGTGTCCTGGGTACCGAGGTATGGGCCCGCTGGGTGGGTGCTGTACTTCTGTTTCCAGAGGGTGGAAGGTCAGTGTTGGGCTGTGCCTGTGTGAGGGGAACCGACTGTCCCGAGGCCCACGATGGTCCGAGCTGGTCATATGGATCCAGTTGGCCAGAGCTGCTGTCATCACTGTGGGCCTCTTCTGTGGGTGGGGTAGAGATGTCTCGACCCTCCTGTCTGGTGACGTTAGGTAGTGGTCCTGCAGGGGTATAAAATCATGATTATTGCATCTGTGTGTGTCATGGTGTGCATTGCGTGGGTGACCTTGTACCCAAGTGCTTGCATTCCTGTGTGGGACCTTGTGTGATGATGGTTTAGGGGGTGTATGGGCATGTGCAGTGGCCATGCTTTGGTGATGGTTGTCCATGCTTTGGTGTTGCATGCAGGGCTTGGTGTTGGGATGTGTGGTTTGTGATATTGGGACATGTGTGAGGAGTTGGAATGATAGGGGAGGGGGTGAGGGTGGGGTTGTGTGATAGCATGCAGGTAGGGTGGGGATATGATAGTTGAGATTTCACTTACCAGTGTCCATTCCTCCACCGACTCCTCCTAGGCCCTCTGGATGCATAATGGTCAAGACCTGCTCCTCCCATGTTGTTATTTGTGGGGGAGGAGGTGGGGGTCCGCCGCCAGTCCGCTGAACCGCGATGTTGTGTCTGGGGACACGGAATGCACCTTCCCCATAGGTCGTTCCACCTGCTCCTGATGTCCTCCCGATTTCTTGGGTGCTGTCCCACTGCATTGACCCTGTCCACGATTCTTCGCCATAGCTCCATCTTCCTAGCTATAGAGTTGTGCTGCACCTGTGATCCAAATAGCTGTGGCTCTACCCGTATGTTTTCCTCCACCATGACCCTGAGCTCCTCCTCCGAAAACCTGGGGTGTCTTTGGCGTGCCATTGGGTGTTGTAGGTGATGTGTGGAGTGGTGTATGTGGTGATGAGTGTGGGGATGTGTAGTGGTGTGGGGTGTTTTGTGCGTGGATGTTGTGTGGGTGATGGTGTCGTGTGCCTCTGCGTGGTGGGGATGTCTATTGCTCTGCTCTCTTTGGTCGTAGGGGTTTGTGGGTGATGTGGGTGTGTGTTTTATATTGTGTTGGGTGTGTGGGAGTGGTGTTTGTATGTGTATCAGGTGTGCGTATTTTGTATTGTCCAATGTGGCAGTGTTTTGGAGATGTGTGTGTATTTTGAGCGCTGCGGTGTGTACCGCCAATGGAATACCGCGGTTGAAAAACTGCCACGTGGATTCGTTGGTCGTAATAGCATGGGCATGTTTCTGTTGGCGTGACGGTGGAGGATTTGTTTTAGAAAGTTTATCACTGACCTTTGGTGTGGCGGACTTGTGTGGGTGTCTAAATTTCGGCAGATTACGAGATGTGGGTCATAATAGCTGTGGCGGACTTCCACGGCTGCGGCGGTGTATTGGCGGTCTTCTGCACGGCGGTAAGCGGCTTTTACCGACAATGTTGTAATGACCCCATAATGTTTTACAGCCGCACCCCCTCCCCTGGGGCACGTAATCTTTGATGTCCTGCTTGTAGCAATACTGCCTCACAGACACTCTGTCAAGAATACTCAGCTTGTAACTTCGCGTCCCCCGGAGATCGTTGTTTTGCACCTCCTCGGCTGAAGATCCTTTGACTCGGCATCCTAGATGCTGCCTTGAGACTGACTCGGCTTCAGCCGCCATGTCCTCTGTATCCTGGAGACAGTTTTGCTTCACTTCTGCATTTCCGCGTCTTGGAGGCCCACAGAGAGAGTCTAACTCGGCGTCCCTGGTAACTGCCTGGTAATTGCTTCAGAGTCAGCCTTGGGGCCGTTGTGCTTCCGCATTCCGTTCTGTGAATCGAGACTTGAAACTCAACTGTGTGATTTTTAATGCATTTTTAAATGTGACTGCCAATTGATTCCAACTGTGCATAACTACGCACAGAAACACTAACTTTGCTAAAACTTTAAAAAGTCATAACCAGAAAATAACTAAACCTATTCTAAAGATTTTGGTCTAAAAAATTATATAAAAGTCTGAAGTATGTTTATAAATTCTGGTCTCGAGTTAAATTTGTGAGTACAGCAAATACTTAGCACTTCTCCTGGATTAGCCTAACTGCTCAACCAGCTACCTTAAAAATTAGAGCATTCGGTGGTCTGATTTTTACCCCTGAAGACTAACATGTGGTTGTTCAGACCCTCTGCATAGTGTACTTGGTTTTTGTACACTACATAGAGGGCCAGCCTCCAACATTTGGTGAGTCAGCGGTGGGATAAAGGCTTTGAGTTTGCTGATACCACTTTTACTTACAATTTTGTAAACACATAAATAACTCTCCAAATTGTGTCACAGTTGATTATCCAAAAAGGGGAAGTTCTAAATTCCAAAAAGGCCCCAACTTTAGTAAGACAAAAAAATGTCTGACTCAGAGTCCAGAAACCTGGAGCTCAACCTGGAACCTTATGAGGCATATAGCTATGACCAATTAAGGAAACTCTGCAGTCTATATAAACTTCAAACTGGAAAAAGCCCCAAAACAGAGAAACATAGGTTTCTGGTGGCCCAGTATAAAAAAGATAATCCCCGAGCTGATTATGATGACTCTGAGGTGGATGAAGATTCTGTGGTAAATGGAGATGAGGGTAGCTCCTCTGCTCATACAAGCTCTATAGCACCCACAGATACAGACTTGGAAATTGCCAGGCTGGCCAAAAGACTTGCTTTAGAAACTCAGCTTTTGGAGATAGAACAAAAGAGAAAAGAGTTGGGGTAGACCCACATCTCTGGTGGCAGCATACAAGTGTTGAAAGAAAAGGCTTTCAACATTAAACTCCCAAAAGGAGTTGTCCCTCCCTTCACTGAAGGGGATGACATAGTGAAATGGTTTTCTGCCTTTGAAAGAGCCTGTATTGGGTGGGAAATTGAAAAGAAACACTGGGGCACACTGATGTGGGACTTATTCTCAGGAAAGTTCGGGTATGGGCTCCTGACACTGAATGAGGCAGATTCTAAATCCCATGACATCATGAAGGGTACCCTAATTGAGGCCTTTGGATTTACAACTGAAGAGTACAGGATAAAGTTCAGGGAGGCTTGAAAATCCCAGAGCCAAACCTGGGTTGACTTTGTGGACTATTCAGTAAAAAAGCTGGGTGGTTAGTTAGCTGGGAACAAAGTACAAGATTATGACGGTCTGTATAGTTAATTTATGAAAGAGCATTTGTTGAGTAATTGTTCCAATTATAGACTGCATCAACATCTGGTAGACCAGGGTCCACTTTCCCCTCAAGAGTTGGGGAGGAAGGCAGACCATTGGGTCAAAACAAGGGTTATCAAAACTAACACTGGTGGGAGAGACCAAAAGAAAGAGGCCAAAAAGCCCACCCAAGGGAAAGATGGGAGGCAGGGCAAAAACAAGAGTCTTCTCAAGGCCCCAAAAATCTTCACAGGATGGTGGCCCTAGAGACTACTCACAGACCAGGGGAGGGTACAAATGGAAACACTTTGACCCCAACAAGGCTTGGTGCTCAGACTGTAGGACAAAAGGGCACCGAACTGGAGACTGTGGCTGTAAAAACAAAAAGAATGCATCTAGTCAACCTGTGGTAAGTGCAGTTGCCATTATACAGACGGGGTCAGAGGTGTGGCCTGACCATGTCAGTGTCTCCACAGAGGCAACCTTAGTCACTGAGGGTGAGGTAGATTTATCCTGTGCTGCCTGGCCAAGTAATATGATCAAATACAAACAGCACCCTGTGATTAATGGAGATAAAATAGAAGCTTTGAGGGATACAGGGGCTAGCATCACTGTGGTGTCTCAGCATTTGGTCCCCACAACTCAGTTCCTAGTCGGGAGGTCTTATCCTGTCACCAATGCTGGCAATGAGACCAAGGTGCACCCCATGGCTATGGTAAACTTTAAATAGGGAGGAGTAGCAAGGCAGAAAGAAGTGGTTGTGTCCTCATCCATCCCTGTAGATTGCATACTTTGTAATGATCTGGAGCATTCCCCCTGGGCTGAGGTAGATCTAAAGACCCATGCAACAATGATTGGAATCCCTGAGTGGGCTTGTGTCAAGACTAGGGCACAGGGCAAACTTCAGAGAGAAAAAGGAGAGCTGGTTCCTGAAATAGTGGACCAGCCTCCCAAGAGAAAAGGCAAGAAGACTGGGGGACCAGCTTCACAACAGATACCAAGACAGGACCCCGCTCTTCAGGATGAGAAGGAGTCACCCACCGTAGAGGGAACTGAGCCTGAGGAGCTTGGGCTTTACCACCCAGAGCTATTGGTCCCAGGGGTACCCTCTGAGGAATAGCTGTGCCAAGGACAAAGATAGTGTCCCACTCTTTTAGGCCTGAGACAGCAAGTTGCTCAGGAGGAGCTAGGAAATGTCAGTGTACCCACATGATCTACTGGGATGAGGGGCTCCTGTACACTGAGGGTAGAGACCTCAAGCCTGGTGAAACCAGGAGGGTGGTAGTGCCACAGAAGTTCAGAGACTTAATTCTCACTTTAGCCCATGACATTCCCCTAGCAGGGCATCTTGGTCAGAACAAGACATGGAGTAGTTTGGTTAACCACTTCTACTGGCCAGGTATGTCCCAAAAAGTGAAAAAATTTTGCCAGTCCTTTCCTTCCTGCAAAGCCAGTGGCAAAGCAGGTGGGCACTTAAAGGTCCCTTTAATTCCACTGCCTGTGGTTGAGGTTCCCTTTGAGAGGGTAGGGTTGACATTGCTGGCCCCTTTGACCCTCCAACAGCATCAGGGCATAGATACATCCTAGTGGTAGTGGATCATCCCACTAGGTATTCTGAGGCTATTCCCCTTAGGACCATCACTGCACCTGCAGTGGCCAAGGCCCTCCTGGGTATCCTTATCAGGGTGGGGTTCCCTAAGGAGGTAGTATCAGACAGGGGGTCAAACTTCATGTCTGCATACTTAAAACATATGTGGCAGGAATGTGGAGTGACTTATAAATTCACTACCCCATACCATCCGTAGACCAATGGGCTGGTAGAAAGGTCCAACCAGACCCTAAAAGGCATGATTGGAGGACTCCCTGAAAAACTCAGAAGGAGATGGGATGTCCTACTTCCTTGCCTTCTGTTTGCCTTCAGAGAGGTGCCACAAAAGGGAGTAGGTTTTTCACCCTTTGAACTTTTGTTTGGGCATCCTGTTAGGAGACCACTGAGTCTTGTAAGGGAAGGCTGGGGGAGACCCAAACAGGACATTCTGGACTATGTGTTTGGCCTACATTCCAGAATAGCTGAGTACATGGAGAAAGTCAGCAAAAGTCTTCAGGCCAGGCAAGAGCTTCAAAAGCTTTGGTATGACCAAAAAGCTCCTATGGTGGAGTTCCAACCAGGGCAGAAAGTTTGGGTGTTGGAGCCTGTTGCTCCAAGGACCCTCCAGGACAAGTGGTCTGGGCCCTATCCCTTTCTAGAAAGAAAATGGGGGTCACTTATCTAGTGGGCCTGGGCAGTTGCAAAAACCCCAAGAGGATCATTCATGTCAACGGCCTAAAACCCTTCTTTAACAGAGCTGATTTGACCATGCTCATGGTCACAGATGAGGGACAGGAAGATGAGAGTGAGCCTCTCCCGGATCTCCTCTCCATTAATCCCCAAGATGGTTCTGTGGATGGAGTTATCTTGTCAGACACCCTCTCAGGACAACAGCAGACTGATTGCAGGAAAGTGCTCAACCAGTATGCTGGGCTTTTTTCTCTGACCCCTGGGAAGACTAACTGGTGTACCCATGATGTGGACAATAGTGACAGTCCGCCTGTCAAAAACAAACTTTACAGACAGTCTGACCATGGCAGAGAAAGCATATAAGCTGAAGTCAAGAAAATGATGGATATGGGTGTCATTGAACCCTCAGAGAGCCCCTGGGCCAGCCCAGTAGTGTTAATCCCCAAACCTCACTCTAAGGGTGACAAGAAAAACATGATGTTTTGTGTGGACTACAGGGGCCTCAACTCAGTAACAAAAACTGATGCTCACCCAACTCCAAGAGCTGATGAGCTCATAGACAGACTAGGGGCAGCCAGTACTTTTGATTTAACATCAGGGTACTTGCAGAATGGCCTGACCCCAGGAACAAAGAGAGGTCAGCATGTTCTACTCCTAGTGGGCATTATCAGTTCACTGTTATGCCCTTTGGACTCAAGAATGTAACTGCCACCTTCCAGAGGTTGGTGAACCAAGTCCTTGCTGGGCTGGAAACCTTTAGTGCAGCTTACTTAGATGATACAGCTGTCTATAGTTCCACTTGGCAGGATCACCTGATACACCTGGGAAAGGTCCTTGGGGCCCTGAAAAAGGCAGGCCTCACTATCAAGGCCAGTAAGTGCCAGATAGGGCAGGGACAAGTTGTGTACCTGGGCCACCTGGTTCGCGGAGGCCAGGTACAACCTGTACAACCCAAGATTCAGACTATTCTGGCTTGGGAGGCTCCAACAAACAAGACCCAAGTAAGGGCATTCCTTGACTTGACTGCATATTACAGGAGGTTTGTGAAGGATTGTGGCACCATAGCTGCCCCCCTCACTGAACCTGCCTCCAAGGAGATGCCCAGAAAGATCAACTGGACAGTGAGTTGTCAAGAGGCCCTTGGCACTCTGAAGAAAGCCATGTGCTCTGTTCCAGTACTTCAAGCACCAGACTACTCAAGGGAATTCATAGTCAAGACAGATGCTTCAGAGTTGGGGATAGGAGCAGTCCTCTCCCAAAGGAACGATTATGGACATGGCCAGCCAGTTGCCTTTATTAGCAAAAAACTACTCCCTATGGAACAAAAATGGAGTGCCATAGAGAGGGAAGCCTTTGCTGTGGTTTGGGCCCTGAAAAAGTTGAGGCCATACTTGTTTGGATATTACTGCACTGTTCAGACTGACCACAGGCTTCTCAGGTGGCTCCAACAAATGAAAGGTGAAAATCCCAAACTGCTTAGGTGGTCCATCTCCCTACAGGGAATGGACTTAGAAGTGGAACACAGACTTGGGACTGCCCATGCCAATGAAGATGGCCTCTCCAGGTTCTTCCACTTAGAAGATGAAGACTCGCTAGGGAAAGGCTAATGTCATCCTATTTTGTTTTCGGGGAGGTAGAGTGAGAAAAGGCCTCTCTTTTTGCATGGTTAGCCCCAACTTTTTGCCTGGTGTTGATGTGTTCTAGAAGTTGGAAGGGCCCAGGGCCCCTTCTAAATAAATAGGTTCCCTGGATGCGAGTTCTTACCCTAAAAACGGTTGTGATGCTTGGCACAATTGGTTATACTCTTAAATACCCCTGTAAGTCCCTAGTAAATGGGTACCCCAGTACCCAGGGCAAGGGCTATTAAGAGTAGGGCCCTGGGGACAGGAGCACTGATTGTGCCACCCCCAAGGGCCCTGCACCCAGACACACCCAGCATTGCCCTTGCAGGCTGAGCGTACTGGGGCAACCCTAAAGGATAAACGTGACATGACACGTCCTCTGTGTGCCCTGTCCACCATACACTGCAAATGTTATGAGTAAGTCACCCCTCTAGCAGACCTTTCAGCCCTAAGACAGGGTGCACCATACTATATGTGAGGGCATAGCTGCATGAGCAATATGCCCCCACTGTGTCCTTTCTAAACCTAGGATATAGTGAGTGAACAGAGCAGACATTTTAATGTATGTACTGGTCTCTGGTCAAACACGAGTTCCCCAGCTACATATTGGCCACTCTGCACCCTGGGTTGTTTGGTATCAAACAACTCAGACTGTGAAATCCTAACTGATAACCAGTATTGGATTTGCCCCCTGCGAAAGCTAACCCTAACTGCAGAATTGCTGGCCGGTTCCATCCAGCTGCCACTCCAGCCAATAGACAAACCTGGGGGAGAGCCCTGGCTCTCTGGTTTGTAAGACCATGCCCTTCCTGGGAGGATGAGCTAACACTCCCTCCCTCAGGAATGAGCAACACACTGGCAGTAAGCTGCAAAGGGCTACAGCCCCTGAAACTCGAGCCCCCAGGCCTGCTGCTAGCAGCAGAGGACTTCCCCCTTTGCAAACCCCCACTTTTGGTGGAGCAAACACGGGAAACCAGACACAGGGTTGGAGGAGTGGCCTCACTGAGCATGTACCACCCTTAAGGGCTTGCATGGGAAGTGGACCCTCTTATTCAGTTTTCTCCATCTTGGAATGGAGAAAAACAGCCAATGAGGTTTAGGGAAGTGACCCTTCCCACAGGAAGTGGTCACTAAAGTGGGTGTAGCCATCCAAGGGTAAGTGCCCCATTGGACACTACTAGGTTCCCCCTAAAATGGCCACTAAACTCAGTATTTAGTGGGCTCCCCTAGACCAAGACCAGCACCAGAAAAACCCCCAGGATGAGAACTGAGGACCTGCTGCACCAGAAGAGGCGCCAAGACCCCTGCTTGCTGCCCGACAATCGTGACAGCGGAGGAGCTGAACACTGGACCAACCCCAAGCAACCCAGGGGACCTCCAGGTTTCAAGGATCAGCCCATATCTCCCTCCTGAGAGGAGGCACCACTCAAGAAAAGCAAGTAAACTGCAAAGGACCAAGAAACCAGTGAGGGACACTTCACTGAATCGGCAATATTTCCGCGACCGGAAGTTACAGCTGGACCCAACAACACACAGACAACAGTCCAGAAATGCGCCCCAACTGTACCAAGGTTGGTGGCACTGCGACCCCCAGTGGCCGAGATAGAGCAATACCCTGGGTCCTGGTCAACTGACATCGGGCCAGGAGAAAGCCAGCTCCCCCCGAGCTGACAAAGGATCAGGAGGACACCCGAGTCAAGGGACTTCAGGAACACGTCAGACCTATTACCAGAGTGCCCCCATTGTCCTATAAGCAGCCCTCAAAGAGACTTACCTCTAGCTCCAGTGGACTTCATTGCGCACAGCATCCAAGAACTCCAAAACACCCTGCACCTTGCCGCCCTGGGCCTTGTATCCCAGTATCTGCTGTGTGCTCCTGGTTCCCAACCCCTTGTGACCTCGACAGCCAAAGGGGACCCCCAGGCACCACTTAAAATTTTCAAAACAGCTCCTTTTCCAAGTGGCCCATCCAGGTGGCCCTGTGCCTGTGCCAATAACTGTTCCAACGCTGCTCCTGCTGGAACTGGGAGCTCCGCGTAGCTGTCCAACTGGCAAGCGGTGCATACCAACCATTGTGACCACCCTGCAAAGGAAGAGACTGGTAACTCAACTGTGCAATTTTTAATGCACCCCTGAAGACTAACATGTGGTTGTTCGGACCCTCTGCATTGTGTACTTGGTTTTTGTACATTACATAGAGGGCCAGCCTCTCATAGTAGTGCTAAGCATGTAAGGCACACACTCATGCAGTAAGTGAGACACAGACTTAATAAAGAAATCTGACACCTAATTATAAAAATAACACATACTGTTATATAAATTTTGATACCAAGATCACCGGAATTAGGTGAGTACTTTTTGATTTATTACTTTTTAGAGTTTTTAAAAGTAGACATTGCATTTTTCAGAAAGCTGCAATGCAATCCTATGAAGGAAAACAAAGACGGCAATCCAGGTAGTTTAAATGTCTTATAGGACCAATCTCCTGCATTTAAGGGAGTTTTGGCGGCAAGGTCCAAGGGCACACCAACAGGTCACCTTGGGGAGCTATGGTGCAACCAGGTGCAGAGGCATGTTATGGCATTGGATGTCCCATTCAAGTCTATTGGGATAGGTCTGGTTGCAATGTTGCTGCAGGGATGGACTGGAAGGACAGTCTAGGGGAGCACACAGTGGGGCTTGACCCTTGAGGTACTCGGGCACATGGTGACAACATCAGCCCACTTCTGCTCAGGCTGTACGGCATGGGTGCTGGGGTATCTTCTGGCATAGGGTCCAGTACTGGAGTTCCTCGCAGTTGCAGGGGCACCTCAGAGGACCTCCGCAGGCATGAACTGGGGGTCCTGTCTAACCAAGCTAACAAATTAGCTAAGGTCTCACGAGGTGGGGAAATGTGGGAACACCCTTGGTTCTCCCCTCCTCGGTTTCTGGCAGATGGGTGCAGAGGTGTCCTAGGGTGTTGAGTCTTTGCATCCTGGTCACTTGCAGTTGCAAGGGGGTCTGCAGAAACAGTCTGCAGACAATGTTGGGAAGTCCATAGTGGGAAAGCACACCACTGGCTCAGTTCAAACAGACTGGATGGCTCCGGTGCAGTGGTGATGTCTGGTGTCGGGTTTCTGGCAGTCCCGGTCCTCTCAGGTATTTCTTGGGTGCCTGTGGATGCAGGGGAGCAGATCCTCTACTCCAAGGGAGATACTCTTGATGATTGACGAAGCACTGGAAGCTCTCACAGTTTCTTGGAAGCTACAGTGGCAGCACAGGTCAGTTTCTACTTGAGGTCGAGTGCAGCAGGCAGGTTGGCAGGGCTGGCGCCAAGTCAGCCCTGCTTCTCAGGTTCCGCAGGCTTCTTGTATGCTCCTTTTTTTATGTCCTGTGACGATCTGAGGATTTGATTTCAAGAAGTCCCTTAAATACTAAATTTAGTGGGCGTTAAGGGGACTGAAGAGCATTAGTCAATGGGCTACTTACCCTTGAGGTCACTACACCCCCTAGTTGACCACTTCCTGTGGGGAGTGAGCATCACCCTGTCCAGAGATCCTAAATTCCACCACACGCAAGATGGAAGAATTTCATAATTTAATAAGTTGTGTCCACTTCAGGCTGACCACCCTATGGGTATTTCCAGTCTAAAAGTGTGGCACGCCTCCTGCATAACTAATATTACCTCCTGTACAGGTGCCAGATGAGCTCCTGTCTAGTAATGCAGGTCATCCGTTGGGGACGGGTAGGTAATACCCCAGGCCAGACAGCCTTTTGTTTCTGACCTCATGAGAGCAGAGGCTCTCCCCTTGGGAGGTGAGGTTCTTGTCTGTTGGTGGCAGGCTGGCCAGAACCAGTCAGTGAGTAAGTTTAAGGTGCCCTCTGGGTGCATGCATTAATAAATCAATCACTGGAATCATTGCAGGTTTATTAATATGAGATGTTTGATACCAAACATGCCTAGGTTCACAGAAGCCATCATATAGCTGGGGTACTCGTAGTGACGTAAATGGCTTCCCTGTACACTTACTATGTCAAGAATCGGCAAAGACATAGGGCCAGATTTAAGAAAAGTGTTGCCGCACCCAGTGCAGTACCACTTATCTTGCGCCCCTTTCAGCCCGCCTAATGCCACCATGTGTGCGCGATATCATAAATATGACGCACCATGGCGGTAGTTAGGGAACTAATGTCAGAATGATTTTACGCTAGTTCGGAGCTTTGCAGGATTAGCGTAAAAAATGTTGACACTAATCCTGCAAAGCCCATTGAGGCCCATGTAAACAATGGTGTGCCTCCTTTTAACACCTGCTCTGAGCAGGTGTTAAAAGTGCCGAAAAAAATGATGCACAGAGATCTATTAGATTTCTCTGCACCATTTTTTCAGCCCCCCTAACAAGGGAACGTCCCCTTTGCATACATTATGCCTGTTGCAGGCATAATGTAGCGCAAAGGGTTGCAAAGTGGTGCAATTCATGTCTTGGGCCACTTTGTAAATTTGGCTGCCGATTTTGGCCTCTTTGGGCCACATTAACGTGAAAAAAAATGATGCAAATGTGGTGCAAGGAGGTATTAGGGGCTCTTAAATCTGCCCTGTAGTAGGGGCATATTTGCATATGCATATATGCCCTCACTTATGATATAATGCACCCTGCCTTAGGGCTGAAGGCCTGCTGTAGGGGTGACCTACAGATGTCACAAGCAGTGTTTTTGGGGACATGGCACACAAGTGGGTGCCATGTCGTGTTTTTAATTTTGGGAGCACCTTGTCATGCAGCCTGCAGTGGCAGTCTGCATAAGGTTGGTGCCAGGTCCCTCATAGGACCACAAGTTGTGCTGCAACTCTGAGGGCCCTCCTCAGTACCCATGCCCTAGGCACCAGGTCTACCAATTACTAGGGACTTACAGGGGGTCTGAAGGGCCTAGTCACTTGGGAATCAAGAGACCAGGTGTCTTGTTTTAGGGTAGGAACCCTGGCACTGGAGACCTAGTTAGCAGGAACCCAGTTCACGTCAGTCTAAGTTGCATCCAAAAACCAGTGAAAAAGTGTGGGGGAGTACTGCAACCAGAAACCAGCTCCCTACAAAGGGGAACTCTCTCCCTTCTTTAAAGTGCAGGTGGGTGGCAGTACATTCATGCTAACATGGCACATTCTCCTTGTTTCCATCGGGCACATCTTTCAAAAGATGCTGTATGTGTGATAAGGTTACTGGAGTCTACAGGCTGTTGTTACTGCGCGCACGGTAATGTGCCTCAGAAGTGGTTGGGCACTCCTCTCCAGGCAGGTGAACGGATGAGCACACATTCAAGCAGTGCTCAATTTGAGCTGATGGTTGCCAGTGGGGTCCACTTGTACTCTTTTTTTGTGGACCATCGCTTAATTGTAACTTGTTGGACTTTGACCCTGAACAACAGAGAGAATAGCACACAAGAGTAAAGAAAGAATGACAAAAATGGACAGAACGTGACAAATTGAGAGAGCATGAACCTGCAAGAATAAGATATGGGAGTGTCTGGGGTGGGTTAAAAAGGCATGATGTGGAATCAAAGAAATGCAGGCGTGGTATTTAGCACACTGACATTCAGCAGCAACAGTACTGGGCTTCAAAACAAAAATTAAGGCTCCAGCACCTATTATTTTACAAATTAAGCACTACATTCAAGAGAGCCTTAAAAAGGCACTAAAATTTCCACAAAAAAAAAGACTTTATTGTTCGTTTGAAATGCACTGGCCTGTAACTTGATTGCTGACTGCGATGCTCGCTGTTGTAGTCAAATTGCACTTTTCAGTCTACTGATATGGGGAAAGTACTGTTCAAACATTTTCAGTCAGTGCTCAATCCGTGTTGCTCTTGTCAGTCTGCCTTTTTCCTCTTCTTTACTATTCTCGTTTCTTTTTGCTTAAGTACGCCATGTGTTTTTCAGCTTTCTTCTTGTGTGCTTCCCTCACTCCCTCCCACTTTGAGTTCATCTCAGTTGTCTGGGCGCTTCAATTCCCCCACCATGCGCTCTGTGTTGCCCTCTCAACTGAATACTTATGTGGAGTTCTCTCTCTCAAGTGCTTCTCCCCTCTGCCTTCCATGTGCTGGTTGTCCCCTTCCTTCACCTCACTCAATCCTCTGCTATTCCTCAACGCCCATAATAGTTTTTTTTTAATTGCCTGTTTTGTGCTAAAAAAAAATCTTATTATTTTTTCTTTACCGATCCGGTAAGTGAGTGCATTCTGAGGTATATAAACTTTAGTGGAATGACCTGACATTTATTGAAGTTTTTTTCATTTTTATTTTGACTACGCTGTACAGCACCACCAAAAGCAACTGGCAAAGCCAATAGGTCCAAAAGGTAGTAAGTACCTATTGGTTTTGCCAATGCTCTTATTACTAAAGTTTTGATTTAAAAAAATATATATATTCTGCGTGCATCACTGGTAACCATGATTGTGTGCACTGAATTAGAGTACCAGGGGCCGTATTACAGAATGTTACCTGGCGACGCAACAGGCGTTTGCTCCCGCTTTGCATGCCTCAAGGCACGTTGTATTACAGGAGGGGCCGCGGGTGCTTGTGTGGCCCCTTTTGTAATACGCTATCGTCAGAGAGTGTTTCCTAATTTGAATGGGGGCATGCCCTCATGCAAGTATGGGAATCTATTTGCTCTGTGCCTGTAAAAACAAAGAACCTCTCATGGGGCGCACTGACAGTACGTATAAAAAAGGTGGCACACCGTCAGTGCGCCCCCTAATGGCAGCCATCTGGAGGGGTCGAAGGTGGTCTTATGGATCCCCCGGACATCCCATTCCAAGCAGGTGCAGTCACTCACGGCATCGGCCTGCGATGGGTTCTCTCCTCGCTCTTAAAAGTGCAGGCGCTTGCCGCCTGCACAGTGAGACACGGAGGGGCTGCTTCAGAGCCACTCTGTATTTCACTTGAAGGCACTACCCCTAGGGCAGCGCGAATTTGCAGCTGCCCTTGGGTGAGTGCGTTCATTCTAATACATTGCACTCTCCTTGTTTTCACAGGGTGCACCTGAAAGCTGCGTGTGGTGCAAATAAGGACATTTGCCATATTGGAATGGTAGAAGGAGTTCTCTATTAGGTTCGACCGAAAGGGGAGGATGAATGATGCCTTCAAATCAGAGTTCACTCTGAGTAACATGGATATGTCTAATAAGTGGTCGGAAGACCAGGGGCCGTATCATGGAGCTATGGAAAATGATTGTACCATGTCTGGTGCTGCATGCATCTATCTAGATGAGGGAAGACACGGTAAAGGGGAACATTGGATACAGACCCTACAGAAGCACCTGAAGATGGAAATGTCTGCAAACTGGCTCACAAACGTCTCTATAATAATAACACCCCATGCTTAATTCTGGTTGATCTAGGTAGTTAACGGGGCATGGTGGTGAAGAGAAGGTTGTCTTCTTAACCTTCCAACAAACACTGATCACCTTGTCTGAGAATAACTATTTGCATAGTATCCTTTACTAAGAGTTACTTAACATCTTGAAAAGAGTTCTCTTAGCCTTGACAAGAAGGGGGATATTTGTTCGTTCTTCAATTAAGGCCCTGTGCATGAAGTCCTGAGAAGCATCTGATGCTACAGCACATCTGGATGCCATAGGTCTCCCTTCCAGGTGTACAGATATTCATCGTAGCTGATAAACTGACCTGTTGACTCCTCAATTCCCCTATGCAGTGTTCAGGCTTGTCCCCTTCCCTCACTCAACTGTATGGGAGTTGGAATGGCAGTTTTTGCTTCCCAGTTGATGTATGTCTACCGCATTGGCTAAAACTCGTATCTTGTAATTGTAATGTGAAAACTAAATGTGAACAGCACTGTATAATTTTCCCGGCTCTTATTAAATCTCAAAACAACTTTCCAAGATGTACCGTTTCATGCAGGACCCTATGAAATGGAGCTGAAATTGTTTGAAAAACAACACATGCTTTTCCAGCTGAGCAACCAATTCAACCATATCACAAGTACAGCTAAAATACCTTTGTCATTGCGCACAATGAAGAACACAGCATCAATCATCGGAAAGATGTCCAATTCATGAGTGGCAGACGAGAGGCGTCTCCAAAACGGTGGCTCAATGTGCCTGCTGCTCTATAAAAGACTCCTCACAGCCAATTAGTGCTGCTCCTCTAGAAGCTCCGGTTTCTTCCTTTATGAAATCGTGAAGCAGAATGGGTGTCTCTACGAGGTCCCTGATACCAATATGGAGCCTTATAGTAGTAGTTGTCATTCTGCAGAAGAATGGTAAGTACATTTTCACTCTTGCGGCACATTGTATATAGGAGGAAATAAACGTATTGTCGTAGGAATATTCGCAGCTGGAGTTTTGAAATGAAAGTAGGTACCATCAGTTCTGAAATACATTTCAGCATGAATATTTAAACGCGCAGGGCCAGCTCACAAAACGTTTTTTACTAGCACTATTTCATATCGTTGGTGGTAAGTTATGGCAGAACTCATGCACCTTTTACCACTGTATTAGGAGAACAGGATTTTGAAAGTGCTAATGTATGATAAGAACATTTGTGCATATTGTGAGATATTTGGTTGTGGTGGTGATAAGTTCTGTTGATGTTTATGCTGCAGTGATTTTCTCCTCCAGTATTGCAGTGTTATTTGGTTGTATTGTATAGTTATGTTGCCTTCAATTTAGGCTATTTTGTTGTGTTGTGTCCTGTTATATTTTATTGTGTTATGATGCTTTGTGGATATTGTGTTTTGTTGTGGCGTTAACTTTAGATATGGCAACAAAAAGTAATTACATTTTTTGCTTGCTTCGTTTGATGAATATCCACAAAACTTTCCAGACTCATTGCATTTTCTACATTGGTGAAGGATGGAAAATGTCATGGTGGTTGGTCAAGGTGGTGCAAAGATAAACGGGGGGGGGGTCTCGAAATGCGTTTCGGCTCAAATACATTTTTCCCTAAACTTTGTACTCACACGTAGTGATGTGTAGATCATACGTTTTGGTATTGCAGATAAGTAAGGCAAATATTTTTTACAATGTAAGACATTTAGGGGGTCATTCCGACTCCCGCCGGCCGCGGTAACCGCGGTGCCGGCGGGAGCCGCCAGAATACCGCTGCGCGGTCAGAAGACCGCCGCGGTTATTCTGTGTTTCCCGCTGGGCTGGCGGGCGACCGCCAGAAGGCCGCCCGCCAGCCCAGCGGTAAACCCCTTCCCACGAGGAAGCCGGCTCCGAATGGAGCCGGCGGAGTGGGAAGTGTGCGACAGGTGCAGTAGCACCCATCGCGAATTTCAGTGTCTGCTATGCAGACACTGAAATTCTCAGTGGGGCCCTCTTACTGGGGCCCCTGCAGTGCCCATGCCATTGGCATGGGCACTGCAGGGGCCCCCAGGGGCCCCACGACACCCCTCACCGCCATCCTGTTCCTGGCGGTCAAAACCGCCAGGAACAGGATGGCGGTGAGGGGGTCGGAATCCCCCATGGCGGCGCAGCAAGCTGCGCCGCCATGGGGGATTCCTCAGGGCAGCGAAAAACCGCCGGGAGACCGCCGGTTTTCCGTGTCTGACCGCGGCCAAACCGCCGCGGTCAGAATGCCCTTAGGAGCACCGCCAGCCTGTTGGCGGTGCTCCCGCCGACCCCGGCCCTGGCGGTCAAGGACGGCCAGGGTCGGAATGAGGCCCTTAGACTTAGAGATATCTGTTGTTCCACTAGTTTCAAAAAATTTCACAGACTGTCACGTTCTTTGATGAAACTACTGTGGTACATAGATATGAAAAAGCATTATGTGATAGGCTAATGACTGCCTTAACAAAAGTCAAAGGCAGTCATGTTGTTTTGAGGTCACCTTCCCTGTCTTCTGATTAGGGCCTTAAATATGGGTGACTATTAGGTTTTATAAATTTGCCCTACCTATTACCACTTAATGAAAGTGCTGATAGGTAGGGACATTTATGTATACATTTCCATAAATAAATAAAATGTTCACAGTACGGTAGTACTTTCTATGAATAAATATGTTTAAACATGAAAAATATGGTGCTCTACACAATATTTTACAACTATAGTATAATACAGTGTATTTTCAATTTTTAACATATTTAATTCTTTATAAAAAAACTATGGATTACCGTGGCAATAACTATAAATTACAGCACCACTTTAAAGTTTTTTTAAATTGCACTTTTCTTCATAAAGTGCTGTAAATTATATAGAAAGATATAAATGCATTTTTTTACCTAGTACCACTTTAATACATTGATAATATGTAGGGAAGAACAATAAAACCTCATAATTACCTAAATATAAAGCCCTAACCCAGAACACAGTGAATGTGAGCAGAAAGCTATATAACTGTTTTTTTACGTTTTGTAAAGACAGCCATTAGCCAATCAGATACTGCCTTGTCATCGGCATTGATACTGTATTCTAGCACATACTCTTACACCACTTTCACTGTTTAAACCTACAACCAAAAATTAACATTTACACCTCGTAATATGTACTGTTGCCACATTACATCCACATCTCCTCACCCACTTTCACACTACATCTGTTTAAAGAACAACACTCCTCTCTATGCCAGTACACTCTACAACACTTCACTGTATGTAATTACACTGCACTCCACTCTAAGGGCCATATGTACGAACACATTTTCCCATAGACACAGAATGGGTAAAACCCTTTGCTACATCTGGCCCTATGTCACTCCAGTATAGGCCCCCAACTCTGAGCTAATCCACTCTATGCCACTCCAATCTACTGCACTTCACATCACTCCCCTCTACATCACTCCACTCTATGCCATTCCATTCTATGCCATTCCATTATATGACACTCCAGTCAATGCCACTTCACTGTTTGCTCCTCACTCTACACTATTCAACTGTATGCTAGTCTACTGTAGGACACTACACTTTATGCCATTCCACTTTATGCCACTCCACTCTATGCCATTCCAGTGTTAATAACTCCATTGTACACTATTCTGCTGTACGCCAATCCACTGTGGTCCACTGCACTGCCTACCAATCCACTCTGACACTCTATTTGATGCTATTACACTGTACTCCACTCTATGCCACTCCGCTCTATGCCACTGCAATGTACCCTGCTCCACTCTATGATACAACACTCTATGCTATGCCACTGTATGACACTCCACTTTGCACCACTCCATTCTACCCTATACCACTATAGGACACTCAACTTTACATCACTCCACTGTACTTCACTACACTCAACATTATTCCTCTTTACACCACTTCACTGTTGGCTACTCCACTGTATGCCACTCCGTGCCACAGCACTCTACTCCACTTGCTTCTATGTTATTCCCTCTATGCCACCCCACTCCACTGTATGCTATTACACTGTACGCCCCTACAGTCTACCCCACTACACTCTGCCCCTCTCCACTCTACAACACTCTACTCTATGGTAGTCCACTCTACACAACTCCACTCTATGCCACACCACACTATGCCACTTCACTGTGTGCTATTCAACTCTTTGCACTCCACTGTGTGCCACTCCACTCTACATCATTCCAGTGTATGCCTAGTCACTGTACGCCACTCATGTCATTCAATGACACTTCACTGTAGATCACTCCAATATACAACACTGACTGTATGCTGTTCCACTCTATGCCACTCCACTCTACAGTGTTCCACTGTACACCACTCCAGTGTACACTGCACCACTCTATGGTATTCCACTCTGCATCACTCCATGTTACTCTATGCTACTGTACACCACTCCAATCTGTGTCACTCCACTCTATGCCACTGCCTTGTATGCTACTCCATTGTATGCTGTTCCAGTATGCATCTCCACTGTATGTCATTCCACTCTACGCTATTCCACTGTATGCCACTGCACTCTTTGCCAATTTACTGTATGCTTTTCCACTGCATGCCAGTCCATTGTATGTTGCTCCGCTGTACGCCACCATCCTGTATGCCACTCCACTCTATGCTATGATACTCTACACCAATCCATTCAATGCTTTTTTACTGTATGCAACTCCTCTCTACGCCCATCCACTCTGTGCTATTTCACTCTACCCCATTCCTTGGTACACAAACCCAGCCTACGCCACTCCACTGTACGCCATTTCACTCTATGTTACTCTACTGTATGCAATTTGCCTGTACCCCAATCCACACTATGTTATTCCACTGTATGGTACTCCACTTTACGCTACTCCACTCTATGCCAATCCACTGTATGCTTTGCTACTCTAACCCATTCCACTGTTTGCCACTTCAGTCTAGGTCACTCCACTGTACGTCACTCCACTGTACGCTACTCCACTTTAAGCTATCCCACTCCATGCCACTGCACAGTACGCCACTCCACTCTATGTCACAGCACTCTATGCCATGACATTGTATGACACAATACTATATAATACAACACTGTACAACACTTTACTCTATGCCCATTCAGTCTATGCTACTCAACTCTACTTCACTCTATGATCCTCTACTGCAGTCTACAACACTCTATGCCACTCCACTCTACTAAACTCTAATCCACTTTATGCTACTCTACTGTAAAACACTGTACTCCAGTCTATGTCACTGTACAACACTGTAGTCCACTCTGTGCCACTCTATCACACTCTACTTCATTCTGTGCAAGTCTCTCTATGCCACTCTACAACAAATTGCTCTACTCTACTCTATATCACACAACTACACTGTGCTCTACCACTCCACTCAACCACACTGTATGCTACTTGACTCTACAACACTCTATGCCACTTCAGTGTGCCACACTCTGCTATACTCTAACTTACTACACTTACAACACTGTACTCCAATCTGTGCCACTCCCCTCTACTCCACACTACAACAGTTTCCCACACTCTACGACACAGCATACCATACCAAAGCATGACACACGACTACAGTGTGTAACACTTTGCCCCAGTCTATGCTATGCCACTACACTGTACTCCACTCCATGGCACTGTACGGTACAACACCCTACTCCGCTATATAACACTTTACTCCACTATATATGGAGCCCCCCCTTCCCAAATATTACAAAGAAAATTGAGGATAAAATTAGTTTTTTCTTGCTGAAATCCTGTGGGAGTTCTGCTGGATCTTGGCAAAACTTGTTGATTATTTATATATATATATATATATATATATATATATATATATATATATATATATATATAAATATATATATATATATATATATATATATATATATATATATATATATATATATATTTATTTTGGACCCCAGGTCCCCAGGTCCCCCTCACAGGTTTGAGAGGCAAGGTATGCCTACTCTGCCCAATTATATTCTTTTTACTTTTACACTTCAGGATGGGGGACTAAGTCCCCAAGTCTGGCAGCAACATTTTTCTCATGTTTCTAGCAGCCTATCAGAGCCTTGCTCCTGCTAAAGCAAATTGGCCGAAGGGAAAATAAAGCTCCCTGGGCTAATCAGGCAGATCTGTTTTTTTAAATTGGATTTGAGGGACTTACCTGAGAGTCCTTAAATGCAACCGTCCACATATACAAATATGTTTTTAACCTTAATTTTTCAAAAACTACTGAATGGATTTACACACACAAAAAGCACAATCTATGAACCAAGATCTAGCTTCCTGCCAAATTTGGTGTAATTCCTTCAGCAGTTTTTGTTGTAGTGCTTCTTAAAGAAGTCTATAGAAAATGCCTCTCTTTTTTATCACCCCATGATTTGTGGACCACCCCATAACTTTCCATGCACAAACTAGACTGTGAGAAAACAGGGCTGATTGCAGAGGCCCCATATCTTTTTGCCCCCATTTTCCTCTTTTTGCTGGTGTTTTCCTGACTTTGATGGTGCCCTGGGTACTGCTAACCAGTCCCAGGGCCTGTGCTCTGTGTAAAATGGATATGCAAATTAGGCTAATTATAATTGGCTAAGTTAACCTACCTATAAGTCCCTAGTATATGGTAGGGCATGTAGGTTTAGGGACCACAGCATAGGTGGTGCACACCTAGGTGCACTGCTGAGGTGCCCAGTGTCATTTTAAAAGCAAGCCTGCCTTGCTGGCTGCTTTTAAATTAAAGTTATATGCAAATTCGACTTTGGAATTAAAGGTACTTCCAAAGTCTTAAACTACCTTATTTTTACATATAAGTCACCCCTAAGGTGTGCCCTATGTGCCCCTAGGGCTGGGTGCCATGTAACTATAAGCAGGGACTTTATAAAAATAGATTTATAAGCCCTGGTGAGGTAAAAACAGTCAAATTCGTTTTTCCCTCATTGAAGTAAATGGCCTTCATAGGCTAGAATGGGCAGACTTTATTTTAAATTTTAAAGTCTCCTTAAATGTTACATACCAAGAATTTGGTATCAAATTGATTGTTGTAATAAATCCCACAACTTCCAGTTGTTGGATTTAATATAACTTGTCCAGGTAAAAAGTTTAGACTTTACCTAAAAAGTTGCCAATTTCAGCTCTGCATTGTTTTTGCTGCTGTGCTCTGATTGGCCAGCCTGCAGCAGCTTCTGCCAGGCTGCCTTGATTAGGTGTGAAGTGGCCTGGCTTCACACAAAGGAATGTGCTTGGGGGAGAGAATCTCCCCTCAGCAGATGGTGAGGCAGGAAGGGGGAGGGCTGCCAAACTGGTCTTCAAAGGCAGAGAAGGACATTTGCAGCACCCAGCAACACCCCCACATCCTGCAACCCCAGACAGCTAGGTGCCCCCTTGATTAGATTAGGAGAAGGCAGGAGAGGGGTGTGTATATGATTTTTAGCCACACCAGTGGGTGGGCTCAGCCAGATGTAACCTCCAAAAATCAGATTCATCCATGTTGGATTTTTAGAGACTGTTGCCTTCTGGGATGGATTTTTGCCACACTTCCAAGGAAGTGGTCATCACAGGGGGACGACCCTGTCCCTGATAGGAGAACCAGGGCCCCCCTGCTTTTCACCCGGAGCAAGGATAAAACTGGCAGACCTGCACCCACACCTCAGATCCCCTCCAGAATTCAACAAGAAAGGAACTAAAGAAGAAGAAGGACTGCCCTGCTGGACCCCTGGCCTGCACCTGGAACCTGCACTCAGAAGGACTGCACCAGCTGCACACTTGGGCTTCACCACAAGAAGGACTTTGCCTGGCTTCAACTGGTTCAAGGAGGGACTCCCTGTTTGCTACAGGTGAAAAATTGCTAAACCAGAGTCCCCTGCACCAACTCCTGAAGAAAGCAACCAGCTGACCACTGTCCAGTGGCCAAAAAGGAGTTTGCGCCAGGTGCATTCTGGGAGTTGAAGTCCGCACCCCCCAAGGACCATCACAGAACTTCTGGACCCTTGGGGTGAGCTGTGGACCCCAAAAGAACCTTAAAAGAACATCTGGGTGAAGCCCCAGAAGTTTGGAAAAGATTTGAGAATTTTTGGAAAAAAGCTCCAGAGAGGGACCGACCCGCCGCGGAAATTCTAGCCGGCTTGCCTCAACCGCGACCCGGCCTGACTTCGTGGTTCGTCCCGGTAAAGAAAAACATCCAAAAAAGAGACTAAGTCCGAACGTAAAAAGTTGACCGGGACCTCCCAGCCATCGTATCCGAGAAGGGCTCCATGGACGTCGGATCAAGATCCAGGTTTACCCCGGTCGAAGGATTTTCATCTCGAAAAAATGACTAAGTCCGAAGGTAAAAGTCTCCACCGAGGAAACCCACATCGCGTATCCGGACAAGGGCTCCAGGAGGTCGGATTCAACTGGCAGGTTCGTCCCGGTGAAGAAAAACTTCAAAATAAAGACTAAGTCAGAAGGTAACTTTTTAACCGAGGCCTCCCGCGACCTGTAGCCGAGCAGGGCTCCATCGCGGTCGGCCTGAAAGTTTGACTTTGCCCCGGTCGAGGTGCAACCAGATGACCCGATTGGCGCTTTTTGTTTCTAAGCGCTAGAAAAGTAATAATTCTTTAAAAATTCATATCTCCGGTTCCCCTGAACCGATTTTAATCGTTTTTGTGTCATTTTAAAGATAAAAATATAAACTATTTTTATAAATTGGTTTTGGATTTTTAAACTGTTTCCTGTGTTTTATTTAATTACTGTTTTGTGATATTTGAATGCTTTACACTTTGTCTCCTAAGTTAAGCCATGACGCTCGTTGCCAAGCTACCAAGGGTTGAGCTGGGATTAATTTACTGAGACCTAACTGTACCGATGTGGAGGTTAGTGGCTTGTTGCTAGGTGTAGGTACCTACCTGCCCTACCAATAACCCATTTTCCAACATAGACAAAAAACAGAAACTTTTTGGAACACTTCCTGGAGAGTCATCAAAGACACCAAAGTTACTTTACAATAAGAAAAACCTTGGAAATTCAAGTAAAATAAAAAAGATCAAAGGGACGTTATAGTTAGGTGAAAATATCAGTTAAAACATGCTATTTTAAATTAGCAAAACCACTGAAATTTACCAGTTACACATATCCTAGGTAACTTTCACTTGTGCCCTAAAGTAATTGTTACTTACCCCCACCATTCACAGAATTGTTGCCAATAATGTAATTTCATAAATTGCAGTTATGTTATCAATTATGTTATAGAACATGTCATAAATGATGTAATATGTGAGGTACTTTGGAAAGCATGGTGAGAGTGTGAGTTAGAGAGTTATAGTTATAGAGCTCCCCAAACAACACCCTAACTGGGATCCAGCAGGAGTTAGCAAATTTCTTTTAAAGTTGGTGCACTGGTGCTCTCCCTAGACACCCATCAAATGGTAACCACTGGGAGATGCATGGAGGGAGTGAAGGTCCCCCAAGGCCCCTTCTGGGTTCCCATGAAGCACCTATAACAGGTGCTGGTCGGA
The DNA here is from genome assembly GCF_031143425.1 of Pleurodeles waltl. Taxonomy (NCBI): domain Eukaryota; kingdom Metazoa; phylum Chordata; class Amphibia; order Caudata; family Salamandridae; genus Pleurodeles; species Pleurodeles waltl. The sequence continues at coordinate 642,278,168 of NC_090440.1, read as the reverse complement.
TCCAGCATTTTTCTTTTTACATTGGATCCCAATTGCCCACTCTGGCCACCCATAACATAGGTGAATGTTGGGGGGCCACGGAAGAAACCCCAAGGCATCATTGGCCCCTGCCGACTCCTCAGCCATCATCCATCCTGGATGCTGTTGTGAGCAGGTTCTATTATTTTGCTCTTGGGAGGGGAGGGGGCAGAATACAGATCTGCGACACTGATAAAAAAAAAACTTTTTGGCCTGGGGGATATCTCTTGGACACACCCCACCATGCCTAGCTGGTGGGATAGACCTTCCACTTCCTCCTAACTTTTTAAAAACCTTTTTGTAGGACAGATTACTGAGTTCCATTGTCCTAAAATGGTTGCGGACTCATCTTTGTTGATGTGGTGGCAGCCAATCAGACTGCACCTTTTGAACTGTCAGGTCTAACGATCCTCATAAATCAATACATAAATACTCAAATACATAATACATAAAATATTAACCTTAATTTCTTGAAAACTATGAAACGGATTTGCACCAAATTACAAGAAGCACACTTTCCGGACCAAGATCTAGCTTTCTGCTTAAATTCATGTAATTCCATTCAGTTACTTTGGTTGTGCTATGTCTAATTTTCCTATGGAAAATTGCATTGGGAAAATCCATTTTAGGTCCTCCCATTTTACTCAGGCCCCACTTCAGGGATAATTCTAAAACTTTGCATCAGGAAGGAGCTGAGGTGGGTGAACTTACGTTTTTGGTGGAACTTTTTGTGAAAAAATGCTTTTCCTATGGAAACATGAGTCTTAACTATAACTACCCACTGGACTGGATTGCATGGTGAGGGTGTAAGTTATAGTTACAGGTATAGTTATGGCTACCTTACGGAACGAATCATGGTTACTTGAAATAACTATAACTATAACAGCTGAATTTCTATGGTATTGTGGGTGTAAATCCAGAACATAACTATAACATCCCTGTAACCTTTGGTTTTTCTTCAGTGAATTTCTAAGGTTTTTTAAATGCTAATTCCTAACTATAATGTCCCTGTAACCTTTGTTTTGTCAGTATATTTCTATGTTTTTTTACCACAGCAGGGCGCTTGGCCCCAGGTTCTGGCAGGTAACTAACCTTGTGTGGCTTAAACAGTGCCGGGTCGGGATTTGCCGCCGGGCCTGGCCTGACAGTGGGCAGGAATACTGCTCGCTGGGAGTGAACTGACAGTTTACTCTCACTTGGAGGAGCTGTCAAAGCTCCTGCCAAGCAAAAGCAAACTGCTCTCTCCTGAGAATGAGGACCTCTGGAGAAAGGGAGCTGACCCTGTGGGGTTGAAGCCCCCAGGGACTTTAGTGGCTTCAGGAGGGGTCCACGCAGCCCCCCTCATTTTGTTTGCAGAGGGCCAGCCCTGGGGAGGTGGTGGTTTCCAGGGCCATAAATGGCCCAGGAGGGAGGCTGTGTGTTCCCCCTCTTGTATAGTAGCCATGCCCTGAGCATATACCACTTTTTTGTCATACTTAGGTTGTGTTACCATAGGAAATTCCTCAACTTTCAAAATGAAGACAACTCATCTTTCCATTCAACCTGTACTGCAAAATCTTTGTATTTGTTGAAGCCTGGGGGATATTTGGTGAACACTCGAATGATGTGCAAAAATTCCAGGCACCTCAGATTTTCTTCTCTGCTGCCCCTCATTTGAACAACTCCACATGTCAATAGCAAAGTACATCAGATCATCTGGGTTGTGGTAATGTCTTTCACAGAAATGTTGTGTCACTGAATAATTCATGCTCTATGGCCCAGAGTGCTCTGATGTTCTCTTCCTGAAAGGGAAAATAGCACTGTCAACATATACATTAACCTACACAGGTATTCCAATTCTTAAATACAAAAATTAGAGTCACATGTCAATTGTTTCTTGGTGTACAATGTTTTACCGAACCTTCCTTTACATTTCCTAACACTCTTGACATGCTTACAGGCAGTGTACTTTTCTGCATTTATAAAATCCTCCTTTTTGCAGTCACCCCCCTCATTCCTACTAATAAGATTACTATAGACAAGCATCTTTCAGCAATCTAGCCCTTCTATAAGTAACACTTAAATAAGATGGCAACGCTCTGAATATAACCTTATCAGATTTAACTATATCACAATGCTCAGAAGGAATCTTCAGGATAGATTTAGAGCTGCAACTGTAAGTGATAATGAAGTTTACAGGTTGTGAGCCCCTATCTTTCTTCCTTCCCCCATAGTTAAGATATTGTCTGTCCATAATCGAGACTTTGGCCGCTGCAACACTGATTGTTCTCTTGAAATAAACTTACTCCCTAAATCTCTCTATCATTGTGGCCTCTCCAATCCTCTATAACTCTGATGTGGTGCAATTGTGTTTCACCTTAATCAATTCCCTATATGGAATAATCCTTTTGAGTTTAGGAGAAAGGAGGCTGCTGGCATGGAGTAGGCTGTTTCCAGCCATCTCTTTGCACTAGAAACTAGCTATTAGTGCATAATGCTCCACTGTCACACACGTGTCCAAATAATTAATGCAGTTGTTGCTTATGCTTGGAGAAGTACAAATTAAGCTTTGATTATTAAGTCTCAAAATGAATTATTCGGCCAACTTCCTCTCACCATCCTAAAATAAGAAAAAAATCATTTAGATAGCATATCGTTTGCGATTTATAAATATATTTTCATTCAATGCAAAGGTAATCATTTATATGAGCATATCAATGTTGTCTTAGAACTTCAGTAGCCTCTTTTTATGTAAATACTTGTATGCCTTATGTTAGACCTGACAGCCTTAGAGTGGTCACCCCCAATTTGTTGCCCGCCACCCTCCACTTTCTGACACTGTTTTAGCTGGTTTTAGGACATTGCGCACGTTACCACTGCTAACCAGTGCTAAAGTGCACATGCTCTCTCCCTCAAAGCATGGTGACATAGGCTCAGAACCATTTGGCATATTTAATTTACTTGTAAGTCCCTAGTAAAGTGCACTGCATATGCCCAAGGCCTGTCAATTAAATGGTACTCGTGGGCCTGCAACACTGATTGTGCCACCCACATAAGTACCCCCTTAACCTTGTTTCAGGCCTGCCATTGCAAGTCCTGTGTGTGCAGTTTCACTGTCACCTCGACTTGGCATCTAAAAGTACTTGCCAAACCTAAAATTCCCCTTTTCCTGCATATAAGTCACATCTAAGGTATGCTCTGGATGACCCCCAGGGCAAGGTGCTATGTAGGTAAAGGGAAGGACATATACCTGTGTGTTTTATATGTCCTGATAGTGGAAAACTCCTAGATTAGTGTTCCACTGCTATTGCGCCTGTTCTTTTCATAGGAGAACATTAGGGCTACCCTCATATACTGTTTGAGTGGTAGGTTCAGATCAGAAAGGGTTTGGAAGAGACAATTGTTGCTTTTAAGAACTAAAGACTCTTCTTATCATTGCAAAAGTTATATTTCCACTTGTGATTATCAAATCTAGATTGTTTTGACCTCAATTTCATCAGATAATATCTTTTCTAAACCTGTGTGGTGTCTTTCTGTGGTGTTCTCACTGTTATTGCATGATTTATTGAACAAATACTTTACACGTTTCCTTCTAAGTTAAGTCTGAGTGCTCAGTGCCAAGCTACCAGAGGGTGGGCACAGGATAATTAGGATTGTGTGTGACTTCCCTGACTTGGATTAGGATCCCTGTTTTGACACAGTTGTATACCTCTGCCAACTAGAGACCCCAATTATTTCTTTGTGTTGAATACATGTGTAGAAAGAGTTTACATTCAAATGTAGATTCCCAGGATGTAGATTCCCAGTATACGTTGGATATATTCTTGATAAGTGCTATTTTGGCAATAAGATCTTAAATCAAGCACATGTGGTAAAATAAAATGATCAATATATATAGCAGTGGCTTGAAATAGGCTCCAATTGAAGATACTACAGGCCTCCCTAGGGGATCTACTGAATCCTTCTTCACCTTTGAAAACATGTAAAAGCACAGGATCAGCGGCCAATTATAACCAAGTTCATCTGAATCAATCAGGCCCCTCTTCAATCAGACTCTGAGCATTTCATGATACTTGTTCACTAACAATGTATACTCCCATGTTTCAAAGACTGTGTAACAACATGAGCATCTTAGATGTCTAAGGGCCAGATGTAGTAAGCCGTTTGCATGTCGCAAACTGCAAAAATCGCAATTTGCGGCATGCAAACGGCCGAACGCGATGCTCATTCCCAAATTGCGAGTCGGTACCAACTCACAATTTGGGAATACGACTCGCAAATAGGAAGGGGTGCTCCCTTCCTATTTGCGACTCGCATCGCAATTCAGAGTTGCTTTGTGACCGCGAATGCGGTCGCAAACCAACTCCCAGTTACCACCAGTGTCACACTGGTGGCAACTCATTCGCAAAAGGGAAGGGGTCCCCATGGGACCCCTTCCCCTTCGTAAATGTCGACAAAAATATTTGGACCACTGCCTACTCTGAAAAAAACGAAATCAAATGGTTTCGGTTTATTTTTCATTTTGCAACTCGTTTTCCTTTAAGGAAAACGGGCTGCAAAATGAAGAAAAAAAACCTGCTTTATTTATAAAGCAGTCACAGACGTGGAGGTCTGCTGACTACAGCAGGCCACCATCCCTGTGAGTGCAGGGACTCGCTACAGGGTCGCAAAATGCGACCCACCTCATGAATATTGATGAGTTGGGTCTTTGCGACCCCATAGTGAGTCGCAGAAGGTGTCTGAGACACCATTCTGCATCCGATTTTGCGACTTGCAAATTGCAAGTCGGTCAGACTCGCAATTTGCAAGTCGCAAAATTGGATTTTCCTACATCTGGCCCCAAGTGCCTCCCCTCTGTATTTGTTAATGACCCACAGAACTATATTTGACGTCTCATCAGAGGGCTTAATAGGATAATTGTTATACCTCACAAGTGATCGAATAACTTTATGTTGTTTCTTTCTCATATTGTCATAGCCCTAATGGCGCATTTTTGGTCCCTCTCCAGTTTTTGCCAATATTTTGTTACCATATTATGATTCATGTCGATCTCGTCCCTATTTACTGAAGGACTGGCTCACAATTTTAATAAAATGCCCCTCCCACTACATGCATCCAATTCATACACCAATGTCATTAGGGTCTTCCCTCTTCATTAGAGTGTTGTAGTCTTCAGAGAACAGTGTACCAAGAGTGGCTAATGATGCAGTCCCCTGTGTATAACCATTCTGACGAATAGATGTGGGTTCACCTTGTGACAATTTATGTGCCGTCATCAGTTTTAATTTTCTGATAAAAGAAACCTTAAGCCTAATGAGTCCATAATCAAAGTCACTTTTGGGGCAGAAGGTGAGACTAAGTTCCAACAATGTGGTGTCCTATTTAATGAACACATGGTTTGATAACTTAATAATTCTAAGGTTATTCTTACCCAAATTCTTCATTTTGTGTTGTTTTTCAAGCATCCTCTTCTTCCCATTAGATGCATTGTTCTTGTCCTCTGAATCTGCCACTTCTCCTCATCATATTCCCCTTCCTCTTTTACCTTTAGTTTTTGATCTGCCACTTCTCAATTTGGAATGATACCTGTCCTGGAGCACAAGGCGCTACTCTATCAAAAAAAGCAGTTGTTTGTTCAGAACTGGAAAGCTCTTCTGGGTAGGGGCGTAGGTTGGTCAGTATGACTGTGGGAGTTGGAGCTTCATATTTCCCAACATTCATGCTGGTATATCTTGTTAAAACACTTTATAAGAGAAGCAGGACATGAGGCAGGGTTAGAGGAGAGTGGAGATAGAGAGGAGTGCGGATTGTTAAAGGTACTTAAAACATAACATTTTCAAACACTTCAACACTTTTAAGGCCTTTAAAACATAGACAAGAGAGTGTGTGTGTTTTTGTCAGTGTGGGCATGTAAAAATCCCAAGTAAAATCTGACAGACACTTCACATTACCCAACTGAAAGCCCATGTCCCTGACAATTTACTACAGAATAAATTTTTAGGGGGAGTGTAACGTACACTAAGGCCCTGATTTATACGTTTTGGTACAAAACTGCACCAACGCAGTTTTGCCCCAAAAAGTTTAGCACTGGCTTGCACCATTTCTGTTCACCAGCCAGGCACCATATTTATGGAATGGTGCAAGCCGGTGCAAAGGGTAGGCTAACGTAAAAAGAAAATGACATTAGCCGGGTGGGGCTGGCGGTATGGAAGAAGGAGGTTTTGCACCAAAAAAATTACGTTAGGCAGATTATAGTAAAAATAAATGACTCTAACCTGCCTAGCGTCATTTTCTGATGCAAAAGCATTTATACCACATGACTCTTGTCTTAGAACAGACAGGAGTCATGCCCACCACCCAACCAGCCAGCACAGGGACCAGGGTCCCCTGGGCATAGCCATTGCACCCAGTGCCATATAGGGGGGCCCATTTGAGGGCCCCCAATGGCAATTTAAAAAACAAAATATTTACCTCTACTTACCTATACTAACCTGGGATGGGGTCCCTCATCCTCCTCTGTCCCTCTGTTGTGAGTGGGGGTGTCCCTGGGTCCTGGGGAGGGCACCTCTGGGCTTATTCTATGGTGTTCCACCATGGAAATAGGCCCACAGGTCCCCTAACGCCTGCCCTGACACAGGCGTTAAAAAATGATGCAAAGCAGGCTTTGCAACATTTTTGACCGTTCATCCCTCCCGTGTGTGATTTTAGCATGGGGGGACAAATATAGCCCTAAGTCTATAGAGTAATTTTTTGCACAGGAACTTCTACTTTGCATCTTATTGACGCAAAGTAGGTTTCCATGTCCATAAAATGACTTTAACTCCATAAATTTGGTGGTAGACGGGTCTAGCGGCAACGTATAAATATGGAGATAGTTTTGTACTGAATTTGCGTTTAAAAAAAAGACACAAATTAGGTGCAAAACAAGCATAAATATGCCCATGGGTGTCAGAATTCAAGCTTACATTAAGCTCATATCAGTAAAATGCAGCTCCTGCTGCTTTTGTGCCTCTCTCACTTTAATCATGCATCTGGCTGCATCATATTTCTTATTAACCATGGGTATTCTTTCCCTGCTCATAATCAGCTTTATCCCTAAGAAACTTCCTCCATTTCTGTTCTTTGATCTCATCCTCCAATTTTGCCAGACTACTTCTTAGGCCTTCCTCTAAACCCGCCTTATTTACCTTATTAGCCTGTAATTTCTTGAGCTCCAATCATATTTTATTGAGTTTCAATTTGGCATATTTTACCAGTAACTTTAGCATGCCAGGACCCATGCCTGTCATGTGACCCGCTTATTCTCACAACAACCCCAGTTCTGTATTTTCATATGTCAGGACCACCAATATGCATAGCCCCCTTGGTACACGGTTAAGCTCTAAATACAGTACCAGTGAGCAAATTTCGCACAACTTATTCAGTTCAAGCATTGACAATTTTCTCCAAAGCATTTAATTTTGCTGTGAAATCAGTCATCAGGTTGATGTATTCAGACCCTTCGTTGTCGCGCAACTACAGTCAGAGTTCCTCTATCATCAAACACATTCTTGGCTGCTGTTTCTCTCAGACTTAATATCTCCTCCATGTTTAAATAAGAACCTGAGTAACCTAGGTAGTGGACCTTGTATACAGTCACAGCTTTGCCCTGTAAACACCTCGTAGCATTTCACAGCACACTTGCTGATATATATATTTCCCTCAGGGTTGTTGCCAGCTCGCTCAACAATGCCCCACCTGCCTCAGTCTTCCCCAGTTTTGCAATTCAGTACAATGTTGGTGGCAGGAGACTTCTAATTATTTAAAGAAAAATGGTTATCCGAGCCTCCACACCATTGGTTCTGGTGCCTGGCAGCGAAACCGGCAGCTGTTTCAATATTCTTCGACCACTATATCTTAAGTTTTTAAAGGATCACTCAATCTAATCACCGTGTTTATTCCACACACTAAAGACACGTTTTGGCATTTTCCTTTTCATCAGTATACACTGCTCCACCACACTATAAAATTTGTGTCAAAGCACCCTTTAAAAGTTAGGAAAGACTCCTTACATACTCTGGCATGCAAACCCCTAATTTCAATATCTACAGGAACCTATGAATAATATAACACAAATCTATTTACTGTCAATTAGCAACAATTGTATCTCTTATATTTATCAATTACTTCTGTCATTACATTTTGGAAGCACTGTGTACTCATACATTATTTACATCATATTCCTAACTGTGATCCTCTTTTCTATGTGAGTCCAGCCAATATCCATTTATGTACCATTGTGATACCAAAATAGCAATTTAATATGAACAATTATATACAAATTCATGTCCCAGGATGCTAAATTTGATTTGATGAGTGGCAAAATTCATAACAAAATAATCAACAATCCTCAATAATTCCCAGCAATTATCACCAATTCAAAATGGTTTTATATAATGCCATCCAATCTGCGCCACCCATCTAAGTTTACTATTATTACCCAATTTATTAAATTTGTGTAATGATAGAAAATGTGGATGTGTGGGTTGTATCTAGATAAAGATAAATATCAAATGTGAGAAAATACAGTGGATGAGTGAAGGTACCATTGCTCAGGTATACATTGTATCAAGTTAATATCAAGTTAATATGAGCATGTGCAGAGGGCCATTGGCCTATCCTGTTACCCAGAATGGTGTGTCAAGCGTGCCCTCATTGAATGCCCTTGCCCTAACATCTAAAACAGATGGAGGTCATAGACTGTGTTCCCAGACAATTGGAGTGAACTTCCAACCCTCCCAAAGCTGCCAAGAGGAGATGCAGACACTGAAGTGAGGAGGATGGAGAAAGGACTACCATTAGAAATTCAATCAGGCCTTTTGTTAATTGCTTATTAGTCTCCCTGAGCACTGGAATTTGGTGGACATTAAGTATGAGATGTGGGAATGCAGAGTCTCTTGTGAGAGGTGAGGAAGTTTGTACATGAGTCCTTCTATGTTATCTGTCCTGGATTACTTCTTCAGTTGGGCTGATGACGGTCAAGTGCAAAAAGCTGACACCTCTTTGTGTCTCTACCATGGGTGCTCCTGGTTGGACACAGCCCCGGTGTTAATTGCTGTAACAAGTATCATTTACACAAAGTCTGTGTCAGGTCAGCAGCCTGAGGAGCACATATGAAAGAAGAACCATCCCCAACTGCTTCCATAATTTTCAGAGAGTGAATTTGTCTAGGCATTATGTACAAAAGTTGGATCCAAATTGCCCCCACTTTGTTCTAGACTATAGTCCTTTATGACCAAGGAAAGAAGTGCTCTGCCAAGTGCTCAAAGGACTGGTGTGCCACCAGGGCTAAAGCCCAAACAGCACCTAGGGTGCAGAACATCCCCATCCTCATGTCAAGGAAGAGGACAGTTTAATTTGTTTGGGTATAGTTTGACATATGACCAGCAGAGTGGGGGTACATTCTTATTTTCTCTTACTTGAAATGCTGAATGGCTGTCTAATTCATGACCTTGCTCAGCCACAACCCAGAGACACCTACCAAACCCAAATATTTCTAAAAATGAGAGAGCCAGTGGAGTCCACGGCGGTGTGTCTTGTGGAACTCCTATTCCATTTTCTCACCCACAATGCCCGCAACCCTCAAACTTTACCCATATCACAAATTTTCTTCTCATTCCTGTGAACTAACCATCTGTAATTCATGGTGATTCACACATTTCCCACAACCCAGTGTTCTCATACTTGCCCTAATACAAACAGAACCTCACTTGTGTGGGTGGGCTCAGCACTGTGATGAAACAGACCCTTTTTCCACAGCGTGGGTAACACTGGATTTTTTCCTGGGTTCTGCCTCTACCCAGGGGAAACTTCCCATACCCAGAGATTTCTGAAAGGAGTCCATGGTGGCTTTTTTGGATTCCCCTATCTTTTCTAGCCCAAAATATCTTTTAAATATGAAACTTTGAGAAAAAAACACTAATTGTCTTCACAATTCCATGAAAAGAAATTCTGGAATCTGTGGGGATCCACAAATTTCCCTACACTCTTTATTGCCACAGTTCTCTCAATGTCACCTCTAACACACTTATGTGGCTCAGCTAATGCTTTTGATACACAAATCCCCAAAATGCAACATAAAGTCATTATCAATAATGGTAGCTAAAGTACGTGGGTCCGACGGTCACCTAGACATACCTACTAAGCCCACACAATTTTTAAGACTAGTCACCTAGAGAAGCCCAGATTGTTGTGCTTTGCATGGATCCCATGAAATGTTCTTACCCACAAAGACCTGAAAATCTCAAACTTTTACTAAAATGTCAGATTTTCCTCATATTTCTGTGATGGAAATTTACAGAATCTGCAGGGATTAAAAAAATGCATACCTGTTAGCATTCCCACACTTGTTTCAATACAAACAGAAACCACTTGTTTCAGAAAGCTAGGTCCTAGAAGGAAAACCATCAGTTGGTGCCATTTTTAGAAAATACAAACTAATGCTTTCATGGACAAAACTCTTTTACCAATTTCTCCTAAAGCCCTAAAATGTAGCTATATTTTGACCCTTTTTTCTCCGTGCCCTCCAGGGGAATCTTCAAACCCTGGGTACATTTAGCAACCTTGGCATGATGAAATAACATTTCATCACAATTACAATATATCAATACCTGATATATGTGATGCACATTTAATGATATTGGACAGATTGCATAATCTCATAATTCATTAAATTCACAAATGAATACGAGCTAGATTGATCCTTGTACCATCCCTAATACCATATTTGTTTTAATTTTCAGGACACGGGGACTGCATCCCCGTTTCCTGAAATGGTGGCCACAACATTTCTCTTCATGCTGCTGCCTGGCAGTCACAGCACGAGCTCCAGTGGGACTCACAGGAACCTCTCGCTCCAGTCGGTGTGATCTGACCAACATGAAAAAAGCCCCCTTCCTTGGCCAGTCAGATCACTTTATTATTTAAAGTTGCTTGATTGAGAGACTCTTGTGAGCCTTCCACGAACCCAGCCCTTCAAATATACAGATATTTTGAATCTTAATTTCTCAAAAACTACTAAAAGGATTACACCAAACCACAAAATGTATGCTTTATTGTCAAAGATCTAGCTTTCTGCCAAATTTGGTGTATTTCCATTCAGGCATTTTGTCTGCAGTGCTTCTCGAAAATCCCTCTGGAAATTGCATAGGGAAATTCACAGCTTATAACCAAACAGGGTTATATACACTGTATCCATTCTTATACAAATGTCCACTAAATATTCTACCTGAATGAATGAATGAATATTGCTGCGACTCATCTCCCATGGGTTCAGTAAATGTACCTGACTGGACCCCCGTTTGTATTTGAGAGTGTACTGCATGATAATGCTACCCAGTCACATCATACAGTACACCCAAATTCTCACTCTGTCCTATTTCAAAATACCAAATCCTAAAGTAGATCAACCACTTTGGTAGCTCCAAGTGTAGGTTCAATGAAATGAGAGTGTTTTTTTGGCCTGTCTGCATTTCTGTATGTTTCAGACAGGGAGGGTCATTTTAGTGTTAGACAAACTACCAAAGAACCAGATAAACATGGTATTTTCTTCTTTCTTCTTTGACATAGCAGCCATTATTTGATTTAAAATCATCCAGGAAAGCAATTAAGGGTCTGATTTAGACTTTGGCAGAGGAGGTTACTCCATCACAAACATAACACATATCCCGTCCGCCATATTATGATTCCATTATATCCTATGGCCATCGTAATACGGCAGAAGGGATATCCGTCATGTTTGTGACAGAGTAACCCCTCTGCCAAACTCTAAATCAGGCTTTTAGTGTTGCTTGACCCACCGTAAATAGGACCTGGTAGCCTTGTGTTGGACAGGGTACCAGGTAAAGAGTTTGCAATAGTGGCCCCCGTTTAACCTGCTTCCAAACAAACTTGGTGGCTCCCTGACCTAATGAGGTGTGAGAATTGTGATATTGTTAGGGTGGATGAACCCCAATTTATGACAATTCACCCACTTCACCAAGATCAAAATGTCATATCATGACAGAAATGGTGCAGTTGATTATTGAGTTAAGGACTAATTTGGAAATGTGTTCATCAATGACTTGTAGTTGCCTGTAAACTATGATGTCAATACAAACATCTAAATAAATATGAGTCAAAGAAGTGTATTTGGTAACTATCCCTGCGATGCAGGGAGGTGTTCAATCAGGAGTTATGCTTTTTCAATGTAAACAGGAATGACCAGATTTGTGGTTCAATGTCTGAATTTAATTTGTCTCTCATATCTACTGTACATGAGAATACAGAGATAATTTCTGTAGAAAAAAATCAGGAGCTATTTTGTTTTTTTTTCTGATTGAGTAAACACTTTTTTTTTTCCCTTTTAGTACAAGCAAGAAAATGCTATGCTGACCCACAATTTAAACCAATTCAGAAGCGAAGTCTTTACGGTAAGTCTGTTGTCATTGAACCCTTAAATTACCAGCCTACTTCATTGAAACCCTAAGAATATATTGGTGGCATCTAACCCATATTGAAAAGAATTGGTGTTACTGTTGCTCTCACACATGAACATGATCTGCAACATGGGAAGTCGAAATAGCTCTGAATTTAACTTTTGGATTGTTTTAAAGTCTAGTAAAACATTGTACCTTAAAATCACATGGAAGATGTTAACTGGGGAACATGATTGTAACTATTTTAAAGTTTTAGCGCTTGGAAGGAAATTACATCGGGGGCATCTCGTTCCATGAAGGCAATAAGATTGTGCAGGGCCACTCATAGAAATATCTGGGGGGTCCTTATCAATGGTAGCGGCTCCCTTGTTTGGCAACAGAAGGAAGTTGGAACAAAAGCCCTGGCCCTGCAAATTACTTTGTCAAAATTATCAACCACACTTTAGGGGCCTAGCCTTTTCCCCCTCCGGGAAGTTATGAGGTCAAAAATGATCTCATCATTGTTATATAGCAGCGAAATTCAACTGGGAAAAGATTGTAAACTTCTGAACAAAGTTGTTACCAGGTTTTACAAAGCTATCCTTCACCTGCTGAGATCCTCTTCTGCTGCCCAGATCAGGTTGGAACTGGGCCTCTTGGATCAGCAGACCAGGAGAGCTGGTGCCTTTTTAGAACCTTACTATAAACTTAGGGCTGCAAGGGGTGGCTCTTTGGAGGCGCTAATATGGGATGAGATTAAAACTGCCATTCCTAGGCAACCGCACCTTCTGTACCTCGAGGACTGCCTAAGGACTTTGAACACGAAAGATCTCTGGGCTTCTAATCAGAGTCAACCTGCCTTCAAACAATGCATTAAAAAAATCGTGCATGACTGTTCATATCACTCTGACAGGGCCACTTTAGCTAAGCTCAAGCATGCCTGGGCAGTCATCAATAGCTATCAGCCAGCATACTCTTCATCCTAACCGTTTTGCACTTAGTCCAAACTACAGAAGGCAAGATTCATGGCCCTCAGGCTTGTGAAATGGCCTTTGTTAACACATCTTGACAGATGGCAATGGCCCATGGAAGGAGCAACATGCAGAGTTGTGGGTTGTGTGAGGAAGTATTTGAACAAATTGTCTGCCACTGCCCAGCCCTCCTAAAGGAACGCAAATCCCTTTTAAAGTGAGAGTGGGATGGACTGGGCAATCGATTGAGCCTGCAGGCTATTATTGCCTCTCTTAACCCAGGTAACACCACCCTAAACATCCGGCTTGTCAAGTGTGTTGCCTAAGCCGCCAGTAAGTTTGACTGCTCAAGTGCTTTGCTGAGTGGCCGTGGCCCCTTACCTTCAGTGAATGCGTAGCTGGCACCTGACTTCAAAAGCAGACTCATCGATTGGACGAAACATCGTCGACCGCACTTTCAAGGAGTCCACTGTTTAGTCATTATTACGTGTCTTATGAAATCTCTGTCACTGGATGCTGCAAGACAGTACCTGTCATCTGATTACTCTTAAGTTCATTGAACGAACTTTATGGGGCCTTTCTCACTACCTCACCCTACTGAATGTAGTTGTTTGGTATCACAGTGGGAGTTATGAGTACTCTGCTCTCCGTTAAACATATCATTGGTGAGATGCAGCAGACATGTCTGTGAAAAAAAAGCTGTAATTTCTCTGTCTCCGCTTAGATCGAACGCTTTACTTTTGGTTGTTGAAAATTGCTGCTATCACTTTGTTCCCGCATTTGCACTTTATTGTAAATCACATTCTCCTTTGAATTATTCTTTCAACTTGATGTTTGTTCTAAATGCCTGCAAAGTACAAATATTATCCTTGCTGCTTTTATTTTTGTGCTGATGATGATTCAACTGCAATGTTTCTGCATCACGCTGGAAGATTCATTCCCTTTCTACATTGGCTCTTCTGCCACGTTGTGACTGTGGAATATTGCTGCTACTACACTGTCCCTGCACTAGCACTTCCCGTGAATTAACATCCTTCTCTTAATTATGCTTTTAACTTGATGTTGTTAATGCTAAAAAAAAACACAAATACCACCCTTGCTGCCTTTTGTTTCTTGGTGTTTGACCCGATTCGACTGCTAATTTAGTTTTAACATTCCTGCATTAGGTCGGTGGACTCATCCCCTTTGCTCATTGATTTTCTTGCGAGGTAAACCTCCCGTGTTTCCACCAGTTAGGCTGTTTTGGTTTTACTTAACTGTGTTCTTACTGAAAATGTAATGGTTTATTACAAACCACACAAGAATGGTTATTATTATTTAAAAAAATAAATTAATTGAAATGCAGTAAAATTTGTAAACTGTGTTAGGACCTGGAAGAGTCATTACTAATACACTGAGCCAACGCTGACAAAAGCGGGTATCCTGTATCGAGCCTAAGCAGTTGGTTAAATATTTAGTGCAGGTAATATTGCAGGGGAGGGGCGTGTGCAGTGTAGCATGGTACAAGTAACACAAAGACCTGTCATGTAATTTGTACAATGTAGCATAGGACGTTTAGGTGTGGCAGTGAAATAATGTAGAAGTTACTATTTTGTTGAAACATAACCCTCAAGTCGCCCTCATCCCCAGAAGAGTCAAGGAGTCAGAGAGTTAGCGAATTATAATGTTATCAACAAGAGAGCCTTACATTGTTTTCTATGTAAATGGGGTTGTCTTAAGGACTCATCCATGTTTTATCCCCAGACAAAGAATTCTATAATGATCAGTCAATCTATCTCTTGACATTTTTTCTCAATTCATCGTGCATTCCCTGCATGTCAGAAGGGTTATTCATTTAGGCAAAACCAACACAGTAAGAAAGTAAACAAAACTCATTAGTTATGGTGACATATGTTGTCGTAGTTTGGACTCTTGCTCTATGCAAGACTGCTGGTTTAAGGATGACAGTACTATGCCTATCCTACAACAAGTCGCAGCTGTCGTCCCAACCCTTCCGGCTCACTAGCAGCACCGCACCAAAAACCCAAATAGTAAAAGGTGATTTGTGTCAGCCTTTACGTATGGATTCGAGAGTATGACATCTCAGTGAATGTCATGGTTAAACGGAGATTACCCCTTTCTCACAGATACATCATGTCTCATCCAAACACAGGCAATAACGAAGATGCAGTAAAGTTTCAATAGTTTTTATTTAACTCAACTGCAATCTGCAATAAGTTGCATGGGCTGCAATGATTAGGATAATGAACAGTGCAAGAAACAAAATTGTAAATACAAGAGTCATTACAAAGACCCACACCATCTTGCAATAATATGAAAAGACATAAGGTGTATAATATGTCCTATTGCCCTATCATGATAGGCCTAACCTCCTACCTAAAGGAGAGCTGGGTATGTTAAACCTAATCTGCCAATGCCATGTCCATGAGAGGAGCCCCCAACCCTCGTTACCCTGGAATGAGGTCTCTATCTCAGACTCCGCAGGGACACGAAGACTGAGTTAGCGTCAAGACGATATGCAGCATCGATATCAGCGATGGTGGCAATGCCCTCTGGTCAGAATTCCTCTGATTATCTGTCTAAAGTGTGATGGACCCCTGACGTAGGTGTGTTCCCAAACAATAGATAACAGGCATGCTTGGGGCAGCAATTATTATAAACAATTCCCTTTGAAAGCATGGAGAAGGAAAGTCCCTAAGTGTGAACACCTACTGTTTGTTTATCTTTGTCACATGATCTTGACGCCTTAACATGGTGGCACTGATAGTGCAAATTATAACAAGTGGCCTAACTATAAACAAGGCAGCCATCTTAGAAGAATTAAATAATTAAATGGGCTAACACAGAGCAAGCTAAGTAGGTTAAAAGTCACTAGGTGATGGGGGCACAAGTCTGCAAGCCAAAGGCTAAGCTAACTCCTTTTATCCCATTAAAACAAAATAGGATTCACTACAATGTGAAGGTCTGGCTACATCCAAGTAATCCTTCCTCAGATGTATAGTAGCATGTATTGTGTTGCCCTAGCATTTAAGCTTTTACCTAGCATAAAAACCTTTACCATGGAAGACCCAAAAAACTCTCCAACAGGGGTAAAGCAGTCACTGCAACTTGTTCAATAAATATTCCTTTAGCCGATATCTGCAAATAGTTACTTGGAAATGAGTACAAACATTAACAAAGCATTATTGTCTTGAGCTGGATACTAAAGCTGATTCTTAATTTGTTCAGACTGCTCTAAAGAATCTCTTCCTCTGGTCTATCATAGATATAATATATGATATAGTTTGAGGTGTTTTCATCTAGTTGTTGATCTATATTTAATTTTTGCTTGCAGATCTATAGTCTAATGTTTATGACTATCAATTAAGTTCTTACTATGAAGAAGAAATAGTTATTTATAGTTCTGGTTCTGCATAGTAGGACTTTTAATTTAGTCATTAATAACCCTCTCTTCTCCCCAGATTAATTTTTTTGGGTACCAGAAATAACTTATAAATCTTCATCTGGCTTTCTTTATATGAGAACTGACTGTGTGAAGGAAATGTCAGTACAAGGCGTAAGAGACAGCTAAAAATCCATGAGCCTTCTAGGGACATCACCTATGTAGAGCTCTCTTAATGCAAGTTTTTCAAGCTGTGCTTTTCCTTGTTGCTAATGATATTTCTTTTCAATGCATAGTTTTTATATAGGTTCTGAAAAGTAGTGTGAGGAAAGTATATTTTCTTGTGTTTTACATATTGCAATTCGTAAAACCCTGTTTATATCGGCTTTTTAGACAGTACTTAGCAACATAGGAGCATGTTTGATTTCTCACCCTCTGCTGAATTATGGACAATTTAAAATGCATATAATGTTGAACACATTTTTCTGGGGTCCCCAAACTCAGAAAATAAGTATCTCAGTATTCATGACTATTAATGAAGTTCCTATGATGCTGAACTACAAGCCACTGTCACTGGTACAAAACATGTGGAAAATGATTTCTCAAATAGGTCTTGCTTGTGTCAGTATCATATTTATAAGGTAGACTTTTAGGGCAGAAATAAAATAACAATCAATTTTCTAAGTATATAATATTTGAGACGCTTATAAGGGCCATCAAAGTTCAAATGACTGCATTGATCAGCAGTCGATATATTTAAGAAAAACTGAATCTCCTAAACCTTGGAGACTGAAGTAATGAAGAAACCTTGTACCTGTTATGCAAAGGTGTGCTCATTAACATTTGTGAATTCACAGCCAAATTTACAGGATTGTTTATCAACATCATCATCATAATAAGTTTAATTCGGATAAACAAAACCATATAACAACAATAATACAGTCAATATTTTCCCAGCATATTCTGGCACAGCAAAGAAAAGAAACAGAAACAACGAGAAAGGATAACAAATTAAAATGCAGTAGATAAAAATGTTCACATGATAAAAATTAAACCGTCATCAAAGTGCATGTGTAAAACTGGAGATATATAGCAAACGTTATAAACAAATATCAATTCAATATCAGAAAAATAATACATTGCTATTATTAATAATTGTTGGAAAGTGGATTATTGGTAAGGGCAGGTAAGTAACTTCACCTAGCAATAGGCCACTAACCCTCACTTAGGTCTAGTTAGGTCTCAATAGATACATTGCTGGATTGTTGGCACTGTTTCGGAACACCAATTTTGAAGAATTAATGACCTTGCAATCAATGTATTAATAAAAATACGTTTTTTTTTCACAGAGCTGGTGGTGATTTCAGTTGAGGATCCATTCACGGCTGCTAGTTCATCTAACACATTTTGCAACCCTAGTATATCAAAACAGTACAATGCCATGTCTGCCCAAAAAACCCTTATTTTAGAGCCACTCCATATAATATAGGACCTACCTCATCCATTTGGCATCTGAAACATCTGTACGGAATTTGGGGATAAATCTTGTGGAGAGATGCTGGCATCTTATGCAATAACCATTTGGTATAAAATTTTGTAAGTCCGAAATTTGCCCCCTTCAACAACAAAACGTTAAACTAATTAATTTAATTCCAAACTGCAGTTGTTAATAATATGTCCTCTTTGGCCAACCATTTGTCCTGACCTTTACCAAATAGTATATTTGCCTTCTGCTGTTTAAAGAGGGCCGGCCAACAGCTTACAGTGAGTTCTCATTTCCAGCAGTTCTTCTGCCATATCTAAGCTGGAGGATATATGTTTTGGGTCAATTTCATTCAAATAGTGATAAAGATGAATAAATGACTAGTATATAGTGTCTTTAGAATACCTAATACTAGGTTCCACTTCTTCCCATGTTTTTCATGAGTCAACTTATAGAAAATCTTTAATTGTGTGGTACCCATTGCTTGCCCATTTTGAGACAATATTTTTAGCAAGAAGGGTATGTCTTCTATCTATATATCTGTCAATTTGGTGGCTCCATTAATCACTGGTACAAAATAATGCTTGAACATCTGTACCTTACGTTTAACAGTGTAAGATCTTATAGCTGACTTTTTGGGAGATCTAGTGAGTCTGAGAAAATCAAAAATCTCATACTCTTAGAGAATCAAATCAAGAAATAAATGATCTATTAAATTTGTAGGCGTAGAGGCATTATATCTGTACGTAATGTGTGTAAAATGTGCGAAATAATATTCCCTCAAATCTGGCATACCAAGGCACCTTTGTTTTACTGGACAACTTAATGCATCTATAAATAGCCTGGGAACTGTACCAGGCCATAAGCATTATGTAAAAACACTCTTTAGCTCCCTAAAAACATCATCTGTAATGTACAGGGGAGAGCGGCGACAAGGAAATTACATAGGGGAAGAATAGACATTCATACCAAGGCAGAGCAGTCTGTAATTGACACGGGCATGTTTAACCATTTACTGAACAAGTTCTTAATTTTCAGTATTAGCGGTACATAATTTAGCGTGTACAAATCATTGACATTTTCAGAAATATATACCCCTAAGTATAAATTTGGTCTAGCATTGATTAATTGGCAAGACTCATCGAGTAGTGTGTCCATTGCGCAGTTACATAATACTATCTGTGTTTTAGCTGTATTTATTTTAGAGCCACCGAGCTCCTGATATAACTGAAAAATCCTGAAGACCTGCTCCTGGATTTCTGTACCTGGTTTTAAGAACAATGCTATATTGTCCACATATAATTTGATATTAGTCATACCACTATTTGGCACTGCCACCCTGAGTTTGCACATATGGCTATTGCTAGTGGCTCGATGAACAGTGCAAACAATAAAGGCAACAGGGGACATCCCTGTTGCGTGTCCCTGCCCACCTTGCATGTACCAGTATTCTGGAAATGTATTATTATTTCTGCCCTTGTACTTTCATATAGGCATGTTACCATGAGTATAAACGTCATGAGGAGGCCATTTCTTAAAGAATAATAAACAGGCTTTACCAGCAGACCAAATAGAAAGCCTTCTCGGAGTCTGAAAGCATCACCTGAGCTGGTAGTTTATTTTGTGAGAAATAATCAAGGGTTTTAATTAACTTTGTGAATACGATTAGCTAGTAATTTTGTAAAGATTTTAGAGTCTACATTTAACAAACTTATAGGTTTATAGGAATTAAGGTGTCCCTTATCCTTGGCTTTCTTTAGGAAACTGACAACTACTGCAGATCAAAATAAGGGCAAGACCTCAACCCTCCCAGGATGTGATTAGCTAACCTGAAAACTTCTTAATTTAAAACTGGTGCAAATTTTGTATGAAATTCGTCTGGAACGCCATCTTCCCAGGTTGCTTCCCATTGTGATTTTATGGCCTCTTCGACTTCCTCTAGTGTGAATTTAGTAATCATGGCATGGGCCGAAACTGCTTTTAGTTGAGGAATTAACGTTTTTCAAGAAGGGATCTTAGTTGTGTCTCATCAACTTGCTGCTGTTTTTTGTAAACCTGAGTGTAGTGTTTTAAAAAGGTAATAATTCTCAACATATGGAACAATATCCACCCGACGGCTGCACCAATCCCTTAGTCAGATCCCCTTCGTTGAGATGAAGTAAAGTTCAACAGTTCAGAGTTGAATAGTGTCAAGTTTATTTCATATAATGGTTTCACAGAGCCCTGCAACGAGTGTCAACGCGTTTCGGCAAAACGCCTTCTACTGGACAAACTCGGCCATAAAACCGGCATTATATATATGGGTTCAACTCCATCATTTGTTTTCATTACATTCTAGTGTGATCTAATACAGTGGCCATCTTTGAACATACAAGAAATTGAAGTGGATCAGCATATAAATACCCAGTTCTAACTCAACAACCTTAACATAAACTGCTTCCTATAATCTGGACATTGAGACATTCTACATCCCACATATATTTCATTAATTTATAATCCATATCAATAATGTGATATATTTGCCTAATGTTAAACAAAGTCCTTGCATGTGAATCTATCATCAATATCTCAATGTCATACCATAATTAACATTTTAATGTCATACCAAAATTAACATTTTAAAAGGCTTATATTATTGCACTTTTTGGACCACTGTCATCAATTTCTCTTAATTAACGATTTTCCATCTATTCTATTAAATATTTATAAAATGTATTCTTCAATATTAGTTATTATATAGATATTCTAAATATTTTGAATAATTTAAATATTTTGAATATTTTAAATACTGTAAAATGTTGTAAACAGTTAATAAATGCTATTCTATCAGCAAAGTAGCTAAAATTCTATAGTTAAATGCTAAAGTGACTTCCATTGTTGTTACAATTTTACAGTGAATAAAATCTTAATCGTTATTGAATTCATGATCTGGAACCCATCATAAAGTGTCAAGTTCAATAAATATATACAGATAATCACAATATATAGCTAAACCGTAGTCGGTGTTTTATCTTCTGTATAACCTTTGTCTTTAACGACAACCTGTATTATAGCCCCTATAAGTGATCATTTTGTTCTTTTAGGTTTTTAGATTTACCTTTGCCTCTCAAATCTCAAAATGTCTACAATTCCTGACCTAGGAGGGATGAATTTATATTGTAAAACTGATCTACTCTATTTCAATCTTTATTATAAAATTATAATTAATGCACGTATCAAAGATAAAAAAGCCACAATATAAAGTGCAAAGTGCTGATTAGACAAAGCCATTTCTATATTGAATTATGTGTCTATCTCTAGTGAAAAACAGTGGTGGAAACTTATATCTATACATCTACTCTTCTATAAATTTAAAGGGAGAAAAAGATTCTAAAGGGAAGAAGACATTAAAATTAAAAGATCAAAAGATCAAACAATCAAAAGGTCAAAAGACCGAACAATCATTCAAGGACAGACATATGTTCTCATAAATTCTTCAAAATCACATATGCCATTAAAATCACCCCTTATAAGGGGCAATTCTAGAAACTGTGTTATGTACAAAATCCAATATGGGCACACTATTATACCACTATATACCCATCTCCTAATGTTTCATAAATGGAATACATGTTCTGTACTTTCTCATAAATGGACATGTAATTCCACATCAAGATTATGTCCCCAGGGAGATTCTGAACCAAGTAGTAAAATCATCTTGGATTCCATTTGTCTGAGCTCGGAGGTTCTATCGCCGGCCCTAGGATTGTTTTTGATGGATTTAATACCATAAAATATTAATGTTCTAGATTCCCCTTTGTGTATATCCCAAAAATGTTTGGCCAAGGGATATGATCTGTCTTGATTTTTAATGGCTCTAAAATGTTTTAAGAATCTAACTTTCAACTTGTGGATGGTACTACCAATATATTTTTTGTGACATCCACATTCAACAACATAAACCACAAATTCAGTATCACACGTGATACGATCCTTGATGTCACAATATTGACCATCAAAGGTTTGGTATCTCTTCATGTTTTGTGCATATTTGCACGCCCTACAGTGGCCACACTTCCAAAACCCCAGACTTTTTTTGCTCAACCAGGATGTGTTTTCTTTTGTAGAGAAGAAACTTCTAGTCAAATGATCCCCTAGTGAGCGAGCCTTGCGAAAGGTTATGGATGGTTGTGGGTCAATAATATCCCTAATATTGGGATCGTTCTGTAAGGTGTGCCAGTTCTTTTGTAGTATGGTTTTCAAGGAGCCATGTTGTTGATTGTATTGTAAAAATATTCTAGGGGACAGTTGTTTTGTCTCACTGTTTGTGGGTGTGTTGTTAAAAAGTAACTCATCTCTACTCTTATATTTGACTCTATTCTGTGCAACCACCAAGATTTTGAGAGGATATCCTCTGTTTAGAAATCTTTCTGTCATTGTCCTAATTTCTAAATCATATCTACTCTCATCGGAGCCTATTCTGCGAGCCCGCAGAAACTGGCTATACGGTATACTCCATTTCAATGTCGTGGGATGTCCACTGTTGGCATGCACAATAGAATTGCATGCCGTGGGTTTGCCATAGATGGTGGTCTCTAACTGATCATTTTTCACTTCTAGTAAGACATCTAAGAATTCAATTGTCTCTCTAATGAAAGTGGTTTCCAAATGGAAATTAAATTGATTATCATTCAGTATGTTTATATATTCCAGAAGTAATTGATCAGAGCCATCCCAGATAATGAAAAGATCATCAATATATCGCACCCACAGCAGGACCCTATCCATATAGATGTTATTATTCTCAGACCATGGCACCTCTTTCTCCCACCAGCCCATATATAAATTGGCATAAGTGGGAGCAAAAGAAGCCCCCATATCCGTCCCTTGTTTTTGCAGAAAACTGTCGTTGTCAAATAGGAACAGGTTATGGGTCAAACAAAATTGCAACATAGATAAAAGCATGTCTTAAAAAGGTAGTGTATATTTTGGTGGGTTCTGTGATAGGACTACACTTTTCACTGTCCCAGAGCAATGTGATATTATCATTCAATGAGCATTCTTGTGGCTGGTGAGCAAGACATTTGCCCACATATTCACTTTTCTCATAGACCTGTTGTAGGTATGCAGTGTTGGCAGCGTAAGATAATGCATGATAATAATCTATCATGGCTTACCTAGCCTGCCTCAAGGCATCTCTGTTAATAGAGCTTCTATTCTGCGAAAGTTTAAACTTGCAGTATGCAAGTCCTCTGCTATGTTAGGTATCTGCGATGAAACATTTCTTCAGTAGTATTTATACTGCATGTAGTAGCTTTAAAGGCTTCCCAAACATTTTCCACCCGTGCTGAGTTGGTGTTAACCTTCAAAGTGAAAATCTGTGCACCACTCTTCCTTTTCCAAATTACCTCTACTAAATGTCCATCTAACATTTGCCTTTTCTACTCCAGTACCTGAAACCTCAATTTTCACTAAGACATGATCTGAAAACACATTTCAGACACAGTAATAGTTTATTTAGTTTCATGAACATAGGAAGTAACCCAGTCCAGCCACCAAATTATATTTGGCTGAAAAACAAGTAAATTAATGGTTTTCTCGATATTTCTCTCACCATAAGTCAGTGAGATTAAGGACCACATTTATACTTTTTTAGCGCTGCTTTTGCATCATTTTCTGATGCAAAAGTGGCGCAAACTTACAACATGCAATTATATTTTGTAAGTTTGCGCTGCTTTTGCATCAAAAAATTATGCAAATGCGGCCCTAAAAAAGTATAAATATGGAAATAAGTATTCTTGCATACTATGTTAAGCAATCAGCAGTGAGTGGTTTATTTTGTTTGAGCCTTCCTGCTGAAGAATCCCATCCAGTTTCTGGGACAAAAGATAAGTGCCCCCCCCCCTTAAAATTACTAACCACATAATGTCAAGCAGGATCTGACACAATTCCGACAGTGGTATCGTGTCATCCACCACAGGCACATAAAAAGTGGCAAATGTAAGCCTAGTTTTTAACAGCTACTTAACACTTACATCGGTCTGTGAAAATGTAACTTGCATAGGCAAATACTTATTTAAATACAGTGGCACCCCACTTTGTGTTGCAGTTGCGCTAGATAGCCAACTATACTGTGACTATTGGCCAAACATTTTATAAATACTGTTATTCTTATCCTTAAAATATGTTTCTTGCAGAAGCACAATGCCCGGGCAACGGGACCTAATCCATACATCCGCAGCTTGTGCATTTCTCTTATTATTGAGACCATTAATGTTTAATATAACTACCTTTATATTAGCCTTTTATAACGCCATATTGTAATTTGAATATCTGGGCTAAAACCATCTTCCCTCTCATTATGCCATATTTATACATTGAGGCCATCAGACCTCCCAGACCTCCCAACCTTATTGAATACTTCATATCGTAATACAAATGTAGTAAACACTCTCACATTTTTCCTCCTGCTGTTAGCTTCCCAACCTCCTACCCACATCCTATTCTATACTTCATCTCACCCCACAATTCCCTACAATTCCTTCCTTGGACCCAATAATCCCCTGAGTGCCATCCAATTGCACTCTTGAGCACTTATAAACCACCAGAGTGCATCTGAAAGTTGTTGGCCTTACCCCCCCGATAATGAAAGAAAAAAACACAGCCACCCCTAACACCCCTGTAGGGTCCTCATCCTGTTCTTCTAGCATGGAAACCCTCCCTCCCCCTAAGCAGAAGGGGACCTACATACCCTCTACCTATCATTCTGCCTTTTCTTGTTAACTCCTGAAGGAGCACCTGTGCCTTTCTTACATCATTAAACAGAAACGTTGACCATTAGCTAAGACCCTGAGTTTTGCTTTCTGTACTACGGTAGCTTGTGCCCCATTGGCTTTAAAAGCATCGTTCATTTTAACAAAGTCTCTGTGGTTCCGTGGGGAAGTGGCTGACATGTCTGAAAAAATTCTGAAGTGGGGCACCTCTATTGTAATTTTCCAAGTCCTGTAATTTACTCTGTAGGTCATATTTGCTTTTCTCTAGTTGCAAAAATGCCTGCTGCATGTTGCAAATATCATCCTCTAGTACTGAGACACAATTTACAACCTCCTTCTGTCTCTCTGGAATCAAGGTATGGAGAATGATGTGTGTAATGCAACAATATGTCTAATCTCTTCACAATATTTGTGCGTTCTTGGGCCATGCAGTTACTGAATCTGTTTGCTCTTCATGCACACTCAACATGGAGCTGGGCACTTCCAGCCAAAACCAGGCAGGAACACTGGGGTCCTGCGCAGCACAGTTTGGGAACCACTGCACCAAGCCATCCTTGTTTACAAAAGTGACATTTTTCAGAGGCCTATTCAATGATGGATGATGATTCTCTCATTTGCTAAGCTTTTGTTTGTTTATAATGCCAGTTAATACGTTTGACTGTGACTAATTTAGGCAGCACATTTTTCCACAATTCCTTTATAAATTGATAAAGGTTACAATGCCTACCTGATCCTGGACCTAATGTTTTTTTTACTTGACCAAAGACTTTAGAGAACTCAATTTACCAGCTTTGGAAGAATGGAAAGTTACGTTGGCCATGCCCAAATTCGTGACCTACAGATCACCATACATTTCAAGGATGAGCACTGAATTCAATAAACTATCCCACCTCTGATACCTTAATACTGTCCGACAGTATGTTAGGAAAACACATGCAGTTAAGATTAAACGAGCACATCTTGGGCAAGCTATTATTGGAAGTTGAAAAAACTGCAACTGAACAAGTAGGTGTAACTATAATTAAAGATACACATAATTCAGCATAGGTTGCACAGTGATGCAGACATGAAAAATACAAGTAGAAAATGATTAACCTTATACTGCATTGTCATATTTGCTTTGTTTGACATTTGCAATGTTCCCTGCTATGCTTTCATAAAATATATAAGTACATTTCTCTGCCATAAAACATATTCTTAAAAAAAACACAGAATCTTTCTTTTTGTAGAGGCAAGTTTCATTACTGACTTTCTGTTGCCAGGTTCATAACAATTAAAACATTATCCTAGACTACACATTTGGTTTGGGACTAATAAAATGGCTCTTACGATCAGTACCTTCAGTTTACCGGTTCTGACTGAAAAATACACTTGGCCTTTGATTTGTATAGAATTTCAGTTACCTCTAAAATATAATGAACATTCTGGCATTAAAAATATTTTGCTGGAGTATGGGAAGCAAGTCTTAAGGTGTGTGCTCATACTGCCATCTAGTGGCAACTATAAGAACTGCAGTTTGTTGAAACGATCTGCTAAAGCTTTACTGCTGAGCAATAAGGTGTGCAGCATTGATAGTTTTTGTGACCAAGGTGCCTTAGGCTGGTTTTGGCAGCACACTAGGGTGCTATGATGTACAGTTTGGTAACTACTGCCCTACGCCAATAAAGCAGGGGTCTGAGCATCAAAATGAAATTAATCAGAGAAATGCCCACATCTACAAGGTGGGTTTGATCTAATAGTTTCTCACCTTCCCCCCATCCCACCTTGAGTGCTGAGCCTTTTTTGGCTATTTGGGATAGTTTGCGCTTAGGCCTTTGTATATTTTTGTCCACATGAGCAATCAATGCCAAATTTGCGCCCTTTTTTTCCAACAGCCAATCGATTCTAAAGATACCCAGAGTTTGTGGGTTTCCCTAGAGGATACAGCTAAAATTTTGTTTTTTTCAGGACAATGGAAAAAAAGGGCTGCAGAAGAAAGCATGTGTTTTTCCCTGAAAATGGCATCAACAAAGGCTTTGTGATGCTACAATCCCAAACTTCCCAGCTTTCAGAAACAGGCAGACTTGAATCAGAAAACCAAATTTTTTCAACACAGTTTTAGCTTTTTACTGGGAGATACCCCATTTGCTTTTAGCCTCCATTCGGTTAGTGACAGAAATAGGTCTGAAACCAATACTGGATCCCGGGCAGCTAAACATTTATGAAAAGTTGACAACATTCTGAATTCAGCAAGGCGTCATTTGTGATTCCTACACGGCTTTCCTACAGAAAATAACAGCTGAAATAAACAAAATATTGAAATTGAGGTAAAAATAAACAGCCATTTCTGTCCACGTTTTCTTTTATAACATTTTCCAGCTAAGGCAGATTTTTTAAAGCATTATGGGCCAGATGTAGGAAGCACTTTGCGAGTCGCAAACGGCAAAATTTGCCGTTTGCGACTCGCAAATGCGTGTTTCCTATGCAGAAATGCATTTTGCGAGTCGTTACCGACTCGCAAAATGCATTTCCGAATCGCAAATAGGAAGGGGTGTTCCCTTCCTATTTGCGATTCGCAATGGTATGCAATTCCATTTGTGACCGCTTATGCGGTCGCAAATGGAGTCGCAGTTACCATCCACTTGAAGTGGATGGTAACCCATTCGCAAACGGGAAGGGGTCCCCATGGGACCCCTTCCCCTTTGTGAATGGACCCCAAAATATTTTTTCAGGGCAGGGAGTGGTCCAAGGGACCACTCCCTGCCCTGAAAAAACCGAAACAAAAGGTTTCTGATTTTTTGAAATGCAGCTCGTTTTCCCTTAGGGAAAACGGGCTACATTTAAAAAAAAAAAAAACTGCTTTATTGAAAAGCAGGTCGCTAACATGGAGGCCTGCTGACTACAGCAGGCCTCCATGTTAGCGAGTGCCTATACTCGCTATGGGGCCGCAATTTGCGACCCACCTCATTAATATTAATGAGGTGGGTCATTGCGACCCCATAGCGAGTTGCAGTCGGTGTCTGAGACACCTTACTGCATAGCAATTTGCGAGTTGCAAATTGCGAGTCGGAAGGACTCGCAATTTGCAACTCGCAAATTGCCACCTATCTACATCTGGCCCTATATTGTTACATCTGCTGGACTCTTCTGGTTACGGTGATATACCTGGTTTGCAGGTTCATAAAAAAAAAACTCGGTACCCAGAGCCAATAAATGAGCTGCACTCTGTAATGGACTTTCATTGTATACCTGGTGTACAGCAATTCATTTCGTGAGATATAAAGAGTCAAAAATAAGTACCAAGGAAACCTTTGTATTTCCAAAATGGGCACAGGATAAGGTGTTGAGAAGCAGTGGTTATTCACATATCTCTGAATTCCAGGGTCCACATACTAGCATGTGAATTACAGGGCATTTCTCAAACAGACTTCTTTTTTACACACTGTCTTACATTTGAAAAAATG
Source organism: Pleurodeles waltl (assembly GCF_031143425.1). Classification (NCBI taxonomy): domain Eukaryota; kingdom Metazoa; phylum Chordata; class Amphibia; order Caudata; family Salamandridae; genus Pleurodeles; species Pleurodeles waltl. Next base: position 642,249,706 of record NC_090440.1, on the reverse strand, counting down.
TAGAGAAAGACAAGGGGAAATAACACTTGTTCTTCTATTCTGGGTTCCCCCAAGTCTCCAGATAAAACTGGTACATCACTTGTGTGGGTAGGCCTAGTGCCCGCAACAGGAAACGCAAAATGGACACATGGTCAAATTTTTCCATTGAAATCTGACGTGTTTTTTGGAAAGTGCCTAGCGGTGTATTTTGGCCTCTAGTTCAGCCAGCACCTAGAGAAACATACCAAACCTGTGCATTTGTTAAAACTAGACACCTAGGGGAATCCAGGATGGGGTGACTTGTGGGGCTCTCACCAGGTTCTGTTACCTTTGCAAACCTCATAATGGGGCAAAAAAACACCTTCTGATTTCGGTGATGCAAAGTTCTAGAATATGAGAGGAGCCACAAAATTCCTTCCACTCAACATTCCCCCAAGTCTCCCGATAAAAATGTTATCTCACTTGTGTGGATAGGACTAGTGCCCATGACAGGAAATGCCCCAAAACACAAAGCACGTTTTCTCAAGACACTCAAATAAACAAAAATAGACACACTATTGAATCACCTTGGCACATACCAGTCGTCACAGTCTTAAGCACCTCAGGATCACCTCCATTTCAACGGTCCAACCTCCACATTAAATCTCTGGCGGTCAGACTGTCAGGGCTCCGCTAGCACCACCAGGATCCATAATCCCAGTGGCCTGGTGGTGGCAGAGATCATAATCTGCCAGGGCAGTGCTGCATGCAGCACTTCCCTATGGATTACAACCATATTCTCCGCCTTTTTGTGGTGGTAACACTGCCATGAAAAGGCTTTTGGAAAACAGGTGCAGGTAGCCACAGGGGTGGCCGTGAACTGCCCATGCACTTGGCACTTGGCACTTGCCAAGCACCGTCGCAAAGCAGACAGTGAACATTGCTAGAGTGTTGGTGCCGCAGGCTCGATTACGGCTCAGTGCTGTAGCCTGTTTCCTCCTAGTTCAGCAGACGGAAACTGAGGCCGACCTGTTGGGAAACTCTTAATAACTCCGGTAGGGTGGTCGCCACAAAGGCAGCAGCCACTCTGTTAGGAGTTTGGAGGATGGGCTTTCCAGTCCGCCAAAATCTTACTTAGGTCCTAAGTTTTACACACAATTGCCTAGTCACTGAAATTATGATAAACATGGCCCCATTCTTTGGTTAAAGGTTGGGAGCCCATGCTATCTTTAAACTGCTTTTCTAAACTAAGCAATGTTAACATTGAGTGTATGCTGCTAATCCATGGGATTTTACATTTCCTATCAAAATAAATAATATCTGAGGTTCACTGACAAACTATCGAAACCCTAAATATCATGATACAAAAACTTTGTGACAAAAATATGTTGCACATAAATATTTTATCCTATACTTATAATTGAAAGGCAAAAAAATGGAAACAAATATTATTTTACACTAGTATCGAAAAATATATGCAATTTTTTTTTATATATATAATTAAACATAGTAAGCATTAAATATATTAACATGTAACAACAATATAATATAAATATATTTAAATAATATGAAAACATATTTAGAAAAATATACTTATTTAAGCAAACACTCACACGTATGTATGTGTGTGTTTATTTACACATATATAATGTAAAACTATTTTTTGGGAAGTGGATTATTGGTAAGGGCAGTTAAGTACCTACACTTAGCAATAGGCCACTAACCCCCACCAGGTCCAGTAAGGTCTCAAAAATTAACCCCAGCTCAACCCTTGGTAGCTTGGCAATGAGCTGCAAGACAAAGTGTGTAAAGCATTCAAATAGCACAGATCAGCAATAAAAGATAACACAGGAAACAATTTAAAAATCCAAAACCAATTAAAAAAAATAGGAAATATTTGACACTAAAATGAATAAAATCAGATAAGGGGAACCGGAGATAGAAATTTTGTAAGAATTCATGTTTTTGAGCTCATATAAACTAAAACGCTCCACTCAGGATATCTGGTGGCACCTCGACCAGGGCAAAGTCAAAGTTTAAGGCCGAGTGCGATGGAGCCCTGCTCTGCTACAGCACGCGGGAGGCCTCGGTCAAAAGTTTACCTTCGGACTTAGGGCCTTATTACGACCTTGGTGGAGGGGAATTACTCCGTCCCAAATATGATGGATATCCCGACTGCCGTATTACAAGTTCCATTGTGTTCTATATATCTGTTACTTTTGGGACGGAGTAATACCCTCTGCCATGGTCGTAATCAGGACCTTATTCTTTTTCTTGAAGAGGTTTCTCACTGGGACAAAGTCACCAATCCAATCCAACCTCCTTGGAGCCCTCTTCAGATACGTGTTGCAGGAGACCTCAGTGAAGAATTCTACTTTCAGACTTAGATGATTTTTCAGGACAGAAATCTTTGTTCGGCTGAAGTTGAACTTGGATCCGACTTCCCTGGAGCCCTCCTTAGATACGAGGGAAGTCCTGGTCAACTTACCTGTCACTCACCTATGTCAGTGCACAGAGACATGCATATTGGTCTGAAAAGTAGGAACACACTGACAGCTAGGTTCACAGTAGATTACATACAACAGAAACATTGTGATGGTAGAGGTTAAGGTCCTGCATTTTCACATGTCAGGCACATATGGACACACAAATTACACCATCTTACTATCTCCAGTTCCCTACAGGTTATCTTGATGGGAAAGCACAATTCCACCCCAGTGTCCTGACAGTCTGGCCATGTTAGTTACACTCCACATACTCATGGCAATTACTACCTGGTTCCAGCCATCTCCACTTCTCATGTCTGCCTGCAATCTCTATCTGCTTCTGACACTGCCTGTGACTTGCCAAGGATGAGGAGCAAAACTAGAACTCTGCAAATCTGTGATTGACAGAGATAAGAGATAGAACATAGCAGAAAACATTCCTAAATTCAGACAAGTCATTTACACAATAGTGACTTTGCATGTGCATTAACAAAACATGACACCGTAGACCACTCTTTTCGGAACACAATACAAATTAACATTTTGCATGCACAGCTAACTCATATGCATTGGAGTTACCTAAAACCTCATAGCTGATGGTTAAAAGGTGGTGATGTGCTACCCATTAACTCCAGGTTACAAACATATCACAGCAGCATTGAGAAGACATCACATACCTTGAGTCAGTTGAAGTACTGATTGATGAGATCTGCCCTGAAGTCTCCTGTTTCATCTTCATCTGGCTCATCATCACTTGGCAACTTTTCATTTCCACCCACTGATTCTGCTGCTTCCCCCTCATCTGTTAGAAATGGTACCCAACGTCTCAGGGCAAGATTCTGGAGCATGCAGCAGGCAACAATTATTTGACATACCTTGTTGGGTGAATAAAGGAGGGCTCCTCCTGATGTGCCCAGGCAGCAAAACTTACCTTCAGGACCCCAAAAGTCTGCTCCACAACATGCCTTGTCCTTCCCTGGGCCTCTTTGTAGTGGACTTCCTCTGGCATGGTTTGGTACCTCACTGGTGTCAACAACCAAGGACTGTTTGGACAGCCAGAGTTAACTGTAAGCCAATAGGTAGAAAAACACAAACATGTAACAAGGACATGCAGAATTGTGATAACAGGAGCAAAACTTTCCAAACACACATGTCATATCTGACCTACCAATCAGCTAGGTCCTCTCTGTGTTGAGTTGTGCCATCAGCAGTGAGATATTGCTGTTCTGTATGATGAAGGAATCATTGACTGATCTTGGATACTTTGCACTTACTTGTGAAATGTACTGGTCTGCCAAACACACCACTTGAAAGTTGATGTAGTGGTAGTTTTTCCTGTTCCTATATGCCTGTTCATTGACACTGGGGGAAGCAAGGCTAATGGGTGCCATCTATGGCTCACTACATGTGGAATGTGTCCCATTGCATAAAACTATGCCTTCACACAGGCCAAATCCTCATGTTGGGAAAACCTGATGTAGCTATCCAGTTGATTCAACAATGAAGACAGTACATCCTTTAAAACCAGACTGAACTTGGGCTGAGACATCCCTGCAGTTGGGGCTACTGTATTTTAAAAGGCTCAGTGGCCAGGAAGTGTAAAAGTGACATTATTCGAACAGTGGGAGGTATGCTATAAGGATTGCAAATGGCAGGCATCAGATCAGGCTCTAACTGATCACAATGATCCATGATTGTATGCCTATTCAGGCGATATGTCTGGATAGTATGTCTTGCCTCCATGGTGTGCAGGTCTGCTAGTGGGCAGTACACTGGAGGTTGTCATCCTCTCCTCATGCCAGGGCAACTATATGGAAACATATTAAATTTGTATGTGACATGAGCAATGCACACATAATGAACATGTAAATATACAACTCACACATATCTGCAGTCGAGTTTGGTTACATCATCTCATATGTACATGACCACATAGTGCTATGCATCCCACGACACTCCCCTTGGTGCACATTCCCTCAATTATCTAATGTACCATACATGCATACATCTGTGACTATCAATGTTTGTTAGTCCAACTGACTTTACATGTAGCACATTATCTAAATTATCACCGCACATAGGGTGTTGAGAATAGGTGTACATTTCTATCACCACAAATCCCTCCGTTAAACTGTTTTAACTACTCCCATGCACAGACTAATAATTCTGAAGGCAATACTTACTGATAGTTAGCACAATAAAGGGATTTGTTAATGATGCAGATTAAAAACTTTTCCATACATGAAATGTTCTCAAAATGGTACCTACTGTACTGGACATGTGGAAGTGATCTCACTCCACTGGCGGACATCGTCATGACGGTAGGCGGTCATTACTGCAATGGAAGTTGACATTGGAACACATTGCTACCTTTGGCGGAGTTGGGCCAATGGCAATGTCCTCTGTCAGTGACGGTCCTCTACGTGATGGACGTGATGGCCATCTTCTGCAGTATTGCTCACTTCCTGAGCTGCTGTGTACTGCCTCTGGAAGCTATAATGCCACGTCCTGCAGGTGATAGGGCCCCAGCTTTCCCACTGAAGAACTGGACAAGCTTGTGGAGGAGGTTCTACCCCTGTATGAACAGCTACATTGTGCACCAGAGGAGCAGATGAGTCCAATGTTATATTAATGTGTGAGAGGTGGGGTGTACGATGGTGTACCTGAAACATAAACTTGTGAAGGTGTTCATGCATGCAGATGCTAAATTGTGCATGAGTGTGAACTGAGAGGATGGTAAAGTTTGCCCATTTGCTCTAACTGAAGTGTTCTGTCCATTTGTATTGGTATGGTGAATGTGGAAATCTGCTTTTGTTTTTGTCTGTGTCAACCATGCAGGTCAAAACCCATAAAAAAAAGGGAACCTGGCCAGCCATTGGCAAGCAAGGGCGAACCATGGGGGTTCACAGCTGGCAAAGCACCCATGGTAGAAAGAGGTGGGAGGACCTGAGACGTTTGGCCCAGAAGACCGCAGAGGCCCAGCTGGGGATGTCCTCCCAGCAAAGAAGGGGTGCCCTTTGACCCCCCGGTGGCCCACATTTTGGTGGTGGCCTACCCTGAGGTAGAAGGGGGGTTGAGGGCAGCACAGCAGCCACAAGGGAGTAAGTACTGACTAAACACATGAATATGCATCTGCTAGATAGGGGTATGATGTTTAACTATCTCAGCTCTGACAATGTGGTAGGTGCGACAGGTAAAGGATCTTCTAGGAAGACATAGTACTACAGTTGCCACCATTGATACACAGATGTGGACATTGTATTGTGTATAGGGACATGTTACTCACCTATGTTTACCCAATAGTATTACAGCATGTGATGATGCACATGTGAGAGGGTAATATATGTACCTCTACACTGCTATACATATGTGTCACCTGCTGTGTCATCCTTCCCACCTACTGCTCCACAGTCTATATACTTGGTAAGTTATCTAGCCCTTTTGTCTCTGACCAGTCCTATTCCACTTGATTGCGCTCTATGTACTACAGAGGGTCTGATAGATGAGTAACAAGTCCAAATGATCCTGTGTTCTGAAACAGAAGGACACATCATGTGAGGCTGCCATCTCAAATAGGAATTTGACATGGTATGCTTACTACACTCCCTCTGAGGTGTGAGGAGGTGTCCCCATTGTATTGTATTGTATTGTAATCGTATTTATATACCGCTTACTACCCCAGACGAGGCTTTGAAGCGCTTTTCGATGAGTAGCACGCTACTCCGGAACCCAACAAGAATTAGTGATGGATTAGTATCGTTAAATAATGAGTACAATTTTAGTATTATTATGAGTTAATATGAGCCGCGGATATGAGAGTTTGTTAGTTAGATTGACTGGAGTAATGGAGGGGTGAAGGAGGAAAGAAGTCCAGAAGTATTAATTGGGAGTATATCCTTCATTTACTCAACCCAAAGGTTTGGGATGAGTAAAGGGGGGCAGAGGGGGAAGAGTATGTGGAAGGGTTAGGGAGAGCATAGTAGCAGGGTGAGATGAATGCAGGAGAATTTAGTAGGGTTGTGTGGGAGGTTACAGAGGTAGAGTGAGGTTTGGTGAGTTAGATGTGGAGGTGGAGGGAAGAGCTTAGGCAGAGATATTTAGGAGATGAAAGTGGTAGAAGGGATTTGGGATGAGTCAGATTGAGAATGGAGGATAGTTTGATAGAGATATGACATAAGAGTGATGAGTAGATAAGTGTGATAAGATGAGAGCAGGAATTCATAGATATCTAGTATAACAACCCAACCAGGAGCCATGTAATGATCCACGAACATGCCAAGCACAGAAACAACATATACACATACATACATATATATATACACACACACACATGAATACACACACATATGCATATACAATTCATAATTAGAATTGTTATTTTTGAACTATACTTTGGCAAATGTGATGTTTGATCAGGATGGACATACTACATAGTGTAAAGGATGGTGGTAATTATTCATTAACAGCACAAGACATTTCATTGGCATGTCTTCTAAATCTTTTTGCACCCTGTTTATGGTATTGAGAATGTAAGTGGTTAGCCTGCTGATCCCCCACGTCATTTGATATGTTTACGATACATAGGGCATTACCATACCTATATGGATGCAACATACACTGTTTTGTGCCTACATTATGTGTCAATTGGTACTTTGTGCCTTTTGTTATGTTGAGGCCTCTACTTTGCCATACTTACCTTTGCTAACCTGAGACTGTTAAAACAGATTTTGTAATGGATCTGGATCAGCTCATTTCAGCCAGACTTAATAGTGTGGCTGATGGCCCATTTGACATAAACATGTTGGTGGAATGGGATATGTTGTCAGTCAATAAGCTGTCCATTAGTGTTCATCATAGTTACAATAGAGGTACTCCAGTCCTAAGATGTTAGATTGCACATGTCTGCACAGATATTAGTGATGTAGGTTGTTTGATGTAGTCGTGTAGAGGTTTCTACTCACCATGAATAGTGAAATAGTACACAAGGTTAGTGTCCATTGTATTGGAGGTGTTAGTATGCTCCCTGTGGTTGTCTGTGGGTTTATCCTGTGTGCTAAGTAGGCCCCTATAGCTGGACATGACTTTGTTGTCTATGTGTCAATGAGTAAGGTGAGTGGGTCCAGAACCTCTATCTAAACATTTTTAAGGACTTTATATAGATGTTAGGTACTTTTACATTTATGTGACTCACTGTTAGAAATGGGCTCTCTAATTGGCAGAGGTAACACCCTTGACCAAGTAGGGACCACATTCCTAGTCAAGGTAAGTCACACACAATTCAAATGATCCTGTGCCCACCCTCTGGTAGCTTGGCACTGAGCAGTCAGGCTTAACTTAGAAGACAATGTGTAAACTATTTGTGTAATAAATCATATAATAACAGTTACAACAACACAAAAATACACCACAAAGGTTTAGAAAACTAGATCATATGTATGAGAATAAAAAAAGGTCAAAACGGTAAAGATCCAATAAGCACAAGCTGAAATATCACTTTTTAGAAAGTTTAAAAGAGCCTTCATCTTTAGAAATAAACAGCTGTGTCTTTATTACATACAGTAACTGGGATGCATCAAAAATAACTACGGATGGAGACTGCAGAGGAGGAGATGCGTGGAAAAATAGGGTGTTGCATTGAATTTTCCTGCTCAACACAGACGTCATTGCTTTCCATGCTGCAAGGGGTATGCGTTGTTTTTCAGTGCACAGTCTTGGTTCCTCACTGTGGTGCAGGATATTTTGATACCAAGGGATGATGCAGGGAAAATCTTTGACAAGCTGGAAGAAGCCATGGGTGCTGCATCAATCTGGTAGGTGATGCGTCAAATTTTACCTCGCAAGTCAGGTGCTGCATTGAATTTCTAGTCGGGAAGTCAGGGTTGTGACTTTCCAGTCAGCTATGCGGCAATTTCTCAGTCGCAATGCAGGCTTTGAGTTTATTTGGGCAGGCGGTTCATTGATTTTTGATGCACAAGGAGTTTCCTGGAGAGATGAAGTCTTTTTGTCCCTGAGACTTCAGAAAACAGGAGTCAAGCTCAATCCAAGCTCTTGGAGAGCACTTTTGGGAAAGGCAGAGTCCTTCTCAGCAAAGTCAGAGGCCAGTAGGGCAACAACAGGGCAGCAGTCCTTCTCAGCAAAGAATTCCAGATGAGTCCCTTGAGCAGCCAGCTAGCTCCTCTGACAGGGTGCAGGTGTAAGTCTAGCGGTGTATGGTTTGGTGGGATCAGAGACCCAGTTTAAATTCCCCAAAATGCGTTTGAAGTGGGGGAGACTTCAAAGAGTGGTTTTGAAGAGCAACAGTTCCCCTTTCAGTTTAGTCCTGTCTGCTAGGGTCCCTGTGGGGGTTTTAGCAGTCCATTGTGTGAGGGCAGGCCAATGGTCTTTGAAATGTAAGTGTCAGGCCCTCCACCCTTGCAGGCCAGGAAGACTCATTTAATATGCAGATGAATTCAGGTGTGACTGAGTGTCTGGGTGAAATGCACAAGGGAGCTGTCAACCAGCACAGACCAGGCATTGATTGGAGACAGGCTGTAAGAAACAGATGGCTTTAAGTGCCGAGAAATGCTCACTTTCTAAAAGTGGCATTTCTAAAATAGTAATATAAAATCCAACTTCACCAATAAGCAGGATTTTCCATTGCCATTCTGGCCATACTAAATATGACCTGGTTACTCCTTTCAGATCAGAATCTACCACTCAAAAAGTATATGAGGGCAGACCTAATGCTAGCCTATAGAAGAAACAGACCTCACGGTAGTGGAAAAAGAATGTAGGAGTTTTTCACTACCAAGACATATAAAACAAATATGTACATGTCCTGCCTTTTACCCACATAGCACCCTGCCATGGGCAACCTAGGGCCTACATTAGGGGTAACTTTTATGTAGAAAATGGAAGTTTTGTGGCTTGGCAAGTACTTTTAAATGCCAAGTCAAAGTGGCAGCGAAACTGCAAACAGGCCTTGCAATGGCAGGCCTCAGACATGGTTAAGGGGCTACCAACGTGGGTGGCACAATCAGTGCTGCAGGCCTACTAGTAGCATTACATTTACAGGCCCTGTGCACATGTAATGCACTTTACTAGGGACTTATAAGTAAATCAGATATGCCAATTGGGGATGAACCAATGTTACCATGTTTAAGGGAGAGAGCATATGCACTTTAGCACTGGCTAGCAGTGATAAAGTATGCAGAGTCCTAAAACCAGCAAAAACAGTGCCAGAAAAGTGGAGTGGAGTGGAGGGAGGGAGGCAGACACAAAGTTGGGGATGACCACCCTAAGGCTGTCAGGTCTAACATGTGCCCTTCCCAGCTGAAAGTGGGGAGAGCTACCCAAACCCTTGGGAGCTCTCATCACTAAGGTGGAAGACTCTGGAGAGACCATCAGCATTGGCATGGCCAGTCTCCGGGTGATGCTCCACTGTAAAGCTCCACTGTAAAGCCCATTCCCTGTAGGGAGATGAACCACCTCAAGAGTTTAGGATTTTCACCCCTCACCTGCATGAGCTATTTGAGGGGCCTGTCTGAACCCAGAAGTGAGTCCCAAACAGGTATGTTCTCATTTTCTTCAATGCCCAGACTATAGCAAATGTTCTCTTTCAATGGAACTCCACCTCTGTTTCCGTGGTAATACCCTTCTGCTAATAAAGGCTACTGGTTGGTCCAGGCCCTCCTCATTCAGCTGTGCTAGAACCACCCTGTGCCATACTCTGAAGCGTCTGTCTGCTCGATGAACTCCTTGGACTAGTCAGGGGCCCTGAGCACGGGTGCCGTGCACACGACTTCCTTTAGGGAACCAAAGGCTTTCTGACAAGCTGCTGTCCAAATCAATAACCTAGGTTGCTTTTTGGAAGTTAATTCTGTTGAGGGGGGCACCATGGTGCCATAACCCTTAACAAACCTACTGTAGCACCAGTGAGGCCTAGGAAGGCTCTCACCTCAGTTTAGGTTCTAGGTGTTTGCCAGGCAATGATTGTCTCTTGGCCTGGAGGGGCGGCACCTTGCCACCACCCACTAGGTGTCCCAATTACACCATCGGAACCCTGCCCAATCTGGCACTTACTGACTTTGATTGTCAGGCCTGCCTGTTGTAGGGCCTGGAGCACCTCTTAGAGGTGGAGCAGGTGTTTCTCCCAGCTGGAACTGTAGATAGCAATGTCATCTAGAAAGGTGGCTCAGAACTCATCCTTACCAGCTAGGACTTGGTTAACCAACCACTGGAAGGTAGCGGGGCATTTTTCAAACCAAAGGTCATAACTTTAAACTGGTAATGCACCTCAGGAGTGGAAAAAGCAGATCTATCTTTGCCCCCCTCAGTCAAGGCAATCTGCCAGTACCCTGATGTGAGATCAAAAGGACTGAGGAATTTGGCAGCACCTAGCCTGTCTATGAGCTCATCAGCTCGGGGATGGGGTGAGCGTCATGTTTAGTGACAGAATTGAGACCCCGGTAATCCATGCAGAACCTAAGTTTTTGGCTTGGCACCGGGTGCGGCAGCCTTTGGTATCAGCACCACAGGGCTGGACCATGGACTGCTGGATTTCTCAATTACCCCTAGAGCCAGCTTATTGGCAACTTCATCCTTGATGCTGGCCTTCACCCTGTCTGAGAACCTGTAAATGTCATTTCTTTACAGGTGGACTGTCTCCCATGTCAATGTCATGGACAAACAAGTGTGTGAGTCCAGGGGTGAGGGAAAACAGGGAGGAGTACTAATCCAGCAGCTATTAGCAGTCCCCTCGCTGGTCCAGGGTCAGGGAGTCAGAGAGATTGACATCCTCCACTGACCCATCATCTTCTTGGGCAGAGAGGAGGTCAGGAAGAGGTTCACTCACATCCCCCACACCCTCATCTGTCACCAGAAGCATGTTGACTTCCGTCTTCTCAAAATGAGGCTTCAGTCTATTCACATGGAGCACCCTTAGGGGGTTTCTAGGGTACTGGAGATCTGCTAAGTAAATGGCCTCCCCTTCATGCTCCCTTATCTCATACGGGCCAGTCCAGTGGTCCTGGAGAGATCTAGGCTCTACTAGCTTCATCACCCATACTTTGTCTCCAGACAGAAACGCTACCAGGGTGGTCTTTTGGTCATTCCATTGTTTCATAATCTTTTGATTAACCTCAGAGTTGCTCTTGGCCCCCTTCCAGAAGTGGTGCATCTGGTTGCGGAGGACCAACATGTAGCTGACCACATCCTGGGGGGTGGGGGGTTTACTTGGGAGATTTCTCCCAACTCTTTTTGACAATGCGTAGGGGTCCCCTAACAGGCTTCCCATAGAGAAGCTTGAAGGGACTGAACCCTACCCCCCTTCTGGGGTACCTCTCTATAGGCAAAGAGAAGGCCTGGCAACAAGACTTCCCACTTATGCCTCATGGCCTCCGGGAGGCCTGTGATCATGGCCTTCAAGGTTTTATGGAATCTCTCCACAAGCCATTGGATTGACGATGACAAGGTGTGGCGAACTTGTGGGTCACCCCACACGCATCCCACATGGATTTCATGTATGCATACATGAAGTTTGTGCCTCTATCAGACACAATCCTCTTTGGCAATCCCACATAGGTAAAGATCCCCATCAGAGTTCTGGTCACCCCCTCAGAGGGACTGTCTCTGGGTAGCGGTTGGCATGGTCCACCAAAGCCAGGATAAACCTGTTGGTTAGGGCAGTTTTGGGGTCCAATGGATCGATTACATCGATGCATACCCTTTCAAAGGGGTGCCAATGACGGTGAGTGGGATGATGCGGTCCTTGACCCTTTCCACTGTCCTGGCAGGTGGGACAGAACCTACAGAATGCATCTGAGGCTGTCCGCATTCGAGGTCAATTAATTTGGGTGAAAAGCCTGGTAAAGGTCTTGTCTTACCCTAAATGTCCTGCCAGGGGAATGTCGTGAGCCAGGCCCAGTAGGAAGGCCTAGTTACACTGGGGGACAACCAGCACAGTGCTGCCCCAGCCTCCAGTACCTTAGGCTCACTGTAAAGGAGGTAATTCTCCCAATAGATAAGATGATCCCTTAAGGCTTCACTTGCTGCCTCAAGCCCACAAGAGTGGGGCACTCTTTCTGTACCTTGCAGAATTCTTTCCTGGTGGGCCCACCCTCAACTTGCCAGTCAGCAAGATGAGGTAGATCACCCAGGGGAGCAATGTCCTCCCCGGTTTGCTCAGGGGGCCTCCTCCTCAGGGACCCCATCAACCACTGCAGGAACTTCTGGGACTGGCTTCCTGTGCCCCTTGCACCTCTCCTTGACAGCTGTCTGGGTCATTCTTCCTGGCTCCAGATGTCCATGACTCTCCTCCCGGGAAGTCATGGACCTTGTGGTCATGCAGACCCACTCAGGCAATCCCAACATCTTCAAGTGAGACCTTAGCTCTACCTCCCTCCAGGTAGTGTGCTCAAGGTCATTGCCTAACAGACAATCTACCTGCTCTGCTGACACCAGCTGACCCCTGAAAGTAGTCATGCTGGCTCCTGTGTCACACAGAGCCTCCACCCGTTGCCCATTAAGGGTGACCCACTGCCTATACTTGGAAGTATTAGCAGACATGTGGGCTGTTGACAACATTTCTGCATCCCCCAGGGACACTAGGGTTACCTCTGCTTGTTCCCCAAAACTAACTGTGACTATCTCTTCCCTGAGTACTACACTAGCCAACCCAGGTGCCTGCCCTTCAGAGGGGGGCGGGCCCTCTTTGGACATCTGGAGTTGCCCTTAGAGTGACCATACTTAGAGCACTCAATGCATTGGAGTACAATACCCCTGTCTTACTGTCAAAGAACCCTTTCTTTTTAGAATCAGACTGGGACTGAATACCACTATTTCCTTGAGAATTATTTTGGGGGCCTTTTGAGAACTTCTTATTTTTAAGGTTTTCTCCCCCCTCTTTCTTCTGTTGAAGACCCTGACCACCTTTGTGGGTGTCCCCTCCAGATGCCTTTTTGGACACTCTGGTAATAGCCGCCTACTCAGCAAGTTTCCTGCGATGAGTCAGCTTACTGTCAACTAGGTGCTGGTGCAACTCTGTAAAGCAAATACATTTGGGCATTCTATATGTACTGATTTAATCTTAGGTATCTGACATTGTGAATGTTAGGGCCAGAGTCATGTTAGGCATGTGATTGCAAAGCAACATGCAGTGTTGTAGTTGAAGTGAGATGAGTTTACTTTCATGGAACATGAGTACTGGTGATGGACTGGGCAAGTATGGATTAGGGGTAGACATAATATTGTGATTTCAGTTAACAGCATTTGCTAAGACTGATTTGGTGATGCACAGTGATGATCTGTATAGGGAGAGACTTATTGTACTGCCAATTCAGCTTGTGCATGAATAGTTTGTTCTTGGCTGAAATGATGGTATGGTGATGTAGTAATCAGATGGCTGGCTTATGTTGTTGGTGATATTGTTGTCATGTGGGATTGTTGGAAGTATGTAGTTGTAATATAATGTAGGCTCTAAATGGTTCCTACCTGGGGCTTTCTAGGACATACATGTGATGTTACTGTTGTGTATGATGTAATGTATGTGTATGTTAAGAATGTGATGACCCGCCTCTCTCTCTGTTTCTCTGCCTCGGCATCGGCAGTCAAAGGAGATGGGGCACAGAAGAGTGGGCAAGCTACTAGCTACAGGACCCATAGTGCAGGATCCAGTTTGTCATCTTCGGAATCCTCCTCCAATGGACACTTCCTGGTAGTGACAGACCCATCTGGGAACACCTTATCATCATCTTAGTCCACTACTCCCTTACTACCACCGCCCTCCTGTAGCACCCCACCCAGTTGGCCATGCCCACTCACCCAAGAGGGTGGCATTTCCTTTGCCGCAGATAGATCTGCCCCTGCCCCTGAGGGTGGCTATTGACCACCTAAAGTCGTTCTCTGTGGGTCAGTCGACTATTGTGAATGCCATCCAGGGACTGGCAACTCAAGCCCAACAGGGTAATACGTTCCTAGAGGGCATTCACGGTGCACTGACTGGCCCTACAGACATCCTTTCAGGCTCAGGCCTTCACACTGACAGCAGACAGTCACAAACAGACAGATAGACTCTTTGGCATGACATCACTCCAAGTACCTGAGAGTGAGAAGCGGAAACGCTGGTCTGACATACAGACAAAAATATGCGCAGTGGGTGTTGCGCATAGCTCTGTGGAGGAGATACACAATCGATGGTACGATTTGAGGTCCAGTGCTAATGAGATGGTGGCCGGCAGGCTTAGGGATGCAAGGAGCACTAGAGGCGGACCATCCACCCACACACCGTCCACCCCTATGGAAGACCTGGTGGAGTTCACATTGCTGTGGTGTAAGTGACATTGACATCTCAGGGACACCTAGCACCAGCAAAGGTAAGGCCAGTAATTATGTGTATCCCCACATGTGCATGTACACATGCCCCTTAGGAAATAGAACATAGCTTGATGCACAGTGAAAAGTAGTCCATGTCACATCTCACATACAACTCAACAGTGCCTTGTGGGAATGGTAGTACACAACCTAAGGTGAATACACAACATAAAGAGCAAGATAGTGGTCAGCCACATAGAGAAACACCACAAATGACTCAGGGTGACACCATTGAATTGTTCATTTAAAGCAACACTGGAAATCTGTGACAAATGCTAGAACTGATATGCTTCACATTATCCTTGCAAATGACTCAGTCCCTGCTGCTGCAGGATCAGAAAAAGTGGGGGAAGCAGAAACACAGCCACAATCAGACTCAAATACAAGTGAGTCCTACAGTATTGTTTCAACTAGAAGCAGGGCAAGGGTGTTACCACTGCCAGAGCACAACCTGGACTCAGATGAGATGCCAGAACATGAACCCACAGCACCACCAGAGCCGAGTCCCACAGGAAGACAGCAGTCACTGCACCAGCGCCAGCGTCAGTCAACTCCCCTCAGGAGGCGCCATGATGCAGGCAGACAGGGCACAGAAGAAGGAGTGGGCCCATCAATCTTTGGCGGCCTGGAAGCTTCCATGCTGAAGGTGCAGCGCCTGCAATGCAAACATTTGAAGTCACTGCACAGACAGTTTGTGTCTCACAATAGCAATGTGGGGTTGCAAAACAAGCACTTGGAGACCCTGATTGAGGGACAGCAAAGAGTTGCAGAAAACTCCAAGGAGTTGACACAGGCCATTGGGGAGCTATGCACTGAGATAAGGCAGGAGCGCGTCAGCCAGCGCAGGCGCCATTACCATTATTTGGCTAAGTTTGACAGCTTCTGCAGGTCAGTCAATCGGCTTGCAAGATCAACAGCCCAGATATCACGGCGTGCCGTTGCCACACAGGTGGAGATGGCACATTGCAGTCGGGACATTGCACAGGGACTGGTGCAAATTAACAATGTAGTGGATGCCATGCAAACAGCACGCAGTGCCACAACCAGCAAACTGGGTGTTGGTGACAGAGAGAAGTCCTCTAGCCTCAGCAGTCTGACAGTCCCTGTGATTGATCTGAGGCGTCGCAGTGCCAGACACAGTACTGCAGGTGAACCTGCTTCTAGAGGTGCCAGCGAGGGCACTGAGCACTCAAGTGGAATGCGTGGATGTATGAAGTGATGTGGAGGGCTACAGGGGACCACCTCAACATGTATAATAAAGTCATACTATGATGCTTATAGTGTGACACTGTTAATAGATCATGTCTTCCCACTGTGAATAGCTATGTCCTACTGACACATTGTTTACCTGAAGTCAACGTAATAAAGATGCCAACTACTGCAATACATATTATTATCATTACTTACATAAAAAAATGGTTGTGCGTGATGTCAGCACGTCTTTACCTGCCTTCTGCTGCACTGGTCCTGTCTGCTGGTAGAAGAGGGGGTAAAGGATCATCATTCTCATCTGAGTCTGGCTCCATGAGTTCCACTGGTATGGCCCTGGTGGTTGCTATGTTGTGCAGGATAGCACATGTGGCCACGGTTTTGCATGTTGTCTCAGGGCTGTACTGTAGTGCTCCTCCACTCCTATGGATGCACCTGAAATGGCTCTTCAGCAGTCCAAAAGTGTGCTCGACCACATTGCGGGTAGCCCTATGTGCAGCATTGGACCTCCTCTCTGCTGGGGTGGCAGGGCTCAGGTAGGGCGATAGCACATAGGTGTGCAGTGCGTAGGCACTGTCTCCTGAATGCACAGAGTAAAATGAGTACATTTGCTGTCTGACGTCATGCTTACATCAATGCATTATCGTGAACTATCAAATTACCTAGTAGATATCCTTCCCCAAACTCCCCAGCTAGCAGTCTTGTGTGTATCCCGCTGTGGTTAAAGATGTAGGAGTCATGTGTGCTCCCTGGGTATCTGGCCACGAGATTGGTAATGATGTAGGAGGCATTGCATATCACCTGTATGTTCATGGAATTATGGTTTTTACGGTTGCTATACACATAATTGGTGGCCGATGGTGGACAGATTGCTACATGTATCCCATCAATGGCACCTAGCACATGTGAGAACTGTGCTAGCTGGTAAAAATTTACTTTGGTTTGTTGTACTGCCTGTGGGTTTTGGGGAATCTGATGTACAGTTGTATTCTGCTCAGCACGGCCTTGAGAAATGCGTTGAAAAATCTAGAAATGGCACTCTGTGATACCTCTCCAGCTGCTGCTATGACCCCTTGATAGCTCCCTGAGGCTAGTAGGTGCAGGGAGCATAATACCTGCACATGTGTGGGTATGCTATTGGTCCTGTGTGTTGTGTGCTGAAGCATGGGTTGTAGTTCAGCCATCAGGTCAAGCACATGGCTGAGCTTAACCTGTACTTATCACAAATTTCCTCCTCAGTCTGGTCAAAAAGGGTCATGCGCACTCTGAAAATGCGCTCCTGTCTCCTCCTCTCTCTCCTCAAACCTGCCAAAATCCTCATTCTCCTCGCCATGACATAGAGTTCAGCCATTGTGGAAGAGGAGCTGAGGCATTCTGGGACTCGTTATATAGGTTGCAGCTGGTTACCACCTGGTTTCAGTTTGTGGTAAATTGCATGTGCAAACGGCCACTCTGCGATTAATCTCAAATTGCGTTTTTTTGCTACATCGCTTTCCAAATCCGTTTTTGCATGTCGCAATCTGCATCTCGCAAATAGCGACACAATTTAGGAAATTGCTATCTGCGAATCGCTATTTTGTATCGCAAGTAGCGTTTCCCTAAGAGTGATTTGGTAAATCACATCGCTATTTGCGATATGCTGCTTGCGACACGCTAATTTGTTTCTGATTCGCAAATATTCACTATTTTTGTGATTTCTTATTTTCCTGCTGCGGATGCGTTTCATACATCGTAAAACACATTTTTGCATTTGTAAATGGATATTCGCACCATTTGCAAATTCAAAAACACTTGATACATCTGGCCCAACATTCTTTAAAAATCCAAAATGGCAGAAACTAAATTTTGGAGGTTAGGTCTGGCTGAGTCGTCCCACTGGTGTGGTTACAAATCCTTAACACACTACTTTCCTGCCCTCTCCTGATCTAATCAAGAGGGCACCTTGTTGTCTGGGTTTGCAGAAAATGGGGAAGGTCATGGGCTGCTCCAAATGTCCTTCCCTCCTTTGAATACCAGATTGGCTGCTATACCACTATCCTGTTGTCACCATCTGCTGAGGCAGATCTCCGGTCCCAGATACTGTTTTCGTCTTCAGCCCAGGCCACTTCACACCTCATCAAGGCAGCCTGGCTAGGCTGCCAGAGGCTGGCCAATTAGAGAAGGGCACTACAGAGCTGAAGTTGGTAGAGTTCAAAAACTCTTTCCCTGAACTAGTTATATTAAATTCAACAATGACACGTTTTTGGATTTATTATAACAATACTTTTGATACCAAATGTGACATATTTAGGTCCTTTTGGGACATTATTAATTAAATATAAAGTCTCCCTATTTTAGCCTGTGGAGCCCTTTCACTATAGTGAGGGTAAAAACAAAATTGGCTATTTTTCCATCACCAGGGTTTATAAAAACACTTTTTATAAGGTCCCTGCTTATAGTTACATTGCACCAAGCCCTAGAGGCACTTAGGGCACACCTTAGGGGTGACCTATATATAAACATAAGGTAGTTTAAGACTTTATAAGTACTTTTAATTCCAAAGTCGAATTTGTATGTAACTTTAGTTTAAAAGCAGCCAACAATGCAGGACTGGCTTTAAAATGACACTGAGCACCTATGCTGAGTCCCTAAACCTACATGCCATACCATATACTAGGGACTTATAGGTAGGTAGATACTGCCAGATATAACTAGCCTAAATTGCATATCCACTTTACACAGAGCACTTGCCCTGGGACTGGTTAGCAGTACCCAGGGCACAGCCAAGAGTCAGTAACCACCAGAATCTGTCCAAAATGTTTGAGGTGACCAGGGCAAAAAGAAGGACTTTCCTACACTAATCGGAAGTGCCAGTGCTCAGCTGCAATATACAGGATATCCATTTTACGTAGCACCCCTAAAGGATAAAGTGCTACAGTGTTCAGTGACCCACATTGCATCCCAATCCCATGCCCCATGAGAGTGACTTTCCTACACTATTATTAAAATAGTAATTGTCATTTATGTTATAGTTGACTATTTTTTAATTTAATAATATAATAACAAGTACACACGCACACATACATATAATATATATATGTGTATATATACATATACATATATATATGGATGTATATAAAGAGAGATAGATAGATAGATAGATAGATAGATAGATAGATAGACACATACACACATGTATGTAATAAATAGAAAACTGTAACAAATCAACTGAAAATAATTTTTACAAAAACATACCAATTTAATAATACAGCAAAAAGCAAACAATATAAACAATTTTTTTTAATAAAAGTATATTCTATACAAATAATACTAATTATCGAAAAATATAATTTAACATAGACAAAAATATAATAAAGATCTAATTTGAAACAATGTAAACACAACTATACACTTCGAGGAATAATACATATAATATTTCTACTCAAGTCTGTGCACCAGTAGGGAAAGCATTTAACTCGGTGGGGGGAATTGACTATTCCCTCTCCAGTCTATGCAATAGTAGGGAAAGCTTTGGACTCAAGAGGGGCAAAATTTACTATTCCCAGTTCAGTCTGTGCAACAGTAGGAAAAGCGTTGGACTCAGGAGAGATATTATTTGCTATTCCCACTCCAGTTTGATCAACAGTAGGGAAAGTGTTGGACTCAGAAGGGGTAAAATGTATTATTCCCACTCCAGTCTGTTCAAGAGTAGGGAAAATGTTGGACTCAGGAGGGATAAAATGTACTATTCCCAGTCCAGTCGGTGCAACAGTAAGGAAAGTGTCGTACTCTGTGTGGGGTAAACTTTACTATTCCCACACCAGTTAGTGCCATAGTAGAGAAAGCATTGGATACCAGAGGGGTAACATTTACTATTCCCACTTCAGTCTGTACAACAGTAGGGAAAGCTTTGGACTCAGGAGGGGTCAAATGTATTATTCCAAATACAGTCTGTGCAACAGTATGGGAAGTGTTGGACTCAGGAGGGGTAAAACGTACTATTCCTACTCCAGTTGGTTCAACAGTAGGAAAAGCATTGGACTCAGGAGGGGTAAAATGTAATATTCCCATTCCAGTCGGTGCAACAGTAGGGAAAGTATTAAACTCAGGAGTGATAAAATGTACTATTTCCACTCCAGTCTGTGCAACAGTACGGAAAGTATTTCACTTTAAACACATACCTTATTTGAATACAATTATTAATTTCATCATATTATAAAACTAATAACATAACATTAAATATATACATTAAAAAGAATATTACAATTATCATTTTAAATAATTAATATAGGAAACAATGTTATTCAATAATTATTTCAAAAAAATCCCCACGCTATAGTAGAACATTAAACATATATCTAAATTTAAATTTATAATAATTACACAATTGACATAATTGATTAATAATTAATTAATTAACTGTAAATAAATACATTATAATTAATCGTTATTTAATTAATTTCCCACCCTCCGCACCTACAAATCCAACAACTTGCACCTAAAATTAAAATAAATAATTATAATTATTGCACAATATACATA
This sequence comes from Pleurodeles waltl, assembly GCF_031143425.1. Taxonomy (NCBI): domain Eukaryota; kingdom Metazoa; phylum Chordata; class Amphibia; order Caudata; family Salamandridae; genus Pleurodeles; species Pleurodeles waltl. Next base: position 642,229,184 of record NC_090440.1, on the reverse strand, counting down.
ATTAACAATTATGTAATTCATTATTTATAAATAATGTATTATTTACTTTTTAATTCTCTTCCCCCGTACCTCTACAAACACATCAACTGCAACTACAATTTAACTTAAAAATGTATTACTTGCACAATGTACATACTTAATAATCAAATAAATAATTAATACTCATTAAAAAGTATATAAATTAATTATTCTTAATTACCTTCCCACCCTGTGCCCCTACAACCCTCATCACCTGCTACAACACTGTAAATTACTATGTTATAATTCAATTTAAACTATAAATAACTAAAAATTATAACTATATTTAAAAACATTAACAACAATTATACAAACAATATAAAACAGACAATTAAAATATTATTTCAGCACATAAAGAAACTTAAAAAACAATGTTTCTTACCTTAAAACACAGATATTTCTGCCAACTATATTTTTGTTCGATATATTTCTGTGTCACGATATTTAAAACTTGATAGTTCTGCAACGTGATGCTTTTAAAATGATATTTTGTCCAAACACCAATATCTACTAAGGCTGCAAGGTTTAGTAATAATTTGTGGGTGTACCCCAACCTTCACAAGTATGACAGTGGTCTAATATTTGCCTTTGGGGATATATTCTTCATCCCCAAAACCAAAAGGAGTGGAAACAAAGAGGAAAGATCTGGTAGTCGTTGATTTAAAAAACTCTATGGATGCCATAGATGTTCTTTTGAAGTTTTAAACAGCTGTTACTGATGTACTTTGCCCGAGACATATTTTCCATTATTTTGATATACAAATATTCTAATCAGATTCCCCTTCAAGGTTTATTTACCGCACGTTTTTATGGAGATGCGCTCTGTCAATTCGCCCTTGCTGCCCCACTGCACATAGGCATAATTCTCATTGTGTAAATGGAATAATATTGATAATATATTTCTCTGGACACCGAACCCCGCAAAACTTTCCAAAGTATTTTATGCGTACCAGATCAAATGTGCACTTTAAATCCAGAGAAGCAACTTACAGATGGCCCATGTTGAGAACCACAGTTTTCTAATATATGATAAATATATGGTAAGAACTCTAAATATCTCATTGACAGTACCAATATTTTCTGTGAAGCTAGCCTCCTCCCTGCAGTGTTGAAAGCAGGTTGCCCTCTTTCATCTAAAAATGCAGGTCATCAAGGATTTGGCGACAGAAATCTTTTTGTAGAATGTTGATCCAACTAATGGGTCTATAATAAAATGGATTATACCTATCCTACTTATTGTAAAATGGAATTCTTCCAGCACCAGGCCAAGAACTGGGTATGGCTGTGCCCCCCAATATGGCGTTTGGTATAAGGTTTATATAAATTCTCCACCCATCATGGTCCCTTAGGAAAACATCACTAGGTATACTTATTATTGTGTGCAGAGTGTCTTTGGTTTATGGCAAAATGTTCAACTTCCTGAGAGAGTGGACTCCTTCCCTGTTTTGTTTCACTGAGAACCAATGTTCTCTATAGTCCATAAATACAGCTTAGCAAAGTGATTGTACCAGATCCTCAGGTGAATTAAATCATCAATCTTGTTTTGTATTTTACGGCTCCAGGTGGACAATATACACCAGAACATTTTGCTGTCATTGTTATTTGATGCTGAAAGGAAGTCCTGCCAATTTTGCTCATTCTCCTCCCTCTGTGCCATTAGTTGAGACGTTTTGTATGGTTTCCTAGCTTCTCTTACACGTAACCGGTCTATACTTTTTATTGCCTGCACCAAATTGCATTTAGCTCTTTTGCATTCCTTATTGGACCAAATACAGCTTTTGTTGGAATTTTTTTTAGGAGTGGGTACTGTGTTTCTATGAAGAGTGTATAGGGACCAGGGTGTCAAGAATATTACTGTTGTTGGATCAGTGCTTAATTTTTAAATGAAAAAGTGCCAGTGGCCAAAGCTGTCCTCTGAAACATGCGATTGCTGCAATTAAATATGTGTACACAGTATGCTGGGGCAGTGTAATCCTAAATCCTTCTTGGGCCACTTTAATGCATTTACAGCCACTCCCTGCCCCTTCAGCCCACCCTTGCAGCTTTCTGCTTTCTCCCTTTGTGACACTCTTTCATCTTTCTTTCCTCCGTCTTTCCAATATGTGTCTTTTGCTTGCAGTACATGCGTAAGGCAGAAAAATAAGTGCTGGCCCTCAATAATAAGTGCTGGTGTCCCGCACCGGAAAGCACTAGCTCAAATTAAGCACTGTGTTGGATGCAACATTGGCTTAGTTAGTAGCTGCAATCAGCTCTCAATGCATATAAGCCATCATTTTTAGCTGCTGTTCGGCTAGCACCCATGTAATAAATTGTCTGTAGTTCTCTGCTTATCAGCTGACTACCTGGTCCCTACCCAACCCTAGTAATGTCCTTCATAGAAAGGTGCAAGGCATTATGGTCACTATCCCATCTATCTATTACCTTTTTGTTGATCACAATTCTTCATAATCAGAGATCCACCAGAGTATAGTTGATTCTACTTGTCCGGCTATTTTTGTTAAAGATGTGGTGACCACCAAGGTCAGATCGTGTTTGAACATTGCAGGCCCTGAGCCTGTATCAATGTTATGGAAGTCAACAGGAGAGCAGAGGTGGTCCACTTTCTTATTGGGGGATCACAAGGTGGGGTAACCCATGTCTCATCTTCCTCTCTGTTTTTTGATGTTTCACTATTATCTATAGGTTCAAGAGTGGTGTTAAAGTCACCTGCAACAATGTTGGGCCCTGGTTAAGAGCACAGGTCCCTTTGTGGTTTATATTGCTTTCATGTTTCAGATTCTATTCTCCCCCATACAGTTCGATCATAGATGTTACATGTGTTAAATATATGTCCCCTCATGGGGGTTATTTTGAAATTCAATTACATTTTTAATCCAGAGTGCTAGTCCTCCATATGACTGAGATGTTAAGTCAGAATTATGCATTTACACTGATGATAATGTATAAATATCTAATGAATAAAGCAAATCTGATTTTGCATATGAAGCACTATACATTCAGGTCTCCGCTACATATATAGTGAAAGATAAGGAAAAGCAGTACAGATCCATCCTCTCCACACACTGCATGTGATTGATGAAACAATAACCACAACCATATTCAATGTTACAAAATTCATTCCCAAGCAGAATTCACAGCAGGGCTGGCCTTAGCGCTAGTGGTGCCCTGTGCGACAATGTTTGTTGACACCCCCCAATCACCACCTCCACCACAGATTCCCTCACTACCACCCTTTAACAGTGCCCCTCAAGTCTCTATAACCACTCTCTCTCAGATACATTTAGATTTAAGCTCCACTCCTTCCAGGGTAGGCTGTCAGAGAACTTTACATTTAGAGACATTACACAGAGACAAACAATCATAGGTGTGTAAATCAGTCTAAATCAGTATAAAAAATGTTACATAAGACGGAGGACTACACGGTGTCAGACGTCCTCCATACTGGTAGACTGTATAGTTTAAGATTGCTTAGTCTGGAGAAGCACAAACTCTAAATTTTAAATGTAACACCATGGTTGGGGGTTCTATTTAGTAATAAGAATTGATTTCTATCCAAAGGAATCCTCTTTGCAATATTAGGATAATGAAAGACTGGGGAAAGAAGCATAACTTTCTGATCCATACCTTGCCATGCCTTGCAGTTTGCATGCAGTTCTTTGATGACAGTTAATAGCTTACTGTAGTATGTAAGGATTCTAACTTATAAACTGCAAATGGCAAAAGAACCTTTCTGACAAAAGTAGTAACCCACTGATCTATTCACATTATATTCACTTAGGGGCTCATTAAGACATTGGTGGTCTAACCACGGGACTGCTAATGTCGCCAGGAGGACCCCAACATCCTGCTGGTTGTATTTAAATTTTCCTGTTGAGCTGACTTGTGGGAACATTGTGTTATGACATTCCAGGCGGTCAGCCCGGCAGGAAAAGTGCTATGGTATTGGCCTCAGTTCCCTTAAGGGAGCGGAGGTCAACACCGTAGCACTACAGCGCCCTCAGAAAATGCACTGTCTGCAAACCAGATAATGTGCAATTCTCACACAATGAGCTTCCCCTACCCCATTTCCATGCAGCCTTCTGTGTTTCTTAAGTTGTAATGCCACAGCAAGTTGTGAAGGAAGTAAGATACACCATAATGCACAGGCAGATGTCATGAAGGAGGCAGGGCAAGCACTGTGAGTATTATTTCATCATTGTACTCTTTATTCTTTTATTCTATCATCAATCTCTCTCTCTTCCCCAATCACATTTTAAATAGGAACATACTGTGAAGAGTCAAAGTATATACAGGATTAGTGAGAAAGCATACACATTTGGTAGGTCTTCATGGCCCTACACATTTCTGAGATTGGTAAGTGCCTTGGACAACTATTGATGATTGGTTAGGTTTGGCGAGTGTGAAGCCTGCAGAATCAAGCTCACCAAAAAACATGGAAAATATGCAGGATACAATCAATCAGGCAGTGGGTTCCTGTCTCCCTTGTGACCACAGGAACACCAAAGGATATGGAGATGTTCTAAATAATTTGACTTCATGTACATTGACTTTCCCAAATCTTGGGAATGAAGACTATTTAAAGTATGTTAAGAAGGACCCTTAAGACCTTAATTGAAACCCTACCGGAATTAATTCTGCAGGCAATATTGAATTTACAGAAAATACAAATAATATAGTGAAACAGTCGGCCAGTGTGAAAAACTGTCTATGTCCTTTCAACTGTCAAGCTCTAAAGCTCACTGAACTTCCTTGTGAGATTAGTGATCATAAAGAAAGGGGTCTTGCAAACCAGTAACTGGAATGTTACAGCATGCCACTAGTTCAAAAGATTTGCATGTAATGTAAGACTAAAGTTAAATTTCTAAATCCAACTAAGGCATATGGTCTATCGTTCACCTGGACCAATGATGTAATCAATCTAGGATCACTGACTCTAAGGCTACTCTGAGATGTTAATGTGGGAGCAGCAGTTAGTAGATGCTGCTTTCAATTAAGCACAATAATATCCAACCTGCATCTTCTATCAATACCCTACGGGCCATGTTGGCTGAGTCAACCATAAATTTCTGCCTGGGCTAATTCAAAGCTTTGTTCTGCGGTTTTTAAGGGGATATTGTAGAAATATAAGGAGCACAAAATGTCACTATGAGGGCAGTCACCAGGCAAAGGGGGTGTGATTGTGTACTCTGCAATGGCATCTTTACAATAATTTCCTGTGGCTGCATGTGTTCAGCTCAAGGTAGCTTATTTCACCTATAAATGGATCCATCAGCATAATTTGATGCCTCAATATCTTTGATCTAGAATTTGCATTCAAAACCCTATTAGGACTCTATATGGCCCCAGCCAAGCTCTCATGACAATTTCACCCTACAGTTACAGCACTCAGCGGAGGGCAGGGGGAATGTTGGGGTGGGGGGTGATCTTTTTCCACCAAGGCATCTCAAATAATCTCCCTTGTGAAATTAAATATTCTATCTCCCTGAATGAACTTAGAAAAAAAAAGCTGCCTCGTTTGGTGATGTTGCATTTAACTAGCTCCGAAAGACACTCTTCGTGCTATATAAGCGCATTCAATCAGTTAGTCAAAATGAGAACCCGTGGAGCCAAGAGTTGCTTAACATGTTTGTACAAATAAATCAGGGCTTCATTATGAGTGTGGCAGTCCGAGGACTGCGTTGACCTTCAGACTGCCACACTCCAGGCTGCCTGACCACCCAGTTACAACCATGGAAGGTGAACTCACCAGGGGACCAGTCGTCCCCACCGGGAACACGGTTTCCAACGGCATGAGAGCAGTCATAGTTGTACTCAGCCAGTGCAGAGTTGAACTCACCACTTCCTGGCTGATTACAACTCCCTTCACTGCCAGCCTTTCCATAGCTGTTTCAATGGCATGGATAGGTTGGCACGGGCAGTGCAGGGCCCCCCGCCCAGCACCATTGGAATGTGCACTGTCTGCTTTGCAGACAGTGCACATTCCGAGGGTATTGGTCGGCACCTTCTGTGCTACGAGATGGCACTCAGCTCATTTATGGGAGCTGAGTGCTGTCTCATAACACTGTTTCCGATGGTCTGACCAGCAGGAATGCTCCATTGCAATGCTCTCACCGGTCAGACATACAGTAACATTGTAATGGGCCAGGGGGGACACCACTGCCATGTCAGAGGCGTCCTCCCCGCGAGTTTGGCGGTCCCGCGGTGGTACCACCAAACTCATAATGAAGCCGTTTGTCTCTCAAATGCCTGTTTGACCACTATCTTTTTAACAGGAAAATATTGGGGGCATGTCACACACGCATTTACAAGTATGGGAATTAATTCTCTGAGGTACTACCCCACCGAACCATAAATTCAAGCTAATATAGGTATGAGCAAAAAGCATGCATACATCAATCCTGTTTCTTATGTGCTCAGTTCTTTGCTAATAGTGCGTAGAACTACTCATGTGTAGTTCTACTTTGTAAGAATAAACATGGGAGTAGTTGGAAAATGGGGACATTCTTCTACAAAGTGGGAGGAGGAAAGAGAAAACCAAGGAGTGGCACAAGGATAAACAAACAGTACAAGAAAACACCTAAAAAAAGTTAGATCACTTGCATTTCACAAATGTTCCTTCCGCATCAACTTTACTACTGATATAGCCCACAAAGGAGCAAATTCTACTCAGCCAAGCCTTGGAAAAGGTCACACGTCACACATGGCCACTCACAGGTATGGCATGTGAAGAACACCGAAATCAAAGGAGAGAATAATGGTATCACTAAAATGAACTATACAATAAACAAGTAAATAAATCAATAAATCAATAAAACAAATACTCATATACCTTCGGCTATTGCCGGCACCCATGCAAATAACATTGTAAAATTGTAAACAAGACATATACATATAAATAGAAAGTTACAAAATGTAAATTGTTAATGCATTATAGAACCACAAAACTCACTTGTAACAATACTTTCCACAGACTTAGGGACACTTCATAACTCACTGCATGTCTCTACACACAGAAAATGGCACACAACACATCTGTTGCTGAAGGCTGGCTCTACAACGTTTCTCACACAGGATGCATAATCCAAGATTTTTTTAACCTATTTTTGGTGATACCATAAGCCATTTTTGTTGTGTGTGTCATTTTCTGTATATGATTCCTATTTCTCTATTCTTTACATGCATCAGTCTACATAGTGTAGAAAAGCATTTCCAACTATGTTATGCAGAACCACATTTGGCAAACTTACTTCTAAATATGCCCATTAAGTCATGTGTGTATCTAGCTCTTTATGCAAGCAGGTGGGAACATTTACTCCTGTTAATATATCTACATCTCCACCCAAAGTTCTGAATTCCTACTAAGGTAGAAATTAAGTTTCAAGCATAGGCTTATCTCTACACATTCTGAAAACTCCGCCTATAGAGTTACATTTGTAAACTGAGACCCTTGTATGGTAAACACATCTACAATAGTAATTGAAGAAATAAAAACATTAGTACATTAGTGCCTCCGGGGGACACTCACTGCCCCTAGAATTCTTGTGGGGAAGGGGTATGATTGTATTTTCTAATATCCAAAAGCATACTCTGTTGATTACGCTCCCACTGTGTCCAAGATGATACCCTCTCATCATATAGATGGGGCCTGACTGACACATACTGTGCTATGAGTAGGCATGACCTAATCAAGAGGGATTCTTTGCTTAGTAGTGCAATGCAAGATTAAGCCAGAAATACTACAAGAATAATCCACAACGAAATATTTGTGAATTGGGGCATAATTTTCAAGTAGCCTTGGAAATTCTCAGGCATGCAAAGGAAAGTCTTTCAATCGTAGAAAATGGAAGGTGTGGAGAGTTGGCCATTCTTACTGGAGCAGGAAATTCACATTTTGGTAGTTGCAGAATTGTGACCATAAACAGAAGTCAATGGTCTGGGATACTGGTGTTAAACTTCTACATGGTGCTACGGAATCCGAGGACATAGTGAATCCACTCCTTGATTTCTACAAGCTAGTAATAAGAACAAAGGCATATAGGACGACAAAGTAACAATGGCACAGAATTATATTAGCAAAGCCATTGCTGAAATAGTGCTGATCAACAACAATTGCCCAATGTTAGTTAACAAAATACTACTTAAGGTAAACAATCCTTACATGCCACAATCCTAAATGGACAAACTGCGACTTTTTCATACTTTTATTTAGCTTCATTATAACTTCAGGAATATACCCACAGGCAATCTTTCTAGAAACGCTGTACAGAAGAATTATTAAACGACTTGAACGTATTAAACAATTTGTGATTATTTGCATTTTTATTTTAATGTTACCAGCCTATTGACCAAAGTCCTGTGCTTAGAAATCACGTATTATTCACCGCACAAAAAATTGTCTTCCTTGTTCGGCAAAGAAAACTAGAACAATTTTTTTTACCTACTAAGTGGACTGGAATTGAAACTAACATTTTGCATTAAACCTACAGTTCCACCAGAAGTCGATAGTGACTACGGAGTGTGCAGCACCTGGGGCTACTTTCACTTCAAGAACTTTGACGGCGATGTCTTCCACTTCCGTGGTACCTGTAGATATCGTTTTGCGTCTGACTGTGGCAGCTCCGAAGATGGATTTCAAATTGAGATTCGTCGTTCTGATTTAAACTGCTTCCCAGTTCTCAGCGAAATCTCTGTGAAACTTGCTGGATTGCTCCTGGAGATCAAGAACTCCTCGCTTTTTGTGAACAATGAACTGTAAGTTTGTGTACATTTATTAATACTGTAATCAAGTTACAAGCTTGGACTGGCAAAGGGCAGGCGTGGCAGGTATATCTAACAGTAGTGAAACAAGTGGTATAGGAAAAAGCAGGCAAAATACCAGAACTAATAAAATGTTAAAAACATAGCAGAAATTGAGCAAGGTGACCAATACCGGGTAAGGAAACATGGGGTAGTGTAAGATAAATAATGTCCCTATAAGCATGGGGATTTATTTGCAATTTTAAGTAGACCATGTAGACCATGGTGAGTAGCCTGACAGGTCCACTCCTCTGGTGGCGGACCACCTACTCTACTCAAAGATCCCCACCTGCTTTGCGGGTCTCCTTGAAGCGTTCCATCTGTGTCTAGACCAACCCCGATCTCCTAGCATATTGGAAGGCTCTACTGGATCTCCAAAGGAGCCATACCTACAAAACCCTACCATGATTTATGCATGCAGGGAATATGCTCACTGCAATTTAGTGTGAGGACGTCTGGATTAATCCCGGGCAAATGAGCAAAGCAGCACTACAAATGGCAGAAAAGGTCAATTTTGGCTGATATAAAGAGGAAGGAAGAGGTGAAAGAAAACATCCTCCTTTTAAACGATCTGAAATTAAAACCAGAGCCCTGCTTCATATTTCCAGATGAGAAGAGCCCTCTAACTGAACTTGAGACTAAGAATGTTGCTGGTCTTGTCCTTCACCAAATACATGAACTAAGACCACCCATAACATGTCAGATCAATGCAGCGGTTCAACAGGTGGCCATAAGCAGTCACTCATTTTATGTCGTTATATGAAAGATTGTTGAGTTCTCGAAGATATTTCCTTCGCCCTTTGTATTTAAAATATAACATATGATGGTGCAGAGAACAACTAATGTTCTGCTATGCAACAGACCTGAACTAAATCTTGGTAGTATCATCATACATCTACTCGGCCTAGAAAACTTTGAGAACCATAAAAAGACTGCCATAGAAGGCTTGGATCTAGCTCTAGACAGGGGGTTCTTCTTTATAGTTTTTAAAATTCCTGTGTTACATGTTGTAGATGTTCGGCCTGAAATTCAATTGGTATCTCACAAATGTGGCTTAATTTAAGGGTAGTTTAACAATACCCAAGACTGGCAAGTTTTGTCCAGTATATTAGTATATTAGTATATTAGTGTGTGTACTATTATCATGCAACATAGTACATTACCTTGTTCTTTTACTTGCCTTAAGCTATCTGACCTGATATTGTATAAAAGCACTTGACTTCCAAGAGAAGCAAACAGAGATTAATTGCTGCTAGATCCTAAACTAAAACAGGGGTGGGAGGGCTAAGACATTTGCCTGTTACATTATAAGAGTCGGCTGTATACCTTAATTGGAAATTTTTGCTGTGGGCCTGGGTGTTCCTTGATAATCCTATTCTTTCAACAGGGATGGACTGTCCGTAGCGGACATTCCTCGGTAAGCTGGAGGGGTGGGGGCCGATTTTGTCACTGAGGGCCAGTTTTGAAATGGTGCTGGAATATTGGTCCCCAATAACAAAAGAAGCAATCCAGAATAATCCACTCACTCTTGTTTCCAGCCTCGCTGCGGTGGCTGGTCTGACAAAATTGGTAAGGCTGCTTTGAGTTTCCAGTCTGGGACGCTCTTTCAACTGTCCCAGCCTTACCTGGTTATAAATTCGATAAAAGCACCTGTACCTTAATTACAAATCGATTAAGTTACAAACTATTGTTAGATTTCAAAGTAAAATGGGACATGGTGTCTCTGCCCCATCATAAGTATTTGCCCTTCCCATTTATGCTTTACGTTTCTCATCAACATTCTGTACTTGTCCAGCTATTCCAGAATGTCGTTGCACATAGCCCATCAAACTCTAGATTTAACTATTGTAAATTCCATACTAGCTCTTGTTACTGCGTCTGACCTTATTTGATTCCTTATCTTTGATTTATAAGGGGACGCGTTAGAATTTTGATGGACCTTTTGACTAACACTTAGAGTAAGTCTCACCATAAGACTTAATTTCAATACAAATCATTAACAATATCAATCAACAATATTGATAATCTTTGGAGTCAATAATCTCACACACCATGGTCCTTATGGACATGAAAACCCACACCTTTAGATCAAATTAGAAAGTTTATTTCCGTATATTAACTATGCTAGTATAACATAACAATCTCAAAATCGAATGGTATACATACAAAAACAACACTGGTTGACCAAATCTTCTAAAGAATCTCAATTTCACCAATGCATTACTACACAGTCAAGAGTTACAGTACAAATAAATAGCAAGAGCAACTGTGCAATAGAAATGGCATACATCTAGATTCATCAACTGAGTAACATCAATTAGTTTATTAATAGCAACCTATTACCATTTCAGAGTCTTCCCTCACTAACCCTTCTGATTAGAAGTTTGGGCTTCATGCAAAACAACTTTGTCAACATTAATTTGGAAAAACATCTAGCTATGGCTCTTTCAAAATAGCAGTTAGTACCTAGAAACAAAAGACAAATTTCAGCAAGAGCAATAGCATTTTGTTATACCTCTCCTCGGTATGGATCAGCAAGCTGCGATTATCTTTGTCAATTGGACAACTGTTCGGTCCGCATCAGCAACTGGCCATAAAAGGGAATGGTTCAGAACCAGCAGCTCTAAGCTATCTGAACCATTTGGAAGCAATGTCTAAGGAATCAGCATTCTGTATCAGAAGTTTAAGCAATATAGTTAAAGATAGAAATAAAGTCATCAGGAACTTTTCAGCTCCTCAGACAGAATAGAACAACAAGCTCCTCTCAGGAGGAAATCAAAGAGGGAAAAGTCTCTCCCTTCTCAATGCAGTTGGGCTAAGTTAAAATAGTCTAAACTACTTCCCATGTTGCCATTGGTCAAAGAATTGTACGTTTACTTTACTCCAATGAAGGTAGAACATCAAATCTAAGATATAACCAAACTGTCTTTCACATGTCGATGATTGGCTCCTCTTCTCCTGTTCCCATCACCAGGCTCATCGGGTAACAATTTTGTATCCCTCTGTACTCCAATCAGTGCATCCATTGTTAGTTCCTGGGAACATCACTTTATCACACACTAAACTATACATTGTAACAGTAACTAGTACAAGATATCCTAGCAAGCAGTTCTCATGAAAAAAGAAAGAGATCTGCTAACGTTTGGTCACATCAGTGAAAAACAATTCACATATTTATTTCTTAAAGCATACTTTTCTCACAGCATTTTTTTAACAGTACAGTTTAACATGAGACTGTGCAAACTAGGCCCAAGACCTTGCTAATTTAAGCCTTACAATTAAAAAATCAAATACACAATCTGTAATCATTAATTTAACACACTACTACATTAATCCAATCATGAGAACATCAATTTCTAACACTAAGCATTTAACAAGGACACTTCGTGATTACTGACGACTGCTCAAGTGAGCACATTTTCCTAGTTGCACATTATTTTCTATATTATGTTAAATTCTGTGCAGATTCATAATTCAAAATACATGAATGCTGATTAGTAAAAAATCAGTGATCACAAGCCCACCTCTGATGACTAAATATGTCATCACACTTACATATTCCCACACAAATTTTGCTCCCCTAAAAGTTGTCCTTCTCATAGCTTTTATTTCTTCGTTCCCTTTTCAATTTTCCCTGAACAATTTATCCATGTCAATTTTTTCCCTCCTCTGATTATTTTTTAATTTCTTTAATCTAATCACATGATACAATTTACATATTCCCCATGCTTCAATTATGCAAATTACAGTAATCAAAATCCTTTGTATTATTTTCGCTACTATCCCTTTTTCTAGGTTGCCAAGCCAATTTCCGACAGAAGCAAATCCTTTGCCAACATTTTCCCAAACTCCTGGTTCTTTCAACTCTTTTAACTCAGCACAATCATTAATCAGATTGTTAATAAGGCTTCCAATTTCTTTACTATTGTTATGAATATATGAGCAACAATGTTCCGAGTTCAGCATTTTACAAACTCTGCCCTCCTTTGCTAAAAGAATGTTTTAACTCGAGGCGGTTCTGAAGAGTCATAGATCTTATTGCAGCCATTTCTGTATCCATCAGTATTATGGCTCGTGAAAAATTTGTCAGCATATTATCCACAATAGTAGACCATTTTTGAATTTTCAATGAATTCAAAATAACTCCTACTGAAGGAATCATAGTTCCAAATATGTCTCCAACTATTGAAGGATATGATTCTCACTTTTGTCTAACATGATGTAATTCAGTCATTGTAGGTACTTTACTTAAGTTCTCTAGTTGAAATATCTTTGGAAAAAACTATACCCATGTAGCATGTGCCATACCATCATCTTCGAAGACGGTAATACGCATTTGGTCCACAGATGTAATAAACTCCTGGAATTGTTGGGTTCTGTCCATTCAACATAAACGTCCATTTACTCTGAAACAAAAACACATGTCTGCCTTCACTTGTTCCCACAAACAATGTATCAGTTCTAGAGTTAGGCTCATATACACAAAGCTTTCCTAAGTGTTGTACATCTAAAGCTAACCTTCCTTGCGTCTTTATGTCACTAAATGCATCATCATTTCTAAATGTCCTTTTGTCTAAGCCCTTTTCTAATTCCTCCTTTAATGCTTTTCTTCTATCATCTGTCTGATCTAAGAAGCTATTTTCTACGTGTGTAAGCAGGCATGTCAAATTCTTGTGGTGTGCGTAAGCCGTGCCAAAGGTCAATTTAGGTTCAAAGAATCCTCTCACTAATTCTATGGTGTTTTCCTACTCTTCTCAGGTACATAATTAGAGGGACAAATGAAAATAGAACATCTTAATTGGAATAGAAATACTGAATGTACTCCTGGTTATAGAATCTTGTTAGTAACAGACTGCATCGTATTCCATAAGTAAGAGGTAAACTATGATAGTTAACTCCTTCCTTGACTGATGAAGGAATTTGCGTGCAAACATAGCAATCTCTCGTATCCATCGTATCAACATACTTACACAATAAGCAATAGAAAACTTTAGAAGAAAGTTCTCCTTGGGTATTATCAACTTGCAAATATTTCTCATCTAACCTAAACTTATCTACTTCTATGAGTGCATTAGTTTTCTCTAAAGCTGAAGTATGCTTGGCCACACTCTTATAAAAAAAAGTCATACTCACAATCAATCACCAAACCAATACCCATATATTTACAGCACCTATTCTTCCTACCCTGTTGGCTAAGGTTACTCATGATCTGTAAAGAATCAGAAAGTAGAACAAAAATTATAACTATACAGCAAAAATCAAAATCAAATCTTCAATCGTCTTTAGCAATTATTTACAGCTTTCAGTCATTCTTCCAGGATCTTTTGTCAAAAATAGGTAGCTTGTCAAAATCGGTTTAGCAGCTTGTCAAATCAGGTTATCAAAAGTCTTTTCCAGTTACTTTCAATGGTCTCTCTTGCACTTTTCTCATTTTACAACTCTCAACAGTTCAGCTCATTGATTTCCTTCAAGGGCCAAAATATTGACCTGGAATGTCTCGATCAAAACAAAAAGACACAAATTCGCTCTGCTATTCACTTGTCATTGCATATGCCCATTCAGGTCCAGCGTACCTTCGACTTGCAATTCTCTTTCTTTTCAATCTTCGATCTCCATTTAATTCTCCATCACTCAGATCTTCTTTCCTTGTCGTGTCTACTTCTTCCTCATTCGTTGACACTGTGATTTCTTCTTTTCTCTTTGCTTGTGACTTCGGCCACCTATCTCTTTTCAGTGGACCTCTTGTTAATGCTCTTTTCAGTGCCCCTTTGTAATTTCTCTTTGTTCTACAAGATTTTCTCTTGACGTACCTGTGACTGGTTCAGGAGGAGTCAGACCACACTGGCTTTGATCCTCCTCAGCTCCTTCCCCTTTGGGATCTGTTGTTTGCTCTGTTTGTCGTTCAAGACCACCTGCTTCTGGGAGAGCCCTCCTCTGACTGGACTCTCCTGTTTCCTCAGTTGAGGTTGGTTCACTGCCACTCTCTTATAGGTCTTCTCCTTCTTCTCTCAAAGTGTGATTTTACTGGATGCGTTCTACTCAGATTCAGTCTCTGATTCTCCTTCTCCCCTCTCCAATTCTAGAGTTGGTCTGGACATTGTTGGTAGTCTCAACAACTCCTCTTCATTGTCCAACCGACATGGCACTCTTCTCGCATGACTTGCGTGGATCCAGTTCGGAACACAAGCACACTTCACAGCTGTAGTAGTGATTAGCACTACTTGGTAAGGACCCTTCCACTGAGGCTTCAAACACGTCTTCCTCACGTGCTTTCTGATCACAACCCAATTCCCTGCTCTCAGGTTGTGTCCTTGATCTTGAGATAGTTGCAGTGTGACGGCTTCCACTTGATAAGAGAAAGAGTGAACCACATCAGCCAGACCTTTGCAATAGTCCAACACAATATCATCTGTCATGTTCACAGGAGCATTGGCAGGAACCGCTGGGAACCTCATCGCTCTGCCCATGAGGATCTCATGCAGTGACAATCCTGTTTTCCTGTTTGGTGTGTTTCTCATTGTCATAAGAACTAACAGCAGTGCGTCGGGCCATTTCAGATTCGTGGACACACACATTTTCGCCATTCTTGATTTCAAGGTACCATTCATCTGCTCCACAAGTCCTGAGGCTTCAGGGCGATAACTACAATGCAACTTCTGCTCAATGTTTAAAGCTGAACATAGTAATTTAATTACCACATTGTTGAATTATTTCCTTTATTTGAGACTATAAACCCAAAACTTGGTATCAGTTCCCTAACCAGTACCTTTGCTACAGTAAGGCTGGCATCCCTTCATATAAGGTAAGCTTCAAATCAATGACTAAAGATGCAATCACCAACACTTATCACAATCCTCCACATACAGGCATCTGAATGTAATCCACCTGCATTCTGCTAAATGGATCTCCCGCTCTTCCAATGCGGCTCAAATTGACCACTGTTCCTTTGCCCACGTTCATCTTTTGACAGATGACACAATCATGGCAAACTCCCTCGGCAACCTGTCTAAACTCTTGATTGAACCTGTACTGCTTGAACGTTCAAATCAGAGCATCCCTCCCAACATGTGCCTTTGAGTCATCAAACTATTAGGCAGGACCACTTGTCCCTCCCCTGAAATCCAAACGACGTCTTCACGTTGAACACATTTCACTTTACCCAACCCTTCTTCTCATCTTTGTCAGTAGTATCATGTAATGCTTTAAATTCTTCCAAGGTATCTATAACATTCAATGCATATATTGGGTACATTTCGTCTTCATCAGATAACAGTTCCCATTTATCTTTGACAGATATACAGTTAAATCAGCAAAACCTTGTGACTTGATCCACATATCCATTTCTCATTGACACAAAATCCTGTGATTTCAGGTGTGCACTGTATTTCACCACAGCAATCTTCTCTGGCATTTGAATTGCCTGTCACAATTCATGAATTCTCCCACCATTTCTGACTGGTGAACCAGAAGACGTCAAGAAACCTCTCTGCGACCCCAGCTGGCCAAAGTCATGGACCATTCCAAATCCATACTGGCTGTCCATATAGATGATAACTTTAAACAGTGCAGAAACCTGGCATGCTCTAGTAAGGGCTACCAGTTCTGCCACTTGTGCAGAATATAGTCCTCGAAGGTAGGACACTTCCAGTATACCAGAAATTGTGCACACAACAATTTCCTGCTCTCATGTTGTCTCTTAAACTGGAACAATCAACAAATATAATTTGGTCATTTTCCTCTAATCGGGTATCTCTAATATTAGGTCTCAGTTTTGTGCACAAATCAGTTACTTCAAAACAATTATGTTCAACTTCTTTGAGTTTGTCAATTTCAACATTCTCTTTTGGGAGGTTACTGGGTTAAACACTGTACACCTTTTCAGTGACACATTTGGGAACCCAGGATGTTTGTTTCGTAATGAGTCAGCCTGGCACCTATAAGCTACTACATTTTGGTTCTGGTAAGTAAAATTGCAATGCTGTAAGGGACCATGACGGATAAAGGATGTCCTATCACAATGCTCTCACTCTGAGTGAGGCTCAGTCCAACCGCTGCTACTGAATGCAGACAGCCTGGTACAGCTGCCGCAACTGGGTCCAAAGTAGCTACAAAATATTCTACTGGGCGGTTTACACCACCATGTACTTGAGTCAAGACAGACAAAGAACACGCATTATGCTCATGACAAAACAACATGAAGGGTTTTGTGTAGTCAGGCATTCCCAAAGCCGGGGCTTTGAACAGACTTTCTCTCAACACTGAAAAAGCTTTCAGACAGGCTTGATCTAAAGCTGAGGGATCTGTGATTTCCTTGTGAGTCATCTTCTGTAATGGCTTTGAAATAACTGAAAAGTTGGGAATCTACTGGTGACAGTATCTTACCAGTCCCAAAAACATCCTGACATCCCTCTGGGTTGCTGGGGGATTCACATGCAACATGGCTGTGACCCTTTCTCTTGAGATTTTCCTGGTACCTTTCTCAATTAGGTGACCCAAATATTTCACTCCTTTTGACATTTCTGTAATTTCACTGGGGACACTTTGGGGGTCATTTTGACCCTGGCGGCCGGCGGTAAGGTGGCGGGAACACCGCCAACAGGCTGCGGTGTCCCACCAGCTATTATCACCGTGGCGCAAAAGCCACGGCCATACCGCCGGCCCCTCCACTTTACCGCCAGGTCTCCGCCTGGCGGTCATAATCCCCAGGGCAGCGGTGCAAGCACCGCTGCCCTGGGGATTATGAGTCCCCGACCGCCAGCCTGTCCGTGGCGGTAAACACCGCCATGGAAAGGCTGGTGGTAAGGGGACTTGGGGTGCCCCTGGGGGCCCCTGCACTGCCCATGCACTTGGCATGGGCAGTGCAGGGGCCCCCAGGCATAGCCCCGTCGCACATTTCACTGCCCGAATTTCAGGCAGTGAAATGTGCGACGGGTGCTACTGCACCCGCTGCACATCAGCATTTCCGCCGGCTCCATTATGAGCCGGCAGCAATGTTGATGTGACATTTCCGCTGGGCCAGCGGAAATGTCATAATAGGGATGCAGGAATACTGCCGGCAATGGCAGTATTCTGTCTCCCGCGGCCTCGGCGGTCTTCTAGGAAGTCCGCCGAGGTCGTAATGACCCCCTTTATGTCCATTTTTTCCTAACTGATTCAGTAAGGCAATAGTACCATACTTGCATGCTTCTCTCGTCTGTGATGCATCCAACAAATCATCAATGTACTGTACCAATGTCAATTGGAAAGGCATCTTCAAAGACTCCAGGTTCTTTTTCAAGATCTGGTTGAAAATAGAAGGTGACTCTGAAAACCCTTGAGGACTTCTACACCAATACTAGACTTGATCCAAAAATGTGGAACAGAAACTAAATTGACTATCCTCATTAAGAGGTACAGAAAAGAATGCTTGTGACAGATCTATTACAGTGAACTATTCAACATCGCATAGGATTTGAAACAAAATCACTGCTGAATTTGGCACTATGGGGCAACATTTAGTTACAATATCATTTACTTTCCTCAAATTCTGAACAATTTGAAATTTCCCACAGGGCTTTCACAATTCCATTATCGATGAGTTGAATTGACTGCTCAACACTTCTTTCAAAACTCCTTGGTTTACAAATTCTGCACTTATGTGTGCAATCCCTTCAATTGTGTCCTGTGTCATTTGGTATTGAGGAATCTGGGGAAAAATCATGTTTGGCTTGACTGGGGCATGAACTGGCTCAACTCCTTTTATTAGACCAGTGCCTTTTCCTGTAAAGTCCCACACTTTCATTTGAACTGTTCCCTGTAAATCAGAAGGAAGATCTCTCACTGTGAAAACTGGGTAGAAACTAATCAAAGGGTACTCCTCATTTACTGTGTCGCAATCTGTTTCAGGTCATCTTTACCATCACTGTTTGTATGAATTTCAATCCCATCATTTGAGCAAGTAATTTAACATACGGTCTTACATAGAAAGTTCATAGTAAGGATACCAGATTCGAGTCGCAAACAAAAAATTTGTGTAATCCTTTAAAGTTTCCAATTTTAACCTGAACTGGTTTTGTAATTGGATTGGTCGAATACTGATTTGTGACTCTTACAATCTGGACTGTTTTCCCTTAAAGGGGCAGGTTTAGAACTTCTGCAGTTCTTACTGTAGAGTGTGTGGCTCCAGTGTCAACCAAGAATGAAACCTTGTTACCCATTACTTATCCGTTTACACATTGACCTTCTGATCTACTCCTAGTGAAGCTGCTAACACACTTTCATCTTCATCCGAACTCTCCCTCACCCAATCATCATTTATTCCATCCTCACTGTGCAATGGGAATTGGTACGCTGTGTTATTATTCTGATTAATTCATTGACCCATGACCTGATGAACAAGCTTCACATGCTGCTGCTCCATTGGGGCTTGATGTATTTGAATTTGCTGTCTAGCTTCCATTTGAACTTGAGGTTGCATTTGTTGTGACTGGGGCATCTGCAAACGTGGCTTTTGCATCTGTTGAATGGGCTGAAAACCTTGCATCTGATTCACATTACTCTTGAAAATTTGGGTTATAAGCTCTCATTCTCGGTTCTCTCATGTTTTGAAAAGAATTGATATCACTTGTTTGCTGATCAACAGGTTCCTGTACTAAAGTTGGACTCTCCCTTTCACAATGTCCAAGCCCTCTGCAAGCGTGACATGGCAACAATTTGTTCATTCCTTGCACATCATTCTGAACCACCACAGTATTCAAATCAGGACTACGATTCACATTTCCAACTCCACCACAACCTCTACCTCTTGCTTGATTCTGAAACAACATGTTTCCCTGTTGCTGCTATTGCAGAAAAATGTCCCTGCATTCTTGTTTGTGCCGCTTTAATCTGTATCACCATTGTCTTCTCTTTCAGCTTTCTCTGCTTTATCCCGATTTCGTCACTACAGTAGTTTGCATACTGCAATACTTCATCAATCATCTTTGCTTGCCAGCAAATCAAATGACTCTTAATCATCTGGCTAATTTCGGGTCTCAATCCTTCATCAAATCTGAACACAAAATTAATCATGTCTTCCGGCTCAATTGTTTCTGTGCCACTGTAATGCTTGAATGTCTGCAACAGTCTCTTGTAGTAGGCATGTATTGACTCTATCGCTTCCTGTGCTGCCCTGTCTATTCTCTGCCAGTCAATATTCTTGGATGATATTCTCATTTTCAAAAATTCACTCACCTTACAGTAATATTTCATTACATCAGGAGATGGTGCACGTTGCTGGATCTCTCTGAGGTGCTCTTGTTGGCTAATCCCTGCTTCTCTTGCATTCAGCCCACAAGTCTGCTGGGACTACTATCTCTAACAGGGTGTTCAAATCATTCCATAAGCATTTTGTGAGCTTCTCAAACCTGTCTGTCTGTTGGTACCATTCTACTGGGTTCTCTCTCAACCTGGGATAACCATTTGTAAATGACAGAATGTCACTTCTGCTCCAGGGGATATGGACAGAATTCCTTCCTGGAATCTCTCTCATTGGTAGAATTTTCACTGGGTCCTCAGCCTACTGCATATCTGCAGTTAGATTGTAAGATCTGCAGAATTCCTTTTCTTCTTGTCTCTTTTGTTCACCCATCTGCCTTCCCATTTGTCTAGTGCTCCCCACTTTTGAATGCTCTCGATTAATTCCCTAAATTGGATTTTCATTCCTGGGATTCTCCTGTTTTCAAAATTCTTTGAATCAAAATCTAATCTGTAACTCCTCTTCAAGTGCTTTGTTTTTTCAACCTCAATATCACATTTCTCTGCTAGGTCGCTAACTTCTGATGAACTATTCCTGCTTTGTTAGTAATCAGCCTGCACAAGTAACTCACCTCATCTTCTCTGAATGTGTCAATCCTGTCAAACCTCATTGTTCCCTAAATTAGGTCTACTGGCTCTAGTCTAAGCCTGGTCAAATTCAGGGCACTTCCTCTGCTAGGATCTTCTTGTGAGCTACTCAACCTCTCTAGCCATCCACTTAACTGCTGAGCTGTCAAACCTTGTAATGTAACATTGTTGTGACTTACACCTGGCACTTGCTGTAACGTTAGGTTTGGGGTTTCTGATGTCACCATGCTTGGACTTGGACCTATGTATGATCTCACCTCATTATTTGGAGGAGTCCTGTAAGGACTTAACTCCATTAACAGACCTGTTCCATCAAATGTCTCATGGAAGTTATCATTCTTGTGTTTGCATTATATCTCTCCCTTTCTACACTCGGATTCAGAGATTTCTGCTCACCGTTCTCTTTATTTCCCTGGGCGAACAATGGTATGACTGGACCTATGGTAACTGGTACTGACACTGCATCTGGATTTGGTCTAACATTTGAGTGCCGTGGGTGCATTAGTACTGTCTTTTGATTCGTCAAAGTGGATATTTATGTCTGTGATCTTGTTGGGTAGGTGTGTCCTGGGATCATCTGTGTCTGTATTGGGGACATCAAGTTTGGGGCTGACTCTATCTGAACCTATGTGGATTTCTGGTAAACGTTTCCTGTCAACACTATCAGGTTTGTTGCAGTATGTACAATAGGTACATCTGGGTGAATTCTGGGAATATCCATTTGCACCATAGGCCTTTGAATTGCTGAAGTAACTGGAGCACTGTAACTAACATGTATCTGGGTAGATTCAACTGACATTGGAGCTGTAGGATCTACACTGGTGTTTGGGCTTCTCTCGTGTGCTGCATATGGCAGGGGGTGATTTCTTAATAATTGTAAAATGAATTCATCATCATCTGACTCTTCATTGTGTATCAAAGATTTCCTAAATTCTATTGATTTCTATTCTTTCTCACTAGAAGGATACAAATCCCTCTTTCTAGTGCTCTCTCTAGCTTTATTCTCATTTTCTTGGGTAATTGCAGGAAACAACTTAATTCCTTGTAAAGTCTCAGTTCTCCAGAATTTAAGATCGCTATCTCATCTAGCCTCTGCTAGTGTCTTCTCAGCTTTTCTCATTCGAATTTCAATTGCTGTTGCTGTCTAGCCACTGGTTGCTAAGGCTTCGAACTGTGCTGGTCTCAGAGGAGGTTTCAAATCATGCAGTACTCTCCTTAAATTCTCTGAAATTCTCAGATTAAAAGTTCCATAGGCAGGAAACGCTAAGCTCCCATCTTTCTTTGTCTCTTTGCACCATTGTTTCAGCCAAAGACATCGCGCAGAACCCTGCTGTTCAAATACAATATAGGCGGGTGTACCTTCTAGTGGTGTGATTTTTCCTGTTCTCGTTCGATTATACCTATGTCCCCTTAGGGCACTCTTTAAAGCTTTGAAAAATGTCATCTCTATGATTTTTATGTTACTTTCAATCAAATCAGGAAATTACTTTCAATCCCAAAATCCTTTTCGCTGACCTTCTCAACCAATGACGCTTCACGGTTGTCTGCCAATCTGTGTGCAACCCTACTCACTAACCAGCCTATCCCAGCGTGGCTCTAATGATGTCACACTCACACATACAGCAGCTGACAAAGTCTTTTGGCTTGCTCTCCTCATCTCGAACTCACGCAAAATGAATGGAAAATTTATGCGAGAACTAAACAAAATCAAAACCCAATTGTCTTCACTACAGGTAGGGTAACACTAGCGCTTCAGAAACTGTACAGATTTTTCACTGATAGCCTTTCGCTGTAGCAGCTAATCTTTCTTTCTCAGTTTCCCTGACTCGCAGGCAAAATTCGAACCACAGCTTTTACTCTCAACTGATCAGTGGGTCTGTCCTGATGCACAAAGGACTCGTCAAATCTCAGTCAAAAACCTTTCACTCACTTTAACACGCACGCTCGATTGACCTATTAAACCAGACAAATTACAACAATAAACCAAGTGTCTCATAGACTTTTCAAGACTCAGGAGTCCTGGACCACACAGGGTCCGTATACCAACAACCATGTGGACACTTTTTGAGCACAAAGCACCACACACATGTGAAGTATGATGACTTCCCTACTCTCACACTTCGGAGTACGCAAACTCCTTAAACTCTCGCAAACATCACAATTCACCTGAGTTTTGCTTAAGCTGTGCAAGCGCAAAATCTATTCCATTCACACTGTTAGTAGAACACCGAGAAGATCCTCAAACAAGCATTGGCAAGCTCCAAGGTTCTGGAAAAGTCATTCTAAGTTCTTAGGGTCACATTTTCTCCCTACTTTGTATCATCAAATCTGAAAATCTAAATCTTTACCAATGTCTCTCACCAAATCTGAAAATTATTCTTGATCTCTTAAGGGAATTATACATCCATCTACTTTACCATTCTCTAAAGGGAAAAAAGGACTGTCCGCTGGACTTTTAAGGAAACAAAATCATCCTACTGTGCTAACATTTCTATAGATCCAAAGACGTAACCTTTCTTTTTATGATGGCCTCCTACTGACACATTACCATGTGGAATCCTCTCCTACTATGTTGCTATTTCTGGGGATCTTAATATATGCTCTTAAAAAGACTGACCTTCCTGCTCTGTTATAATTCTAGGTGGCCTCTTAGGGAGACATAATCATCTTACTCTTCTACCTATCTCTAAATTTTATGATAGGCTCTTAAGGAGGCAGTACATCCTACTCTGGTACAATTTCTGTTAGCACATCTGACCTTATTTGCTGCCTTATCTTTGATTTATAAGGGGATGCGTTAGAGGTTTGATGGACCTTTTGACTAACGCTTAGAATAAGTCCCACCATAAGACTCAATTTCAATACAAATCATTAATAATATCAATCAACAATATCAATAATATTTGGAGTCAATAATCTCACTCACCATGGTCCCTATGGCCATAAATAACCACACATTTAGGCAAAATTAGAAAGATTATTTCCCTATATTAACGATGCTAGTATAACGTAACTTAATCTCAAAATCAAATGGTATACATACAAAAACAACACTGGTTGACCAAACCTTCTAAAGAACCTCAATGTTACCAAAGCATGGATTACTGCGCATTCAAGAGTTACAGTACAAATCAATAGCAAGAACAACTGTGCAATAGAAATAGCATACATCTAGATTCATCAACTGAATAACAGCAATTAGTTTATTAATAACAATCTACTAACATTTCAGGGTCTTCCCTCACTAATCCTTCTGATTAGAATAGCATGTTTAGACTTCATGCAAAACAATTTTGTCAACATGTACTTGGAAAAACACCTATCTATGGCTCTATCAAAATAGCGGTTGATACCTAGAAACAAAAGACAAATTTCAACAAAAACAATAGCATTTTGTTATACCTCTCCTCGGTATGGATCAGCAAGCTGCGATTATCTTTGTCAGTTGGACATATGTGTGGTCAGCATCAGCAACGGACCATGAAAGGGAATGGTTCTGAACCAGTGGCTGTAAGCTATCAGAACTATTTGGAAGCAATGTCTAAGGAATCAGCATTCCGCATCAGAAGTTTAAGCAATAAAGTTAAAGATAGAAATAAAGTAATCAGGAACTGTTCAGGTCCTCAGACAGAACAGCACAAGCTCCTCTCAGGAGGAAATCAAAGAGGTAAAAGCCTCTCTCCTCTGATTGCAGTTGGGCTAAGTTAAAATTTTCTGAAATACTTCCCAGTTGCCATTGGTCAAAGAATCGCATGTTTACTTTTAGTCTAATGAAGGTAGAACTTCAAATCTAAGATATAACCAAACTGCCTTACACATGTCGATGATTGGCTCCTCTTCTCCTGTTCCCATCATCAGGCTTATCAGGTAACAATTTTGTATCCCTCTGTACTCCTGTCAGTAAATCCATTGTTAGCTCTGGGAACATCGCTTTCTCACACACTAAACCAGTGGTTCCCAAACTGTGGTCCAGGGTCCACTGGGGGTCCGCAAAGCCTCCTCAGGGGGTCCACAACTGCTTAGAAAATTATACAATGTTAACAGATTACGGCCCCAGCTTTCAGTAATGACTCATTTGGGGGTCCCTGGGTTCCAATAAATATTCAGTGGGGGTCCCTGGGTTCCAGTAAGGATAAAGTGGGCATCCACAGAAGTCAAAAGGTTGGGAACTACTGCACTAAACTATACAATGTAACAGTAACTAGTACAAGATATTCTAGCAAGCAGTTCTCATTAGAAAAGAAAGACATCTGCTAGCGTTTGTTCAACTCAGTGAAAAACAATTCACGTATTAATTTCTTCATGCGAACATTTCTCACAGCATTATCACAACAGTACAGTTTAACATGAGACTGTGGAAACTAGGCCCAAGACCTCACTAACATAAGGCCTGCAATTAATAAAGCAAATACATAATAAGTAATCATTAATAGAACACACTACTATATTAATCTAAACATGAGTACATCAATTTATATCAATAAGCATTTAATAAGGACACTCCGTGATTACTGACGACCACTCAAGTGGGCACATTTACCAAGTCGCACATTATTTTCTATATTGAGTTAAATTCGATGCAGATTTCTAATTCAAAATACATGAATATTTATTAGTAAAAATTCAGCGTTCACACTCCTTATTGCAAAAAACCATCACAGTTTCGTTTCACTGACCACCTTTCCTGAGGATAGCTTAGCCACGAATATTCTGCTCGCTGTCAGCAAATAAAGTTAAAATGTCTCGTAGGTCGAGACCGGAACTGTTTGCTATAGAAGTAGGCGCCTTCTGTTTTTAATGACCTATGCAGTGAAACAGTACATGTGCCATCTTTATTGTGCACATTGCCTAATAACTTTGTTTTGTAATCTTTTTAAGAACAAATGTGTACCTACCACTACTGCTGCGTCAAACCTCTGTAACTTTTGTATCTGTAACACGTTTTTAACCCTTTGATAATACTAGTGCAATTTGATTGACACCGAAGAACCAGAACCCACGTATAGCCACAACATCTGTGAGACCTGCAGTATTGGACAAGGTCATAAACAGATCCATACTGAGAAATATATTGAGTCTTCGTTTTAAGGAGTAATCCACCTTATTAAATAGCATTAGGCAAATGTAATTTATTTCGGTGCATGTATTAAACACATTTGCTTTTATATTTAAAATTGCAGTAATTGTTAGGGCATAATTACTGTTACTGAAAACAATAAACAATTTGGTATTAATTAAAGCCTTCACTGCAACTGCTGGTTCAGTGGTTGAAAAAAACTACCAAATTGGCGACATGTTTGTTGATCCCACAGAGCAAAGTTTTTGTTTTCCAGAGATAAACTCCCAATGGGGGTGTTTACTTCCAAAAACAAGAAACTAATTACCATGACAAACTGGGAGTTTTCTTGCTGCTCACAGGGGTCATTGATTGTCCACTTCCATGGACCGAGACAGGAAAATCTAGTGACGGCCACCCTTCCTAAGCAGAATGGGTGACCTTCACTTCGACTCAGTGGGACTGTGGTAGACAGGCTACTTGGTCAATGGTGTCGAGTGTAACAGCTGGGTGAGGCTTCATAGATGGAAATTCATAGGTTCTCCCACTTATAAATGGAACTGGGAGTTACAAACCAGTAGGTTGCCAGCACTGCCAGTATACAGCAAGTGCCAATATACAACATGCCCCTAATTCACCAAACCATACATGATCGTTGTTGTGTTCTTTAATTTTTGTAAACTCTGTACCATCAGCAAAATAAGTAGGCAAACAGATAAGTGTCCTAAAGATGGTTCGAAGCTCCACTGAAACAATGGATTGACAGAAGTCAATAAACACTAGTATAACTCTACTGCTATCATATTCTGATACCATAACCTGACTTTCTGCCTCACCTTAGGATCATAGGGGTATTTAGGTCAGTTAGAAAGGCAGGGTCTGTAATGTTGGGAAGAGAGAAGGAGTTCACTCTCGCTCAGCTCAAGGCTCCTGCTGCCCTCACATTCATACAATGTTTGTAAGAGCCACATGAGTTACAAGGGGGAAGCCTCCATTGCTCCTTTCTCTCACTATTCTTTGTAAAATTGCATGAGTGAAAAGTTTTGCCAGAACGGAAGGATATTTCAGGGCAGTGGATGGTTTATCCTCCCTGCTTCCATGGCTCCTGATGTCACTGAATGAAACTTGCAGGAGGAGCTGTGCATGGTTACATCAGCACCTGCCATTCTGCTTCCATAGGAGAGATGGTTCAAGTAGGGGCATATGCCATCTAGTACGGACAGGGCCACTGGAATTATGTGGCAGGGTTGGGCCAAATTATGCCACACAGTTAAAGAAATTATGCGGCAAGAAAAAGCAAATCATGCAGCAACATGCAGCAAATTTTGTTATTGTATTACTTCATCATTGTATCAATTTGAATCCTGTAAACACTGTCTGGGCATTAGTTCCTCGTCATTATTATTAGTTTGGCACCTAAATATGGCAATAAGCTACAGAGAGATGAACAGTCAAGCTCTGCAAAGGGCCTCCCACTGCGCTGCAACTCGTCTTTGTGTTTTTAATAACTTTTGAACCTTATGAGCAGGAAACACATTTTTTTGTTAAAATCTGCAGACACGTGGTGGATGATGGATTGGGTAGAAAACGTGGCATATCTACAATTATTCGAAAATCACTGCAGCCACACAATCGCATAGATATAATAGCTCTGCTTAAAGGCTAGCTTCTTTGTTGCTCAAACAGGCATTTAATAAACAATGTAGCATTCTTTGGAAAACATCTATTTATTTAACTTGTTTACTAATCAATACTAACCTTACTGAGCTATATACATTGTTTAAGAGATTATTAAAAAGCTATACAGTGCCCTAGATGTTTTTTTTAAAATGTGTATTTGTTGTTAACTATTTTTACTTCTAGAAATGGTTTGATTTTTCAGCAAAACAAGTAATACTATGCAGTAATAAATGCTTACCAACCCATTCACGATTTTTTCTAAAGGTTTGACTGTTACTGAGGAGGTTTATAAAAATGATGTGATTGGTAAGTGAAGTGATGAAGATCTATGAAAACTGTGATCAGTTAGCGACATAGGACAGTAGTTTTTCATTTGTTTCAAAAAGAGAAGGGCAACAACAGAAGAATACTTATAATGCAATTTTTATTTAGATTTTTCATGCATACATCAAGACTGCCCACTATTTTGAATTAATATATTCACATTTTTCCATGACAGTTGAAAGGATGCCAACATGGTCAAGATTTCATTTTACATTTGCAAGCCTGTGAGTCTGTCACTTTCCTAATTACTTACACAACGGACAGTAGGTTTCTGACATAGGTACCGCAAAGGTAGGCTGGCAAAAGGTAATTTTTTCACAACAGTTAAAAGAAGGGGAATCAGGAATTCTGGCCTAGTCAAGGCTTTGGGAAAGTGCTCAACAACATATGTTGGATTATTCATATTTCTCATGAATGAGGAACAACTTTAAGACACGTAGCACCTAATGAGGAGTTTGCCGGACAGGAAATCCCATCTGTCAAACTCCGGAGAGGGTGGCCTCTGCCTATGCGTTGACCTCCCTGCCGGAATCATTATGAGCTTCCTGTGAGGTCAGGGGGCGTAAACCTGAGTTTCCACCTGCCGCTCTAGCAGGAAACAGGCTACAGCATTGTCTCAGGCTCGTAATTGAGCCAGTGGCAATGCTGCAGCCAGCAGGGTCCTGCAGGCGCCCTCGCAATGTTCACTGTGTGCGAAGCAGACAGTGCCAAGTGCATGGGAAGTGCAGGGGCTCCCCTGTGCCCCCCTGCACCTGTTTTCTGCAAGATTTTTCAGGGCAGTGTTACAGCCATGAAAAGGCTGGCAGAGAACAAGGTGCAGATTATGATTTCTGCTACCACCAGGCAACCAGGATCCAAGAGCCTGGCGGAGCTGGTGGATCCCTCGCAGAGCTAGTGGTTTAGCCACCAGGGTTGTAATGACCCCCATATTGTTGAAGAATAGTTCGGTGGTCAATTCAATTGAACGTTATTGCCTCAGCAAAAGCCATAATAATGTTAAAATGCTAACATTACAACGTCCTAAAGCTCTGAAAGGGTGACACCTGTTCTCACAGGAAGTGGAACACTAAGAGAAACAGTACTACAAATCCAGTAGAAATAGAAAGCTAGAGGGCAGCAAATCAAAATTTTATTTTAGGCAAACAAACCATGACACATTTTGGACTAAGGGTCTTGATTACATGTGATCAAGGCATTAGGCAGAAATGTGACATGGGTCCTTTGCTGAAATTAAACCTTAGATTTGTTGCATACTGCTTTTTCCTTGAGTGAACAGCTTTGTATTTTCTTCTGAATTTGTAATACTAACATTTACCATTAT
The DNA here is from genome assembly GCF_031143425.1 of Pleurodeles waltl. Classification (NCBI taxonomy): domain Eukaryota; kingdom Metazoa; phylum Chordata; class Amphibia; order Caudata; family Salamandridae; genus Pleurodeles; species Pleurodeles waltl. The sequence continues at coordinate 642,200,127 of NC_090440.1, read as the reverse complement.
AAAAATAAGATATATAAAAACAAACAGCAGTTAAAAATTATCCCCAGTTAATGTACTGTTTAAAATACAATTCCTGATTGATAGGTAATAAAAGTGATTATGCATACTAACAACCCCAGTTTGCTTGCGTGTAAAGTACAAGCAGAGGAGGCTGACACAAATTAAAAGTGGTGGGACGGGTGAAGGGGGCACAGGGGGAATGTAAAGGGTGGTTTAATAATAAAACAAATAAAACACTTACCTGGTGCTGCCTGCCTCTTAGTGCTCCTCTGCTCCCTGGTCCAAGGAGTCCATGGGACAGCATCAGAGATTCCCTGTGCAATCCCTGTGCTTCTCTCATGCTATACCAAGCATTGGCCTGAGTGGGCTGGTTTACTGCTCGCTCAGGCACAGGAAGTCTGTGCTGTTACTCCAACGGGACTGTGCAATACAGGTGGTTTGGAGAAACCTAAATGCACATGTCTATTTGGCTGGCCTAGAATAGTGCACACAACTACTCTACTCTTCCTCCCCACTCCCATTACCTGGCCCCACCCCTCTCAGCACACACTGGCTCAGTCATCAACTGGAAAATATAACAATGCTAAAATATAATTTTATTTTTCAGCTGCTAGCTCTGAGCCAGTGGGGCAATGCTCCTCCGCAATTGCGCAGGTGCTGTCACTGAGTACAAGTCACTTGTTCATCTGGTGCCAGTATTGCCCGTGAAATTGTGCACATTATATTTCAAATACAAAACATGATCTCATGTTGAAAGTAATAATGTTGACCTTCTGATCCTAATTCAAGCAGCCCAGAGGTATTTTGCCACTGATTGGTAAATCATTGAATAATGGCACTAGCTACCTAAATCATAGATGTTTGTTTTTAGTGCAAAATAATAAAAAATACAACATAGTATCCCTCCCATCTAAACTGATATTCACATAGCATATTTAATGTACTGATTGTTTGTGAACTTTGATAGGTTGAGTCTGGTGGGAAAGTCCTTCTTGTGTAGTGGGATAATTACAGCAGATCTCCATGAAGGAGAAGTGAAATTAGTAGCCAGTGCTGCATTAAAGACCTGTGTCTGGACTTGAGACCATGGTTTAGTGTTTTGTTAGACCATATTAACTGGGACGAAATTGGGCGCAGTGCTTTGTTAGCGTGTTGGAGAACTGTTATTTGCTATTGAACAGTCTATTAAAAGTCTATCAAAGTTCCAATTCATTGACCTACTATTGTGAGCTTGTATTCTAACAGAAGCGTGTTACTTCTAAAGCATAAAGCATCATGGTCGCTATCTAGGTGCTCTACTATCCTCATATCCTCAACAAAGTGCCACAGATCTTTTTATAATTATAACATAAAAAAGGTGTCTTGTGGGACTGAATCAGAATGACCCATGAGGTTAGAACACATGGCAATTTTAATTATTTACACAAGGTGCTAGAGTATAAATCAATAAAGTGCAGATAGTACCATGTTCATAAGTGATATAGGGAAACAAATAAGCCATGATACAGATAAACTTTGTGCGTATCCATAATTGAACAATTTCAGTCAAGCATAAATACTGATCCAGAAATAGAAATGAATTCATATTAGATGATCCTCATTCCAGTGCTGACATTTCAATCCACAAAAAAGTTATAGTGGATCTCCTCAGGACAGAAAAACCATCTGACAGAGCACCTAGGAAGGTGAAGCTTGAAGAAATCTAAGAACCTCATGGCCTATTGCTTATGTCAAACATACATCTGACTGACTAGTCACGTACCTCTCAACTGTATATGTCTTGCATTTGTAGAAGTCGCAACCACTCTCAACAATGTTCCCTGCTGTGATAAATAAACAACTCATGTGTATCTCATTGTGTCAAATCTTACAAAATAATTAAATAATTATATGTGACACACATGTAACACATCTTCTAAATCATTTCATGTATGTACTGTATAAATCAAGTTACATCTCTTCACACACAAAAGGTAGTTGCATATACCATGCTACTCTGCATTTCAAGCCTTTTTTAACATCTATAATGCAAGATGTATGTTTCATAATATCATACTTATTACCACTCAGAAGTCGTGTTTATTCCTCCCAACCACGTTATGCAGCGAGATCCAATAAGTCTGTGCAATTAAAAAAATATAGTGCTCTAACCTGCATGTAACATTTGTGTACACAAAACATATCTGGTGAATGTACTAAATGTTCTATGCCGGTACCCCTATGTAGGGGATAACATGCTGCATACGCACTTAAAACTAAAGGAAAAAAGCTGCACTTAAAGGAACTCACTACGCCAGGCACATCGAGGAAACCCGCTAATTAGATTAGCAGGTGTCTCTATGTTAAAAGTGTCAAACTGCAGCACTGCCCAATAGTAAATGTCAGAAAATTCTAACCTTGCAGGGGAGGAAACAGCCTCACACTCTCTGCCAAATCTATTGGCCATGTGAGCAGGTCCACCTTGTGTTCCCTCGTTAGAATCGTTCAAAGTTGAGCGTCATGCGAAGGTCAGCACAGCTATTATCCAACAGGCGTATTGGTAGACCCTTTCTTCAGGTGCTCAGTTCGGTCAGTTTTGAAATATCTGGCACCAGGATGCCTCAACATGCCTCCTCCTCACCACATGGATCATTCAGCAGTCCTTTTGGGGGTCTGACATTAACATCTCAGCATATTATCATAATTTTCTCAGAATTACCATTTATACTGCACTGTATGCCTCTGAGTGCTGCATTGAGTAGCATAGGTTTTTCATCAGATTCTCCATGCCAGTTGGGAGTTAAGAAGACATTAATTATTTCAATTATTAGCATTTGTAGGACTTCAGGCTCTTTGATCACACTTACATGAAGAAGCCAAAGTCCTTGGCAATGGCACAATACTTGCTTTATAATCTATAATTTTTTAGATTCATATAAAGGTAACCTTTTGCTCTCCCTCTCCCTCTAGTGGGTCCAAGAGCTTCTGAAGTAAACAGGAGGTATTCCATTATATTACTTTTCCCCATCCTTATCTATTGAAAACAGCACATGCTCTTAGACAGCAGAGCAATACCATCTTCCTGATTTGATACATGTTTTTCAAAGTTTATACATTACAAATGCCCAGGAGAGGCATCATCACAGTTAAAAGTGGGGGATGGGAGCTGCTTGATTTTTAACTACAGTAACAGGTGTAATGTTTAATTTGAAAGACAGCCAGGACCAAATATTGTCTTCGACATATATGGTAAGGACAGATTTGAGGTTGCTTTGTTTGTGTATTACTACTGCCCTGTTATTTTTCCACGTGGTGACAATCATGATTTTTGTTTCAATGCTAATATAGCTGGCCAACTGCAACTCTCATTCTGATCTCCTATGGGTGATCGTGGCCCTCTCTATATTGCTTACTGGCGATCTCATGATCTCATGTCAATGAGGCCCTTTCATCCAGAAAGCAATGAACCCTTCATAGATGGGAGTAGGTCAATTCCCATGACATGCAATTGATCCACATTATCAAGGATCCGTTTTGGAATGACCTGCATGTCAAATGTTACTGACCTCAATACGATGCGCGTCGGGTTCATAAATAATTAAATAACAATTGAAAGTACTATAGGCACCAATGCATGAAATCCCAAGTGCTACACCACTGTGCAGGACACATGCGAGCCGAGCCCGGGCGAAGCGTAGGCCAAGGGCAGCCCCGTCCTGTGCCCAATAGCAACAGGAAGAGGCAGGAAAGGGCCATCCTGGGAAGGAGGTTATGGGAATACTCAGAGAGGTATTCTTGGACTTTTTGCCTTACGCAGGGTCATCCCCAGTCTTTTTGCCTCCTTCCTCCTGGTTTTTCTGACCTCTCACTGTTGGCTCTAGGACTCTGAGTACTTTATCACTGCTGACCAGTGTAAAGTGCAGGTGCTCTCCCATCTAAAGTTGGTATGATTGGGTTATACCTAATTGGTATATTTAATTTACCTATAAGTCCCTTGTACAAGTGGTATCTCTATACCCAGGGCCTGTAAATTAAATACTACTAGTGGGCTTGCAGCGCTGCTTGCGCCACCCACTGAAGTAGACTTTCAAACCTGTCTCAGGTCTGCTAGCGCAGGGCCTGTGTGCACAGTTTTCTGCCACAGGGACCTGGCATCTAAACTTACTTGCCAGGCCCAGAACTCCCCTTTTACTACATGTAAGTCACCCCTAAGGTACACCCTAGCTAGCCCTATGGGCAGGGTGCCATGTATGTAGAAAGGCAGGACATGTGCCAAGTTGCGTGGCCTGTCCTGGTAGTGACAAACAGCCTAACTGGTGTCTCACTGCTGTGAGGGCTGCCTTCTCATAGGATTGCATTAGAAATGCCCTGCCTTATGTGTAAGGGGTATTGTCTGATTTATGAGGGGTAGCGTAGGCGTGTTTGGTATGGTTGTGATGGTGATAATAAATACTGCTTCCTGGTGTGGGTGTATTTTTTATTACTATCACAGAAATGCCACTTCTAGAAAGTGCGCATTTATCTGTGCTTATGACTCTGGTGTTTTGCAGCTTGACTCCAATCCACGTCTGGGCAGAGTGACAGTTGGGGCTTTGTGCATACTTTTCAGACAGCCTGTACACAGGGAGGGTGGAGGTGTCACAGAGGTGCATCTGCATACTGAATAGTCTTCCTGGGCTGAAAGAAGGGAGAGGCGGGGAACACCTGCATTTGTAAAGACTGTGCCTTGGCCTCACACAATACGGTCATTAACCCCCCACTGATATTTGGAGCCCCGTGCTGAAAGGAGAGAGGGGGAACTCCCAGAACCAGTTGTAACTGGCTGGAACCTCCTCTCCCTACCATTGTAAAACACTGTAAGAACTGACTATAAGTACAGGGGAATTTTCCCCACAATTTGGAGACTCTTGGAATCATCTTGGAACTGGACACCAAAGGCTGAAAGGACTCACCAGGAACCACCATGGACTGCTGCTGCTGTGCTGACCTGTGACCTGCCTGGTCACTGTGAAGTACTTGCCACTTGCTGTCTTTCCCTTGTGCTGGCCTGTAGCTGGGCCCTCCACCTGAGGACCTTGTCTTAAGATTCTGCTCCCAGGGGCAGGGTGCTGTGGCCTCTGACCCCTGCATCCATTTCTTCATGAGGGGTGCTTCTCCGTGGTTGCGGCTGCCTTAGCGCTGATTGCAGCGCACTTATGGAGCCTTGGGAGCTCGTAGGCTCCTTGCTGCATTGTGCCCCTTTAAATAAGATCACTGCAGCAGCCCAGGAAGCTGGAAGAACACTTGTGCACCGCATCGGGTGCAGGCGAGTGTCTGCTCGGGCCCCAGGAGGGGTCCGATCTTCTTGTGGCTTCACAGCAGGACCAGGGGAAGGCACGGGGAGTGCCCCCTTCCCCCAGGCCTCTGCGTTAGGAGCGGGACGCTCCTTTTCAGCTGTTAGGTAAAACGGGCATTACTGTGGGCCCCCCCTTGGTGGAAGGGCCAGTGGAAGCCCGGGGGGGCCCTCAGAGATCGCGGGTCCCAGGAGGGGCATGTCATTAAACCGGAGGGGGTGCTAGGTGCCCCCCTCCTGCCCTAAGTTGTTTTTGCTGGCTTTGGCACCCCTCGTGAGGGCCGGATGGGCCCTGGGGGGCCCCCAGTAATCACGGTCCCCGGAGGGGCCTGTCTATAAATGAGAGGAGGTGCATGTCGCCCTCCTCTGACCCCAGAGTATAAGGGAGGCCCCGTTTTACGCATAGGAGCACCGGGGGCCCCATTGTTCGCCTTCTAGGCACTGGAGGTGCCTTCATCCAACCAGGTACTGTTTAAAGGACCAATAGAGTTGCAATCCAAAGTTCTTTCTACAGACTTTTGTTTGATGCGTATATTACCTACCTGCGTTTGATGTTTTTACATATGTGTATGCAAATGTTCCTTTTATGGACATGCTTGCTAATATGTTTTTCTAACTTGCCATATGTTTTCTAATGTTCCTACTATGGGCATTTTATGATATTCTTATGACAAGTGCTGTGATGTAATAATGTGTTTTCCTGACTACTGTTTATGTTGCAGAATACTGAGTAACCTGTGTGTTATGTGTGACTACTGCTAGTCTGTAGAGTAACTAATGTGTAACGTTCTGACAACTGCTAAGGTAGCAGGATAGTACTAATATGTGATGTTTGGTCTGATAATTGCGTTGTGTACAATACAGTAAATTTTCATATAATCTGGTGTTGTGTTTCCTTTGCTGTGGGGATATTGCGTCACATGTGTGTGTGTGTTGTGCAAATGCTTTACACATTGCCTCCGGGTTAAGCCTGACTGCTCGTGCCAAGCTACCAAGGGGGTGAGCAGGGATTAGCTTGGACGTGTAACTCCCTTGCCCTGACTAGAGTGGGTAAGTTCTGCCTGGCTGAGGTGCATACCCTAGCCAACCAGAAACCCCATTTCTAACAGGTATCAAATCATATTTTATAAACAACTGTTAATATTTGTGCATCAGGAGTTTCTAGTGTGATTACATACACCATCATGCCCTCCCCACTAGAAAGAACTTCCCAAACCACTCAGTTGGGCCTCCTGAAAGAGCAGTTTATACCACCTACTCCAATAGCTGACAATGAGTTTTCAAATCCAGGGGCAGCTCCTCTATAAGGGTGGAGGAGCGTTGTCCCCCCACCCACCAGCAGTGGCTGCTACAAACCTAGGGCCAGATGTAGGTAGGTTAAAAATTGCGACTTGCAATTTGCGAGTCATAGCGACTCGCAAATTGCAACTCGCAATACGAGATGCAGAAAGGTGTCTCAGACACCTTCTGCGACTCGCTATGGGGTCGCAAAGACCCACCTCATGAATATTAATGAGGTGGGTCGCAGTTTGGGACCCCATAGCAAGTCTAGGCACTCACAGGGATGGTGGCCTGCTGGAGACAGCAGACCACCATGCCTGTAACTGCTTTTAAATAAAGCAGGTTTTTTTTCTTCTTTTTCCAGCCCGTTTTCCTTAAAGGAAAACGAGCTGCAAAAAGAAAAAATACCGAAACCATTTAGTTTAGTTTTTTTCAAAGTAGGCAGTGGTACATAGAACCACTGCCTGCTCTGAATTTTTTTTTGGGGGGGGCATTCACAAAGGGGAAGGGGTCCCATGGGGACCCCTTCCCTTTTGCGAATGAGTTACCATCCACTTCAAGTGGATGGTAACTGCGAGTTGGTTTGCGACCGCTTTCGCGGTCCCAAAGCAACTTTGCATCACGATGCGGTCGCAAATAGGAAGGGAACACCCCTTCCTATTTGCAAGTCGGAATCACATTTTGCAAGTCGGTTCCGACTCGCAAAATGCGTTTCTGCATACCGTGAGGGCTTTTGCGCCTCGCATACGGCGTTTTTCGCTGTTTGCGAGGCGCAAAAGCCTTGCTACATCTGGCCCCTAATACCCAAAAAACAATAATAAACTGTGTTTATTAGCCTTTTTTGGGAAAAGGGATGGGGCCACGGGAGTGACGAGGAATGAGGGGGAGTGCACACAGGACTCCCCCTCAGAGCATATGTATGTTTGGCTGGCCGTCTTGAACTGGCCAAACACACATGTGCACAGCACTCTCTCCAGCCCAGCAACACAGTTGCACAGGCTCCCAAAAGGCACTGAGGGCCTTGGCAGAAGCCCGTTCTCAAGAGAATGTTGAGGTGGACGGGCCAGAGGATGGCTCCCCAGAGGATTTGCCAATAGCAGTGGGGGGGTGAAACCCCTGGGTTTGTGGCCCCTGCTAAACCAGGGAGCAGTGTCTCAAGTCATGGTAGACAGCAGAGGAAAGGAGTGAGGAGAGAGAGATGGAGACAAAAATGTTTGTATACCCAGAGATGGGGTGCCAAGTTATGAGTAGGAGATGACATTGACAAATGGTTTGATGCCTATGAAGTTGCACTAGGGGCTTATGGGGTTCCTGGAAAGCAATGGGGGGGTGGGCATCTGAAAACATGTACCAGCAATTAGTAGGGTCACACTCCTCACATTAGAACCAGAGGACCCTCACGCAGACCCACTCATAAAAGCCATTTTAATTGCCAAGTTTGGACTGACCCCTGAAATGTATCGCCAGAAATTCAGGGACAGTACCAAACTTTCCCATCAAACGTGAGTAGTCTTTTATAATTCTCTAGCAAGGCACTGAATGGATGAGTGCGGGGCAGAAAAATGAATGGTTATGAGGGGTTATATAATTTGATCATGAGAGAGCATATGCTCAGTATTTGCATTACAGAGTTGCACCAGCACCTGATTGACAGTACGCTGACTGATCCCAGGAAGCTTGCTGAGGTAGTGGACCTCTGGGCTAGCCCCAGAATGTCCAAAAATGTACCTGGGAGTGACTCCAGAAGGGTGATCCTGGTTCCCCCCAACAGAGTGAGGGGAGGTTAAAGAAGACCTAGACAAGTCCCAGAGTAAGGGGGTTGAAAGGGTTCCCATGCTTCATCTGAGAAACAGGGTGGTGGGTGGTGGCCCAGTGTAGGAGGCTGGACTGGCTTGTAGTGAGTACCAAGGGGTACTTGCACCTTGCACCAGGCCCAGTTATCCCTTATTAGTGTATAGGGTGTCTAGCAGCTTAGGCTGATAGATAATGGTAGCTTAGCAGAGCAGCTTAGGCTGAACTAGGAGACGTGTGAAGCTACTACAGTACCACTTAGTGTCATATGCACAATATCATAAGAAAACACAATACACAGTTATACTAAAAATAAAGGTACTTTATTTTTATGACAATATGCCAAAGTGTCTTAGAGTGTACCCTCAGTGAGAGGATAGGAAATATACACAAGATATATATACACAATAGCAAAAATATGCAGTATAGTCTTAGAAAACAGTGCAAACGATGTATAGTTACAATAGGATGCAATGGGGAAACATAGGGATAGGGGCAACACAAACCATATACTCCAAAAGTGGAATGCGAACCACGAATGGACCCCAAACCTATGTGACCTTGTAGAGGGTCGCTGGGACTATTAGAAAATAGTGAGAGTTAGCAAAATAACCCTCCCCAAGACCCTGAAAAGTGAGTGCAAAGTGCACTAAAGTTCCCCTAAGGACAAAGTAGTCGTGTTAGAGGAATAATGCAGGAAAGACACAAACCAGCAATGCAACAACTGTGGATTTCCAATCTAGGGTACCTGTGGAACAAGGGGACCAAGTCCAAAAGTCACAAGCAAGTCGGAGATGGGCAGATGCCCAGGAAATGCCAGCTGCGGGTGCAAAGAAGCTTCTACTGGACAGAAGAAGCTGAGGTTTCTGCAGGAACGAAAAGGGCTAGAGACTTCCCCTTTGGTGGACGGATCCCTTTCGCCGTGGAGAGTCGTGCAGAAGTGATTTACCGCCAAAAGAACGCCAACAAGCCTTGCTAGCTGCAAATTGTACGTTTGGCATTTTTGGACGCTGCTGGGGCCCAAGAGGGACCAGGAGGTCGCAAATTGGACCTGAAGAGAGAGGGGACGTCGAGCAAGACAAAGAGCCCTCACTGAAGCAGGTAGCACCCGGAGAAGTGCCAGAAACAGGCACTACGAGGATGCGTGAAACGGTGCTCACCGAAGTTGCACAAAGGAGTCCCACGTCGCCGGAGACCAACTTAGAAAGTCGTGCAATGCAGGTTAGAGTGCCGTGGACCCAGGCTGGGCTGTGCACAAAGGATTTCCGCTGGAAGTGCACAGGGGCCGGAGTAGCTGCAAAGTCGCGGTTCCCAGCAATGCAGCCCAGCGAGGTGAGGCAAGGACTTACCTCCACCAAACTTGGACTGAAGAGTCACTGGACTGTGGGGGTCACTTGGACAGAGTCGCTGGATTCGAGGGACCTCGCTCGTCGTGCTGAGAGGAGACCCAAGGGACCGGTAATGCAGCTTTTTGGTGCCTGCGGTTGCAGGGGGAAGATTCCGTCGACCCACGGGAGATTTCTTCGGAGCTTCTGGTGCAGAGAGGAGGCAGGCTACCCCCACAGCATGCACAAGCAGGAAAACAGTCGAGAAGGCGGCAGGATCAGCGTTACAGAGTTGCAGTAGTCGTCTTTGCTACTATGTTGCAGGTTTGCAGGCTTCCAGCGCGGTCAGCAGTCGATTCCTTATCAGAAGGTGAAGAGGGAGATGCAGAGGAACTCGGATGAGCTCTTGCATTCGTTATCTGAAGTTTCCCCAGAGACAGAGACCCTAAATAGCCAGAAAAGAGGGTTTGGCTACCTGAAGGAGCCTATCAGCAGGAGTCTCTGACGTCACCTGGTGGCACTGGCCACTCAGAGCAGTCCAGTGTGCCAGCAGCACCTCTGTTTCCAAGATGGCAGAGGTCTGGAGCACACTGGAGGAGCTCTGGACACCTCCCAGGGGAGGTGCAGGTCAGGGGAGTGGTCACTCCCCTTTCCTTTGTCCAGTTTCGCGCCAGAGCAGGGGCTAAGGGGTCCCTGAACCGGTGTAGACTGGCTTATGCAGAATTGGGCACCTCTGTGCCCAACAAAGCATTTCCAGAGGCTGGGGGAGGCTACTCCTCCCCTGCCTTCACACCATTTTCCAAAGGGAGAGGGTGTCACACCCTCTCTCAGAGGAAGTTCTTTGTTCTGCCATCCTGGGCCAGGCCTGGCTGGACCCCAGGAGGGCAGATGCCTGTCTGAGGGGTTGGCAGCAGCAGCAGCTGCAGTGAAACCCCAGGAAGGGCAGTTTGGCAGTACCAGGGTCTGTGCTACAGACCACTGGGATCATGGGATTGTGCCAACTATGCCAGGATGGCATAGAGGGGGCAATTCCATGATCATAGACATGTTACATGGCCATTTTCGGAGTTACCATTGTGAAGCTACAAATAGGTAGTGACCTATATGTAGTGCACGCGTGTAATGGTGTCCCCGCACTCACAAAGTTCAGTGAATTGGCTCTCAACAATGTGGGGGCACCTTGGCTAGTGCCAGGGTGCCCACACACTAAGTAAATTTGCACCTAACCTTTACCAGGTAAAGGTTAGACATATAGGTGACTTATAAGTTACTTAAGTGCAGTGTAAAATGGCTGTGAAATAACGTGGACGTTATTTCACTCAGGCTGCAGTGGCAGGCCTGTGTAAGAATTGTCAGAGCTCCCTATGGGTGGCAAAAGAAATGCTGCAGCCCATAGGGATCTCCTGGAACCCCAATACCCTGGGTACCTCCGTACCATATACTAGGGAATTATAAGGGTGTTCCAGTAAGCCAATGTAAATTGGTAAAAATGGTCACTAGCCTGTTAGTGACAATTTGGAAAGAAATGAGAGAGCATAACCACTGAGGTTCTGATTAGCAGAGCCTCAGTGAGACAGTTAGTCACTACACAGGTAACACATTCAGGCACACTTATGAGCACTGGGGCCCTGGGTTACCAGGGTCCCAGTGACACATACAACTAAAACAACATATATACAGTGAAAAAATGGGGGTAACATGCCAGGCAAGATGGTACTTTCCTACACAACCCCCCCCAAACGAAGGACAATAAGACTAGCCATGACCTGATGAGTCTTCATTGTCTAAGTGGAAATATCTGGAGAGTCCATCTGCATTGGAGTGGCTACTCCCAGGTCTATGTTCCACTGTATAGTCCATTCCCTGTAGGGATATGGACCACCTCAACAGTTTAGGATTTTCACCTTTCATTTGTTTTAGCCAAAGTAGAGGTTTGTGGTCTGTCTGAACAATGAAGTGAGTGCCAAACAGGTATGGCCTCAACTTCTTCCGAGCCCAGACCACAGCAAAGGCCTCCCTCTCAATGGCAGACCAACGCTTTTCTCTAGGGGTCAACCTCCTACTAATAAAAGCAACAGGTTGATCCTGGCCCTCAGAATTAAGTTGTGATAGGACTGCCCCTACTCCTAATTCAGATGCATCAGTTTGGACATAGAATTTTTTAGAGTAACAAGGGCTTTTCAGGACAGGTGCAGAGCACATGGCCTGCTTCAGCTCCTCAAAAGCTTTCTGACAGTTTGCTGTCCATAATACCTTTTTAGGCATTTTCTTGGATGTGAGGTCATTAAGAGGGGCTGCAATGGAGCCATAGTTCTTAATGAACCTCCTGTAATACCCAGTGAGGCCTAGGAAGGCTCTCACCTGAGTCTGAGTGGTAGGGGGAACCCAATCAATAATTGTTTGGATTTTCCCCTGAAGTGGTGCAATCTGTTCCCCACCAACAAGGTGTCCCAGATAAACCACCTTACCCTGCCCTATCTGGCACTTTGAAGCCTTGATAGTGAGGCCTGCCTTTTGCAGGGCCTCCAAAACTTTCCATAGGTGGACCAGGTGATCATCCCAGCTGGAGCTAAAGACAGCTATATCGTCCAAATATGCTGCACTGAAAGCTTCCAGCCCTTGCAGGACTGTGTTCACCAACCTCTGAAAAGTGGCAGTTGCATTTTTCAAACCAAAAGGCATTACAGTAAACTGGTAATGTCCTCCAATGGTAGAAAATGCAGTCTTAGGTTTAGCATCTTCTGATAATTTGATCTGCCAATACCCTGCAGTCAAATCAAAAGTGCTTAGATACTTGGCAGATGCCAGTGGATCTATAAGCTCATCTGCCCTGGGTATAGGGTGAGCATCAGTTTTGGTTACCAAGTTGAGACCTCTATAGTCTACACAAAACCGCATTTCCTTCTTTCCATCTTTAGAATTGGGTTTTGGTACCAGTACCACAGGAGAAGCCCATGGACTGTCAGAGTGCTCAACCACTCCTAGTTCCAACATTTTCTGAACTTCTTGCTTTATGCAGTCCCTGACATGGTCAGGCTGCCTATAGATCTTACTTTTGACAGGTAAACTGTCTCCAGTATCTATAGTGTGCTCACACCAAGAAGTGGTGCCTGGCACAGTAGAGAAGAGTTCTGAAAATTGTCCTAGGAGATTTATGCAATGGTCTTTCTGCTCAGCAGTAAGACAATCTGCCAAAACTACACCTTCCACAAGAGCATCCTGTTCTGTGGAAGAGAAGAGATCAGGTAGAGGATCACTGTCTTCTTCCTGTCCCTCATCAGTTGCCATGAGCAGGGTGAGATCAGCCCTGTCATAGTAGGGTTTCAGGCGGTTGACATGGAGCACCCTAAGGGGACTCCTGGCAGTGCCTAAGTCAACCAAGTAGGTGACTTCACCCTTCTTTTCAACAATTGTGTGGGGTCCACTCCATTTATCTTGGAGTGCTCTTGGGGCCACAGGCTCCAAGACCCACACTTTCTGCCCTGGTTGGTACTGAACCAAAACAGCCTTCTGATCATGCCATTGCTTCTGGAGCTCTTGGCTGGCCTGAAGGTTTTTACTGGCCTTTTTCATGTGCTCAGCCATCCTTGATCTGAGGCCAAGTACATAATCCACAATATCCTGCTTAGGAGCTTTTAAAGGTTGTTCCCAACCCTCCTTTACAAGTGTGAGTGGACCCCTAACAGGGTGTCCAAAAAGAAGTTCAAAGGGGCTGAAGCACACTCCTTTCTGGGGTACCTCCCTGTAGGCAAAAAGGAGGCATGGTAGAAGGATATCCCATCTCCTGCGGAGTTTTTCAGGGAGACCCATAATCATGCCTTTGAGAGTTTTATTAAATCTCTCCACCAGTCCATTTGTTTGTGGATGATAGGGTGTTGTGAACTTGTACGTTACACCACACTCCTTCCACATGGCCTTTAAGTATGCAGACATGAAATTGCTTCCCCTGTCTGATACTACTTCCTTTGGGAAGCCCACCCTGGAAAATATTCCCAGGAGGGCCTTTGCCACTGCAGGAGCTGTAGTGGTCCTTAAAGGAATAGCTTCAGGATATCTTGTGGCATGGTCCACTACCACCAAGATAAACCTATTGCCTGAAGCAGTAGGAGGGTCAAGGGGGCCAACTATGTCAACCCCTACCCTCTCAAAGGGAACCCCAACCACAGGCTGTGGGATAAGGGGTGCCTTTGGGGTGCCACCTGTCTTGCCACTGGCTTGACAGGTTTCACAGGACTTACAAAATTCCTTTGTGTCCTCAGACATTCTAGGCCGATGAAACAGGGGAACAAGCCTGTCCCAAGTTTTCATTTGTCCTAGATTCCCAGCTAAGGGAATGTCATGTGCCAGTGTTAGGAGGAACTTTCTGTACTCCTGAGGGATCACTAATCTCCTGGCAGCTCCAGGTTTAGGATCCCTATGCTCAGTGTACAAGAGGTTGTCCTCCCAGTAAACTCTGTGAGAGTCACTGACATCCCCATTAGCCTGTTTGACAGCTTGCTGTCTGAGACCCTCTAATGTGGGACAGGTTTGCTGTGCCACACTCAGCTCCTCTCTGGCAGGCCCCCCTTCACCCAAAAGCTCAGCAGTGTCTGCTTCCAGCTCCTCTGGTGTAGGTTCTGCACAGGGAGGGAATTCTTCTTCCTCAGAAGTAGAATCCACTGTAGAGGGAGGGATAGTAGGAAGTGGTTTGCTTCTACTAGCCCTAGCTTTAGGGAGCACTTGGTCCATTGTTCCAGGATCCAAGCTTCCCTGTCCTTTTTGCTTTTTGGCCTGAGCCCTTGTCAAAGCAAAAATATGCCCTGGGATGCCGAGCATTGCTGCATGGGCCTCCAACTCCACATCTGACCAAGCTGATGTCTCCAAATCATTCCCTAATAGACAGTCTACAGGTAAATCTGAAGCTACCACAACTTTCTTTGGACCAGTTACCCCCCCCAGTTGAGATTTACAACAGCCATGGGGTGGCTTTGTGTTATGTTGTGAGCATCGGTTACTTGGTACTGGTGTCCAAGTATGTGTTGTTCAGGGTGCACCAGTTTCTCAATCACCATTGTGACACTGGCACCTGTGTCCCTGTAGGCCTGGACCTCAACACCATTTATTAGGGTTAGTTGCTTGTATTTCTCCAAGTTATGGGGGCAAGCAACCAAAGTGGCTAAATCAATAGCCCCTTCAGAGACTAAAGTAGCCTCTGTGGTCTCCCTAATCAGACCAACCCCAACTAAGTTACCAAAAGTGAGCCCAGCTACTCCCTTGGATTGGCTATTAGTAGGTTTGCTCCCACCACCACTGCTATTAGTAGGGACACTAGGTGTAGCAGTAGGGGTTGTAGTGGTAGGAGTAGTGGTGCCTTTCTTTGGACAACTGGGATCTGTTGTCCAATGGCCTTTTATTTTACATAAATAGCACCATGGTTTCTTTTCCTTGTTCTGATTAAAGGAGGATTTGGACCCACCACCCCCACCAGAGTGTTTTTGTGGGCCTGATGAAGACTCATTTTTAGATTTGTCCCCACCCTTGTCTGAAGACTTACCATCCTTCTTTTTGTTGCCATCTTTGTCACCCCCTGTATGAACTTTTCTGTTCACTCTTGTTCTGACCCATTTGTCTGCCTTCTTTCCCAATTCTTGGGGAGAGGTCAGATCAGAGTCCACCAAGTACTGGTGCAACAAATTAGACACACAATTATTAAGAATATGCTCTCTCAGGATTAAGTTATACAGGCTGTCATAATCAGTAACTTTACTGCCATGTAACCACCCCTCCAAGGCCTTCACTGAATGGTCAATGAAATCAACCCAGTCTTGTGAAGACTCCTTTTTGGTCTCTCTGAACTTTATCCTGTACTGTTCAGTGGTTAAGCCATAACCATCCAGGAGTGCATTCTTAAGAACTTGGAAATTATTAGCATCATTTTCTTTCACAGTAAGGAGCCTATCCCTACCTTTTCCACTAAATGATAGCCATAGGATAGCAGCCCACTGCCTTTGAGGGACATCCTGTACAACACAGGCCCTCTCAAGTGCAGCAAACCACTTGTTAATGTCATCCCCCTCCTTATAAGGGGGAACTATCTTGTGCAGATTCCTGGAATCATGCTCTTTTGCAGGATGACTATGGGGAATACTGCTGCTGCCACCATGGGTATCTACACCCAACTTCTGTCTTTCCTTCTCTAATTCAAAAGACTGTCTATCCAAATCCAGCTGTTGCTTTTTAAGCTTCAGTCTGGTTTGTTCCACCCTCAACTTATTGAGTTCCCTCTCTAACATTCTGTCATCAGGGTTGGTGGGAGGGACATTTCTAGAAACAGATCTATGATGGGAATGAACAGAAGGAGACCTGTCCCTTACAGAAGCCACCCTAACAGCTTGGTTTACAGAAACATTACTACCAGTATGGTGAGAATAAATGCTTTTGCTATGATGTGAGACAACACTATTTATATGGTGTGGCTCATCATCATTACCATCTATGCTAGATTGTCTAGTAATGGGCAGGCTAGGAAGTTTGTTTCCTGAATCTTTTCCTGGGGGAGTCCCTGAATCAGATTGAGAACTATTAGGTACTTTTTCAACAGATGAGGCACCTATGGCCTTATCCTGTTCTCTAAGCATGTTAAGTAACAGTTCCAAGGAAGGATTCTTCCCTACACTCAAACCTCTCTCTATACAGAGACTCCTTGCTCTTTTCCAGCTAAGGTTGTCATATGCAAGTTTGGACAGATCAACATTTTGGCCTGTGCCAGACATTTTTTAGAGAGAGTTAAAGTGATAGAAAAAGAGAAAAAAGTTTTCAGAACTTTTTGGAAAGTCAGAAAAAACTTTAAAAACTTTTAAGAACTTTTTAGAAAGTTAGAAGTACTTTTCAGCACTTAGAAAAGAGTGAAAAGAGGAAATGCAAAACTTTTTGGCTATGTGTATATACACTGACCTTGTTTTGTATATTTTTCTCTTATGAAAAGTACAATGACAAGAGTGGTAAGTAGTCTCAAGCACTTATCCCACCACTGCACAACCAATGTAGGAGGCTGGACTGGCTTGTAGTGAGTACCAAGGGGTACTTGCACCTTGCACCAGGCCCAGTTATCCCTTATTAGTGTATAGGGTGTCTAGCAGCTTAGGCTGATAGATAATGGTAGCTTAGCAGAGCAGCTTAGGCTGAACTAGGAGACGTGTGAAGCTACTACAGTACCACTTAGTGTCATATGCACAATATCATAAGAAAACACAATACACAGTTATACTAAAAATAAAGGTACTTTATTTTTATGACAATATGCCAAAGTATCTTAGAGTGTACCCTCAGTGAGAGGATAGCAAATATACACAAGATATATATACACAATAGCAAAAATATGCAGTATAGTCTTAGAAAACAGTGCAAACAATGTATAGTTACAATAGGATGCAATGGGGAAACATAGGGATAGGGGCAACACAAACCATATACTCCAAAAGTGGAATGCGAACCACGAATGGACCCCAAACCTATGTGACCTTGTAGAGGGTCGCTTGGACTATTAGAAAATAGTGAGAGTTAGCAAAATAACCCTCCCCAAGACCCTGAAAAGTGAGTGCAAAGTGCACTAAAGTTCCCCTAAGGACAAAGTAAACGTGTTAGAGGAATAATGCAGGAAAGACACAAACCAGCAATGCAACAACTGTGGATTTCCAATCTAGGGTACCTGTGGAACAAGGGGACCAAGTCCAAAAGTCACAAGCAAGTCGGAGATGGGCAGATGCCCAGGAAATGCCAGCTGCGGGTGCAAAGAAGCTTCTACTGGACAGAAGAAGCTGAGGCTTCTGCAGGAACGAAAAGGGCTAGAGACTTTCCCTTTGGTGGACGGATCCCTCTCGCCGTGGACAGTCATGCAGAAGTATTTTCCCGCCGAATGAACGCCAACAAGCCTTGCTATGTGCAAATTGTGCGTTTGGCGTTTTTGGACGCTGCTGGGGCCCAGGAGGGACCAGGAGGTCGCAAATTGGACCTGAAGAGAGAGGGGACGTCGAGCAAGACAAAGAGTCCTCACTGAAGCAGGTAGCACCCAGAAAAGTGCCAGAAACAGGCACTACAAGGATGCATGAAACGGTGCTCGCCGAAGTTGCACAAAGGAGTCCCACGTCGCCGGAGACCAACTTAGAAAGTCGTGCAATGCAGGTTAGAGTGCCGTGGACCCAGGCTGGGCTGTGCACAAAGGATTTCCGCCGGAAGTGCACAGGGGCCGGAGTAGCTGCAAAGTCGCGGTTCCCAGCAATGCAGCCCAGCGAGGTGAGGCAAGGACTTACCTCCACCAAACTTGGACTGAAGAGTCACTGGACTGTGGGGGTCACTTGGACAGAGTCGCTGGATTCGAGGGACCTTGCTCGTCGTGCTGAGAGGAGACCCAAGGGACCGGTAATGCAGCTTTTTGGTGCCTGCGGTTGCAGGGGGAAGATTCCGTCGACCCACGGGAGATTTCTTCGGAGCTTCTGGTGCAGAGAGGAGGCAGGCTACCCCCACAGCATGCACAAGCAGGAAAACAGTCGAGAAGGCGGCAGGATCAGCGTTACAGAGTTGCAGTAGTCGTCTTTGCTACTATGTTGCAGGTTTGCAGGCTTCCAGCGCGGTCAGCAGTCGATTCCTTATCAGAAGGTGAAGAGGGAGATGCAGAGGAACTCGGATGAGCTCTTGCATTCGTTATCTGAAGTTTCCCCAGAGACAGAGACCCTAAATAGCCAGAAAAGAGGGTTTGGCTACCTAGGAGAGAGGATAGGCTACTAACACCTTAAGGAGCCTATCAGCAGGAGTCTCTGACGTCACCTGGTGGCACTGGCCACTCAGAGCAGTCCAGTGTGCCAGCAGCACCTCTGTTTCCAAGATGGCAGAGGTCTGGAGCACACTGGAGGAGCTCTGGACACCTCCCAGGGGAGGTGCAGGTCAGGGGAGTGGTCACTCCCCTTTCCTTTGTCCAGTTTCGCGCCAGAGCAGGGGCTAAGGGGTCCCTGAACCGGTGTAGACTGGCTTATGCAGAATTGGGCACCTCTGTGCCCAACAAAGCATTTCCAGAGGCTGGGGGAGGCTACTCCTCCCCTGCCTTCACACCAGTTTCCAAAGGGAGAGGGTGTCACACCCTCTCTCAGAGGAAGTTCTTTGTTCTGCCATCCTGGGCCAGGCCTGGCTGGACCCCAGGAGGGCAGATGCCTGTCTGAGGGGTTGGCAGCAGCAGCAGCTGCAGTGAAACCCCAGGAAGGGCAGTTTGGCAGTACCAGGGTCTGTGCTACAGACCACTGGGATCATGGGATTGTGCCAACTATGCCAGGATGGCATAGAGGGGGCAATTCCATGATCATAGACATGTTACATGGCCATTTTCGGAGTTACCATTGTGAAGCTACATATAGGTAGTGACCTATATGTAGTGCACGCGTGTAATGGTGTCCCCGCACTCACAAAGTTCAGTGAATTGGCTCTGAACAATGTGGGGGCACCTTGGCTAGTGCCAGGGTTCCCACACACTAAGTAACTTTGCACCTAACATTTACAAGGTAAAGGTTAGACATATAGGTGACTTATAAGTTACTTAAGTGCAGTGTAAAATGGCTGTGAAATAACGTGGACGTTATTTCACTCAGGCTGCAGTGGCAGGCCTGTGTAAGAATTGTCAGAGCTCCCTATGGGTGGCAAAAGAAATGCTGCAGCCCATAGGGATCTCCTGGAACCCCAATACCCTGGGTACCTCCGTACCATATACTAGGGAATTATAAGGGTGTTCCAGTAAGCCAATGTAAATTGGTAAAAATGGTCACTAGCCTGTTAGTGACAATTTGGAAAGAAATGAGAGAGCATAACCACTGAGGTTCTGATTAGCAGAGCCTCAGTGAGACAGTTAGTCACTACACAGGTAACACATTCAGGCACACTTATGAGCACTGGGGCCCTGGGTTACCAGGGTCCCAGTGACACATACAACTAAAACAACATATATACAGTGAAAAAATGGGGGTAACATGCCAGGCAAGATGGTACTTTCCTACACCCAGGGCACCCCAATTCCAACTAAGCTGCTTTGAGAGCTCCCAGCTAGGACACAGGCAGGGGGCCTCTGTCTGTCCAAAGAAACCACCGTCTGGTGGGACCTCTACAGGGGTGGCCAATGTGGCCTGAAGAGAAAGTAGTCCCCAGGGGAGGTCATACACCATGCCTTAATCTCTCTCAGTTGGGAGATAGACTTAGAGGGTGAGCTGGTGATCCCTGAGGGTGGGAGTCGTCACTTCCACCAGATGCGAGTGGATGGGGTCCCAGTCACTGCTCTGAGGGACACAGGGGCTAGTCATACCATGATGGTGGAGAGACTAGTTTCCTGAGAGCAGTACACCGGCCAGGTGTGTAGGGTGACTTCAGCCCATGGGGAGGATTTCTTCTTCCCTTTGGCCCTGGTATCCCTGGAGTGAGGCAGGGAAGTGACCCATAGAAGAGTCATAGTTTGTCCCCAGATGCCCTTTGACTGCATTCTGGGGAATGAGTTATCCCTGGTGGCAAAGGGAACTTAGAAGGGTGACCTCCTAAAAGCACCCTGACAGTTCAATTCTCTGGCAGTACCACTCCCCAGAGGAGGGTACGAGAGCACAGATGTAGAGGCAAGGTGAGAGAGGACTCAAGGTTGATTGACCAGTGTCAGGATACCACCCTTAAACTAGTGGGAGGTAGAGTGGAGAAGGGGTACAAGACACCTGAGGCCACCCACCCCCATTCTGAAATGCCTTGGAGGTCAGAGAAACCTCAGGAGCCCATAGGGAACTCCCTGCCGGCTCCCAGGCTGGAGAAGCTTACCCAATGGCCCCACTCAAGGAATTCACTTAAAAGTGGTTGGCCTCTGGCCTGGATCTTGACACTGACAGCTGTCAGTAGCCTCTGTTGGTTACTGTCTTTGTGCATAGCGTTTTCCCTGGGTTAGTGACAGAAGTCAGACCCAAGGAGTGGGATGGGCAATATCCCTTTTTTGGCCATTGTGGTACTTTCTGCGTACTGGGATGCATCTGTGAGCAAATAAAGTTTAGGAGCTTCCCAGATGGGGTCTCCAGATTAGGAGAATGGTTCCTCATGGGTCAGTGCATTGGCCCCATACAGTATAGACAGAGAAGCCCCAACTGAGTTCAGAAAGGCATAGAACTGGCAAGTGCCCTTGCAGTAGTGGACCATTGTCCATGTTCTATCACCTTAAGCATGGAAGTACATCAAAGTATTGATTAGCCTACCCTGGCTTTAGTTTGGAAGGGGGGGTATGTTTGAAATGACCTCTCTGCAGGGTCACCCCAAACTTTTTTCTTTTTCTGACCCCATTTTCTGACACTGTTTGTGCTGGCTTTAAGACTCTATTCACTTTATCACTACTAACCAGTTCTAAAGTGCATGTGCTCTCTCCCTAATAACATTATAACATTGGTTCATACCCAATTGGCATATTTGATTTACTTTTAAGTCCCTAGTAAAGTGCCCTACACGTGCACAGGGCCTGTAAACTGAATGCTACTAGTGGGCCTACAACACTGGTTGTGCGAAACACATAAGTATCCCCTTAACCATGACTCAGGCCTGCCATTGCAAGGCCTGTTTGTACAGTTTCACTGCCACTTCGACTTGGCATTTAAAAGTACTTGCCAAGCCTTAAACCCCCTTTTTCTACATATAAGTTACCCCTAATGTAGGCCCTAGGTTCCCATAGGGCAGAGTGCCATGTAGGTAAAAGGCAGAAGATGTACATGTGTGTTTTATACATTCTGGTAGTGAAAAACTCCTAAACTGCAATTGGCCAGTGGTGGTTGTTTTCCACTACCATGAGGCCTTCTCCTTTCATAGGATAGCATTAGGGCTACCCTCATATACCATTTGAGTGGAAGATTCTGATCAGAAAGGGGTAACCAGGTCATATTTAGTATGGCGAGAATAGTAAAAGAAAATCCTGCTTATTTGTGAAGTTGGATTTTATATTACTATTTCAGAAATGCCACTTTTAGAAAGTGAGCATTTCTCTGCTCTTAAAATGCATCTGTGCCTTACAGCCTGTCTCCAATCAATGTCTAGGCTGGGCTGGTTGACAGCTTTCTTGTGCATTTCATCCAGACAACCACAAACACAGGATACGCAGTCACACCTACACTCATCTGCATACTGAATGGGTCTTCCTGGGCTGGAAGGATGGAGGGCCTAACGCTTACATTTCAACCACTAGTGGCCTGCCCTCACACCATGGACTGCCAACCCCCTACTGGGACCTTGGCAGACAGACCTGTACTGAAAGGGGACCTTGTGCACTTAACCTCTTCGCTGCGGGCGTCGGCCACTGGCCGACGCCCACACACCCTCCCTGGTGCGGGTCACGACCAGTGGCCGACACCAGGAAGGGTATCAATAAATCCTCGGGTGCGTCAATATGTGTGTGGTTTCCCTGGGGGGAAAAGGGTCCGACTTGTCTAGTGGCAGTTTTAGTGCCATAAAGAAGCGCAGAAGGTTTATATGCCTACTGCAAAGAGCAAATCTGTATTTTATGTAAATAGCTGAGTACATTAGCAAAGTCTATGGAGAGATGAAGGGCACTTTTGCTGGGTGGTAATGAGGGAATCCGAGGAGGAGGGAGTGGGAGCACCAATAATGATTGTTGGACTGGGCGCAGGAGGTGCTAAAGACTGTGACGAATGGTATGTGACAAGGTGTTTTTTGAGTGTCTTGAAAGTACGTGCTGATTGAGGGAAGAAGCGCAGGTAAGGTGGCCTCTACTGTTGCACGTATCTCACACACCATCGATTTTGTGACTGTCTACGTAGGCTAGTGTTTTAGAGCAACAGTTTAGCCAATAGCAGAGATGGCATCTTGATGGATGACTGCTGCCTGCACTCGGGTTATAGAGGACCGCTCTGACATAGGATCAGAGACTGAGACATCAGATACTGAGACAGCATCTGAGGGATAGGACAATGGCGCAGACTCTGGGAGTGATTTTTCAGTCAGAGGAGTCCCATTCGATAACTCCTCTTCCAGTACATTATGAGGGAGGTGATGAGGACAGTCCTGCTGTCCCTTCGCAAGCTGTTTGTGCAACTGGGTAATAGTGGGTTAGGCCAACCCAGAGAGCAGGTGAATGCGGCGGCAAGCAGAGAGAGAGTGCTCTCTTGGGAGCTCCCCAATTTAGTTCAGCCCCAAATTCCACCACCCAAATCATATTGTGGAGACATCAAAATTATCCATGGCAAAACAAACTGGTTTTGTAAGGCAGGCACCTGTGTTTTTGGTCCTGGATTCGGCGGCCATATAGAGAAACACACTAAACCCAAACATTTCTGGAAACTAGACATTCGGGGGAGTCCACAGAGGTGTGACTTGTGTGGCTTCCCCAAAGTTTTCTTACCCAGAATACCCTGCAAAGCTGAAATGTTGAAAAAAAACTCAATTTTTCTCGCATTTCTGTCACACAAACTACAGGAATATGCTGGGATCCACAATATTCCTACCACCCAGTGACTCCTCACCTGTCCTGATAAAAACACTACCCCACTTGAGTGCCTACACCTAGTGTCTGTGTCAGGAATGGATCACCCCAGGGTCAACAGCTGCCTCACGTAAGGACCAACATTGACCGTTGTGTGATCTATTCCTGTCGCAGGCACCAGGCCTAACCACACAAGTGAGGTATCATTTTTATCGTGAGGCTTGGGGGAACGCTGGGTGGAAGGAAATTTGTGGCTCCTCTCAGATTCCAGAACTTTCTGTCACCGAAATGTGAGAAAAACTTGTTTTTTTAGCCACTTTTTGAGGTTTGCAAAGGATTCTGGGTAACAGAACCTGGTCCGAGCCCCGCAAGTCACCCCTCCTTGGATTCCCCTAGGTCTCTAGTTTTCAGAAATGCACAGGTTTGGTAGGTTTCCCTAGGTGCCGGCTGAGCTAGAGGCCAAAATCTACAGGTAGGCACTTTGCAAAAAACAGCTCTGTTTTCTGTGATGTGTCCACGTTGTGTTTTGGGGCATTTCCTGTCGCGGGCGCTAGGCCTACCCACACAAGTGAGGTATCATTTTTATCGGGAGGCTTGGGGGGACGCTGGGTGGAAGGAAATTTGAGGCTCCTCTCAGATTCCAGAACTTTCTGTCACCGAAATGTGAGGAAAACTTGTTTTTTTAGCCACTTTTTGAGGTTTGCAAAGGATTCTGGGTAACAGAACCTGGTCAGAGCCCCGCGAGTCACCCCATCTTGGATTCCCCTAGGTCTCTAGTTTTCAAAAATGTACAGGTTTGGTAGGTTTCCCTAGGTGCCGGCTGAGCTAGAGGCCAAAATCTACAGGTAGGCACTTTGCAAAAAACAGCTCTGTTTTCTGTGACGTGTCCACGTTGTGTTTTGGGGCATTTCCTGTCGCGGCCGCTAGGCCTACCCACACAAGTGAGGTATCATTTTTATCGGGAGACTTGGGGGGACGCTGGGTGGAAGGAAATTTGAGGCTCCTCTCCGATTCCAGAACTTTCTGTCACCGAAATGTGAGGAAAACTTGTTTTTTTAACCACTTTTTGAGGTTTGCAAAGGATTCTGGGTAACAGAACCTGATCAGAGCCCCGCGAGTCACCCCATCTTGGATTCCCCTAGGTCTCTAGTTTTCAAAAATGTACAGGTTTGGTAGGTTTCCCTAGGTGCCGGCTGAGCTAGAGGCCAAAATCTACAGGTAGGCACTTTGCAAAAAACAGCTCTGTTTTCTGTGATGTGTCCACGTTGTGTTTTGGGGCATTTCTTGTCGCGGGCGCTAGGCCTACCCATACAAGTGAGGTATCATTTTTATCGGGAGACTTGGGGGGACGCTGGGTGGAAGGAAATTTGAGGCTCCTCTCAGATTCCAGAATTTTCTGTCACCGAAATGTGAGGAAAACTTGTTTTTTTAGCCACTTTTTGAGGTTTGCAAAGGATTCTGGGTAACAGACCCTGGTCAGAGCCCCGCGAGTCACCCCATCTTGGATTCCCCTAGGTCTCTAGTTTTCAAAAATGTACAGGTTTGGTAGGTTTCCCTAGGTGCCGGCTGAGCTAGAGGCCAAAATCTGCAGGTAGGCACTTTGTAAAAAACAGCTCTGTTTTCTGTGATGTGTCCACGTTGTGTTTTGGGGCATTTCCTGTCGCGGGCGCTAGGCCTACCCACACAAGTGAGGTATCATTTTTATCGGGAGACTTGGGGGGACGCTGGGTGGAAGGAAATTTGAGGCTCCTCTCCGATTCCAGAACTTTCTGTCACCGAAATGTGAGGAAAACTTGTTTTTTTAGCCACTTTTTGAGGTTTGCAAAGGATTCTGGGTAACAGAACCTGGTCAGAGCCCCGCGAGTCACCCCATCTTGGATTCCCGTAGGTCTCTAGTTTTCAAAAATGTACAGGTTTGGTAGGTTTCCCTAGGTGCCGGCTGAGCTAGAGGCCAAAATCTACAGGTAGGCACTTTGCAAAAAACAGCTCTGTTTTCTGTGATGTGTCCACGTTGTGTTTTGGGGCATTTCCTGTCGCGGGCGCTAGGCCTACCCACACAAGTGAGGTATCATTTTTATCGGGAGACTTGGGGGGACGCTGGGAGGAAGGAAATTTGAGGCTCCTCTCAGATTCCAGAACTTTCTGTCACCGAAATGTGAGGAAAACTTGTTTTTTTAGCCACTTTTTGAGGTTTGCAAAGGATTCTGGGTAACAGAACCTGGTCAGAGCCCCGCGAGTCACCCCATCTTGGATTCCCCTAGGTCTCTAGTTTTCAAAAATGTACAGGTTTGGTAGGTTTCCCTATGTGCCGGCTGAGCTAGAGGCCATAATCTACAGGTACGCACTTTGCAAAAAAACAGCTCTGTATTTTGTGAAAAAATGGGATGTGTCCACGTTGTGTTTTGGGGCATTTCCTGTCGCGGGCGCTAGGCCTACCCACACAAGTGAGGTCTCATTTTTATCGGGAGACTTGGGGGAACATAGAATAGCAAAACAAGTGTTATTGCCCCTTATCTTTCTCTAAATTTTTTCCTTCCAAATATAAGAGAGTGTGTAAAAAAGACGTCTATTTGAGAAATGCCCTGCAATTCACATGCTAGTATGGGCACCTCGGAATTCAAAGATGTGCAAATAACCAATGCTCCTCAAAACCTTATCTTGATCCCATTTTGGAAATGCAAAGGTTTTCTTGATACCTCTTTTTCACTCCTCATATTTCAGCAAATTAATTGCTGTATACCCAGTATAGAATGAAAACCAACTGCAGGGTGCACCTCATTTATTGGCTCTGGGTACCTAGGGTTCTTGATGAACCTATAAGCCCTTTATATCCCCGCAACCAGAAGAGTCCAGCAGACAAAACGGTATATTGCTTTCAGAAATCTGACATCGCAGGAAAAAGTTACAGAGTAAAACATAAAGAAAAATGGCTGTTGTTTTCAGCTCAATTTCAATATTTTTTTATTTCAGCTGTTATTTTCTGTAGGAAAACCTTGTAGGATCTACACAAATGACCCCTTGCTGAATTCAGAATTTTGTCTAGTTTTCAGAAATGTTTAGCTT
Source organism: Pleurodeles waltl (assembly GCF_031143425.1). Classification (NCBI taxonomy): domain Eukaryota; kingdom Metazoa; phylum Chordata; class Amphibia; order Caudata; family Salamandridae; genus Pleurodeles; species Pleurodeles waltl. The sequence continues at coordinate 642,173,891 of NC_090440.1, read as the reverse complement.
TCCGGGATCCAGCATTGGTTTCACACCCATTCCTGTCACTAACTGGAAGGAGGTTGAAAGCACCAAAAATAGTAAAAATGGGGTATGTCCCAGTAAAATGCCAAATTTGTGTTGGAAAATGTGGTTTTCTGATTCAAGTCTGCCCGTTCCTGAAAGGTGGGCAGATAGTGATTTCAGCACCAGAAACCCTTTGTTGATGGCATTTTCAGGGAAAAAACCACAAGCCTTCTTCGGCGGCCCTTTTTTCCCATTTTTTTGGAAAAAACTAAATTTTCACTGTATTTTGGCTATTTTCTTGGTCTCCTCCAGGGTAAACCACAAACTCTGGGTACCATTAGAATCCCTAGGATGTTGGAAAAAAAGGACGCAAATTTGGCGTGGTTAGCTTATGTGGACAAAAAGTTATGAAGCCCTAAGCGCGAACTACCCCAAATAGCCAAAAAAGGGCTCAGCACTGGGGGGGAAAAGGCCCAGCAGCTAAGGGGTTAAAAACCACTCTTTGATTAATCCCCCGCTTCAAAGGCATTTTTGGAGATATAAAATTGGTCCCTGACCCCATCAAATCAGACACTTCTGGACCTAAACCTGCATCCTGTCAAGAGGAACTGCCTGGCTGCCCAAATGACTCCTCTGAATTGCTTTGCTGAGAAGGACTGCTGCCCTGCTGTTGCCCTGCTGCTTTGCTGCCCTCTGACTTTGCTGAGAAGTGTTCTCCAAGGGCTTGGATTGAGCTTGCCTCATGTTTTCTGAAGTCTCAGGGCCAAAAAGACTTAATTTCTTGAGGAACCTCCTTGTGAGCTGAAAATTGATGCACCGCCTGCCGGAAACGCCGCACAGCCTGTCTTGCGGTGAGAAAATCGCCACACAGCTGAACCGAAATAACACAGCCCGACTTCCCGAGTGAAGATTCGATGCAGCCAGAAATTAGACACACAACCTACCGACTCAACACACAGCTGAACCGAAACAACGCACCCTGACTTCCGAGTGAAGCGCCTGCCATGTGACAGAAAATTTTATGTATCACCTACTGGGTCGATGAATTTTTCCCGCATGCCCAGGATTTTACCTGCATTGTTCCTGGGAGCCAAAAAGATCCCATTATCACAGTGAGGAACCAAGGCTGTGCACAGGAAATCGACGCAAAGCCACTTGTAGCATGGAAAGAAACGACGCATCGTCTGAGCCGTGCCAGAAATTCCGATGCAAACCCTATTTTTGCCCGCTTCTCCTCCTCTGCGGGCTCCTTGCGTGTTATTTTTTATGCAAACCAGGGACTTAGTGTGATCAAGAGACAATGGTTGATTTCTAAATTTTAAGACACTTTTTAATCTTGCAAAGTGATATCTCAACTGATGCTTATTGAATCTTTATTGTTTTGACCTTTGTTTATCCAGATAAATATCATATATTTTTCTAAACCTGTGTGGTGTATTTTTGTGGTGTTTTCTCTGTGCTACTTAGTGATTTATTGCACAAATACTTTACACATTGCCTTCTAAGTTAAGCCTTACTACTCAGTTCCAAGCTAACAGTGGTTGGGCACGGGATCATTTGGATTGTGTGTGACTTACTCCGACTAGGATTGTGGTCCGTATTTGGACCGTATTTGGACAAAGATGTATACCTCTGCCAACTAGAGACACCATTTCTAAGAGTTGCTTACCAATTTATTGTCCATATTACCCACTGGCTAGAGGGATGGAGGATCACTTTTTTTCTTTTGACCAAGTTATATATTGCCTTTTAAGAAATGTATTACAGCAGTATGTAAGTTTATCGGTGTGATACACTATTGGGAAGACTTAAGGATCCTGAAAAAGGAAACGAAAGAGGAGATTGTGTTTGCTGTCTCTTGTTTTCTGCTGTGGGCATGGAGAATTATATAAAAACAGGTGGCCACTTATAATTCTTAAATGAATTAATTGGTCACAAGGCTTCAATAGGTGCTATATGAACGGTGGTCATATTATTTTAATTTTTTTAATCTTCTATTGGTTGATAAGAAAATGCATTTCATGGGAAATTCCTGTGAATAGCTTTGCAGTGCACTGTATTTATCTGGCCCCATTTTTAACAATGTGTACACTTATTGCTTATCAATGAATTCAATGGTATGAATGTAAAATGTTATTTATAGATGGTTTCAATTTGTTTATACGTATTATTTTTATGGCGTTTTAGTCTAAATTAAGTATAATAAAAATTGTAAAAAATCCTGGATTTGTAAAGCATGCCAAATAACCAGTGAGGGTCTCAAGGCATTACATTGTAAGGGTAGGGGGAGATTAAGGGTCTCATTACGAGTCTGTTGGATGGTTTGGACCATCTGCCAAACTTCAGATGGAGGAGGTTGCCGCCATACTGGCTACCTCCCCATCGGGCCTATTAAAAGTTTCCCACTAGGTCAGCTGGCCGAAACCTGAGTTTCCACCCACTGGCCTAGCAATAAACAGCTTACAACATTTTCTCTGGCTAGTAATTGAGGCGGTGGCAATGCTGTAGGATGCAGGGTGCACCAGCATCCTCGCAATGTTAACTGTCTGCAAAACAGGCAGTTAACATTGCGAGAGTGCTGGGCAGGGGGACCCCCTGCATCCATTCCCCATCAGCCTTTTCATGGCAGTGCTACTGCCATGAAATGGCTGGCGGAGTACCGCTGCCTACAGCCAGACCTCCAGGATCCCTGTTCCTGGCAGGGCTGGCGGTCCTACCACGGCCCGACTGCTGTGGTTGTAATGTGGCAGTCTAGTGTCCACCAGACTCATAATGGTGACCAAAGTGATTTGTCCAGAATCACAGGATGTTGAGCTGACACCTAGGCCCGATCCTGGTTCCGCCAGCTGCAAAGTCAGCACCGCAGGCTGATAGGCTACATTTTCTTCCTTGCCTTATGCTTGCAATGCATGCTTGGATTAACCAGTTTAATATCACATGAAATTATCAGGCAATTACAGGTACTACTTGAAGTAGTTTCAGTAAGCAAGACTGATTCTAGGATGCTGGGTTTAATGAGAATGGGAATACAAAATCAAATACAGTAGGCACCCCATCGTAATGGGAAGATGGAATCTCAGACTGGTATGGTTTTATTGTAACATCTGGATACTTTTTCTGATACTCAGGCGCCATTTGATTTAGAGAGCTTTTGTGCCCTGGAAAAGAGGGTACCATTGATGCCAGAGCCTGTCTGCCATTCCTTGGTTAAGTTGGGCTTGGTACTGACTTGTCCTGAGTCTTTTGCTTCAACATCAATATTGGGCTTTACCACAGCATCCTTTCCTTTTTCATTGGATTTCTTTGACCTCATAATAATCAATTTGAGCCTGTGCTTCTCTCTGCTATTTGGTTTTATCTTTTGGTTTGTTCCTTCAATGGGAGCTTCCTGTGCTGGGGCAACTGGTGTCAGTACTTTCTTGGGTCAAAATAAATGGGGTATAGTCGCTGTGGATCTTCATACATTTCTGCTGAATATTTAGAAAGTTTCAAAGTTTCTACTTTCTTGCCTATTTCACAATTGGGAATTTCTGGCAAGATATTATTTTGGTTGTCCTTAGTACTTCCATTTTTCTGCTTGGTGGATCTTTCCTTTTTGCCTCCACCCCCTTTTTGGCACATTCCTGACATTGTCTTTGTTAGGGACATGAGGAGTAAACCATCTTTCCTATTTATTGAACTTCCAGTAATAACCATACTACTGCCAGTTCATGCCACCATATCTGCTGTTATAACTTTGTTCACGTTAAGGGTAACTGAAGTTGTTAACTTATCTTTGCTATTGGCTCTTTCCACAGGCCCAGAAACATTATTCATACCACTCCAGTTATCATTACCCGACAGATTAAACTGAGTTACTTGTGTGTTGCTACTTAAGGCTTGTTTTATAACACCGGCTCTTGTATTTGCTCCATCTTCGCCCCTGGCTTTTTCATCATGGTGCAAGCATGAAAAAAAGGAATCCCCTAATTTGGTGGCCTGAGTTGAGGCATCGACATTAGACTTTTCCTTGGTTGTTGTAGCAATTAACACTTGGAACACATGAGGGTGAAAATCAGAATTGTGGTCGGTATCCTGTATTGTATTTTCTAATAAATTTACCAGAGAGCATGGGACCCTCTCCAGGGCTTGAAAACATCCTGAAAATATAAGCTTCTGGTCCAATTATAGAGGTGAATTGTGGACTAATTGACTTTGCGAAAAAGGGGCTGATTATGAGTTCGACGGACGGTTTATACCATTTTCTGAACTTCCACGGGGAGGTTACCTCCCCGTCGTCCCCCTTAAGGGTTTCCCGCTAGGTCAGCAGGCAGAAACCTGAGTTTTCGCCTGCAGGCTTAGCAGGAAACACCTAGCCGGCAGCAATGCTGTGCAGCACAGGGTGCACCAGAACCATCCCAATGATCACTGTCTGATGGCACTAGCCAGGGGGGCCCATGCACTGCCCATGCCAAATGCATGGGCATTGCATGGACCCCCTCGGGCTCCATGCACCAATGCTCTACCAGCATTTGAAACCGCTGGCAGACAAGGGGGTCATAATCCTCAGGACAGGACTGCTTGCAGCACTGTCCTGGTTGATTAGGACCACTGCCACCTCTAGACCGCCAGCCCGACAGCCAGGTTTGTAATGTGGCAGTCGTCATCCATGAGTCTGGTGGGCTAGTGATCGCCAGACTTGTAATGAGGCCCAAATTGTTTTGGACTCCAAGTGGTGAATAAATTGGAGATCTTAGCATTGTTGATTCTCTGTTACGTCCATGTTAATTTGCGCACTCTTGGGTCTCAAGAATTAAATGCCACAGCTGTATTCATATTTATTTAGTGGATCTGGAAATCTGAGGGAAAAAATTAATTCACCAACAATGAATTCACATTTATTGCTAGCTTTGGGGTATTTGGTATACTTGATGTATTCTCTTGATCAAACAGGTGAAGCCTAGGAGAAGTTAGATCAACTGGGGAAGAGAAGGGGGGTAATAGTATTTATACCATAGATTTTCTCTCTTATGATGCTAGTTGTTGTTACACTAGCTGCAGTCCTGGGTTATAACTTTGCTCTGCACTGGTTGACGCACAGAGGGATAACCCCCCATGATTATCTACCATCATTGATATTGCTGGTACAATAAATAATGATTCTTACTGTATATCACCAGCAGTTTCATTTTGTGCCTGTTTTTTGGCCCTACACATCAGGGCTAATACTGTACAGGACGTAAAGCAGGATGTAGCAGTTACAGTATCATTTTGAGGAGAATGGACAAATTGAATAGGCGTATCAGCAGTTACGGACATATAGACAGATTTATGAAAAGTGGTTCTGCACCTGGTGCATTGCCACATTTCTTGCACCCCCTTAAAACCCCCCTACGCCACCACATGTGCTCCACATTTAATATGTAGTCTAACTAGCCTCATAATATTTTACGTAGTTTGGTGCTTTGCAGGATTAGCGTCAGAAATGTTGACGCTAATCTGGCAAAGCAGCCAGAGGCCCATTGAAAACAATGGGGGCCTCCATTTAATGCCTGCTCTGAGCAGGCATTAAAAACGCAGATAAAAATAACGTAAAGAAACCTCTGAGATTTTTTTGTGCCATTTTTTCAGTCCCCCTAATGGGGGAACGCCCCCCTTGCATACATTATACCTGGTGCCGGTATAATGTGGCACAATGGATACATATTGGCGAAATGCAAGCATTGCTCCAGTTTGTAAATGTGGCACAGTGTTTTTGGCCATTGAAAGCCATATTAGCATCAAAATAAATTACGCTATTGTGTCATTAGGATCATCTAGGCCCTCTTAAATCTGGGCCTTAGTTTTGGTCTCTGTCTCGCATGAAACTTGCTAGACATTGGCAGCTGCCACAAAGTTCTTGATAGTACTGGGAGGAATTGTATGCCCTCAAACAGGCAATGGAGGCTTCACTAGGGTCTATTGAATAGCAATCCACAATTAGTTTTCCTCAGGATTCTAATTCAGTTGATGCAACTCTGGCCGTAATTTTGTGCCTTTGAGACCAGGTTACAGTTTTACCAGTCACGGCTCCCGGAGACGGTAAAGTGGCAGGGAGGCACAGCGCATAGCAGGGGGATGACAAAACACAGCAAAACATTACATTAAAAAAATCATCTGACTCCCCACCGCCGCGTCGCTCTTCTGGATCCACTTGCAGGAACAGCTCCCAACCTGCCCTGTGGCCAGTGCTAATGCTGCACTCATGCTGCTAGCAGCATTAAAGCAGCAATAGAATTGGATGCAGTGCCCTGGCTTTGCCCTTCCAGACTGGGAGCCTGGGCCTGCTGTCTCCAACCCAGTAATACAGTGCCAAGTTAAAGAGGGCCTAGTGCTCATGTGTGTTTGGCCGGCCCAAGATGGCCGGCCAAACACACATGCGCACTGAGGGGAGTGCACAGCACACCCCCTCCATCCATGTCATGCCCCATTGCCCTGCCCCTTTAGAGATAAAAATGATAATAAACATAGTTTATTATCTTTTTATTTTTAAAGGTTTACTGCTGCTGGCGGGGGATGACTCTCCTCTGTCAAAGCACCAGAGCCGCTGCTGAGTTTTACCTCAGCTGGATAAAAACCCAGGTCTTCACTATGGTCTCCTTAACTCTGACAGTGGCTTCTATTGCCTCTAGTGGTGCATGATGCACTAGAAAGTGGTGGTAATAATGGCAGCAATTTATTTTAGATACACAATGACCTTCTTGGGATAATGGTAGGTGAGCAAAGGTATAATCATTGTGACCTATGGTCAGTTAGCCAGAAGTAGTAAAGTGCAGAGAGAAGGAGGACAGGAGAAAGGTGGGAAGGAGGCTGGGGGACGCATGCTGGCACAAACAGCACCAGTATCTAGACTGGCCACCTCATGCTAACGGTGCTCGATCCTGTGTCTCCAGCATCTCACCACTGTGACATGCTCGATTAACCCTTCTCACAACCTCCCGCCATTGTCTAACTAGTCTAAGGCACCAAGATTTCAGAGGTGCCACACTAAACTACAGTTAACTATTCAGGTCAGGGCAATTGGTTGCTCTGCAATTGCAGGGGAGAGGACTGGAAAAGGAGTGGTGGGTTAGTCAAGACGAGCCCAGATGACAACAAGAGGATACCTAGGAGGAACACAGACATCACATAGCCAGCTCCACCCAATTGGCAGCCAACAACAATGCTTGCACCTCTAATCTCGCCATATTTGGCTCCCTTTACTTTTTCTTTTCCCTAGGAGCTCCCTGCTCCTTGTGAATACGGAGCTCTAACCTCTTGCGTTCTTTGGAATGTCCATGACTCTGTGGCTTATGCCTCTCAGCTTTCAGCTCCCTGGCTGTTACTTGGCATGGTTGTTTGGTCTGTTAGGACTCAGCTCTTACTCTGCACTCCTTGGTCATATTCTCGGACCCCCTAGAGCCCTATGCTTGCAGCTCCCAGGTCCCCCCTTGCCTGCATGCACCTGCACGTCCGGAGCCCAGTCAGGGGCAGTTCTACTATCTATTATTGGAGCAGGTCCTGGTGGGGAATGTGTGTTGATGTCGAAACAAGCAGAGGAAAGGCAGGTGAGCAAGCTCCAGCATTGCCTTGGTCTCAGACATGTCCTGATGACCTCACAGGAACCCAGAACACCGAACTGGAACAAGGTTGCACTTCCTTCCAAATAATCTCCAACTCTCAAGTCACTGTTCAGTGGTCTCTGACAACAGTCACAGGGAATTATTCTAATGCTTACCAATAAGTAGGATGCAGATCGATGGTGAATTTATTTTAGGAAGAGTTGAAAGGCAATACTTGTCAGGGTGTGATATACCAAGTTAGCAAGCAGCTGTGGGCAAAAAAGGTCATCATCGATTGTGAGGAAGCTGATTTTAGAGTGATGTGATAATAATGTGTTAGACTTGTCAGCCTTAGGGTGGTCTTCCCTCAAACAATTTGCCTTTTTTCCTCCATTTTTGCTTAAATTCATTTTTGATGGCCTTAGGTCTTTTATCACTGCTAACCAGTGGTAAAGTGATTGCACTCACTCCCCCAAACATGGTGTTATGTGGCTCATACCTAATTGGAAAACCTAATTTACTTATAAGCTGCTTGTAGAGTAGCATATCATACACCCTGGGCCTGTAAATTGAATGCTACTAGTGCGCCTGCTGCACTTATTGTACCACCCAATTAAGTGGCCCCGCAAAACTTGTCCCAGGTCTGCCTTTGCAGCGTGAATGCAGTTTTAAACTGCCAATTCGACTTGCCAGTATAAACGCCTTACCAAGCCTTAAACCACTCTTTTAATGCATAAAAGTCAACGCTAGGATAGGCCCTAGGTAGTGCATGGGGCAGGATACATTGTAATTAAAAGCTTGGGCATGTACATTTTAGTTTTACAAACTCCTAAATTAGTTTTTCACCACTATGAAGCCTACCTGTCCCACAAAATAACATTGGTTTGTCTCATTACATTTAATAAGTGCTGAAGTTTGATTGGGCACAGGTAAGCAATTGTAATTAAAAATCTTCTTTAATGGTAGAGTCGGAAGTTAAATTAGAATTTTAAAAAGTTGCCATTTTCTAGCTCTAAACTATCTGGTGCCTGCAGTCTGTCTTCGATTACATGACTGGTTGCATTTGGCAGTTGGATTTTGTCTATTCTTTCAGACAGCCAAATAATGAGGGAATAGGTGCGCCTAGATGGGCCATCAACTGGCTGGTTGGGTGGGGGCAGAGCTGGACACAACCCCAATTGCAACTGTCTAGGCTGTGCTCTGCCTTCGCACAAAAGACTTGTGACCATTGCATTGACTCTGGAGCCAAGTGGAAGCTAGGTGGAAGCCAGGGCAGGGTGGTCATGACAGTCCAAGCACTTCAAAGGACAACTTCTAGAAACTTCTCCTATTTCAAAGAAGGCACCAGGTATAAAAAACGACTCCCAGGCCCACTCTTCAGTTCTTTTTCGTGACCTGAGGACTTTCTATCAGAGAACGGCCTGCTGCTTTGGCCCTCTGTGTACTGTACAAGTCTGATTTGCTGCACCTGGAAGGACTGCTTTACTATCTAGAGCAGGGATACTCAAAGTACGGCCCGGGGGCCGCATACGGCCCTCCTGACCTTTAATTGCGGCCCCCTCGTGAACAGCATCTGTTCAATTGACAAAGCACAAAAACTCTGAAAGCTGTGGAATGGGCATTCTTTATTTACACATTAACTAAGTGGCCTAGACAACTTATCTTTAAGAACACATTTTGTTTTAAATATATCTTGAACTAGACATGTAAGAACACGATAAACTGTCAGCAAAATTCAAAAAAGTGTTTAAAGGCATGAGCGTTTTACCTTACTTTGCGCCCCCCCCCTTTGTGCCCCCCTTCCATCAGCGTCCCTACTCTCAGCTTACTGGCATCAGTGCGGCCCTCGAGCATGACACAGGCAGTGTTTTGTGGCCCCTGGGGAAATGTTTGTGGGTACCCATGATCTAGAGCGTGCCTTGAACCCTCAGAGGCCTGCCCTCTTGCTTGAGCCCTGCTTCATCACTTGAACTCAGAACTACCAGAGTAACTCCAAGTTTTCTGTCATCCTGATCAGAGCCTTAGGGACTTAAAAGGCTCCTACCATCTTGAACCCTCACCTGGACCCATCCTGAGTAAGTCCTAAACCCCCAAGTGGTGCCCCTCCACTCCTGGACCCGTAATTGTGGTGTTAAAGGCACCAAAAAAGCCAAATTCCAAAACTTGGGACTAACATTTTTTGGCACAACTAACTGCTTTGAGAAGCAGGGAAGCCTGGGACCAACCAGATGATCTATCCACCAAAGTTGCACTTCCAGTCGGTCTGATTTTGTAGCAGCTCCTGTTTTTCTCTGCAGCAGCAAATTCTGTTCTGCTGTCCCTCGATGAAGGGATATCTGCTCTTCTGGAACTCTCATCGGCTACAGCATCCAGCTTCACTACAATGATTATTTCTGACTTCCAAAAAAGGGACAAGGGGACTGATTTAGAACTTGGCGGATTGGTTACTCCATCACAACAGTGACGAGGTAACCCATTTTAAATTCTAAATCAGGCCTGGAATCTGAACATAGAAATCTTCACCACGACTTCGTACAGCGGCTCCCTGATGACGATGTCTCCTCCTCAGACACTGCCTGCAGCCTTGCCTAGCTGAACTTTACCATCTCAGAATGTTTTCTTCAAATCTTCTTCTAAGTCCAAAGGTAAGGATCCAGTCCACTTCTTGTAAGGAAACCGTGCTACATCGCGGTCAGGCATATTTTTTTTACTTTGACTGATCTTGCACAACAGAGTCCCACAGTTGGCGCTTTGATATTTTAGGTGATAGATTTCACTTTAACCTTAAAAAATTAATAACTCTGGTTCTACTGATTGTATTTTTTTTACTTTTGCTGTCAAATAATGTATTAAAATGTACCATATTGTTCTTAATTGGTGTGGGTTTTTTATTCACTTTCTTACTGTTTGCATGCTGCATAAATACTTTACACATTGCCACTAGGTGCATTTGTGTCAGGCTACCAACGTGTTAAACGAATATTAATTTAGTTAATTTGGGGGTTTTGTATCAGGCTACCAAAGTGTTAAACAAACATTAATTTAGTGAATTTTGTGGTTCACCGTGATAGGGATTGTGGCTGTTGCTTAAACAGGGGTCAACCAACCCAATTTCTCACATAAAGTGACTGGTGACACCTACATGTACAGAAATGTAGAAAGCATGTTATGATATTAATGCCATGTGATATTTCCCATTTCTGAAAAAAAACATCCTTCCTGATTCCTGAGGTATTAATACTGTATCGGTTACTGGGTCATTATTTATCCCTAGTCAGAATGATAAACAAAGAAAAGTCCATTAAACCTGAAGTAGGAATTCACTAGCAAAGGTCATTCTTTCATTGTGTTGAATGAATTAGGAATGCAAAAAGGTGAGAGCACAATGCCCTTCCACACTTATAGCCTCATTCTGAGTTTGGAGGTCCAACTGCCAGATTGTGATCCTGGTGGTCAGACTACCAGGAAGCTGCCGCAACCCCCCGGTATAATAAATCCCAATGGGGTGGCGGTAGTCAAAGTCATGGTCAAACACGGCGGTGCCCATGGCACCATCGCCCTGCTGATCACAATTTCGCATTCAGCCAGCCTTTCCATGATGGGTTTTACCGCCATAGAAAGGCTGGTGGAAAGCCAGTGCTCGGGGGGCCACAGTGAGACCTCTGCACTGAGGTAGTGCCACTAAATATTGACGTGTCAGGATTAAGAAGCCCTGCCTTTATCAGGAATCCAAAACTGAAATAATATGGTAATCCTTCTTCAGATCTATTGCTAATCCCATTTCCAAATTATGTGTCACCCGAAGTTGAATTTAGCAATATGGCAATAACCCCAGAGTAAAACCAGACTGTTTTTACATCTCATTCCCACTCCAGTCTGTTTAACAATAGGTAAAGCATTGGACTTCGGATGGGTTCAAATTAGTATCCCCACGCCAGTTTAAGCAACAGTTGGGAAAGTGTTAGAGTTCATAGGGGCAGGATTAACTATTTCTACTCCTGTCTGTGCAACAGTAGTGAAACCATTGGACATTGGGGGGTTGAAATTTACTATTCCTACTCCAGTCTGTGCAAAAGTAGGGAAAGTGCTGAACTTCGGAGGGGTTAAATTTACTCTTCCTACTCCAATCTAAGAAACAGTAGGTAAACTATTCACTTCAAACATATTATGGGGCTGATTATGAGTTCGGTGGCCGGTTTACACTGTACAACGAATTTCTGACAGGGAGGTTGCATCCATACTGGCTACCCACATGCCGGCCCCACTAAGAGGTTCCTACTAGGTCAGCGGGTGGAAACCTGAGTTTTCACCCGCTGTCCTAGCGGGAAACAGCCTACAGCATTGTCTCTGTCTCGTAACCAATCCGGCGGCAATGCTGTAGAGCGCAGGGTGCACCAGCATCCTCGCAATATACACTGCCTGCAGAGCAGACAGTGAACATTGCGATGTTCTGGCCAGGGGAGCCCCTGCACTGCCCATGCCAAATGCAAATGTAATTAAACACCACTATGAATGTAAGGAGGCAAGGGAAGGACTGCAGGCTGAAGGCCCTGATGATCTACTCAATATTCCACACAAAGACAGAACACAAGGAGATCATTAAACAGCCCCTACAAGAGGATCAAGAAGATCAGGTGACTTATTCAAATGTCAGTAAGTCAGTCAGTGATTCTTTATTCAGTTAAAAAAAACATAAACAACAGTGCAACATTAAAATATATCATAAAAGAGTATGATTGAAAAGATCCATCTGTACATTTTATGTGTGGACAATCATGCAACTTACTGTAACTTCTTCACCAAACCGCTAAGTCTAACAGCAGCAGAAATAAATTTATAAGTATTCAAACATATGTTTTCAGGCTGCAAAAGCTGGAGATGAAAAAAGGCAGGCCTGCACTTCCTAATGTTCAAACTTTTTATCAGTGGTATTAAAAGCTTTTTTTCCTGGGCACATAATATAAAGTGCAAAAAAAGATAAAGTGCATCAGAGATTGAGAAGAATTGAAGTAACAGGGACAGGAATCAAGGGCGGACTCCAAATGCACATTGTTCAGGTAGGCTACTAAGAGATGAGCGATACCAAACCTGAATCTAAAAAGATAGAACCCTTGATGAGGTTCCAATGAATGAGCAGGTAGGGTTCAATAGCCTCCATGGTGACCAGTGGAGGATACTCCTCCACCCTCCTCTTGCCTCTGATGCTAGACACTTTAAGTGCTGCAAACAGGGTCAAAATCTCTTGCTTGAGCTACCCCCTACGTACCAGTGTCATATTTTATGGTACCACAAAACATTCACATGTTCCCAAGGTTGCCAAAAGTTCCTTCACGTCACAATCCAAGGGACCCTTTGGACTTGCTCTGAATGTAAGCAGTCTTGCACTATCTTCCCGTTGAGAGAGGTCTCATCTTTAGTCCAAACTGAATGCCACAGAATTACCGGGGCCAGCCCAGTAGATCTTCCAAAGGGCAAATTCCTAGCTCTGTCTGACACAAATAACCAGGAGCCTCATCAAAAAGACATTCCCTTCCACTTGTAACTTAGAGGAATCCCTGTAGCCCCACACACCCACCGATTGATGACTGTCGAGTGGCACTATGCCTTATAAATGGTCAGCATAGTTTCCAAGGGTCTAGACCCCAGATTTTTTTAAAACTTTAATAGAATATCCATAGTTTGAACAATTTGTAAGCACCTAGTATCAATAAGATGAGACCTGTTACTTTTACGATCGAAAGAGAGGCCTAGGTATGTGAATGTTCGAACTACTGATAGTTTCTGCCCCTGGTTATGGTATTGTTTCAGACCCCTTCAAGCATCACCCATAATCATTACATGGGACTTCCCCGAGTTCGTCTTCAGGCCCAAATTACCCATAAATTAAACAAATGTGTTTAAGAGCTTTTGGAGCCCCCACTCCTGTCCTAGACATCAATACACAGTTGTCGGCTTAAAGAAAAGCAGGACGTTTCTAAGCATCCACCCCTGGCGAGCCTGTTTCTGCCTCTTGTCTAGATCATTAATGTAAACGCAGAATAGAAATGTGGTAAACACACACCCTTGCCTCATACAGCATGACATCTTAATAGGGTCTGTCTATTCCTCTTCCGCCCCAAATCTGACAGGACCCATGACATCCTCATGTAGCTTTGTAAGGTAGATAACCAATGATTTTTCATTGCCTATTGCTAGCATCTTGTTTTAAAGCTCTCCCCTATTTACCCATTCAAATGCAGAGGTCAAATCCATAAAAGCAAGATGTAATCGACCTTTCTTGACCAATGTATATTTGCTAATAATATGATGGAGATTAAGACACTGCTCCACTGTACCCAGGCCTTTCCTAAAGCCATACTGAGCTTCAGATAAGCAGCCATGATGCATCACCCATGATTCAGGCCTATTCGGCAAAATTCTACTCAAAATGTTGCCAATAAAATCAATGAGCAAAATAGGGAGGTAAAAACACTTGGATCAGCCCTATCACCTTTTTTAAATAAAGGCACAATATTTCCAATCGACCAAGACTTAGGGGGACCATATGCAATTGGAGAGGTTAATTAATTAGTCAGAATTGGTGCCCAAACACCAAGATTACCAAGAAAAGTTTCAACAGGCATCCCATCTGGCCCTAGAGACTTGTTTCTTGCATACTTCTCTAGGGCAGAAAATACCTCATCTAGTGAGGGGCTTGGCAGCTTGGTGCCTGCCGGAATATGCTATTGATCATAAGGGCCTTACAGACTGACCTCACCTAGATTACTTCCATAAAGCTTTGGCAAATGTTCTACTTAAATTCTTGGGGGAATAACTACATCAATGGTAGTGTTACAAATGTCAGAAAAACAATGGGCATTTACTACTTCCCCAAAAGCCTGCCATCAATACTATTTGTAGCAACATGAAAGTTTTCCCAGAATTCTCTCCTGATCACATTCTTCCTCTCTGTAATTACTGATTTGTAATATGCCCTACAAGCTCTCATGATCATCTTGTCTCTAGGGGATTGTTTCAAAGGAAAAATAAGACCCTGATGGTCTTTTGAGCACCTTGAATCAAACCACCTTTGAGGCTTTGGGGCTGTTGCACCTTTCCTCGCTAGCTAAGAGGGCCGAAACACTATAACAAATTGATTCATAAGCCTGTAAAACAAGATTAGAATTAGCCTCAGAATCCGGGCACATCATAAACTCCACCCTATTCAGCTGCAAAAGGTCTCTGACCTGACGATCCAGCGATACCCATTTATGTAAGATCCGCTTATTTTGATGAGAGAGGAGTGGGAGAGAATTGCTGGCAGCTTGGTGGACTGGGCCTCCAATAGCGAGGGAAACTGAAAATGGAGAATGGTCACTTAAACAGCTAGGTAAAATGGCAAAATCATAAGCCCTAAATTTACAGGTTAATGGCAAGGCCATGAAATCAATTAGGCTGCCCCTCTCCCTTCCAAAAAAGGTAACTTCTGCTGAGGTGCTTGAGCCTGCCAAATATTATTGTGTCACTTATTCAAAATAGCATTAAGATGGTATCCACAAGGCGTATGTTCAAAATGTGCAAGTCTTCCAGATCACCACAAATCTGCCCATAAACAACATTCTTAGCAATTGGACATCATTTACAACTAAAAAACCCATCCTAAATTATGACATAATCCATGTTAAGATCATACAAAATTTCATCCAATGCATGATCAAGGGAGATAACTATATCAGTCAATGTAGTCACAAAGGGCCAGATGTGGGAAACAGTTTGCGACTCGTAAACTGCAAAAATAGCCGTTTGCGAGTCGCAAACCGGAGTTTCCTATGCAGAAATGCATTTTGCGAGTCGGAACCGACTCTCAAAATGCATTTCCGACTCACAAATAGGAAGGGGTGTTCCCTTCCTATTTGCGACTCGCAGTGGGATGCAATTCCATTTGCGACCGCGTACCCGGTCGCAAATGGAGTCGCAGTTACCATCCACTTGAAGTGGATGGTAACCCACTCGCAAATTGGAAGCGGTCCCCATGGGACCCCTTCCCCTTTGTGAATGGACCCCAAAATATTTTTTCAGGGCAGGTAGTGGTCCAAGGGACCACTGCCTGCCCTGAAAAAATTCCGAAACAAAAGGTTTCGGATTTTTTTTTAAGTGCAGCTCGTTTTCCTTTAAGGAAAACGGGATACACTTAAAACAAAAAAACTGCTTTATTGACAAGCAGTCACGGACATGGAGGTCTGCTGACTACAGCAGGCCTCCATGTTAGTGAGTGCCCATAGTCGCTATGGGGCCGCAATTTGCAACCCACCTCATTAATATTAATGAGGTGGGTCTTTGCGACTCCATAGCGACTTGCAGACGGTGTCTGAGACACCATTCTGCATATGGTTTTGCGACTCGGAAATTGCGAGTCGCTCGGAGTCGCAATTTCCGAGTCGCAAAACCAAGTTTTGCTACATCTGGCCCAAAATTCTGATGGTAAAAATTGCTCACAACCAAGTTCTCCCCATAGTTGGTTCTAAATATCATAATCTTTAAGTGAGAGGACTCAAGATACTCTTTAACAACTGTCCAGCCACCTTTAAGATGACTGGTCCACTGTGACCCCTTCCCATTTGCGAATGTTACTTGAAGTTAGTGGTAAATGAGAATGTTTTGCGGCCACATTCATGGTCAGAAAACATTCCTACATGCCAGTGTGATTCAGTATTAGGAAGGGATGCCCTAAGCATGCCCCTTCCTAATACCAAATCAAATAAGCAAAAAAGTTACTGAATCGCTTTTAGCCTTTTGAACATGGAGAAATGCATTTTACCAGTTGCAAATGGCCCGATGGGCCATTTGTGACTGGTAAAATGGTTTGTGCATCTGGCCTCAATAAACAATAGAATAATTCTGTATAAGTTTGTGCCACTCGGCACTATCCAGTTAGCTGGAGAGCCCAGCAACATTCCAAATCAAGCACTTACAGCAAACCTTAGAAACAATGGGGGTGGGTGCGTGGGATGGTGGCGAGACACCAAAGATATCCCCACTGGTGTCCATATGTGCAGTGTCACAGCTAAGGGCAACAACCAATTTCAAAGAAGTAATTTGAGTGTCACTGGGCTGCGTATGCTCAATGGTCACCTCCTCCACCTTTCGGACAACCTGATTACCAATATTAGAAACATCACGCCGCTTGCTACCCCCGACCTGCGATAATTTGAAGACTGAAAGACTACCTTAAAAAATTGAGTCATTATCCTCAATACCGGGTAGTGGTGTAAGTCTGTTACTAAGAGATAGAGGAAGATTCATACAATAGGCGGTATGAAGATGATCGAGCCCTACACCAATTACCTCTTGGGGGCGCTGGTTTCAAGTGCCTATTGGCAAAATGTTTAAGGGGCTAGAGTCCACTCTGCCATTACTAACGTGTTTCAGAATGTCACCTGCCACAGTTGGATTTCGAACATTCACAATAATAGTATCCCCTGCATAAGTATTCCCTAGCAGAACATACTATCCACCCTCCCGACAAACAAAATTTAAGCATTCAAGTCCCATTGACAGTTAACAGAACTGTTCAACCAAACCATCACCTTTTTCTTATGGGAAATAGGGCTGGTTACAGCCATGGGATGTTAGATACAATTAAAACATAGGGGCATGAAGCTTGAGGAAGATTTATAACAGGTAAACTTGCTTGACTTACTTGACTCTGCGGGCCCTTCTCATCCTGGCTGAAAGCATGGTGTAAAGAGTTTAAAGGCCCTACAATCCAAGGGGTAGGAGCTATGCTGATGTCCCTTGTCGACTTGTTGACCGTGTCTAAAGTAGTCCACTCCCCTACATGTGACTCCTTCTACATGTTACCGGACTGAATAGCACCATCAGGTAAATTCAGTACTGTAGCTAAATTAGGCTGTTGTGGCTGTTGCAGACAGAGGGGGATCAATGGGTATTTTTGGGTATTTTTTCTTACGCACCCTTCAACAGAACTGATAGTTTGGAGCAATTTCGATTCAATAGTAGACAAACGTTCATAGACAGGGAATAGTTCCAGAAGCTCACTTCAAAATTGTCTTTACACCATCTAAGGAGTCACCAGCCAGAGATGTTATAAAATCCCTTTCCAAACTTCTGGGTTTATCTGAGCATTGCTTAGTCTGGGCCAATTGAAGTTTGGAAGCCTTTTTCTTTCCATTTGGTTAAAGAACCCACACTTGGAGAGGCACTTTAGAAATGAAGGGATGTGCTGTATTTACTAAAATGAGGCACACCCCGGTGTTTCCCCCTGTGCCGGCGCTACGTTTATCTGCCAGTTCCAATACAGGCACCCTTGCACTATAGTGCATGGGTGTCTGCATTGAGGGGATTAATTGATTAAATTTAGGAAGGTGTCCCTTCCTGCACATAAACAATCTACAATGCCGATTTGGCACTTCAATGCTTCAGAATGCAGCACATATAAAAGTAGCAAATCATCATTTTTGAATTATTGTTTATGTGTAGGAAGGCACACATAAACATTCTTTCATGGCCTTTTGTCCTTTTTATGTGTGCTGCAGAATGCAGCACACACGGAAAAAGCAAAAGTGAGGAGGAATATGAGTATTCTTCCTTGTTGTGTCATAATGCCACTCCTTGCCACAGACTTACGCCGTACTGTAAATCTGGGGCAGTGTCAGAAGCTATGGGTGCTGTGGTGGAATGCCCACAGCAACACCCATTGCACGCCCCTCTGAAACAGAAAACTCCATGAAAGGGGCTCATGTTTACAAGGTGGCATTAAACCACAAAAGGTGGCTTAGCGCTGCCTTGTAAATGTGGCGCACTGCCCACTGCTGTGAGAGCTTCACAAAAAGTGGTGCTCCGATGGTGGTAGGGCCTTGTAAATCTGGCCCCAAGTCTACTGGCCTTACTTAAATTTCATTAATAGTTGTACATTGATGCGAATGCTGCTGCTGAGATTCCAAAGCACCCACCACATGTGCCTTCCTTTTACCCATAATTTGTTAAGAAGGAAGATTCAAAAGTGCTCCCAAGCAGATAAAAAATTAAATCAGCTAACCAACAATCTTTGGATGGTTCCTTTCCCCTTTATGTGCCTCCAGGCACGTCAGCTGACAGCAGGCAGCCGTATTGCTCAAGGGAAATGGAGTCCAGCCTCTCTCACAGCATCCCGTGCAGTGGGGCAGACTCTTTCCCTTTATGGGCTTCCAGGCGCATGTGCTGACAGTAGGCAGCCGTGTTGCTCAAGGGAAATGGAGTTCAGCCTCCGGTCCCTCTCAAAGCATCCCGCACAGTGGGGCAACCGCTTTCCTTTTATCCACGTCCAGGAAAGTGTGCTGACAGCAGGCAGCCGCATTGCTCGAGGGAAATGCCCCTGGCCTCTCCCACAGCATCCCACACACCGGGGCAACCACTTTCCCTTAACCCCTTCGCTGCCAGGCCTTTTCCCCCTCAGGTGCCAAGCCTTTTTTTGGCTATTTGGAGCAGTTCACGCTTAGGCCCTCATAACCTTTTGTTCACATAAGCTACCCACGCCAAATTTGCGTCCTTTTTTTCCAACATCCTAGGGATTCTAGCGGTACCCAGACTTTGTGGGTTCCCCAGAAGGAGGCCAAGAAATTAGCCAAAATACAGTGAAAATTTCATTTTTTTAAAAAGAAATGGGAAAAAGGCGCCGCAGAAAAAGGCTTGTGTTTTTTTCCCTGAAAATGGCATCAACAAAGGGTTTGCAGTGCTAAAATCACCAGCTTCCTAGCTTTCAGGAACAGGCAGACTTGAATCAGAAAACCCAATTTTTCAACACAATTTTGGCATTTTACTGGGACATACCCCATTTTTACGATTTTTTGTCCTTTCAGCCTCCTTCCAGTCAGTGACTGAAATGGGCATGAAACCAATGCTGGATCCCAGAAACCGCAACATTACTGGAAAGTAGACACAATTCTGAATTCAGCAAGGGGTAATTTGTGTAGATCCTACAAGGGTTTCCTACAGAAAATAACCACTGCAAAAACAAAATATTGAAATTGAGGTGAAAAAATCTGCAATTTTTCTCTACGTTTTACTCTGTAACTTTTTCCTGCAATGTCAAGATTTTTGAAAGCAATATACCGTTACGTCTGCTGGACTCTTCTGGTTGCGAGGATATATAGGGCTTGTAGGTTCATCAAGAACCCTAGGTACCCAGAGCCAATAAATGAGCTGCACCCTGCAGTGCGTTTTCATTCTATACTGGGTATACAGCAATTCATTTGCTGAAATATAAAGAGTGAAAAATAGCTATCAAGAAAACCTTTGTATTTCCAAAAAGGGTACATCATAAGGTGTTGAGGAGCAGTGGTTATTTGCACATCTCTGAATTCCGGGGTTAACATACTAGCATGTGAATTACAGGGCATTTCGCAAATAGATGTCTTTTTTACACACTCTCTTATATTTGGAAGGAAAAAATGTAGAGAAAGACAAGGGGCAATAACACTTGTTTTGCTAATCTATGTTCCCCCAAGCCTCCCGATAAAAATGATACCTCACTTGTGTGGGTAGGCCTAGCGCCTGCGACAGGAAACGCCCCAAAACGCAAAGTGGACACATCACATTTTTTGAAAGAAAACAGAGGTGTTTTTTGCAAAGTGCCTACCTGTAGATTTTGGCCTCTAGCTCAGCCGCCACCTAGTGAAACCTACCAAACCTGTGCATTTTTGAAAACTAGAGACCTAGGGGAATCCAAGATGGGGTGACTTGTGGGGCTCTGAACAGGTTCTGTTACCCAGAATCCTTTGCAAACCTCAAACTTTGGCTAAAAAAACAAATTTTCCCCAAATTTTGGTGACAGAAAGTTCTGGAATCAGAGAGGAGCCACAAATTTCCTTCCACCCAGCGTTCCCCCAAGTCTCCCGATAAAAATGATACCTTGCTTGTGTGGGTAGGCCTAGCCACCGCAACAGGAAATGCCCCAAAACGCAACATGGACCCATCACATTTTTTAAAAGAAAACTGAGGTGTTTTTTGCAAAGTGCCTACCTGTAGATTTTGGCTTCTAGCTCAGCCGGCACCTAGGGAAACCTACCAAACCTGTGCAATTTTTAAAACTAGAGACCGCGGGGGAATCCAAGATGGGGTGACTTGTGGGGCTCTGGCCAGGTTCTGTTACCCAGAATCCTTTGCAAACCTCAAAATTTGGCTAAAAAAACACGTTTTCCTCACATTTCGGTGACAGAAAGTTCTGGAATCTGAGAGGAGCCACAAATTTCCTTCCACCCAGCGTTCCCCCAAGTCTCCCGATACAAATGATACCTCACTTGTGTGGGTAGGCCTAGCGCCCGTGACAGGAAATGCCCCAAAACACAACGTGGACACATCACATTTTTTGAAAGAAAACAGAGGTGTTTTTTGCAAAGTGCCTACCTGTAGATTTTGGCCTCTAGCTCAGCCGGCACCTAGGGAAACCTACCAAACCTGTGCATTTTTTAAAACTAGAGACCTAGGGGAATCCAAGATGGGGTGACTTGTGGGGCTCTGACCAGGTTCTGTTACCCAGAATCCTTTGCAAACCTCAAAATTTGGCTAAAAAAACACATGTTCCTCACATTTCGGTGACAGAAAGTTCTGGAATCTGAGAGGAGCCACAAATTTCCTTCCACCCAGCGTTCCCCCAAGTCTCCCGATAAAAATGATACCTTGCTTGTGTGGGTAGGCGTAGCCACCGCAACAGGAAATGCCCCAAAACGCAACGTGGACCCATCACATTTTTTTAAAGAAAACAGAGGTGTTTTTTGCAAAGTGCCTACCTGTAGATTTTGGCCTCTAGCTCAGCCGGCACCTAGGGAAACCTACCAAACCTGTGCATTTTTGAAAACTAGAGACCTGGGGGAATCCAAGATGGGGTGACTTGTGGGGCTCTGGCCAGGTTCTGTTACCCAGAATCCTTTGCAAACCTCAACATTTGGCTAAAGAAACACGTTTTCCTCACATTTCGGTGACAGAAAGTTCTGGAATCTGAGAGGAGCCACAAATTTCCTTCCACCCAGCGTTCCCCCAAGTCTCCCGATACAAAGGATACCTCACTTGTGTGGGTAGGCCTAGCGCCCGTGACAGGAAATGCCCCAAAACACAATGTGGACACATCACATTTTTTGAAAGAAAACAGAGGTGTTTTTTGCAAAGTGCCTACCTGTAGTTTTGGCCTCTAGCTCAGCCAGCACCTAGGGAAACGTACCAAACCTGTGCTTTTTTTAAAACTAGAGACCTAGGGGAATCCAAGATGGGGTGACTTGTGGGGCTCTGACCAGGTTCTGTTACCCAGAATCCTTTGCAAACCTCAAAATGTGGCTAAAAAAACACATGTTCCTCACATTTCGGTGACAGAAAGTTCTGGAATCTGAGAGGAGCCACAAATTTCCTTCCACCCAGCGTTCCCCCAGTTCTCCCGATAAAAATGATACCTCACTTGTGTGGGTAGGCCTAGCGCCTGCGACAGGAAATGGCCCAAAACACAACGTGGATACGTCCAATTTTTTCATAGAAAACAGTGGCTACCTGTGGATTTTGGCCTCTAGCTCAGCCGGCCCCAGGGGGGGCAGAAATGGCCTAAAATAAATTTGTCCCACCCCAACCTCCCGCCCCGGGAGCGACCCTTGCCTACAGAGTCGCTCCCCCTGCGTTACATTGGCGGGAAAAAAAAAAATCCCCGGTGCCTAGTGGTTTCTGCCCCCTTGGGGGCAGATTGACCTCAAATCGGCCAATCTGCCCCCAAGAGGGGCAGAAATGGTCTAAATACAATTTGCCCCCCAGGGGAGCGACTCTTGCCTAATGGGTCGCTCCCCATCTCTAAAAAAACAAACAAACGAAAAAAAAACACACAAAAAAATTTGCCCTGGCGCCTAGAGGTTTCTGCCCCCCCTTGCCTACGGGGGTCGCTCCCCCTGCGTGACATTGGCACAAAAAAAAAATCCCCGGTGCCAAGTGGTTTCTTCCCCCTTGGGGACAGATTGACCTCAAAGCAGCCAATCTGCCCCCCAGGGGGGCAGAAATGGTCTAAATACAATTTGCCCCCCAGGGGAGCGACCCTTGCCTAATGGGTCGCTCCCCATCTCTAAAAAAACAAACAAACAAAAAAAAGTACAAAATAAAATGTGCCCTGGCGCCTAGAGGTTTCTGCCCCCCCGGGGGCAGATCGGCCTAATAACAATAGGCCGATCTGCCCCCGGGGGGGCAGAAATGGCCTAAAATAAATTTGCCCCCCCAACCCCGACCGGGAGCGACCCTTGCCTACGGGGTCGCTCCCCCTGCGTGACATTGGCGCAAAAAAAAAAAATCCACGGTGCCAAGTGGTTTCTGCCCTCTTGGGGGTCAGATTGACCTAAAATCGGCCAATCTGCCCCCAAGAGGGGAAGAAATGGTCTAAATACAATTTGCCCTCCAGGGGAGCGACCCTTGCCTAATGGGTCGCTCCCCATCTCTAAAAAAACAAACAAACAAAAAAAAGTACTAAATAAAATGTGCCCTGGCGCCTAGAGGTTTCTGCCCCCTGGGGGCAGATCGGCCTAATAACAATAGGCCGATCTGCCCCCGGGGGGGCAAAAATGGCCTAAAATAAATTTGCCCCCCCACCCCCCAACCCCCGCCCGGGAACGACCCTTGCCTATGGGGTCGCTCCCCCTGCGTGACATTGGCGCCAAAAAAAAAAATCCCTGGTGCCAAGTGGTTTCTGCCCTCTTGGGGGTCAGATTGACCTAAAATAGGCCAATCTGCCCCCAAGGGGGCAGAAATGGCCTAAATATAATTTGCCCCCTATGGGAGCGACCCTTGCCTAAGGGGTCGCTCCTCACACCTAAAACACAAAAGAAAAAAAAAAGTGTCCCTGGTGTCTAGAGGTTTCTGCCCCCCCTGGGGGCATAAAAGGCCTTAAAAAAAAATGCCCCCCTGGGAGCGACCCTTGGCCAAGGCGTCGCCCCCTTATGTCACTTTCAAACAAAAAAAAAAAACATCCCTGGTGTCTAGTGGGGTTTCAAAAGCCGGATTGCAAGCAATCTGGCTTTTGAACCCTGGGAGAGACTTCAAAGGGAAGGAAATACATTTCCTTCCTTTTGAAGCCTCTCCTTGCCTCCCCCACGTGATCGAAAGAGAAATGTTGAGCATTTCTCTTTCGATCACGCTGGAAGCTATGAAGGGGGGGCTCTGTGATTGTCAGTACGCGCTCGAGTGCTGATGTCACAGTGGGGGTGGGGTGGGTCGTGGGTTGAAGGGGAAGGGATTCCCCTTTCAGCCCTGACTTTGGCCCTCGGGGGAGCGCTAGCGCTTCTCCCGAGGGCAGTATGCAGGACGTAATGGTTACGTCCATGGCGCCACACGGGCGCTGCCATGGACGTAACCATTACGTCCATGGCGGGGAAGGGGTTAATGTGCTTCCAGGCAGCGGGGCAATTACTTTCTGTTTATGTGCCTCCAGGCGCGTGTGCTAACAGCAGGCAGTCACCTTGCTCAAGGGAAGTCCAGCCCCTCACCTCTTTCACAGCATGAGCATAATTCAAATGTGAATCCTCCTGCACAAACAAACTTCAGCTTATCTGAGTATGCAGGGGCACAGGAGGAGGGGAGACGTGAATTGTATTCATGCTGTAGGGCCATTGTCCTTCCCACAGGTGGTGGATAATAATAGTCAAGTTAGAGCCCCCATGAAACCAAACCCTCCTCAGACGGTGACCTGAAAGGAACAGTCTGACGAAATGAGGATGAATGACATACAGAGCACAACAATTTTAAGGGTGATAGAGAAAGACCATCAAACCAACATTAGCAAACTATGGGCCACCTTGATCAGGGTGGTGAAGTGCCAACAAGGGCCTCTCCCCTGTTTATCTGGGGCAGCTACGGATGAGGAAACAGCTGCATATGCACCAACATCAACAACCTTGTTCTTCACCCTGCAACTCAATTTGAGAGGATCCTGTGATATACAAAACACTATATACTAAACAGTTTGAACATTTTCCAGCTTGTTAATCATACCCTAATTATCATACGTCATATCGTAGCATCTCAAATTAGTAAAATTTGAAACCCACTCCTGGATTAGCCACTGAGAATCCGTGGTAAGAGAGTGGAGTCAGACTATGAATGTCAACATTTCTTTATGAAAACAGACAATTCAAGGAATGGGGCATTCTCAATAATGAGCCAATGACAGAATAATACCCTCATGTCCTGATAAAGTGATTAATTGCCATCTCAAAATACAAATAATCCCACAGTATACCGAGAGGAACAAAGCATAGAAATGCCCACACATGGGAAAAAAAGATTATAGTTCACCTGATGGACAATCGGGGATAAGATGGTGCTATAAATACTAGTACTCTGTATAACGAACAAATACGCTGAGAGTGGCTTCTGGCTGCCCTTAAAAGCAAAGGCCAGGTAAATTCCTAACAGTAGGTGAAACCCCAGGAAGGTGGTCAGACTAACAATTAAATGAATAAACTGGAATGTGGCAGGATTAAATACTTTGCTGGATAGCAAGGATACACGTGAATATCTGAGTACAGGGGACATTTAATGCTTCTGAGAAACATGGGACATCAAACCTAGGGCACTATACAATCTAGGAGGCAGCACCGAAGAAGAATCTGTTTGATAGACCCACTGGTGACCTTTCTGTCTACATGACACTGAACCTGCAGC
This sequence comes from Pleurodeles waltl, assembly GCF_031143425.1. NCBI lineage: Eukaryota > Metazoa > Chordata > Amphibia > Caudata > Salamandridae > Pleurodeles > Pleurodeles waltl. The sequence goes on along the minus strand of NC_090440.1, from coordinate 642,148,677 downwards.
TTAGAGCGAACAAGCTAAATAATCTCATGCATGATTTACAGACTGTAGAATGTGAAGGCCTGGCTATGGATGGAAAAGTCACTCCCATCAGTTTGATAAACCTGTACATCAGTCCCCTCAGGGATGAAAAATGAAAGGTGGTCACGAGCATCTCTGACCAGATAAAGATGCTCCTCTATGAACACCCAGGGCATTAGTGTATTGTGGCTGGTGATCTTAACACACACAATCTGTGCTATCCTGGGAGGGCTGTAAGGAAATACATCACAAGCTACTGGAAACCTGCACCATGGAGTTAAATCTGGGTTTGTGTGATTAAAAAGGTCCCCTGAAGGAAAAATCAAAACCCACATTTAGAAACATCCGTATTTACCAGAATATGCTGCATCCTTGTGTTTTCCCTGCGTGGGCACTAAATCAGCTGTGTAGCCCCTGCGCAGGCACCTTTGCGCCATGGTACAAGGATGCCTGCATTGAGGGTGGGATTGCTTATGTGCAAGAAGGGATACCTTCCTCCACAAAAACAATCGTTAACAGTGATTTGCTCTTCTGTGTGTGCTGCAGAATGCAGCACACATAGCAATGGAAAAAAACAAAGAGAAATAAAAGTATTTCTCCTTGTTGGGCCTTGGGGGGCATTCGTTTTTGGCACTGCTTCAGGTTTACGTGTCCTTGTGAATCTGGTACAGTGTCAAAAAGCCATGGGTGTTGCGTGGTTACACCCACAGCAACCCAACAGCATGCTCCTTTGCTGCAGAAAAATGGGTGGCCCGTATCTAGAAGGCCATTTGAAGCCACGAAAAATGGCTTAACGCCATCTTGTAAATAAGGAGTAGGGCACAGCACCACTGGAGTGTCGCAAAAATTGATGCTCCAGTATTGCAAGAGGCTTGTGAGGCTTGTGAATGCGCTCCTAGATGTTTTGTGATGGAGGTGAACATATTTTAATTACAATGCAACCAAATGATTGTGTGGGTGGATCGCAAATGTTTGACTGTCCGTCTTATGTTATATTAAAGTTTTGTAAAGATTGTAATTATTCTTACAATAAACATTACTCTTCCTGTTTAGTAATTGTGTTACATTATAGATATACATATGTATGTGTATATAAACATACACACACATACACACATATATATGTATATATATATATATATATATATATATGTGTGTGTGTTTATTGAAGCATATATTTATATATATAGTATTAAATATTAGTGGAATGTATTTACTTAACAATGTATCAAATGTTATATGTTAAAATATCTAGGTTTTACTACTCTAAACTATATGTTTACTAATAAACAATATTTTTTTATATTTTTGTACTTACCAATGTAAGGATATGGAAATTGTATTTTTGTAAAGGATTTTTTTGATAAAATATTTTTGTTAAACAATATTGTTGGCTCTGATATTGTGTCAGCGATCCAACCATTTGAAGGTCAACATGCTGACATTTTGCTACTTGGGCTGATATTTGTGGCACATGTATTAGGACAATTCAGACTCAAAGCTTTTTTTTTTCGTGAACTACAAAGCTTCTTCTGAGAGATTTTCACTAACTAGCAAATTAGCATTTTTTAAGGACCAGAATGTATAAAACTATACAATACACCATGTGTTCTTGTGTTCCATTTTTTAACACTTTGAAATACTTATTTTTGATAAATGACCTTTTTTAGATTTACCACTAAATATTGTTGTTGTGGCATCCTTGAAAATGATGTCCAATAATTGGTTTACTATTGCATGCACAAAAGCGCTTTAACACCTTGTCAGGCATAGTAAGCACTCTATAAATACAATTTACAATTACAAATATAATTACATATGCACTAGATACAAAAGCAGAGAAGGCTATCAAGGATCCTTAACTGGCCCAGGTGGATACTCTCCAGATCCCCATTATAATTTTCTGTAAATCCCATCACGTTCACAAAGGTGTAGGTTAGGTGTTCTTCAAAAGTATTCCTACAAGTACAATAACTGCAAGGTGCTGTACAACTTTTCCCTACAAGGTTTATGAAGATAATCCAGCCTGCTGCCCCACTTCCATGTTGTTATTACTTGGCCCATGTGTCATGAACACATTCTAATGGATATAGGCAGTATTTATTTTGGAAACGAATAAGTGCAGGCTCCTGAAGTTTTACCCAGGAGCCAGCTGATGGCGCTGTCAAAGGACTGGGTTGCCAAATATCAAACCTGTTTAGGTTTGATTCCACCTCTTGCTTCTTTCATCCACCATCCTAAAATCCCTTTCTTAGTCTATCAACTGTTGATGTGTGGTCTTTGAAAACAGAGTCCCAGGGATGAATCATGAATTGGTATAAGCCCCCTCAATTCCCTCTAAGCGGTAAAAATAATAATTTTATAATGACTTTTCAGTCTGTAAATTAGCATGTCAGAATCCCTATAGTATTTGGTTTTATTGTAAATATTTGTTGTCAATAGTTTAATCAATCTATACAAACAACTGTGTATGTACAACAAACAATTACAGTTATGAATAATTGAAAATATACAGGTCATAACCACTAGCATCACGTGTCATTTTTCAACTTGACTTTCATGACTGCATATATTGACCGGGTTACTGCATGCCCGCACTGCAATTGACAGTATTTAAATATTCCAAAATAAATCCCTGGGACTTGAGATTGAAAGTTATGTGAGCAATCCTATGCCAAATCCTTTCAAGTCCCAAACCACGCTTGCCAGGAAAATAAACTTGTCCAAAAGCACTGACTCAGGTCTTGTTTTAGGTACTGTAAAAAGTTGCCTTCCCTAACCTCTTCAGAATGTGCCACAAGAAGGGGTACAGATGACACTCCTTTATTCCCTTGGAAACTCTGGTGACCAGTACTGAAGCAGCTAGAGATGGGGAGGTTTCTAGTTACAGGCTAGGTATAATTGTGTCAATGATCAGTGGAGGCTCTATGTAAACTTGTGGGCTCAATCCTTCAATTAGTCTAGGAAAAGTCATGATTTGTGGTAAAGGCTCACTTTGCAGATGTTCTTCTTCAGGGTTCTTCTGAAAACTAATAGACATCAGGTATGGATTCAAGATGTTCAAGACCTTTAGCCCAAGTACTCCAGTTGTTCTTCCCCCATGTTTCTTCCAGGAAAATGTGACAATCTTTTTTCATGATTGCCAGGAAGATGGCTGGGGTGTAGCAGGGTGGTAGTGTCGGATGAAATTATGGATCAAAGCTTTGATATGCTCTAAAAAACGTATTTAGAGTTTGGCAGAAGGGGTACTCCATCATCCGTGCTTTAATGCACTTGGAAAATGGTGAATGGGGCATCCACCATGTTCTTGACAGAGAATCCTGTTGGCAAACCTCTAAATAAAGGCCAAATTGTTTTATGTTTTATTTTCTGCACAATGGCAGAACCAGTGCAGCTCTTTCACTGCTGTAGTGTCTTCACACACCTTCTTTAGATTCAATCAGAGACAAGCAACTTGATTATACATTCTGTGGAGTTTCAAGGTGTTCTTCATTTGGGACGCAGCATAGAGTATGCTAGCATAGCAGACAAGCACCCTAAGTCAGATCCTTGGACATCTTATCCTTGTAGGTCAAAACAATACCATTTTCAATGGAGGGCTCTAAGGATGTTTTTCAAATAAGTTATTTTAGGGTGAAAAGGTCTTCATTCCTCATTTTTCCTCCAGGTAAATTGGAACTAAGTTTGTTTTTATTCTCAAACTACTCCACCTTAAGTATATTTGTAGCATTAAATGTAAGATGAATCCAAATCTGACAGACTGACAGTTCTTCCTAAGGGAATCAATTCAGACGTCCTGCACATTTCCCTCCTATATTTATCAGCACGTTAATCAGTACCTATCACAACTTGAATCTTTAACTCAAATCAACACTGCAATGTTCTCCAGCTTTAGAAACAGACAGAACTACGTTTGTTACTTTTATTTTCTTTTGAACTAATTGTGTTTGCATTTGAAAATGTTTGTATTAATGGCATTGTAGGTTAGAATATAACAAATGCCCATTACCATCACTGCATATTGTGAGCAGTAATTGGGGTGGTTGGTTTTCTGAAAGCTCTCAGGCTGAAATGTTGTCCCCTAAATGTCTATTTTTCCAACATGAATAGCTCAATGGAAGAGGTGTGAGATGCATGTCCATTTTTCCTAGCTCTACAGAAATGTCTCTGTGTGGCTAGGGAAATCTAATCGTTGGGTGCCTCTATAAAGGCATGCTCACAACATAATGGGGGGCCATTATGGGTCTGGTGGTCCCTAGACCACCAGATGCCCAGATAGCCGTCGTCGCAGTCCAAGTGCCGCATTACAACCCAGGGGGGCGGGTCACCAGCAAACCGCAAGCTCCACCATGATCGGAGATCCCAGTGGTCTAGAGGTGGTGGTGGTCCTAATCCACCACAGCAGTGCTGCCCTGGGGATTACGACCCACTTTTCTGCCAGCGGTTTCCTGGCAGTACCACCGGGCGGTACCATGGCAGTGCAGGTCCCCTGGCCAGCACCATTGCAATGTTCACTGTCTGATTTGAAGACAGTGAACATTGCGAGGGTGCTGGTGCACCCTGCAGGCTACAGCATTGCCACCGGCTCGATTACGAGCCAGAGACAATACTGTAGCCTGTTTCCCGCTAGGCCAGCGGGCAGAACTGACCTAGCAGGAAACTCTTAGTAACTCCAGCGGGGAGGTTATCACGTAGGCAGCGGCTACGTCTGTAGTTTGGCAGACAAAATATTCTGTTCGCCAAATGCAAAATCAGGTCCAATGTGTTTAACCCATTGAGTGTGGAGGATGGCTTAAATTTAGTGGGGCCTGCCTAGCATGGATATGGCCATGGATATGGTCAAGTCCCACACCCATAAAAATAAGCAAACAGTCTTTCTTCCACTGGGGTGCAGAAGGGAGTGCACTTGGAGGTGCACAAAGCCCACTAGATACCAGGGATTACTTTTTTTTTTTTATTATATGACCATACCCCTACCACCATAAAAATGGGGACGCAATCTTTCTTCTCACTCCTGTGGGCAGATAGGGTAATTTCTCCCAACCTGCCCACCAGAGGGTGCAGATATCCCACAGTATTGCAGCAATATATATTTTAAATACCCTCACTCCTAAAACCTAAACAGTCTTTCTGTTCTCCTGTGGACTAAAGCATCTCATCCCAATGGCCAGCAAAAGGACATTTGATTTTTTTGGGTGTTATTATCAGAAATGGGTCATGATTGTTTGGCTAATTCCCAGCATCATTTCACTTGCAATGGTGAATAGCTGCAATTGTGTAGGGTTGGGTAGGCTGCCACCTGGAAAAACCTACCAGACCCAGACAATTCTGAAAACTAGACATCTTGGGGAGTCCAGGTTGGTGTGCTTTGCATGCATCTCACACCATTTTCTTACCCACAATGCCCTGTAAACCCCAAACATTGCCTGCAATCACACATTTTCCCTAAATTTCTGTGATGGAAACTTTTGGAATCCACAAATTTCCTACCACACAGCAATGCCCCACTTATGCTGATAAAAATGCTGCACCACTTGAGTGGTTAGGCCTAGTGCAAGCAACAGGAATAAATCCAACCAAGCTCAATATAAGTCCCCATAGAAGGGCTTGGTTTGATCCATTTTGAATGGAAACGTGATGTATCCATTAGCATTTGGGCCTTTTCCTGTTGTAGGTCTACCCCACAAACTGGGTACCAATTTTATAAGAAGACTTAGGGGAATACAGTGTAGAAGCACATCTGTGGCTCCTGACAGATTCCAGAAATTTACATCACAGAAATGTGAGGAAAATGTGTTCTTTAGACAAATCTTGAGATTTGAAGGAACCTGGTGAGAGCCATGCACCTTTTCCTAAGTGTCTAGTTGTAAAAAATGTACAGGTATGCTAGGTTTTCCTAGTTTTAGACTTAGCTAGGGCCCTAAATTCACAGCTATACACTTTGCAAAAAACTGGTCAGTTTTGGTGTAAAACTGTCAAGCATTCATGTTGTGTTTTGGGCCTTTCCCTGTCACGGACACTAGGCCTAACCACAAAAGTGGGGTACCATTTCTAACAGAAGTTTGGAGCTCCCCACAGATTCCAGAACATTCCATTACATAAATATGAGGAAACTGAAATAAAACGAAATGAAAATTAAAAGAAAAAGCGCTCTACTACCCTGGGGTGTCTAGGTGTCTAGGTCCTGCTGCTCCAGGAAACAGAAAAACTATAGGAGCAAGACAAAGCATGATCTAATTAATAAAAAGCCAGGTTTTTTTAGAGGTTTCTGGAAGGACAGCAGTTCCTTTGTGTTCACAAGATCTGACATCGAGTTCCAGGACTTGTCTGTGAAGATAAAAAAGCTCCTGCCACCCTAACTTGATCTTTTGAACTAAGGTACCACTAGGTTTCAAGCTGAGGATCATCTAAGTACTTCTTCGGGAAGTACTCCTTTGGGGAAGTGTCCCTTTGGAAACATTGTTTGAAATACTTAGGTCCTACATCGTGGATCACTTTGAAAGTGATGCAGAGGGCTTTGAAGTCTAAGCGCTTTTTAATGGCAATGTGGCTGTGGGAGAAACATTGAAATTTGGGAATTCCTAGGACTAATTGAGCTGCAGCTAAGCATCTTTTCTGGATGTTAGTGAATAATGCATTACTGTGATTAATTTTAGAGAAAAGAGTACTGTGTTTTTTTAGTCAAAGTCTGAGGTTTGCAATGGATTCAGGCTAAGGCAACCTTTTGAAAGCCATGCAAGTCACCCCATCCTAGGTTCCCCTAGGTGTCTAGTTTTAAGAAATGTACAGGCCTGCTAGGTTTCCCTAGGTGCCTGCTGAGCTATGTCCCGGAATTCACAGCTACCCGCTTTGCAAAAAACTGATCAGTTTTAAATGGAAAAATGTGATTTATCCATGTAGGATTTTGGGCCATTTGCTGTCGTCCGCACTAGGCTTACCCATGCAAGGTGGTACCACTTCTGTCAAAAGACATGTTGCAGCATTGAACGGTAGGACATTTGTTATTAGCAATTCTATTTCACTGCATTTGTTCCCTCCAAACGTAAGCCAGTGTGTACGAAAAATGACATTTTGAAAAATACTCTCTAAATCATATGCTAGTAAGGGCACCCACAAATTCAGAGATGTACAAATAACCACTGCTTGCCCATTTCAGAAATATATAGGTTTCATTGGTCCATTTTTCACTCTAATTATTTCACCCTGTGAATTGGTCTATACTTGGTACACAATGAAAAACCATTGTACGATGCAGCTTATTTGTTGGCTCTGGGTACCTTGGGTTCTTGAATCACCTAAAAACCCTATTGATCACTGCAACCAGAAGGGTCTAGTGGATGTAGTGGTATATTGCTTTTGGAAATGGAGCAGTGTGACAAACACTTACAGATGAAAATGTTGTCACAAATGGCCATTTTGTCTGCTCGTCTTCAGTATTTCCCTATTTCAACAGGTAGTTTATTTGGGAAAACCTTGAGGGAGCTACACACATGAACCATCGCTCAATTTGTAATTTTGTCTACCTTTCAGAAATCTATAGCTTTATTGGATCATCTATGGATTTCACACTAGTTTCCACCACAAACTGGAAGTAGTTTGAGAGGACAAGAAATTGGAAAAATGTGCTACCTCTTTGATAAATGCCACAGTTGTGTTAAACCATAGATTTTTGGATTTAGCTTTATATGTTCCTGAAAGCTGGGAAGATGGTGACTTTAGCCCAGCAAACCGTTCATTGGTGCCATTTCCATGAAAAAAAACAGACACTATTACAGAGAGCACTTTTTCACTATTTTCACCCCAAAACAAACAAAATGTAGCTATATTTTGGCTATTTTCTCCTGGATACCTTTAAAATCCTCTGGATGTTGAAAAAAAGGACACAAATATAGTGTAGATAGATTATGTGGACAAACGTTATGGAACCCTAAGTGTGAACTACCCCTAGTAGCCAAAAAAAGGCTTAGCACAGGGGAGGAAAAGGTCTAGTAACAGCGAAAGAGTTAAAAGCCTTACTTGTAACATAACATTTAAAGTCATACTACACTTTAAGCACTTTATACCTTGCCTTGCGCACATTGGGAGTTGAGTCAAACAGTGTTGAAGGAAGCAGTTTAATTATAAAAAAGGGTTCACCTTTTACTTTAATCACAGAGGCCTAGCCTGGAATGTTAGATGTATGTTTTGAAGGTGAGGTCATGTCAGAGGGTTAGCTTCAAATGGAGTGTTGAATTTCTCTGCAGTCTCGTGTTTACCATTTAGATAGCTTTCATTACCAGTGCACAGCCTACAGATATTGTGTAAAAATACCAAATAGATCAATTAAATAGTAAAAATAAAATATTTTCTCAAATGTTGGCACTATGGGGGTCATTATGACCCTGGCGGAGAAGCAGCGGTAAGACCGCCAACAGGCTGGCAGTCTTTTTTTTTGTATTATGACCATGGCGGTTACTGCCATGGTCATCCGCCGGTTCCCCGTTCCGCCCGCCAGGGCGGAGACGACCGCCGGCGGTATTTGGACCCGGCTGACCACCATGGATTTGAATCTGCCATGAAATCCATGGCAGTAAGCACTATCAGTGCCAGGGAATTCCTATATGCCATGCCCAAACTACCTACATGTCAAAATGCCAGCTGTGTAAACCGATAAAAACGAGATAAACAACTTAAAAAGTTGCATTTCTACAATATATTATTTTTACGAACAACTTTCCGTTAAGTAGGGATCAGAGTTCATCTTGCAAAGTCCATATGGATTATGAAACACATTGCCATACGGTTGCATTTTGTCTCACTGTCTACAATTATGAAATGAGAAGTGGCGCAGTGCGGTGCTGTGCCAAATTTGGCAGCGCAGTGCTTATTTAGTACAATACAGCTCACCCATGTGTTTTCCCTAACTCTGGTGCTAAAATGATCTGCCTGACGCCAATGCAGGCACTCTTGCACCATAGTGCAAGGGTGCCTGTGCTGCAGGGAATGATTGTTTACGTGCAGGAAGGTGCCCCTTCCTGTACATAAACAATCAATAATGGCAAGTTGCTAGTCCTATGTGCGCTTCACAATGAGGCTTGCATAGGAGTAGGAAATCATCCTTATTTAATAATAGTTTATGTGCAGGAAGGGAAACTCTCCTGCACATGAAGAATCATTAATGGCATTTTGCTTTTCCTATGTGTGCTGCAGAATGCAGAATGCAGGACACATCCGAAAAGCAAAAACGAGGAGAAATAAAAGTATTTTGCCATATTGCACCATGCTGACCCCACCCCTGGGGTGTTGTTAATTTTTGCCTCTGCCTCAGGTTGACAAGTCGTCGTAAATCTGGGGCAGAAGCAAAATTCAATAGGTGATGTGGTGGAATGCCCACAGCAACACCCATTGCATGCCCCTCTCATGCAAAGTGATGCATGTAAACGGGCCGTATATACAAAGTGTTGTTAAGCCACAGAAAGTGGCTTAACCGCTTTCTAAACGTGGGACAGTAAAAGTGATGTTCCGGTGGGACAGTGCTCTTGTAAATGAGGGCCATTGTTTATTTATTTTCAGGCACCATCTTATATATTAATATGAACATTGTATTTTGTGAATACTTACTGCAACATATCCGTTTTAGCATTCAAACTAACTTCCGGAGAGAACGATATAAGAAAGATCTTAACATATATTTGTTTTTGCTTATTAATTATGGCGTTTTATTTTATTTTATTACATTGCCTCTATTTTCTTACAGGGTCGTACTACCTTTTACCAGCCCTCTCATCCAAGCAAAACAAGATGGTTCTTCCTTAACAATCACAGCCTTGATTGGTCTTAGGCTCTCCTGGAATAGAAATGACCGCCTTGAGGTAAATACTTTAGAGAAATGTTCTTGGCTGGCCAATAAACTAAAATAGTCAGACTGCCGAAAAATGTTTGCATTTATCAGCAATTCAATCATTCAAATTTCTGAATGTTTTTCAGGAACTTCAAATCTTCATGTTTAATATGCTCATTCTGTTATCTATAAAATGCATATTTAGGTACAATTCAAGGGCTTGCAAAAAATGTTGTCTCGAGTATCCCCAGAAGGGTATTAGTCTGCCAGAACAATAGTCTTTTCAGCTTATCTGCAGGGGTGACTCCTCCACAGTGGCAGAGGCGTGTCGCCCCATGGCTGAGCCACCAGATGTACAATAAAACAATAGCTTGCTATAATTTTATTTTTCATAATTTTTCTTCTGCTGGCTCATCCAGCAGAGTGTGCTCGGAGGGGAGGGGCTGGGCCATGGGAGGGTTTAGAGTGGAGGAGGGGAAAGCACACTAAGGGCCTGATTACAACTTTGGAGGAAGGTGTTAATCCGTCCCAAATGTGACAGATATACCACCAGCCGTATTACGAGTCCATTATATCCTATGGAACTCGTAATACGGCTGGTGGTATATCCATCACATTTGGAATGGATTAACACCTCCTCCAAAGTTGTAATCAGGCCCTAAGTTTGCATGTGTGTTAGGCTGGCTGTCTGAGGCCTGCCAAACAAACATGCGCACTTAGGTTTCTCCAACCCGGCTGTATACATAGCCAGGCTGGAGCAACAGCACAGACCCCAGGCTTGTGTCTGAGCAATACTCCGAGCCACTCTGACCAATCCTGACGCTGCTTACATGCTATGTTTAGCATGTAAGCAGCTCCTGGATTGCTGGTTTACCTGTGCTGGTGTCACCACAACAGGAGTGAGGTGGCTGGAGGAGGTAGGATTCGGGGCACCACAAGGGAAATGGTGAGTGTTTTACTTTGAAAAAAATATATATTGTTTCCCCCTGTAGGAGGCTGTCCTGATGTGTGGTTGGTACCCATGGTACTTACCCCTTATACCAGGTCCAGGTATCCCTTATTAGTGTAGTTTAGTCAGTGTCTAGAAGCCAGGCTCTCTAAAGGTAGCTGTAGATGAGCAGCCAAGGCTTATCTAGGAGACAAGCAAAGCTCGTGCAATACCACTGAATTCACACTTAGGGCCGTATTTATAGACCCCTAGCACCACAGGAACGTCACTTTTTGTGACACTCCTGTGGCGCTAAGCACAGCGCCGTATTTACAAGGTGGCATTAAGCCACTTTATGTCGTTTAACGCCACCTTGTAAATACGCCTCCTTCCCACGCAGCACTATGCATGGAAGGCGCCTGTAATGGGTATTGCTGTGGGCGTGCCACAGCAACACCCATTGCGTTTTGACGCTACCTCAGATTTTTGAAATTTCATAAACCTGAGGCAGCGCCAAAATCTAACGCCACCCCCAGGGGTGGCATTAGCAGTTTGCAATGAGGAGAAATACTTTTATTACTCCTCGATTTTTGCTTTTTCTATCCGTGCTGCAGAAGCATAGAAAGAGCAAAATGCCAGAAATAATTGAAGGTGTCCCTTCCTGCACATAAACAATCATTTGAAAATGACACGTTGGCGCTTCTGTGTGTGCTGCATTGTGTGTGCCATTATTGATTGTTTATGTGAAGGAAGGGACATCTTCCCACACATAAACAAGCACACCACTCAACACAGACATCCTTGCACGATGGTGCAAGGATGCTTGCGTTGGCGGCGGCAGCTAAATTTAGCGTCAGCGCAGGGGTGTGCCATTTTCCCTTAAATATGGCGCATCCCTGCGTTTCTAAAGTGATGCAAAGTGGCGCTGCCAATTTTAGATATCACCGTGCTGCACCACTTTACTTTAAATCTGGCACTTAGTACTTACACATATGAAAAAAACACTCAGGGGGTGGTTATGACCCCGGCGGTGAGTGTAAATGTGGCAGTGGTACCGTCAACAGGCTGGCAGAACATACCGCCACATTATGAGAATGGCGGGTTGGCTGCATCCATGGCGGTACCAGCCACCGAGATATCAATCTCCAGCCTGGCAGCTGGCACAGTACCACCGTTGGCATTTTGATCCTGCCTACCACCATGGTTTAACACCACAAAAACCATGGCAGTAGGCCCTACCGGTGACAGGGAACTCCTTCCCTGTCACCGGTAGGCAGCTCCCCCACCCCCCTAACACACACCTGACACCGCCCATACAGACACTAACCCCCCCGACATTCAAATATACCCTCTCCCCAATCCAAACACCCCCACCCCCTTCGATCATCTCACTCGCCCTCCCTGCCCCATGCATGCACACACCCGCAGACACGCACCACACATACACCCAATCACTTACACTGAAATATAAGAGACCTATCTGGGAGATGACAGGAGCTTGGGCTGCTTGGAAACACTCAGAAGGCAGTAATGGCAATACTGGGGGTCCTCTAAGAAGCTCTCAGAGTGCATGGAATCATACAACCAATACTTTCAAAAGCATTGGGGTGTGATTACAACATGTTTGATACCAAGCATGCCTATGTTCAGAGTTACCATTATGTAGTATTGACCTATGTCCAGTACACACATAAAATCGTGTCCCCGCACTCACGAAGTCCGGGAAAATGGCCTGGAGTTCGTGGGGGAACCTCTGTTAGTGCACAGGTTCCATCACAGACAGGAAATTTGCACCCTTGCTTCTGGGCTAGAAGGCCTGCTATAGGGGTGACTTATAAGTGACCTGGTGCAGTGAAAAGTGGCAATGAAAGGGTACTGGCACCTTTTCACACAGGCTGCAATGGCAGTCCTGCAGAATCCTTTACTTTGGCTCTGTATGGGTGGCAAAATATATGCTGCAGCCCATAGGGATCCCCTGGAACCCCATTGCCCTGGGTACCATATCCTAGGAACTTAGAGTGGGGTACCAGTGTGCCAATTGTGGGGTGGAATACAGAGTTTTGGGAGAGTGAGCATAATCACTGGGGTCCTGGTTAGCAGGATCCCAGTGAACACAGTCACACACACTGACATCAGGCAGGCAAAAGGGGTAACCATAGCAAGAACAAGGGTACTTTCCTACACCCCTGTTGGCCCCCATCAGCCCCTCTACCCGCTGACATATGCAGCAGCCGCTGCTCATCTGACATATGGCTGTTTTTGAAGGTGAAAGCAAAATGATCAAACGTAATTTAACTCCAACTCATCCTCGCCAGAAGCAACATGCATATATGAATAATTTATCGGGTTGTCATAATCATTGCCTCCCTCAAAGGAAAGTATTTATCTGATAACTACTCAAGGATCACAAATGACATTGTAATTACACTGGTGAAATTAGATAAATGTGCACTTTTCTCATTTCACATGCCCAGGCATTTTACTTTATGCAATTTTTCATAACATTTGACTGTGGGAGACTGATTGGCACAGAAAATGTCTTGACTGGGAATCATCTTCCGCTCAAACCAGCTTCTTGTATTACTATTTTGCATTATATATTTGCATGAACTTTCCACTATAGGTACCAGCACAGTACAAATGAAGTAATTTCACAAAATTTCAATTTTTTATGTAACATTTTACACAGACAAATTAATCAATTTCCCCCACCACCCATCAATCAGAAATTGTTATCCCCTTATGTCACGTATTTCAACTAATCAGGTTTTGGGCATCCATATATCTTGTTGAATTTACAGCATTACAGAATATGTAGATTAATATAGACTATTACAGAGTACATACATTATTTTACAACATTCCAGAGTATCCAGAAAATTTACATTTTGCATTAGTCCTATATACTACTGAGATTAATTCACAGTGGTCTACATTATCAAGATGAGTTCAGATTATTTTGGAGAATTTGCATAAATTCATAGGACTTCAGAGTAGTTTAATGGTTCTAAATTATTCTAAGGAAAAAGTATTTTCCTGAATATCTAGATAAATTATAAGGAACTGGAGTTAATTTCAGGTACACTCACTTTTTATCTCACTGTGATCTCCACTTGATTAAGTCTCATTGTCTTCAATCTTTATATACCATAGTAGTTTCCAGATCATTGAGTGGCACATTATACAGTGACTGTGTCTGCAGTGAAGTGGATTATTGCTTGGGTTAGTTGTTAGTTCTGCACAAGTAATAATATCACAAATTTTGGTAGGTCCAGTAAAGGTTTCAGTAATTTAAACCTGAGCTCAAGCCCTGTTTGCTATGGCACAGGCAGACAGGCTTAATTTAAGAAACAATGTAAAACATTTGTAAGTACCAAGACAGTTAGCAAGTCAAAAGCCCGACATAATAAACATCTCACTTCAATTTATAAAAATGCAGAATGAACAAAATTACACCAAACCAAAAAAATATCCAATAATGAGAACTGGAGATATGCATTTCCAAACTTTTACCTAAAAAGTATGCCAAAAAGAGCAAAGCACCAAGTGCGGGCAACTAGTCGCGCTAAACCAAGGCAAAATTAAGCCCGACTGTAGTCGATGACCGGTCAGATACTGGGACTGGGTAAGTACCACGCAAAAAGAGTTACCTTCTTTCCTTAAAAACAGTTCTTGACATCCCCGGGTCATCAAAGACAATAGTTAAAAGCTGATTTAGGCTCAACAGTCATAAGTTGTAGTAAGATGAGGGGATCTCTCAACTAGACCTGGGTGAAATTTCATTTATGCCAGAGTAATTTTCCTAAATTTGGTATTTGTGCATAACGAAATTTAAATGCAGTTACTGAGATTACACCATTTTGGCACATTTTAACACATGATGTATTATTCAGGTCATTTTTTAATGTGACCGACATTTCAGGTAAAGTTTATTACCCAAGTGGACCTTTTAGGCACTTTTTCATTTGAACCTGAATGGCAGTATTTTGAACGCAAGGGGTAGTTCCTTTAATGTGGGTAGTAAACAAACATTTCAGATAGATTTTTACTTGAGTGGACCGTTCAGATCATTTCTGAGCATGAAACTACAAATTCCAATGCAAGCAGCAGTGTTTTGAATGTGAGCAAATAGAAACCAACTTGAAATTATATTTTATACATTCATTTTTACCATAACTGACCATTAAGGTAATTGTTCGAGTGTGAGCTACATTTCGCATAATTATCTGTAATTTCAGGTGATTTGTGGTAATTTTGTGTAATATGCAATATGCAGAATTACATGAGTTACACCCATCTCAAGTCCTCATGCGTTCGGCCACAAATGTGGGATAAGCTCAAGTTTTCGATCCTTGGTTCCCTTCAGCACAGATCAAGTCCTCATCAACAGCTCCGTAGAGGAAGCTGTGGATAGAAGAAGCCTCATTGTCAACAGATCTCACTGTCAAGTGGAGAACATAGTAGAGCTATGATCAAGTCATGGCCCACGGGTGATGCTCCCTCAGTGGATTTGCTGGCAGGTTAGTCCTGGTTCCAACTTTTATTGTTAGGTAGGAGGAGTACACTTTGATGCCAGTGAAGGGTTCCAGGACCTCAGGAACAGTACTTGTGGGTTAGAACTCATTCCAACAGAAGCTAGCAGCAGGGTACAGGGCATTTTGCGCCCCTCTACACACTACACTTGCCTAGGTGGAAAACCGACTTCCACATTCCACTTTCTTAGTATATGGTTTGTGTTCCCCCAGGCCCATTTCTGACGATTGTGATTTTCACTATTTGCACTGTTTACTAACTGTTTTACAGCTATTTCTGAATACTGGTATATATACTTTGTGTATTACTTGCCTCCTTAGGGAGTATAGACTCTATGATATTTTTGGCATTTGTGCCACCAAAATAAAGTACCTTTATTTTTGTAACACTGATTATTTTCTTTCATGAGTGTGAGTACTGTGTGACTACAGTGGTATTGCATGAGTTTTGCATGTCTCCTAGATACGCCTTGGCTGCTCAGCTACAGCTACCCCTAGAGAGCCTGGCTTCTAGAAACTGCCTGCATTTCACTAGTAAGGAATAACTTGACATGGTATAAGGTGTAAGTACCTTGGATACCCACTACAAACCAGGCCAGCCTCCTATAAATATTTAGCACAAATCCTACTTTGCCAATGGATTAGACTTGCGATAATATCTGAAAAGTCCAAGAATTAACTTTTTATCTGGTTCTGAGGCGGAGATAACATTATTGAATTTCAATATTAACTCCTAATGCTTTCGTACAGAACAGGTAACCATGCTACTGTGAAGCTAACTTTTTAGGGATTTTCACTGTAAAGCAATGTCACGTTAAATGTTTACATGTCATACTTTTATACTGCCATGTACCCATCCTTACGGGTACTTATGGCTAATTTGGTGGTGACCTATTCATATTTAAAAGGAGAGTTAAAGCCTGTCAAAAGGGGTGTTTTGTCAGGTTGAATTTGCCATTAAACCTGCACAGTGAGGCTACTGGTGGCAGACCTGCAGTCATTTTTTGCCTATCCACTTTAGTGATGGCCCAATATGTGCTGCAGTCCACTATTGACATTTAACTTATAGGTCTGGGGTACACTTTGTACCACATACTAGGGACTACCGGGTAAGCCAAATATGCCAATTGGACATGTTTTTAGAGGTCAGAGCAGATACACTGGGTGCTGGACAGCACAGAGCACAAAAACTAGCAAGACAATCTTAAATGCAAAAAGAGTAAAACAGGACATTTTCCTACTGTATGCATCTTTTAGCTGCCTTAAGGTGCCATTTTCTGCCCTGCTGTCTTACTTTATTTAGCAAACAGAAGTCCAATCAATCAACCTATCTATTTTCAAAATGACAACCATTTCATGAACTTTAAATTGTCTGGCTGTTGACAACCAGAGGGGTAACAAAGGCCCCTGCAACACCTGCAATGCAGGGGGAGGGCTGAGCTCCAGGGAGGTCCTCAGCACCGCACCTGGCCTAAGTGAATCCGGAGAGGGGCCTCCTCTATGTTCTTTCTCTTCCCATATGTCCTGGCATAGTTAGTGGCATATTTAATAACCCCTAGCACCATTTAATGCCACATTAGCATCATTTTTTGCCACTAATGTTGCATTAGAAGGCCAAAAATGCTGTGCCATATTTACAAAGTGGTGCAATGCATGCATTGCGCCACTTTGTAACCCTTGCTCTACCATATACCTGCACCAGCATAATGTATGCAAAGGGGATTTTCCCCCATTAGGGTGGGCTGAAACAATGGCGCAAGGAAAAAGTTCCTTGCATAATGTTTTCGCCACTTTTAACGCCTGCTCAGAGCAGGCATTAAAAGGGGGCATGCTGTTGAGTACAATGGGTCCGATGTACTCTGTAGGAGTAGCGCCAAAATGTTGTGCTACTCCTGCAGAGTACAGCAATACTGCCAACAAAAATGATCCTATTGCCCCCTACCCTGCGCTATGTTGCACCATATTTTAAATATGGCACACACATGGTGGCAGTAGGGGAGCACTAAAGGGTGCAAGAAAAGTGGCGCTGCACTATGGGCAGCACCACTTTTCTTAAATATGCCCCTAAGCTTTTTAGCCCCTCTATATTCTTCCTTTCATAAATCAAAGTCTTAACAGTATACAGTTATTTTCCAGAATGACAGATCTCGGATTCATTGAGCATGTCATTTCTCTCATGTCTGTGCAAAATTAATTCAAAATTGAAAACTAAGGGCCAGATTTAGAGCTTAGCGAATGGGTTACTCAGTTACAAATGTGATGGAGTAACTTCTCGAAATGCTAAACCTGGCCCTATAGTTTAGAAAAAGTATGCTCCAACACCTAAATGTCCTAAGTTATCTTTTACATCCTGAATGCATACCAGATTGCAATACACCAGTCTTGTACATGGGAGAGTCGAGCCACTACACAATGACACTGCGTAATCTGTTTGGCAGCCGGTCATATTATCTTAGTCACTGTTTCCAGACGCTTGGCATGTTGAATTCTCATCTCATAGTTTTTTAGTATTCTAGCCCACTGTTCATTTGACTGAGATATTCCCTGCACCCAAGCTTCGTGGAAGTGTGTTGTTTCGTGTTTGCCCCTAATGGTAATAGTTTATTATTCCTGGATACCAAATGGGTATTTTCCTCTTCTTTCAGCACTTTTTCAAATGGGGTTAGTGCTGTAGTTGAAGCAATCCTGTCCGCTCGGTATATCCATACCTGTTGCATAAATCGATACATTGCTTCCTCCCACAGGCCATAATAATGTTTACTTGCTCAAAGGGTTTTATTTTGCCTTCTCCAAGCATATCCTTTACCTCAATAAACCTTGCTTTTTGCCAGTATCCAAACTCTTCTCTTTCCAAGCTTGGGCCATAAATAATTGTGAGAATTGTCACAGTACTGCATTGTCCTGGAGAATATCTCATATTTGGTGATCTAAGAGGTGGCACGTCCTGTCTACTGCTAAACTATGTTTAAAGCACCATTGTTGTTCTATGTCAGTCCTAGACCATTCCAGCAGTTAGCAACGTTGGAATGTCTGTTAGTACTACATCAAGTTTGTAATGGCGAGGCTTCCCACCTGCTTGGACTTCGTGGGATGATCATCATGACTCCAGTATTGTGCAAAAGGCCAATTATTAAGACAGGATTGCAACAAACATTATAACATATAACAGTCCAACATCTTGAACTCCTTTACATATCAACTGTATTTCTCCTTTGTCCCCTCATCACCATTTTCTCCCCAATAATGCTTCACATATTCTTTTCCCTCTTCACTCCAGTAACTTCCTCCCATCACAGTCGTCCTCATCTCTTCCTTTCAAAACATAATCCATCCACCACTTCATTCAACTGTTCCAGTCAACCTTCCCCCAGATCTCCTTTCACCTGAACTCCTTATTCCTCCTCCCAAGGGGTGGATACACCGGCACCTGACTCTCCATCACCCATCTATCGCCACCCAGAACTCCCCAAGAGGTGTTTTTCTGCCCCATCCTGGTATGGAATAGCTACTGCAACACATTCAGTCCCACTGGTTCTTTCCACACCACACCCATTCATTCTACAAACTTACCAACACATCTCTTAGTTCCACCAAATAATAGGCATGCCCAACTCAGAAAGGGGGACTCCGTCATCCCAGAAAATACCCCCGTCCTCCTTGTGAATACCCCCATGAGGCACCACCTTGATGCCATGTCCCGCACAGAAAACCCTCATTGCCCTGTCAGCCTTCTTATGGGCCTTAATGATGTCAGCGTGCTTGACCACTCCTCTCCACTTTCTGAGAGGCACAAATTAATTCCATACCAAACGTGTCCCAGACAGTTTGCATTTTAGTATCTCTAAGTCCTGCTGCATGTGTTGCAGTAGTCTCAATCCCGACAGTTGTACCAAATTGTTCTCTTTCATATGTACCCCCAACATATCCGGACAAATCCGTCTGGGTACCATGGATGCTAAGAAAGGCAGTAAACCACCTCACCTCATACTCCTTTCACACCACCATAGCACCTCATGCCGCTTGCTAGGTAGTACCAAATTGCATCCATAAATCTGCTAGCCTGCATACTTCACCGGTCAGTGGACGAATGGGAACCCCTCACCAACCTCTATGGACCACCCACACATCCAAAGAAAAGAGAAATAGATTAACCGCCAACCTGACAGACTTTACATCCCTTCCCCCAACAAACCCTGACCTTTGTAATTTATGCACATAATGCTCACTGCACTTCGATTGCCACCTCCCAATCTGACGTACCTGTTCGCCCCCCACCCCAATCGCTCTGCTGATGTTGCTGCCTTATTTTAAAAGAATGGGTCCCAAATAATGCAGAATCGCGGCCTGCCGCTGCCACCGCCTTGCGCAGCACCACCAAAAACTGTAAAGCCATGACCATGCTGCCATCTTGATGGCAAAACATGCCTGCTTGTTTGAACCCAGGCCACGCCAGAAAAGCACGCCATTCTCCCACAAAGCATGCCATCTCACGCACCCCTTCAACATAATCCAATTCCCCCTCTCCATCTGGTCTGTCTTAGACTTTCTCAACAATATCCCCAAACGACTGGATCCCAACCGCACTTCATCCTGCCTAATGCCCCGTCACATCCCAACCCCAAAACCTCAAACACTCTGAATGCTGCAAAAAACATCCAAATCATATACAGACAAAACAAAAACACTTATACCTGTCGTAATGGCCTAGAAGACCCATCCTCGTTCAACGCCTCTCTCTTCCTCATCCTTTCAGGACCCTACCCAGCATTTCAACTCCCACCTTGTCAAAGCCCCACAGCAATTTCCCATAGAGAGACAACCCAGCCAGGTTGCCCGCAATAGTTGTGGAAGACAAACCCTTATCCATCAACTCCAACACAAAAAGCATCACTGATCGTTCCCTCTGTTCTCTCCTGGAAGTTCTGAAATTCTGTCCAGGCTAGCTGATAACTCTTCCTGGTAGAGTCATCTAAAGACCTCTCCACCAGCCTAAGAACTCTCAAGCCCCCCACTCCCAGACTTCCATAGGGATCTCCATCTTGACTTCCTCCGCTCCCAGAGCCATACTGTGAAAACGGTGCCACTGTGAACAAGATAACAAATCATCGATAACATTGCTCGCTCCAGGCACAACAACATAAATCATCTCAGGATCCTCAGAACCCTCAAATTTCTCACTCATTGCCAGTTCATAAGCGCCACCACGGTCATATCATTCACATGAAATATCATTGTCCTTTTTTGCAATTCTTCACCCTCACACTGGTAATGCCTTCAGAAGAGGAAAAAAATCAAAAAAATGCAATACTGCACCCTTGCTGTAGCCATTGTTGTGGTCAGTGCTCCGCACACCACTTGGTGTTACAAAACAGACCAAAGCTTTGTGCCCCTGCCACTTCTGAGAAAATCTGCACTTGGCACACTATCTTGTCTTCTTGAAACCACACAGATACTCCATTAAAATCTTCAAGAAAGGGGCACCAGACTCCTAAATCAGCCCTCTCTGCCAAGGAGATTCTGATCCTGTGATGTGGGAGATTTGCCCAGACATAGACAAGCCCAAATTGAGAAAACCCAACATTTTCTGCACTTTCTGAAGCTCCAAACATCTTTCAACCATCTCCTCCTGAAGGAAGGCCTGCAGCTCCTCTACTTTCTGCCTCGGCAGCCTTGCAATCATACTGACCAAGTCAAGTTCAATCCACAAAATATCAGTGACGCACAAGGGCCTTCCGTCTCCTCAGGAGCCAGGGGCATGCTGAAAGTATCCACCATGCACTCAAATGGCTGTGAAGCCCTGCCACAATCACCAGAACCCACCTTCCCAACAAACAAAAAATCATCCAGGTAACGCGTGACCTCCTTTTGCCCACTCCCCTTCACAAAAGCCCACTGTTAAAAGAACCTGAAAGCCTCAAAAAATACACAGGAAATAGTGCAACCCATGGGTAGCACCCTGTTCACATAAACAAACCCTTCAAACTGCATCCCCAACAATCAGAAATTCCCAGGATGTATAGGAAGTAAGCAGAAAGCAGATATAATATCCCATTTCGACAGTTGAGCCACCTCCCAACACTGCCTGACCAAACCCACAGCATGGTCAACAGAAGAATACACAAACCTTGTATCCTCTGCAGCTACAAAATCATTGACTGATGCACCTTTGGGCCAGGAAAGATGATGTATTAACCTACACTCCTCAGCCTGCTCCTTAGGCATTGCACCGAGTGGAGATATCATTAGGTCAGACAGCGGCCAGTCTCGTAAAGGGCCTACAATCCTCGCCTCCTATGTTTCCTTCCTCAATTTTGCTTTTACCTCTGCTGGAAGTTCCTTAGCTGAGTGCAAATTGTCAGCCCACCTATGACTTCTCGGTCCTTGGTAACCCACTCAAAAACATTCCCGAAAACCCCAATCCAGTCTCAAGGCCACCTCCGCATCAGGATATTTGGCTAACCATGGCAGTATAACGTCCAAATTAATTGGCGTAGGAGCCCTTCGGACCAGCTGGGCCCTGCTGTCCTCTTACCCTCCCAGACATCCATTGTTCTGCAGGGCTGGCCTGCATGAGTGCTCCAAGTGCAGGATGTCTGTCCCTGCACTTGGAGCACTCATTCTTGAACCTGCATGGATTTCTGTTGCAGAAGCCTTTGTTAAAATTCCAGCAAGCCCCTGATGTTCCCCATGCAGACAAATTCTTCATCCCATTATTGGCTGTAGTACCCCCCCCTGGCTGGGAGGGCCGTGGCTGAAAGCAAACCACTAGCTGTATGTGTCGAAGCAGTAGATTGGGTGGATAACATCTATTGCATCCAAACCTCTGCATCCACTTCCCCCACTGACTTGTCAAGGTTTACACTGACCCGCGGCCTAAATTCCTCATCATAGCTAAGCCAAGCAAACCACCCAAAGTGCATTTGTGCCTTCTGAATAATGTCCATATACTTAAACGAGGCGATTGCCATGTCAGGGTATTTGTCACTGTAGACGCTGGTGTAAACTCAAAAGTGTAGACGCCCAGTTCTCCATGGTAATGGGAACTCTAGGCCTCCTGGCCAGCTCCCACTCCTCTTCCTTCAACCTTCCCTTAGCCTAAATATCTTTATGAAGAAGATTAAATACATCCACATATTCGTGCTTCAATATTCCTCCTTTTGTTTTATCAGAAAGATGTGACCCTAAAGGCATGGCCAGCCCCAATTAGGGCAAAGTTTTTTGTGCCCTGTCTCATCTTTGGCCTCTTCACTTTTTCCTGTTGCTGCCTTGGCCGCCTCACCCTCTACCTCTGTGGTACCCTCTTCTGTTTTTTGTCTGCCTCTTGTCACAGCTCACCCTCTTTTCCAATCACATAGTTGTTTGCACAGCTGTAAGAATGTTTTCAATGGAAGCAAAATTTTCTTCAGCTGGGGAACACAAGTGAGACTTGAATGCAATAGTAACAGTCTGTCCATTGTTTGTGGTCACATTAGTATAGCCTGAATGACTTGGTATGACTAGAAGAAATGGGCTGGTTGTTCTATCTTTAGTTTGTGGATTTTGACCCAAGCATGTCTGCTGGCAGAGCATGCAAGATACCAGTCATACATGGGCCTCACTCTCTCAGTACAATGAGGCAAATAAGTTCATCCAAAATTAAGGAATCCCAGCAGAAAATGCATCTTCTTCAGTGTAGTAGGAGGCTGCAAGGTAGCACACCAATAATGGAAATGAGAAGCTAGACCCTTATCCTCACTGGATAACTCATATCTGAGGAAGAATTACTGGACCCCCACCAACAGGCCAGTGAATACTTTTCATTATTGGAAAAAAACACTTACACCCATCTCAATGTCCAATTAACAAAAATATCTAGCACTGTCTCTTGTCCTTCACTGCACAGCATTAACACAGTACCAGCTTTATGCATGCTTGCATCAGTGATCCCTAAAGAAAGTCTGTGTATGTCAAAAGGTTTCAATTCCACAGCAGTCACTATACATCTTTACATATCATTAAAGATACACGTTCAGTCTTTGGCCTATTTCAACCTTTGGCCCTTCCTCATCAGCATCTTCATTGGTTGAGTACTGTCAGAAAAATGTTCCACAAATTCTGTCTGGTACTCTGCTAATCATAGCAAAGTTTCTCTTTATCCTTGCGATATGGAACATAATCTATAGCCTCCATCAATCTAAATGTTGGCTTTATGCCTTCCCTAGAGAAGGTGTGTCCAAGATAGTCAACTACAATTACTGCAAATTTACTCTTGTCATTCCTTTGGTAAGTCCTCCAAATCTAGAACCGTAGATCTCGTCATGGCTCGCCTTGTCAACACCCCACACCAAAATATCATCCGGAAATAACTTTGGAGCATATTTATAATGCTGTAGCGCTACCTTGTGTCACATTAACATCATTATTTTTTACGTTAATGTGGCCCAACAAGGCTGAAATCCCCGCGCCACCCTGTGATACTTTGTGCTACATTATGCGTGCCACAGGCATAATGTATGCAAAGGGAGAGTTCCCCCGTTAGGGGAGCTGGTAAAATGGAGTAAAGAAATCTATGAGATTTCCTTGGGACATTTTTTATGACACTTTTAACGCCTGCTCAAAAGCAGGCTTTAAAAGGGGGCTACCATTATTTAGAATGGGGCCCTATGTACTCTGCAGGAGTAGTGCCAATGTTTTGGTGCTACTCCTGCAGAGTACATCAATAGCATCATGAGAAATGACACTATTGCCCCCTACCCTGTGCCATGGTGTGGCGTATTTTAAATATGGAGCACACATGGTGGCGGTAGGGGTGTGCTAAGGGGCACACAGAAAGTGGGGCTGCACTTAGTGCAGCACCACTTTCCATAAATCTGCCACTTTGACTTGTAATCCAGAGTCCGTGTCCAAGAAGGCCTGAACGTTGATGGCTTTAGGCAGGAAAACAACAACGTTATAAAGGTTTAATTTCCAAAATAGTAATATAAAATTGCATTTGACCAATAAGTTGAATTTTATATTACTGTTAAAAGAATCCTTAAGGTATTTTTCTAGCTATTCCCAATTTGCATTTAGATTAGACATTATTAAATGTCATAATGTTAACCTGTGGGAAAGCAAGCCTTGACAAAGTAAAAAATGACTTTGTAGGTTTTTCACAGCAAGGAGATGTAAAGCATTAAGGCCCAGATTTGAGGGGGCCTACCGCCTCCCCATGCCACATTAGTGTATTTGTTTGTATGCTAATGAGTCCCAATGAGGCTGAAATTGCCACGCCAGAATCACAAAATGACGCAATACATGCATTGCGCGACATTGTAACCCCTTGCACCACATTATGCCTGCACCAGGCATAGTGTATGCAAGGGGGGGGCGTTCCCCCATTAGGGGGGCTGAAAAAATGGCACAAAGAAATCTAAAAGATTCAGAATTTGTGATGCCTCCTCAGAGCAGGTGTTAAAAGGGGGCACACCCCTGGTCACAATGGGCCCCTATATACTGTTCAGGTTTAGTGCCAAAATTATGCGCTAAAGCTGAACAATACATCAATAGCATCAAAAATAATTACGCTATTGACCCCTACCCTACGCCATGGTGCGCTGTATTTTAAATACGCCACACACACATGGTGGCGGTAGGGGGCGCTAAGGGACACAAGGAAAGTGGTGCTGCCCTGGGTGCAGGATCACTTTTCTTAAATCTGCCCCTAAATATACATGTCCTATTTTTTAAATACCATTTGCCCTGGACTCTGGGCATTCAGTGGCCTACCTTGAAGGTGACTTATGGATGCTAAAATTGATAGTTTAGGCCTAGCTAATGTTTTTTATTGCCAGGTCGAAAAGGCAGTTTAAAACTGCATACCCAGACAAACTTATATAGTGTCACCTTTATGGGTTGAACATTAACTATTACAGCTCACTAGTAACATTTAATTTACAGGTACTGGTTACACGTAGTACCATATACTAGATGTTTAGAAGTTAATTAAATGTGCCAATTACATGTTTGCAAATGTTAACATGTTTGAAAGGGAGAGCACAAGTGTTTTACCATTGGTTATCAGTGGTAAAATGAGCAAAGTCCCATGGCAAACAAAAAGAGGTTCAGTAACAGAAGGCAAAAAATCTGGGGTGACTGCTCGAAAGGGCAAATTTCCAACAGGTACTGTTCTAGCAGTACCTATACCTAATAGATTCCTATTTGCAGATTGCCTAGCAGGAATCCACTGCACTGGACAGACAGGGAATGTTTCAGAGGAGTGCATTTCACTGTCACAGGCCATGGCATAACTATTTTAAACATGACAACATGATGCCCTCTTGGCCTCAAGGAATGTATGTTAGGTATCCCCACTACAAGGTGTAGACAGCTTCACTAGCGAACTGGGGATAATTTTGGTGTGGGGAACTAGGCATACAGCTTTAAACATGCCTAAACCAGCACAATCTTTCTGATCCATCATGGGGGTACTTTGGTGGTTTCTCCAATTCTGCCCACCCAGGGGTCATCAGGAGAAAACATCACAGGATACCAGAGAAAATAAAAGCCACTGAGCCAGGCCTCACCACTCCTTGATCCTCAGCAGTTATTATGCTAACTAGTGGATAGATTGGGGTGAAGGGGCACTCAACCCTATCTGACCTACAATCTGCATATATAATGAATGTGCTAAAGGGGCCATCCCTTCCTGGTAAGGGGAGGGGAGCAGAATGGAGAAACAACCTGCAAACATCAAAACTATGTCCAAAATGCTCTAATTTTATCCTGGTTTCCCAAAAATATGGCTGTAATATTTGAGATCGGGTTCTGTCAGCACCTATCAAATGTTAACAGCCTTAGGCATTTCTGAAAAAACAGAGAGCCTTCAAATCAAGGATGGTGTGTCTTGCATGGATCTCACAATTTTTTGTTACTGTAAATGCCCTGCAAAAATGAAACCTATGCTTAGAAACTCAGTTTCCTCTCAATCTCCATGGACGATGGCTACGGTCTTTGGGCCCAGTGATCAGAGGAAACCCATGAAGTACTAACAAAAGAAATGTAACCAGAATAATCTATGGTGGTCTTGCTTTTGTGGATTTCATCACATTCTTACGTTCAGAATGTCCTGTAACAAGCAGAGGGTTAATTTAAAAACACATTCTCAATTCTCTATGCCAGAAATCTCTAGAACTTCCTGCCCCACCATGGAAAGGCTGGTGAAAAGCCAGTGCTGTGGGCTCCCCTGCCCAGCACCATCAGAATGCGCACTGTCTGCTTTGCATTCTGGGAGCTGAGTCCAATACTGTACCACTGCTCCTGCTGGTCAACCCGGTGGGAAAGGCATAATACAATGTTTCCACCGGTGAGACCGGAGGGAACATACTAATACGCTTAGGGGGATGCCACCACCATGGCATTGATGTTTTCTGAGTGGGAACCTTCCAGACACCTTCATTAGCTGCTTCTGTATCAGATGCAACAACAGGATACCTTGACCCATCGTACTGTCCTTCCTGCTAACTTTCCATGGGAAAACATCAAAAGGGAGCACCATCTGTGTCAGACATTTGACTAGGCATCATTTGTCTGCATCCATGGTCTTAGCTTTCCCAATTGCATACCCTTCTCTTCGAATTACATAGTCATTGATCTGTCTGCTCTGCTCAAACAGATATTGCAACATATAATAGTTTGAGTTACAATGTGTTGGCACCTCCTGTATTATTGCTTTAACCAGTACTCTGTAATAATGCTGAATAATCTACAAAAGCTTTTGGGTTTTAAAAGAGTGGCTGACGTTAGCTGAGATTTGCCTGCAGGTGGTCAGTATGTTGCTGACTATGTTTTCTTTTCTGAGAAAGCCTTGCACAACCAGGTTGATGCAGTGTGCTAAACACAGAACCCTGAAGTAGCCATCATCTGCCACAGCCTTGACTATGTTACTGACATTGTCTGTGGCAAAAAATACAGTTCGGAGATCTGTGGGTCACAGCCTTTCAGACACCTTGCTATTAAATTTGTCCAGATGTTTGCAGCTGTATGTGATGTCTCCATGGTGAACATGGCTACTGTTGCATGCCTCCAAATGGTCATAAAAATTTCTTCAGGGCAAAGACCTGTAGATAGCTTTTGCATTAGCTCAGAAAAAGAGATCCAATGTGCAGTAATGCACATGTAATCAGTAGCCTGACAACTGGTCCACATGTTTTTCATCCAAGTTGAACAGTGTGGATAACACTTTGCTGGAAAGCTTGTCCAACCAATTGAGGCACATCATGATGCAGTGCTGGAACAGCAACTCTGGCAAAATAGGTCTGTCTTGGAACCTTTTATTTCGGTCACGTGGCTCCCACAAATTCTTAGAATCTCACTCCTTCCATAAAAACAAAGGGAAGAGGTCCAGCGCTAATTTTTTTGCCAGCTTCTCATTGTACAAATGCGCCATTGCGTGGTTGCGTTCATAGGGCCCCTCCTGGCCAAACATGCCCTTAGTAGAAGCCTGGATATTCTTCTTTTCTAGGGCCACTGACACAGTCAATTTTTGAGAAGTAGGTGGTGGTAGACTAAATGTCACCGTACACTGTGGTGTCTCCATCTGACTCTGAGTCTTCCTGTGCCATTGTGAGATCACTGAGGTGGGTGATTCTGGTGCGCTGCTTTTCATGAGGATGTCACCCTCTTCTTCAACAACTTCCACCATGATTTGACCAGTTGTAGCTGATTTTTCCCAGCTTTCCTCACCTTCACCGCTGTGACCTCGTTCACCCATTGTTTAAGGTTCTCCTCCCACCGGAATGTGTGATGTTTTTTCACATTGTTCCTTATCCTCCAGTACAATATTGTGAACCAGGCTTACCTCGACAAACACTTGTGTGGCAAATGGAGCATATTGAAGTGTTCGCCTCCTGTTTGCTAACTGTAAAAAAGTCCCAAGCTGGGAAGAAGTGCTTTCTTACTGGACCACTGCCAAAGTCTGAAGAAGAACTGGAGACAGGTGGGTGTGTTGGTGCCTCTCTGCAGTGCATACTTCTATTGAAGTAGGGGTTGGTGCGGGTACTGCTGGAGCCTTTCAAATATGGGAGCTGGTGGTACTGCCTGTCTCTAGGAGCAGGTCAGACTCCTCAATGTAAGCTTCCATAATAACTGGCTTGTGGCCATCATCCTACTGATCATCATCCCCTTCCATGATTCTAAGGCTTTCTTGAACTATTCTTTTCGATTGCCTCTCTTGACATCTTTGGGACACTCCATGTCCTTATAATCGTCATCAGAAGTAGTGCTTGGAGAAGATAGTGGAGTAGTATCCTTCCTTTTTCTTTCTGTAGACCTGGGAGCCATTGATTCTAAAAGAGGAGGATCTTGCTTGGCAGGAAGCTTGACCTCGTGTTCTATTCCAATTATGGGAAGATCTACTATTGCTGGCTTGGGCTGCTATGCAGTTTGCTCTGTTTCCTGAAATGATTGGGTACCATTTTGCAAAAGGGACCAATCAAAGTCAGTATCACTGCTCGTGGCAGTCGCCATGATTGCACTGGCTACTTCACTGAGAGAAAATAGTCTTGGGCTTAGGTTGGGGCGGTGCTGTAGATGCAGGAGTGATGCTCCCAGGTTCATGTCTCCCAAAAAAGGTTGCATTCGGCACACCACCGGTGGAAAGCTGCTTCTTCTCACTGACCACTTTCTTGGGAGAAACTTTCTTTGGGGCCATCCTAAAGCTCTAACTTTGCAGTGGCACTAAGATTCAGAAGCAGAAAAAGATTCGAAGACTGAAATATCTGTACAGGCCTTCTCTTTGGTAGTACTGCAGGTAATGTGACGGATCTTCACTTGTGCAAAGCAACCAAGCAAGAAAAAACGTAGTTAGCAAAATGTGGCATTGTTGCTGGCTGAAATAGTAATAAATACCAATTTAATCGAACACTGTAAAGTAAGACCACATCACCACACCACGAAATTTCATTTCAAATCAGGTAGCACGTAATTCAGATATAGCTCTTTGCTTTATATCCATCTGTTTTAAAGGAGACACTTGTAGTAGTCAGAGAGAGGTGCATGGCTAAATGGTATAATCTTAAAAAAACCTATGGCCGCATGTTGGTCCGTGGAAATGGAATGATCATTAAAAAATGAATTATGTTGCTGATATGTCTGCAGTGCACCTCAGCCAGGGTATCCAGGAGGAAATGGAATTATTATCCATCTAAGAAACCGAATATTGCAGCGCAGCTGTGCGCCTTTGGTGGATGGATGGATAGATAGATGGATGGATCAAGGCAAAATACAGAAAATAAATAAATTAAAATAATTTTAAAAAATTCAGAAATTAAAAAAATCTAAACAAACATTTAATAAAATTAAAATTAAAATAAAGCAAGAAATTAAAAAAAAAAAAAAAAAAAAAAAGAAGAAAATGTAAATTGAAAATTTTAATAAAAAATGTAAATAGGAAATTAAAATATAAACTTAAATGAAACAAATGATCAATAATTGCTGATGTTCTTTGCAAGCCTATAGCAAAGGCACACTGGCTAAATGCACAACATGGATGCCAGCCACATTGTCAAACAACAACAACAAGGAACAAGGAGAACAAAGAACTTAGCAAGCGTATGGCAAAGACACACTGGCTGGATGCACAATATGGCCACCAGCACCATGGTCACACACTGGCTGGATGCATAATAGGGCCACCAGCACCATGATCAAACAACAACAACAAGGAGGCATGGGGAACAAAGAACAGATGCAAGCCAATGGCAAAAGGACACTGGCTGCATGCACAAAATGTCTGCCAGCCACATGGTCAAACAACAACAGCATGGAGAACAAAGAACACGTGCAAGCTTGTGGCAAAGACACACTGGCTGCATTTACAAAATGGCTGTCAGCCACATGGTCAAACAACAGCAACAAGGAGCAAGGAGAACAAAGGACACATGTAAGCCTATGGCAAAGACACACTGGTTGGATGCACAATATGGCCACCAGCCACACGGTCAAACAACAACAACAGGGAGGCATGAGGAGCAAGGAACATATGCAAGCTTATGGCAAAGACACACTGGCTGGATGCACAAAATGGCCACCAGCCAACAAACTGCAGACAAGGAGGACAATGACAATCAAAAACACATGCACACACACACACTGACCTTAAGGAAGCATGTTGGTAACACTGAAGAAATTACTAACATTACCTCAGCAATGCAAAACAGGAAAATTAACTGAGATATAAAAATTTCACAACACACATCCTCCTATGTCGTCAAATATTACCCCACAATATATACACATTTTGCAAAAAATAAAAAGCAAAGAGCGGCCAATATTTTTATTTTTATCTGATGCCATCCTGCCCTAAATGAAGTTTTAAAAACATATACCACTGAAACATCTATTTCATGCACTGATGACTAGTAGTACAGGGCCTACTGGCTAGATTGCCCTTTGGAAATCTAAGACACATAGTAAAATAATATTGCAAATGTTACAAACAACGCCCTTGTACAATCACTTTTGAGCATACTTGTGTGATTTCTCAAAAACAAAATCCTTAAATCCAAAGGTATATCCAGGAGCCAAAGAGAGTGATCTATCCATCTCGAAATCGAAGTAAAAAGTGACCAGGAGATGAGCAAAGCACTGTGTGGAGCCTTCTGGACAGTAACAGGGAGTTGGAGTCACTGGGGCACTTCCTGTTTAAAAACAAAGGCTTCTCACACTAAAATACAACTTTTCCTTTGAAGAGGAAAATCCAATCAAAAGTCTCTTTTTGAGTAGGTTTAGAGGCATCTTGAGTAGAAAATCTACTTCAAGTGCATTCACAAGCGGTACTGTTTTGGCCTCCGTCATGGCTGAAAGAAACATGAGTGAATGTGAAGTCTTGCATGCATGGCCGGAAGCAGCAAGATTGAATGCGAAATCTCATGCATGTGGCCGGAAGCAGCGCGATTGAACGCAAAGTCTCACACGTGGGCACTACAGCCTGAGAGTACTGTGGCGCTCGCACGAGAGAAAACAAACTGATTCCTAAACCGGATGGCTGAATTCGGGAACTCTGTGCTACTCCACATAACATGAAGTCCTCAAACTCAAAACCTCAGCTGACTTAGCTGAATTCTACACCCAGGCCTACTAAATGTCTGTAGCTGTTATTTTACCCAAAATACTGTTTTGCTAACTTTGGTTTGAAATAAGCTACAATGAAGATTCAACCATAGTATTCATATTTATTAAAAATTCAATTCAATGGTAAAATTTGATTATTGATAAGTATACAGGAAAAGTAACTTTTTAAAAAGTTAGACTTTGCTTTCCTGACGTTCCAGTAGGGTAACTAAAATTAGCCTGCCTACAGCTGTTCCATCAGTGCTGCTATGATGAGGAATGAAATACTGCTTTCAGAGCAGAGACAATCATTTGGGCCTGGCATGATGACGTGTGTGGGGAATGGGACCTAGCTTAGCTGAAGCATGGGAGTTAAGAAGAGAATTCACTAACTTGAAAAGGACTGGTGAGATATGTACTTTTATATCTGAAGGTATAAGGAGAGCCTGAAGAACAGAGGTCTTCACACCCTAGGATACACCCTAGCCCTCCTTGCTTTAATCTCAGTGGAGGAGGGAGCTGGCCATGATCCAGTTTGTAGTGGTTGAGAGGGAGGGGATTGATCCTTACATTAGAACACCCATAGTCATGTTCTCACCAAGGCAGAAAGGCTCTGCCATGTTGTATTATACTGAGAATGGTGCGCTGTAGGATAGCTTGCAATGAGGCTGAGAGAATATGCAGCAAAAATGAGAGGGTTTGACCTTGGAAACTTTTTGTCTGGTGGTCAGGATGTGCCCAGGAGTCAATTCCACCCATGGGCTATTGAATTAAAAATTGCACCTTACACCCAGCTCCTAAGAAGACTTACTGGACCTGTGACAGAACAAAAGACGATTGGACCTTCTTTTGTGACCAGTGGGGAGACCTGAAGTGCTATCCTGCTGCTACTTGTACTCAGGAGTAAGAAGTGGAATTCAAGGATAATGTAGCTGACCTACTGTGTGACTTAAGGGACAGCATAAGCTGCAAGAGACCTAATTTCTGGAGATACTATTTGACCAGTTACAACTCGACTGGACTTTGCTGGTGGTCTATGCTGGAGAGAGTCAAGGCCCCTGTAAGTGCTGTCCTCAAAGTCCTTAGAGCCATAGAAGTGACGAAGGGGAACTGCTCCCGAAAGTCTGAAGAGTAGGGCTTTAAAAATAGTTTGGACTTTCAAGATATCCAGAGCTTCAGATTGACCTCATGGCAATGTTATCCCTTTTCAAGAGGATTTTTGTCATTTCAGGCTCACCCTGCTGAAAGATTTTCAAATCTAAACAAGAGACCTAAGACCAGATTCAGAGTTTGTCAGGGGCTACATGACTTCAATACGGCTTTGTCAGATACCACCTACAACCTTGCCCCAAAGGGGATTTTGACTTTCTTCAAAACAGCTTTGGCAGATATAACCTTCAACCTTGCCCCACTGGCTATGACCGATAAAAAATGATTAATAACCCAGTTTAGACTTTAGTGGACTGATTTTTCACTATCGCTATGGTGGAGTACTGCCAAATTTAGAGATGCCAGCCAACCCAGCAGACATCACTTGCTTTTCCAGGAACTGCCATCATGACGGTCCCTGCAAATGCATTGAACGTTTGAAGGATTGCTCTGTCAACATTGGGGAGCTGTATGTCAAACTTTCAAGGTGTTTTTTTTATATTAATTTTGTTTTTTAATAAACATATGTCCCTCTTACCATGGAAGTTTTCTCCCATAGTGTGGGAGTCTTATTGCAATTGTCACTGTCCCTTACCCCAAAGTTTTCTCTGGCAGTGATAGACAGTGAAACTGGCCATGTGCTTACTCGCTTTAAATAGGGTGGACAGGCACATGTCCAAACCTCTAACTACCCTTACTTCTTTGGGCTGTTAGAGGTGTATGTACTCCTACTGTTGACCTATTGAAGTTACGCCTGACTCTAAATAAGGCGGGCAAAACTTTACTGTGGCAGAGAGGGCACTCAGTCACTGTTGCAATGGAGTACACTCTCCATCAATGTCTAAATTAGGAAATGTAGTCACAGGGTAAAAAACTTTGACTGGGATGACTGACTTGGTGTATCCGACCTCCTCTCAAATTCAGTCAGCCTGAACTTGCACCTAGATACCAGTAAACTGCAAACACTGATTGAGGATTGCCACTTTGCTTTTCTTTGGGCTTTATGTCGCAAAGCTAATAAATGAATATCACCAGTCCTCCTTACTGGATTTTAGTTGTGTGGATTCATTATTTTTATTCTTTAGCAAGCGGTTGTTGGATTTTTATTGAATTACATTTAATTGTTTTAGTATTGCTTAGTACTTTAAAGGCTCCCTGCTTTGTACCAGAGTCCAGGTTTAACCTACTGAAACTGTATATTTGAACTGACAGGATTTTAGAAATTATTACTTGGGAAGGACTCACATACTCACCAATTAATCCATCTCTTACAACTAGCATAATTGAAATTTGCCCAGGCCTTAAAAATATTTTGTTGCCTGCATTTCTTCAGCTTTCAGCAATCTTCACAAACAACCTCTTATGGAATTATGAACTTAGGCCCAGATTTACATCTGGGCAGATGGCCGGTTGGTCCACAATAGGGTTGGAAGAAATAACTGTCCCCATGATGGAGAGGTAGCTCACCTAATTTCTAAATGACAGACCACTGCCTAACAGATGGTTAAATATAAAGGCATTAGCAGGAACCGTTGTCAGAGGGTTCCTGTCAATGCATTTGATTGTTTGCTACAGGCCTGCGTTAGAAGAACACAGCCCTGTAGCAAACAGTATTCTGTTTTTTTTATTTAAAAAAGAAAATCACAGAAAGGGAAAAGTAATATTTCCTGCACTACGGGTGTCTTCTCCCATGGTAGGAGGAGCATTGTAATTGTTTTACTGTTCTTTACTGCCAGGTTTTACCTGGTGGTAAGGAACAGTACACAATTACCTCAGCTCCACCTGTTCTAATTTGGCGGGCAAACATGTACCCATTTCTCAAACAGCTGTTATTCCGCAAGGCCACCAGGGAAGTTTGGCCACAGCGGAGAGATGTCTCCACCGTGGCCACACTTAAGGTCCACTCACAATTAAACTAGGTGGGTGCACCACTATATCGGCAGGGAGGGAACTATTTTGTCATTGTGATGGAGTGCCCTCTCCACCAATGTATAAATCAAGCACTTCCTCAAGTGTTTAGACAGATGTCGTTTTTGGAGACACCAAACGGCTGCATACCTGTTCCCCTCACAAATTGAAAGAATACATACAGCACAAGAAGAGGAACTTTTGACCCCCATATGTAAAAGGACAAAGACAATGCTGAACATTATGTTTGTGACTTATCTTGTTTCTGAAAGCTGGGAAGAGAAGACGTCAATGACAGCACATTCAACCTTTGTGGATGTTTAAAAAAAATGCATACTTTCTTACACAGGACGTTTTTCAATTTAAGAAAAAAAAAACTTCAATTGAGCCATATTTGTCGGTTTTCACATTTTCCTCTAGAGTAAATCACTAACACTGCCTACCTTGACAATTCCTTAAATGTGGGAATAACTATGAAAACTTAGCTGGGTATCATTAGTGGGAAAAGTAGAAAATGGGCCACATACAAACTACAATTGATCTAAACGTTCATTTTCAAGGAAAATAGTCTGGCCTTGGCAACGTAGTGCATTTGTATTTTTTTTTAATGATATTTTAATGCAAGCGTATCTCATAAAACTGAAAAAAGAAAATATGCTAGCTCATCAATTTGGTCATCTAATACCTTGAATAAAAGAATTACATAAAAAAATTAATCCATATGTTTTACTAGCATTGTTATTTTAAAACAAAACTAATTTTTTTCAGTTGCATCACTGTTGAACATGGCCCTTCTTAGGGGAATTCCCTGAAACCTTTTGCATGCCAGAAAGGAGCACTTACGTGATCGGTTCAGGTGCTGTACTCAGGAGTGCCCTGTGAAAATGTGCAACACATACCTGGGGCGGATACAGCCCTGGCTACTAGTGGGATGTTGCACTGAGTGTGCCACCCACCAGAATGGCTGTCAAGCATGTATCTGAGCTGCCAATGCAGGCCTGTGGAAATGCAGTTGCGCTGGTATTTAGGTTGCCTCTTTTAACTCTGTAGCTAATCCTGATTGAGCTCTCAGCTACCTCTGGAGCACCCCTGAAGGATGGAGCAGGTGGTAGATGGAAGGCTGGGATGGTACACATGGATGTTCCATGCCCTCGTAGTGGAGAACCCCCAAGTGGGATTTCCATACTTAGGGGATCTGCTCTTCCCATAGGTTTTGCTGATTGTCTACCCAGTGGTCTTAGGGGCCCTGGTCACCTTACCACTGTAAGTACAATGTGAAAGTTTGTGCACCTTTCCTACCCAGGTTAGGAAGTGGTGCTGGCCAGTGGGGGCATGCATGCCCACTGGTGCTCTAAACATGTGCTCAGACTGTCATAGCAGCCATGTGTGTGCGTACTTGCACCTATGGTGTTCTTAAACATGTATCCAGCATGTCTTTGCAGGCCTTTGTGTGCAGACTTGCACTTATGGTGTTCTTATACTTGTGTCTAACCTGCCAATGCAGGCTTGTATGCTCGCAAGGGCATGTATGCCAGAGAGTGAAGCATACCCATGTGTTTTTTCACTACGTATGCCCATAGGTTAACATGAAAGAAGTTTACAAATAATCCTGACTGAAATGTTGGGCTACAGTAGAGCAGCCTCATAATATTTCCTATCATTGGATTTGTCCTGACAAACCCCTTCCCATGGTAAAGGTAGTTTTATTAACTTTAAAAAATTGGGTATTTCTATCCCTAAACACTTTGTGTGTCTTTTAATTTTGACTTTACTCCACATTAGTGGTTGGGGAGCACATCTGTGCATTCTTCAGCAACAGCTATAAACCTTGGGAACACAACTGGAACCACAGGTGGATAGATTGGAGGGAGAGGTTTTGACACTTGGCACCTGGGGCCAGATCATGGCCCCACTAAAGATTACGATCTGCATTCCACAGCCTCATGGCAGATAGGGCTGACATTTAGGGGAGACATCTGTGGTTCAAAGGGGAACCTACTCAGCATCCCCCAACTTCAAAGTCACACTAGAATATAACTACTGGTACCATACTTCAGCAAAGTAGAGAAACACTTGAGGGGACACAGGACCGGAAATACTAGATTGCATGGTGCACACTGCCAGAGGAATCTACTTTGCAGAAGGAGTAATTACTGCCTTTAGAAGGGACAGCGCAACCTTACTTATTCTTGGCTGGCCTGGGCCAACTGCCTCCTGCAGTGTGGCACCCTAAAGTCTTCAAGGGTGTGTTGGCTTGTCCCCTGTTCTTGGTTGGAGGTCTCAGGGACATCAGAGACCTCCCATGAGAAACCTACATCTTCTGCCCGTGACATCTTGAGAGCGGTGCCCTCTTTAGTGCCCACATCGTCTTCTGGTTCCCATCGGATAGCAGTGGTGGGAGCATGGAACAATGTAATGTGCCTGGAGACCTCATTGCCTGGTGTGGAGCCTGCAAAGTACTACCTGCATTCAAGGAGTGTGGCCCTTCATCTAGGGGCCACGTCATGCATAAGCATCTTGTTGGTGATGAGCGAATTCAAAGGTTGTGGGACCCATGTGGCCTGCTTTGTTGATTGAGCTGCATGTGTCTCATGCATCATTGCAACTGCATGCTGGAGGAGGCAGGCCTGGTTTGTAGTGGGCAGCTAAGGTACTTACACCTTATATCAGGTCCAGAAACCCCTTATTAGTGAAATGTAGACAGTGTCTAGAAGCCTGGCTCTCTAGGGGTACTGTGGATGAGCAGCCAAGGCCTAACTAGGAGACATGCAAAGCTCATGCAATGCCACTGTAGTCACACAGTACTCACACACATGAAAGAATACTCAGTGTTACAGAAATAAAGGTACTTTATTTTGGTGACACAAATGCCAAATATACCATAGAGACTATTCTCCCCTAGGAGGTAAGTAATATACAAATGATATACACTTGTATGCAGAAATAGCTGTACAAACAGTTAGACAACAATGCAAAAGTGGGCTGCTGTTCTGTGGTTGTCCTT
This sequence comes from Pleurodeles waltl, assembly GCF_031143425.1. NCBI lineage: Eukaryota > Metazoa > Chordata > Amphibia > Caudata > Salamandridae > Pleurodeles > Pleurodeles waltl. The sequence continues at coordinate 642,111,250 of NC_090440.1, read as the reverse complement.
TTCTGACAAGGGGAGGGGTAGACTTTTCACTGTTAGAGAAGAAGGCTCAGACAACTGCAGTATTCTTAAGACTGCACTCTTGGATGGTTTGGGCTTAACCACTGAATAATACAGGATTAGTTTCAGAGAAACCAGAAAAGAAGCAACCTCAGAATTGGGTCCACTTTGTGGACTGTTCTGTTAAGGCTTTAGAAGGCTGGTTACATGGCAGCAAAGTGTCTGATTATAAGGGCATATCCAATCTTCTTTTGAGAGAGCATATTTTGAATAACTGTGTGTCTGACTTGTTGCACGAGTACTTGGTAGAGACAGATCTGACCTCTCCCCAAGAATTGGGAAAGAAGGCAGACAAATGAGTCAGAACAAGGGTGAGCATGAAAGATCATATAGGGGGTGACAAGGACAAGACGAAAGAAGTTGATAGGTCTCAGGACAAGGGTCGGGACAAACACAAAAGTAAAGACTCCTCTGGGGTGGGAATACATCCTTTTCCTTTTCTTCTTCTGTACACACTAAAAAGCCTTGGTGCTATATATGCAGAGGCAAAGGTCATAGACCAGGGGACAAATCCTGTCCAGGTAAAGCCCCTGAGCCTACCACCACTGCTACACCCACTTCCACTTCTGGTGCCCCTAGTAGTAGTAGTAATAGTGGTGGGACTACTGGCAATAGTCAAAGTAAAGGTGTGGTTGGGTTCTCTTTTGGGTCCATCATAGAAACTGGGGTAGGAGTAGAAACCCCCAATACTGTGTCTGTCTCCCCTATGGCATTGGCTTTGCCACCTTTGCTGCTTGTTCCCTTAACATGGATAAGTACAAGCAGTCAATTCAGATTAATGGTTTTGAGGCCCAGTTCTACAGGGACACAGGTGCCAGTATCACTTTAGTGACTGAAAACCTGGTGTCATCTGCACAACACCTCCTTGGAAAGAAGTACCAAGTTACTGATGTCAATAACTCCACACAGTCTCTCCTCTTAGCTGTAGTGCAACTTAGTTGGGGTGGAGTTACTGGCCCTAAGCAGATGGTGGTGTCACCTAGCTTACCTGTGGACTCTCCCCTACGAAAAGACTAGAGGCCTCAGGTTGGGCTGAAGTAGAGTTAATAACCCATGCATCCATGCTGGGTATCCCCAATGAATTGCTTCCTTTAATCTCAGGTGAAATTAAAAAGTAAAGAAGAGAAGGAGCCTTTAAGCCTCAGGATCCTCTCACACCACAGGTAAAAGGGTATCACAGTATCCCCTGCCCACCCTACCACACAATATATCATTCCTGTGGTGGGAGACACCCCTCCTAGGGTGGAACCTGTATCAAGGGAGTCAAAAGCTACCAGAGCTGAACTCCCAGAGGTAAAAGTACCTCTCTGTCGGAAACCTAAGACAGAAAAGCATCCCTGCCATGTCTCACAAAATTTGGAGCAACCCTCCAACCATCCCAGAGAAACCTAAGTGCAGCACCCCTGCACTACCTCTAAAACTATAGGACAGCACCCCTGTCCTTATGCATAGCTCTTGGGACAGCAAACCTGTCCTGCTCTACCCCAAGAGGGACAGAAACCCTGTCTTCTTTTAGAGGCATGGGGACAAACTTCTTTCCCTGCTCTAGCCTTGCTAAGACAGCATCCGTGTCTGGCATTGCAATCCTTAGGACAGCAACCCTGTCCTGACATAGGGTCCCAGGGACAGTCATCATACCCCACTTTAAAACTTTTTCATAATCTTAAACCTAGGGACTCTCAGAGTCCACAGTTTCACTATTATTTAGCTAAAATTAACCAAACAGGGTGGATCGCCTCCCCACAGGGAAGGGACCACATAGTGGATGATAAAGGGAGTAACCACTCTATTGCAGAGCTACTCTCCACTTATCACCACTTAGACCATAAAGTCTCAACTGGCCAAGGTTAGCCTTATTGTCCTTCGATTGTGGGGGTGGGGGACAGGGGGGTGGTGTAGGAAAGTAGTCTCTTTCTAAATTGGTTATCCCCACTTTTGGCCTGTTTGTCAGTGTGTTTGATTGTGTCTACTGGGATCCTGCTAATGAGGCCCCAGTAGTTATGCTCTCTCCCTTAAAGTATGGTTATTGTATACTGGTAACAGTATTTCACCCACAATTGCCATATTGGTGCCCCCTTATGAGTCCCTACTATATAGTACCCAGGTACCCAGGGCATTGGGGTTCCAGGGGATCCCTATTGGCTGCAGTATTTCTTTTGCCACCCATAGGGAGCCCATGCAAAGGTTTCTACATGACTGCCATTGCAGCTTGTGTGAAAAGGTGCATGCACCCTTTCACTGCCATTTACACTGCACCAGGTCACTTATAAGTCACCCCATAGCAGGCCTTTGTGTGAGGGCACCCCCACACTAGCAGAGGTGCCCCCACAACCTCTAGGACCATTTTCCCAGACTTTATGAGTGCGGAGACACCATTTTACACGTGTACTGGACATACGTCACTACCTATGTCTAACAACATAATGACAACTCCAAACATAGGCTTGTTTGGTATCAAATATGTTGGAATCATACCCCTATGATTTTGCAAGCATTGGTGGTATGATTCCATGTATTCTGGGGGCTCCTTAGAGGTCCCCCATTATTGCCATTCCAGCCTTCTGAGGTTTTCCAGGCAGGGTTTCCTTTGGGAGAGGGGTATTACACCCTCTACCTGTGGAAACAGGTGTTAGAGGCTTGGGAGGAGTAGCCTCCCCAAGCCACTGGAAATGCTTTGAATGGCACAGATGGCACCTTGCTTGCATAATCCAGTCTATACCAGTTCAGGGGCTCCCAGTCCCTGCTCTGGCACGAAACTGGACAAAGGAAATCTGTGTGACCACTCCCCTGTCCATCACCACCCCAGGGGTGGTGCTCAGAGCTCCTCCAGAGGGTCTCTGGGTTTTGCCATCTTGGATTCCAAGTTGGCAGGGCACTCTGGGAGCATCTGAGTGGCCAGTGCCAGCAGGTGACGTCAGAGCCCTCCCCTGATAGGTGCTAACCTGTTTAGCTGACCAATCCCCCTTTCAGGGGTACTAAGGATCTCTCACTTGAGTGGTTCTTCAGACTCAGATTGCGAAACTTAAGCAGGAATCCTCTGCATCTTGTACTTTACCTTCTCACTGAAGAAACTGCACCTGGACCCTCAAGGAACTCTACAAACTGCAACAAAGAAGCAAAGACAACTTCTGCAACATTGTATCTGTCAGGTCCTGCAACTGTTTTCTGGTCGTACATCCTCAGAGGACAGCCTGTCTTCAACCTGCACCAGAAGAACGAAGGAATCTCCCTTGGAGTGAAGTAGTCACTCCCCTGCTTCAGCAGGCACCTCTCTGCAACAACAACCGTTTGTGTGGGACGCATCTCCTGACAAGCTGCGTGGATCCTGCATCACGAGTGGTAGGCTAAAGTGGTCTCGATGGTCCTGATGTCAACTGTCCAACTTTGGTGGAGGTGAGACCTTGCCTCCCCACACAAGACAGTACCCCGTGCACCACATTTTTTGCAGTTGCCTAGGCTTGTTCGATTCCTTCTATGACGTTCTTTGTACACCTTGCAGCTCCGGCACCCAGCACCCCTTTCTGCGATGCATAGCTTCCTGCGTGTTTCTCCGGCGGCGTAGGACCCATGTTGTAGTGCTGTATGGGCCTCATTTTGCACCTTCTTTGTCCACGTGCTGTGGGACACCTGTGATGGCTGGATGTCTGGTTTTCTGACAGCTCTCTGAGCTGCTGAGAGCCCCTTCTGTCTCCAGCTCCTGGGTAGAATCCACCAGGTCCCTCCTGACCCCGGGCAGCGCCATTTTCCGCTAATTGCGAGCTTTGCGTGAGCCAAGGTTGTTGGCAGAATCCAGCAACGCAAACCAGACTGCAATCATTCATCCAGCGTGGGACATCATCTGCACCAACCAGGAACCCGCATCCATCTTCTTGGGTGCAGTACTGACTGTTGTTCTTCACCGGCGGTTCTTCTTTTGCACCTTCATCCGGGTTCTCCCTGGACTCTTCTGTGCTTCTTGGACTTGGTCCTCTTCTTCCAAAGGTCTTCAGGTCCAGGAGTCCATTGTTGGTGTCTGGTAGTCTCTTCTGGTTCTTGCAATATCTTCTTTGTCATGTTCTTGTGTGTTCTAGGAAAGTTATTGTGATTTACTCGTGCTTTCCCGGGATCTGGGGTGGGTTCTATTAGTTACCTTTGGTGTTTTCTAATACTTCCAGTGCCCCTCTACACACTACACTTGCCTAGGTGGGTTGGGATCCCCCTAGGCCCATTTCTAACTATTGTGATTTTCACTATTTGCACTGTTTTCTAACTGTTTTTACAGCTATTTTTGTGCACTTGTGTATATAATTTGTGTATTACTTACATCCTAAGGTAGTATAACCTCTATGCTATACTTGGCATTTGTATTTTATTTCATATTTGTTAGTACTGTGTGACTACAGTGGTATTGCATGAGCTTTTCATGTCTCCTAGTTAGGCCTTGGCTGCTCATCCACACTACCCCTAGAGAGCCTGGCTTATCAACACTGTATACATTTCACTAATAAGGGATAACTGGACCTGGTATAGGGTGTAAGTACCTTAGGTATCCACTACAAACCAGGCCAGCCTCCTACACCCAGTACCCAGGGAAAGGTGTCTTTCATCTACAGTCCATGTGGATGGGTTAATAGGGGTTGGTAGAAGGGTGGAGGAGGATTTCGGACTACAGGTTCTGTGTTAGACCTGACAGCCTTAGGGTGGTCACCCCTAACATTTTGCCTACCTCCCTCCACTTTTTGGACACTGTTTTTGCTGGTTTTAGGACTCTGCACACTTTACCACCGCTAACCAGTGCTAAAGTGCATATGCTCTCTCCCTTAATACATGATGACATTGGTTCATACTCAATTGGCTTATTTAATCTACTTGTAAGACCCCAGTAAAGTGCACTACATGTGCCAGGGCCTATAGATTAAATGCTACTAGTGGGCCTGCAGCACTAGTTGTGCCACCCACATAAGTAGCCCCTTAACCATGCCTCAGGCCTGCCAGTGCAAGGCCTGTGTGTGTAGTTTCACTGCCTCTTTGACTTGGCACTTAAAAGTACTTGCCAAACCTTAAACTCCCCTTTTGCTACATATAAGTCACCTCTAAGGTAGGCCCCAGGTAACCCATAGGGCAGGGTGCTGTGTAGATGAAAGGCAGGACATATACCTGTGTAGTTTATATGGTTAGTTAAAACCCCTGAATTTGTTTTACGCTGTTGTGAGGCCTGCTCCTTTCATAGGCCAAGATTAGGGCTACGCTCATTTACTGTTTGAGTGGTTCTGATCTGAAAGGAGTAACAGAGTCATATTTAGAATGGCCAGAATGGTAATACAAAATCCTGCTGACTGGTGAAGTTGGATTTAATATTACAATTTTAGAAATGCCACTTTTGGAAAGTGAGCCTTTCTCTGCACTTAAATCCTTTTGTGCCTTACAATCCATGTCTGGGTGTGGTTACTTGACAGCTCTAATGTGCATTTCACTCAGACACCCCAAACACAGGATGCTCAGTCACACTTGCACACATCTGCATACTGAATGAGTCTTCCTGGGTTGGGAGGGTGGAAGGCCTGACACTTACATGACCAAGGACAGAGGCCTGCCCTCACACAATGGACTGCCAAACTCCCTACTGAGACCCTGGCAGACAGGATGAACCTGAAAGAGGACCTTGTGCACTTCTAAGCCACTCTTGGAAGTCTCCCCCACTTCAAAGGCACATTTGGGTATTGAAACAGGGCCTCTGAGCCTACCAACTCAGACACTTCTGGACAAGATACCACAGGTGACGAAACTCTGAACCAGACCCTGCAACCTGCCAAGAGGACCTGCCTGGCTGCCAAAGGACTTTGCTTTTCTGCAAAGGACTGCACCCCTGCTGTTGCCCTGCCACCTTGCTGCCTTCTGGCTCTGCTGAGAAGTGCTCTCCAAGGGTTTGGATAGAGCTTGCCTCTTGTTCCTCAGGACTACAAAGACTTCCTCCTGCAAAGATCTCCTTGTGCAGTGAAAATTTGAAGCACAGCCTGCCAGAAATGACGCACAGCCTGCATCGTGGTGAGAAAATTACCACATGCTGAAATAGAATGACACAGCTCGGCTCCCTGAGAGGAGATTGGCACAGCGCCAGCGTTGCAACCGGTATTTCGACGCATAGCCGACTGGATCGATGCATACCCGAACCGGAACGATGCAACCTGACTTTCTGTGAGAAGAATAGATGCAGCGCCTGCCATGCGACAGAAATTTCCCTACATCGCCCACCAGATTGACGCAGCCAGTGTGACTTCATCCTGCACGCCCAGGATTTCTCTGCATCATCCTTGGGGCATCTGAAAACCCCACAACCCAAAGAGGATCCAAGTTCACGCACCGGAAATTGACGCAAAGCTTTCCCTGTGTGGAAAATGATCGCCTAATCGTCTGTGTGTGCCCGGAGAAACCAACGCACACCTCCCCGTTTTCCACGCATCTCCTCCTCTGTGATCCCTTGCGGACAGTTTAAATGCAAACCAGGTACTTTGTGCTTGCAAGAGACACTTGTTGCTTTTAAAAGAGCAAAGAGTCCTTTTATCATTCTCTAAAGTTTACAGTGCACTTATCAAATCTTGATCATTTTGACCTGCATTTAACCACATAATTTTTTTTTTCTAAACACTGTGTGGTGTATTTTTGTGGTGTTATACTGTGTTATTGCATGATTTATTGCACAAATACTTTACACATTGCCTTCTAAGTTAAGCCTGACTGCTCAGTGCCAAGCTACCAGAGGGTGGGCACCGGATTATTTGGATTGTGTGTGATTTACCCTGACTAGAGTGAGGGTCCTTGCTTGGACAGGGGGGGTAACCTGACTGCCAACCAAAGACCCCATTTCTAACAGTTTGCAAGCACAAAAACAACTGACCTGCCGGATATTAGTGCAATGAATTAAGGTGTTGAGAGCGAGTATGTGTGAGTGCTTGCTATAGAAGCCTGCCTGATATCTGTGTCACTGCATACTGATATCCGTGGCACCGCGTACTGATGTTGACTGAGTTTGTGGGTGTGACAGCCTATGATTGACTGCACCACCCTGCGGTATTGCTGTACACATTGTTTCCTGGCCAAAAGATTATCACAGTTGATATTGTTTTTTACCAATGCTGCCTAGGCCCACAAGGCTATTAAAAAATGCTGCTATTATCTGTGTGTATAAACTGCTGCTATCCTTGTGAACCGGGGTGAACCCTATAACTGTATGGTATTGCAGAGGAATCAGTGCTAGGGTGTGTCTCATGCTGACAACGTTTTACACCGCCTGAGGGTGCTGGAAGTAAAAGTAGGATTTTTCTCAAGTGTAAATATTGCTGATGTTGTTTTGACATGGCTGGGTCTAGTACTGCTAGTGTTATTTCCAAGTGTGATTTATGCCCAGACATACCTGATGTACATGCTGTGTGAGTTATTGTGTCTGTTGAATACATAGCTTTTGTTACATACGTGACTTGTGAACTCTCTTTTGTGATGCTCAGATATTTGTTGTGTCAGTCTACTGTGCCAATGCTTTACACATTGCCCCTGAAACGCCTGACTGCTCAGTGCCAAGGTACCCAAGGGTGAGCACAGGTTATACAGCTAGTGTAATCATTCACACCTGGTGGGAGTGGTAGGTTCTGACTGACTGGGGGCTCAACTCAGCCAACCAGAGCATGCCATCTCCAACAACCATGATTTTTTAAAATGATTATTACTGTTTGATACTATTATTATTATTATCCGTAGTAGTAGTAGCAGTAGTACTAGTAGTATTTGTAAACTAGACAAGAACAAATCACCACCTAAATAAGTACTGCATTTACACAGAGCTACAATATTTTAATCAGCAGTGGCTCCTCTGCTACGGTGGAGGAGCGTCACCACCTCTCCCTCCAGCAGTCGCCGCTGCAAATCTTTAACAATGAAAGGATAATAAATTATGTTTATTATACTTTCGTTGTTAAAGGGGTGGGGCCATGGGGAATGACGGGGATGAGGGGAGTACACTGTGCACTCCCCTCAGTGTGCGTGTGTGTTTAGCTGGCCATCTCAAGCCGGCCAAACACATGAGCAATGTGCTCTCTCCAGCCCGTCACTGTGTTGCCAGGCTGGAGAGAAATGGCACAGGTTCCCAGTCTGCCTGAAAGCACCATGACTGGGTGCTACCAGCCAATCCTAACGTTGCTCAGAGCAGCGTCAAGATTGGCCACAGGGCAGGCTGGGAGCCTATGCCTTCTAAGAGGACAGAGAAGCAAAAAAGAGGCGGTGGGGCGCTCAGATAAATTGTTTTTAAAAACATTTATTTTTTATGTTAATAATATTCCATATCCACCTAAGACTCAGCACTCATTTAGGTTCCATAACATGATAAAGACTTCAACATAGTCTAATTCTAAAATTATGAAGGGCATAGATTCTCAAACCTTCCTTCTTGAAGAAACAAGGCATCTTCTTGATGAAACAAATTATTTTTATTCATAAATGTTCATAAAACATCTTCCTCTGTAGTTCATAGTAGCCATAGTAGCTGCAATTCATAGTAGCCAACACGCTTCATCCACTCAGACTTCTTCAGGGCTTCAAACATGCAAATACAACTATAAATTTGATTTCCATATGAGTGCTGAGTCTTATGTGGATATTGAATTACCAGGATTTTGTCCTGGTATATTGAGGACTAGGAGGATTGGTCTTCAAAACTCGTGCACAGTTTGTATGGGGGTAAAAAGGAAATGTTGCCATTAGTGTGGTGTAGGAAAGTACCATCTTGCCTGGCATGTTACCCCCATTTTTACTTATGCGTCAGTTTGTTTTTGCCTGTGTCACTGGGATCCTGCTAGCCAGGATCCCAGTGCTCATAGTTTGTGGCCTGTATGTGTTCCCTGTGTGGTGCCTAACTGTATCACTGAGGCTCTGCTAACCAGAACCTCAGTGTTTATGCTCTTTCTGCCTTTAAAATTGTCACTGAAGGCTAGTGACCGTTTTCACAAATTCTAATTGGCATACTAGAACACCCTCATAATTCCCTAGTATATGGTACCTAGGTACCCAGGGTATTGGGGTTCCAGGAGATCCCTATGGGCTGCAGCATTTCTTTTGCCACCCATAGGGAGCTCAGACAATTCTTACACAGGACTGCCACTGCAGGCTGAGTGAAATAACGTCCATGTTATTTCACAGCCATTTTTCACTGCACTTAAGTAACTTATAAGTCACCTTCATATCTAACCCTCACTTGGTGAAGGTTAGGTGCAAAGTTACTAAGTGTGAGGGCACCCTGGCACTAGCCAAGGTGGCCCCTCATTGTTCAGGACAATGTCCCCGGACTTTGTGAGTGCGGGGGCACCATTACACGTGTGCACTACATATAGGTCAATACCTATATGTAACTTCACAATGGTAACTCGGAATATGGCCATGTAACATGTCTAAGATCATGGAATTGTCCCCCATGCCAAATATGATATTGAGGTGCCAACCCCATGCATCCCCAGGGCTCCAGGGCTCCAGCATGGACCCAGGGTACTGCCAAACTAGCTCTCTTGGGTTTTCACTGCAGCTACTGCTGCTGCCAACCCACAGACAGGCTTCTGCCCTCCTGGGGTCTGGGCAGTCCAGCCCCAGGAAGGCAGAACAAAGGATTTCCTCTGAGAGAGGGTGTTACACACTCTCTCTTTGGAAAAAGGTGTTAAGGGCTGGGGAGGAGTAGCCTCCCCCAGCCTCTGGAAATGCTTTGAGGGGTACAGATGTTGCCCTCCGTGCATAAGCCAGTCTACACCAGTTCAGGAATCCCCCAACCCCTGCTCTGGTGCGAAACTGGACACAGGAAAGGGGAGTGACTACTCCCCTGTCCATCACCACCCCAGGGGTGGTGCCCAGAGCTCTTCCAGTGTGTCCCAGACCTCTGCTATTTTGAATGCAGAGGTGTGAGGGCACAATGGAGACCTCTGAGTGGCCAGTGCCAGCGGGTGATGTCAGAGACCCCTCCTGATAGGCTCTTACCTGGTTTGGTAGTTAATTCTCCTCTGAGGGCTATTCTGGGTCTCTCCTGTGGGTTTCTCATCAGATAACGAATGCAAGAGCTCACCAGAGTTCCTCTGCATTTCTCTCTTCAACTTCTGCCAAGGATCGATTGCGGACTGCTCCAGGACACCTGCAAAACCACAACAAAGTAGCAAGACGACTACCAGCAACATTGGAGCGCCAAATCCTGCCGGCTTTCTTAACTGTTTCCTGGTGGTGCATGCTCTGAGGGCTGTCTGCTTTCACTCTGCACTGGAAGACAAGAAGAAATCTCCTGTGGGTCGACAGAATCTTCCCCCTGCTAACGCAGGCACCAAACTTCTGCATCACCAGTCCTCTGAGTCCCCTCTCATCTCGACGAGAGTGGTCCCTAGAATTCAGGAGCTAGATCCAAGTGACCCCAACAGTCCAGTGGTCCTTTTGTCCAAATTTGGTGGAGGTAAGTCCTTGCCTCCCCATGCCAGACAGTAATCCTGTGTGCTGCATGAACTGCAGCTGCTAGGGCTTCTGTGCACATTTGCAAGGAATCCTTCATGCACAGCATAACCCAGGTCCCCAGCACTCTGTCCTGCATTGCTCAACTCGCTGAGTTGACCACCGGCTTCGTGGGACCCTCTTTTGTTGTGTTGAGATGACCGCCATGCGCAGATTTCTTGAATGCCTATTCAGGTACTTCTGTGGGTGCTGCCTGCTTCTATGTGGGCTCACTGTCTTGCTGAGTGCCCTCTCTGTCTCCTCCTCCAAGGGGTGACCTCCTGGTCCTTCCTGGGCGTGGGCAGCACCCACTTTCTTGAACTACAACTCTTGCAGCTAGCAAGGCTTGATTGTGGTCTTTCTGTGTGGAAACAATCCTTTATCCTCCAGCGCGGCGTGGGGCATCTTCTGTGCAAAGGAGAAGTTCCTGGCACCGTCCGTTGTTGCAGAATCTTCAACTTCTTCCTCCCGGAGGCTGCCCTTTTGCACCTTTATCCGGGGTTTAGTGGGCTACTGCCCCCCCTGGACAATAGCATGTCTCTTGGACTGGGTCCCCTTCCTTTACAGGTCCTCAGGTCCAGGAATCCATCTTCAGTGCTTTGCAGTCAGTTGTTGCCTTTGCAGAATCCCCTATCTCGACTTTACTGTCTTTCTGGGGTAGTATGGTAACTTTACTACTACTTTTCGGGGTCTTGGGGAGGGGTATCTTGGACACCCTTAGTGTTTTCTTACATTCCCAGTGACCCTCTACACACTACACTAGTCCTGGGGTCAATTCGTGGTTCGCATTCCACTTTCTTAGTATATGGTTTGTGTTGCCCCAAGGACTATTGCATCCTATTGTATTCTACAGTGTTTGCACTTTTCTAACTGTTTACTTACCTGATTTTAGTTTGTGTGTATATTTTGTGTATTTTACTTACCTCCTAAGGGAGTATATCCTCTGAGATACTTTTGGCATATTGTCACTAAGATACAGTACCTTTATTTTTAGTAACTCTGAGAATTGTATTTCTTATGATATAGTGGTATATGATATAAGTGGTATAGTAGGAGCTTTGCATGTCTCCTAGTTAAGCCTAAACTGCTCTGCTATAGCTACCTCTATCAGCCTAAGCTGCTAGAACACTACTAATCTACCAATAAGGGATAACTGGACCTAGCAAAAGGTGTAAGTACCATCAGGTACCCACAATAAGCCAGACCAGCCTCCTACATGTGGTAAGTTGCACCATTGATCGCCTTGGCTCTTCTTGTGATTTGATTGAGATTAATAATATTCCCCTCCCCGCCACGCGCTGCCCCACCCCTCGTAACCCCCACGAGCCACAACTTATTTTAATGTCACAATAACATGGTGTCCAAGAAAGAAAATGGAGTACGAGCAAAAAAAGTCTTGTGTTTACAGTTAATATAAAAACAGACATTAAAGAAAAACCCTACATTGAACCTGCTGAGATAGAAAATATTTTAAGCAGATGTAAAAATGAGCATGGACATGATGCAGGCACTCTAAGTCAAGGTTGCCAATGGGTAAAGTGGCTTAGCAGAGAGGTAAGGGGCACACTTTATAAAAATATACTATAATTGAAAACATAAATGGACTCTGTTGGACTTTTTTGCTTAGGCAGGGTCATCCCCAATCTTTTTGCCTCCTGCCTCCTATTTTTTCTGACCTGTTGCTGTTGGCTTTTGAACTCTGAGCACTTTACCACTCCTAACCAGTGCTAAAGTGCACATGCTCTCTGTGTGAACTGTGATGTTGATTGGTTTATTCATGATTGGTATATTTGATTCACTAGTAAGTCCCTAGTAAAGTGCACTAAAGGTGCCAGGGCCTGTAAATCAAATGCTACTAGTGGGACTGCAGCACTGGTTGTGCCACCCACATAAGTAGCTCTGTAATCATGTCTCAGACCAGCCACTGCAGTGTCTGTGTGTGCAGTTTTAACTGTAAATTCGACTTGGCAAGTGTACCACTTGCCAGGCCTAAACCTTCCCTTTTCTTACATGCCAGACACCCCTAAGGTAGGCACTAGGTAGCCCCAAGGGAAGGGTGCAGTGTATGGTTAAGGTAGGACATATAGTAATGTGTTTTATATGTCCTGACAGTGAAATATTGCTAAATTCATTTTTTACTGTTGCAAGGCCTGTCCCTCTCATAGGTTAACATGGGGGCTACCTTTAAATCTGATTAAAGTGTAGATTCCCTTTGGGAGTGGATGGACATGTGGATTGTGGGGTCTCTGAGCTCACAATTTAAAAATACATCTTTTAGTAAAGTTGATTTTAAGATTGTGCGTTTGAAAATGCCACTTTTAGAAAGTGAGTATTTTCTTGCTTATACCATTTCTGTGACTCTGCCTGTTTGTGGATTCCCTGTCTGGGTCAGTTTGACAGTTGGGCTGGTTGCACCTCACACTAGACAGTGACACAAAAGGAGCTGGGGTGTAGTCTACATTTCCTGATGAGCCATCTGTGCTAGGAGGGAAAGGAGGAGTGGTCACTTACACCTGAAAGGGCTGTGCCTCTCCTCACACAATGCAGTCTCTGACCCCATACTGAGTGTCTGGGGCCTGGCCTGGGCAAGGCAGGATTTCGCATTCAAAAGAGACTTAACTTTGAAGTAGGCCTACTTCAAAGGAGAAATTGCGTATAAGAAGGGCACCCAAAACCACAGACTTTAGAACACTTCTGGAAGCAAGAGGAACCTCTCTCTGGAGAAGAGCTGGAGAGCTGAGGAAGAAGAGCTGCTCTGCCTGTGACTGTACTTTGTAGCGCTATCCTGCAGTTGCTGCTTCTGCCAGAGTAAGAGAGCAAAGAATGGACTTTGTGTGCCTTCCATCTTGTGCAGAAATCTCCAAGGGCTTGATTTAGAGTTTGCCTCCTGTTGTTTGGAGTCTCAGGGACGGCAAAGACTTCTCTCTGCCAGCACCTGGAGTCTCTGGAGAGACTCCTGCTCTGACAAGTGGTGCCCTATACAGTCCCTGGGCCCTTGAAAGGAAAGCTGGTGGAAATCCAAGGAAATCGACTTCGGATGACTTCAGACCGACACTGCTGCTGAATCCGGTGATGCCGCCTGCAACCGACTCTGTGATCTTCGCTGGAACGCAACGACCTTCGCAGGCCCATTGCCGCTGCAGCCCATCTGAAGTCCGCGACTCCGTGGAAGTCGTTGCACCGCGTCGTGACCGACGCTGCTTGAAGTGCGCAGATTCTACGTTTCGCACAGACGCCATGATCCCCGGCTTCTCACATCAACTTGTTTTCATTCTTCACCAAAGGTACTAGGTCTACGCGACTCCGTGTCCAGTGCCGCTGGTGTTGGCTTGCTGGGAACGACTACATCACGACGCTATGTTAACACCTCATCAAAGCATTTTGTGTTTCTAAGCGCTATTTTTGATATTATTTCCTATTTTTCTAAACTGGTGTTGTGTCATTTTGTAGTGTTTTCATTGAGTTACTGTGTGTGGTGGTACAAATACTTTACACTTAGCACTCTGAAGTTAAGCCTAGTGCTCTGCCAAGCTAAGAGGGTAAGCAGGGGTTAGCTGAGAGTGATTCTATTTTACCCTGACTAGAGTGAGGGTCCTTGCTTGAACAAGGAGTAACCTGACTGTCAACCAAAGACCCCATTTCTAACAGACTGCCCCTGATTTAGGATTATTCATAAATTGAAGTATTTGCCCTTCTGCAGAAGCCTATTATGCAGTTGAATTTCCAATGAAAAGAGAAGTCGACATGCTGCAGTTCTACCCTTTTGTGCGCTTCAGTTAGGTAGAAGGCACAGCCCAGTCATCAGTGAGTTCTATCGGGAGGGTCATAATCTGAAGCAATGGGGACAGGAACTTTGCTGTTGTTTGAGCCTTTAGTTTTTGTGGACCATCATAAATCAGTTGCTTGGCAGGGAAATGTTTCTCAGGGTTATCACCAAACATTTCAAATTTTATCGTGCCTCATGATTAACACAGCCCCATTCCTCCTGGTAAAACAAAACCATTACTTCTCAGAGTCTCTCACAATTTGAAGAATGTTTTCTGGCAATGAGTACAGATGGAGTATATGGGAGATTATGTCATTGTGCATCCTCAAAACACGAACAACACCCTGACTGTAATTCATTTGTTTTCCTTCTCTTAGTTGCAGCTGAATAAGAATTATGCCAACAAGACCTGCGGCCTTTGTGGAGATTTTAATGGAGTTGCCAAGTACAATGAGTTTGTTTCAGAAGGTAGGGACGCATGGGTTGCACTATGAACACTTTCTGGTGTCTTAACGGGATTTCAGAATGTAACAAAGGGAGTGAGTGGTGTTAAACTCTACATTGCTAGTATTGAGCAGTGTTGATGGGTGCGATCCTGTAAGCACAAACATTCTCTTGCATGCTACCTATTAAGTATTTTATTGTATCGTATGTCACTGCAAAAAAATGTAGGAAGTAACACAATGCAAAGTCATGGAAGTATATGCACAAATAGACCAACCGCCTCTTGTTATTTCCTTATTGGTATATGCTCGTACTTTACCAGATCTATTTTGTTTCCTGTTTTTTATTCCAACATGGCCTCCGTATAATTTATCTTGTGTAGCCTCTCTGCTATGAAACAACAACAGTCTTTCTCTTCTTTCAGAATATCGAACAGTTATTGTATCTTAACACTTTAAGATATTAAAGTGATTTGCGACTCTCTAAACAGGGTCACAATTTTAAGAAATCGCTATTTTAGTGATTCCGTAAAATTGCATTCAGCATGTCTTTCATACATTCTGAAATGGCTTTTTGCAGTCGCAAACGGGCATTCGCACCGTTTGCGAATGCCAAAAGCTTTCATACATCTGGCCCTAAATTTGATATTCAGCCAATAATCCCATGTTTTAGGGAGTGATTACAAGCACTCTAGCACTGGTTAGCTGTGGTCCTAAAGCCAACAAAAACAAATTCAGGAATAGAAGAGGGTGCAGGCAAGTGGTTTGAGGGAAGACCACCATAAGTCCGACAGGTCTAACGCATTGCTAACTCCGCATTTAAGTACCTTAAAGATGCATATATACTATCAAGTTCTGTAGTGAAGAAAAGTAAATAAACACCTACCTACCTTACATTGACAAAATAAAGGTAGTTCATATTTTGGAGTCAATATTTTTGTAAGGCAATTTAAAAAATGTGATAAAATACCCCAAATCGAATATGTTTCTTTTCATAAATATTCACTATATCCATGGTTTAGAGATTTGGCAAATTTAACCAGGTGGTTTTTGAAAATCAATTGTCACCTCAAACAAAAAACCCATGGTATATCATAGTTGAATACACACACTTTCAGAGAAGTCCATCATCTATTTCAGAGAAAAAATTCTTCCAAATACTGTAGATATGTTCGATTGTATGGCATGACCTAAGGAAGAGGAGCAATGCATAGGGTCAAAAGCAAAAATATAGTCAGCTAATGAATGAATAGAAGCCTGGATTTTAATAATGGAAATAGGCTGTTAATGTGAACATAAATAATCAAATAATGAGGCATGATAGTAATACATGGAAAATATGGACAGCCCTACAGAGGAGTCCAAACAACCAGTGCCATAACAAGAATATCATGAGCCCTAATGTAAGCAAGAAAGAAGGGTGCCACAGCCACCAATTTGGGAGTTAAAAGTTATTACTGGGTACAGTGTTCCTCTCAACCCTTTTGGCTCTGGTGCCACATCACCTGCTGCACTATACGTAGCCAAATACTTGTAAAAACTAAATGCAACAGACTTTGCAAAATATAAGCAGAACTGACTTTAAGTGCTATCATAGAATTTGAAGAATCTTTGAACAAACATTACCAGTGACTCTACTGCAGTCTTACACCTTGCTTACTCTGTGTCCTGGAAGAGAGATTGGTCGATGTGCTGTGGCTACAAGAACACTGTTTGGAAGATCTCAATTTTAGGCTGAAACTTAGGGAAGAAGTAGTGAGAAAGCCATGATATTTGACTGGATTGGAATTTGACAAATTAGATTATTTAAAATGCTTTTTTTTTTACATTTTACTCTTATGTTTTTGGAAGGTGTCACTGTCAACGTAACTGAGTTTGGGAACCAACAGAAACTCGATCAACCAATAGAAACATGTGAGGAACCATCATATTCTCCTCAAGGCGACTGTGGAAATAACGTAAGAAGCAAATACATTTTTATTTTGTTCTTTTACAAAGGGGCTGTGATAAAAGGTGAAATCTGTGCATCACAGTTCACACTGTAGTATATCATAAAGTTCTCATTTTTAATCACTGTGATCTGATCTTGGTTGACAACACTGACGTTCATCTGAAACGCTTCACATTTTCAGACAGACAGACAAATTGGACAGTCTCTCTGCAGCTTGAACACATATTGTTAGTGAAGAGAAAGTTTAGAATCTATACTCATTCAGCAGGTGGCACCACAATGGAGTGTACCTTCTTGTTTACCTCTAAATTAATCAATAAATGTCATTTTGCACAGCCAGGAGAGGCACAAACCTTAGTACTCATTGAACATAGCAGTGGTCCAACACCATCTTATGTACTGCGGTGTTTTACACTATATTGGTGTTTCTTTTTTAGAAAACATGCTTTCCCTTTGTCTCTTTGTGCAGTGTTCCTAGATATTATCATAGAGTCTTGGAACCACAAACGATAGTGCCATCATCTACCTTACAATTGTTATGATTTAGAGCAGTGGTTTTTAATCTGTTGTCTGGTGACCCATTGTGGTCCCCGAAGTCAAATCAGGGTTTCCTTGACTGCTTAAAAAATTTAATAATATTAACAGAATAATGAAGTGTATATGGATAAAGAAGGAACATGTACTGAAAAATTAAACATTTTCTATAAATGTGAAGACATTTGAAACTGGAGGCTAAAAGTTAAATTAGTATCCTTAGATTGATTTGTGGGAGCAGTGCAAGTGCATACAGAGTATAGTATTGGCACTGGAGATCTTATTCATAAAGGTAAACTTATATGTTTGCCTAAGCTCATTCTTTTACAGTATTCAGAAAACAGCAATTTTATAATAAGTTTACAAGTGTGGAGACTCCGGAATCAGGGCGGAAAACTCTGCCCATCAAAATGTTTTCCTATTTATCTGCTCCTGTTTTACCTGTGCATCCTACATGGAACAAAGCTGTTCAACACAACCCTTAGGCCCATATTTATACTTTTTTGCGCCACATATGTGTCATTTTTTGACACAAAAGTGACGCAAACTTAAAATATACAATTATATTTTGTAGGTTTGCACCACTTTTGTGTAAAAAAATGACGTAAATGCAGTGCAAAAAAAGTATAAATATGGGCCTTAGTGTGCCTCCAAGTCTGTTGACTGCTGCTTCCATATTTGGTGATTAGTGGACCAGGGGCAAGGCAGACTGAGTCAAGCATTAAGGTGCAAATTTATAGGCCCCTAGTGACACAGGAGCATCACATTTTGTGATGCTCCTGTGGCGCTACGCACTGCGCCGTATTTACAAAGTGGCGTTAAGCCACTTTCTGTGGCTTAACGTCACCTTGTAAACCTTGTAAATACGGCCCTTCCCACGCAGCACTGTGCGGGGAAGGGGCGTGCAATATATGCTGCATGCCACAGCAACACCCATTGCATTTTAACACTGCCTCCGATTTATGAATATTTGTAAACCTGAGGCAGCGGCAAAATCTAACGCCACCCCCAAGGTTGGCTTTAGCAGGGCGCAACTAGGAGGGATACTTTTATCATTCTGCAGCACTCATAGAAAGATGCAAAATGCCAGAAATAATTGTTTATGTGCGGGAAGGTGCCCCTTCCTGCACATAAACAGTCATTTGAAAATAACACTTTGGGATTTCTGTGTTTGCTGCATTGTGCAGCACACACAGAAGTGCTGAAGCGCCATTAGTGATTGTTTATGTGTGGGAAGGAACACCTTCCACACATAAATAATCACACCCCTCAATGCAGACATGCTTGCACGATGGTACAAAGATGCTTGCGTTGGTGGGACAAAATAGGGGTGCTCCATATTCACTTAAATACGGGGCATCCCTGCGTTTCGAAAGTGACGCAGCACAGCACTGCCAATTGTGGCGCAGCACCGCGCTGCACCACGTTTCCATAAATCTGGCCTTAAGTATCCTGCCACATCCTTTCTCTGGGACTTTTTGAGCTGCATCCCAGGGTGTATTTGTGGTAGTGATTTCAATATCTGGTTATTGTTTGGATGTTGATTGTGCCCTACAGTAACTAGCCATTTGCTATGTATGTTTACTCAGGTACAGCCACTGTAATCTGGTGGCATTTCCACTCTGTCACACAAGTAGTAGATCGCCCAACTTACGGCTGAAGAAAAACAATTTTACCATGCTGAGTTCAACAAGATAGATAGCATTGTACCACAATTTTGTGTCTGTGGAAATGACAGTGAGACAACAGTGACCACTTTTCTTTTATTGCGTTCCTATATTCTTTTACTGTCTTCTCTACAAATCCTTCAAAGAGACCTCGGTGACTACATTTCCTATTTTAGCTTGTTCTTTTACAGTCTCACACGATCAATAGGCCAGGCATATTATTATCCAATTTGTTTTGTTCACACCTTTTCAACTAGCCATATATTACGATCTGTGGATTTTCTAAGTATATGTAGACATGTTAGAAGGTGATAAAATTGCATTCCCGAGAAACCTCTTGCTCCTGAAAGAATGTTTAAAGGGGGAGTAAGATGTAAGAGAATAAAACATTTCTAGCTTACGCGTCCAGAATTTTCAGATCTATTAAGGACACCGAGGCGAGGATTATGCTTCTCTTTCTTTACTGAACTTTCTACAGCAGCCAATAAACTTTAAGAAAAACAAAAACTATATATCCCATCACTCCCAGTAGTCCTACTATGCCCAATCCCATGCCTCCATTGTCTATAAATGTCATCAACACATAAGTCTGTCCTCTTTATTTGCAGCAATTTGAAACCTGATCTTCACACACTGGATCTGACAACTTCCCAGCAGAGAACAAACAGCCAACAGCGGCCAATAGCGACAAACATCAGTCCCTGTGATAACAGCGAATGCTCAAACATTCTTATTAATGAACCTAAGAATGAGAGAAAAGTTCAATAATACTAATTCGAAGTGAACATGAAAAACCAAGGGAGGGAACAATCATTAACATGATAGTCAATTAAATATCTCACTATCTGTAAGGATAAATTCCTAACAAGTTGTAACAGAACAAATGATAATAAAAATCACAGATAACCATATGGGTGGGGTAATCCTCACCTCCGTGTCCTTAATAGAATTGCAAATTCTTGATGCGTAAGCTAGAAATTGTTTTCATTCTATGTCAGGACCGGAGGCTTCGGATTATGCTAGTTCAAAGCTGATCCACCACAGCAGATGCTACATCAACAATAGGTATGTGATAAAACACCTTAAACGTATTATCAGAAGACCAATCTGCAGCTGCCATGATATCTTCTGAATGAGAGCCAACTCCAAACGACTTAGATGCCATAGCACCTGGAACTGAATGTGCTTCAAAAATGAATGTGTCTATGCCAGCTTCCCCTAATAACCATCTCACCCATGTAGCCAAAGTAGCTGATGACACTGGATTGAATGGTTTGAGTACAGCTTTCATGAGCTTTCAAACATTGTACCACACATCATTTTTGTTTGATTGTGGGGAAAGGACGTATAGGAAATACACCCAGTTGAGGTTTCTGTTTGACTAGAAACCGTGAATGAAACTTCAATCTGAGTAAATAGTCTACCTGTCAAATCCAGAGTGTGCACATCAGAAACGCATCTACAAGATATGAGACATAGGAGACCAGTAAGCTTCGCCGATAGTTGTTTGCGAGAAAGATCCTCATGACGTGGCCAGGATCTGAGAAAATGCAAAACAATATCTACTTCCCATAAAGTGTAATATCTGGGTTGAGGCGGTTTGGACATCCTAATACACAGCAAGAGTTTGATGTCAAATGGTGTTCACCAACTGGTTTACCCTTGCAATGAGGGTGACCCGCAGAAATGGCAGATCTGCAATTATTAATGGTCCTGTAAGCTAAACCTTGAGATGCCAATTCAGACAAGAAATTAGCAATCATGGTAATTTGGGTTCCCCTGGGATCAAAACCTCATTCACTGCTCCAACCCACCCATAGTTTCCAGGAAGCTTCTTATTGTTTATTGGTGGAGAGAGCCCAGGACTGGGATAGAAAGAACATAGCATTTTTCTTTCGAAGCTCCTGGCACCTGCCAACATATTCATAAAGTCTCCATACCATGAGAAACAACTGCCCCTGAACTACCAAGTGATGAGGGAGACCCGACAGGTCCAGGAGTAATGAAGGGAACAACGGAATCCGAACCGGCGGAGCACATGACCGTGACATTGCTACTGGAAACCACGGATGAGCTTTCCAGAGAGGGGTCACCAAAGTGATCTCCGCAACTTGCCTCTTGACTTGTGTAAGTACTCTCTGAATCATGGAAAATGGTGGGAAAGAATAAAGGAGCTCCTAAGGCCATTCCTAAAGAAAAGGATCCAAGCTCACCACCAGAGGATCCGGTCTCCAAATGAAAAAGCGTGGAATTTTGGCATTGAGTCGAGATGCAAACAGATCTATTGAGCATGAGCCCCACCGATTGATCAGACTGTGAAAAACTGGCTGATGCAGCTTCCAAATGCTACCATCCCTCAGAAAAAGAGAGTTCCTGTCCGCTACCACGTTGGAACGACCCAGAATATACTCCGCTATCACTGAAATTTGATGATGGAGACAAAAATGCCAAAACTCCTTGGCGATCTCTGCCAGAAGATGCGATCTGGTCCCGCCGAGGCGATTTATGTATCTTACTGCTGAAATGTTGTCCATCCTAAACAGAATACTATTTTTGAGCGAGGACAGGGAACGAACTGCAAAGGCTCCTGCTAGACGTTTTAAGCAGTTGATGTGAAGATTCCGCTCCTCTGAAGACCAACGGCCTCCCGTCTCCACTGACCCGCAATGCGCTATTCAGCCCCACTGACTGGCATCCGACTCGATCACTACTTCCGAAAAGGATGCGAAAATGGCCTTGCTGTTCCACGCATCCATGTGGTCTAGCCACCAAGAGATTTCCAATCTGGCCTCCTCTGACAAAAGAATTTGTTCTGAGTAAGTCAGACCCTTGCGGAGGTGCATCATTTTCAGATGTTGGAGGACTCGAAAATGCAAAGGGCCTGGGAAGATTGCCTGCATAGAGGAGGCAAGAAGTCTGACTAGGCGAGCTAAAGTCCTCAATGATATAGTCGGAGAGGCAAGGACTCTCCATAATTCCCTCTTGATCGAGATACGTTTTGTCAGAGGTAACTTCATCTGAGCCGAATGGAATCCACTTGTAGGCTTAAGAACTCTATACATTGCGAGGGAAGAGTTCTTTTCGCTGTTGATTAAGAACCCGAGATCTTGTAGAATTTAGATTGCCCAACCTACATGATTCAAAACCAAGTCCTTGGACTGGCCATGATCAGAATGTCGTCGAAATAAATAATGAGGCAAATGCTTCGTATCGAAGAAACTCAGATACAGGATGTAACAATTTGGTGAAACATCAAGGGGCCGACAAGAGACTGAATAGAAGGAACCTACATTCGTGCCATTGGTCTCTCCAACAAAACTGAAGGAATCGTCGATACAGAGAAAAAATTGACACCGTTAGGTAGGCGTCCTGGAGGTCCAGACACACTAACCGATCTCCTTCTAGTAAGAGGTCTCTTAATAGATTAATACCCTCCATCTTGAAATGGTAGTATACTATCCAAGAATTGAAATCTTTTATATTCAGCAGGAGGCGAACACCTCTGCCTTTTTTCTGCACCAAAAAGATTGTACTGACAAAACCTGTCGCATGTGGTTGGGACTCGATTATCACTCGCTTGCGTAGAACGGTTACTATCTCTGCATCTATAAAATAACTCTCTGTTTAGGAAAAATGGAGAGGAAGAGGGGCAGATGTTGTTTGGGAGTGGAGTAAAACTCTAGTCTGTAACCATGTACTGTTTGTAACACCGAAGGATCCTGAGATAAACGTGCCCAAGACATAACATGATGTTTGAACCATCCCCCAAGGATTACGTCTGCAAAATGGATTATCCTTACCTGAAACTGAGGTGCCTGAGGTGTTGTCAGCACCTCGTCCACCACCTCTGTAGCCACAACCACAACCTCTTCTAGATCTGGATGGGTAAAATCCTGAGGTGGCTTGATAGGAACCTCTGCCTCTTTGGCCATAGCCAGAAGAGGTCTGGTAAAATCCTCAGCCTGATGTCCGACCTCTTTAGCGTCCGGCCCTTCTAAAAAGGTTACTGTTAAACATTCTCCTCATCGAGGTTAGGGCTTTATCCAATGCTGAAAAAGTGGATACATATTTACTCAGGTCCTTAACAAATTTGTCTCCAAAAAGCAGGCCATTAGCCAATGGTCCCGGTTCTTTAGGTGCAAGTTCAGCAAGTTTAGGGTCTATAATCATCAAAAAAGACTTCCTCCGTTCTGTGGACATAGCACAGTTAGCATTACCTAAAAGGCAAATAGCTCTCTGAGCCCATTCAAGAATGGCCTCCGGGTCCAAAGGCGTGTCAGTTTCCTTAGCTTGAACCGCAAGTTCGAGGATTTTCGTAATGGGACCCGAAAGGTCAAGCAGTTTGTCCTGGCAACCCTTCCAGGCTCGATCCAGGCCCTTCTTGGGGTCCTTCACAATTTTTTAAAGAAATGTAGCCACACTGGGATCCAATTCTGGAGTATCAGCTACCTTGCCCAATAAAGAGGGTCGAGGACATCCAGAACGCAGAGTACTGTGCACGTCTTTCTCAAAACTATTGTGCAATCGTTCTTGAACATAATGTGCTACTTGAACACATGGAACCCACTCTGTAGATCTGGGATGAATAATGTTTTCAGGTTCAAAAATCTAATTATTTTGTGGTACCGCCTCCCTGGCAGCGTGGTGAGTTTTGCGCTTGCGTTTGCCCGATAGTTTGTGCTCAGAAAGAACCTGATCGGACTCCGAATGTGAAGCCGATGATTGGGAATCCTTTGCAAGAGGAACAGACTGAATTGGACAAAATTCACTCTCTAACGTGGGCCCATGCCCATATTTGTGGTCTTACAGGACCACTGTGGCCATTTGTGAAAATAATTCAGCAGAGGAATACGGTCTCAAAGGAGCTCTCTGGCCCCTATCATCAGCTTGAAGGTCTTTATTCAGGAACTCCGAGGATAAACATCCCATTAACTCTCTCTGCCCATATCTGATTAGGGGCTGTGTAAAAGGTTTTAAGGCCTTAATCAGGCCCTGAGTCCTGTACATGATCGCCAAGGACCTGTACCAATCTGTCCTCCATCTGATTTTTTAGGGGCACCTCTGCCTCTTCCTGAAAATGTTCATCTTGTTCTGCAAAATATGCCATATTATCAGAGGTAAGAAGGAGTTCAACAAGGGCGGAACAACCCCAGCAGGCAGAAAAAAAGGAGAAAAACACAGAGACACAGTCTCTCCAGGCCTAGAATCACAAGTGGACGGAGCACCTGCTTATAGTCCCTTTGGGCAAAGCCCTACACCATTTTAGCACCCCGTCGGGCGTTCTGGGGGCACAACTGGCAACCATTTGGCTCACGATGCACGAACGCTGATCTCCGACACCAAAAAAAACGGAAATCGCCGTCTGCGCATGCATGGCCATTGTAATAGAAAGAGGACAAAGTCCTCTATGCAGCACTCAGTAGAACAGCAGTCAGTGTCTCATATTGCAATAAATAACTAATCAAATGAATAGGTGCATATCCCGTGGCCCAATGCGTTCCCAAAGCTCGGAGCATAAGGAGAAGACGCTCCGATGCAGAGGGAACGCGACAGACCACAAAGGCAGCAAAAAGAAAATTGCAACGCACGCAAGCCGGTCAACAATTAAGGGGAACACCCTTTAGAAGAGCACCGCTCAGCCCCGCTCCCACTCCACAGGCCACAATAAAAAAAAAAACAGCGTACAACAGATTTAAACAGCAATGTAATGACAAGTACTTATCTTAGGCTGTGCATCAGCAAAGAAAGAGGAAGGACATTTGTGTCAATTACATTTATAGACAATGCAGGCCTGGGATTGGGCATACTAGGACTACTGGGACCGATGGGATTTGTAGTTTTTGTGTTTCCTAAAGTTTATTGGCTGCTGTAGAAAGTTCAGTAAAGAAAGAGAAGCATAATCCAAAGCCTCCGGTCCTGACATAGAATACAAAGTATTGCCTGTCATGGAAAATGCTGTTATTTTGGAAGTATTTGAGCACACTGTCAGACAATTAAGGGACTGGGACAAAAAAAGGTAAACTCAGTGATCTACTGAGGATTACATTTCTGTTTTACGACTTTAATGTCAAACTGTGAATTTGAAAATATTGCTTATGGCCAAGTGCTAAAATACGAATTCGTTCGGAAATCAAATTGCAAGAAAATACAGGAAAGAGGGCGTGGTGCTTTAGATTTTACACTGAAATTGGCCATTGATTTAGCCGAAAGTATTGAACAGTCAGAGAAGATTTGAGAGGAAATTAAAGGTGCACTTAATGCAAAAGCAAATTTAGTGATGAAAATGTATGGCAGCGTGGAATGATTTCAGAAAAGAAGTGGTTAAGTGTCAACCATGTGGGAAATGATTAAAATCACCCTGCTATTGTAACAATTATCAACATTGTCATGGAATTCCAAGAAGATGGTGTCAATGATGATAAAAGCTTAAATTACAATTTAGTTCTTAGTGTGAAGTCAAAATAAAATCCATCTGTTGCCATTATATGAGACTTTGATTGATGAAGTGAAAGCACAGGTTATTCAAGTGTATGATTTAGCGTTCTGAGTGAAGCTTTAATACAGAAACTATAGAAATCCCCAAAAAATACCCATTAATATACAAAAAGGGAAATATACTGGTAACAAAGGGGTCTATTCACAAACTGCATATTTTATTAGTGATTAGCACTGTACACTAGCCCAGCAGAGACCTCAGCCTTAGCATCTCCTATCTTTTCTGTGCAAAGGTCTCTGTCATGCGTATGGAAATCCACACACATAGGTATACATTCTTGTAGTAAATGTAGAAGAGATAAAGATCAGTTCCTGGAAAATGAAGATTACTCACTCTCAAGTGGGTGGGGCATAGGGAAATGTCAGAAGGGGTTTATAGAGCACTGTGTTAATACAAACACAATCCCACAAACGAGTAAGACCATTGCTATTCACAAACTACACTTCTGAAGTTACTACCAGCGGAAAGGTCACAAAACAGTATTAGGCAACTCTCCCACACAGAAGATAATGGAGAAAATAACATTAGGCAAATATTTGTTTTACCTTTTTCAATTATTTTATGGTGTCACATTTAAAATGTTATAGAAAGCTTACTACACTTGAAAGACATGCAGTATTGGAGGGGGTATTGACTGTGGAATCCCCTGCCCATCTACAAGTAAAACACATTACACCAAGTAATTACATACAGGCTAGCCACATAAAACTGAAATCACACATCATACAATCTATGTGGCCTTAACGCCTTCAGTGAACGTCTTTATTGCTTTGGCACTCATTTTGAGGAATAATCTTTTGTGGAAAAAGAGAGGGTTTACAGACATTGAAACAGGAGTGTGCAAACCTTGCATAATTTACTTTCTCATGTGAAAGAAAGTGGGCTATTTATTGGGGTGGAATTGAGACCACTACTAGAATTAAAACCACAAAGTTGTCAGAGTAAACTACAGTTTTAGAAATGTAAACCTGGACTGAACTCCCTGATAGGAATTGCACTGACCAGGAAGGCTTAGCTTAGGAAAATGTGTAAAGTATTTAGTAGAAACAAAACAGTAACAAAGTCAGCTAGAAAGTCAAAACAAACCTCAATAAAATCATGCCGATGCCACAATTCTTGCTGCTGGCCAGTTCATTGCCACTGGCACTTTGAACAAACAAACTGGTCCTCCTTATGGCGTGCTCTTTCGTGCTGGGGCAGGTCTGAGGAATGGACCTCTTCCTCCCATATATATATATATATATATATATAAATATATATATATATATATATATATACACACACACACATATGTATTCACTAAAAAACAAAGGTTACAGGGACGTTATAGGTAGGTTCTGAATTTACTCGCACAAAACTATAGACATTTTGCAATTATAGTTAGAGTTATTTCAAGTTTCTATAACTCACGGACTATGATACGGCCCGCCGTGCACAGTTTTTTCTTTAATAGTTTGAATTCTAATGTTTCATTGATATTTTTATTGATGTTATAAAAGTTGTCATGAGTGCTGTAATACCCGGGGTAATTAGCAGTGCATTGCAAAGGTGCGAGTCATAGTTACCTTATGCCACGAGTTATAGTTACTCGAAATAACTCTAACTGCTGAATTTTGATGATTTTGTGTGAGTAAATTCAGAAATTAACTATAACTTCCCTGTAACCTTTATTTTTTTTCAGTGAAATTCTATTTGTTTTTTTAATGTAAAGTAATTTTCATTTCTATACATTAAATTAGCCACTGGGGTTGGATGAATGCCCCGGCCACAAGATTAAGAGAGTTCGAAAACCTTTGTGTCCCTATGTACACAAATTTGTTTTTTCTTTATTTTCTCAAAAATTACTGAATGAATTTACACCAAATAACAAAAAGATCACCTTCTGGACTAAGAGCTACCTTTCTGCCAAATTTGGTGTAAATCCATCTAGTGGTGTGACCACTATTCCTCTTCAAAATCCCTATGGAAAAAATGCATGGGGTAAAAGTGCTTTGGTAACCCCCCTTTCTCTTGGCCCCCGCTTGACGGATCACCCTGAAACATCCCAGACAGCAGTTGAAGTGAGCATTGTATTATTTGGAAAATTGTGTAAAGATTCACCAAATGGCACCAAAGTTATTAGCAAAACAAAAAACTAGGTTCTAACTATAACTACCTATATTTACGCTTCATTGTCAAAATTTCACAAGAAGTGACCCATGCTGAGAAAATCTTAGTAGCTGGGCCAGGTTTAAGGCCCGGATCATACTTGGTGTGACTTCCAAGCCACATTATTGGCATTCCATGATGTCACCAATGCAGAGGATGGTCCTTTCAACAACTTGGCTAATCACCCACACACAGCTCGAAACTTTTGAGCAGCAGAGAAGTGGTAAGTGTAATATCCAAGTATTATGTTAAGAGTAAATGAGTTTGAGTGTTGTCCAGTCATGTCTCAAGTTGAAACTTTGCTGTAACACTCTATGTTGTCTGTAACCTGTGTTGTCTTTTTTAAGAATTAAATTTAGGGACTGTTTTTTTTTAAATTTGCTTTGAAATATTAGGGGCTCACTTACAAGCCCCTTGCACCACCGTAGTATAATTATTTTTACGCTACGGCGGTGCAAACAGTCCCCCACACAGCACTGCATTTACAAACTGGCACAATCGGACCATTGAGTCAGTTTGTAAACCTTTGTGCCTCGTTATACCTGCACCAGGTATCATGTATGCAAGGGAGCCATTCCCCCATTAGGAGGCCGGCAGGAATGGTGCAGTGAAATCTACAAGATTTCACTGCATCAGTCTAGCATAATTTATTAACGCCTGCTCAAACCCAGGTGTTAAAGAGATGCTAAGCTGTTTTAAATGAGCCTTCCTGAGCTTCAAAATTTGTGATGCTAGTCCAGCAAAAGCACCACAACTACGTCAGAAAGTTTTGATGCAGCGCTGTATTCTACCATGGTGTCTTTAGAGGGGCACAGGGCAGCCCAAGCAAACTGGCGCATTGTGATGGATGCACCATTTTGTTGTAAATGAGGCCCTTAGTTTCTTACATGAACACTAATCAACTGAAGTTGACACAATGAAATTGTATTTATAGCTTCATGTGTATCTGAAAACAGGTTTACACTTCACTTATGTTATTTTTTCATTTTGACAAAGTTATGTATATGACTGTCATTGCATACATTTAGCGTGTTTTCCAACTATATATAATCTATTTTTGTTCAAATGCATTAACCATTCACAAATGTTTAATTATTCTAAATCAGAATAATAATGAAGAGGTCTTACTAAAAAAGGCTAATTTTCATCTCAAATCTCAACGAATTGTCCTACCTTGATATAAAGAAATTTCTATTTTTCTCTGACGTACTACATTTTTTAGCACTTTTATATTTTACTTTGACTTACACATTACAATTAGGGTTGGGTGTTGAATTCTGCTCCGCCGGCGGAGCTCACAGAAGTTTGGCCACTTGTACGGAGTGTGGAGTTCTGAAAAACTCAGTGGAACAGTGCGGAGCAGAGTTTTTCCTCTCTCTCTGCTCACCAACATTAAACTTGGCAAACTCGAGTGACAAAAATCACAGGCTAGACTACCTCCTTGTGAGATTTCTCAACTCAAGAGGTCTTGGCAGGTCGCTACTCCTTGCATTGAGAAACCTGGCTCTGACTTGAGGAAGCTGCCCCTGAAGTAGAAAATCCACTTGAGCGGCAGAGAGGAGCACCACCCTCTTGCGCTGCACATTGGGCCATTGCCACTGATTTAAAAGCGCGAGACAAACTCCCAGCACTAAACATCAGCACGAGCAGCGTAACTTACCACACTCTGCTGCTTGTGGAACCGCATGGAGAATAGCAGAGTTTTTTCAGCTCTTCGCAGAGTTCCACCTAGCAGAACTCTGTGAACTCTGCCCAGGTCGAATTACATTGACCAAAATACATGGAAGTCTATACAGTGTCACTCTATCTTGTTTTAGGGATATGATAGTTCTGAAAAGTAAGTTTGAATATATATGAAGTTTTGGAAAGATGCACTAATTGTTCTGTATTTTGTACTCATTCATTTTCCGCTGAGTACAGCAAGACCTGTGGTGAATCCCCAGATCCTCAGCTGCATGACAGGCACAAGAGCTTCCAACCACCAGCAAGGAGAATGAACCGATACCAGCAGGAAGAGTGTGCTGACCCAGAGAAAAAGACACTTATTCACAATAAAACTCTGAGTGAAGGATGTCGATCCAGCTGTGGAAGTAAATTAGACTGCCACCATCAGCCAAGAGGTGTCCAGCCCTGCACAGTCCAGCCTTATAACGTCTGCCTCACAGGAGGATCCTAAACTCTTGGTGGTTTAGGGTGAAGCAGAGGTTGACCGAACCGTTTGTCACAAAGCCAGGAACAAGACTCCCATATCCCCAATAACTTGGTGAATTACTTCATTTTTCTTTGGACATATTCATTTTGACTTTACATGATTAGAATTGTTTGGTATCAGACCTGATAGACTTTGGTGTGTTCTTCCACAGAAGAGTGAGGCAGAGGTTGACCGGAACCATTTGTCACAAAGCCAGGAACAAAGACTCCTATACCCCCTATGACTTGGTGAATGACTTCATTTTTCTTTGGACACATGAATTTTGACTTTACATGATTAGAATTGTTTGGTATCAGGCATGATAGACTTTTATGTGTTCTCCCACCAAACATTTTGTATTATGATCCCCTGTTTGTTGAAGATTGCTCTTGGTGGCTTAAGACTCTGTGCACTTTATCACTGCTAGCCAGTCCTTCTTTAAACATGATAAAATTGACTTACACCCAATTGACACATTTATGTACAATTCCTTAGTAAAATGGCACAACAATTACCCTGGATCTTTAACGTAAAAGTGGGCTGCATCACTTATTGACCACCCACTTTAGCAGTCTTTTAAAACATGCCTCAGACCTGCCATTGCAGCCTGTGTACAGTTTAAGACTGAATTCAACCTAACAAACTAACCCTTTTATCAGTCCCAAACGTACCTTTTTTAATACATATGACACCCAGAGGGTAGACCCTAAATAACCCATTCTATAGGGCTGGGTGCAGTGTATTAAAAAGTAGGACATGTACTATCACGTTTTAGAGGGCATTGTAGTGAAAAACTCCCAAATTAGTTTTTCACTGCTGTGAGGAATACCTCTCCCATAGGTTAACACTAGTTTACCTTATTACATGTTATATGTGCTAACAATTGATTGGGAACAGGTAGAAATGCCATGTTTGGTCTTAAAGGAAGTTTAATTTAAAATCAATGTTAATGGTAAAGGCACATTTTAATGCACAATTCTGAAAAGGCCACTTTTAGAAAGTTGGCCTTTTCTTGTCCTGCTCATTTGGTGCCTGCAGCCAGTGTCTGAGTCATATGACTGTGAGTTGTTGGCAGTTTGCCTTTTTGTACTCTACCCAGACAGTGAAACAAATGGGGACTAGATTTTGGCAGGGTGAGCCCTTGCTACAGGATGGGAGGGGCAGAGCTGTTCCTTGCCTCACTTACATTTCAAAGGGCTGGCCTCAGCACACTCACAAATAACTTGACCCCAGCCCTTTGTCACCCTAGCCCTCTTGGAGCCAGAGCAGGTGAGGAAGGCAAATTCCAGACCCAGATGTGGGGAAAGTCTGGAGGTTTCTCCCACTTCAAAGGCTGCTACAAGATATAAATATTTGACTCAACCAA
Source organism: Pleurodeles waltl (assembly GCF_031143425.1). Classification (NCBI taxonomy): domain Eukaryota; kingdom Metazoa; phylum Chordata; class Amphibia; order Caudata; family Salamandridae; genus Pleurodeles; species Pleurodeles waltl. The sequence goes on along the minus strand of NC_090440.1, from coordinate 642,080,149 downwards.
CTTTTTTAGTTCACTCCTGGACCTGCAGAGGTCCTGCAGAGGACTCTCATAAGAACTATCTTGTACTTCAGAGTAATACCCTTTTGCTTGAGTCCTGGTTTGTACTTCAGAGGACTGCCCTCCTGCCAGCAGAAGACTGTCCTGCAGCCTGAAGCTTGACTGTACTCTCTGAGGATTACCCTTCTGCATGACTACCAGAGTGACTTCAAGGGCTAGTTGATTGGCCTCCTGCTCTGAGTATAGGGGCACAAAAGCTCCAACAACTTTAAACCTGTACCTGGACCCTGACAGAAGTGAGTGCTGCCCTCCAAGTGGTTCCCCACCAGTTTTGAGCTCTTGGAAGTTGTGTTAAAGGTGCCCAAATAGCAAAAAACTGAAACTTGTGACTTCAACATTTTTCCACCAAACTGAAAACTGATAGATGAGAGGGACCTACTTGCTTGGCAATCCACCCAAGGTTCTTCGCTGCCCAACTTTTCAGTAGTTTCCACTATGTTTCTTCTCAGACATTTTTCTTCAAAAATTCTTCTAAGTCCGATGGTAAGCCAAGAACGAGCCCAGTCCTCTTCATGTATCGGAAAAGCGCCCCATCACAGTTTGACTGGTGTCAAGGCGACTAGATGCCTGCAGTTGGTGCTTTGGTCTTTTAGGGTCTTTTTTTCACTAAAATTCTACAAATTCATAGCTACAGTTATACTGATTAGATTTAATTTGTTTTGGTGTCATTTCTCTAATTTTCTAATTTCTTAAGTACTTTAAGCAGTGCTTTTAAGTTAGCCCTGACTGCTCTTGTGTCAAGCTGCCAGAGAATTAAGCACAGATTAATTTAGTGACTTTTGTGACTCAACCTAACAGGTATTGTGATTGTTCCTCGTGGAGACTCTCCCTCAATCAGAAACCCAATTTCCAACCTTTAGGAGTTCAACCTTTTTCTCGTTTGTACAAACTTGGTCCCTGACATTTAATGACATGTTTTTATTATTTACCATCCCCTCCAAGGTTACATGTCCCCACTGAAGAAAGGTACTATCCATTTTTCTTTTGTCCAATTACAAGAATAGTTTATCTTTTTTGTAAAATGTTACCATGTAATTTAAATAACATATATATTGTTTCTAGAAAACAACACCATATTTTATTTCTATTTGCTAAAATATGCAACTTCTGCCAGGATAATGAACTGAACAGTTACATAGATGCTGTTTCACATTAACCTCTCAAACAGTAAAAACGAGACCACTTGAATGTCTACAAGTAACAGAAAGTTATTTTCGCTCATGTTTTACTAAATTATGATTACAAAATTGGTCACAGTTAACATTTACACACAGCAATTTTTTCGAACAGTGCATGTGCATGTTATTTAGCTGTGTGTTTGGATAAATGTGTTAAGGTTATGGTAGAGAATATAAAATTTCATAACATTGGGGGTTTATTCTTTTACTGACACAATACTGGTTGTGAGTTTTGGTGCCAGTCTACTTGCGATAGTTTGTGCTGGGGGTGGTTGATTTGGTGGAAGTGGCAGTGAAGGTGGTTGAGACTACGTGTCAAGGTCATCCCAGAAGAACAATGCACCACCATGGAACACCTTCACTTCCTGGACCACTATACCCCCCTACATCAATGCAAAGAGCTGGAACAACCTCCCCCTGCACCTCAGAAATAGCCCATCGCTCACCATCTTCAGTAAGAACCTCAAGACGTGGCTCTTTGGATGAGGCTGCCCCCTAGCGCCTTGAGGCCCTCACGGGTGAGTAGCCATGCTTTAAAAAAAGTGATTGATTGGTTGCTTTACAGGTGGAAGGTTGATGGGTGTTGATGGGTGTAAGGTTGATGGGTGTTGTAAGAGATTGACACATTTTTTGAATGTGTGTGCCTCATAGGTTGTGATGCCCCTGTGTAATCTTGCACACGCATTGGCGCTGAAGAGTGGCATTGGTATTTGTTTGTTATTGGCTCTATCATCTTAATGGCTCAGGCAAGTTGTTTTACACTCCCTTCCCTCTATTTAGAAAGTTGCTGATCATCCATCTTTGCAATGACTTGATAGCATTACACTAAGTTATCCAAAGCATGGGTCTTCTTATCAATTATCTGTGGGAGTCCTTGAAGGTACTGTGCAATCTCATGAACAGTTGCCCCGACTGAATGAATATTCCCCCAACACGAGGACTGCTGTTTGAAAAATTGTCCTCCCAGAGGACAGGGTTAGGCAATGTCAAGTCACAACCACTGGCATGCCAGTCTGACATAGAAAGTAAGTTGTTCATAATGGAGAAGGTTGTCATGTGGAAGGTTGTAGGGGTGAGATTAATGAAAAGGGAGATGTTCCTCACCAGGGTTGTGTTCTCCCTAAGATGACTGAGAGAAGACTAGAGATGCACCTGCAAGGAAGGAGTATATAGGGTATCCTACAGAGATACAAGTAGGTTGAGGACCTTGAGGAGTTGAGTCTTGCATGGCTGCTTAGGTAGTAGCGTGCAATCCGCAGAAGGGATTCTGGAGGAAGACTACTCCCTGGTCGTCTCTGAGGTTTTCTCTGTGGGGGAAACAAAGGTGGTGTTGGCCACAGAGATAGTGTTATATGGCCCCCACTAAAAGGTATGAATGCTTTTAAGATAGCAGTACTTAAGGATGAGAGGAATGAGACTGCTTATACCACCAGTAACTGTTGACCCAATTCCTAGCTTGCTCACAGTGCCTTACCTGAACCTCCAACCTTCCCATAGTAACAGATGATTACAGCAACCTCAAACATGACATTCTGCCTCCCAAGGAAGTTGTGGAAACAGATCTTACCTTTTTTGTTGTTTTACTCATGCATGCCCAGGGTAATAACAAGAAAGATATGAACACAAGTTTTCAAACATGTATTGAAACAATGTATTCTTGCATAGCGAGAATGAGCTGTGGTGATTAGGCAAATTAAAGAAAGCATTGTAATCAGCGTTTCTAAAATGGTGAAAAGAATAAACAGTTCAACCATGGAAGTCTTTGCTCTATATTCTCCTACCTAGCACTAACTACAATCTGAAAGCATAGCGGAAATACCCGCTTCCTCTGCCTGATATAGTAGGATAGCCTGAGAATCCCATTCCAGAAAGCTGAGCAAAGGTACCGGTCAAGAGTGGAGTTGTAGAATAGAAGATCAGCATCGGCAGAGCTGCATGTCGAATATAGCATTCAATCCAGCATTCATTCCAGGACAGTAGTGGCTGGAGTGCTCCTCTAACCACTGTGGGGCTGTGAACAGTTTTTATAATCAAAACCACACTGTGCTAGAGGCACATCTCTGATTCAATGACATGTCATATTTATACTTGTTTTGCACTGAAATTGCATCATTTTGTTACGCAAATTCGGTGCAAAACTAACTCCATATTTAAACTTTGGCGCTAGACATGTCTAAAAGCAACTTTATGGAGTTAAATTATTTTTTTTTACGTACGTGGATGCTTCCCCTAGAATAAAGGTCTTAGGGTTCCTCCGATGTTGACAATAGGTTCATCGTTAAAGGGCCCCATAACTCCTTGTGCCCCAAAGGCTTAGGCAATTCTTTTGCATAAAGTTCTAGTTGAGACCTGAAATATGTCAAGTCTGATAGCCAGTTTTGTTTGGTAGGCTTAAACCTGCTACCGCAGTTGAGCACTACCCTTCTCTTCTCCAACAGGACCACTGATACAAACTTCCAGTTAGTAGGCTATGGATTTTTGACCAACCTTAACAGACAGATCACAGGGCACTAGTTCTGCCACCATGTCTGTTAAAGCTGCAGCAACTTGAACCCAATATTGTAAGACTGGTTACATTGCCAGGCCATTTGTAAAAAACCTGACTCCCTCTCTCCACGTTGTACATAATTTGCATCCTCTTGTACCATAAATTTGTAAAGTTTAACAGGAGTGTAGTACGTTTGATGCAGAATTTTAAAGTGAATATCTGGCAAGTTTGCTCGCAGCTGAATTTACAGTTGGCCTCCTCCAGGGGTTGGGGGAGTATTGCATTCCAATGCTTTAGGGCCTGTAGTCAGCTGATTGTCCTCTTGTGCTGCATTATAGAGTTTAGTAATTAAATAATGCTGCATGGGGATAGTAATGAGAACCTGTAGCACAATCAGGGTAGGGGGTGCCTTTGGGACTTGAGGGCATAGGGCATGCGTAGGCACTCAGAACCTATAATATATAAATGTCAATAATTAAGTTTGTCTGTGTGTGCTCAAGAGCTCCTCTAAGGCTACAAAGGTATCATCAAAGTAAACATCCCCGTAATCTTGAGGCCCATCTGACTAAGGAGTTGAAGTGTTTGTCCTCTTGAGAAACCAAAATTGCAGCGTGATGTCGGAGTGGCAAGGCCAGAGAGCATAACGAAGGTTCCCCGCTGGTGCTCCCAATCGCCATCAAGGTGTGGTTGTGGCTTGTATGGTATTAATCCTAGTGTGTGGGATATCATCTGGTCTATGTGTTATGATAGCAGTAAGTGACACCGGGTGAGTGTCATCATCTTCCTATGTAATATGTGGTATGTAATCATGTGCCACATACTAATAATTAGCAAAATGTGCCTGTGCGCAGAGATAATAAAGGTGAAAATCAGGTGCACTGAACCCACTCTTGTCATATGGTAAGGTCAGTTAGTCCCAACCAATTCGAGGTTTTTTTCCAGCCCATACCAGTTCAATCAGTAGCATCCAAATGTGCTGCCAATACAATGGGTATATTGACAAACAGGTATAGGAATTTAGGTAATATAACCATTTTTAACTACCTGTTCAGGATCTCTATGTATCCATACCCCTAAATATTTAACAAGGTCCTTGACCCACAGGAGTGGTAATCCAAGCAAGCAATGGAGAGTATCAGTTGTGAGCAGAAATATGACAGATTTTGACCAGTTAATATATAAACCAGAATAATATTGAAATTTAATATTCTCTAATCACAAGAGACTGGTATTCGGGAGGATCTCAGACAAAAAGCATGATATCGTCCATATACAAAGATATACTCAAGTGTTTTAGCTAAAATCTCAAAGCAGACATTGAGTGCAGTTGCCTGATAACACACGCCAGAGGTTTTAATATTATGGCAAACAATAATGGCGACAGGGGACAACCCTCTTTGTATAGAAAAGTTGTCATACGTGTGTCCATTGAAATGCACCTGGGCCACCAGGTACGTATATAGTAGGTGTATATAGTATGTAGTAGGCGCATCCAGTGGAGAAAGGTCCTTGGCATTCCCACGCGGGCTATAATGGCAAACATATAATCCCAGGCTATAGAATCAAAAGCCTCAACAGCATCTAATAAGACCAAAGATGCCAGTGGGATAGGGCCCAACAGGTGTAATAGGCCAAAAATAGTACATAGGTTATGGGGAGTAGATCTGAATGGGATAAAACAGGACTGATCTTGTAAAATCAGTTTAGGGAGCACAGGTTGAAGATGTGTTGCAAGGAGTTTTTCCAGGACCTTCAATATTCATTAAAGACAGGGGCCAGTATGATTCACAGAGTTCCAGAGCCTTATCCGCTTTCTGAAGGGTCTTCACTATTAAAGCCTCCGGCAAGGAGGGAGTATTACTTGTCTTTGATAGGTCTCTTTGTACAGAGCATAAAGATGGGCTGCCAGGTGCTCACAGAACTTGTTATAAAATACACCTGTTAGACTGGCAATTGGCGTGGTGTGCAAACAAATGATGGATTAAACCTAGATCTGACTGGGGGTGAATGTTTGCATTGTTCAGCATTCCATTTATATCTTTTCTTTTTTGCTTTTGCATCCATCCTTTAACAGGCATCTCTTTAGTTCTCTTGATGAACACTATTTGCCTGGGGCCCTTTTCTGGGCTCTATGCACCTTCTTACTCTGCTGTGTGAGAGAGACAGCATGTGTGACTGCTGCTACTGTGGGGGAGCACAGCCTGAATGGAGCTGCCCTGCAGGCCATGGTTAGGATTGCGCTCCCAGACCTGTGCTCCATCAAAATTAAGGGGACTTTCCTTCTGGACTTTGGGGCTCATTTACAAGAACCTTGCACATAGTAATCGATGCACCTGTTTCCTTCCGCCACGCTGTCCCCCCTATAGATAGCCATGGGAGCACTGTATTTACAATGCAGTGCTCCATGGTACAAAGTGTCCACAACTTCGTCAAAAATTCTGACGCTGTTCTGCACTAAACCTTAACATTGGTGGTGTAGCATAAAAATGTTGATGCTAGTCCAGCAATTTTAAGGGGACCCCATAGACAACAGCACAGCATCAACTTTAACGCCTGCCCTGGGAAGGGTTTAAAAAAAGATACTATTCTGGTACAGTGAAATCTTGTTGATTTCACTATGCCATTTCTGTGGGGCTTTAAACGGGGAATGCCTACCTTGCATACATTATACTTAGTGCAGATATAATGTGGTGCAAGGCTTTAAAAACTGGCACAATGGCGCCAGTTGGTAAATATGGCGTGGGGTGGGGGACTGTTTTGCGCTGCCTAAGCATTAAAAAAAAATATGCTAAGCCGGTGCCAAATCCTTGTAAATGAGGCCCTTTGTTAATTAGCATGTGGCATTTGGGGGTTGCTCATGCTGCACTCACATCTGTTGGAACCTAGAAATGCAAAGGGGCCCCCCGCATTGGCCGGTCCCCGCGACCTCCACACGGGCCACCAACTTTGCACCTTGCCCATTGCCCTTCACTACCATGCATAGCTCTGTCCTCTGCCATCACTGCTGGTTGGGCTGCTTATGCTATGGTGCCTGGCTGGGTCCTCCCGTCACACGCAAGCAGGCCACTCTTTCAGCCGACAGCAATGCCCCTATTTCAACATGGGACACCTGCACTCTGGGACACATGGCACTCTGGCCCAATCTACCCCAGCTTTCCAGCAGGCAACAAAAATAACTGACCCTACAGAAAGCGCAACCGACTCTACCTCTACCCTACCAAATGGGATGCTGCCTTAGGGGCCACTGACCGAGCCTCTCTGAAATGCAAAATCAACACCACAGCAGCAAATCTTACCTTATTATGAGCTAACCACCACAACTTGGCTGACATATCAGGTACTCTCTCCTAATTCCTGCATGTCCCTCTGTTGTGTGGGGTGGGAAGGCAAACTTTTTCACAGATCCTTAGGATACCTGGGACTGGACTGATACAACTGGACTGGCCTCAATGGACCTTTCACAGCAACAAACTGTGGCCCTAGCTGCTCGAGTGAAATCAAGCAGCAGCATTGTTGCACCTGTGGGGACCGCTCTCCGTAAACATGCACTACACCTAACCTGGAACAGATAATCCAAGAGCGGTGACAGGCGTTGCAGGTGGCCATGATGATGAGTGATACAACTCCTATATTTGACTTGGACAAGGAGATGTCCAAGTCCTCCAGTGAGGATTGCTCTTCGACCATCTGGCCTTTCAATCTGGACTCCATTACGTCGCCCCAGGTGGCTCCCCAGACTGCAGACAACATTGACTGTACCCATTGTATCCTAGATGTTAAGCTTATTGTATTCTTGTGTGCTGTTCTTACACATCTTACTAACATTGTGATGTAATCTGTGTTTTATGCACTGCATTTTTTTCTCTCCCACTATGCATGGTTTCATGTATGAGGGGCTTTGCTTATACTGGGGAGGGGATCATTTCTCACTTCGTGCACACATTACTCCTTGGTGCTGCGTGACACCACAAATTATTCCATGTATAAACAGGGCACTCTGGTGTGGGTCAAGGCAGGTGTTTCCTTCATAGTAAACACCACCGTAATTGACCCGGAGGGTTCCTATGTTCTCGTTGAGGGACACCACAAGGGATGATACATGCTCATAGGCTCCATTTATGCCCCCAACTCCGATCAAGCAGGATTTCTGACCAAGCTATCAAGGGGTGCTTGTGCACTGGAACGGGGTCCCATGGTTCCTTAGAGGGGATTTCAATAGTGTATTGGGTGTGGACCTGCACCGCTCCTTTCCTCCTTTTCCTCATATGGTAGCCATGTCCAGTGCTCAGTGACTGGCTGCTTGGCTGAAGCATTAGCAGTTGTCAGACATATGAAGTCTCCGCAACACATCCACTAGGGTGTATTCCTTCGACTCACACCCACATAACCTCCATGTCCGCATAGATTGTATGGTCGGCACTCCAACATTCTTCCTTATGTCACCCATATTGATAACCAGGGATGTACTCACTCTGATCACAATCCTTAGTTCTCACAACTTAACTAAGATGCTATGCCACCCCAGTCCCGAAGGGAACACTGCAACCGGTGGCACTGGAGGATCCTCCATTTTGCTTTTCATAGGGTAACTCCATTGTAGAGCACTTTGATATTAATGCCAATACTACCTCGACCCACTTGAGTGAATAGGACACCTTCAAGTTGGCCATCAGGGTACACTACCTAGGTTACAAATGGAATGTGCATCAGACACTTGACCCGATATCGCTCATCTAGAGTGTGACCTGTTGGGCACTGAATCCTATGCCTTCCGAACTCCTGCATGTAGGGATGTGTTTAAATTACGTGGCCCATACAGCTAAAACACATATAGAGGAGGACAGGGTGGGATGGTTATTGGCCTGGCTTGTTCGGCAAGACCACCCATGGCAACCCATCTTAGCTCTTCGTTAGATTGAGGGCTCCCTTTTCCACACGCAGAAGGCTATCCATGCGGAGATGACCCTTCCCTACGCTGCCATGTACGAATGAACCACATCTGTATCTTTGGCTGATGTTGATCCCTTCGTGGCCACCACTCTGCTGTCCCGCAAATGTCCTGAACAGCGCACTGAACTTGATGGTGCTATCCCAGTGGTTGAGGCCATTCGTGCCCTGGAAACCCAAAGACCCAGGGACCAGATGGTCTCCTGACTGAATTTTATAAGGCTTATGCTCTGCTTTTAGCTCCCATTTTGCAGGCACTCTATGATGAAGCCCTAGTGGCTGATTGTGTTCTGATTCACTCGCTGAGGCATTATTTGTCTTCATTCCCAAGTCTAACAGGGACCCTGCTGATTTGGGTGGTAACGCCCATTGGCACTTCTTAACACAGATTACAAGATCCTGGCCAAGAACCTTGCTGACCATGTGGCCCCCTTAGTTCCTGCCCTGGTGGACCCTGACCAGAATGGATTTGTCTCTGCCTGTTACACTTCCCTTAACTGCCGTAAATTTTTTAGACTCCAGGAAAATGTACCCCACACCTGGCCATAAGTGGGCTGCCGCATGCTTGACCTAGAGAAGGCCTTTGACTCTTTGGAATGGACCTTCCTCTTTGCTGAACTCCCTTGGTATAGGTTCGGGGACCGATTTCTCCAAATGGTTAAACTACTTTATACTCACCAGAGCAAAAACAGGTGCGTCACTCTCTGACCCTATTCTGATCCACAGGGGGACCCAACAGGGATGCCTGCTGCCTTCCCTTCTTTTTGCCCTGGCCGTTAAGTCACTGGAAGCCTCCCTCCAAACTTATGGATGTGATTGGGAGATTCCACTAGAAGACAGGTTGCACTCAGTCTCATTACATGCAGATAATTTCCTTCTCTAGCTAAAGGATATGCATGCTGTTCCTCTTACCATGGCATCCCTTTCTGACACATATGCAGTGTTATCAGACCTCAAAGTTTATTGGGCCAAGTCATATTTATTCTCCTTAAGTGATGCAACACCTGTTCCAGCGTACTGTCTTAATGGTATCTGACTGATGTGGTAATCAATGACGTTTCATTATTTTCGTATACAGATTTTCTGTAACCTAGTCAACTTATTTGATGACAATCTCACAGAATAGTATCTTCATTATGGATGCAGATGGGGTTTCTAGAGATCGCTTACATTTTGTGCAGCGGGCCCGATAGCGCTCATCAGGATGATAATTTTACCCCCCCTACTATATTATTTGCTAATCTCCCTCTCTACATCCTAATCATTCTTTCACGCACTCAAAAAACTTAAAAGAGAGCTACTCTGGCACAAACGCTCTGTAGGGTAGCACTCCATAAACTGAATTTGCCAACAATAGAGGGAGGGTTTGGTGTCACAAATTTTGAGCACTATTATCTGGGCACTCAGTTGTAGTGGGTTGCCCGGTGGGTGACGGGCCTTCAGACAGCCGACACAGCCACTAGTATGCCTGCTTGGAGTCTGCTTCACATATTACACCTTTTCCACCCCTTTTATACAGTGCTGTCACCAGGCCCCACCCTGCTGCGCGTGGCACTCTATTGTTTTAAACTGAACCTCACTCTCACTAGGATGACTCTCCCATATTCCCGACCATACCGCTTCTGGGCACTCCTCGGGGAGACAGATTACTTGTATTGCAGAGCTCACTCAATGCATGAGGTTCGCCTACATGCTGTCAGAGATTTCTACCAAGATGGCTCCCTCACCCCACTTGAGTCCCTGATCTAGGACGGGCTCCTTTCTGGTCACTTTTTACTGTATAACTCTACTTATGGCATTGGGAGAAGTCTGGGGAGACTTAGACCCAGAGCTCCAGAGTTACCTCACCTTGCAGTGCATCTATTTAATGGAGTGGGACACCACTTGACATGCTGGTACTGAATCCTTGGGTAAACATGTGCCCTACCACTTACATCTTTGCATCGCTACTGGGAGCAGATATGGGCCACCCTTGCACTGAAAAAGAATTGGCTGCCTTTCTAGAATGTCTTGCTCTTGTCTCCTATAGCACACGTTTCTACTGCATTCAAATCACATATTACATAGAGCTTATCTCTCGCTGGACAAGAGAAAATTATATTATTCCTGTACTAATGCTGCCTGCCCTCAATGCACACTGCCCAATGCTACTCTTCTCCACATGCTTTGGACCTGTCTGTCCCTTCAGAATTACTGGTCAGGTGTGACCACACAGTTGTCGAATTGCACAGGGCAACTTGCACCGCATAAATGCAAGGTGTGTCTCCTAGGACTGCATTCCAGGGACAAAAACACAAAGCCAAAACTCATCTTATTGATTTGGGGCTCCTACTAGCAAAACCCTTGACTACCCATAGGTAGAAATCACCTACTCCTCCTGCAATCACTGGTTGGGCACCTTCTATGCAGGCCTGGGCTCAAGCATAGGGCACAGCCCTCCAGGGGGAAGATACAAGAGGTCTTTGTAAATAACCTCTTGCAATTACCTGGGAGCCATACTGGACAACTTCATTACTGCCCTGCTGCCAGCCAATGAGTCCCATGAGGCTGACATGGGTCTTGCAGATGCAGGAAATCCCCCGTTCACTGACCATCCATCAGACATATCAGAAGCTATGCCTGGACACCCCTCCACACACTACACCTGTTAATCTATAGGCCACTACTCTCAACTACTGCTTCTTCCTTTTTTGTTTACCTTCTTAAACTATGGGATAATATGGACATGTTTGTTTTTGTTTTTTGCTTGTCTTATTAGAGTTTGTCCTTTTAGTTCCTGCAATTCTTAGATTACAAGTTTGTTTCATTGTAACTTTATGATACAACATTGAAAGATTCTATGTGGAATGTATATGTTGAATTGTTTCAGAATCTTGGGAAAAAAACTCAATAAACAGATTCAAAGAAAAAAATCAAAGTAAAGAACAGATATTTTGAGACCAACCAGGTCGAGGGATGGTAGATGGCCTAATTGCTGCTGTCATGATGTCCCCTGATGTCATCTAAGGTGTAGGTTGCAATGTTGACCAATGTTGACCGGTGGTGGCTGGTGGATTTTAAAGGGGTGGGGTGGAAATGTTATACCCAAATATAATTCATGAGCAAGTGCAGCAAGTGAGCCCTAACTTTAATAGGTGATTGGTGGGGTGGGAGGATCCAGCCATGGAGGCACAGAAAGCCAATTAGGCATGAGAGCAGGTGAATCAGAGGCACCCACGAGAGAGTTTAAAGGAATGGGAAAAAAGTAGCTTTCAGGCAACTACATTAGGTTCTCATCCCTTGAATACATCCTACATGTGCTATATGCATGCCCTCCTAATGCCTTTAAACCTGCAAAGAATCCTGGGTCTCCCATGCCCCCCACACACGTCTACTACTCATATGTCATCAAAACACTCTCTTGGCATGCATGAACAACAGGCACACACTCCTACACATCAGGCATCTTTGTCCCTTGTGTGGTATATTCCTAAAAGGTATGTGCTCATGACTCTGCCACTGATGCCATGAAAACACACTCTTGCCACATACCTGTCCATTGACCTCACATTTCTGACACTAGATGCCCCACACTCTTGGTTTTTAAGCACCATACGTATGCACTTCTGCTACACAAGAGCCATGAAAATGCCCATGTCCTACCTTTACACTCTTCTGACACCTTACACACTACACTTTGTTTTGGGGCCATGCGCATCTGCTTCCCACATCTTCTCCATGCTGAGAGGCCCGCTTTCTCCTCCCTCTGTAGCTGTGTGGAAGAAGGCAGGCAGACGAGTAGTGTGTGGAACTGTTGATTAGGACCTGTGCCTATGTAGCATGTGCCGCACCTGGAAACAAGAGAACAGTATTCACTCATAGATTAGGAACAAATGGAGAAGAAGCACACACTTCACAGACACTCTCAAAAGGATCATTTAAGAGGCACATGCTCCCTTGCACTTTGCTTCTTCTGCCTCTTCTGCCTGTCCCTCATCTCCAGTACATGCGTAGGTGTCTTAACCTATATATCAGATTCATGGACTTCAATAAATGCATCATATTGGAGTCTATGATGTAATCTACAGCTGGGATAGGATCATCCTGCCTCCTTTAGGAAGTGTGTGGTCAACGCAGTTAAGTTCACTGCAGCACTGATGTGCACTGGAAGCTGCAGGGGAAGAGAGCAAGGTGACAAGAGCAACCCTGGTTGTTGCACTTAGGCCAGGGATCTTCATCCTTTTCTGTAGTGAGAGCTACTGCATTGTTACCAGAAACCCCCATGCCAAGCTTCATTTACTTTAAGCCTAGTGTCTGTTGTGACAGATACTGTGGTTTGAACAAAATACTTTGATTAAGGGCACTATGACAGGACTGCCATGTATACCAGTGAGAGTGTGTTTTTGGGGATGTATAAACATGTGTGTGTATGAATGGGATAAAAGTGTATGGGTGACTGAGGGCCTGAGCACATGACATGCCTTTAGTCATACGAGGCACCATTACATGTATGAAACAAACATACAACAATTTTTTTTTCAATGAAAGAAATTAAAAATGCAAAAAAAAAATGTTCTGCAAAACTGTTAAAAATTTGGAATTTTTTTCTGCACTTAAAATTCATCCCATTTTTTAAAATGACTGTATTTTTCAGTTATATATACGGTGCAGTGTCTGCTGGCCACTAGAAACAAGATGCATTTAAATGTGACACTTTAAAATGGGAAAAAGTTAAGAAGAAGAGTTAACTTAAGCATTAAGAAAACTTTTCATTTGAATTTTCTCCCATTTCACAGCATTCAGAAACATCATGTTGTTCTCACGCTCCAATATTCAGTTGACAAGGGCTTTTACTTAAGAATTAAATACCTCTATTCTTCATTTCCTCACCTCTGTAGCCCAGACTGAGCATGGGTCATATATCCCACTGAGCACTGATCATTATCTGGCCCTGCCCTCTGCAACATGATTATGATAATAATCCAAAAAAAGCACAGGCTTCCCTTAACATTAAAAGACAAATGTGACCCTGTTCTTGGAAAAAAAATTAACTCAAGGATGTGAGCTACTCTCAAGGTGTCTGGAAACTACTGGAAGCTCACAAAGTATTAGATGGAGACGCCTGACTTAGACCAAGGCCCTTATTTATACTCTGTTTGCACCGGATTTGCATAATTTTTTGTACGCAAATCCAGTGCACTCCATATCTATAGTTTGACGCTAGACATGTCTAGCATCAAAAAGATGGAGTTAACATCATTTTAAGGACGCGTGGAATCACCTTGCGTCAATGAGATGCAAAGGTAGACATTCCCATCCACAAAATGACTCAAACACCCTAGCTCCATATTTATCCAACAGGGCAAAAATGACGCACAGGAGGGAGGCAGACCCCAAAAATTATTCTATCCCCGATTTGCGTCAAATTTTAACACCTGGGTCAGGACAGGCATTAAAATGAGGCAAACACACCACTACCTAAGGAAAAAACACAGAAGCAACATTGCAGACCAACAGGACAACATGGAGGTGCTACTGATGCAGCTTCAAGACAATGCCAAGCACAGGATCAATGGCGGCAGCCACCACCACCCCAACGCGTCCCACAAAGGCAAAACAGAAGGCATGAGAGACGTTTCAGAAACAGGACAACCCTCCATGGCCTCAGGAAACAGGACATCATCCGGAGGTATCGACTCAACTGGCAAGCCATACAGCAGCTGCTGCACCATATTGAGCCACAACTAACAGCTAACCTGCAACACCACACAACATTCCACCAGTGACCAAACTGCTAGCTGTCCTGCATATGTTGGCAAGTGGCTCCTTCCAGACAACGGGTGCCCTGATCACTGGGGTATCACATCCTAATTCTTGGCTTTCCTGCCAACACCCAACAACATCAGCTTTCCCAACACCCAGCAGAAGCAGCAGGAGATAAAACAGGGGTTTTATCAAATCCATGGCTTCCCGCATGTGCTTGGTGCAATTGACTGCACCCATGTCCGGATCATCCCACCTGCAGCAACACAGCACCTATTCAGGAACAGAAAGCACACGCATTCTATCAATATGCAGCCCATAGTTGACCACCAGGGATTGTTCACAAATGTCTTGGCCTAGTATCATGGGAGTGTCCATGACTCATTCATATTCCAGCACAGCAGGATCAATCAGCACTTCCAGGATGGGCAATATGGCAATGGCCTTCGTGTTGGTAAGTCAATAAACCTAGCAATATTCACACAGCACAACAACACTGTAGGACACACAAGACATACACCACTACATTGACACTTAGGCAGGGTGACACTAGGGTGTGTCATTGGTAGTTATGTTGTACACTCTGACGAAATGGGATACACACCTCTGGACAAATGACAGCTGCCACAAACATTAGCTGCCACTCTAGAGCACCAAGGGACCAATGTCGAAGCCCACAGTGACAATGACATGGCCTGCACTGTAAGTACAACTTGGAAGATGAACCATTTACAATTACATTAGGCCACATAGTCATTTGGCCACCATCCTAAGCAGTATGTAGCGTGGAACGGGTGTGAAATGTGTGTTGTAACAGGTCTAACACCATGAGACACATCGCATGATGATGCAGACTCACATGTAGGTGACACGAAAATACTGAGGCAGTCCCAACATCATACACCACTCCTGGGGTGCCATTTCCAGGTTACAATAAGGAAGTGGACTGAGTTATGAACACATATTGATGTACCACCAGTGCAAACTACACACTGCTGCACACACTGAAAGAGCCAATTGTCCATCAAAATAGCATATGTACAGAGAGATGGGCCTTCCTGCACAGATACATCCAAATCCACAGTTAGCCTGGATCACTGGAGCATGTTTGGTAGTGTAGGTGCACTGTTGCACATGAGCTACTGGCAGAGGAAACAACAAAGGCTTGCCTAGAAACAAGACAGACATGGGACAACTGTGCATTGTCAATACTGAACAGCTCAGTGCTGCCAGCTTATGGAGATGTGTTGGGCATTGTCACCTGCCCAATTCAAAGGGCCTCAGTGTCGCATTTCATCTGCAATGACATACTTCTAAATGGATGGGACGTCCAGGCCATGTATTGCAACCATGTTATCACCACATCTGAATCCATTGTGTGTGTGGATGAATCATGTCCCCTCCAGTGAAAGCACACTGAAACATGTGGAACACTATACAATGCATGGTTCATACATACTGACCAACAGTTCGGAAACCAAATCATAATCCCAGGTCAATGAGCCAAACACAAGTTGTCATGTCTAACAACCCAGTGCAGGGAAGACCTCACAGAAGCCCAGGAACTCACAAAATACCACAAACACATATAAGTCACAGACAATACAAGATATCAACTGCAATGCTACATGACATTCCTGTTGCAAACACTTACAAATTACTCCTATTATCTTTTGCAGCAGATCAGGGTTATGGGATCCAGCCATGGATCATGACCCCATTCCCCAACCCAAGCACAGCAGCAGAGCGTGCCTATAATGAGGTCCACCAGAGGACACCCACCATTGTGGAAAGGACTTTTGGCATCCTGAAGTCCAGATTCAGGTGCCTGGACATCACAGGAGGCAGCCTGCTATATGCCTCACACATTGTGTGTAAAAGTATACATATCTGTGCTATCCTGCATAACATTTCTGTGAGGGTGAACATCCCATTATATGAGCCGGACCAAGAACTGCCTGAGGAGAAGGATGAAGAGAATGTTGGCAGGGAAAATGAGTGGAAACAGCAGAACACAGCTGCAGGAATGTGCCGTATACAGCAAATTGTACACGACTTTTTCACTTCATAGTCACTCTACACACCTTGTTAAGATATGTAAATAAACACCTTACTGGATCACACAATCCTGCTCTGGTGTCTTCATTCTCCATCACATGTACTTTAGGAATGTAAGTATTACCTCAGGGAGCATGTTACAGAGACAAATCTGTCTACTTCTGATGCAAAATCACATGTGATGAGTATGATTGTACAGCAAACATCACACACATATAAAATATACTCATCTCTTGAATGTCACATATGAAGGATACAATCAATGGACCACAACATATGAGTCACATCTGCGTTGCCACATGGTTAACTGTAGCGCATGACACACAACTATGACATCTCCAATCATAAGGTAAAAAGGGCCCCATACATGAGGCAGTGGATGTGAAATATCAGAAGTACAGGAATGTATGAACAGACCCCTGACATTACTAAGTGTGAGACTTGCAATGTCTGCAAGGAGCTTGTGTGACAAGGGGGGGCGTAATTTGTGACAATGAATAGCATGATTGTCCCAGGTATGACAAGCAATGTTCATAACACATGCCCTGCGCAGTCCATTACTGGAAATCAGTCCTGCCACTGCCATGGAGCCCAATCCTGACACAGGGTACACATGCCCACACACTTGGACTGGGCACTTCTGTGGAATGCACATCTGAAAATATGTGAACACATGCAGACAGGGCAGCAGGTACACCACAGCAACACAAGTAACATGGCTAATTATAATGAGTGGAATTTTATGGGTGGAATTTAGGCACAGTGTCTCAAACACAGTACGTACCAAACATGTACACATGTCAGACATTTGTGTAGTCTACACACAAGTCACCATGAACTCCTAACCAACAATTAATGACATATAAGGGGTAACATATCCTACACAACACTCATCAGCCATCCTCAATGATACCTGAAGTTTGTTTGTCATCTGAGATGTAATGTCCCTTAAGTCAAACAACTGCACACACCACATGAGTCAACACATGTTACAAACACATACCATGACTGTTGTAGCTCACTGATTGCCATCACATGTAGATACATATTTGGGACACATTCATACATTTGCATGACGTCCAAAGTACTGTATGCTGTTCCTTGAGACACATAAACATTGTTGTTACAGATCATTCACACCCAAATCACAAAGTAGCATGCTCTACCACATGTGGCCATACACTATATTACGCACTGCAAACCATACCATCCTATCTTCATGTTGATACAGGGTGCATCCATGTTAAATATGAGAAAATCACACATGTGGATATCAATTGAAATTGAAGTATACAGGTAATGCGTTGTATATTGTCGCACATGTAGGTGATGTGTTGAAAATATTCACGCAAACTTCATATGCGTCAAAAAAATACCTGCATCGCGTAAAACGTGCCGGGAGGGGACAGGAGGTAATGCAATAGGAAATCCTGTTTACAGGCATGGTACATTGGGGGTAACTGTTTGTTACTTGTACCAGTGTATGTGATTTTGTGTCTTTCATATTGTATTTGTACAGGTGGGTGTCTGTCTGGGTGTTAGATTAGTTGGGTCAGTTGGGGTTCTTAAGTTTGGGCAGTAAGTTTCCTTTATTTTCATTTCTTTTCTTTTTTTTCAGTATTTACTGTTTGAATTTGTGGTTGAGGGACATGTCAGAAAGGGCGAGGCTAACATGGATGGGGGAGGACGAGCTTGGGAGCTTTGTGTGGCTGGTGTGCCACTTCCTACCCATGATGCTCGAGATGGGTGGCCGGGTGATAGAGGGGTATCACACAGAGGTGAGGCAGCTGCGGTGGGTCAGGGTGCTCCACCACCTGAAGAGGGTTACCATACCAGCCGGAATGAGCACCAGCTAAAGCATCGCTAGGCTGACCTGGTGGCCAGAGAGCAGGATCTGCTGGACCACCTGGGTGGGGTGATTGGGGGCCCTGTTGGTGAGTATCCCATTGACAAATGTGTACAGTATAATGATCCTGAGTGACAGTAGCAGATGTTTTGGCGTGCTGCATGCAAAGTGTGTGGCCAGGTTGAATGCAACCAGAACAAAGTGATAGTGTCCCAGTACTGAGATGGAGTCCACATGTCTATACATGTTAACAATGCAGGTCAGAGGTTTGTTGAGTCATGTATGACTATCACTTAGGACCACATGTACGAAGCTCTTTTTAATTGTTGCAAACAGCCCAGTTTGCAGAATTGGGCCATTTTCTATGAGAAAAAATGTTTTTTCCAATGCACAAACCTAGTTTTGCCATTCCGCAATCACATTACCGAATCACAAAACAGGGTTTGTGAGTCGCATTTAGGAAGGGGCGTTCCCTTCCTATTTGTGAGTCGCAGTCCAATGTATGATTGTTTTGTGACCACGAATGGCGTCATAAAACAATTGCAGTTACCACCAGTTACCACCAGTTTCAAGCTGGTGCTAACCCATTCGCAAAAGGGAAGACCCCCTTTGAATGCAGGCAAAAACATTGGTTCGGAGCAGGCAGTGGTCCCACGGATGACTGCCTGCTCTGAAAAAATTTAAATAAAAGTTATCATTTTTGTTTTTGACATGCATTCTGTTTACCCTTAATGAAAGCAGGCTGCATTAAAAAAAAGATACTGCTTTATTTAAAAGCAGTCACAGACATGGCAAATTTAGACCAATCTCATGAATATGCATGAGGTAGGTCATTTCCTACCCCATTGTGAATTGCAAACAGTGTCATTGACAGTGATGTACATCACATTTTCCAACTCGCAAATAGCGAGTCACTAAGGGCCAGATGTAGGTAATTCACAAATTGCGACTTGCAATTTGCGAGTCATAGCGACTCGCAAATTGCAACTCGCAATTCACAATGCAGAAAGGTGTCTCAGACACCTTCTGCGACTCGCTATGGGGTCGCAAAGACCCACCTCAAAAAATGCGAGTCTAGGCACTCACGGGGATGGTGGCCTGCTGGAGACAGCAGACCACCATGTCCGTGACTGCTTCAAGGAAAACGAGCTGCAAATAGAAAAAATACCGAAACCTTTTTGTTTTGGGTTTTTTCAGAGTAGGCAGTGGTCCATAGAACCACTGCCTGCTCTGAAAAAATAATTTTTTGAGCATTCGCAAAGGGGAATGGGCCCCATGGGTACCCCTTCCCGTTTGCGAATGAGTTACCATCCACTTCAAGTGGATGGTAACTGCGAGTTGACTTGCGACCGCTTTCGCGGTCACAAATCAACTCTACATCGCGGTGCGAATCGCAAATAGGAAGGGAACACCCCTTCCTATTTGCAAGTCGGAAACACATTTTGCGAGTCGGTACCCACTCGCAAAATGTGTTTCTGCATCGCGTGAGGCCTTTTGCGCTTCGCAAATGGCGTTTTTCGCCATTTGCGAGGCGCAAAAGGCTACCTACATCTGGCCCGAAGTCTCATATTTTGCGACTCATAAAACCTGATCTTCGTATATGTGCCCCTTACCAACACATTTCAGGTGCCATGGCAACACCTGTGCCTATGCATTCTGTCAATGATGATCAGGTAAGACACTGTCAACATAGCATAGTTCACTGGATCCTGACAGCAAATAGTCAATCCATGTTTAGCGCTACCTTGTCATCATTACACACATATGATCCCTGCCATTATGTTGGCAGAGGGGGCATACCCGGCTTAGTGGACACTGCCAATGGGGCATTTATTACCAACATACAACTGTGCCACATCTGTCATGGACCACTGAACGCATGGTAATTGCAGACTGAAAATTAAGCCACATGTCCATCACACAGTAACTCAGTGTCCCATGATGCACAAGCCAAAATACCTGAGTCACTTGTATTGCAGTGCACCAGGGAAGTGGCATGGAAATTTTCACCCAAATACAAATCATGCCATGGAGTACCATCTTAAATGAATTAGCCACATATGCTTGTTGTAGGGTTTAGCACCACATGATTGTTAGGCCCAGTGCATGTGTGCAGATATGGGGCTCTCACTCACTGGAGTGTCAGTGTCAATGTGAGTTTGCAGTGGTATGTCTGTTGTACTGTCTTCATGCAGGATCACCAGCTCACTCATGTAAAATTTTACACACTGTGATATGTTGTCCACTTGTATGTACAGTGATATGACACTGAGCATATATTTCCATCCATGTCTTACAGGTGGCCCTGCCCCCTATACCATCGGGGAAGTGGTAAGATTTCAGGACCCAGACGTATCTAGTAAGTGTGATAATGTCTGTCCCATGTAGTGACTGCAGCCGTTGTGTGAGTGACTCTTGTGTGTTGCACTCATTGCAAGATATGATGATCTGGCACGTGATCAGAGATCTTAGTAGGCTGGATGGTGACATAGTGTCCCATGCAAGGGTTACCCATTCACAAGCAGAGAGTCATATCTTGAGAGTCTTGTGTTGTGCAATAGGCATCAGCGTGTGAACAAGGTGATTAGTAGTTACATGTAGGCCCACATGTGACTTGGAAGTGTACTAGTGTCAGTATATTAGCACCCGGTCATACTCTCATCCTCACAACACAGTGATGCACCAGTTATCCACACTAATTGGTGCATCCCTGTATTGCAATGTACATGTAGGACTGTATGAGTAACTTTCCCCCAGCATGTGGCCTTATAAGTTGTACTCCATTTACGTGACACTTATGTGGTATGTAATAGGCGTGCATGCAGGTCAAGGCCAGACATGTGCTGGCATCAATGTGGGTGTTTTGGAGATTGTGTTGGCAGATCAGGTGTTGATGGTTGTCCACACCTGGACACATGGATGTAGATGTGAATGACCTACGGATACCTTATTCCTAGGTAACAGCCCTCCTCACATATGTTCCAATCACTAAATCCATGTGTAAGTGGACATGCCTTCATGGTTGACCCAAACAGTTGTGATGATGTATTGCATGCCCATCCCTCCTGAAGCCCAGGGGTAGGGGAACAACATATATGTAGGTAGATGTGAGGGTCACAGTGTAGATACAAGTCATCTCATTTAGGTTTACATGGGTCCCAAACAACACTGACCCCTTATGATTATCAACTGCATGCCATACTGCCAATTACATCTACTAGACACTGGTATTGTGTGCTTTGAAGTTGACTCAGATTATAAAGATTAGTGGGCCTGGCCCATGTGAGGTAGTTGTTGCCTTTGCATTGTGACACATTGCACTAAATCAATGCAAAGATTACTTTATTTGGTCCAACTCTTGTTGCGCTTTGCGTTGGTTTAAATGAGATGAAGTGTAGGCAGCATTGCCATTACATTCATCAGGGACATTGTACTATCTGGACTGTGATTTGGATTGCATGTGCAAATCGAGGCAGAGTGTTAGAGTATCATCTGTACATACATCACACAGTGATGACACTGATGGTTGCCTTTCTCAGTTTTACAGCTGCCAACATGGATATTGCGGATCCCAGGGTGTTCCAAAAGAGGGCAGTGCAATATCGCCACATATTGGATGTGGTGTCTGGGTACTGCAAGATGGCACAACACTATCGAAAAGAGTGAGCCACAGGGGAATGGCAGGCATTCAACCAAGGGGGAACCGCACTGGCCATGAAGAGTGGACCAAGCACCACACCTACACATGGGATCACAGCCACCACCGTCACATCTGCCCCACCTGCAGCACCATCAACATCAGCACCACAGCCCACCACGCCTGCTGCAATGGACATGTCAGCAATAAAAGAGCTCCAGAGGGACATGAAACACATCCTCAAAATGCTGGACAGCCTAAAGAAGGATATGGACTGCAATACATAGAGACTGAAGGCCATCAAGAGAACTCTCAGGAGGGCCAACCTCTGAACTCTTGCCTCCCCTTCAACCCTAGTTCAGTCCCCTCCCTCCTCATTCCTCATCATGTTTTGTAGTGGGTTTCAGGGGGTTAGTGAAAGGTTAGAGTAGGGTCATTGTTTAGATAGGATAAGTAGGTTTGGTGGTGGTTTTTCATTTTATTACATGTTAATTTGTGGGTGGGTGGGGGTTAATGTTGGGGCTTTTGTGTATATATAAAAAACATAAAAATATATATCTATCTATCCATATATATTCACAGTTTCCCACGTTCCATTTGCAAAGAGGATAAGCACTCCAAGGCGAATGTTCAATGTGATTTATTCAATTTGAATAAATCACATTGAACATTCGTCTTGGAGTGCTGATCCTCTTTGCAAACGGAAAGTGGGAAAGTGTGAATTTAATAATGCAGTGGCGCGTGTTACCTGTCAAGCACCACCGGCGGAGCGACCATGACAGATTCATGTATATATATATATATATATATATATATATATATACACATATATATATATATATGTATATAGATAGATGGATAGATGAATATTCATGTTAATTTATTTATATATATATATATATATCTAGATCTATCTATCTATCTATCTATCTATCTATCTATCTATCTATCTATCTATCTATCTATGTATATATATATATATATATACACATATATATATATATTTGTTTAGGATTAGGTAGTATATGTTTAGGTTAGTATATGTTGTCCTGCATGTGTCTCGTCATATAGGGGGGTGGGGGGGGCAATATTTAGAGTGTGTTGTTAAATATGTTAAGTAAGCTTAGCATAGGGTAGTTAGGGCCAGTTGCGGGTAACGTATAGGTAGGATTGATTAGGTTAGTATAGGTGTTTTACATAGGTTTAATTTCAGTTCCATATATAGAAAATAAAACTTTGGGTACTCCATTACTGCATGTGCCATATGCTTGGGGATCAGGGTCTGTGCATGAGTGTACAGTGCCTATTGTCTGTTGGCCTGGCCTGCATCCACATCCCTCTGTTGACATGTTACTTCCCACTTACACTTGAGCTGTCACATTGGCAGCTACAACAAATCTACTTCTAAATGCATCTGCCTTCCAATGTACCTACCACTCAAGGTGACTATAGCCATGTATTAGACAGGTAGGGGGGCTTTTTAAGCTGTAATTGTTTGGATCCTGTGTTGAGATGTCGGGCACTGTGGGACGTCTGCCTGCAGCCTGAGGTTCATGTCAACACTGCTAAACTGAGCAGTGCCAAATTCAGATGAGGTCAAGTATAACAATTTCACACCAATGTGTTTCACTTGTACTCCCAGCTGACGTTATTGGCCGAGCACCCTTAAACAGCCATTGCTGCTGCATGTAGTGGGTGAGGCATGTATGTTTTAAAACAAATGTCACATACGCAATAACTTGCTTGTAGGGGATGTGCCCAGCATTGACATTAATCATGTAGATATCTTGTGCGTAGATATCTGCCCACAATTTTTCTGCACTCTTGTACCAACACTCTGTGACGATAGGCATGTTACACGTATCACAAATCTCCAGCAAAGTAGATTTGTCACATTACACAGACAAAGGGCCTCATTCTGACTTTGGCGGGCGGCCTGTCCCGCCAACAGAATACCGCTGCGCGGTCAAAAGACCGCCGCAGTGATTCTGAGTTTCCCGCTGGGCGGGCGGGCGACCGCCAGAAGGCCGCCCGCCCGCCCAGCGGGAAACCCCTTTCCACGAGGATGCCGGCTCCGAATGGAGCCGGCGGAGTGGAAAGGGTGCGACAGGTGCAGTTGCACCCGTCGCGATTTTCAGTGTCTGCTATGCAGACACTGAAAATCTTGATGGGGCCCTGTTAGGGGGCCCCACGACACCCGTTACCGCCAGCCAGGTTCTGGCGGTCAAAACCGCCAGAAGCAGGCTGGCGGTAAGAGGATCGGAATCCCCATGGCGGCGCTGCCTGCAGCGCCGCCATGGAGGATTCCTCAGGCCAGGGGAAAACCGGCGGGAAACCGCCGGTTTCCCTTTTCTGACCGCGGCTTTACCGCCGCGGTCAGAATTGGCCTGGATGCACCACCAGCCTGTTGGCGGTGCATCCGCGGTCCCCGGCCGCCAGGGTCGGAATGACCCCCAAAGTGTTTGTGTAGGTGCTGTTTATTTTAAAGTGCTGTAGTGCAATATTTACATTGTCCAGGTCTGTGACCCCATTATTGTAAACCATTCTAGTGTGACACAACACAAGTGCAGGGTTGAGGGACATGTCATTGGACATGCTGAGGTGAAGTGTCGTTCAGGGCAGGGGAACATGAATTGCCAATGAAATAGTGACAGACAATTGCAGTCCATAATGTAAAGGTTAACAGTGTGTCGGTGAAGAGTGCAACTGTAGCAAGACTGGCATGTTGTCAAGCACAGGACAAAGGGAAATCACTGCCCATATGGCATGGGCTGGTGCTGCAAGGAACTCCTATGGGTGAAGATGATCTGTTCCACATCTTCATCGTCTGATGTGTGTGCTGTCTCCTCTGCCCTTGATGGTGGTGGTGGCAGGGTTGAGGGGGACACACACACTTCAGTGGTTGGAGAAGCTGACACCAAATATCCGACAGTTGCCATCTGTGGAACTACATATGGCATCACTGGTGCAAGGACGAGATGCTGATTATTGAGTATGGCAGTAACATCCCTGTGGTAGGCAGCCATGTCTGCCCTGAGGGAGGTCAGTTCCCGGTGCATGGAGTCCTGCTTGTTGTCATGCATGGAGCAGTAAGATTGGGAGATTTGGTGTTGTGGCAACTCCCTCGCAGCAGTGGTTAGGTCCCTCACACACTGTTGGACTCCATGCAGTGGGGATTGTGTGCCTTGTTTGGCTGCTGTCTGTTCAGTGGTCGTTATCATGCACATGCTCATACCCTCAAGGCTGGCTGCCATAGTTTGCATCACCACCCACACCTCCTTGCCAGCTCCCGCTGGACTCCCACTACTGTCCTCTCAAAGGTGGTCCCTGTGTAACCAGAGTCCTCAATGGTGTTTGAGCTGGCAGGTCGTGCTAATGGGGTGGCGGGTGCATCCTCTGGGATGGCTGCTACATGAATGCTCCTCCTTGCGAAGGGAGGTGGTGTCTGAAGGGTTCCCAGGACATCTTGGGGGGTTTCCTGGATGATTGGTTGTCAACTGGTCATCTGGGTCATCAGGACAGGCTGGTCCACAGGAGAGTTATCGTCCTCTGCAATGAGATATTGTACAATTAGTGTGTCTCTGTTGTGCTAGTTGTAACGTGACGTCAATAACTTCCTACTGGTGGTACATTGTCATCTTGGCCCCCATGCATTGTTCCTGTCATTAATGTTTGCAGTTTCTCAGCCCTATGCCCCACCTGCATTTCACATGTAGTGAAGGGCTGTTTGGGCAATTGTCTGCATCACATCTTCTAGGTGTGGGTTCTGTCCAATTTTTGGATTGCCACCTTCTTGTCCTCATCAACCTTCCCTCTGCTTCCATTGGCATGGTGAGGCCTTGCAATGAATGTTGGTGTGCTGATGCCACAGCACCACACATGACAATATGGCCCTGTCCCAGTCTTTAATTTTTCACATACACCTCTGTGGTGCAGAGACCTAGCACCACACCATGCATGGCATTTCTAGGAGACAATGCACTTGTTACCATTGGTAGTTTCTCATGTTGATGTTTGCGTATGTGTGCTGCATTGCATTGCACTGATGGACCTGGCAGAGTTTTGTTTCCTCTTGTGACTGTGCGGGTGTGTTCACCTTCCTACACACATATGTCCCACCCCAATGCAGTTGTCTTTGCGCTATGATACCTGAGATGTGGCATGATGGCATTGCAGCTAATGTGTCACAGGTACAGAGCTAACCCCAAGGATTGCCAGCATGGGTATGAGATTACTGCTGTGTACATCATTATGTATGTGACAGTGCCTGATGGTTATTGAGTGTATGGGCATGATCAGTTGACAGGAGTTGCACTTGGATAGGGTTTGATGGGGATTGATCCCGAGGTCATACTGAACCCTCATTTCGAGTGTGTTTGTTTTATGGGCACCTAACTGCCATTTCCCAATTGACGAGCGTAAACAGCACAGGTAGTTGTGGCAACTGTTGTCAATGGGAAATGCCCTTGAGCCAATGGCCTAACACTGGGCATTTTCCTATAGTTTACATTCTGACAATACCAGCTTTCCTGTGACACAAGACCAGTTTTACGTTCTACCCTACCCTTCTGGTCTGCTTCAGCATTTCCACCAGCCTTGGCATGGCGGTGTACCCCCATGCAGAGGTTGTTGGTGTTGTGTTGTGCTGTGCCCCTGGATGCCCATGCACCTGGCATGGGAATTGCAGGGGGTCCCATGCCCTGCCTCTTTGCCCTTTTCACTGCCTGATTTGCAGGACTAACATGGATTGTGTAGTGGCTATGTGCCTCCCCCTTTTTGCCCTTGACATTTTGGCATTTTTGTCCCCCATGCAACTTACCCTGCATATGTGTTGTTTCCTGGTAGTCTGCGCAGTCCTGTCCTGAGATACCAGTGACGATTTCCTCTGGGATGACGGCTGCAACCATCTCCTCCATCTCGTCCAGGTCCTCTTGTGGTGCTGGACTCCCACCTCCGGTCTGCAGTGCTGCCTTCCTGTTCCTTGCCATTTTCTCCTTTGCACTCCGCTTGTAGTCATGCCAGCATTGCTTGCACTCAGTAACAGTTCTCCTGACCTCTGCCACACTGTTAATCGTGTCCACAATCTGCTGCCAAATTGCCTCTCTCCTTCCAATTGGCAATTTAGAGGTGATAAAGAGTTTATGTTGGTGACCGTCACCTCTCTCACCAGTATTTCATGCTCCTCTGCGCTGAAGCGACACTTTCTCTTTTTCTTGTCTCTCCCCTAGGTCTTGTCAAAGTCCTCCAGGCTGGTGCCTGGTTGTCTGGGCTCTCCCTGGGTTTGTGGATCCATCTTTCCTCTCCTTTGCACTGTTTGCTCCATTAGCGTCACCTTTTGACGCTATTGCGGGCAAAATTGGAGCATTTCCATTTTGTGACGTGTTCACATGTCGTAAACCAGATTAGAGTCATTTTTCCTGCGTTAGCGTCATTTTGCCTTATGACAAGGTGCAATGGTTAGTGTCAGGAAAAATTACTCTAACCTATTCTTAGCACCACCCAGCGTCATAGTATCAATATGACGCACGGGTGGCGTTAAAAAATGGAGCTAGACAACCCTAAACTTTTTGACGCAAAACTGCGTTTGCACAGTTTTACGTCAAAAAGCATAAATCTGTCCCCAAGTATCCATGTATCCAATAGCAGCCTGACTGTAGTAGTGTAGCCAGTGTGCCATGGGCCCTAGTGCAAGTTATGAAATGGGCCACCTGAATGCTGTAAAATACAGAAATAATCAGGGTTCAGTAGGCACTTCAGGTTTCTAAGATAGGTGCCACTATACTTGATGCACCAATGGAAGATACTCCCCTTCCTGACTGTGTCTTGATTCCCTGCTGTACTAGAGATGCAGTGAGCTGTTGATCTGGGCAACAGGATCTGGAATTCTGTTCCAGTTGTGGGCACATTAAACAAGTGGATCATAAATCGATCAGTGTGTTCTTTTCCACGGTAGATTGAAATTCCTCCTGCCTCACGGTTCCAGTCTCCTGTCTGCCAGTAGCCTAGTTCAGAAAAAACAAAAAGAGAGAGAGGCACAGGGGCACTGTAAAGCAGCAGCTCCATGACTTCCATTCCAAAAGAGGTGAAAACACATATGGTACCAGAGGTTATGTCGAAGTTGGACTCTTGCTCTAGGCAACACTGCTGCTTTAGGGAAGACAGCACTTTTGTTTGCAGGTGACTAGGCCAATCTTACAACAAGTTGCCACTGTTGGCCAAACCCTCCAGGGTCACAAGCAGTACCTCACCAAAACACAAACAGTAAAAGGTGATTTCTGGCAGCCTTCATGCATGGACTCAAGAATGGGACATCTCAGGGGAGTCGTGGTTAACTGGAGAGTACCCTTTTCTCACATGAACAATAATTCTCAGTCCCACACAGGCAATGAAGGAGATGCAGTATAGTTTTTAATAGGTTTTATTAACAAGACTGCAATCTGCTGTAAAATTCCTGAGCTGCAATGATTAGCATAGTGAACAATGCAAGAAATAGAATTGTGAAGATGAGAGTCGTAAAAACAAAGCCCCCCACTATCTTGCAATAACATGAGATGTGAAATAGACCTTAATACCCATGGAGAACCTAATCTCTAACCTAAGGAGTGCTAAGTGTGATAAACCTAATCTGCCAGTCTCATGTCCATGAGCCCCCCAGCTCTTGTTACCTTGGAATGAGGTCTCTACATCACACTACGTGGGAACAAGGCGATGTGTAGCATAGATAGTGTTGATGGTATTTGGTAGGAATCCCTCTAATAACCTTGTCTGTGTGAGATGTATTTATACAGATCTTGTAGGACCCCTGACGCAGGTATGTTCCCAAACAATAGATCAGAAGGGATGCTTAGGGTGGCAATTGTATAAACAATTCCCTCCAAAAGTACATTATGTTCCTGTCACATGGAA
This sequence comes from Pleurodeles waltl, assembly GCF_031143425.1. Taxonomy (NCBI): domain Eukaryota; kingdom Metazoa; phylum Chordata; class Amphibia; order Caudata; family Salamandridae; genus Pleurodeles; species Pleurodeles waltl. The sequence goes on along the minus strand of NC_090440.1, from coordinate 642,051,290 downwards.
GCGGGAAAGGGACATGATGTGAATACCTACATAATCACTTGTCTTTGACGCTGATAATGACGCCTTCACACAGTGGCTCTGATAACGTGAAATCAAAACACTTCCAAATTATAAACTTAACAGCCATCTCAGAAGAAATAATTAAATAAATGTGCTAAAACAAAGCACCTTAAGTAGGTTAAAAGTCACTAGGTGACTGGACACAGGTCTGCAAGCCAGAAGGCTAAGCAAACTCCTGATCCCCAATAAAACTAAATAGGATCCACTACACCCTCCCCATTCCCGGAACAAGTATGATGCCACATTGATGACGCCTGAGAAGGTGCGTGATCCCGAGCTAAAATGCTCTGAACTAAAAGCATACTAAAATATTGTTAAAATACAATTAAAAACTAGTTAAAAATATTTAAGACATAAAAAGAGACAAAGGGCCTGATTACAACTTTGGAGGAGATGTTAATCCGTCCCAAAGTGACGGGAAAGTGACGGATATACCACCAGCCGTATTACGAGTCAATTATATCCTATGGAACTCGTAATACGGCTGGTGGTATATCCGTCACATTTGGGACAGATTAACACCTCCTCCAAAGTTGTAATTAGGCCCAAAATGTTGACCATGACAAGCACAGTAGGCCAGATTTAATTTGATCAAAAGGCAATCGGAGCATAACTTCAAAACTTTGGAATAAAGCCAATGGTTGAATTTATTATTTATAGTTGTGATCTCGAAGAATGTCTCCAAAGTCATCAAAAAGAGGGCATCCAGGAACAAATCCACATCGTCAGATGTCAGATCAACAACAGGATTGGCACACATCCAAAGTGCATGAAGGAGCCAGATAGTTCACCAAGGGCGGCTCATAAGTGGCCTCGCAGATCAGCCTCAGTCTCATGGGGCACAACTGTAAATAAAGCCTCATCGGGAACACAAACAGTTCTCGGTCCAAGGGAGGCACCGGTGGAACAGCAAGGCACACCGAAGGTAAAAACTCAAAGAGGCACCAGATGCAATAGAAGACAGGTGGCACACACCATAGGATTGGTCAGGATAACAATGACCAATCATGCTCCAAGTCCTCCAGCAATGTAGTACAAAAGAACTGCACCATGCGAAGACGGAACAGTTGGGTTGGTGGTAGTAGCTCCATCATTCCTTTTAGCTGGAAGGGAACAACCACTGTATATCAGGAACAGCAGCAGTAGTATCCTGCCAAAGAATGCCAAAGTCACAAAAAAGCTGCCAAACACATTTGAAAAGAGTGAATGGATGGCTGAAGGATTGACTCCTAAGAGAGTCTGGCAGATGGACAGAAATCCAGATATTACAGCCTTAACAAAGTGCAAAATCCCTGTTGTTCTGGAAGAATTGAATATTCTCTATACGAGCTCTCCAAAGTGCTTGGGGAAGTTAGTATTCAATAGAGATTGTATCTCGGCTGATGATCTTGTTATCTGGAGAGCATATGTCTCTCTAGTCGATGTCAACGCAACTTGTTTCTGGATCAGTAGCGCCTTTAGTCTGCTTAGCTTTTCATAATTTACATTGGTAGTATCAATGTGAGGTTGCATTTTTGCTACTCTTATATCTCGTGTGGGAGGGAATAGAACATGTCCACAACAAGTTACAATCTTAGAGACTGAAATTACATAGGCAAATCTTGGTCTCATACCGCAACAGCTCTGGTCATTCAGGACCACATAACTTCCATTTGAAAGTATATGAAATGCAGAACAAATCAAAGGGACAGGAGTACCCTTCAGAAAACAGGCCATGTTCATGACCCTCGCATTCCAAAGGCCATGAAGGGACTCCTGTTTCCAAATCAGTGAATTTCTAACAGCAGTCTCACATTCACTTGCGCTGACAAAAACTTCTGTTTCGCCGTTCAGGCATTTATATTCAAAGGGCAACTCCCAATCTTCTTAATTATAGCTATCTCCTAGCCACTCGTATGTACCCATGGCAAGTTGCTTCAAGCATTTTGAAAATCGAAAGGTGGAAATGGGTAGATTTATAATGCCATGTACGAGCCGTACTGTTGATGGACATTCTGCAACCGTGAAAGGCAACTTTTCTAACTTTTCTAAATGAAGCATGGTGAAACTTGCATCCCTTTTAGCGATTTTCTGTTGTTCCCTGGATAAATTAAAAGCAGCAATCAGGTCACTACAGTTAATATACTTCCATGGAACGTGGCAATTCTTTAGAATCTGTAGTCTCCAACCTAACTGCATGATGGAACGCAGTTGACTTTCTCCATGGTGTAAAAGGGACATGTCATACTGAATGATGTCTATCGCAGGTGACACTATGTTATTAAGGGAGTATATTCTGTTGGACATAGCATTCATGACAATATGGACAACAGCTAAAGCCTTTTCCAAATGTTCCTTATTTATCTGCCTTAAACGCACAGCTGGTTCCATTTGAGAAAGTTTCCCGGCCTAATTGTATTCGGCACACAAGAATCGTTTAGAGCGTTGCTTTCTGGGACCTAACAAGAAATCCTGTAAGTCTATTTTTTCAGATAGTATATTAAGATATTAGGATGCTCTTTAACTGTTGCTAAGGTGTCAGTCTGTAACCATTGTTGGCACAGTTTACCCACCGTATGTGGTAACTATACCCGAGTGTTGACCCAAGACAAAGTGAGGGTCCGGCCAGCTAATGTTGAAACCCCCTGAGCAATTAACACCTGTCACCTGACACCTATTTGTGCCTATTGGCCACAATAACCACCCGCCGGGACTGGGAAGTGATGAATTATAGGTACTAGCCTGAACCTTTTCATCTAATTCTTCCTCAGTGATACTTAGGAAGGATTGCCAATTGGTAAATATGGCTGTTGTGGGGACACTGGCCGCATTAATTTTCTTCATTTTTACGAACCCTTAGCAGGATGTCTGCTGAACTGTGCCATTTAAAAATATATTTCGAACAGTAATAAAGCTGCTTTACCCTGAATTTGCCAATCTTGTGTTCCCCATACACTTTCTACATCAATAGTGTTCTTCCAGTATTTGTATCCTTCAACTGCAAGTCAGGAAACAAAGGAATCTGAAGAGATCAATTTAGTGTTCGTTAGCAAAATCGTCTTAATTTTAGAAGGTGGTAACTTGAAGTAGTATGATTCTGCATTTCTAATATCAAGCCCAGAAAAATATGCAAAGTTATCTGAATAAAGCTTTGGGCTCCCCACCGGCGGAGTTGAACAGTGTTTCCACTGTGTGTAATTAAATACCGATCTGTGTCTTGTTTCTCGGTGCAAGTAATAATGTCCCCAATTATTATAACAGAACATTTCCCCATCATTCTTTGTGTTAGTGTACATATCAACACTTTCAAATACCGTATAATCCTGCAGCTCAGCAACCATTAAATCAACTGTTTGAACATTCCTGTCAACAGAAACAACACCAGGTGTAATTACATCAGTCATTGATATTTTAAAGTCATATGGAATTTTAATGACCTCAGTAGGACTGTATATATCAAATAGAACTTTGTGCCAAACAAACCCATCTGGAATTAGTACGGCTGAAATGTTCACTAGGGACAAGTCTCTTCCGATCTTATGTGAGAAAAGATATTGAGTTAGAACTTCATCCACTGGCTCAACAGAAGAGCATTCAGGAAGATAATGACCATTTATAAAGCGAAAGAAAACAGTAACAATCCATAATAGAAAGACAAGCAATGTCAGAAATATCCACAGATAATTCCATGGAGAAACTAAATAGCTATTTTTAAGCCATATAGACAGCTTACGTGTCTTTGAAACATTTTCATTTGCAGGTGGGAAAGAAGTTGAAGAGAAGTCATCAAGATTGACGAAATTACCAGTAGCAGTCTTTGCAAACACAGGATCTGGTGCATTACTGGTGGACGGATCCACTTTGCGTGGAGGTTCATAGTAGACAGTGTCATCAGTTTGTGTTGCATTGGAAGAGAAAACAGCCACATCTTGGACGCTGTTGTTGGTAAAGTGGTAACAGGAATCAGCAAAAAGCTAATTTTCAGCCCTCACTATGATCAAGGAGGCATTTGCAGCATCATTTCACATGCTGGGGTCGTTAGAAGAGTTGTTGTTTCTTCTTTGAAGTGGTATGTCCTACTGAGTAGTGAGAAAGGACCGGGAACAACCTAACGGACCTCTGGGTCTACTGTTCAGGATTGGCCACATGGTGTAGTTTGATATTAGCTGTGGAGACTGTTGGAAAGTACCCTCTTTTTGCCATGGTTATCCCAATTTTCTGCCTGATGTCTGTGTGCTTGACTGTGTACACTGGGATCCTGTTAACTAGGATCCCAGTGATTATGCTCTCTTTCCTCTAAATTTGGTTGTTGCATACTGAGAACCCAGTATTTCACCCACAATTGCCATTCTGGTACCCCCTTATAAGTCCCAAGTATATGGTACTTAGGTCCCCATGGCTTTGGGGTTCCAGGGGATCCTCATGGGCTGCAGCATATCGTTTGCCACCCATAGGGAGCCACTGCAAAGGCTTCTGCAGGACTACCATTGCAGCCTCCGTGAAAAGATGCATGCACCCTGCCATTCACACTGCACCAGGTCACTTATAAGTCACCCCTATAGCAGGCCCTCCAGCCTTGAGGGCAGGGTGCAGAGTACCTGTGCGTGAGAGCAACCTTGCACTAGCAGAGGTGCCCCCACGACCTCCAGTACCAATTTCCCGGGGTTCGTGAGTGCAGGGATGCCATTTTATGCATGCACTGAACATAGGTCACTACATGTGTCCATCTACATAATGGTAAATCCGAACATAGGCATGTGTGGTATCAAACATGTTGGAATCATACCACCAAGGCTTTTGCAAGCATTGGTTGCATGATTCCATGCACTCTGGGGGCTCCCTAGAGAACCCCCACTATTGCCATTACAGCCTACTGAGGTTTTCCATGCAGCCAAAGCTGCTCCCACCTCTCAGGCAGGTTTCTACCCTCCTGTTGCTTGAGAAGTTCAAGGCGAGGAAGGCAGAACAGAGCATTTCCTTTGGGAGAGGGGTGTTTCACCCTCTCCCTTTGGAAATAGGTGTTACAGGCCTGGGGGGGGGGTAGCCTCCTCAAGCCACTGGAAATGCTTTGAAGGGCACATTTGGTGCCCTCCTTGCTTAATCCAGTCTACCCCAGTTCAGGAACCCCCAGTCCCTGCTCTGGTGCAAAACTACACAAAGGAAAGGGGAGTGACCACTCCCCTGTCCATCACCACCCCAGGGGTGGTGCTCAGATCTCCTCCAGGGGGTTTCTGGATTTTGCCATCTTGGGTTCCAAGTTGGCAGGGAACTCATGAAGCATCTGCCAGCAAGTGACGTCTGACCCCTCCCCGATAGGTGCTTACCTGTTTAGCTGGCCAATCCTCCTTTCAGGGCTATTTAGGTTCTCTCATTTGGGTGGTTCTTCTGATTTGGATTGGAAGACTCCAAGAGGAATCCTCTGCATCGCCTTCTCACTGAAGAAGCTGCATCTGGACCCTCCAGGAACTCTATAATATGCAACAAAGAAGCAAAGATGACTTCTGCAACATTGTGTCTTCAGTTCCTGCCAGCAACTGCAACTGTTTCCTGGTCGTGCATCCTGAGAGGACAGCCTGTCTTCAGCCTACACCAGAAGAGTGAAGGAATCTCCCTTGGAGTGAAGGAGTCACTCCCTTCAAGCACCTATTGCTATGACGACTGGCTGCATGGATCCCCTCTCCTGCTGAGCTGCGTGGATCCTGCATCACAGGTGGTGGACTGAAGTGGTCCTAACGGTCCTGACATCCTACTGTCCAGCTTTGTTGGAGGTAAGAGCTTGCCTCCCCCCGAAAGACAGTATCCCCATGCATATTTTGTTTTGCTGTTGCCAAGGCTTGTTGGCATCCTTCCATGAAGTTCTTCTTGCACCATGCAGCTCTGGCCCCCAGCTCTCTATCCTGCGACACACATCTTCCTGAGTGGTTTTTCGGCAGCGTGGGAGCCTTTGTCGCAGTGCTACATGGGCCTCCTCTTGCACCTCCTTTGTTCCTGTGCTGTGGGACTCCTGTGTGTACTGCCTGGTCTTCTGTGGCTCTCTGAGTTGCTGAGAGCCTCCTCTGTGTCCACCTCCTGGGTAGAGTCCACCTGGTCCTTCCTGGTCCCTGGCAGCGCCATTTTCCGCTAACTGTGAGCTTTGGGTGTGCCAAGGCTTGTTAGCGGACTCCAGCGACGCAAAACAGACTGCAATCCTCCATCCCGCATGGGACATCACTTGCATCAACGAGGAACCCAAATCCATCTTCTTGAGTGCAGAACTGACTGTTCTTCTTCACCAGTGGTTCTTCTTTTGCACCTTCATCCGGGTTAGCAGGGGCTCCTGTTCTCCCTGGACTCTTCTGTGCTTCTTGGACTTGGTCCCCTTCTTGTACAGGTCTTCAGGTCAAGGAATACACTGTTGGTGTCTTGCAGTCTCTTCTGATTCTTGCATTATCTTCTTTCTCATGTTTCTGTGTTTTCAAAGAAAGTTACTGTGTTTTACTCCTGCTTTCCTGGGCTCTGTGGTGGGTTCTAGTACTTACCTTTGGTGTTTTCTAATACTCCCAGCGCCCCTCTACACACTACACTTGCCTAGGAGGGAAACCAACATTCACATTCCACTTTCTTAGTATATGGCTTGTGTTTCCCCTGGGCCCATTTCTAACTATTGTGATCTTCACTAATTGCTCTGTTTTCTAACTGTTTTTATTCCTATTTATGTGTAATAGTGTATATAATTTGTGTATTACTTACCTCCTAAGGGAGTGTAGTATATATGGTATTTTGGCGTTTGTGTCACCAAAATAAAGTACCTTTATTTTTGTAACACTGAGTATTTTCCTTCATGTGTGTGAGTACTGTGTGACTACAGTGGTTTTGCATGAGCTTTGCATGTCTCCTAGATAAGCCTTGGCTGCTCAGCTACAGCTACCTCTAGAGAGTGTAGCTTCTTGACACTGCCTACATTTCACTAATAAGGGATAATTGGACCTGGTATAAGGTAAAGTATCATAGGTACCCACTACAAACCAGGCCAGCCTCCTACAGAGACAAATATGTTTACTTTAGAGCCTGACAGTGGTGGTAAGATGATTGTTCTGGTGCCTTATATTTCCAGGACTGTGACCGGTGCTCTGTAGGATTGGCCAGAGTTCTTCTTCACAGCAATCTTCTCACAAACCAGATCCCTAACTTTAGGAATCCAGCCTGTAGAAGTTGTTGGCAAATCCCTCATTCATAAGGTGGCAGCTCTGGTGGATGAATTATCATCACAAAATTGCTGAAGCTCCTATAAGACAGTGAGACGTTCATTTGTGTCAAAAGGTGTATCTGCTGTCACCAAACCAGGCCCATCTACATCTAGGACATACATAGGTATCTCAAAGAGGACCTCATAAGGAGTGTGTCCTCCCAAGGACCATCTTGGCAGATTATTCAGTGTTCTCTGAACCCCATATAGATGATCAAGGCAACTGCGACCTGAACCTAATATTCCAGCTGTCAAGGACTGCGTTAGATCTTGATTCTGTCTCTCTGCAACTAAATATCCCTCTGGATGGTAGGGTTAGGATTAATGGAAGTCAACACCCATCATCCTCATGGTGTCCCTGAATGCCTTAGTGACAAAGGCAGGGCCCTGGTCCGAATGGAATGCTGCAACCACATATGCCCCAATAAAGATCAGCAAGTCTTTTAGAAAAGTTTGAGCGTCAGTGGACCACTGAGGCCATACCCACAGGAATCTAGAACAAGAATCCACAGCAACTAAGATGTATTTGTATGCACCATCAGGTTTAAAGGAACCATAATGGTCCAGATAATCAATCAATCAATCACGATATTTGTAAAGCGCGCTATGTGTACCAGTCAGGGTTTCGAGGCGCTGGGGTGAAAAGGGGGGGGGGGGGGTGGAGGTGTGCTGCAGTTAGCGGTCGAAGAGCCAGGTTTTGAGGAGTCTCCTGAAGGCGAGGAGGTCCTGGGTCTGGCGTAGAGATGTGGGGAGAGAGTTCCAGGACTTGGCGGCGAGGAAGGAGAAGGATCTGCCGCCGCAGGTCTTGCGCTGGATTCGGGGGACGACGGCGAGGGCGAGGTTGGCGGATCGAAGTTGACGTGTGGGAGAGTAGAAATTGAGTCTGGAGTTGAGGTAGGAGGGTCCGGCGTTGTGAAGAGCCTTGTGAGTGTGGGTGAGGAGTTTAAAGGTGATCCTCTTCTCCACCGGGAGCCAGTGGAGTTCCCTCAGGTGAGGGGAGATGTGACATCGGGGTATGTCGAGGATCAGTCGGGTGGAGGCATTTTGGATACGCTGGAGTCGTTTGATGTCTTTGGTTGGGATGCATGTGTAGAGTGCGTTGCCGTAGTCAAGTCTGCTGCTGACGAGGGCTTGGGTCACCATCTTTCTGGTCTCTGTTGGAATCCACTTGAAGATTCTGCGGAGCATGCAGAGGGTGTTGAGGAGGAGGAGACGGTGCTGACCTGTTTGGACATGGTGAGTGCAGAGTCCAGGATGAAGCCGAGGTTTCTTGCGTGGCTGGCAGGGGTGGGTGGGGGTCCGAGGTCGGCGGGCCACCATGAGTCGTTCCAGGCCGAAGGAGAGCGCCCGAGGATAAGGATTTCCGTCTTGTCGGAGTTGAGTTTCAGGCGACTGTTGTTCATCCATTCGGCGATGGATTTTAGTCCTTCGTGGAGGTTTGTTTTGGCGGTGAGTGGGTCTTTGGTCAGGGAGAGGACGAGCTGGGTGTCGTCGGCATAGGAGATGATGCTGAGGTGATGCTGGCGGGCCAGTTTTGCGAGGGGGGCCATGTAGACGTTGAACAAAGTAGGGCTGAGGGAGGATCCTTGGGGGACGCTGCAGATGAGGTTGGTGGCTTTGGAGCGAAAGGGGGAGAGTCGGACTCTCTGAGTTCTGTCGGAGAGAAAGGATGAGATCCAGTGGAGGGCTTTGTCTTGGATGCCGGCTTCCTGGAGGCGGGTCAGTAGGGTGCGGTGGCAGACTGTGTCAAAAGCGGCTGATAGGTCGAGGAGGATGAGGGCCGAGGTTTCGCCGTTGTCCATTTGATGTCTGATGTCATCTGTGGCGGCGAGGAGAGCAGTCTCCGTGCTGTGGTTTCGTCTGAATCCGGATTGTGAGGGGTCCAGGATGGAGTTGTCTTCGAGGAAGTGGGTGAGTTGTGTGTTGACGATCTTCTCGATGACTTTTGCTGGAAAAGGGAGGAGAGAGATTGGGCGGAAGTTTTTGAGATCGTTGGGGTCGGCCTTGGGTTTCTTGAGGAGGGGTTGGATTTCAGCGTGTTTCCAGCTGTCCGGGAAGGTGGCGGAAGTGAAGGAGAGGTTGATGATCTTGCGGAGTTTGGGGGCGATGGTGGCGTTGGCTGTGTTGAAAACATGATGAGGGCATGGGTCCGTGGGGGAGCCTGAGTGGATGGTGTTCATGGTTGCCATGGTTTCTGCGTCGTCCACGTAGGTCCAGGCGGTGAGGCGGCAGTCGCGGTTGGAGACGTCGGGGGGGGGGGGGATCTGGCGGTGGGCCGGTGTTGAAGCTGTTGTGGATGGTAGCGATTTTCGGGTGGAAGAAGGTGGAGAGGTCGTCGCAGAGTTTCTGGGAGGGCGGGATGTCGTTGGCGTTGTCTTTTGGATTTGAGAGTTCTTTCACGATGCCGAAGAGTTCTTTGCAGTCGTGGGCGTTGTTGTTGATGCGTTCGGTGAAGTGGGCGCGCTTGGCGACGCGGATCCGTTGGTGGTGTTCACGGTTTGCGTCTTTGAGGGAGGCGAGGTTGTCGGGCGTGCGTTCTAGGATCCATTTCTTTTTGAGTTTCTGACAACGGCTTTTGGAGGTGGTCAGTTCGTCTGTGAACCAGGCTGGTTTTTTCTTTCCTTGGTTGGCGGTGGGCTTCTTGAGTGGGGCTAAGGTGTTGGCGCAGTCGAGGATCCATTGATGGAGGTTGATGGCGGCTGTGCTCGGGTCGGTCGCGTCGGGTGGAGGGTTTTTAACGAGGGTGCTGGTCAGTTGGTCTTGGGTGACTTTGCCCCAGCGGCGGTAGGGGGGTAGATGGATGCGGTGCTGCTCGGTAATTTTCTTATAGGAGAAATGGACGCAGTGATGGTCGGTCCAGTGGAGTTCGGAGGTGTGGCTGAAAGAGATGTGGTTGCTTGAGGTGAAGAAGGGGTCGAGGGTGTGTCCAGCGATGTGGGTGGGAGTGTTGACCAGCTGGCGGAGTCCGAGGTTGAGGAGGTTGGAGGTCAGTGCTGCGGTGTTGACGTCATTGTTATTTTCCATATGGTAGTTTAGGTCTCCCAGGAGGATGTAATCCGGGGAAGCGAGGGCGTGGGTGCTTGCGAGGTCGGCGATGGTGTCGCTGAAGGGGGCTCTTGGTCCTGGAGGGCGGTATATGAGGGTTCCTCTGAGGGTCGTGTTGGGGTCTGTGTGGATCTGGAAGTGGAGGTGTTCGGGTGTCTTGAGGGTGTCGTCAGTGTGGGTGTGGATTTTGAGGGTAGCTTTGTGAGCGATGGCTATTCCGCCGCCGATTCCGTTGGTTCGGTCTCTTCTGGTGATTTTGTAACCGTCCGGTATGGCGATGGCGATGTCCGGAGCCGAGGAGTCGTTCCACCAGGTTTCGGTCAGGAAGGCCACGTCGGGTGCAGTGGAGTCGAGCAAATCCCAGAGCTCGATGGCGTGTTTTCGTGCGGAGCGGGTGTTGATGAGGATGCAGTTCAGGTGGTTGGGGTTGAGTGATTCTATTGTTGGTTTTGTCGTTCTGATGCAGGAGAAGTTGCAGGAGCGGCAGGAAAAAGGTCCTTTAGTGTGCTTCGGGGACGCCAGGAAGCACTCCGTGGAGGAGCCGGTGTTGAAAGCGCGGAGTTCGTTGGCTGAGTAGCGGACGCGGGGGGCGCGAGGACCAGGGGGAGTGGCACTGGGCACGGTCCAGGCGCGGACGGGCGCAGACGGGCTTGCCTCTGGCGCGCCTCTGGCGCGCCGCCCGCTGTGCGCGTCCACTGCGCGCACGCGCAGCGCCAGCCATTAAGAAGGGAGGGGGGAGGGAGGAGCAGCTGGGAGGCGGGAGGGAGCGGCAAATGGGGGCGCGAGGGGGGCGGGGCCGCAGGGAGGCAGCGGCAGGGATCGGGGAGCGCACAAGGGGCAAAAACACAGAAAACGAGCAAAATTAAAGGCAGTCACAATAAGAAAACCACACAATCAGAAATACAATAATGGCACAATACACGATCGGGGAGACAGCAATCAGGGGGGCACAATGGGGGCAGAAGCGCCGGCGGCGAGGCGCAGAAAAAGCGAAAAAACAACTTACAGGACGGCGGAAGCGGCACACGGGTCAAGTGAGCCCACTAGCCACCAGGGATGAGGCGCAGGAGGATGCCTGCGGGTGGAGGAGGGCCTCGAACATGCAAACGGCAGCGTGGACGGGGGACACAGGCAGGAGGCAGCAGGTTGGTGCTGCGGTCGTGGGGGGCGAGCTCAGGACCTGAAACAGGTCAGAGTTCGCTCACTCGCGACGCGCAGCGCCAGCCATTAAGAAGGGAGGGGGGAGGGAGGAGCAGCTGGGAGGCGGGAGGCGGGAGGGAGCGGCAAATGGGGGCGCGAGGGGGGCGCGAGGGGGGCGGGGCTGCAGGGAGGCAGCGGCAGGGATCGGGGAGCGCACAAGGGGCAAAAACACAGAAAACTAGCAAAATGAAAGGCAGTCACAATAAGAAAACCACACAATCAGAAATACAATAATGGCACAATACACGATCAGGGAGACAGCAATCAGGGGGGCACAATGGGGGCAGAAGCGCCGGCGGCGAGGCGCAGAAAAAGCGAAAAAACAACTTACAGGACGGCGGAAGCGGCACACGGGTCAAGTGAGCCCACTAGCCACCAGGGATGAGGCGCAGGAGGATGCCTGCGGGTGGAGGAGGGCCTCGAACACGCAAACGGCAGCGTGGACGGGGGACACAGGCAGGAGGCAGCAGGTTGGTGCTGCGGTCGTGGGGGGCGAGCTCAGGACCTGAAACAGGTCAGAGTTTGCTCACTCGCGACGCGCAGCGCCAGCCATTAAGAAGGGAGGGGGGAGGGAGGAGCAGCTGGGAGGCGGGAGGCGGGAGGGAGCGGCAAATGGGGGCGCGAGGGGGGCGGGGCCGCAGGGAGGCAGCGGCAGGGATCGGGGAGCGCACAAGGGGCAAAAACACAGAAAACGAGCAAAATTAAAGGCAGTCACAATAAGAAAACCACACAATCAGAAATACAATAATGGCACAATACACGATCGGGGAGACAGCAATCAGGGGGGCACAATGGGGGCAGAAGCGCCGGCGGCGAGGCGCAGAAAAAGCAAAAAAACAACTTACAGGACGGCGGAAGCGGCACACAGGTCAAGTGAGCCCACTAGCCACCAGGGATGAGGCGCAGGAGGATGCCTGCGGGTGGAGGAGGGCCTCGAACACGCAAACGGCAGCGTGGACGGGGGACACAGGCAGGAGGCAGCAGGTTGGTGCTGCGGTCGTGGGGGGCGAGCTCAGGACCTGAAACTGGTCAGAGTTCGCTCACTCGCGACGCGCAGCGCCAGCCATTAAGAAGGGAGGGGGGAGGGAGGAGCAGCTGGGAGGCGGGAGGCGGGAGGGAGCGGCAAATGGGGGCGCGAGGGGGGAGGGGCCGCAGGGAGGCAGCGGCAGGGATACACACACTGTAGTGGACTATTGAGTGATGTCTGCGGTAGGCATTTGATATTTGAGCCCTTTATCTGCTGGCAAATGTCACAGCAAAGAACATATTGTTTGGTCTGTTTGTATAGACCTGGCCATCAGAAGCATTTCTGTAAGAGTGTTATTGTGGCCACAACACCAGCATGTGCAGAGGTGACACCCTCATGCGCTGCTTTGATTAAATGTAATCTCTGGTCTTGGTTGAGGATCACTCGAACTCCAACCCCCAGGAATTGTTGCAAAGACAACATTCTGTGCACTGATGTGGTATAAATATTTTGTAGGGTATGCTTTTGGAAGAGACTTGCCTTCAGCCGAAGCTTTCACGGCAGCCAGTATTTCATTAAATCTTGTCTGAGAACAAGTCACTGCAGCAACATGAGCCGTTGCTACTGCGGATTTGGCCGCTTAATCAGCCAGTGTTGCCAATAACGTGTACTCCTACACGTTCTTGGCCCAATATATTGACTACATGAGCATTAGGTAACATATCCTTAAGATCAGCTACCCTCCCCCACTAAGTTCTGTGTTTAATGGTTTTCCCCTTTGAGTCTCTGAACCTGTTTAATTGCCAATGATCAAGATAATCATTGTAGGACTGGACACAGTAGTACGAATCACAGGCAGTTAATGTGAGTTGTAATGGATCTGTATGTTATAGCGGTAGGATAAGGGCTTTAAGTTCAGCCAGCTGAGCTGTATAGTCCCCCATGGTTTGCATGTTGGTATTGTGAGGGTGGAATATGCCAACCTTCATCACTTCGCCAATGTCTGCGCAAACGGCTGAGTCCTGATGTTCAGTACCTACAGCTGGTTGTGCTGAACCATCAGTGTAAATTACAAAATGGTATCTGTCAAGCGGCAAGATATCAAGAGGTGCAGGCACTCCTATTTGTATTGGAGAAATTCTTGTGTTTGAAGTTTTGGATCAAATATGTAATCAACATCCGTGGCATTCAGGGAGGTTGCCCATTGAATCGAACGTGGTTGTAATGCTTAAGCATTAGGAATGCTAGCTTTGGTGACGGCCTCTAAGGCTGACACCGTGTTAATGACAATAATGCATTTATGGGTTACAAGCGCAGTCCTTGTAAGGCAATAGGCCATTTCATGATGAGTGTGCACCTGTGATTTTTGCATGCCAAGGGACTAAAGTTCACACATTTCTCAGAGATAGTGCATGAACTTAAAACAGAAATAAATCAGAAACAGTGATCAGGTATTGCCTCTTTTGTTCTGGTTAAAGTTCATTGATTAATTCGAAGACATTTCGGGCCGTATTTATCAGCCCCTAGTGCACGGGTTTGTCACTTTTTGTGACGCTCCTGTGGCGCTAAGCACTGCGCAGTATTTACAAGGTGACGTTAAGCCACTTTTTGTGGCTTAACGCCACCTTGTAAATACGGCCCCTTCCCACGCAGCACTGTGTGTGGAAGGGGAGTACAGTGGGTGTTGCTGTCATTTGACGCTTCCTCAGATTTATGACATTTCGTAACCTGAGGCAGTGCCAAAATCTAACGCCACCCCCTTGGGTGGCGTTAGCAGGGCACAAGGAGGAGGAATACTTCTATTCCTCCTCGTTTTTTGCTTTTTCTATGTGTGCTGAATTCTGCAGCACGCATAGAAAGAGCAAAATGCCAGAAATTATTGTTTATGTGTGAGAAGGTTTCCCTTCCTGCACATAAACAATCATTTGAAAATGACACTTTGGCACTTCTGTGTGTGCTGATTTGTGCCAAGGTCCTGCACATAAACAATCATACCCCTTAACGCAGATATCCTTGCACGATTGTGCAAGGATGCCTGAGTTGGTGCTGGCAGCTAAATTTAGCGCCAGCACAGGGGGAAATGCTGGGGTGTGCAGTATTCACTTAAATACGGCTCATCCCCGCATTTCTAAAGTGACGCACTGCCAATTTTTGCGCAGCACCGTGCTGCGCCACTTTTCCTTAAATCTGGCCCTTCGAGTTATATGTTTGAACTGTAAACTCCCTGCACGCAAAATAATACCGCCCCATGACAACGACCTTCATATATAGCATATAAAAAAAGCAATATTAAAATAGTTTTTGTCAGTGTAACCCGAAAAGCACAAGTCGTCACTTTTGACATGCTTTTAATTTTTTACACAGGCAAACTACTGTCTAGAGGTAATGAATGACTCACCGTTCGACGACTGCAACTCCCTCCTTGATGCTAACCCTTACATCGTTTCTTGTTCGGTGGATTTCTGTTTCTGTGGCGACGCTGCGTTCACGACCGTCTGCACAACTATTGCTGAATATTCAAAACAGTGCACCATAGCTGAGGGAACTCCAGTGAATTGGAGGACACCAAGTCTCTGTCGTAAGCATTTCTGGAACATGTTCTCATTTGCTAATGCCACTCATCGAACAGATAAATTTAAGCACGTCTTGTAAAATGTCAGTTTAACGCTAATGTATATTGCTAGGTGACGAGAATGTATTTTTTACGTAGCAGTTTCTGAAAACCCACCAGCAGGCGAACAGGTGCCTAAGCACACAGAACTACAAGCACCGATGGCCAGAGGTCATCTTGTGCCGTTATGCATGCTCAACGAAGCACACTGTTATGTTTAGTCCCCTATATTGCTTTTATTGCACTGTATACCTGGAACTCATGGTACGCCATTCGAAAAATATATATTACCCACTTACTGCTAACTCAAGCCTGCAGCATTCCAAAACATATTATAATAAATGCTATAAACTTTAACATGGTCACAAAAACTTGAAATATGTATTACTGAGAGTCCAAACTTCTTTAACATGACACTGGATAAAGAAAGTCAGAGACAGATGTAGGCAGTGAGGGAGAGGTTTAGATGGAGAATTATACTAGACAGAGGTCTAATGGAAAGAATGTTCACTTGCATAGGGGGCCTCTTGGAAGATGGGGGCCCTGGGGAATAGCCCACTTTTCCCATGCCTTGAAACGTCCATGCACAGGCCTACTCACAGAGGTTAGCACTCTGACAAGTAATATACAAACACACATGCTGTACTTGTCAGGATTTCACTGGCATTGAGACCAGGGTCCAAAGCTAACCCCACTCCTTCAAATTTCAGTCAAATAAAATATGTAGTAAACTCCAGAATCTGAAATGTTCATATAGGGGGGAATAGGGTAAGGGAGATAGAAAAAAAGAAACACTCATTAAGGGTCTTTTGTGCTGATGACTCGAACACGGACTGGTGGAAGTTGTGCATGAAGGATTCTTGGTCTGTAATGGACTGACTTCTGACCCCATGACCCCATACAAGAAGGTACCACTAATATAAATATACTTTTGTGCAATAGGATACAAGTTTTGTGAGTATGAGTAAAACGGCTTATCAGAGTGTGTAAATACAAAACACTGGTTCCCAGTTAGCTTGAACAAATAGCTGTTCTCTTGTGCTTATTCATGCACCTACTCAAATACTCCTAAAATTATTTGCTCAATAATTGTAGGCTGTTATCTGAGACTGCTATCATAGACAGCCCTTCTTTACAAAAAATATCTTCTAGAAAAACAGTTAGGTGAGGAATGAGTTGATGTGAAGGAGAGTTCACTACAAGTGATAAAGTTACCAAACTGTTCAGATCCAGTCAAAGATTTCAGAACTTTAAACCTGAGGTCAATCCCTGGCAGCTGGGGCACAGAGCCAACAGTCTTAACTTAACATTTTTTATAAAACTTTTAAAAGTACCAAAACCGTTAAAAGTCAAAAACAAAACCCAATAAAACCCCATTCCATTTTATGAAAACATACGCCCTCATTACGACCCTGGCGGTGGGTGGTAAAGTGGTGGTAATGCTGCCAATAGGCTGGCGGCAACTACCGCCAAATTATGACCATGGCGGAAAGATCTCCGAAAGACAGCCTATGTACCACACTGACCGCCAGGGCGGAAACAACAGGCACCATGGCAGTAGCCGCCTACAGCCAAGTGGAAATCAATGTTCCACCCACCATATTATGACTGCACAATCCGCCACCTTTTCCGGGGCAGTACCAACAACATCATAAGCCTGGTGGAAACAGATCTCAGAGGGGAAAGGACTCACCATTGGAGACACAGGGAAGAACCACGCCGCCATGGAACCAGAACTGCATGTCTTCCCCATGATCTTGTCGCCGGTGCCTCTGCTCCTCCGCCAGATGATGCTAATGCACATAAGGACAGGATGACAAAACAAAAAGGGGGAGGGAAGAGAGAAAGGAACACTTAGTCAATGGCTGCACCAACACCACCATTGGCGTACACAGCACCCTCACACACAGGGAACAGGCCTACGCAATATGCCATAGCACTAACAGAGAAATACTTAGGAGCCAAGACATGGGGAGGGGCACACATAGCCAATTGCAGCACACCTGGGACCCACGCAGCCCAGACCAGTAGTGGATTCCTACGAGCAAGGTAGCAAGAATTTCCCTCCTGAACCATAGCCACCAGGGGACATCCGCTGCAAATTCAGGCCTGGCCTAGAGGCACCCACTGACCCAAATCCCGCACCCGGATACCACCCTACCATGCGTAAGTTGTAATGATGGGCACTGTACTCACCCCCTTGTGGCTGCTGTGATGCCCTCAAGACCCCATGCAGTTCAGGATAGGCCACCACCAGTATGCGGGCCATCAGGGGGGTCAGGGTTCGACAGGCACCCCTTCCTCATTGGGAGACCATCCCCATCTGGGCCAGCAGGTCTTTCCACCGTTTGCGACAGTGGGTGCTCCGCCTGTTATAGACCCTTAGGGTCCGCACCTCCTTGGCGATGGCACTCCATATACCCTTCTTTTGATGGGCGCTGAGCTGCAGAGGCAAAACAGACAGAAAAATAGAATTAGACAAACAGTCCTGCCTGTTACACATATGGCCCACTGTTAGACCTGACATCCTTAAGGTGGTCACCCCTAACTTTTTGCCTGCCTCCCCCCACTGTTTAGATACTGTTTTTGCTGGTTTTAAGACTGCGCTCCTTACCACTCCTAACCAGTGCCAAAGTGCATATACTCTCCCTTTAAACAGGATAAAATTGGATCATACCCAATTGGATTATTTGATCTATTTATAAGTCCCTAGTAAAGTGCACTATATGTGCCCAGGGCCTGTAGAATAAATGCTACTAGTGGGCCTGCAGCACTGATTGTGCCACCCACTTAAGTAGCTCCTTAACCTTGTCTCAGGCCTGCTATTGAAAAGCCTGTGTGTGCAGTTTCACTGCCAAATCAACTTGGCATTTAACTTGCCAAGCCTAAAACTCCCCTTTTTCTACATATAAGACACCCCAAAGGTATGCCCTAGGTAACCCATAGGGCATGGTGCTGTGTAGGCAAAAGGCAGGAAATGTAGGTGTGTAGTTTACATGTCCTGGTAGTGTAAAACTCCTAAATTCATTTTTACACTGCTGTGAGTCCTGCTCCCTTCATAGGCTAACATTGGAGCTACCCTCATTTATTGTTTGAGTGGTAGCTGCTGATCTGAAAGGAGCAGGAAGGTCATATTTAGCATGGCCAGAATGGTGATACAAAATCCTGCTGACTGGTGAAGTTGGATTTAATATTACTATTTCAAAAATGCCACTTTTAGAAAGTGAGCATTTCTCTACACTTATATCCTTCTGTGCCTTACAATCCATGTCTGGCTGGGTTCAGCTGACAGCTCCTTTGTACATTCACTCAGACACACCCCAAACACAGGATACTCAGCCTCACTCGCATAAATCTGCATTTTGAATGGGTCTTCCTGAGCTGGGAGGGTGGAGGGCCTGACACTTACATGTCAAAGGACAGTAGCCTGCCCTCACACAAAGGACTTTCACACACCCTACCGGAACCCTGGCAGAAGGGACTGAACTGAAAGGGGACCTGGTGCACTTCTGAGCCACTCTTTAAGTCTCCCCTACTTCAAAAGCACATTTGGGTATTTATACTGGGCCTCTGCCCCTACCAACTCAGACACTTTCTGGAGAAGAGACCCTGAATCAGAATCTGCAAGCTGCCTAGAAGAACTGCCTGGCTGCCCAAAGGATACCCCTTTCCATCACCATAGCCACACACATGGCCCAGCACACAACCTGTATGCCGCCAAGAGGACATCCACCCACCCCCTTACACGAGGCCTTCACACACAAACAACGCCATGCATTCATGCCACACGCATCGTGCCCACAGTGTACTCACCTGTTGGTCTGGAGGCCCATACAGCAGGACCCCATCCACTAACCTCTCCAACTCCTCCGATGTGAAGGCTAGGGCCCTTTCCCCAGTCACACGGACTGTGGTAGGTTCCAGACACAGGTCAGGTCCACGGCGGTGTATACCGTCACCGCCGTCGTAGATCACCATTGGCCACTGTAACCCATAGGGCCCAATTATAACCAATGAGGAGTCCTCACAATTTTATCCCTTAGCTTCCTACTGCTGTGGATGAATAGGAGATGGACACATACCCCCGTGTACAGACCCATGGTGGACTTGGCTACACTGGAGGACAGGCACATTATTCTCACCTACAGACTGGACAGGGCCACAGTCACAGAGCTGTGTGCCCAATTGGAGCCTGACCGGATATCTGCCGTCACCCTACTGGTATCCCCCCTCTTGTACAAGTCCTATCTGTGCTCCATTTCTTGGCAACTGGTTCTTTTCAAGTGACTGTGGGATTGGCAACAGGAATGTCACAGCCAATGTTCTCAATTGTTCTGACAAGAGTGTTGTCTGCCCTGATTAAACACATGTTCAGCTACATTGTTTTCCCTCAGGTGGAGGATTTGGCCACAGTGAAGGCTAACTTCTATGCAATGGGATATATCCCCAACATCATTGGGGTGATTGATGGAACACATATTGCATTTGTCCCCCACCCCGGCAAAATGAACAGGTCTTCAGAAATCGAAAAAGTTTTTGCTCAATGAATGTCCAGATGGTGTGCCTGGCGGACCAGTATATCTCCCACGTCAATGCTAAGTATTCTGGGTCTGTGCATGATTCCTTTATCTGGAGGAATAACAGCATCCCAAATGTGATGACCCAACTACAGAGGCACAGGGTGTGGCTAAAGAGGTGAGCCCCACTTCCCACCCAGTGGAGGTTGGTGTATGGGTATGGTGTGGGCCATTAGGGATAGTGTGTGGCTAATGTTGTCCCTTGATATTTGCAGGTGACTCTGGTTACCCCAATCCATCATGACCCCTGTCAGGAATCCCAGGAGAAGGGCTGAAGAACATTACAATGAGCCACATGGGCAAACAAGAACGATCAGTGAACGTACCTTTGGCCTCCTGAAGGCCAGGTTTCAGTGCCTCCATCTAACTGGTGGATCCCTGTGGTACTCACCCAAGAAGGTCTGCCAGATAATCGTGGCATGCTGCATGTTGCATAAACTTGTCTTAGACGCCATGTGCCTTTTCTGCAGGTGGAGGAGGCTGGAGATGGCCGTGTGGCAGCAGTGGAACCTGTAGACAGTGAAGATGAGGAGGCAGAGGATGAGGACAACAGAACTGCAGTGATTAGACAAAACGTCCAATGACACACAGATAAGACAGTGTAACTTCACATTTCGTTGTCATTTTTCTGTTTAACATTGTCACTGGTAGGCTGTGAATTCCCACTTCTATGCCCACTCGCTGAACCCTTTGGAAACTCTTTTTTGCAGATGTTGGTGCCCCACTATTGCTCCTGGTGTGTTCACTGCCCCCAACTACAGGTCTATCCTATGTGCACATTACTGTACAGTGGATTTGCAATGTTTGAACCTTGTTAAAAGACTACATACTTAAATCATTTGACTTACTCCATACTTGTATTTTTTCAAAGTGTGTTTATTGCAGTGCTAAGAAGATAAGGGAGAAGAGAAATGGGCTGGGGTGATGATGGAGGAAAGTCCAGGGTATAGTTCCAGTCTATTTGTAGCACAGGTGCATTGTCCAAGGAGGCATAGGAAGGGAAGCAATGGCAGTTGAAGGTGGACAGGGTGACAGAGTGGGACACAAGGGTGACAATCAGGAGGATCCCATTTCCTGGCGGGGGTCTTGGAAATAGTCTTTGGCTTCTGCCTTTATCGCAGGGAACATTTGCAGGGTGGTTCACCTTCTGCAGGTGGAAGGGTGATGGTGGCCTGTTGGTCCTGTGGCAGGGCCTTCTGTCCACTAGTGGCAGCGGAGGTGAAGGGCAGTTCAGTAGTCTGGCTGGTGGCAGGGGCCCACTGTTGTACAACTGCCTCCCTTATAATGTTGGCCATGTCTGCCAAGACCCCTGCAATGGAGTCCAGGGTGGTGTTAATGGCCTTCAAGTCCTTCCTGATCCCCTGATACTGTGCCTCCTGCATGTTGTCCAGGATCTGGCCCAGCGTATCCTGGGAATGTTGGTATGCTCCCAGGATCTCAGTGAGGGCCTCCTTGAGGGTCAGTTCCCTGGGCCCGTCCTCCCCCTGGTGCACAGCAGTCCTCCCAGCATCCCGGTTGTCCTGTGTCTCTGTCCCTGAATCGTGTGCCCACTGCCACTGACCCCAGGTCCGTGATTATCTTGGGTATGAGGTGTGCCCTGGGGTCTCTGTAGAGGTGGACACACTGCTGATTGACGTGTCCTGGGGACATAGATATGTGTACACTGGGTGGGTGCTGTGGTGGTGTTTCCTGAGGGGGGAGGCTCTGTGGTGGTGTGTGACTGTGCCTGGGTCCCCGACTGTCCGGAGGTCCCTGCTGGGCCAGGTTGGTCATCCAGATCCATGCTAGCAGAGTCACTGTCATCACTGTGGGCCTCTTCTGTGAGGGGACTGGATAGTGCTGGCACCTCTTCTCCAGTGACATTGGCTGGGATACCTGTGGGGATTTAAATGCATTGTCATTGTTTCTGTGTGTGACATATTGTGCATGGGTGGGTTGCCCTCTTTGGTTGTATTTGCCCTGGCAGCTTTACCCTGTGTGAGTTGGTATGTGGTGGTCTAGCTGATTGTCTCTAGTGTGCATGCTTTAGTGATAGGTGTCCATGCAGGTCTGTGAATGGTGTCCATGCATTGGTATGGCATACGGGGCATGGCATTAGAATGAGTGGGATGTGTGGGAGGTGGTGGAGTGAAGGAAGTGAGGCTGAGTGTGGGGATATGTGATGGCATGCAAGTAGGGTGGTGAAAGTAGTAAAGAGTTGACTTACCAGAGTCCAGTCCTCCTCCTACAACTGCCAGGCCCTCAGTATGCATGATTGCCAAGACTTGCTCCTCCCATGTTGTACGTTGTGGGATAGGAGGTGGGGGTCCACCGCCAGTCCTCTGTACTGCGAGCTGGTGTCTTGCTGCAATGGAATGTACCTTCCCCCATAGGTTGTTCCACCTCTTCCTGATGTCATCCCTTGTTCTGGGGTGCTGTCCCACAGAGTTGACCCTGTCCACGATTCTCCACCATAGCTACATCTTCCTAGCAATGGATATCTGCTGCACCTGTGCTCCAAATAACTATGGCTCTACCCAGATGATTTCCTCCACCATGGCTCCTAGCTCCTCCATAGAGAATCTGGGGTGTTGTTACGGTGCCATGGGTGTTGTGTGAGGAATGTGGGTGAGGATGTGTAGGGTGATGTGTTGGGGTGTGTGTTGTGAGGTGCATGGGTGGTGTATAGGTGATGGAGGTGTGTGTCTCTGGTCTTATCTGTGGTCGTGGTGTCTATCTCGTGACAATTGTTTGTAATGGTAAAGAGTTGTGGGTAATATGGGTGTGTGTTTTATAGTGGTGTGGGTGTGATGTGTGTATGGGTGTCAGGTGTGTGTAGTTTGAATTGTCCAATGTGGTGTTGTTTTGTATGTGTGTGTGTATTTTGAGCACAGCGGTATGTACCGCCAATGGTTTACCGCCATTGAATGTCCCCCGTGGTGATTCGTGGGTCATAATGTTGTGGGCGTTGTTCTGTTGGCGTAACGGTGTGGGTTTTGATACTGCCAGTTTATCACTGACCTTTGGTCTGGCAGATTTGTGTGTGTGGCTGAATAGTGACGGATTGGTGTGTGTTTGTGTCATAATGTGGTGAACGGATATCTGCTGCGACATCAGTATGTTGGCAGCAGTCAGCATGGTGGTAAGTGTGATTTACCGCCAATGTCATAATGAGGACCTAAGAGTCTTAATCCTTAGAAAACTGTGAGAATGCTGTTGTTACACATAGTGCCTAGTTAGTGTCAAAAATAAGCCGCATGGGAGTGTTTGCCAGAAAAGGCTAGCAATGTGTTGATTCCTTAGTCGTAAGTGAGGCTGTGCATTGTTTCCTTCTCCTGTTGGATCGACGATGCGTCTTTTTCCCCTCCCCAAAAAAGCGATGCATCGATTTCCTGATGGAGCATCCCGGATCCGCGCAGAGTCGGGTTGACTTTGATGCCCAAGAACGATGCGTGGAAAATCCGGTCGCATGGTATCAAGAAACCGCACTGCTAGGGTTTGTGTTGTTTTCAGCCTCCATTAGTGGGTTTTGCAAGTTGTTTCTCCAGCCACGTTGTGTTGATCTCCCAGCCGCGATGCATGTGGAGCAATGATTTCTGCCATAAATGTAGTGACGCGTTGTTTATCAACCGCGTTACGGAAGGTGCATCGAAAATGTCCCCGCACGGCAGACTGTGCATGGATTTTCAGTTCTTGTCTGCCAACTTTACCTTTCAAGGTCCTAGTAACTGGATAGGGCACCACTTATCAGGGCAGAAGTCTCAGCAGAGAGTCCATGTGCTGGCAGGGGAAGTCTTTGATGGTCCTGAGACTTCAACAACAGAAGGGAAGCTCAGTTCAAGCCATTAGACATTCTTCTCAAGAAGGAATGCACAAAACATTCCAGTCTTTGTCCTCTTTCACAGGCAGAAGCAGCAACTGCAGGATAGCCCACCAAGCACAGTCACAGGCAGGGACAGCACTTCTCCTCAGCTCTTCAGCTCTTCTCCTTGGCGGAGGTTCCTCTTGATTCCAGAAGTGATGTAATTTTTAGGGGTTTTGGGTGCCCTTCTTATCCCCCATTCTGCCTATGAAGTAGGCCTACTTCAAAGAGAAGTCTCTGTTGTTTTGAAGTTCCTGCCTGGCCAGGCCCCAGGCACACACCAGGGAGTTGGAGACTGAATTATGTGAGGGCATGCACAGCCCTTCCAGGTGTAAGTGACCACTCCTCCCCTCCCCTCAGCACAGATGGCTCATCAGGATATGCAGGCTACACCCCAGCTCCTTTTGTGTCACTGCCTAGAGGAGAGGTGCAAACAGCCCAGCTGTAAAACTGACCCAGACAGGGAATCCACAAACAAGCAGAGTCACAGAATGGTCTAAGCAAGAAAATGCCTACTTTCTAAAAGTAGGGTTTTCATACACACAATCTAAAAATAAACTTTACTAAAAAAAGTATTTTTAAATTGTGAGTTCAGAGACCCTAAACTCCATGTTCCTATCTGCTCCCAAGTGGAATCTACACTTAAATAATATTGAAAGGTGGCCCCCATGTTAACCTATGAGAGAGATAGGTCTTGCAACAGTGAAAGCCGAATTTGGCAATATTTCACTGTTACGACGTGTAAAACACATAAGTACATGTCCCTCCTTTTACATACACTGCACCCTGCCCAGGGGGCTACCTAGGGCCTACCTTAGGGGTACCTTACATGAATAAAAAGGGAAGGCTTAGTCCTGGCAAGTGGGTACACTTGCCAAGTCGAATTGGCAGTTTAAAACTGCACACACAGACACTGTAGTGGAAGGTCTGAGCCTTGTTTACAGGGCTACTTATGTGGGTGGCACAACCAGTGCTGCAGGCCCACTAGTAGCATTTGATTTACAGGCCCTGGGCATCACTAGTGCACTGTACTAGGGACTAACTAGTAAATCAAATATGCCAATCATGCATTTACACATACATTTCACATAGGAGCACTTGCGCTTTAGCACTGGATAGCAGTGGTAAAGTGCCCAGAGTAACAAAAACAGTAAAAACAGAGTCCAGCACACATCAACAACATGGGAAACAGAGGTAAAAAGTTAGGTGAGACCACGCTAAGTATGCCAAGTCTAACATTCTCACATCAACAGATTTGAATTACATCTTTGGAAGGTGGGACAAGTGGTCGAACTAGTTTTCAGTCAGATCTGGCTCATGCAGCGTAAAATAAAAAATAAAATTTACATTTTTTGCATAATTTAGCAAAAATCTGATTTCATCATTTAATCAGATTTTTTAAAGTCAAGTAGGAAATAATTTTGAATACTTCAAGCAGAGGGTATAAAGAGCTTGGGGCCAGATGTAGTAAGTAAAGGGTATGCGAGTCGCAATTTGCGAGTCGCAAACCCATATGCAGAATGGTGTCCCTGACACCATCTGCGAATCGCAAGGGGGTCGCAAAGACACACCTCATTAATATTGATGAGGTCGGTCGCAATTTGTGACCCCCCTTGCGATTCCCTGCACTCACAGGGATGGTGGCCCGCTGGAGACAGCAGACCACCATGTCTGTGACTGCTTTGTTAATAAAGCAGTTCTTTTTTTCTTGTATTGCAGCCTGATTTCCTTAAAGGAAAACGAGTTGCAATACACTGGAGAAAATTCAACCATTTTGTTTCATTTTTTCAGAGCAGGCAGTGGTCTAAAAATATTTTTAGAGCCATTCACAAAGGGGAAGGGGTCCCATGGGGACCCCTTCCCTTTTGCAAATGGGTTAGCACCTACTTCACATGGGTGCTAACTGCGAATTGCTTTGCGACCCCGTTCGCGGTCACAAAGCAATTCTGCATCATGATGTGAATCGCAAATAGGAAGGGGAACACCCCTTCCTATTTGCGAGTCACATTCCCATTTTGCGAGTCAGTAACCAAGTTACCGACTCGCAAAATGGAAATGTGCATCGCGATGTGCGTTTTGCTTGGCACAAACTGCGAATTTCGCAGTTTGCGCCATGCAAAACGTTACGTACATCTGGCCCCTGATCCCATCTACATTTACACAGTGAAATACCTTGTGACTTTTATTTCACTGTGAAGGGCACACTAACCAAATATATAGTCTACCCTAATTCTATATATATATATATTTGCACTTTATTCTTTAGGTTTACATGGCACACTTAATATGTCACTTATAAATAATTTTAAAATATGCTTTTTCTTATCGGCAGAGATGTTTTCCTTACCATGTGTCACTGCAGTGCAGCCCAGCCAGAGCACAGTGGTGCTCCTGGCAAACATACATTTTTGTCATATATGGTTAGTGTAAATACACACTGCAGCCCACACATGATATTTAACTTTCCATGCCTTAGATGCCCTTCATGCATCATTTGAAAAGTATGCATAGGGATGTCAAATAGGCCAAATAGAGTGTTCAAATGTACTACACATGTTTTAGAGAGGATGCAGAAACCCTTTCCTACCATTCTGTAGTGCTAAGGTGCAGAGTCTTACAGTCAGCATAAATAAAATCCCAGATATACATACAAAATCTGGGAGGAACATGCAGATGTGGTGGATTTGTTACACTTATCTTCTTTGGACTAATTTCACCAGGGGCTTTGTTCTTCTACCTTAACTATAATTTTAAAGTTCAAGTATTCTCTCTCCTTTTGTCACACATGATAATGTTTCAACGGGAGCGGACACTACATGACAGTTACACCTAGGCACTGAGAGTGGAGAGACAGGTAAAGCACTCTTAATAAACTCATAATTACAAACCCATAAAATTAATCTTAAATTTCTTACTACGGTTAAAGAGATTAAGCATAACACCTCATTGTGCACCATTAATACTATTACTTTATCCTCATGGGTTTGCACCTTTCCTCATTGTACAGTAAATCTATAGGTCTCTATTAGGCCTAGGCAAAATTTAGATGACCTCAACAAAAACAGAGGGAGTGAGAAGACATATCTGCTGAACTTCCGAAGGGGAGGTTGCCGCCACACTGGCTACTTCCCTGCTGGACCCATTAAGAGTTTCCTGCTGGGCTGGCGGGCTGAAACTGAGGTTTCCATTTACCAGCCTAGCAGGAAACAGGCAGAAGCATTGTCCTTGGCTTGTGATAGAGCCGGCACCAATGCTGCCACTGCAGAGTGCACCAGCACCTTCGTAATGACATTGCAACTGTGCTGGACTTGGGAGACCCCTGCACTGCTAATGCAAAGTGCTTGGGCAGTGCAGGCCCCCGTGGCCTCCTACACCTGTTCATCTCCACTCATTTCATGTCAGTGAAACCACCATGAAAAGGCTGGTGGAGAACGAGGTCGTAATCCTCAGGGCAGCGCTGCATGCAGCTTGGCCCTGGGGGATTACGATCTCTACCCTGCCTTCGGGAACATGGATCCCAGTGGTGCAGGCAGAACCCAGGCAGTGTAACCTCCAAGGTCTTCATGTGACAGTCATACCGCCACACCAGCGGCGGTGCTGACAGCCAGTGTGGCAGTCACTCACCTTCTCAAGGTTAAGCACTGCTCATGCCAAGTGCTTGGGCAGTGCAGGTAGCCCCTGTGGCCTCCTGCACCTGTTCTCCACCACCCATTTCATGTCAGTGAAACCACCATGAAAAGGCTGGTGGAGAACGAGGTCGTAATCCGCAGGGCAGCGCTGCATGCAGCGCGGCCCTGGCGGATTACAATCTCTGCCCTGCCAGGCCTTTGGGATCATGGATCCTGGTGGCGCAGGCAGAAACCCAGGCAGTCTGACCTCCAAGGTGTTTATGTGGAGGTTGTACCGCCACACCAGCAGCGGTCCTGACAGCCACTGCGGGGCTGGCAGGGTGGCGCTCACTCACATTCTCAAGGTTAAGTAGTATAGGCACCAAAAAAGGGAAACACACAATCTTAGTACCATCTCTCTTGGCCTAAATCCGGATTGGCATATATCCTAGCTTTTTTAATAGGACTCTAACTTCTTATCTTAGTGGCATGCTTCAACACTGAGTTCCTACCCAGGCACCTAGTATTTCTGGATGACCTGGTACCTATAATGTGCCTCTTTCAATGTAGGGGAGGGATGTATGATGTTTTTGGGGTAATACCTTGCTTCAATTTTGTCAGAGAGAAGTTCAGTTTGTCTCTTGAAGTATTTCTATCTTGCTACAATTCTTTCTCAGGAGTAAGAACTGCCCATATGGGAGATTCTCTCTGGTCTAGAATGAAATCAATTGATATCCAACAGGTTTTTCTAATCTGTTGATGTTTGATATGTTTCTGTTCTCAAGGTGCCTTGTTCAGGAATGATGATGACATCCAGGAAGACTAATTGCTCATTGGCAATAGTATGTGTGAACTTTAAATATGTGTTGTAGGTATTCAACTATGTCAAGGAAAGAGTAGTACATATTTAATCGCCCTCCTGAATGACTGGTACATCATGAGTGTACCTCTTTCAGATTGTTATGTGGAGTTTTAAGTGCTTGGGGTCACATAAGTTTACTTTCTGCTCGGAACTGTGAACATATAGTGCAGCTAATCTTGGGGTGAAAGTACTGCCCATTGAGGTTCTGTGGGTCTGCAGATGTATTGTGCCCTCAAATAAAAACAATAATTGTGAAGGCTAGCTTCCCACATGCTATGATAAGGGCGTCCGAGTATTGTATTTTCATGTGTAAAGGAACAGGATGTACTCTAGTAGTTGAATGGCCTCCTTCTGTGGAAATTTAGTGCATAGGCTAGATCCATCAACAGACGTATTTCTGACGCCATGTCTTTTAAATAGGGCCAATAGATCTTTTGCATCCTTAAGAGAAGTTGGTGTTTTTCGGACAATGGGTTTGACAGACAAGGTATAGCCCTTCAGAGTTGTGGAGGCCATTACCTCAGCAACCCTGATGGAGAACCGTCTGACAAATTTTTATACTACCTCCACCCCAGAGGTCATCTCTGCACACTAAAAGGGACCAATGTCACTGTGGTTTCTTTCAATGTACAAAACATTTGGTGGATTGCCGCAGTTGCTTTTGATGGCCATTCACCCTGGGTTTGTTTCAGAAAAACAAAACACTACATTTTTGCACTATTTTTTCCCTGTCCCTCGCCACTAGCTCTGCTGGTATGTTGATACTTCTGTACACTAACAGCACTTCCTTGCAAACGTTTACAGAAGACAGTAACTGTGAGAGCTTTGTTTCCTTCCAAGTTAAATCTGTACAAGGTGAGAGGGCCTTGAAGCTGCAAACACAGCATGAAGAACAGAGAAACAGAAATTCCCCTTCTCTGCCTTATTCATTTGCACTGCCAAAATTAAGTTTTGAAATAAAATATGGTGCTCAAACATACAATTGTTAACATAGTAATTCACACAGTTAGTGTGTCCATCTTAGCATAAAATCAGTCCTGGCTAGTATGAACCATGCATTTTGGTTTAAAAGACCTGCCACACATGACAGGTTTGAGCAGTAAAGATCTAACTGAAAGACATTTTGAACCTGAATCAGTCACCTGCAATACATTGAGTAACTTTACAAAAATTCTTGGAAGACATTAAGCAGATTATTCACAGTGTTTAGTTTCTGCTACAGTGCCTGTTTTGCATTCTGACGTTCCTGATCTGGGAACATATGTTTTGCTTTGCTTGTCTCTCCGTAGCTCCTGGTTCAGGAGCTGGACAAAGAGATAACCAACCACGGAATGACCCAATAGGAGTTGAGGCTGTTCTGAAAAACATTTGGCTGTGTTGGGGTTTGGGCTTGTAATATCTTTAAAGAGAGTTACTTTATCTCTGAATATATGTTTTTTCCCTCACTGGTCGCTGACAAAGCAAGTAGTTCAGTTTATAGGAAGGCAAATCTTGGCAAATTGGTTAGTATATTTAAGGCCTTTCGTCCTAATAATATATGGAAAAGTAATCAGCATCGAAGGACCAACACATGGCTAAAGATACTAATTACTAATATCTCTGCACATGAACGGGATTCTACTGATTAAAATATGGGCTGTGCTGATGTATGCAATCCCATTTTCAGTGTGTTCTCTCAGTTTATAGAGTGAGTTCCTTGAGTATCTCCACAAAGATTTGCGGTATTAGTTACATGATTTTTTCCAATTTGCATATTTCCAGATGGAGAATGCACTTTGCCTTTGCGGAAATTAGGAAATTTGTGAAAGTGTATACCACATGATAGATTTGAGAAAATTCAAATTGAACATAGACATTTGTCCTTTTGCAAAGATTATTCCTCAAGAAAGGTAGACACCAGGGTCCGTCGTGTAGCTTGCATTGCTTTTTTTGTGTGACTCCTTATTTTGCATGGGCAACAAAGGGAAAGACGCAATATGGAATACCCACATTGAATGGGATGGATAATTTTTGTGCGACTCTCTTTATGCTGCTGTATTTATGCTAGTAATGCAATGCTATGTTGAGTATTGCCCTATACAGGTCTTTTAAAAGCTGATATCTTTCTTTTTTATTACATTCCAGCTATCAACTGTCCCTTGAATATGGACTATCATGAGTGTAAGCCGGCCAACCAGATCACCTGTTCTGCTATGGAAGAGATTCTTTATTTGACAAACTGTCATTCTGGATGCTTTTGTCCTACAGGCAAGTTCTTCCAACTGTTCCATTGCTTACCCTGTGAATCCTAAAAATAGAACAACATACCAAGAAAGATTTTCTTAGCTCCAAGAAGACCTTGCTTTTTACACCCTCTTCAGAAAAAGGAAAAAGGTCTTGTGTCTCTTATTCTTCTCCATGATGAGTTATGCTCATTAAAATCTAGAGTGTTATAAGTCCAAAAACTAGTGCTTAATTTGGACCATTGTTTGCCAGTGCGCTGTACCGGCAATTAATTTTCTCTGCCGGTTCTTAGGAAAATCCTCTACATGGTGCTGCTGTTTGTCATATTGAGAGGTGAGCACAACAGAGTGTTTAGTCGTTAAAAAAAATTAAGGCCCGTATTTATACTTTTTTAGCGCCGCATTTGCGTCGTTTTTTGACGCACAAACGGCGCAAACTTGCAAAATACCATTGTATTTTGTAGGTTTGCGCCGTTTTGCGTCAAAAAGCGGCGCAAATGCGGCGCTAAAAAAAGTATAAATACGGGCCTAAAAACTTAGTAATACCTGCCACCCATACCATCCTTATATCTTTGGCTCACCTGGAATACTCCAAATTGTCAAACATGCAAGAGGTCGATGGTTAGTAGTTAAGTTGGTAATGGTGTTGGCAGCACTGTCATGGGCAATGAACTGTGGAAGTTTGAGCCTCCTGAGTAGGGCTTTGGCACTTACTTTTTTTTTTTTTTTTTTTTACAAATCAAGCACTGCCGAAAACATTGCCTGAGAAGCTTTTAGAAGCAAGGCATATCAGTAGAAGCGTGGACCATCATCCATACGTCTGAAACCAGTAGGCATGCACAGCAGTTGTTTTTGTACAAAGTGTGTGAGTTCTACTCAAGTAATAAGTATCCAAATCTTGTCAGGCAACACACACAGTTTAAAAAATTCAAACCTGGGTTGGGCTGGTAGCTATTGCATAGAGCAGGCAAGCTTGACTAAGGTAAATGTGTAGAGTGTTTGCAATAACAAAACATCTAAAAAGTCAAAACACAAACCAAAAAACAAATCCCACAACCAATTTCTAAACATTAAGAAAAGAATATTAAGAAACACAACACCAAAGAGAAATAAAATCAAATAAATGGCACAAAGCGGTGAATTCTATACATTTTAATAAAATTAAAGTGCCAGTCAGAAATCACTGTTCTTGTTTGACCAGGCTTAGGCACAATTTCAGACAAACTGTGATGGAGCACAGGTTGGATATACCAACTGAGTCATCTGGGTCAAAATATTTATCTTCTCACTGATGGCCTGATTTAGAGTTTGGTGGACAACTGAGTACTCTTTCAAGGTGCTGGAATTAAATACTCCATCACCCTGATAGAGTCTACCTACGCCAAAGTCTAAGAAGTCTGCCAGCCTAGCTGATATCTCAAGTACTGTCAAGAACGAGTGTCTTGGTGGTTTCTGTCAATGCACTGTAAATTTGACTGATGGCTCTGTCAACATGATGGAGCTGCATTGAAAACTTGCAAAGCTTTTTTTATTTATTGGAATTTTTGTTTGGAAAATTAAAAAAGCAATGCCCCTCTCTCAATAGGAGTTTTCTCCAATGGAGAGGGAGGCATGTTGCAGTTTTCACTACCTGCCACCCCCAGGTTTCATCTGGGGGTGGCAGACAGTGAAAACTGGCCATACGTTTGCCCAATTTAAATGGGACAGGCAGACATATGGCTAAATCTCCAAGGCCCTTACTCTTTTGTGCAGCTGGAGGTTTGTGTTGGCGACAGAGATGGAGTAGCCTCCAGAGTAGATATAGGGCCTCATTATGACCCTGGCGGGCGGCGGAGGCCGCCCGCCAGGATCCCGCCCTCCAAATTACCGCGCCGCGGTCAAAAGACCGCGGCGGGTATTACGAGTTTTCCCCTGGGCTGGCGGGCGGTTCCAGTAAAACCGCCCGCCAGCCCAGGGGAAAACGACCTTCCCACGAGGATGCCGGCTCGTAATCGAGCCGGCGGAGTGGGAAGGTGCGACGGGTGCAGTGGCACCCGTCGCGTATTTCAGTGTCTGCAAGGCAGACACTGAAATACTTTTCGGGGCCCTCTTACGGGGGCCCCTGCCGTGCCCATGCCATTGGCATGGGCACGGCAGGGGCCCCCAGGGGCCCCGCGACCCCCCCTACCGCCATCCTGTTCATGGCGGCTTTCCCGCCATGAACTGGATGGCGGTAGGGGGGGGTCAGAATCCTCATGGCTGCGGAGCGCGCTCCGCAGCCATGGAGGATTCCAAAGAGCAGCGGAAAGTCAGCGGGAGCCCGCTGACTTTCCGCTTCTGACCGCGGCTGAACCGCCGCGGTCAGAATGCTCATTGGAGCACCGCCAGCCTGTTGGCGGTGCTCCCGTGGTCGGTGGCCCTGGCGGCCACCGGCCGCCAGGGTCAGAATGACCCTCACAATCTCTAAACCAGTCTCTAAATGAGGTGGGTGGACCTTCAGTTTTGTGGAGAGGGTATTCTGTCGCTGTTGCGATGGAGTGCCATTTCCGCCAAACTCTAAATCGACCCCTTATTCTTTTTATGGAATTTGAAATCCACCAGCAAGGCATGGTTGAAGGCTATATCTGACAAAGACCCATCTAATTTGTATAGCCAATGGATAAGGTCCTGCTAAAGCAATTGGTTTTTGAAGGGAAACAACAGAGAGGATCTATTCAACTTTAGTGGCTGCTAAGGTCCTCTAGTCAAATGACCACTTAGGCCCTCATTACGACTTTGGTGGTCTTCTCAGAAGACCGTCAAAGCTGTGGGCCCATGAAGACCACAATATTACGAGTAGTGCAGGATTTCCACCGCAATTGGGGTGGAAATCCTGCAGTAGTTGTGCTGGCGATCGGAGGTGCTGTGGCGGTTCTGCCACCGGCCCCGCCAGTATGACTCCACCAGCTGTATTATGTGCAATAATACAGCGTGGCTGTGTCCTACTGATGGGGTGCTGCCCCTTCCCTGCCAGACAACCTTCTCCCCGGACCAGGTAAGGTGATCGTCTGACAGGGGAGGGGGGTGATAGGGTCAGGGGTGTTGTGTGTGCGTGTTTGAGTGTGTGGTGTCTGCATGAATGTGTGTATGCATGGTCTTATGCGTGTCTGAATGTTGAAGTGCGTGCGTGTATGCATGTAAGTTTGTATGCGTGTGTGTATGCAAGTGTGAGTGTTGTGAATGCGTGTTTGTATGCATGTATGTAGGTGCAGGTGAATGAGAGTATGCGTGGTGCGTGTCTGTGTGTGTATGCATGTATGAAGGGAGGGTGGTGGGGGCACTGTGTATGGAGGGGGTGGGTGTGCTGTGAATGGGGAGGCAGAGGGGGGTTTTAGTGCTTGGTGGGGGTTGGGGAAGTCATCTACTGATGACAGGAAAAATATTCCCACTCACCCGGAGCCTGTCCCGCATGGTTTTTGTGTATGTTTTTGTGTAGATTAGTGTGTAGTTATGTTGGTTGTTGTGATTGTGTTGCGTGTTGCGTGTGGGTGCAGTGTCAATAGTGTGTGGATGTTGTGTCATGGATGTACATCAATGTTTGTTTGCGGCATGTATGTGTTGTGGTGGAATGACAATCGATACAAGTGTGCATGTGGTGGGTTGTGTCGTATATGATGCAGTCAGACACATATTGCAAAGGTACAGTGTGTGTTTCTGTGTGTCTGAATTACCTCTATTCTACAACCACTGCTATTGTACAATGTCCATTGGGTCTCGCAATGTCCTCCCTCTGTCAGCACTCCGCAGCCAGTACACCACCTGCAGGACTGTAATATCTAATATCTAAATACGGTGGGCGGAACACCATTGACTTGACGTTCTTCTCTGGTCTGCTGCTGCATCAGTTTGGCAGGAACACCACCAAGGTCTAAATCAGACCCTTTGTTTTATTGCTATTATTTTCAATCTTATGGAGAAATAGAACAAACGAATCAGTCTGGAATGAGATGTACAATGCTACTGGAACATAACTCAAGATAATTGGGCCATTTACTTGCCAAATTGATCTTTTGATTCTTGTAGTTACAGAATATCTGACTCCATTGAGAGACATGCACAGCTTGTTTCAAAATGCTGATTTAATTCTAAAATTATGATGACGTATGCTGAGAATTCAAGGTCAAGATCTGTTCCTTTTCTACCTGGAAAGAAATTTTGGCTGCCTTGTCATATGGCCCTTTTCATAGCTTGCCTGTTAAATTTCAACTGCACTTTTTCGGACGATTTGTAATAACTCATTACATCAGTCCTGTGGTCTTTCAATGAACGTTTCCACATTCCTGGAAGACTCAGCCAGGTTTCCATTTGTCTCTGTTAAAACTGTGTGTCCCTCATGTTCTATCTGAAACTTCACCAGTGAAGATACAAGGACAGTGTGAATATGAGGACCTTTGTGACTCTCAGAGGTTTCAAGATCAGCTTCAGTTCTTTGTTCTAATGAAAGGTTATCCTCAAAGTGCATATTCTAGGAAGATGCTTCTTTGGTGAACACCCATATGCTAATTCACCATTTTTTCTAAGTGCTCCTGGATTAACCTAGAGATTCTAAAGGGAGGTATACTGTTACATTCAAACAGAGGACAACTTTAATAACTCACTTAAGACTGCATGCTTTGTCAGACTTGAAGCTTGTCCGCTGTTTTAGTACCTTCAATGTTTCTGTGCTGATGATTACCTGAAGAAATTCCTCATGGGTTTTGGGTAGTGTGGAGCTTGTGTGGCAACTGCAGGGCTTGTAGGGATCCTTCTTCGAGGTACATGCAGACCTAGTGCCCTTTTCGAGATTGTGATCAGTCCATTGGAAATGTATTGGAGTATCCCAATTCAAGATGTTCCTATGATGTCAGTTCTTGTTTCAAGCACATAAAAGGCAGTGCTCTAAAATCAAGATATACTGAAATACATTAGTTCCATGATATTTTGTCGCACTCCCTGCCCAATGCTGTTACATTTTGTCCCTGATTTTATTTTTTGTTCACACTTTCTATATGGCTTTTGCTTGGCTCAGTTTTGGGTCTCCCCAGCTCTCTTCTCCTTCTTGATGTCAAGAGGGGTTATTAACTGTTATCACCAAGATTATGGGGGTCATTATGACCCCTGCGGTCGGTGTAATAGTGGCGGTAGTACCGCCAACAGGCTGGTGGTACATACCGCCATGTTATGACATTGGCGGTTTGACAAAAGCCAAACCGCCAATGAAACACACCGACTGCCACAGCGGTAATGACCATCGGGCCGGAGGCTACAGTCTCAAGCCTGGCAGCCGTCACTAGGCCGCCCATGGCAATATGACCCCACCCACCGCCATGGTTTCCATGGCTTCTGTACTGCCACGAAAACCATGGTGGTAGGCACTATCAGTGCCAGGTAATTCCTTCTTTGGACTGATGGGGGTCTCCCCCGCCCCCTCCCCCTACCCAGAGCACTTCCCCAACCTCCCCTGCCCCTTCCGTCCCCCTGACATACACACACCTGCACGCACATACATACACACACGCATACCCACATTCACCCACACATGCATACATTCATACACACACCCAGCAACACTCACTAACATACATTCTAGCACACATGCAATCACACGACACAAGATACACGTACACTCACACTCATTCATGCACACACGCCTTACATACGCCTCACACCTGCATGTACGCATACAAACACAGTCACACACACCCCCCCCACACACACAACACTCCCACCCCCTCCCCTGTCGGAGAACCTGACATCTGCTTGCAG
Source organism: Pleurodeles waltl (assembly GCF_031143425.1). NCBI lineage: Eukaryota > Metazoa > Chordata > Amphibia > Caudata > Salamandridae > Pleurodeles > Pleurodeles waltl. The sequence continues at coordinate 642,015,330 of NC_090440.1, read as the reverse complement.
GGGGTCCTCCAGCAGGAGACAGGACACGGCCTGCTGCCAGCAGCAGCGCCCACCAGCAGAACACCGCCAGGCCGTATGATGGCTCATGATTCGCTCAGCGGAGTTCTACTGGTGTGGTGCTGCAGCTGACAGCAGCACCACCTTACTGCCGTCCACTGCTATGACCGTAGCCGGAATTACGCCAGCCTTCTGGCTGAATTCCGGCTATGGTCATATTTTGGTGGACGGTTGGTAGCCACGGCAATGGTATGTTGGTGCCACTGTAGTCTCCAGCCCGGCGGTCGTTACTGCCATGGCGGTCGGTGTGTTACATTGGTGGTTTAGCTTTTGTCAAACCACCAATGTCATAATATGGCGGTCTGTATCGCCAGGCTATTGGCGGCACTACCGCCACTATTACACCGACCGACGGGGTTGTAATGACCCCCTAAATTGCTTGGTTACATTGTGGCTCAATTTCTATTTTAAAACATAATACTTTTTCTTTTTTTTTTTTTTTTTTCTTTTTTTTTCTTCTTTTTTTTGTCCTCATAATTATCACCCATGCTTTGGTAGAAGAAGAATAGTACCGGTCGGAGGAAACGAAAACCTTAGGTCGTCCCGTCTGGTCTACCTACTATTATTCTCCCAATCGTATGCCATCGACCAGGATTTACTATTCTCTTTGAAACCTAGTCATAACCAAAGCAACGCCCAGTAATGGGTAAGGGGAGTACTAATCATTGGACTTAAGTTGCAAGAGGAGGAGACCAGACAGCAAAACAATAATGTAAAAAAATAATAATAATAATATACTATTGATAGACATTTTCCCAATTCATCCAAAAGTTATCCCTTCTAGAAAGGGGACCTCGTTGTTCCATTATACACATTCGATTTACAGATATTTGCCAATCCTTAGAACGGGGGGGAAAGGGGTCAACCCATTTACGACAAATTTCTCGTCTAGCCAAAAGCATTAATACAAACAACAAGTGTTCCTGATGTGCTGACAATTTTTGATGATTTATACCCTGTTCACAGACCCCAAACACCACCATAGAAAGATCCAATTTTACGTTCACATTAAATATTATCTTTAGAGTGTTTCTTATCTCCTCCCAATATTCCCACAACTTTGAACATTGCCAAAACATGTGTATATCATTTGCCTTATCGTCACCACACCTCGGACAGTTTTTCTGAATTTTCCCGATAGCTGTTAATCTGGCCGGTGTCCAGTAAACCCTATGAAGTGTGAACAAATGGTTTTTCTTCAACTCTGCCGGGCTGGTCGTGAACCACAATTCTGAACAGGACCTATACCATAATGTTTTCACATCTAAAGTTGGAAAAATCCCCCCCCACTTCAACAAGGGAAGGGATACCCCATCCTTTGTCGCTTCCAACAGAGCATGGTACCACAGAGCAACTTCTTTATTAATGATTTTCTGGTTTAATTTCCCTTCCCATGTATTCCTTCCTATTTCTCCTGTTTGTTGCGATTTAACCCAACTAGCTATCTGAAGATACTTAAATTTAGAAACTGTCCCTCCAGTCCCTTCATAAAGTGTCGACCAGCTTAACAATTCTGGTCCTTCCATTATCTGGCCCCATCTTACAATCCCACTCATTCTCAAAGGAATTGATAATTTATCAGTAAGGCAATCAGGAGTACCAGGTGAATCCCAAATGGGGGCAGAGCTGCAAAAATACGGTATCTCTAGCACCTTCCGAAAATACATCCAAATGTTGCATGCATGTCTGAGTATCTTCAAACGTACCTTCTTGAAGTACTTAGGATGGCCGAATTTGTATAGAAAATGATCTGCTCTTTCCTCGAGGTGTGCCGTTAAGGCTTTCCAAGCCGGATCATATTCTGACTTCTTATTCAATAGGTTTCTAATGTTTTTTAATTGAAATGCCAGATAATACTTAAAAAAATCCGGAGACGCAATACCCCCCCACTCTTTTTTTCTACTCATCTTTTTCCACGAGATCCTTACTCCTTTAGAGGCCCATACAAACGAGGATAAATCCCCCTGTAGTTTTTTAAACCAGCAGTTCTTAAACTCTAATGGAATAGTGTTGAATAAAAAGGTAAATTTTGGGAGAATGCACATCTTCAAAATGTTGGATCTTCCAATTATGGAAAGAGGGAGAGCGGCCCACGTCTTTAGCAATTTTTTGGTTTCTCTGTATGTTATGTTAAAATTTAGTTTAGGTACCTCATTTAGATCATTTGTTAATCGAATACCCAAATATCTGATCTCTTGTTTGACTAAAGGAGAAGCATAAGTCAAATTCCAACACATTATTTCTGTCTTTTCTGTGTTTACGCTATAACCAGAAAATTTACCAAATTGTTCCATCAAAGTATTGAACGTAAGTAGGGTAGAACTAACATCCCTGGTGTATAGCATAAGATCATCCGCATATAATGCTACTTTTTTTTCCCAGTCCCCACTTTGAAATGGAATAATTTCCTTACTTAACCGAAGAGAAATTGCCAGAGGCTCAATATATAAGTTAAAAAGCAAGGGAGATAATGGACATCCCTGTCGCGTACCCCGCCAAATCCTGAATTCTTGCGATAACTGGCCATTGACCAGAATTCTCGCTGAGGGGCGTCTATACAATTCCCTGACTGCCCTAACAAAAGGAAATCCCAAGCCCCCTTTTTCCAGGACTAACCTCAAAAAAGACCAATTAACCCGATCGAAGGCCTTTGCTGCATCAAAAGTCAGGATCGCCAAAGGAGCCTTTTCTTGAGCGAATAACTCATGTGTTACATCCTGGAGATACCTCCCCTTAATAAAACCCTTTTGATCCATATGAATCAGATTGCCTATGGCACTCCCTAATCTCCTGGCTAAAATCCCTGTATAAAGTTTGTAATCGGCATTCAACAGGGAGATGGGTCTATAAGATGCACAAGACATCGGATCCTTACCTGGCTTTAATACTAAACAAATTATCGCCTCTCTCCAGGATTTAGGCGTCTGAGCCCCCTCTACCAGCATAGAGTTAAATAATTCTAATAAAAATGGACTAATAACTTCCCCCAAAACCTTGTACAATTCATTAGGTAGGTTGTCTGGACCAGTGGCCTTTCCTTTTTTTAACGCTTTTATGCCTTCAATAAGCTCAGCCTCATTTATTTTACAATTTAATAAGGTCTTTTCAGAATCTTCTAGAGCTGGAAGGTGTACTTTTTCTAAGAAATCACTAATCGACTCGTCTGAATTGACCAGGCTTTCTGAGTATTACGTCTTGAAAAAAAGATCAAATACCCCCTCAATCTCTTCTTGCTCCACACAAATCTGATTCGTATAATCCGATTTGACTGATGAAAAATATCTTTTAGAGAGGTCCGACTTAACCTTCCATGCTAGTAGCTTACTGCAACCTTCTCCATATTCATGGTGAGCATATCGACTAGATTCCCACTTTAACTTACTGCGATTTTCCAAAAAAGCCTCTAGCTTAATCCGAACATTAACCTCTTGACATATCAAGTCCTCTAATAAATTGACCTTCTCTTCTGCTCGTGCTTTATGGATTGCAGCTTGCAAGGTTTTTAGAGATGATTCCATATCTCCCAATTTCTCTTTTTCTTCACGATGCTTGTATATTGCCAGGCTCATAAGCCTCCCTCTAATATAAGCCTTAAAGGCGTCCCAAACACACCATAAACTTGCCGTACCTTGGTTCAAAAGAAAGAAATCTCTTGTGTCTTTTTTTAACGCTTCTACTATAGAGTCGTCTAGTAGTATAGCGCGATTAATTATACATCTAATACCCTTATTTACGACCCTGATATCCAAGTGTAATTTTACAGCTGAATGATCTGAGAGGTGAGCTGGATTGTGGGCTACCTTTCTGACCTCTGGGCATAAACTTTTGTGTATTAAAAAAAAATCTATTCTATATCTATGCCCATATTTTTTATTGTAGAATGTATATCTATCTCCTTCGCCTCCTCTGCAGTGCCATATGTCTACCAATCCTAGATCTTGCATGGCTTGTTTCACCTGTGCCCTCATTTTAGGAGAGTTATCCGTACCTCGAGGGGTTGACTTATCGTATACAGGGTCTAACAATATGTTGAAATCTCCACCTAGTACCACTGGATATCTAGCTAGAAGTAAAATATTGAATAACTCTTGAAATGGTGTGGGATCATCTAGGTTAGGCCCATAATAGCCTGCCACCGTGACCCAATAACCACATACGCACAGTTCTACCACTACCCATCTCCCTCTAGGGTCAACTTGCACCAATCCTATCCTAAGCTTTATGGATTTTTTGATCAGAACTGCCACGCCTTTTATCACACTAGTTTGGGAGGAGCATACGCTAAGAGAAACCCAATTCAACCGTTTAACCCAGGTCTCCCACTCTGTTTGTTGGAGATGAGTTTCTTGCAATATAATAATCTCCTCTTCCGCCAATCGTAAATATTCAAAAATCTTCCTCCTCCTGCCTACCACCCTTAAACCATTCACATTCCAAGAAAGGAATTTCAATCTTAAATTCCCATACTTAGACATCTCTGTCAGGAGAAAAGGAAAACGTCATGAGCACAGCGCACCCCCCTCCTAGATAAACAACATATGAGGACTTTCCTATTTTTATCATTTCAACCCACCTAACCCACCAAACCCACCTAACCCACCTCAAACCCCCACACCCAGTGCCTCCCACCCCCTCCACCAACACCAACTCCCACCCAAACCCAACCCCCCTACCCTGGGGAACCCTCCCTGATTCTACTAGGAAAACCATCCTGTTATCCTAAATTCGAACTCCCAATCGGACGAGATACTTCCACTAAATCTTATTGTGACGCCTTAATCTGGTCTATAAATGCGCTAACCTCCCCCGGATCTCTCATGTTATACATTTTGTTCTTCCACATGATCCGGAGTGCTGCCGGAAACCTTAGCTGTACGGTAGCCCCAAGAGAGCGAAGCTCGCGCATAAAGTTTCCCAATTCCCACTGTCTATCTAACGTTGCTTTAGACAAGTCCGATCTTATCCTGAGGGCCCAATCCCCCTTGGAAAAAACACCAACTTTAAGGGCTTCAGACAGAATTTTTTCCTTGATAGAGTACGTATTGAAGTTTATCAGAATCCTCCTGGGATTCTTCCTTCCGGGATTTTTCTTGAACGGGTCGCGATGGACTCTTTGAATATCCTCTTCCAGGTTAAACAATGCTGTATTTGGGATAACCTCTTTTATCAAAGCAATCACATAGCCCTTGATGTCTTCACCTTCCAATCCCTCAGGAACACCCAAAAGCCTGATATTATTTCTCCGCATGTTGTTTTCCAAAATCTCTAGTTTGTCCTGTATCAACTTTTCCCCACGTTTTAATTGTGAAATATCCTCAGATTGAGCTGCCACCCGCTCCTCATGGGCCGCCACCACAGTCTCGAGTTTACCCATCCGATCTGTTAACAAAGTGATTTTATTTTCCAAAGCCTCACATACTTCCCGAATCCTTGTTTGGTTATTTTCTGATATCTCAAATTTTTCCCTAATCTCTTTAGTAAGAGAGATTAGCAGGGCCTGTACGTCCATACCATAAGACATTGTACCTCTGAGAGGATTACTCTCCACTTCTAACAAAGCCGATAATTTAGAGGAATCCTCTCCCTGTCCATCTAGATCCTTGTCTATTAGATTTGGGGGCGAACGCATATCGGAACGCATAGCTAGATTTGACATTTCTAAATCATCTGAGGTTAGTTGACCATTTGCCATATCCTGCGATGGAAAGGTAGTGGTCCGAAATTATCTTGTAATCAATGATTCACTCCTTCCCAGAGGTTCAGGTTGACCTTCCCCCAAGAGAGGGATAGGAGGGCCCACGGATGACAGAGTTTGATCAGTCCCCTTTAAAGAGACTTCACCGGGAGTCTTAGATCCAGGATTTGTAACTGCTACAGTCTCTGATGAGTAAGTGTGGGGCTTATCACTCACACCCAGGGGGCCGGGCTTACAAGCCCTTGCACCAACCAGGTTTTTAACCTCTGTCCGTACAGCCCTGGGGCGACGTTTGATTGGAGACATGCACAGAGAGGCTCTGCTGGTATCACGATCTCCTCCCACCCTATTCCTGTTCAGATTACTCCTAGTGGAAAGCCCCGGAGTCTCCGGTAAGCTCCCACGAAGAGAACAGCGAGAGGTATAAGATCTCCCTCGTCGCACACCCCTCACTGCTTCAGCCCAAATACTGGAATTTAAAGCTTGATTCCAGGGGACCCCCTGACCACCTCTCGCCGAAGCAATTTCACCCCCCTTCTTGTTCGCCGTGTTTTTAATTGAATCTCCCGACCTGGGCCGGGAAAGTCAATACAAACAAGTACACTCCAGTAATAATGTATCTCGAAACTGGAGAAAAGTTCTTAGGATCCTTCAGAGTCCTTCCAGTAGCTACTCCAAGCCCGATGGGCAATGGTACCCAGTAATGCCCAGCTCAGTCTAATTCAAGGAATATATAAATAATAAATAAAAAAATAAAAAAAGGCAAAGAAGCAACGTTGAAATAGCTCTCAAAGCAAAGAGACAGTGCTCAAAGTTAATGATAACAGAGTGATAACAGCAAACCTCTGTGGGTGGCAGTAGAGGGCTCAAAAAAAAATCTTATGCAGATTCCACATGCGATGTTTTAAAGATCCAGTGTTCCGGTTAATTAACTTTTATGATATTCCTACCAATCTGAATTTATCGGTGTGTGCTTCTCTCGCAGGAAAAAACAGACAGCTCTGTCACCCCCAGCACCGAAAAAAAAAACGGCCACCAACAGCTCCTCCCGGCAAGAGGAACGACTCACCCGGGCGCCGGTCTAGGAGCCCTGCATATAACACGATCCCAGTCTCTCCCCCGGCGTCTCTCCTCCAAACCTCCAAAAGCTCCAAACCTCTTCCTCATCACAAGAAGGGGGCTCCTCCACGACCGCGGTGATCCTCCCGCGCGTCAATCCAACTCCGGCTCTAGCTCCGGCTCTCAGCACATCATTTCCAGGTCAGGGGTCGCGGGTCGCGTCTCTCGTCCGACGGGAGTTCGCGGTCAGCGCTTCAACTGGCCGCCAAGTTCCCCCACCGAGAGTCATAATAATACTTATTTTTGTGATAACATCTGTGGTCCCTGTGAGGACCTTGGAAGATTCACACTACAAATGTGATTTCAAATTAAGTTGTGTTGTGGTCACACTAAATGAAGTGCAGGCAAATCTTGAGTTCATGTGTTCAGACATAAGAGACTTAACAATTTCTATTTATATTTAAAGCTACATATGGTGTAAGCAGGGTGTAATAGGTGTCAGAGTTCTTTGAATGAAGAAAGATCACAACTGCGCGGATGCACTTTACATGAGAACAGGATCATCATGGTATAACAAATGCAAATATTCTGGGCAGGGAAAATAAATGGATCATAAAGTAGAAAGTTCAAATTTTGTTGGGGTTTTATATTGTTCTCATTCATTTTTCTCATCTTCCTTGTGAGTGAAAGCAGGAGTGCCCCACTCAACATGGCTGCCAGGGTGATCATAACCCTGACAGCAGAGTGCAAAAAGTGTCTAAGAATATGCTATTTGGTTGTTTATTTATGGCTTCCTGCTGAAACATTGTGATGGGAAAACAATGGTGACTGGGGGTGTCTCAGCATATATTCTGCCCCCTGACCCACTGATGAGTTTTTGTGCCCATCGCTCAAGTCCTCACTAGTCCCATCCATCCTCAAACCAGGGGAAGCTAGGAGAAATCACATACCCTATCCTTTCTTGCTCAATGCATAACCCAAGACAGTCACACACTGAGTGCTGCTATGAGCAGAGGCGATGAGGGGTTTTATTATGCCAAAGAGATGTGGAGCTGTCAGAGTTACTGGATCATCTACCTCAGAAATTATATAGAGTAACTTTGCAGAGGGGGGAAATGTTCCCATTCTTAGGAGTGTTTCTATTTATCTCTTGGTTGTGTATGCTTAATTGGAAAGACAGAGGGGGTATGAGCCATCAGTGGTGGTGACCTGACCGGGCCTGTGTGCCACCATACTATTACTTTGAAAACACAGAGGAAAAGAACACTGTAACAGACTAAGAAAAATAACCTTGTCCCAAAGGTTGATTATCTTATTGTTAATAAATCTCTCAAAAAAAGGTTACAAAACTGCTCTATTTGTGTTTTGCATATTTTAAAAGTACCTTTGCAAAAATGGTGCACAGCGTGAAATGATTCGCTCCAAGTCTAAGCTGCCCTTCTTGGCTCAGTTTATTGGAAGCAGCCCATTCCATGAAATAAGTTATAAAATGTTAGGCAAATAACATCACTAAAATTTTGAAAATAACAATGTGGATATTTTGTATTTAGGCTGATATTTGTTTTATAATATGTGTGTCACTCTTCTGTTTTGTGATTAGCATGAGTTGCGGCTTTTATTGAGAGCTGCCTATTTAATTATTGGATATTAACTGAATTCATAACAATCTAATCAATTTATGAGAGTTACAGAACCACTTAACAGACCTGGCACTGGAATCTGATTAATATTGAGCTGATTATTTTTTACTTCAGGAATGGTTCTTGACGATATCAACGTATCTGGCTGCATTCCCACGGAACAGTGTTATTGCAGATATGGAGGCAAAAACTACTCTCCAGGAAGTTCCTTTACCACATCTTGTCACAACTGGTAACTTCTTTTGTATGCTACATCTTTCCAACTGTGCTCCTGCAAAGGAATGCCAAAGTACTAATGTATTAAATATTAATATGAAGATGGTGTTTGTTCGATTTTAAGACCAAGCGACGCATTTAGAATTTGGCAGACAAGTTGCTACGTCACAACATGATGGATATCTTATTCGCCTTAATTCCAGTATATATCACCACTATATCAGGGTTTTTGAAAGGAAGGTAAGTACATCAGATGAAACCCCTCATCGCCTAAGTACATCAGATATTTTACATCACAGATAGGTACATTGAAGTTTGTTTTCAGTAATTTAATGTTGGAAAGTGGACTATTGGTAAGGGCAGGTAAGTACCTTCACTTAGCAATAGGCCACTAACCTACACTTAGGTCTAGTTAGGTCTCAAAAAATTTAACCCAACTCAACCCTTGGTAGCTTGGATGCTGTATAAAGCATTTAAAAAATCACAAATCAATAAATAAGTAAAACACAAAACATAATAAAAATCCAACACCAATATATAACAATAGATTATATTTTTTATCTTTAATATGACACCAAAATGAGTGAAATTAGATAAGGGGAACCGGAGATATGAATTTTTAAAGAATTACTGTTTTCAAACACATAGAAGCAACTAGCGCTCAAAGGGTTAGAAAAGGTCATACTGGAAAGGGGAAAACTCCAGAATTCAGGCCACCCACGAGGTAACACTAGTACATTTACTTTCTGAAGTGTTTCTTGATTCAAGAAAGTGGTACACAGCACCAGCCAAGGGTTCAGAGGCTCTGGTTTGCCTCTTGGGGTCTGGGACTACAAATTGCACAATACACCTCTTCAACTTATGAAGTTGCTCCAAATGTCTCCAAACTTCTGGATCTTCTTCCAGAGATAGTTTTCGGATCCATGAAGTGTCCCCAACTTGATCCAAGGTGCCGGAAGCTGTGAGTTGCTCCTTGGGAGTTGGGACCACAATTCCCAGAATGCACCTGACCAGAATCCTCAAATGGCCACTGCACGCTGGTCAGCTGGGGTCTGCTTGCAGGACTTGATGCAGGGGTGTTGGAAAATGGGTTATTGGTAAGGGCAGGTAGGTACCTACACCTAGCAACAAGCCACTAACCTCCACCTAGGTACAGTTAGGTCTCAGTAAATTAATCCCAGCTCAACCCTTGGTAGCTTGGCAACGAGCGTCAAGGCTTAACTTAGGAGACAGTGTGTAAAGCATTCAAATATCACAAAACAGTAATTAAATAAAACACAGGAAACAGTTTAAAAATCCAAAACCAATTTATAAAAATAGTTTATATTTTTATCTTTAAAATGACACAAAAACGATTAAAATCGGTTCAGGGGAACCGGAGATATGAATTTTTAAAGTATTATTATTTTTCTAGCGCTTAGAAACAAAAAGCGCCAATCGGGTCATCTGGTTGCACCAGGACCGGGACAAAGTCAAAGTTTCAGGCCGACCGCGATGGAGCCCTGCTCGGCTACAAGTCGCGGGAGGCCTCGGTTGAAAAGTTACCTTCTGACTTAGTCTTTATTTTGAAGTTTTTCTTCACCGGGACAAACCTGCCAGTTGAATCCGACCTCCTGGAGCCCTTGTCCGGATATGTGATGTGGGTTTCCTCGGTGGTGATTTCTACCTTCGGACTTAGTCGTTTTTTCGAGATGAAAATCCTTCGACCGGGGTAAACCTGGATCTTGATCCGACGTCCGTGGAGCCCTTCTCGGATACGATGGCTGGGAGGTCCCGGTCAACTTTTTACGTTCGGACTTAGTCTCTTTTTCGGATGTTTTTCTTTACCGGGACGAACCACGAAGTCAGGCCGGGTCGCGGTTGAGGCAAGCCGGCTAGAATTTCCGCGGCGGGTCAGTCCCTCTCTGGAGCTTTTTTACAAAAATTCTCAAATCTTTTCCAAACTTCTGGGGCTTCACCCAGATGTTCTTTTAAGGTTCTTTTGGGGTCCACAGCTCACCCCAAGGGTCCAGAAGTTCTGTGATGGTCCTTGGGGGGTGCGGACTTCAACTCCCAGAATGCACCTGGCGCAAACTCCTTTTTGGCCACTGGGCAGTGGTCAACTGGTCTCTTTTTTAGGAGTTGGTGCAGGGGACTCTGGATAGCAATTTTTCACCTGTAGCAAACAGGGAGTCCCTCCTTGAACCAGTTGAAGCCAGGCAAAGTCCTTCTTGTGGTGAAGCCCAAGTGTGCAGCTGGTGCAGTCCTTCTGAGTGCAGGGTCCAGGTGCAGGCCAGGGGTCCAGCAGGGCAGTCCTTCTTCTCCTTAAGTTCCTTCTTCTTGAAAGTTGGCGAGGATCTGAGGCGTGGGTGCAGGTCTGCCAGTTTTATCCTTGCTCCTGGGTGAAAAGCAGGGGGGCCCTGGTTCTCCAATCAGGGACAGGGTCGTCCCCCTGTGATGACCACTTCCTGGGAAGTGTGGCAAAAATCCATCCCAGAAGGCAACAGTCTCTAAAAATCCAACATGGATGAATCTGATTTTTGGAGGTTACATCTGGCTGAGCCCACCCACTGGTGTGGCTAAAAATCATAAACACACCCCTCTCCTGCCCTCTCCTAATCTAATCAAGGGGGCACCTAATTGTCTGGGGTTGCAGGATGTGGGGGTGTTGCTGGGTGCTCCAAATGTCCTTCTCTGCCTTTGAAGACCAGTTTGGCAGCCCTCCCCCTTCCTGCCTCACCATCTGCTGAGGGGAGATTCTCTCCCCCAAGCACATTCCTTTGTGTGAAGCCTGGCCACTTCACACCTCATCAAGGCAGCCTGGCAGAAGCTGCTGCAGGCTGGCCAATCAGAGCACAGCAGCAAAAACAATGCAGAGCTGAAATTGGCAACTTTTTAGGTAAAGTCTAAACTTTTTACCTGGACAAGTTATATTAAATCCAACAACTGGAAGTTGTGGGATTTATTACAACAATCAATTTGATACCAAATTCTTGGTATGTAACATTTAAGGAGACTTTAAAATTTAAAATAAAGTCTGCCCATTCTAGCCTATGAAGGCCATTTACTTCAATGAGGGAAAAACGAATTTGGCTGTTTTTACCTCACCAGGGCTTATAAATCTATTTTTATAAAGTCCCTGCTTATAGTTAAATGGCACCCAGCCCTAGGGGCACATAGGGCACACCTTAGGGGTGACTTATATGTAAAAATAAGGTAGTTTAAGACTTTGGAAGTACCTTTAATTCCAAAGTCGAATTTGCATATAACTTTAATTTAAAAGCAGCCAGCAAAGCAGGCCTGCCTTTAAAATGACACTGGGCACCTCAGCAGTGCACCTAGGTGTGCACCACCTATGCTGTGGTCCCTAAACCTACATGCCCTACCATATACTAGGGACTTATAGGTAGGTTAACTTAGCCAATTATAATTAGCCTAATTTGCATATCCATTTTACACAGAGCACAGGCCCTGGGACTGGTTAGCAGTACCCAGGGCACAGCCAAGAGTCAGTAACCACCAGTACCTATCCAAAAAGAGTGGGGGTGATCAGGCAAAAAAGAGGACTTTCCTACAAGGGGACTCTGGGCATCTCCTTGTATGTGTAGCAAACAGGGAGTCCCTTCTTGAAACAGTAGGAGACAGGCAAATTACTTTTAGTGGTGAAGCCCAAGTGTACAGCTGGTGCATGCCTTCAGAGTGCAGTGTCCAGGTGCAGGTCAGGGGGTTCAGCAGTGCAGTCCTTCTTGTTCTTTGTCTTGTTCCTTGTAGGGATCTGAGGTGTGGGTGCAGCTTTGCCATATTTATCCTTGCTCCCGGGTGGAAAACAGAGGGTCTATGGTATCCAATCACAGGCAGGTTTCGTCCGCCTTTGATGACCACTTCCTGTGAAGTGTGGCAAAAATCGATCCCATGGAACAACATTCCTCAAAAATCCAATGTGGCTGAAAGTGACTTTTGGAGGTTACATGTGGCTGAGCCCACACACTGGTGTGGCTAAAAATCCTGCACACACCCTTCTCCTGCCCTCTCCTAATCGAATCAAGAGGGCACCTAATTGTCTGGGGTAGCAGGATGTGAGGGAGGTGCTGCCCCGCTCTAAATGTCCTTCTCTGCCTTTAAGGACCAGTTTGGCTGCTCTTCCCCCATCCTGTTTTGCCATCTGATGAGGCAGATCTCCTCCCCCAAGCACATCCTCTGCATTCAGCCCAGGCCACTTTACACCTCATCAATGCAGACTGGCCAGGCTGCCAGAGGCTGGCCAATCAGAGAAGGGCACTACTGAGCTAAAGTTGGCAACTTTCAGGTAGAGTTTTAAAACGCTTTACCTGAACTAGTTATATGAAATCCAAGAATTGCAAGTTGTGGGATTTATTACTTAAGGGGACTTTGTTAATTAAAATAAAGTCTTCCCAATTTAGCCTACAGAGGCCATTCACTACAGTGAACGAAAAACAAAATTTGGCCATTTTAACTCACCAGGACTTCAAAAAACTATTTTTATAAGGTCCTTGCTTATAGTTACATGGCACCCAACCCTAGGAGCACATAGGGTACATCTTAGGGGTGACATATATAAACATGAAGTAGTTTAAGACTTTGGAAGTAGTTTTAATTCCAAAGTCGAATTTGCATATAACTTTAGTTTTAAAGCAGCCACCAAGTCAGGCCTGCCATACCTATGCTGGGGTCCCTAAAACTGCATGCCGTACTATATAGTAGGGACTTATAGTTAGGTTGAAATAGCCCATTATAATTAGCCTAATTTGCATATTTATTTTACACAGAGCACAGGTCGTGGGACTGGTTAGCAGTACCCAGGGCTCCATCAGAGTCAGGAAAACAACAGCAAAAAGTGAAAAATGGGGGCAAAATTTAGGGGTCCTCTGCAATCAACCCTGTTTTCTCATATTTTACATCATAGTACTTACATCTCTGGTAAGCAACATTATAAATGACTTTAAATGTCTATCCAGGGGTGGGTAGTATATAGTGGTAGTAGGGTGTTTTATGGTTTAGGGGTAGGTATTGTATAAGGGTAGTAAGGGGTTTTAGGGTCCAGAGATGGGTAGTGTATAGGGGTAGTAAAACGTTTTTAGGGTTTAAGAAAGGTGGATATTATTAGCAGTGAACAGATACCCATCTGAAGAAATATGGTCATGTTGAAGCTGTTGATTTTGGAGGAAAAAGCTCAGAGTGAGAAATGTCAGATTTTACACACATAGCATTTGTTGCCTTAGTTGTATACTTATTGTACGTTCGCCCGGTCAAGGTTTCTACCTTCGAAGTGAAGGCCTGATTTACATCTCCGTGGGGGGGTACTCAATTGCAATGGTGACAGATATCCCATCCGCCAAAATCTAAATACCAAAGAAAACAATGGTATTTAGATTTTGAGGATGGAATACCCTTCACTGTTGCAATGGAGTAACCCCTCCACCGAGATCTGAATCTGACCGTGAGCCTCTAAATGGAGATTTGATTTCTCCAGTGGGACAAGGCAGCAAGCTGCAACTAAAATGGGATCCATGAGGCTGAATATTTTCTCATCAAGTTCCCACTAAAACTGATTTGCTTCTATTGAGAAGCTCGAATCAGGACAAACTATTTTTTAACTCAGCTAATTAGCTCTTTTGCTTGATCAGTACTGGTGGTTTGTCCTGGTCTTCTACAAGCAGAAACTCAGAACGTTTCAAAGTCTCAAAGGTTTGCAGTAGTAAGCCCCTCTTTCCTCAGCTCTTCACTTACGGCTTCCTGGCTTCAGGGCTTGGTTCAGCATAGGGCGTGCTTAGAGCCCTGTGCAAGTGTAGTTATGACTGGGCAACTGGTCATCCAAGAAAAAGTGGTTCTTCAACTTGTTGTGTCCCTGTAGCCACACAGGAGGTCATCCCACTGGCCCTTGAAGTCAACTTTTTATCCTGGGTACAGGAGGGAGTAGTAACAATCCTTCAGATCTCCAGTAAACAGAGCTATAGTAAACAGGGTTAAGTTCTCTTCTAATCTTTTGCAGGCCCCAAAAGTTAGGAGAATGCCTTTGGTTACCACATTTATGGTCAGTACTAGCTAATGAGTGGGGGGTGAGTCCTGGCTCCTCCCTCGGCAGTGATTAAAGGTTCCCAGGTTAAGCAGCTCCCTTTTGCCACAGTGCAAACAATCCCATAGTGCACCTCACTCCACTCCTAAAATCTGAGTTTGGGAAACCCTTTCTCCCTTGTGTAGATCCCATGGGCACTCCCTGAGGTGCCCCATGGAAATGATTAACCCTTTCCTTTGTGGTCACTACAGACTGGCAAGGAGGGTAGCATTCTTCCCACTGGGTTTCAAACCAGACTAGCTGGGGGGGGGGGGAGTTTGCCTTTTCCAGGTTTCACCTTGCACTTATTTGTGAAAGGACAAGTTCTGTCAGAATATTACCCATTAAATCAAACTTCCACAGTAGCAGATGCCTTTTACACAACTCCCTCCAACAGATGTGTGCTCAGACTTTAACTGATTATCTGAACCCAGCATCCACTAGGGGGAAAGCGGAATGGGAAAGAAAAAGAGAGACCGCCTCCAGATCCAGTTCCAGCCTGTGTTTCCAACTTGAAGATATGATATTCAGTGATGTCTCTGAAAACCTGCACCTTTCTTCTTATTGGGATTTTTTTAAAGGAAGGACCTGCAGTAGGGTGATAAGAGCATATATACGTACATTCCTACTGCGCATTCAACTGTTCAGCATTCACATTCACCCAATTCTATTGTTGTCCTAACTTGGATCTTTTGAGGGACTAGCCTCTCTCTAAGAGACAATGCTAACTTAATATCGTCTTCTCTTCAGGAGTCAAGGGTTTCCAAGGTTCTCTGGAGAATAGTTAAAAAGTGCACAAATATACAAACTACTAATGGATTTTACAGGAAACGAAAACTCCTTCTCAAGGTTTGGTTTTCTCAATCACAGTCTCTATGAATTAGTATGAGTACTTAGGTTTGTCTCTAAGACTGACAAGTTGGCAAAACAAAGAGTTCTTGAATATTTATGTACATATGTAAATTGGCAAGTCTGGAAATCATATAAAAGGATTCCTTAATGCAGTTGCTTGAAGTTCTGTTAAGCCAAAACAGCTTCTTCAAAAGGGAAAAAGTAGGTGGCATGCACACCGTAAGAAGAAAAAGAATTAATTACTCAAAAGTGGAAGAACTCCCTATGAAAGGAAGCACCTCTGGAACACTGCCCATTCTCCTCAAGATGACAGTTGAAGTGCAGGGCTCCCAGAGTGAAACAGCTGGAGGGAAGCTTCAGTACAAGACTATGTAGTAACACTAGAGCGCTGACCTCACAATGATTTGCAGCCACCATCTTAAGTGGCAGTTAAACTTGAAGAAGCTAGTTCTAAGAACAGCCTCCACAAGAGCCACCGGGAGTGAGGACCAATGTGGGTACAAGGAAAAGGGGAATCGTTTTTGCAGAGGGAAGAACTTAACAACACTGGCATTAGTTTTCCTGACAGGTTCTCTACAAGTTAAAGAACTTTCTGGGTCCACCATAACTTGTCTTGTTTGGAGATGTGTGACTTTTAGTAATTATAAGGTGGTCTGTACATTATAAATCGAAGTTATAATTGCAACTTTACAATTTTTTTATGTTTTGTGTATTTTAAGTTGGGTGATATAGAATGAATACATGGCGTATTTCTAAATATAAATTAAACTTAGCCTTTATTTTTTTCATTGTATTTTGAAATACAAATTTGTTTCAAATCTCAGTCAGGAGTGTAATTGATTGAAGTGTCATAACGTGGAGGGCAGTACAATACAGTGAAGGAGAGTGTTGTAGAATCTAGGTTCGTAGAGAGGAATAATGTAGAATGGAGTGTTGCTGAGTAGAGTTAAGTACTGTATAGTGGAGTATATTGTTATTCAGTGGAGTTGCATGGTGTGTCATACTGTGGAGTGGAGTATCGCCGAGTGGAGCAGCGTATTGTATAGTGTAGTGGTGTGTCAAACAGTAGAGCTGAGTTGTACTTCAGAGTGTTGGGTGGAGTATCATGAAATGGAATTTGGTGGAGTGTCATTGATTAGAGCGTCATAGAGTAGCAGAGTGTTGTAGAGTGTGGTGGCATGTAGTGGTGTTCAGTGGAGCACAGTGGAGCACAGTGGAGCATAGATCATTGTTGTTGAGTGCAGTGATGGGCAATAGAGGGCAGTCTCATACAGTACAGTATTAAAAAGTGGAGTATTATTATTTGTAAGAACACAGTGCATGGTAGCGTGGTGAGTTATAGTTAGTGTTTGTCTGGTTAGCAAGCAGAAAAGAGTCTGTAATGAGTTCCAGTACTTGTAATAATTTGAAGGTGGTGGAAAATTTGAGAATGAAAGCTCTAACTATAACGTTAGAATTGTTAAAGATTGTATAGTTTAAACTTAGTTTGTATGGAGAAAATATGTTTTCCGAACTATAACTAACCTTTGTTTTTTTCATTGAATTTCAATGGGTTTAAAAAAAGTTTTTTTAATAAAAATTTGATTCAAATCGTAGACTCCTGTGTCGCAAGTGGAGAGCTGCTATGTGGAGTGTCGTACAGTACAATGGAGGAGAGTGTTCTGAAGTCTATTGTAATAGACTGGAGTATTGTAGATTGGAATCGAGTGGCGCAGAGCAGAGTGTAGTAGTGTATTTTACAGTGCAGTTTATTTTTTAAACTTTATTTTCATTTTAATTCATTTGACAGACAGACAATTATAAATTACATCTCTGGCACAAACAGGGTACATTCAAGAAATATAACAACGGTGCAGGTGAATGACACACATGGCAATTGGTCAAGCAATAAGTACAGTGTGCAACGGTGTACATATGACATGTAGTGCAAAAACTTTGACCAATGACTACATATGTACTCCTCAATGGTCAATGGGGTCAGAAAGGAACTGCATTCCAGAAATGTGTGCATGCTACATAACAGTGGAGCTTATATCTATTGACACGTCAGTCGTGGCCCCACACAACAGCCGCTAATCCCAAACTGCCATCTAGCAATCAATTTGGATACATGGGCTCCTTTAATCATCGACGTTCATCTCCTCGCTTTCTTCCTTATTGTTACATTCACAAGCTAGGTATTACTGATAAGGGCAACTACTTGCAGGCATGAGATCATGCTATGCATCTGTTTGAGTGTTGCAATAGATCAAGTCGCTGTGCCAGTCCGGCACTGTCGACAATGGGCCCTTCAGCCAACGCAATGCTATTCTAATCCATGCCAGTAGAAGACCCATTGCCACAAGCCTCTGGCGTCCCCTTGGAACCTCTTTGTCGTAACTCAAGAGGGCCATTAATGGAGTACGAGGTATTGCCTCCATGGTGATCTTCTCCGGACTGGTAATATCTCAGGCCAAAAGTGTCACACTCTGGGATAGGGCCATGGGACATGGGAAAAACCATCTTCTTATGCCCCACAACGCAAAGAGCGAGCCTCATTGCATAAACCATAATTGCATAAGTTGGCTGGGGTTTAGTATGCCCAGTTGAAATGTACAAGACGATGATGCCCATTCATAAACACTGTGAAAACTATGAAAAAACAGTGGGATCATTCCGCATTGCTAACTTCTACACTCACTTCATCCTGCCAATCACATCGGGACTTGGTGATACCGGGGCATCGAGCCTACCGCAAGAAGGTATATAGCATCACAATTGCCCAGGCTTTTGATGACACCTCTAATGTGTATATAAGTGCTGGTATCCATGATGGTTCTGTCAGCGCTTCTTCTAATAATGGTCTCAGCATGTGTCATGCCCGAAAGTGCTGAAATTGCACAAGTGTGGAAGGTGCAGTGTTCTGGGCACTGACCTGGGCTCAGTTATGCAGGGCCTTGTTTTCAAGAAGTCTTCCATGTATCTCACTCCTAGCATTCCCAGTACTGTTACAGTGGCTTGTTCCTGACCCAGTGGGAACCATGTGCATCACGGCAGTGGGAGCCGAGGGAAGTATGATAAGGATCCAGGTTGTAGATCCAGCATTTTTTTCCAGAGGTATTTCGTAGTACCTATCTGGTCTATTATATGGAAATGGCATACCTATCTGATATACAAGAACAGGGGGAGCAACAAAGTTGTGGCCACATTTCTCTCTAGCCATAAATGGTGCATGCCTGTTGTATAAATGTAGATAAAACGCAGAGTTCATCAACCAAAGTTGATTTCAAGTCGTAGATACACCTCTGTCAGCCACCCCGATCATCTCCAACTGCCTGCCTTCACATTCCAAACCTTTGACATTCTATTGCCTACACACATTCATTTATCTAATAACATTCTACTAAGTTCTACATTCTTAGTAACATAACACATTACATAACACATCTTCCCCCTTATATATAATCCAAGAAGCAAAAAAAAACGAATCTACAACATAGTCCTTTAAATACAAAGGTCTCTTAAAAACTCTACCCAGTTTGCTTCTACAAGTTTCATTCCTTTCGGGATGATCCGGATGGTCCTTGGTAACTTCCGCTTCCTGTGTTGAACTGTCATTGTTAACCATGGTATCTTCACACGTAGAATCTGCTCCCATAATGTTTTCAGTCCCAGTGGAAATGTCATTATACACAGTATCTAGCCACGAATAATTCATCATAGCTTCAGTGGGAGTTTTCCCATCCACACCAGTAGAATCTCCTACTAACCTTGCAAAACGACTCATATGCCACACCTCCCCATCACTTAACTTAGCAGAATGTTTGTATACTTCAAGAACTGTTTTATGTTCAGAAAACTCTGTATCACCTTTATTTACTTTACCTGGTAGTTTGACACGAACAACATCACCCTCCTTTAATCTAATATCCTTAGCTCCTTTCTTCAAATCCACATAGTTTTTATAAAGACCTTGTGCTTTTTGAATATTTGCCTTAATCTCAGTAGGGGACCATTCCTTCACCGTAGATTTACTTAACCATCCCTGATTATCTTTTGTGAATGGAATTCTTCCTCTCATGACGGTAAATGGAGTGTGGCCTGTTACAGTCGGAGTGATTATGTACATCCAAATCATTTTCTTAACACTGGTTTTCCAGTCAACATTCTTATACTTAGCTAATTGCAATGAATCTTTAATAACTCAGTTAAATCTCTCCACTTCTCCATTCCCACTAGGGTGGTAAACGGAAACCAACTAATGTTCAATACCATTCCTCTCTAGAAATTCTTTAATCTCCTCACTTTTAAATTGAACACCATTTTCTGTGATGATTTTCCTAGGTAACCCTTCCATTTGAAAAAGTTCATCCAAGAACATCAGAACGTTCCTTAAATTAGCGTTGGAAACAAATGTAATCTCTGGCCACTTTGAGAAGTAATCTACCATGACTATAATGCACCATTGCATATTCTCCTCAACGATTGGTCCCATTATATCCAAACCTATAACTTCCCAAGCCACCTCAGGACGAGGTACAGAATGTAAAGTTGGTTTAAAGGTCACCACAGATTTGTCAGCGTTCATACATAGATCACAACTTCTAACTATCCTCTTGTTATAAACATCCATACCAGGCCACCAATAGTTTTCTTTAATTTTCTTTTTAGTCTTGACAATGCCTTAATGTCCCTCATGATTTATTTTAATGATGGAGTCCCTTAATTTCTCAGGTGGAACCATTCTATCACCCCTCAAAACTTTGTCATGGTCTACTGATAATTCATCATGTAACTCAGAGACAATTCTGAGCTCAGCTGCAATCCTTTATTTTTCTGGCCAACCATCTTGATAATATTTCTTTAACGTAGTTAATATAGGGTCATTTGAACTTGTTTCATCCCAAACCTCAGAACTAATGGCCTTCCATTCCGAATTCTCGGACCAAGCAACCGTGAACCCTTCATCGTCATTCACTAATTCATGGAGGGGTAGGGGCAATCTGCTTAAACAATCCGCCACCTTGTTCTTAACTCCTGGGACATATACCAATTTATACTTGAAGTCCAACAATATTATGGTCATTCTAGCTATTCTTGCCGTGGCCTTTATCAATCCTTCAGTGGTCAATACTTTGATTAAAGGTTTATGATCACATCTAATTTCAATGTCAAAACCCCACAAAAAATTCCTGAAATGCTCTAAACCCCAAACGACCGCAAGAGCCTCTCTCTCGAAATCTGAATACCTTTCCTCTGTGGGAGAAAGTGCTCTAGAGGCAAATGCTATAGTCACCTCCTTACCATTGATACCTTTCTGGCTTAGCCCAGCCCCAATACCTCTATTAGACGCGTCCGTGGTGAGAATGGAAGCAAGACTAGGATCAAATCCTGCCAACGTCTTACCCACACAAATTTCTTGTTTTATACTTTCAAAGTCTTCTTGTAATGTGTCTGTCCAAACAAATTTACACCTTTCTTTCAACAATTGTTTTCTCTGAGAAGTTCTTCACGAACCGCGCGTAGAATTCCACTAGACCAAGGAATTATCTTAATTTGTCCTTATTACTTCGAGCCGGGGCATCTTTAATAGCAGACAGCAACTCTTTTTTAGGTTTAATCCCACCTGCAGTGATTGCATGACCCAAATAGTTCAATTGTTGAACTCCAAACTTACACTTAGAAAATTCAGCTGTAAGACCTTTATTCCTTAGATTACCTAATACGCTGTTAACTC
Source organism: Pleurodeles waltl (assembly GCF_031143425.1). Taxonomy (NCBI): domain Eukaryota; kingdom Metazoa; phylum Chordata; class Amphibia; order Caudata; family Salamandridae; genus Pleurodeles; species Pleurodeles waltl. The sequence goes on along the minus strand of NC_090440.1, from coordinate 641,994,043 downwards.
TATCATTGTGTTGCGTCCTGTTCTTCCCCATGATTAATATGTCATCTTGGAAGAAGATCACACCTTCTATATCCTTGAAAAGTTTATGCACACATTTCTGAAAAACTGCTGCAGGTGAGGCTAATCCAAAAGGCATACGAACATAACGGAAACAACCCTGTGGAGTCATGAAAGCAGTCAAATTTGTACTATCCTCATGTAATCTGACCTGATGGTAAGCAGACGGTAAGTCAATGGAGGTGAACCATTCCATGTCCTTTGTCGAGGCTAGCATTTTAGATATCCTTGGCAAAGGGAATCTCTCCACCACTATGTTGTTATTTAAATCTCTTAAGTCGATGCACAAACAAATCTTCCCATTGGCCTTACATACTGCCACCAATGGGAGATCCATTCAGAGGCACCTACTTCTTCAATTATACCCTTTCGTAAGACAGACTCTAATTCCTTATTGACTTCCTCTCTTATCATCCAAGGAATATTACGAGATTTGTGAACCTTCAGTAGTGCATTTTCCTTCAACACAATTCTATGTGTGAAGTCCTTAAGTGCACCAATTTTCCCAGAAAAGAGTTCTGGGAATGTGTTCATCATGTGAGACCATAGTCTTTGTTGTCACTCACTACCTTAACTTGCTCCACACAATTGGGGTCCAGCACAATATTCAAGACTCTTTGATCCAACCAACCTAATACCGCTGGGCCCTCTTCTACAACATATAATTTACCCTACGGTTTTCCTGCTCTTAACTTCAAAGACCACTTCCCTAAATCCGATCATAGGACTGGATTCTCCTGTGAAACTCTCCGGAGACACATCTGGGGGAATTAAGGAGGACCCAAGAACCTTTTTGAATTTATTCTCCCATAGACTCTTGTTTATAATTGTGTACGGGGAACCGGAGTCTGCTACAATCAGTACATGCACCCCCCCCAAGAGTATCTCACATACAGGCTTGTTCCTTGATTGCACACTTAAGTTTGAGACACAAGTGTTTTCTGTATGATTCACCTCCTCCACAATCTCCTAAAACCGAGAGATCAATATCACTATTAATACCTAGGACGCACTCATGAACCTTTGAATCTATGCTAGAATTAGAATTGCATTCTGAATCTGATTTACTGACAACTGCTGCAACCTTTCTACCTTTCCTACATACCTTGGCAAAATGGCCCTTTATGCCGCACTTAGCACACTGTTGGTCATGCGCAGGTCATTTCCTGTAGAATGCTAAATGCTCCTTACTCCCACAGCGATAACACTTTCTCTCATTATTTTTTCTTTCAAGTTGCTTTCTTTGTGTTTCTTCCCTATTCTTTTTTAATTTAACCTTGCTAACTACTTCGTTGTGTGCCTCTTTTTTCTCAAGAGAAATAGCCTTCGCGCATTTATTGGAAATTTCAGCTTTTTTGACTAGAGCCACAACTTCCTCCAATGGTGATTCACCATGCACCCACAATCCCTCTTGAATATGAGAATTGTTTACATGCATGATAATCTAATCCCTGATCAGCTCATTATGTAACCCACCAAACCTACAGGTAAGTGCCAGTTTTTTTAGTTCAGAGACTTAGGGTGTCATTACAACATTGGCGGTAAAAGGCGCTTACCGCCGTGCAGAAGACCGCCAATACACCGCTGCGGCCGCGGTAGACCGCAACAGCTATTATGACACACATCTCGGAATCCGCCGAAATTCATACACCCACACAACACCGCCACACCAAAGGTCAGTGATAAACATGCGGAAACAAATCAGCCACCTCCACGCCAACAGAAACACACCCATGCTATTATGACCCACGAATCCACGCAGCGGTCTTTCAACCACGGTATTCCATTGGCGGTACACACCACCGCGCTCAAAATACACACACGTATACAAAACACAGCCACATTGGACAATCACAAATACACACACCTGATACACATACAAACAACACTCCCACACACCCAATACTATATAAAACACATCACCCACAAACCCCTACGACCAGAAATTCTGAAAGAAGGCCAGAGAGACAGCACAGCAATTGACAACCCCATCACACAGAGGCACACAACACCATCACCCACACAACATCCACGCACAAAACACCACACACCACTACACTCATCACACTAATCACCACATACACCACCCCACACCTCACCCACACCACCCCATGGCATGCCAAAGACACCTCCGCTTCTCCGAGGAGGAGCTCAGGGTCATGGTGGAGGAAATCGTCCGGGTAGAGCCACAGCTATTTGGCTCACAGGTACAGCACACATCAATAGCCAGGAAGATGGAGTTATGGTGCAGAATAGTGGACAGGGTCAACGCCGTGGGACAGCACCCAAGAAATAGGGAGGACATCAGGAAGAGGTGGAACGACCTACGGGGGAAGGTGCATTCAGCGGTCTCCAGGCACAACATCGTGGTACAGCGGACTGGTGGCGGACCCCCGCCTCCTTCCCCACAACTAACAACATGGGAAGAGCAAGTCTTGACCATCATGCATCCAGAGGGCCTCGGAGGAGTCGGTGGAGGAATGGACACTGGTAAGTCAAATCTTAACTATCAGATCCCCCACCCTACCTGCATGCTATCACACACCCCCACCCTTACCCCCTCACCCATCACTCAAACTCCTCACTAATGTACTAATAACACAAACCACACATCCCAACACCAAGCCCTGCATGACACAACTAAGCATGGTCACCACTCACCAAAGACCCATGGTACCCAAGCAGTGTAACAAAATCTTATTCTTTTTAACTGGAGTTAAATCTTTGTCAATAGTGTCCAAGTAATTCAAAAAATATTCCTTCCACTCCAGTCATTTGACATGTTGATCACCAGTAGAGCTCAGGAAGGGTTGTGGAGGAGTGGGGGTAAACGTTTGAGCAGCACTCATTTTTGCCCTGAAGGAAAATTAAAAAAAAACTGAAGAAGAAAAATGAAAAAATACAAATTAAAATATAAAAAATCTTGAAAATGAGAGATCTGAGTCTTTTATAGTAATGAGATAGTAATACACACAAGAGGACCGCCGACAAGACACCACCAGGAATAATAGTCTTCCAAGAGGAAGTAGAACTTGAACTTTTTAATGCACGCCTTAAACACGCAGTCGGAAAATGCACAGCGTGTGAATGAGATGTTGTACAGCCGAGGAGGGTGAATCAAACCACAATGCGCTGCGTGCACACAAAGGTAAAATTAGACCAAAATTCCATATTGACTTAATTTTTCTGCCTTCCTTCCCATACAGCAGTACGCACCTCGCACCAACGTTGAGTAATGTTTTAACTCGCTTGGTTATGGGCGCAAGTGCGGCGGTTAGTGCCTCGCGCTCCGCCACGCACCACTATAAAGTGATCCAGGAATAAAGCGTGGCTTGCACTTACAGCTGTGGGCGCGAGTGCGACGGTTACTGCATCATGCCCCTTTCAAGTTCCGCTTCCAGCACGAGCCTGTCCAACGCTCATGCAAAGTCTAGGGAGCGTGAGTGCGGTGACCGACACCATCCCACCATCCCCCAAAATGCCCAACGGAGCCTGCAGAAATTGGGGCTAGGGACGACCCTGTGGATAATCGTCCTAAAGAAAAGGACAATCCAGGTCCTTGGGAGTGGGGAGGTGTTGGCGCTACTCACTCTGTGTCCCAAGGAGTTGTACCAGCGTGAGTCTTGGGTCTTCGACGCTCAGTGAAGTGCATCGAAGTGCATCCTGGTCGCCAAATTTCTTGTTGTATAAATGTAGATAAAACACAGAGTTTATCAACCGAAGTTTATTTCAAGTCGTAGATACACCCCAACACCTCTGTCAGCCACCCCGATCATCTCCAAATGCCTGCCTTCACATTCCAAACCTTTGACATTCTATTGCCTACCACATTCTTTTATCTAATAACATTCTACTAAGTTCTACATTCTTAGTAACATAACACATTACATAACAATGCCTTCCGGGCTGTGAAGTCAGTATTACGCAAACATACACGGCACCGCCCTATAGTATGCTTCTTAGTCCAAGGCATTAAGTTCCTCCCATTTCATAAGGAGAGTGTGAGTATCCCACAGAATAGGCAGCTGTTTGCCAGCTCATGCCAGCCACACCGGCAGAGCACACAGTGAATGAAACACTACACTTGGGAGCACCATTGAAATATTCACAAACAGGAATAGAAAGTGAGTAAGCACTACCATCTTCATGACGAGATTGCACCCTCCGAGAGAGAGGGGGAGGTTTATCTATTGCTATGGTAAGGTGTTGTATTGCCTGTCCATAATTTTCACGCATCATTACCTCTGGGTCAGTATGGATCTGGATGCCTAAATTACGCACTGGTTCCATAGTCTATCGGAGCAGGTACTCCGGCTGTATCATTGTCATGCCCGCTGCGAGGGGAAAGATTACGAATGTTTCCCAGTTTATCCATAGTCCAGAAGGGCCATCAAAGAGGACAACCTCTCCAAGGACTGGCAAAAGGTTGCGGTTGGGATTTCATATGTACAATAGTGTGTCGTCTGCATAAGCAGATATTATAAGATTGTAGTACAGAAAACAAATGCCATGGTGGGTGTGGTATTCCTGAAGCATGGAGGCCAGGGGCTCTTTCGCAAACATATGGAGAAGTGGAGACAAGGAGCAGCCTTGATGAGTGCCGCTCATAATAGAAATTGGGGCCATCACACAGCTGTTAACTCGGAAGCGCGCTGGCAAATTCATGTATAGGGTCAGCACCTGCTTTTGAATGATGTCTCCCACTCCTACCCGATGCAGCACCAACATCATAAAGCCTTACTTGACTCAATCAAAAACCTTCTCCGCATCTTAAGGAAATTGCCCTCACTCGCACGTCTGCATCAATGTGGGAGATCACTCCAAAGAGGGAGCGAAGGTAATGTATTAGCGAATGGTTGGTTATAAAGCCAGATTGCTTGGGGCCCACAATGTGAGGGAGTAACGGTGCCAGTAAATTGGCTGAATATTTTGCAAATACCTTTATTTCTGTATTTAAAAGTGATAGAAGCCAGTAGGATGAACACTGATCGACTGACTTTCCAGGTTTGTGTAAAGTAACCAGTAGGGCCTCTCACACAGTCGAGAGCATGCGGCTGTCATGTACATTTTTTTGAACAGATTGAAGAGGTGTGGCACAAGTCTACCCTGGTATGCCTTGTAAAAGGCCACCTTCAGGCCCCCTATACCAGGAGCCTTCCCACTCGCATGCCCTTTATTGCAGCAGCGATTTCTGAGGGACAAAATGGTGCTGTATGGTGTTCCCTACTGGTGTATGTCAACCATTTCATGGCAATGTGGGCTTAGTTATCGTTTATGGCCTGTTCATCATGTGTAATGCGTGAGGAATAAAGGTCTGAATAGTAGCAGCAAAAATTGATCGGCCACTTGATCTGCCTTGTGTAATGGTGTTCCCTGTTCATCTAGTACAGTCAATCCCTCACTGTCCTTGTGACTAGGGTGCATAAGGGAGGCAAGTGCAGCACCTGGCCATTCAGTTTCCCCATAAATCCTGGCTGTCACATGTTTGCCTAAGTGTGTATCTTCCATGTGTGCTAATTCACGGCATTCCTCCAATTTAATATTAATGTCCCTAAGTAATGCCTGCTCTGCTGTCTGCCTGTGCTCATGCTCTAATTCAGCTAGTTCCTCCTCCAGTCACTTCAGTCTGCCCCAGATCAATCGAAGAACTGCTGCATGCTTGGAGATGGTGACCCACGAATAGGAGGCCCAATTCACAAAGGCAAACTGAGACTTTTGCTCTAAGTTTAGACCAAAAGTCTACATTTTTATAACTTTTGGTATTCAGAAAGGTAAGTTACAAGTAATATCTTTCCATCCACACTAAGGGTGAAATCTCTGCAATTGGGATGGAATATCTGCCCCAAGTGCTGAGATTCCACTCTGCACCTGGAGCGTAATCTCTGCACCCGGAATATACTCTCTGCACTCGGAGTGGAATGTCTTCACCAAAGGCGGATCGCCACCCCGAGTGCAGAGATTCTACCGCATGTGTGGATGTTAAGGTACTTATTGTAACTCACCTTTGTGAATACCAAAAAGTCATAAACTTAGACTTTCGGCCTAACCTTAGACCAAAAGTCTAAGTTTATCTTTGTGAATCGGGCCCTTGGACTTTTGGTTTAAGCCTAAACCAAAACTCCAAGTTTACCTTTGTGAATTGGGCCATAGACTTTAAAAGCCTCCCAGAGATTAGCAAACATCTCAACTGAGTCTAAGTTAGCACAGAAGTATTCATCAGTTGCCTAGGGCAGTTCTTCATGAAATTCAGCATCCTACAAAGAGTACTGCAAAAAATGCCAAGAAAAGACACTAGGTCAGGGTCCCTCGAGTTCCAGGGCCAGTTGCACAGTTTAGTGATACGAGTATATTCGGGGCAGGTGCATGCATCGTTGGACTCTAGACAGAAAGCTACGCAATACCAGCCAGCAATCTCTACGTGTACATCATGCACTGTTGATTAATGTGTATATTTCCTGCTCTGTGGGAAGTGGCAGTGCCATATGTTCACTAACCTGTTGCATTCTGCAATCTTTGATATGGCATGAGCCACCACAAAGGGGCACTGGGGCGGGCCCCTGGATCAGTCCAGATCATATAACAAGACACAGTTAAAGTCACTGCCCAGATATGTGGTAGGTCGCTATATTAAGCCAACTCTGCCTGTATTCTATAAAAGAATTGCGGATTATCATACTAAGGGCCCTAGATTCCCACCAATAATGCAGAGAAGTGATCAACTTGGTATTGTTCCACAACATAGCGCCCTGCAGTGTCCACATGGATGTCCCACATCATAATGCCAAACCACTTCTGACCCAAATGAAGACACACGTGCATGTGCTGTGAAGCCTGCTGCATGGCAAGTACCCCTCATGCACCTTTGTGTGAGCCCTCCACTATTTGATGGCAAGTGTGTTTCCTGCAGTATAGCTATAGCTATCTAGTGTCGCTACAAGTATGATAGTACTTTGCAAATTTTCCTATCGCCATCCAGTCCCCGAATATTCCATGTGACAAAATTCTGGGACAGTGCTTGCCTTGTGGTTCCGGTAGTGTTTCCTGCACCACAATTATCTCCGCTTATCATTTTCACAGTGCAGCTATCATGTTGCAGGAAACACCAATGTACCAGTTCGTGCCTGTGCCATTAGATCAATCGGTCATGCCTGTGTCTTCCCATCTCCCATGTCTGACACATTACCATACCCACCCCAAAACCACCCTTAGCCCCAACCAAAACACCCCAAAAGATAACAATGTGGGGCACACATGGAGATGGGAGTTGGCCTCCCAACATTCCTACAGCACAGGTGCTCAAGGGCTACACCTGAAGAATAGAGCACGCCAAGGCTGCAGTATCTGATCAAGGAACCTGTAACTCACTCCCAATCTGTACAGTGTTGTTTGTGGCAGGCTCCTGTGTTAGCGCCTGCTGCTAATCTTAGGGGGTCACCTCGATCACCACACTCACTCAGTGAGCAGTCGTGACACACAATAAAGAGAATCCACTGCTACTTCGAATTGACTAACGGAGCACTCATAAGGATAGCAATTGGTACAAGCAAATGCATTACTGCAATTAGTAACTTAAAAGTGAAGTTTACCAGTAGACCTGAAATTAAGGTGCTAAGGTTTTGCAACTATTCGATTCCAGAGGTGGCCACTATACATGCCTTAATTCCTGCTGTTTAAGGAACTGCATCAGGTATTTGGGGTCACTGAAAATTCTAGGTTTGTCATCAACAGCTACCCGCAGGCAGGATAGTCAAGGTTCAAATCCTGCAGCTTTATTTAGCAGGCAGAAACTCTCTACGCACCTCCTGTACTTGAAGTGTAAAGTCTGGGAAGAAGGACAGCTCTGTGTTCTGATACTGGCTTGTTTTCAGTTCACAGGGATGGGGGAGTGGTGTGTCATGGTCTCTATAGTTGAGTAGTCTTGCAATGATTGGACACGGCCTGAGTCCTGGTATGGGTCGCTGAGCAAGTGAACGGTGTTCCCGCTACACATCAAAGAGATCTAATAACATATTGCATCCTAATTATTTTGTCAGGAGCCACTCCACAAAGTTCTCCATGTTTCCAATGTTCCTGAATTCCACCAGGCCCATTATGCGGAGATTGTTACATCAGGAGTGGGTTTCCAGATCGTCCACCTTGGCCTGAAAGTTGGATAGGGCTTTCTCCAGCTGTTTCTGCATTGCCGAAGTCAAGACCTGCTCATCTTCGGCCTCGGACGTGTTTTTTTTATGTCCAGGTGCTCCGCGTGTTTGCGGAGGGTCTCTGAAATCCTGAATATACAATATGTAAAGCCATCTATCTACCCGTCAATATTGGTGAGGCTTTGTTGCATGGCAGTTAGGATTTGGCGCAGCTCACCCCAATTTCTGCCCCTAGATTGTCTGATTCTGCTCCAGATGCCACCATCCCCTCTTTACACTGTCTGGAGGTTTTGCGCTGTTCATATTGAAGTTTAGGCTGCATCTTATCAGTTATTCCCGTAATGACATGAAGATCAGCTCCTGGAAGAAGCACAAAGTTACTGGGTTGGCTGTGGTGGCCGTCTATGACCTCACAGGGTCTCTATGCGGTGACTCTTGATAAATCATGCAACTTATAGGTGGAGCAGCACCCATCAAGTGATCTTATGGCAAAGCCCGGGCCCAACGTCCCCTGGTTCAGTAGCTGAACCAACCTCTTTAAGGTTGCTTGCAGAAGATTATAGTATAAGTTTTAAGCCAGAAGTCACCTTACACTTTGCAGCGCTACATTTATATCTGGTTGCAAGCCTTCAGTTATGGTTGATTATGGCAGTGGTCCCCTCTGGTCAGATAGTGATTCCCAGGACCCCTACACTTCTCCGTGTCTTCTCACCTCTAGTCCAGAGGCAGCAGCACCATGCCAGGCCTCTATGTTAATGCTGGCAAATCCCTCCAGCTGCATCTGGTGCAATGCACTGCAAATGCCTGTTTCCTGGCACTTTTTGGCCAGGCGAGGAGAACACTCCCCACCACCCAATCTCTCCTCAGGGGTCATGCTCACAATGTGGAGTGCCATCCGCGGGTCATGGAAGCTTTAGCACTGTCTAGGTAAGTAGGCCCATCAAAATGACCCCCAACACCCAGCATGGCCCAGGCAGCCAGCACAGTGCCCCGCGAAGCAGTGGGTGGGGTTGACCCACTGGCTCTCCACACAGGCATCTCAGAGGTCTCAACACCAATCAGCAATCGAATGCAAGTCTCTATGCCTGGCAGCTGGTGAGTCAGAGGCTCGGCGCCGCAATTGGTGAGGTTGCTGCTGTCCTATGGTGGACCAGCAGCCTCCGAGTGTGGCAAAGGGGGGTCCGTGAGGCCCTCAGCCAACACAGGTACTCTGGGAATGTATTTAGTGATGGGGGGTCTGATATTTCTCTGCTGCAGGCCCAGAGGCTTTTGGCATGACATCAGCTGTCAGCAAGCCACAGCAAGGCCTAGTATGCCTCCCAGCACTCCCCTCTCTGAGTGATTTCAGCCTCAACAGGGGCCCCGGTGCAGCAGGTGATGGTAGGTTAGCAGTATGTAGATTTTGTTGGTGTGATGGTGGAGGATAGTTAAGAAAAACAGATGTGGCCCAGGGAGCCTACTTAGTAAGCTTCCATCTTTGAGCCAGGCAATCTCCACCCCAGTATCATACAGTATAGTTAACTGTTATCTAGTGTGGTGGCATAGTGTCTCATATTGTGGAGTCAGGTATCATAGACTGGAGAAGCAAGTTCTACAGTGGAATCGTGTGTTGACCAGTAGAATAGGGTGTCATAGACTATCATAGGGTGGAGTAGAGTGTTTTAGAGTGGAGTAGGATGAAGTAGAGTGTCACAGAGTGAAGTTTCATCAAGTGGAGTGTAGTAGAGTACAGTGGATGAGAGTGTCATAGAATGGAGTTCCATTCCATTTAGTGGAGGCACACATCGTAGAGATAAACTCGGTGGCTTGTCATGAAGTGTCAGACAGTGTAGTACAGTGGCATAAAATGGATGGGCATAGAGTGGAGTGGAGTATCATACAGTGGCATAGTGTGTAGTACAGTGTTGTAGAGTGGAGATGTATACAGTGGTGTAGAGAGTTGAACAGTGGAGCAGCTTAGAGTGCGGTATAATACAGTGGCGTAGAGTGTGATAAAGTATATTAGAGTGGAGTACAGTGGTGGAGTAGAGAATACTGGAGTGGGGTAGTGTAGAATGGAGTAATGTGTCAAATAATGGAGTGCAGTGTCATAGACTATAGAGGTGTGGGGTGCAGTAGTTTGAAGTGGTATAGTATACAGTCAAGTAAAGTGTCATAAATTGGAGTACCGTGTTGCACAGTAGAGTATAGTGGGGTGTTGTACAGTATTGGAACGTGATGTCGAGTACAGTATAGTAGAGTGGCATACAGTCTAGTTGATTTTTGTAGAGTGGAGTGATGTACAGTACAGTAAGTGTTGTAGAGTGTGGTACAGTGGATAGACATACAGTGTTAGAGCACAATGGGACTGAGTAGCATAGAGTGTAGGTGTGTACAGTGGAGTAGTGGGGTAGAGTGGAACACTGTGTCAGAGTGGAGTAGAGTAAAGTGGGATGCAGTAGCATACAAAGAGTTGCATGTAGTATTATATAGTAAACTAGAGTATTGTAGAGCAGAGTGTAGTAAAGTGTTGTACAGTGGCATCCAGTGTAATGCAGTCTTGTACAGTAAAGTGAAGGTATATAAACAGGATACAAGTGTTGGAGAGTACCATACAGCGTAGTAGAGTGCTGTAGAGTAGAGTTGCATAGAGTAGAGTAGTGTGTGAAACAGTGGAGCTGAGCAGAGTGGATTGTTGTATAGTAGCATAGAGTGAGGTAAAGTTTTGCATAGTGGAGTAGAGTTGAGTCATACTGTGGAGTAAAGTACAGTATTGTGTATTGGTGTGTCATAGAGTAGAGTGTTGTGGAGTGGAGTGCACTGGGCTAGCATAGGTAATAAACTTATAAATTGGAGTGCGTCTCGTACAGTGTAGTGCTGTGTGGCATAGAAAAGTGTTGTATGGTGGAGTAGAGTGTAATACGTTGGAGTGTATGGGCATAGAATGGAGTATAGAGTTGGCCAGTGGAGTCTCTGGGAACAGTGTGGAGTAGAATGTCATAGAGTACTATGAAGGTTTTTACAGAGTGGAGTTATGTTGAGTAGAGGAGAGTGTCATACAATGGAACAATGTAGATTGGAAAGGTATATACTGTAGTGGCATAGAATGGATTACTGTAAAGTTAAGTAGCATACAGTGGAATGGCGTACAGTGGAATTCTGTATAGTGGAGTGTAGAAGATTGAAGTGGCATAGCTTGGAATAGTTTAGAATAGAGTGGTGTGCAGTGGCATGGTGTAGAGAGCAATGGCATACATTGAAGTAGCATAGTGTTGAGGATGCTGTTATAAATTGGAGTGGCGTCTCATACAGTAGAGTGGAGTGCTGTGTTGTACAGTGTTGAAAACTGTTGTAAAGTGTTGTACAATAGAGTGTACGGGTATAGAGTTGAGTGCAAATTTGGACAGTCACATGTACAGGGATATAGGGAATTAGAATATAGAAGAGTGGCATAGAGTATAGTAGAGTTTTGTAAAGTGCAGTTATATAGAGTGTAGGAGAGTACACTGGAGTGGTGTAGAGTGCAGGCGCATACAGTAGAGTGGCACAAAGTGGAATAGTGTAGAGTGGAGTAGCATAGGTGAATATGGCATATAGTGGAGTAGCATAGATTGTAATAGCGTATAGTGTAGTAGCATACAGCAGAGTGGTGTAAAGTGTAATATAGTACAGTGTAGTAGTGAACAGTGGATTGGCATACAGTGAAGTTGTTTAGACTGGAGTGGTGTATTATGGGGCGGGGTAGAGTGTAATAGAATACATTGGAATGGAGAATAGTGGAGTGGGGTAGAGTGGAATTCCAGACAGTAGAGAGGCAACGATTAAAGCTGCGTTCAGTGTAATAAAGTAGATTGGAGTGGCCTCCAGTGGAATAGCATAGAGTGGAGTACAGTGGAGTAACGTGGACTAGAAAAGCATTAAGTCAAGTGGCGTACAGGGGAGTTGTGTAGACTAGAGCAGTGTACAGTGGATTGGGGTAGAGTGAAACAATTTATAGTGTAGTGGCATAGAATGGAGTGGTGTCAAATGGACTAACATAGAACGGAGCTGCATAGAGTGGAGTGGTCTATAGTAGAGTGCTGAAGACTGTAATATTGTATAGTGGGTTGCTGGAGAGTGCAGTGGTGTACAGAGAAGTGGTGTAGACTGAAGTGGCAAAAAGGTGAATGGGTAGATTGTAATGTAGTGGAATGGAATGCACTAGAATGGCGAACAATGGAATACATGGAATGGAATGAGATAGAGTGAATTGGCATGAAATGGAATGGCGTAGATTATGTTACATATATTGGAATAGCATATAGCGCATTCAGTGAAGTGGTGCACACTGAAGAGGCATATAGTGGAGCTGCATGCAGTGAAATAGTTAGAGGTGACTGGTGTACAGTGGAGTTGTGTATAGTGTAATGGCGTAGAGTGGAGTGGTGTAGAGCGGTGTGTTGTACAGTGGAGTGGTGTATAGTATATGGCACAGTAGCATACAGTGGAGTGATGTATAATAGAGTGGTAAAGACTAGAGTGGTGTATAGTAGCGTTCGGTAGAGTGTAGTAGCATGCAGTGGATTGACGTATATTGAAGTGGCTCCAATCTAATAGTGTAGATTGAAGTGTGGTTGAGTGGAGTGCCATACACCGGAGTGGTGTAGAATGGAGCCACGAACCAGTGGACAGTTGTAGAGTGGAGTGGCATACAGTGGGATAGAGTAGAGTTGAGTGTCAAAAGGTAGAATGGAATAGCTTATAGTGGAGCAGCATCCAGTAAAATGCCATACAGTGGAGTGACATAGACTAGAGCTGCAGACAGTGGTATTGCACACAGTGTAATAGCGTAGTTTTGAGTAGATTCTCTACAGTGGAGAGACATAAAGTGGATTGGCCTAGAGTGGAATAGTGTATAGTGGAATGGCAACCATGGATGTATTTGAAATTTAGCAGCAATATAGATTATAGTGTGTGGCATAACGTAAAACACTAAATTGCACTGCCTTGTGTTTCTCCCGATTTACCAATCAACACACGGCCATGCATAGTAGCTTTGCGTTCTTTTGTAAATGTCACTTAAGTATTGCACTGCCAACACCATGAGTGATGAAAGGCTACTGCAATCCAATATTACAGTTAGGCCTCAGGGACTGATTTAGTTCTTGGTGGTAATGGACCCACCTTCGATTTTCCATTGGATTCATCATCTGTCGACTTGGCGGTCCACCCCCACTATTTAGATGTTAGCGATTCCATGGATAAAAGACTGCAGATGAACCACCATCATTTCCAACAAACACTGTCTGCATCTATGGTGCCATAGGCAAAAGTGGGTGTTAGTGGGCCTCCCTCCCTTGTTACTGCTGAGCCAATCATTGTGTGCATTCCCGCCAGCCTAACTGTAGCTGCCAAGCCGCCACAAATGAGTTGGCTGATCAGGAGGGATAGAAGCACAAAACGTACCTTTTTTCAACTTTTTTCCATTTTCTGCCACAATGAAACCAATCGTACAAGTAATACCTCTGCTGCTGCTACCGGACTAAGACAAAAATCAACCCTGTCATCGCTGGAACAGTAGTAAGTGACTGTTTTACCTGTCATCCATTATCACTGTACATTAGCAATGGACTTGGGCATGTTTAGCAAATACTTGCAAGCTATAGTACAGTGGTGTGAAATGCATATGTGTACAGTCATAGTTAGAAAATGTTTAAAAAAACACCTTAAGATATTAGTAACGCTCACCAATCTGGGACCAACTGCCTTTATGGCAATGAATACCTACACAAAAAGCCACAGTGAGAATGGTTTAGGCAAGAAAATGCCCATTTTCTAAAAGTGGCATTTTCAAACTGACAGTTTAAAAAAACAACTTTACAAAACGATGTTTTTTTAAATTGTGAGTTCAGAGACACCAAACTCCATATTTCTATCTGATCCAAAGGGATACTGCACTTAAAATGTATTTAAAGGCAGCCCCCATGTTAACCTATGAGAGAGATAGGCCTTGCAACAGTGAAAAATGAATTTGGCAGTATTTCACTGTTAGGACATATAAAACACATCAGTACATATCCCACCTTTAACATACATTGCACCCTGCCCATGGGCCTAACTAGGGCCTACCGTAGGGGTGCCTTAAATGTATAAAAAGGGAAGGTTTAAGCCTGGCAAGTGGGTACACTTGCCAGGTCAAATTGGCAGTTCAAAACTACACACACAGACACTGCTTTGGCAGGTCTGAGCCATGTTTACAGGGCTACTTATGTGGGTGGCACAACTAGTTGTGCAGACCCACTTGGAGCTTTTGGTTTACAGGCCCTGGGCACCTCTAGTGCACTTTACAAGGGACTTACTAGTAAATCTACTATGCCAATAATGGAAAAGCCAATTATACATACATTTTACACAGGGAGCACTTGCGCTTTAGCACTGGTCATCAGTGGTAAAGTCCAGCACACAGTCATAATATGGGAAGTAGAGGCAAAAAAAGACAGGGGAGACAACGTCAAGGATGCCAGATCTAACAGTGTCCATACTGGTGTGTGCAATAATTTTCCCTAAACTACCATATCAGACACATAAATAGTATACCCAATAGAAACGACTGAATTACATGATAATGTAGCATTTGCATTACAAAATGCTTTAAGTGGGTGTACACAGAAATACGACCAATCTTATCTCTAAACTGCAAACATGTCAGAGATGTATGAAGGTCACATGTCCCTTTGGTTTGTGCAATTAATGACAAACAATAAATATAATTTAACTGCAAAGTGTCAGGTTCCCTCTGTAATGCATATGTGCATATAATTAACACATTATGTTAAAATGAACACACATGCATTCTCCAGTAACATTAACAGAATCACATTTAATTTTGGAGTAAGTGTCCAGTATAATGATGAATGCTTGCACGAAAATTGACATATCCATTACAAATGTACAACACTAATGTGTGCATTAAAAACAATCTAAAAAATAAAACTTGTGCTTGCCACTGTCACAAATGAGAGTAAGTGCATGGCCCACACATTAGCTAATAAAACATCATCAGCAAAGAATTGGTAACAATCCACAAATAAGGCCAGAACAAAGGGATTCTCAAATTAAAATATTTTATATAAATGAGATAACTCTCTCACAAATCTTTTTTGCAAACTAAAAACAGCAAAGGATCGCTGCCATAATGTCCAAAGTCTGGTTTGCATGCCTATAACATGCCTCCTATTTGCACTGTCAAAATAAACCTCCTCTGTAAGGGACATCTATGGGTCAGAGAGTATTCACCTGAAAGATACTACTTGGGAGGGGTTCTTTGCATTTGGGAGGGGCAGGATTGGGTTTGGGAGGGGTGGGTTTCGATTTGTGAGGAGTGGGTTTGGCTTTGGAAGGGGTGGGTTGGGATGTGATGTGGAAGGGTAGGTTCGGTATGATATGGAAGGGGCTCCAAGATATATGGGTTGGGGGGGCTTACATTTGGGAGGAGTGTTCTGGGATGGGGAAGTGGTCGGGCCAGGGCCAGGGCAAACATGAGGTCCTCCTTAGGGAAAAAGGTAGTATCTTCAGGACGGATTTGGGGTTAGAAGGTAGAGGGAGTGGCAGTGTCTGTTGTACATGTGTTTGTTGGTGGTGTGGGTGCCTGGGGGTCTGGTGTATGTGGCGTATGTTTGGTTTGTGTTTTTACCGGCTGTCTGTTGTGTGGGTGAGTGTGGGTGTTTGTATAGAGTATGTGTGTGTGTATGGGTCTGCTGTGGAGGTACTGTGTGTGGTTGTGGTGCCTGTGGGTGTGATGGTGCATGTATGTGTCATGGTGGTGGCTGCAGGTGTGATGGTGGTGGGTGTGGATGTTTGTGTCATTGTGGATGGGAGTGCTGGTGGTGGCTGTGGATGAGTATGGTGGGTGTGGTGTCTGGGGGAGGGCTGGTGGTGAGTGTAAATGCTTGTGTTGTGGTGGGTGTGGTGTCTGGGGGTATGCTTGTGGTTGTGGTGGTGGTGGTGTGTGTCATGTGTGAATGTTAGTGAGTCTGTGTTTCTTGCTGTGTTTGTGTTTATGTGAGGATGTGCTGTTTGTGTATGTTTGACTGGGTGTGTCCAAAGGAGTAGGTGTGCTTTGTATAGGGCTGGGAAGTAGGATTTTGGATAGGGAATGGATGGGAGTTGGGGCTTGAGGTTTGGATGGGTACAAGGTTGCAGACACTGAGGAAGCCATACCCTAGAATGACAGCTGCAGGCCAGAGATGAAACTGTGAATGCCTTTGAGGTAAACTACCATCTGGGTCATCTGACCACTAAGCCCCTGGATGGTATTCAATACTGAAGTCTGGCCTACAGTGATAGTCTGAAATAAATCAATAGATCCTCATTGAGCATAGTCTGGGATACGGGCGGGGGGAGGTGTCTGTAGCAGAGCTGACACCACCCCTTTTAGGGGACCAGCTATGGGCAACTGGGGTGGGAGCAAGAGGCAGGGTAGACATGGAAACTTGAGTGGCGGACCTACGATGCAGGTGGAACAGTCACACTAGGGTCCGCTTCCATCAGGGGCTGGTTGCTTGTGGAGGCCTGCAAAGATGATGTGGATTTTCTCATGGCCTCCATGCCAGACCCCTCACCCTCTGTGGCACTGTGCCCCTTGGTGTTGGTGGTGTCTGCACCAGGACACAGTGCCTAGCTTCTTTCCAGACAAAGTGGCCACTGTCACATTTGCCTTGCCTAGATGATGCTGAAAGGAAGATACAACAGTTTGAGGGTATCTGTGTAAATAGATTTGAACATGAACTTTGCTCACAAAACATTTGCCAAGTCTACATATTAAACCAACTTCAAGGCACTCAAACTAGGCTTCCGAATCATCATTATCTAATGCTTGCGGGATGAATTCAACAAGCCATTTGCTCACAGTCTAGAAATTCCCCATGGTAGCTCTCATTTCATGTATGACTTTTGTCTTTTATCCACTTGTATTTCTCTGCCTGACAAATGGCTTTGACAGCATGAGTTAATACATAGGCCTGGATACATTCCTACACCACTTAGTTGCAGAGCACAAACAATACCACATTTCTAAAAGAGACATAGGGCCAGATGTAGGTACAGATAATTTTGCGAGTTGCAAATTGCGAGTCATACCGACTCGCAATTTGCAACTCGCAAAAGTGTATGCAGAAAGGTGTCTCAGACCCCATAGCGAGTCCCTGCACTCACAGGGCTGGTGGCCTGCTGGAGACAGCAGACCTCCATGTCTGTGACTGTTTTTTTAATAAATCAGTTTTTTTTTTTTTTTTTTATTGCAGCCCGTTTTCCTTAAAGGAAAACGAGTTGCAATTCAAAAAAACAATGAAACCATTTGGTTTCATTTTTTCAGAGTAGGCAGTGGTCCAGTGGACCACTGCCTGCTCTGAAAAAATATGTTCAGCGACATTCACAAAGGGGAAGGGGTCCCATAGGGACCACTTCCCGTTTGCGAATGAGTTACCACCCACTTCAAGTGGGTGTTAACTGCAAATTGCTTTGCGACCGCTTTCGCGGTCACAAAGCAATTCTACATCGCGGTGCGAGTCGCAAATAGGAAGGGGTGTTCCGGTACCGACTCGCAAAATGTGAATCAGCATCGCAATGGCCGTTTTGCATGTCGCAAACTGCGTTTTTCGCAGTTTGCGACATGTAAACCGGTTGCTACATCTGGCCCATAGTCTGGGACTGATATTGCTTTATCAAAATGGGATACCCCAACATCTATGTGATACAACATTCCATCTACAATTTTCCTTTTAAGTATCACTTTTCTCACCACCATTGTTTCTCATCTGGACATAACTAAGGACACTTAAATGTAATTTGGGGTACATGTAACTCGGTCACCAATGTGGACACAGTCCTGTCTGTTTCAATCAATACAGTTCAGCATAAAAATTCATGGTGGTTGACACAGACTGGCTTACATGGACATTTGGGAAGGACTGAGGCTTCATGACAATCTGCTACTCTGTACATGAAACTAATTGAATTTTGCTGTTGAAACATATTTCTAAGATATTTCAGATGAGGAGGATGCTATAGTGCACGTTTCCAGTCCTTTTGATGCAGATGCTCATAGCCATATTTTCATTATACCAACTTGCCAATGTAAAATCTGAACCCCAAATTCGTAATATGCCAAGTCACTAGTAATATGGCCTACATTACCTACTCACATTTGTGATGGAGCATTACACTTGACCCAATCCTCAAATGGGGCATGTCTGGTACAAATGTCCCTCATAACACAGAGGAAATGCAGGTACACCTTTTTTTGCATGCAGCCATATGTCTGCTCAAAATAGTACTTGGCTTGTGATGAGGAATCCAGTGACAGCCTTGAGAACAAAACAACACCTCAAACACAGCAACAGACACAGTCTGAAAAATGCACACCTCCAGAAATAGTCGTCTGCATTGGATGTGTGTCATCCTTAATGTTGATGCCAAACAACTTTGCTGTAAATTAAAAAAGTTAAACAACAAGATTAGCTACATACAGTAACTCACCCCCTGGATGCTCCTGTTGGGCCCTTAACTATCCATTAAGCTCTGGGTATGCCACCGCAAGGATGCAGGCGATTAGGGAGGCCAGGATGCATGATACACACTTGACACATTGGGAGGCCTGGCTGAGCTGGACTTTAGCTGACTTCCTAGTCCAGTGTCAGAGGTTTCCAATCTCTTCCTGCAATGCAGGCTGTGTTGCTTAAAGCTTAAAGACCTGTTCTGCACCTTTTTTTGTGATGGCCTTCCAAAAATCACACTTCTGATAAGACTTGATCTGTATGGATGACAACAAATAACAAAAGATATTTTGAGTGATTTGGTTCGTCAGTAGTGCAGTGACACAATTATTTTTGCATCTTTCACATGCATTCCCAGAACAGTCAGTACAGATTAATTGCTAACATTTCAAAGTTCCTAAGAAACATTGATTTTCAGTAATCTGTGGAGTAACCACAACACGTTTTTTCTGCTCATGCTACCAGTCTAAGAAACAAAGATCATCTACACCAGGGCTGGGAAACTTTTCATGTAGTGAGACCCACTCCAGATTAGTCCAACTCATTGTGAGCTCCTAAAGGCTAAACAACCTGCACATTATTTGTATATAACACACACACAGCTACATTGTCTTCATGGCTAATCTTCCAAGAGTCAGATACTATAGTTCGCACAGCATACAGTGGCTAAGGGCTGTATAAAAGGGCTGCCATGTGTCACTGAGAGCATGGTTTTGGGTGATGTATGAAAAAGTGTGTGCTGTAAAGGGACATAGCAGTATGGTTGATTGAGAGCCTGGCTCATTTACTTTGGCAGCAGAGGAAACACCTTTCCTCATATGTAGCACCATGACATGTTTAAAACATACAGATACTCCTATTCCAAAATATGGGCTGTATAGTCATGTGTCAGAACAACATCAGATAACTCCATAACTTTAGAGATTCTACTTGGACTTAGCATTTCTCTCTATTCAACCTGGGCTGTATATGTCCACCCCGATTAGTGGCACAGTGCCTACTCGCCACTGAAGTGTCTGCAATTTGTCTAATTAAACCTGGAATTGTGAATTAACATGCACTGAAAATTCCGTTAATTCTTTCAGGTGACCTTTGATTTCAATGCACAGGCATCTCTCACATCCTCAAACAAAATTCTGTACTCAGCTAAATCATTCAGTCCACTACACTCCAATCACAGCCCTTAACTCAAAAACAAAAAGGGACCAAATAGCCTGTGTACAAAGAGGGAGCAAGCTACTTTGGTAAGCATTTCTCACTCAAACATGCATAGGGAAAGAACATTCCTGATGAGGATCTCCAACTTCTCAGGGGTGAAGGCAGGGGCCCTGTCACCTGCTTGCCTGTCATCCTGGCTGCCAGAGGTTGGTAACAGCAGCAAAAAGGAAGAGGTTTTGTTGACTGCAGTGTTAGGAGGCAAGTGAACATTTTTTCATTATGCTGTGTACAAGTACACGGCATATGTGATGTGTGCAAGACACAGCCATTGGCTTTCCTGTGTAGCCATCACAAATGTTAGCATATAGCAGTCTCTGTTGTGAAGTGTTCCACTTATTATGTGGTCAAGTTCTGCTGATGCCCATCAGATAGCCAATGTCCTGATGGCTAGGTCAGGCACCTGCCATTTTAGGAAGTGGAGCTGTGTATTTTTCAATTGTTTATGCATCACCAGCACTCAAAATGGAGACTAGTACAGATACAAATGTTAGAAAAGAAAACACTGTTTTTGGCAAAGGGTGACACATAAAAAATTTAACCATGACGTGTTTAACATCGGTAGTGCTGCCGGGTAAATAATACATCCATTGACAATATTTAGAAAAAATAATAAAAAAATTATGTGCAAATAATACATTTCAAATCTATTCTTTACACAAAATAAAAATAAACTTAGACATGTAAAAAAGTGATTTTTAAGGTAGAAACAATTTGATGGCATTATGGGCCTTATTACAACTCTGGTGGTCTACTGAGCGCCAGGGTTGCAGTGGTGTTAGGACAACTGCCAATGTGGCAGTGTGACCGTCACATTACAACCCCAGCGGTAGTGCTGCAGTCAGACCACCAGCACCACCAGACCATCATGTGAAGGAAAACTGGTGGTGATGCAAGCAGCACTGCACTGGGGATTGCGATTCTGCTATGAAAAGGCTGGGGGAGAAGGAGCGTAGGGTGCCACAGATGGGCCCCAGTACTGCCCAAGCACTTGGCATGGGCAGTGCACCCCGACCCCGGCCAGCTCCATTGCAAAGTTTACTATTTGCTTTGCAGACAGTGAACTTTGCAACAGTTGTTGGTGTACCACATGCACTACAGCATTGCCACCAGCTCTATTATGAGTTGGCGACAATGCTGTAGGCCTTTTCTCGCTGGGCCAGTGGGCAGAAGCTCTGTTTCTGTCCGCTGACCCAGCGGGAAACTCGTAATGGGGCCAGTAGGGAGGGGGCTGCTTTGGTGGCAACCTACCTGTTGGGACTTCAGCGGGCAGGCTTTTCTGTCCACCAAAGTCATAATGACCCCCTATGTGTGCATATATGACACACTGTGATTCCTAATGTTACCAAGACATAAGATGTATGTTGATTATTGAAGTATGCTGTGACCATTTAAAGTGATCACTTGTTTTCCATCCATGCAGACATTTGAAACCAGGCATAGGTAAAAGACGATGGCCTCAAGTCTTCAGCCCATTTCCAGACCTTGCCACAATCGAGGAAAGGCATATAATTAAGAAGTTGAGATTAAATAGACAAACAATCCTGGATTTGTGTCATCAGCTGGAGACTGATCTACTGCCCCACAACATAAATTCAACAGCAATAACAACAATAGTTAAACTTATGGCACTACTTCATTGTGTGGCCACCAGCAGTTTCCACACCACTGTGGCAGTATCTGGAGCCATGCCCCAACCACACTTCAGTGGTGTGCTACAAGAAGTCCTCTCTCCAATGCTAAAACACATCAACAGCTACATCCCATTCCTACAAAAACAGGATTTTGCCAAAGTGATGGGAATATTTTATGCTTTGGGTAGCCTTCCATGTAGTTAAGGACATGGATGGCACACTTGCTGCTTTGGTGCCACCACACGCCAGGGAACAGGTCCACTGCAGTTGGAAGAACTTCCATTCCATCAATGTGCAGGTTGTCTGCTTAGCTGGTTTGTACATCTCAAGTGTGTGTGCCTGCTTTCCAGGGTGAACACATGATTCTGTACTATGGAACAGTACCATACCCCTGCAAATGTCACAACTTGGAGCTGAGAGGCCTGGCTTGTTAGTAGGTATGATATCACTTAAGGGCCATTTGCTTTTGTCCTAGTTTAGGAAAGTGTAGTGGCTTGATATAATATTAATCTATTCCTACATCTCTTCCATTAAGGAGACTCAGCT
The DNA here is from genome assembly GCF_031143425.1 of Pleurodeles waltl. Taxonomy (NCBI): domain Eukaryota; kingdom Metazoa; phylum Chordata; class Amphibia; order Caudata; family Salamandridae; genus Pleurodeles; species Pleurodeles waltl. The sequence continues at coordinate 641,971,939 of NC_090440.1, read as the reverse complement.
TATGCTAGCAGACCATAGCTGTTAACACCACTAAGGAATCCACCAACACCAGGGGAAGTCTGCATCAATGAGGCCCATGGAAGAACATGGAAGGTAGTAGAGTAGGCTCCTGAAGGCCAGATTTAGATGTCCGGACAAGACCAGTTGAGCCTTCCTCTACTCACCTGATAAGTTGTGCCAAATCACGGTTGTCTGCTGCATGTTGCAGGTCATCACCCTGCAACAGAACATCCCAGTCATTGCTGAGGATGTTGAAATGCTTACTGAAGACAACAGTGGTGAAGAAGAAGGAATTGACATATGTCAAGATGTTATTGACCACTTCTTCACCTGACAGTAAGAGCACCTCTATATATTGTAACTTCCAATGTCAAAACAACTTGTGACATACTGAACATATCAGTCTGTGATGCTAATGTAGTGGTAATGGTCAGTTCACAAACATCCAAGCAAAGATGTTTATTAATCAAAGTTTGCATACATTGACTACTGTGTTTGTTAACAAAGATTTTCTTTGTATATGCTAAGTATATGTGTCCTTCTAACTTATTACTTGAGTAACACTTCTTTTGTGAAAACATTAATTTTGCCTTCTTCCTCTGTTTTAGAATCCTTCACCATCTCACCTTCATTTGGACATTTCAATGTTGTGACATTTGCAGTGATAAGCTGCTGTTCGAAAGTACAAAAAGAAAATTAACTGATCCTGTGACAGACACACACTTTGGATGTACAGATCATGTACACAAATTGCACAGCGATTGAATGGAAGTTCTTGAGATTGTAACAGACCTGTTTTCTGATGGATGTTGCCACCTAGGCAATATGTGCTGCCTAAATACTCTAACCACATGTATATGTCAAGCCACAGCATAGTGATCTCGCTTCACATTGGCTAAATCTTCTATTTGTGTTCAGTGTATGAAGCTGTTTATGTGTCTCATCATAGTTGCAAGAACTTTTAATAGCACACCACTTAAGGTTGGTTGTGAAATGCCTCCAAATATTGTCAAAGTGTGCAGAAATGATCCTGTGGCCTCAACGTTTGTAACTGCCATTATATAGACTATTGGTCTGGCCCCAGATGATGCCATGCATCAATGATATTTTGCTTATTTTATTTGGATTTTGGAAAAATGCCATTTCTTCCATGGTGTCAAGGTCACGGAGTCTCAACCTCTAAATGGCACAGACTATTGGGGTTAAGCATGGTTCCTGAAAATAAATCAGCTCTGATTTTGTCAACGATTTGTTACCTACAAATGAATGACACCAATACATTATGATTTTGATTTGTTATGTTTGAATGAAATGGGTAACACACTACTTATTTGTTATATCTAATTTTTCTTTACAACTAATTGCTCCATAGATTGAACAAAATGATGGTGGAGCAAAAAGACATGTAAAATTAAATATCACAATAGATACAACAAGAGTCTTGGAGTATGTGTCATTAGCATTTATTTACATGACACAAAGGAAATTAAAAGTATTTTCAACAATAAAACAATGAAAAAAACCAAACAAAAGAGTTTATCATGGTGGGTGAAAGTATAGTAGTAGAGGCAACATTGTTTGCAGCGTAATGTACAAAATACAACTGTCCTCAAAAAAGGTAAATGAGTTCCTGAAATAGACATAGAGTGGATGCTAAACACACACTGGAGGAAATTAGGATCTGCGTCTCTTGGAGGTGGTGGTAGAGGTCCTGCCATCCTCTCCTGCTGGTCTGGATGACCATCCCCTCTGGGGGGACACAGGTGCAGGGACTGGGGTGGAGGGAGCGAGTTCCTCTTGTGACAGGGCCTTCCTGTCTGTGTCTGGTGTTGGTGTATTTGATCCAGATATAGAAGGACCACAGACAGGGGCAGATGTACCAGAAAAGCCCCACACCTGTGATGGTATATATCAAAAAGCATCCCAGTCAGGAAGCTCATTCTGTCATTGTATTTGCAGATTACCAATATGAGCTCCCTCTGCACTGCCTTAATCTCCTGGATCTTAGTTACAACCTGGCCCATCTTGTCTTGGGACTACTGTACTGCTCCCAAGACTTGGTCAATGGTGGTCTTGGTAAGAGAGATGCCAGTTGTCTCACTTTGCTGGCCCACAGATTCCCCTCCTACAACTCCTATCCCCACTACCCTGTGCACTGAAGACAGTGCACTCCTGGCAGAACTGGAGGTGGTGTTGGTTTGTCTCAGCAGCACCAGGACTGTGGGGCACAAGATTGGTGTTGTGTTCCTCTGGACACAGGAATTGGAGGTATACACAGGCTGAGATGTGGTTTCAGCAAGGGTGGGAGGTGTAGGTGTAGGCAGAGTGAAACTCACTAGAGCTTTCCACCCAGACAGACCAGAGGGACCAGGCTGGTTCTGATCAATCAGACATGCAGGAGTGCAGTCTTCACTGAAGACTTGATCCTGGTCTGGAGTTGAGGTGTCTTGAGTAGCAGACGGTGATCCACTGGCCCTGGTTGTTGGACCTGAAAAGAAAGCAGACAATATGAAATTTAAATCTGGTTTGTACCTCAAATGTGTCTTTAGCTACAAATGAGGCAACATAAAAATGAAAAATCTGAATGATAGAATGATTAGACCTTTGTGTTATTTTAATCAGTTTACACATGCAGGCTGATTGCAGATGTCCTGAAATGCAAACTGGTATTTATGAAGTATACATTACGTGTACCAGACATTTAACCCAACACAGTAGTGATGAGCTTTGAGTACTAAACTATTTCAAGGCTAAGCAGGCAAAACAAATGAGACAAATTGTAGTACGACTTAATGGAAAGAAATGGCATTGGTCATCATATGGTCAATGCAAAGTAAATTGTGCGTGGATACTACTTCTATTCAACATGCCACATTACATGGTAGCAAATCTTGGATTCAACAGACAATGAATTATGTGAGCAATTATATCAATTCCATGTAGCAATAAGGTGTTAACATGCTTGATCAACACAACTGACATTTTCATACATAGCATGACACGGTGACAAATGCACATATTTTTTGACATGTGTGCATATATGGAAGTAACGGGAGGTTGAGTAACAAGACATTGCACTATTGTTTTACAGATACCAAAACAGGGCATCAAGGTAGTTGCAGCCATTTCTTAACACATTTGACAATTCTTGTTAAAAAGTGAGTTACACATAACTATTTCAATGACTATAATGGAGATTAACACATTTACAACATGTACACACATATGTGAATGTACAAAAATACCACTTATAGGCACTATACCTCAGTGTACAGATTCATGGAGTTTTTGACCCGTTTTCTAGAGAACAAGAATACACTGAGAGAAAGCAAGGGACTAGGCAAAGGCAAAGGAACGTTCATGGGCCACAACACACAATCTGACAAACCATATTGCTCATTCGTAGAAGTGATACAATGATAATGCTAGTAGTTGGGATAAGACAAGATATTTTATAGACTCAAGTTTAGATATATATGTTTTGATAAGGGTGTTGAAACATTCTAAACAGTTAACCTAAGGGCAAGCACACCATTTGTGATTGCTGAGAAATGGCTAAATGCAACTTACCAGCCTCCACCCCACCAGGGATTCCAATCAAGCCTTTAGGATGTAGGAACTGCAAGGCCTTCAACACCAAGGTAAAGAGTTGGAATGAGGCGCTGGGAGAACCACCACCAGTCCTCTGGGCTCCAAGTGATGCCGGGAGGCCAGGGAATGCACTCTCCCTGCAGGTCATTCCAACTCTTCCTAATTTCCTCCTGTATGCACAGGTTATTACCTACAATATTCACTCTGTCCACTATGCTGGTTCACATTTGCCTTTTCTGAGATATGATTGTATTTTGTACTTGTGCTCATAACAATTGTGGCTCTACTCCAATAATTCCATCCACCATGACAGACAATTCACCCTCTTTGAAACGTAGATTCCTCCTCCCTGCCATAATAAATAAGTGAAAAAAATATCCAGTCCCCAAAATGTTAACATCAACAAAAAGTAATAGTAACAAAAAGCACAGAGGGAGATAAACACAGAAAAAATAACCTGAGTGGCATTTCCTACATCAAAAGGCTGTGTTGCAGTGTGATGGCCAAGGCTCATGGTCTGAAATGGGGTGTGTTTTATACTGTAGTGTTTTGCAGGTGTTCAAATTTTTTCGATAAACATCATGTTTGGAATGGTAGCATCCAACAACTAGCCATCGTAGAATACTGAACTGGTTCAGCAACAGACTCTAACCGTCATGAGACCAATGCTGAAACACTGGCAGCACAACTGTTTTATCTAAATACAGTCTTTGGGATCTCTCCATCAGGACAGCAATGGAGTGCTAATCATCAACTTTGGAGTCCACCGTGTCAGCTGCAGGATGCAGTTGGTGTGACGGCGTACACTCCTTTGACGCTGACAGGAGCTGAGCCGCCATAAACCTAAATATGGTGGGCCAGGTGCCATCAGAGTACTTGGGACCTCTGCCGCAGTGGTCTGGAGGTAATAGACTCAAATTCTAAATCAGGCCCAGAGTTATATTTTGGGCCATGGTATACCATGATAACTCTAGTCAGGGTAATAGAGAATCACCCTCAGCTAACCCCTGCTTACCCCCTTGGTAGCTTGGCACGAGCAGTAGGCTTAACTTCAGAGTGCTAAGTGTAAAGTATTTGTACCAACACACACAGTAACTCAATGAAAACACTACAAAATGACACAACAAAGGTTTAGAAAAAATAGAAAATATTTATCTAAACAAAACAAGACCAAAACGACAAAAATCCACGATACACAAGTCAAGTTATCACTGAAAATGCAAAATAAGCCTTCATGTAATTTTAAATACAACGCTAACACTGTTATAACCCCGCACGGCTGAGTGTGCATCATAAAGGGCTTGTGATGCGCCTATTTCACTCACAAGTGAGACCTTGCATCATTTTTCCTTCAGTCAGTTCAGCGTGATATCGTTTCTTCTCTCCGTTGGAGAGTAATGCGTCTATCCAGTCAGCACTCTCAGGTCCAGGAAGGCCTTGTGTCGTTTTCACACGCCCAGCAGTACTTGCATCGGAAATCCAGCCGCACGATGATCTGAAAACCACGCAGCACGGGTTGCGATCTCACCAACCTCTGTCAGCAAAGTTGTGTGGCATTTCTCCAGCCAAGCTCATCGATCTTCTGGTCCCGTTGCAGGCAAGCCTCGATTTTCAGCTGCAAAGCTGGTGAGTGTCGATTTTTCAGTTGCAGATCGGAGTTGTGTTGATCTTTTCCTCGCACGGTGGTCTGTGCATGGATTTCTCACTCTTGTCCTGCCAGCTTCTCCGTTCAGGGCCCCAGCAACTGGATGGGCACCACTTGGCAGAGTAGGAGTCTCAGCAGAGGCTCCAGGTGCTGGCAGAGAGAAGTCTTTGCTGTCCCTGAGACTTCAAATACCAGGAGGCAAGCTCTAAATCAAGCCCTTGGAGAGTTCTTCACAAGAAGGAAGGCAACACAAAGTCCAGTCTTTTTCCTCTAGCACAGGCAGAAGCAGCATCTGCAGGATAGCTCCACAAAGCACAGTCACAGGCAGGGCTTCTCTTCTTCCTCACCGCTTCAGCTCTTCTCCAGGCAGAGGTTCCTCTTGGTTTCTCTAAGGGCCAGATGTACGAAAAAGGCAATTTGCAAGTCGCAAATTGCTATGCAGTACGGTGTCTCAGACACCGACTGCAACTCGCAATGGGGTCGCAATGACCCACCTCATGAATATTCATGAGGTGGGTCGCAAATTGCGGCCCCATTGCGAGTATGGGCACTCGCTAACATGGAGGCCTGCTGACGTCAGCAGGCCTCCATGTTAGCGACCTGCTTGTCAATAAAGCAGGTTTTGTTTTTTTTTGAAGTGTAGCCCGTTTTCCCTAAGGGAAAACGAGCTGCACTACAAAAAAAACGAAACCTTTAGTTTCGGATTTTTCAGGGCAGGGAGTGGTCCCTTGGACCAATATTTTTGGGTGCAATCACAAACTGGAAGGGGTCCCATGGGGACCCCTTCCAATTTGCGATTGGGTTACCATCCACTTGAAGTGGATGGTAACTGCGATGCCATTTGCGACCGCATATGCGGTCGCAAATGGTATTGCATCCCAATGCGACTCGCATATAGGAAGGGAACACCCCTTCCTATTTGCGAGTCTGAAATGCATTTTGCGAGTCGGTAACGACTCGCAAAATGCATTTCTGCATTGGGATTCGCGTTTTGCGACTCGCAAACGGCAAATATTGCCGTTTGCGAGTCGCAAAACGTTTTGTACATCTGGCCCAACGTGTTCTAAAATCTGTGGTTTTGGGTGCCCTTCTTATACCCATTTTGCCCTTTGAAGTAGGCTTACTTCAAAGAAAAGTCTCTCTTGATTGTGAAATCCTGCCTTGTCCAGTACAGACCCCAGGCACTCACCAGGGGGTTTGAGACTGCATTGTCTGAGGGAAGGAACAGCCCTTTCAGGTGTGAGTGACCATTCCTCCCCTCCCTCCTAGCACTGATGCCTCATCAGGAAATGCAGACTACACTCCAGCTCCCTTTGTGACACTATCTAATGAGAGGTGCAACCAGCCCAACTGTCAAACTGACCCAGACAGGGAATCCACAAACAGGCAGAGTCACAAAAATTTGTTGAAGCAAGAAAATGCTCACTTTGTAAAAGTGTCATTTTCAAACAAACAATCTTAAAATCAACTTTACTAAAAGATGTATTTTTAAATTGTGAGTTCAGAGACCCCAAACTCCACATTTCTATCCGCTCCAAAAGGGAATCTACACTTTAATCAGATTTAAAGGTAGCCCCCATGTTAACCTATGAGAGGCACAGGCCTTGCAACAGTGAAAAACAAAGGCCTTCATTACGACTTCGGCGGTCTTTCTAAAAGACCGCAGAAGCCGCGGGCGCCACTATACCACCAGTGCTGGTGGTATTTGTGGCTCCCTATTAAGACTTTTCCACTGGGCCAGCGGACAGAAACAGTGTTTCCATCCACTGGCCCAGTGGAAAAGTCACATCAACATTGCTGCGGGCTCATATTAGAGCCGGCGGCAATGTTGATGTGCAGAGGGTGCAGCAGCACCCGATGCGCATTTCACTACCTGAAATTCGGGCAGTGAAATACACAATGGGGCTGTGCCTGGGGGCCCCTGCACTGCTCATGCCAAGTGCAGGGCAGTGCAGGGGCCCCCAGGGGCACCCCGATTCCCCCTTACTGCCAGCCTTTCCATGGTGACAGGCTGGAGGTTGGGAACTCAGAATTCCCAGGGCAGCGGTCAGTACATATAAAACACATCACAATATGTCCTACCATAACTATTCACTGCACCCTGCCCTTGGGGCTACCTAGGGCCTACCTTAGGTGTGCCTTACATGTAAGAAAAGCGAAGGTTTAGGCCTGGCAATTGGTACACTTGCCAAGTCGAATTTACAGTTAAAACTGCACACACAGACACTGCAGTGGCAGGTCTGAGACATGATTACAGAGCTACTTATGTGGTTGGCACAAGCAGTGCTAGAGGGCCACTAGTAGCATTTGATTTACAGGCCCTGGTCACCTCTAGTGCACTTCACTAGGGACTTACTAGTAAATCAAATATGCCAATTATGGATAAGCCAATTACATACACATTTTGTATAGGAGCACTTGCACTTTAGCACTGGTTAGCAGTGGTAAAGTGCCCAGAGTAACACAAACAGTAAAAACAGAGTCCAGTACACATCAACAACCTGGGAAACAGAGGCAAAAAGTTAAGGGAGACCATGCCAAGGATGAAAAGTTTAATACAAAGTGATAGGTGTATGTGTTTGTATATATGTTATTTAATATGTTTAAGGTCATGTACCGTGGTATTGAAATTATGTGAAATGCAGCAGTGACTGATGTCACTAAGTTTTAAATGCCTTATAAATAAAAAAAGTACACTCTTTTACTGCAGGGCCCAAAAAGCATCATCTCTGTACCATAATGTATAATACTGACAGATTTCATGTAAATCCATTGAGCTGTTTTTGCGCCACATCAAATACAATAGTCTATTGAAAATGCACTGCTCAAAAAATGCACTTTGTGACCACCTTTTATCTTTGCACCCCCTTAATGATTCACCACAAACATTTACATCATCTCAAAACATAGAAAATGCTACAGATCTGGAATGTTTTGTGGTGATTTGTCAAACGGGTGGAAAGTCATTACGGAGGTAATATCCAAGGAATTCCTATAATTGGGAATACTAATTATAACTACAGGGTGCCAATCACATTTAATGTGGTTTCGTTTTTTTAATCTGTTGCATTTATCATGTATTTGTTTATTTGTTTCATAATTATGTGACCATAAATGTATCTTTTAATTGTTCATGTAGTAATTCTGAAACTTTACTTATGCAGCCCAGCTTCTTGTTTTTGGGTTCCCTTGCTACTTTTAGTAGTATTCTTCTACATATAAAACCCAAAGTAAATGAAGGCAATCGTTGTAAAAGTAAAGATTTTTTTTTTTCCCTAGTGGCCAATTATCATGTCATCGATATGCTAGTTTGGGTCACTATTCCATTTTCTTGCTCAGGAGTACATAGGAAAGATGTTTTTTGTTTGGCTTGTTGGGCAAAACTTTATTTTGTGAAACAGAGAGTATGCAGAGAAACTTACACAGATTAGGATGTATTTGTTTTTTATGTATTTGTTTATAGGCTTCCATAAGCATGTCACCATAAATGGGTGTTTCAGTTGTTCATGTATTAAATCTGAAACTATACATATGCAATCCAGTTATTCTTTGGGCATTTTTGCTACTTTTAGTAGAATTGTGCTACATATGAAGGCCAAAATGACCGAAGGGCAATCATTGTTATAAGAAATGACCTTATTTCTTTTACTGGTAGCCAATAATCATGTCCTCCAAATAGTAGTTTACATAGCTCACTGATAGGGCAATTTTTCAGTTCGTTGCACAGGGGTGCATGAGAAAAAAAGGTTTTGTTTGGCTTTTTAAGACATTTTTATTTTGTGAGCTAGAGAGCATGCAAAGAAAAATTATATGGATTAAGATATATTATATTTGTTACATAGTTGTTTATAGGTTTCCATTAGCACATGACCATTAATGGGTCTTTCCGTTGTTCATGTAGTAAATATGAAACTTTATAAATGAAGTCAAGTTTATTTTATGGGCTTTCTTGCTACTTTTACTAGTATTGTGCTATCACATATCACTCCTTTGAAAAAACGTATAACTTAACCTTTATGTACTTACCTGCAGTATTCCACAGAATAATCTACACCCCCTAATATGTAATACTGCCATATTTCATAACAATCCAGCTCACAGTTCTGCAGTATGCAAAATACAAATGTCTATGGAAAATGCATTGAGTTTTTAGGACCTACTTTTCTCTTTCCACCCCCTCGACCAAATGCTAAAAAACTTTCAGTTCTCCCAAAATTAAACGTGAGAACATGTCTGCTTCACGCACATTCATCAAAGGGGTGTACATTTTTAAAGGAACAAAAATTTGAAGAAAGTCCCTATCTCTTTCACCATAACTATAACTATTCTTTATATATGTAAATATTCACTTAAAAAAACAAAGGTTACATGGACGTTATAGTTAGGCTCACATTTTAAATGTACAAAACCTTAGAAATTCACCAGTTATAGTTAGAGTTACCTCAAGTGCCCTAAGGTAACTATAACTCATGCCCCCACCATACATCGTTTTTTTGTCAAAAATATTACTGCAAATATTACAGTGATATTATCAATGATGTTATCATAGATGTCATGATTGCCCTAATTTGTGGGGTACTTAGCAGTGCATGGTGAAGGCACTTGTTATAGCTACCTTAGGGCATGAGTTATAGTTACTTGAGGTAACTCTAACTATAACTGGTGAATTTCTCTGGAATAAAAGGTATATAGAAACTATGCCCTAACTATATATATATATATATATATATATATATATATATATATATATATTGTTGGGTTTTTTTACTGAAAAACCAAAGGTTACAGGGTCATTATAGTTAGGTTCTGAATTTACTAGTACAAAACCATAGAAATTCAGCAATTATAATTAGAGTTCTTTTAAGTAACAATAACTTGTGCCCTTTAAGTGTAATGGGGTGCCCGTGAGGCAATACCTGCATTCACGGGACCCCCACTTCCCCAGAGCAAAATTCTGAAATAATGCGAGAGGCGCATGGACCCCCTGCAGCCCCCAGGGACCAACATCTCTCCGGGGCAAACATTATGAATTAAGAAATGGACCCAAGTGCCTCCTCACATCCTGGGGACCCCCACAACCCCAGAGCAAATCAAATTCATCATGTGTGGGCGGGGCACGGGCCTGGGGTCTGCCACCTCCCCGGGGCTTAATTAAAATAAGATAGGAGGTCTGTTGCCACCACCTCCCCGGGGCTAAATTCAAATCTGGAGGGGGGCCACACTCACCTTGTGGAGCAATAGATGGCCCTAGGGACCACCACCTCCCAGGGCTGGCTAATGCTGCCTCCTGAGGTGCCCACCCTCGGAGGGTAGCTGATTGCTTTTGTTAAGTGGGAGTTGACATCTCCCTCCAATCAAAAGCAAACATAACTCTGATTTCTGCAAGCAGGAGCTGTCAACTTGCAGAGGGTGAAGTTTTCATCTGTTTCCCTGCATGAAAATATATGAAATACACATGCAGGGAAACAGATGATAACATTGTTCACACAAGCAGGGAACTGCTATTTAAAGCAGCTTCCTGCTTGCGGGAGCAAGCCAAGCACCCGCAGAAGACTGGAGCCCTCTGGGACCATGGGGGCCGTGAGGCTTGCATGTGGTCTTCCACAAATTGAAAAAAAATCTTCCAGGTGGAACTGCAGATCTGTAGAAAGTACTTCATCCGGGTAGACATTTTGCACAAAATGCTGGGCTCTTCTTGGATAAATATGCAGGGCAGGATTTATTTTGGCACAGTGCCCATTTCACAGAAATTAAACCTCAACTGCAAGTACTTACAGATATAAACAAAGCAGGTGTTGAAGTTGAAGTTCCACTTCTGCAAAGTACTAATCATTCTAATTCCTTTCACATAGTCAAGGCAAAGCAAGTGTTTTTTCTCTGCATTTCCACCTTGAAAGGTTATCTGTAATCCTTGATAGAGGTGTTTGCATCCTTGCCTTTTTCGATCGCAATATCTCATGTAGTGACTGTGATGAGTGCGTTCTTTCTTGTCAACTGCTGCTGAGAACCAACTCTGCATGGGGTTGGGTAATTATAGGGTGTCATCCGCAGGGACTGGCTGCAGAACCAGCCCTGTGGCCAACGTGATCATGGGGGGTTAGCGACAGCAACTAGCCACAGGCCAGACCTTACAGCCAAGCTAGGGTGTGGGTGATTATAGGGGATTGGCTGCAGGGACTGGCCAGTCTTTGGCCATGTGCGGCTGTGGTTAAATTAACATATAGTAATTCAAATGACTTTATGATAAAACACCCACAGAAATTCACCAAAAAAAACAAAGGTTACAGGGACTTTATAGTTAGGAAACAATTTTTTTTTTTAAACTGTGAAATTCACTATAAAACAAAAGTTGCAGGGATTTTATATCTAGGCTCACATTTTAAACGTACAAAGCCACAGAAATTCACCTGTTATCGTTAGAGTTAACTATAACTTGTGCCCTAAGGTAACTACAACTCGCACCCTCCCATGCACTGCTAATTACCCCAGATATTGTACCACCCATGACATCTTTTATAACATCATTAATAATATCACTGCAACATTTGCTGTACAATTATTGATGAGAAAACTGTGCATAGCAGGGACACAAGTTATAGTTACCATAGGGCATGTTACTCAAAATATAACTGGTGAATTTCTATGGTTTTGGTAATTAAAAATGCATGCATTAACATGATTACCTCAAATAAAGAAAAGGCAACTCCCACAATGTGGAAATTGCATAGACATGCATGTCAAAATGTACTATTTGTGTTTTTAAAGGGATCGCACAAAGGAAGCATACTAAGTATACTAAGGAACTGGATAGACAACAATGAAGGTTAAAGCTAATAGACAAATCATCTGATTGTGACTGCAATACTATACGAGGCAGCAACCCAAGTCTTTACCTGATAGCTTGGTGATTGAACAAAACAATAATTCAAGAAAATTATGCCTAGTGCTGGATACAATCATTGGGTGCAATGAATCAACTCTTTGATGAATGATGATCATATGCATGAATAAATTATATTCGTAGGATAAATGAAATGCAACAGCTCTGAAAGAACACTCACTGCATTCTTTATCAACAATAAACCGACCGTATAATGATATACATAAATAGATAATGATCATAAGCATTAACAAATAATGTTCATGACATGGCTGGAGAAAAGCACAAAAGCACTGACAAACCAAAACAATCATGACGTAACTGAAAATGTATAAACAGAGGTATCAACTATATTGGGAAATATAAACGGAAAGGTGTGAAAGAATCAATCTCTCAACATACAATGTGATCAGAATACTAGGTATTAACCATGTTGAACAAATAACAAATATAAAAACATATTTATTTTATCATAAAGCCCATTAGGTTGAGGAGCGTTTGAACTCAAAACGTTTCTTTTTGGGCGATAATTTTATGAGTGTCAATTTCTGGATTCGTTTTAATAACGTCCAAGATTTTACATCTAATCAGTGCAATGTTGTGCTTTTGTGTACTGGTAAACTGGATTTTTTATTTTTATTGTGTATTGTGCTCCTATGCTCAGTTATTCGACTCAGTTATTCGAAACTTGATTTTTCTTTCAGTTTATCCTACGTATTGTAAACCTCATTAACCTCATGGGTATTTTATACAGTAAATCAACTTTTTTGTGTTGCACTCTGCTGAGTGTCCTAATTTTAAAGGCTGACTTTTTCGTGGATGTACGACCTCATTACCTGTGATTTCTTTATTTTAATGGATGCAATTATAGCATTTTGCTGCCTACGTGTGACTCGGAGGTGACAGGTTTTTTTGGTGCCAGCAACTCGAACGCTGGTAAGCAAAAAGTGTTTTTTGAATGAACAATACATTAAAATCGGGATCCGTTTGTAAAAGCTCTCATCAGTTGTGAATAATGCAGTTGATCACTTGGTACTTGCTGGTTTAGAAATTAACACCGTTCTGGATGGCTTTTCTACAGTAACTTTGTTAGGTAATGCCACTATTTCAATAGATTGCCAGCAATCTTCATCGTGAGATGTGATTCTTTATATTTAGAGAAATTGAGAAAATGGTAAATGTTGTTTAAGACTTTCAGGGTGGAAATTGTGGAACAATAAAGCGTTGTTATGGTCAGTGGACCTTTGATATACTTTGGTTTTGATGGCAGAAGGTGTCAATTCAACCAGTACGTCTAAAAACGAAATGGTTCAGTTGCCAATTGAATGGGTAAATTGAAAACGTGGATTTTTTTGGTTCACTGTGACAATGTTGTCAGCAAGACTTTCTCTGGAGCCCTTCCATATTAGAAAGATATCATCAATGTAGAGTAAGTAAATGTTCTTGCCATGTCTATTCAGAAAAGATGTGTTGTTCCTCAAGTTTGGACATGAACATGTTTGTATTCCTAGGTGCCTCAGAAAACCCATGGATGTTCCCTTCTTTTGAAGGTTGTACTCACCTTTCCAGCAAAAATAACTCGTATAGACAGAAATGTAACAATTCTAACAAGAATACTTTGTTAGGTTAAATGTTTTCTTGATTTAGCAAGGCCCACTTAACTGCTTCTATATATTCAATATTGGCGATGGGGGTATATAAAGCATTCACATACAAATTCACCATGCACTGATTTTGGTAGATGATAGTTGAGTGAGGTGGTTCAAAAAAGCTGAAGTATCTTGTATATAAGATTTCCCTGCTGTACAATTGGTTAAAGATTGTATCAAACTATCTTCTAACAGGTTCATGCAATGAATTTAAAAAGCAGGACATGTACTTTTATACTTCAAATGCCTGAATTCTTAAGTTCATTTTTCAGCACTGCAAAGGCCTTTCTCTCCCATAGTATAACACTGGAGCTGCCCTATTACATTTTTATAATTGTAACTTTCAAATGGGAAGGGATAATAAGTTCATGTTCGGTATCTCTGGAATCACAATTTAAAGTTCTAACTTGTGGTGAATTTGGATTTTAAATTGCAATTCTGAAAATGCCACTTACGGAAAGTTGGCATTTTCTTCCCTTAGTCATTTAGTGCCTGTAGTCTGACTTTGGTCACATGACTACATACAGCTGACTGTTGAGTTTTGTGTATTCATCCTAGACAGCCACACACAATAGGGAACGTAGGTGGGCCTGGATGGGCCATCACTGGCAAGATGGAAGGGAGGAGCTGGGCACACCCCAGTTATACCTAAATAGACGGTGTCCTGCCTCCACACAAAGGAATAATTTACTTTGTTGTTAGTCTGGAGCTTAGGCAGTGAAGGCAAGATGCCTGGAGAGTTCGAAGATAAGCTTTTCCCCCTCTTCAAAGGCTCCATTGGGTATAAATATGGGACCTGAGGCATCAACTTTTCACTGCACTTCTGGACCTGTGGATACTATGCCAGGAAGAAGGACTGCTGTGCTGCTTAAGGACTGCCACTCTGTCGGACTGCACTCTGCTGGACTCCTACTTTGCTGTGCTGACATGCTGCCTGCTACCCTTTTACCTGACTGAGAAGGCCTAGACCTGTCTCTCTTGAACCCCAAATCCAGAGTGACTCCAAGGGCTAGTTGCCTGGCCTCCTGATCTGACACCTCACGGACATAACAAGCTTCCAATAACCTTGCATCTGCACCTGGACTCTGCCATCTATGAGTCTACTCTGCCATGTAGTGCCACTCCGGTCCTGGACCCTTGGAAGTGGGTTTAAGGTGCTTTGCCAACCTCTGTGGAACCAGTAGAGCAAATGTATCTCCTCTGCTGCAGGGTGCAATTCCAAGCAGAACCAAATTTCTAAATTCATTCCCTACTACTGCAAGGCCCATCTCTTTGGTGAAAGAACATTGGCTTACCTCATTACATTTAATAAGTGATAACCTTTGTCAAGGAGCAGGTAGGGATATCATGTGTGGTATCTGAAAAAAGGGATTTTTATAACCCTATATAATGGTTGGATTTTTATTCACAAATCTGAAAATGCAGCTTGTAGAAGGTTTTCATTTTCTTCTTTTAACCAAATGGTGCTTGCAGCCTCTTTTTGGGCCATATGACTAGGTGTAGTTGGCAGTTGGCCTATGTGTATTCCTCCCAGTCAGTATCACAATGGAGCATCTGGGTGTTGGCAGGATGAGCCATCTCTGGCAGGATCAAGGGCAGAGCTGTCATCTACTACACTTGCACTTCAAAGGCACTGGCCCAGTTCACACACAAAAGACTTCAGATTAACCTACTGTGCCCCCAGACCATCTTGGACCAGGACAGGGAGGCAGGAAATGTCAGAGACCTCTGTAAGCGGAAATTCTGGAAGCTTCTTCTACTTTAAAGTGGGTAGCAGGTATAAAAACGGGATCCTCAGACCCGCTCTTCAATACGCTCCATAACTGGTGGATACTACAGAAAGACACCCTGCAATTTGAGGCCTACCCTGCTAGCTGAGAAGGGTGGCTGGAACTATACCCTTCATCTAATAATGAAGTGACTCCATGGGTCAGCTGACTGATCCCCTGTTCTTAGCAGGAAGGACACAACAAGCAAATGCCCATCTGATCTGCTGCAAATGGTACTGTTTGGACCTGCCACTGGACCTTCCTGAGCCTGTATGGTCTCTGCAGGAGTGAATTCCTGGTCCACAGAAGGGGCCCCCAGTCAAGAACCCTTGGTGTGGCATCATTTGAGCATCTCCTTGAAGAAAAGAACAAGTTCTTAAGTTTGGGGTTCTTCGCAAATGGATAGTTTATGCAAAGATCTTTTTGCCAGTATGCCCATCAGTCCAAAGCTCCGGAGAACCCTACACTTCATGCTACAGCAACTGGCACAGATGACCAGCAACACAAGATCTACACTTCGATCTACAGCATCAACAGCCCACTGTGACGCCAGCACAAATCTCTAGCAATGACCCTCGGCAATGCCTGATATAAACTTTGATCTACAGCCACAACCATCAGCAACACTCTCTTCCACTGTGATCAGAATTCTTTGCGCTGGACTTTAGAAGGTAACTTTTTCAGCGGGCGAACCTGGTCCCTGTATCTTGCCAATGCTTAATCGTGGTCAGTCTGAACTTGTGACTTACACCCAGGCTCACACAACCAGATAACCACGAGTGGCGCTTGGTGCTTTTAGGCAATTTACTTACCTTAACTCTTTGAAATCTGTTGTTCTACTTACTGAATTTTTATTATTTAGGTGTCAAATTATTTATTACATTTTACTATATTTTCCTAAATTGGTGTGGGATTTTTCTTGTGTTGTGTTTTGTTTAAGTGCTGCATAAATACTTTACACATTGCCTCTAAGTCAAGCCTGGCTGCTTATGTGCCAATTTACCAGAGGGTGAAGCAGAGGTTAATTTACTGACTTTTGTGCTTCTCCCTAACAAGGGTTGCGGCTGTTGCCTGAGAAGGGCTCACATCCCCTTTATCCAACAACTCCATTTCTCACAACATGATATTTTCTGTAGGAAGGGCCACAGGTTTAGGAAGATGGGCGGGCACTCTATAAGTGTGAGTTATTAAGGACAGAACCCTTTTGACTCTTAATGGACTCCTTAGAACTGCGACCTAAGTGTTAGAGTGTGGTGAAATAAATACAGGTTTCTAATGTTGAGTTGCAGTTACACACAGACGAATAAAGATGTGTCATTCCCAGCTCCATAAGTGGCATAGTCATTGATGGGTTCCCAGGCAGGGGAAGACGCTACAAATAGCAACAAGATAGGGGGTAAGTAACAGGAAGACCAGCAGTGCTCTCCCAGAGAGTTTGCTGTGGCCTAAGCAAACTGCTTGTGTTGTGTGTGCCATGTGTGCCTCTGTGCCTTATGTGGAGACAAAGTACAACTCCATCCAGTGTGAAACCTTTGAAGATAACGAAAGCTTAATTGAGAAGACTGCACATCATTGGCCAAGAACCTGCTGGTAAAGCCATAAAGAGAGATACCTCACAGCTATGCTACACAAAGCTATACATTGCATGGAGCATTGATGCCGAAGGCAGATGCAGCAAGATTTTCAAAGTGCAGCAAATAGTGACAGCAAATAATGCTGTGAACAGAAGCTCTGCGTGGCAGAGATCAACCATGTGTGAAAAATCACAAAAGGCCACAAAGCAGTTCAGAGAAAAGAAACGTCATCTGCTTACCAGAACTGATTTTTTTAATTTCTTGGTTTTACCTAGCAATTACACCATTATCAACAGCAGACAAATCCCCAAAAAGAAAAAAAAAAAAGTATTTTCATTAATGATGAAAACTTTATGAGCAACAATGACATGAGCCCTCCTAGGATTAGAGGCATGAAAGAACTAAAGAATAAATGGCATAAATCAAACATGCAGATACATACCATGACACCAATAGATTTTTTCCTTTCAATAAAAATAATTTCAGCCTGCTCCAAACCGCACCTGTTGCATCTAATACTTATGCCACCAAATCTACCACCCCACTTAGCTACTCTGGCAGGCATGTGATAGAGATTAAAAAATATCTTGTAATGGTGGCTTCTCAGGCCTGCTGTTAGTAACACCTTGTTGCCCAGGTCCAATGATTCCTGAAGATAGACCCCCTCTAAACGAAACTTAGCCTCCCACCTTGAGTTTTGCATTTCCAAGTCATCTTACTGACTCTGTACCAGCAATTCACAGATTGACCCAAATCTATCGCGCTGCCTCACTGCCTCAATCAAGGAGATCCTTGCCACTGAGTTTAAGTCTGCTTTCCTTTAAAAAAGAAAGTCTTATATATAGAGAAATTTAAAGAAATCACCCTTAACCAATCCAGAAGCATCCTGCAGTTCTGTGAAAGAATGGAGTTGGCCATTGCAGCATAAATCTCCTAGAACTGTGAATCCTTTCTGTGCCCTTCTATCCAGAATCACATCCTGGAAAACAGGTGGGAAAACTGACTGCTGACATAGTTGTATAATAATTGAGCTTAAAAATACCTATTGACCGCTTGATCTGACTCCAGACCTTATTTGCTGCTCTTAAAATCTTAAACCTAGTCTTCTTGTAGGTTCTATAATTTTGACCTGGCATGTCCTATCTTCAGCTCCCAAAATCAACTCATACATATATGGAGATCCTGCTATATTTATAACAGCCGGCCCACCTGTAATCAGGATTTCCATATGCTGCAGCACGCATGCCCAATAATAAAACGTGAAATGTGGGACCAGCCACCCGCCCCGCGAATTCAGCAAAGTCATACGTTTTGCTGCCCTCCTTGATCTCTGATACCCCATAAAAAGCTAAAACGAGCACTCCCCAGTTTAGCCAACCAATATTTGCTCATTTCAAGTGGAACAGTCTTAAAAATATATATCACACCTGTAGGAAAGTCCTTTTTTTTTGCCTGATCACCCCCACTCTTTCTGGATAGGTACTGGTGGTTACTGACTCTTGGCTGTGCCCTGGGTACTGCTTACCAGTCCCAGGGCCAGTGCTCTGTGTAAAATGGATATGCAAATTAGGCTAATTATAATTGGCTAAGTTAACCTACCTATAAGTCCCTAGTATATGGTAGGGCATGTAGGTTTAGGGACCACAGCATAGGTGGTGCACACCTAGGTGCATTGCTGAGGTGCCCAGTGTCATTTTAAAAGCAAGCCTGCCTTGCTGGCTGCTTTTAAATTAAAGTTATATGCAAATTCGACTTTGGAATTAAAGGTACTTCCAAAGTTTTAAACTACCTTATTTTTACATATAAGTCACCCCTAAGGTGTGCCCTATGTGCCCCTAGGGCTGGGTGCCATGTAACTATAAGCAGGGACTTTATAAAAATAGATTTATAAGCCCTGGTGAGGTAAAAACAGCCAAATTCGTTTTTCCCTCATTGAAGTAAATGGCCTTCATAGGCTAGAATGGGCAGACTTTATTTTAAATTTTAAAGTCTCCTTAAATGTTACATACCAAGAATTTGGTATCAAATTGATTGTTATAATAAATCCCACAACTTCCAGTTGTTGGATTTAATATAACTAGTGCAGGTAAAAAGTTTAGACTTTACCTAAAAAGTTGCCAATTTCAGCTCTGCATTGTTTTTGCTGCTGTGCTCTGATTGGCCAGCCTGCAGCAGCTTCTGCCAGGCCACTTTAATGAGGTGTGAAGTGGCCTGGCTTTACACAAAGGAATGTGCTTGGGGGAGAGAATCTCCCCTCAGCAGATGGGGAAGCAGGAAGGGGGAGGGCTGCCAAACTGGTCTTCAAAGGCAGAGAAGGACATCTGGAGCACCCAGCAACACCCCCACATCCTGCAACCCCAGACAGCTAGGTGCCCCCTTGATTAGATTAGGAGAGGGCAGGAGAGGGGTGTGTTTATGATTTTTAGCCACACCAGTGGGTGGGCTCAGCCAGATCTCTCCTCTAAAAATCAGATTCATCCATTTTGGATTTTTAGAGCCTGTTGCCTTCTGGGATGGATTTTTGCCACACTTCCCAGGAAGTGGTCATCACAGGGGGACGACCCTGTCCCTGATTGGAGGACCAGGGCCCCCCTGCTTTTCACCCAGGAGCAAGGATAAAACTGGCAGACCTGCACCCACGCCTCAGATCCCCACCAAATTTCAAGAAGAAAGAACTACAAGGAGAAGAAGGACTGCCCTGCTGGACCCCTGGCCTGCACCTGGACCCTGCACTCAGAAAGACTGCACCAGCTGCACACTTGGGCTTCACCACAAGAAGGACTTTGCCTGGCTTCCACTGGTTCAAGGAGGGACTCCCTGTTTGCTACAGGTGAAAAATTGCTAACCAGAGTCCCCTGCACCAACTCCTGAAAAAGTGACCAGCTGACCACTGCCCAGTGGCCAAAAAGGAGTTTGCGCCAGGTGCACTCTGGGAGTTGAAGTCCGCACTTCCCAGGGACCATCACAGAACTTCTGGACCCTTGGGGTGAGCTGTGGACCCCAAAAGAACCTTAAAAGAACATCTGGGTGAAGCCCCAGAAGTTTGGAAAAGATTGGAGAAATTTTAGAAAAAAGCTCCATAAAGTGACCGACTCGACGCGGAAATTCTAGCCGGCTTGCCTCAACCGCGACCCGGCCTGACTTCGTGGTTCGTCCCGGTCAAGAAAAACATCCGAAAAAAAGACTAAGTCCGAACGTAAAAAGTTGACCGGGACCTTCCAGCCATCGTATCCGAGAAGGGCTCCACGGACGTCGGATCAAGATCCAGGTTTACCCCGGTCGAAGGATTTTCATCTCGAAAAAACGACTAAGTCCGAAGGTAAAAATCACCACCGAGGAAACCGACTTCGCGTATCCGGACAAGGGCTCCAGGAGGTCGGATCCAACTGGCAGGTTCGTCCCGGGGAAGAAAAACATCGAAAAAGAGACTAAGTCAGAAGGTAACTTTTTGACCGAGGCCTCCCGCGACTTGTAGCCGAGCAGGGCTCCATCGCGGTCGGCCTGAAAGTTTGACTTTGCCCCGGTCCTGGTGCAACCAGATGACCCGATTGGCGCTTTTCGTTTCTGAGCGCTAGAAAATAATAATACTTTAAAAATTCATATCTCCGGTTCCCCTGAACCGATTTTAATCGTTTTTGTGTCATTTTAAAGATAAAAATATAAGCTATTTTTATAAATTGGTTTTGGATTTTTAAACTGTTTCCTGTGTTTTATTTAAATACTGTTTGGTGATATTTGAATGCTTTACACTTTGTCTCCTAAGTTAAGCCTTGACGCTCGATGCCAAGCTACCAAGGGTAGAGCTGGGATTAATTTACTGAGACCTAACTGTACTTTTGTGGAGGTTTGTGGCTTGTTGCTAGGTGTAGGTACCTACCTGCCCTACCAATAACCCATTTTCCAACATAATTGGAAGCAGCGACGGGATCCTGTACTTGTGTTCAATATCACGTTACAGTTTTAGATAAAACAAATTAAAAATCCTTTAAATTGTCCTAGTGCAAAAATTGTTTTTAATTTTTAATTTTAATTTTTTTTTAAATTAATTTGGATTAATTTCAATTATTGAATTTTTGTAATTTTTCTAAATTCTTGTTTCCAATTTTTGCCAAAAGTTTTTGTTGACACAAAACTAGGGAACCATGGAGCTTGATCTGGCTAGCCTACCCACACTGACAGTAGTCCAGCTTAGGGGGTTGTGTATTGAGAGGGGGTTGCCTGCAACCACTAATCTCAGGAAAGAAATCCTGATTAAATCCCTGACAGCATGGGCTGAGGCCCAAGAGGTAGAGACAGAGGAAGCTCCAGAGGAGGAACCAAAAGAAGATGATGCTAACTCTAACCATTCAGGGGAGGAAAGGCATCAGACCCCAAGTGAGGAAGAGGAGGAACGGTCCTCATTGGACACAGTCACTAGGGGCAGACCCAAAGCTAGTGGTAGGAAGAGGGTCCTTTCAGGAGGAGAGAACCCATCCATTAGGGAGAGAGAGCTGGAAGCCCAGCTAGCCTACATAGCTTTGGAGGCAGATAAGCTTGCCCTAGAAAAAAAGAAGTGGGCAAGCAAAGAAAAAAAAGATGGAAGCAGCGAGAAAGAAACTGAGGTGTCCCTGGGTGGGGGTTTTGCCCCCAGATTACCCAAAGGGGTGGTTCCTGCCTATGTAGAGGGGGATGACATCGATAAGTGGCTGGGGGCCTTTGAGAGGGCCCTCCAGATGAGGAAAGTCAAGCCTCAGTACTGGGGTTCACTCCTTTGGGAGTTAGTTCCCAACTCTGGGAGGGATAGGCTCCTAACCATGAGTGGGGAGGATGCAGACTCATACCCCAGTATGAAGAGATGCTTGACTAAGAAGTTTGGTCTAACCCCAGAGCAGTATAGGCTTAAGTTTAGGGACACCCAAAAGACAAGCACCCAGTCCTGGGTGGACTTTGTGGACATTTCAGTGAAAGCACTGGAGGGCTGGATACAGGGCAACAGGGTAAGTACCTTTGAGGGGCTGTACAATTTGATTATGAGGGAGCACCTTCTAACTAATTGTGTCCAAGAGAGGCTCCGCCAGTATCTAGTAGACTCTAGGTTGACCAACCCCAGAGAGCTGGGGGAGGCAGCAGATGACTGGTTAAGAACTAGAGTTAACCAGAGACCCCCAGGGGGTGATCAGAAAAAGGGAGGACATGGTTCTTCTCAGGGGAAGAACCAGGGGAAAGATGACAAAAAACCCAAAGAGTCCTCACAAGAGTCCCCAAAAAC
This sequence comes from Pleurodeles waltl, assembly GCF_031143425.1. Classification (NCBI taxonomy): domain Eukaryota; kingdom Metazoa; phylum Chordata; class Amphibia; order Caudata; family Salamandridae; genus Pleurodeles; species Pleurodeles waltl. Next base: position 641,949,583 of record NC_090440.1, on the reverse strand, counting down.
TTCTCAGGGAGGGGGAGCCCCGAGCCAATTCACTTCTAAAGGGAAAGGGTATCAGGGAAAGAATTTTGATCCTGCTAAAGCAGGAAGGTTTCAGGAGCTTGCTAAGGCCGGCAAGTGTTTTGACTGTTATCAGCCAGGACATAAAAGAGGAGATGCTATCTGCACCAAGAAGCCCCCCACTGGTGGGCAATCCCAGGGGATTGCTAGTGTAGGGTTGGGGGTGGAAGTTGGCCCAGGGGTGGAATCAGGGTACACTGAAGTCACCTTAGTATCCGTGGGTGGGGTGGACATTGCAACTATGGCCACCTTACCTCCCATCATGCAGAGGTATAGGCAGAGGCCTAAAGTCAATGGGACTGAAGTGGAAGCTCTGAGAGATACAGGAGCCAGTGTGACAATGGTCACAGAAAAGCTGGTTTCTCCAGAGCAGGTCTTACCTGGTGTCTTCCACCAGGTGACTTATGCAGATAGCAGAACCAAACTCCATCCCATGGCTATGGTGAGTCTGGAATGGGGAGGTGTGACTGGCCCTAAAAAAGTAGCTGTAGCTCCTGCCCTCCCAGTAGAGTGTCTACTGGGAAATGATCTTGAAGCATCTGAATGGTCAGAAGTGGAGAGAAGGGTCCATGCAAAGATGCTGGATCTCCCTGAATGGGTGTGTGCTGTGACTAGGTCACAGGCAGCACAACAGGGAAATGCTGGACACTTGGACCCTGGAACAATGGGCCAAGCCTCCAAGAAAAAGAGAAAGAGCACTGGGTCTGGCTTGCCAGCCCCAACAAGTACAGAGGGTCAGGAAGAATCCAACCCTGAGGGGGAGGATCTGAACTCTGAGGGAGGGACACCTTCCCTGCAAACTCTGCCTGACTTGGCAGAACTGCAAGGGGCAGGTGGGCCCACCAGAGAAGATTTGTGCCAGGGACAAAGAGAGTGTCCCACTCTTGAGGGCCTGAGGCAGACTGCTGCCAGGCAAGAACAAGGGGATACCAGTGGTACCCACAAGGTTTACTGGGAGGATGGAGTTCTCTACACTGAGGCTAGGACCCTCAAAGAAGGGGCTACTAGGAGAGTAGTGGTCCCCCAAAAGTATAGAGAATTCCTCCTTACCTTAAGCCATGATATCCCCTTAGCTGGTCATTTGGGACAGACCAAGACCTGGAACAGGCTGGTCAACCATTTTTTTTGGCCAGAAATGTCCGAAAAAGTCAAGGAGTTTTGCAGCTCCTGTGTCACCTGTCAAGCCAGTGGCAAGACAGGGGGCAAGTCAAAGGCTCCCTTAATTCCACTGCCAGTGGTTGGGACTCCCTTTGAGAGGGTGGGGATTGACATTGTTGGTCCCCTAGACCCACCAACTGCTTCAGGTAACAGGTACATTGTGGTGGTAGTGGACCATGCCACCAGGTACCCTGAGGCAATACCCCTCCGGACAATCACTGCACCCACAGTGGCTAGGGCCCTACTTGGTGTGTTCACCAGAGTGGGATTCCCAAAGGAGGTGGTCTCAGATAGGGGCACAAACTTTATGTCAGCCTATCTGAAAGCCATGTGGGAGGAGTGTGGTGTTACTTATAAGTTCAGCACACCCTATCATCCACAGACCAATGGTCTAGTGGAAAGATTCAATAAGACCCTGAAGGGCATGATCATGGGTTTGTCTGACAAACTCAGGAGGAGATGGGATGTCCTCCTCCCATGCCTGCTGTTTGCCTACAGGGAGGTGCCACAGAAGGGGGTTGGATTCAGCCCCTTTGAGTTACTGTTTGGGCACCCTGTAAGAGGCCCATTGTGCTTGGTGAGAGAGTCTTGGGAAAAGCCTCTCAAGGAAGCCAAGGAGAATGTGCTAGATTATGTACTAGGCCTGCGGTCTCGCATGGCTGAGTATATGAAGAAGGCAAGCAGGAACCTGGAGGCCAGTCAGGAGCTCATGAAGCTCTGGCATGATCAAAAGGCTACCATGCCTGAGTATCACCCAGGACAGCTGGTGTGGGTTTTGGAGCCCATGGCTCCTAGGGCACTACAGGCCAAATGGACTGGGCCCTATCCAATCCTAGAAAAAAAAGGTGAGGTCACCTATTTGGTGGACCTTGGCACCCCCAGGAATCCTCACAGGGTCCTGCATGTTAATAGGATGAAACCCCACCAGGACAGGGCAGACATGACCATGCTGATGGTCACTGATGAAGGGAAGGAGGAGGAGGGTGAACCTCTGCCAGACCTCCTGTCCTCAAAGGAAAAAGATGGGTCAGTGGAGGGAGTGGTACTCTCTCCCAAACTGACAGATCAGCAACAACAAGACTGTAAGCAAGTCTTGGGACAGTTTGCTAGTCTGTTCTCCCTGACCCCTGGACTCACCAATTGGTGTGTCCATGATGTTGACACTGGTGACAGCTTGCCTGTCAAGAACAAGCTGTACAGGCTGTCTGACCAGGTCAAGGCCAACATCAAAGCTGAAGTGGCTAAGATGTTGGATCTGAAGGTAATTGAGCACTCTGATAGTCCTTGGTCCAGTCCAGTGGTACTGGTGCCCAAAGCTAGTCCCCAAGGTGGGAAGAAAGAATTAAGATTCTGTGTGGACTACAGAGGTCTAAATGCAGTCACTAGGACTGACGCTCACCCCATACCTAGAGCTGATGAGCTCATTGACAGGTTGGGGGCTGCCAAATTCCTGAGCACATTTGATCTGACCTCAGGATATTGGCAGATTGCCTTAAGTCCAAGAGCCAAGGAGAGGTCAGCATTTTCCACACCAGAGGGCCACTTTCAGTTCGAGGTGATGCCCTTTGGGATGAAAAATGCTCCTGCCACCTTCCAACGGTTGGTGAATAGAGTCCTATCTGGGTTGGAATCTTTTAGTGCAGCTTATCTAGATGATATAGCTGTATTTAGTTCCACCTGGAGGGACCACCTGGTCCACCTGAAGGAAGTGCTTCAGGCCCTGCTTCAAGCAGGCCTGACTATCAAGGCAAGCAAGTGCCAGATAGGGCAAAGTTCTGTAGTGTACCTGGGCCACCTTGTTGGTGGAGGCCATGTACAACCTCTCCAGCCCAAGATCCAGACTATCCTGGATTGGGAGGCTCCAAAAACCCAGACTCAGGTCAGGGCCTTTCTTGGCCTGACTGGGTATTACAGGAGGTTTGTTCAGAATTTTGGGACCATAGTGGCCCCTCTGACTGAGCTTACCTCCAAGAAACAACCCAAGAAGGTCATTTGGACCCCAGAGTGTCAGAAAGCTTTTGACACCCTAAAACAGGCTATGTGTTCAGCACCAGTGTTACTGGCCCCTGACTATAGCAAGGAATTTGTAGTGCAAACAGATGCTTCAGAGGAAGGGATTGGGGCAGTGTTAGCACAAGTTAATGAAGAGGGCCATGATCACCCAGTTGCCTTCATCAGCAGGCGACTACTCCCCAGAGAGAAAAAATGGAGTGCCATTGAGAGGGAGGCCTTTGCTGTGGTTTGGTCCCTGAAGAAGTTGAGGCCTTACTTGTTTGGCACTCACTTCCGTGTACAAACTGACCACAGACCTCTCAGATGGTTGATGCAGATGAGGGGGGAGAACCCAAAACTGTTAAGGTGGTCCATTTCCCTACAGGGGATGGACTTCACAGTGGAGCACAGACCTGGGACTGCTCATGCCAATGCAGATGGCCTTTCCAGGTTTTTCCACTTAGCTGATGAGGACTACCAGGGTGTAGGTTAGTACCCATCACCTTTCATCTGGGGGGGGGCAGTGTAGGAAAGTCCTTTTTTTTTGCCTGATCACCCCCACTCTTTCTGGATAGGTACTGGTGGTTACTGACTCTTGGCTGTGCCCTGGGTACTGCTTACCAGTCCCAGGGCCAGTGCTCTGTGTAAAATGGATATGCAAATTAGGCTAATTATAATTGGCTAAGTTAACCTACCTATAAGTCCCTAGTATATGGTAGGGCATGTAGGTTTAGGGACCACAGCATAGGTGGTGCACACCTAGGTGCATTGCTGAGGTGCCCAGTGTCATTTTAAAAGCAAGCCTGCCTTGCTGGCTGCTTTTAAATTAAAGTTATATGCAAATTCGACTTTGGAATTAAAGGTACTTCCAAAGTTTTAAACTACCTTATTTTTACATATAAGTCACCCCTAAGGTGTGCCCTATGTGCCCCTAGGGCTGGGTGCCATGTAACTATAAGCAGGGACTTTATAAAAATAGATTTATAAGCCCTGGTGAGGTAAAAACAGCCAAATTCGTTTTTCCCTCATTGAAGTAAATGGCCTTCATAGGCTAGAATGGGCAGACTTTATTTTAAATTTTAAAGTCTCCTTAAATGTTACATACCAAGAATTTGGTATCAAATTGATTGTTATAATAAATCCCACAACTTCCAGTTGTTGGATTTAATATAACTAGTGCAGGTAAAAAGTTTAGACTTTACCTAAAAAGTTGCCAATTTCAGCTCTGCATTGTTTTTGCTGCTGTGCTCTGATTGGCCAGCCTGCAGCAGCTTCTGCCAGGCCACTTTAATGAGGTGTGAAGTGGCCTGGCTTTACACAAAGGAATGTGCTTGGGGGAGAGAATCTCCCCTCAGCAGATGGGGAAGCAGGAAGGGGGAGGGCTGCCAAACTGGTCTTCAAAGGCAGAGAAGGACATCTGGAGCACCCAGCAACACCCCCACATCCTGCAACCCCAGACAGCTAGGTGCCCCCTTGATTAGATTAGGAGAGGGCAGGAGAGGGGTGTGTTTATGATTTTTAGCCACACCAGTGGGTGGGCTCAGCCAGATCTCTCCTCTAAAAATCAGATTCATCCATTTTGGATTTTTAGAGCCTGTTGCCTTCTGGGATGGATTTTTGCCACACTTCCCAGGAAGTGGTCATCACAGGGGGACGACCCTGTCCCTGATTGGAGGACCAGGGCCCCCCTGCTTTTCACCCAGGAGCAAGGATAAAACTGGCAGACCTGCACCCACGCCTCAGATCCCCACCAAATTTCAAGAAGAAAGAACTACAAGGAGAAGAAGGACTGCCCTGCTGGACCCCTGGCCTGCACCTGGACCCTGCACTCAGAAAGACTGCACCAGCTGCACACTTGGGCTTCACCACAAGAAGGACTTTGCCTGGCTTCCACTGGTTCAAGGAGGGACTCCCTGTTTGCTACAGGTGAAAAATTGCTAACCAGAGTCCCCTGCACCAACTCCTGAAAAAGTGACCAGCTGACCACTGCCCAGTGGCCAAAAAGGAGTTTGCGCCAGGTGCACTCTGGGAGTTGAAGTCCGCACTTCCCAGGGACCATCACAGAACTTCTGGACCCTTGGGGTGAGCTGTGGACCCCAAAAGAACCTTAAAAGAACAT